>NC_090265.1:374681292-375931151 GCF_040414725.1 Anabrus simplex | reverse complement strand
CTCTCTCTCTCTCTCTCTCCTCTCTCTCTCTCTCTCTCTCTCTCCTCTCTCTCTCTCTCTCTCTCTCTCTCTCTCTCTCTCTCTCTCTCTCTCTCTCAACTAGATGTTGATCAAATGGCCAAGAGTTGTGAAAATCCGCAGTTTATAAACCCTCGGGGAAAGTTCGAGACCTTTCATGAATAATCAAGACACACCCACATAATTTTTATTGGTCAAATTTAAAAGTGGGCCCTCAGAATCGAAGAAGAAAATACAGGATTGGTTGGAAATTAATTACAAAAATTAGGTATTGGCTGGATTCAAATCTGGCAGAAAGAAAAGATAAATATTCCCAACCCAAAAATAAATGAACATCAATTAGTAAAAAAAAAATTTATGAATACAAAACTTCTTCAAAAAAGTTCTTTCACTTCACACCAGGGTGCATGATTATAGTTTTCTAGCAGCGACATCTATGAGATAATGTTCAAACTCCTTGATAAATGGAAAACAAAACAAGTTGAAATTCACACAGTACTGGAAGCTTCACAATAACAAAATTTTAGTGGTGCCATCTTCAGAGATAATTTATAAGTTGTTCCAGTTTCAGGTTCACTGTTTCTCCTGTAGAGGAGATTTTTAGGGCGCAAGATTTAAATGTGTGGCGTAGAGGTGTACGTCCGGTACAGTAGCTAATAGCTATTAATCCAAAAAAACAATTACAGTGAAAAGATTATTCACTAGGTAAGTCATTAAGTCACCCCTGTCTCCTACTACACCACTCCACATGATATCATTCACATTTCTTTCCACATAGTTCACAGATGCTCTCTAAGGTTGGCTCATGGAAGGCTTTGGTTTTTCACACTCATAAGTGGAAGCCGTGTACTGTATGTCAAAAAATCATAGTTGGGCGCTTTCCAGTGTGAAAATGTCATGGCTTCTATCGCATAGAATTTGTACCATATTTTTTTTCTTGTTAGCTTGTAGCTCTGTTAGCAGGTCTTGTTAGGCAGTTATAGAAGGTGGGAATGTTTGTAGTCTTATATCCTCTTTGAATGGATTCCCTAGCTTATTCAGAAGTTAGTCTGGAAGGAACGTATTATTATTTTCGGCATTCAGTTGGAGTTGGAGTGGAGTGGAGTGGAAATCCGAGTAAGATTTGAATGTAACAGTATCTCTCCTCTCAGATATGTTCTTGAGGCAGTGTGCTGTAGACCTTTAAACCAACCTTGAATTTCATGTCTAAGCAGGGAATGATCTATGCCAACGGGACGGGACCCCTGTGGTGAGGGTGGCAGGATACACTCACTGTATCCCCTCCTGCCTGTCGTATGAGATGACTGAAAGGGAGCCCCAGGATCCCAAGTTGCCAGGCTCCTATCTTTCATCTTTCCTATTTAGTCTCCCTTGGTCAATTCTTTTCTCTTCTGATCCCTGTGTTATTAGATTTGCAAAGCCTGGAGAGTCCTTTATTTTCACGCCCTTTGTAGTCATTCCCTGTCTTTTACCAATACCTTAATTCTTCAAAGGGTTCTATCTTTTCTATTTTTCTTCTGATTAGTAATAACTTATAAGAGAGGATGATTGCGCTATTGTACTTCCTCTTGAAACAGTAATCTCCACCAAAACCAGACGGCATGCTACTATGCTGGACTGAAGCAGAAATAACTTGAATCATGTGAATAAATAGCATTGCGACATAAAACTAATTGTAAGAAAAAGTTAGTATGTTCATAACTATTAGGTTCTTCAGTCTGCCAAAACTAATTTTGAATAAATACATTTATAAACTATCTGTAAAAGAAAGTATATGATAACAGAATTTTCTTTTTCCAGGAAAAATTCTGTTACCATAGCTTTTTTTTTTTTCCTCCAGACATAATTCTGGAACTTACTATTTAGCCCATTTGCATGTGGTCTCATGAACTAATGACTACATTGTCATTCTTCCAATAAGAACACCCTTTCATAAAACCTTCTTAAAATATTACGCTGTTAGAAAATAAAAAAAATGAGAAGCTAGTAAACAGGATCATATTGAGCTGGGTTGTATTGAGGCTGTCATCTGAGTGTGTTTAATCAGTGATCACTGATCACTTTTACTAGGCACAGTGAATTTTTAATTGATCATTGACATGCTGGGATGTTCTCAATAGTATTGAATATGCCTGCACCCTTTTACTATACAGATTTCTCTTTTTGCATTTATTTCATCATGAATGACCTGCTCTGGTATGTCTTGGCATTCCCTCACAACTTCTTTGAATAACTGCCCACTATTCATCAGTAGTGCTTCCTCCTAAGTTAGTCAAACATTTCTACTGTGGAGAAGTCTGTGATTGTGTTAACAGTTTGGTGATCAAATATTGTCAAGGACACATGTGTCCCTGGCATGAAGAGTTCAAGGAAGGATGAAAATGCGTGGAAAATCAGCAACTCGATTGCTGTCCTCGGACCAGCATTGCGGACAAACACATTCATGTGGTTCAAGACATTCTTGAAGACAATCGACGGACGAGAGTATCAGAAATTGTAAAACAACTCGGAATAAGTTGCGAGAGCTGTCAAGCGATCTTTACAAATGACCTACAGTTCCATAAAGTGTGTTCCAGATGGGTCCCTCGCCTTTTGACCAAAAATCAGAAGTTAAGACATTTGGAGTTCTGCCAGAGGCTTACAGCAAGGTTTGCAAAAGAAGGTGATACATTTTTGAATCAGATCATCACCTGCAACAAAACATGGGTCCACTACTACACTCCCGAATCCAAATAAGCCAGTAAAGAGTGGAGAAGGAAAGGGGAGGCAGCCCCAGTGAAAGCCAAGACTCGGTTGTCAGCTGGCAAGGTTCTTTCAACCGTTTTCATCAACTGGCGAGGCATTATGTTCATTGATCTTTTTCACGAGCAACGCACAATCAATGCTGCTTACTACTGCGAGCTGATGAGCAAGGTTTGGAATGCATATCACTGCAAAATACGAGACCAACCAATTCGACAGGTGATCCCCTCCACGACAATGCCAGGCCCCAACAGTCTCTAACAGTCTCCAAACTACAGGAAATGCCCTGGACTCAACTTGATCATCATCCTTACAGCCCAGACTTATCGCCCTGTGATTTCCATTTGTTTGGATGCTTAAAGAAGCTCAAGGAGGGCAATGATTTGAAGATGATGAGCGCTTTGAGGAATTCGTGCACAATTGGCTCCTGACGCAACCAGCTTCATTCTATGATGCTGCGATAAAAAACCTTCCTTCTTGCAGGGAAAAATGTATATCTAAAGTGGGCAACTATGTGGAAAAAATAAATTGTAGGCCTACTTGCCTTTTGTTTTTCAAAAAATTATTTTTAAAAAATCCCATTTATATTTGTTTTGCCCTCTTATCTTGCAGAGAATGGTAAGATGCATGAAATTTATCTTGCTGAAACATCACGATTCAGAAATAGAATTGTATCTGGTTCAATGTTCAAATCAAATCAAAATCACTTTATTTGCAAATGAGGTGTCTACCTCGGTGGCAAATGATACACAAAAATATATTATTATCAAGCATTAAAATTTAAGTTAAAAAGAAAAGAAGACATTTTCCCAAAACAAAGTATTATACAATTTACACTAACAATTTTTCTATTAAACACACAGCTCACCCTTAATAAATGTATATTATTTACAAAATTCTACTCATAATATCTTCTGTACTTACACACATAATCATCTCATATTCAGTATGTGGCATCACTTCAAATAATACTTTACAACTGCTATAAGATTTAAATTTATATTGCTTTTTTCTTTAACCCTTTTGGTACCTGTAGACCTTACAAACCTAACACCATCAGGGTCATAAGTGAACAAGAATTGACCAAAGGAGGTCAGAAAATAGGAAAGATGAAAATAAGCAGCCTGGTACAAGTAAGTGGAAGCAGTGTCTGTCACAGCTAGTGGTCCCATAGTCGCCAGCAGCACATTCCAAAGTTGAGAGCCTGTGGAGTTTGTCCCTTACAGCCGCCTCTTGCAACAGGCAGAACATACCGTGGATGTACTCTACATCCCCATTTAAAAGAGAGGAGCCATGAAGAAGTCTTGCATAATATTGCCAGATAAATAAATACAGTGTCATAAACCAGCAGGAATAGACAACATTTAAACTGAAATGGTGGGAAGGGAGGAATAAAATGGCTCCATTGTAACAGGATTAGGGTGGTATTTGAATGAGATACCTTCTGACTGGATGATAGCAGTACTTCACCAATCTACATACAAGGGAGCAGTAAAGACTGCAACAGATATTGAAGTATTTCTTTGTTCTACATAACAGGCAAGATGTTTTCAGACATTTTAGGAGAGAGAGTGATGAGTCATGATAAAAAATATGGATGAAAACCAATGCAGTTTCAGATCACAGAGATCAGATTTTTCAAGATGTGTCAAGAAACCAAAAAATACTGAGAGAGGATATGATAGCTACAGTTATGCTCAGTTGATCTAGAGATGGCATATCATACAGTTTCAAGGAAAAAATGTTGGCCATACTGAGGGAGTTTGGGATCAAAAATAGGTTATTACAAGCAAAAAAAAAAAAAAAAATAATATTTTGACTCTCAGGCTACAGTGAGAATTAGCGGTAGAATAAATTTTTATTAAGAAAAATATATTAATTTGCTTTATGGCGATGATGGTATAGGACACAGATAGAATTAGGAAGGGAGTGACCATGGCCTTTGTGAAGGTGTGCTGAAAGAATCTGTTTTCCGGTCAGATGACTCCACACAAATTATGAGAGAAAATACAGTAATTTTTATGTCCTTGCAGTGACCTCTGTTGATCGTGTTCAGCAATCTACAGAACCATTCTGAATAATGCATGAGATGTGAGGGTGCACATTTTGAGCACATGCTGTGCTGACACAGTTAGATACTTGTTGTTGTTGCTGTTGTTGTCACCTTACATGTTGCATATCTTGATGTTGTTTGTAATTTCACTACTGTTTGTTTTGCTGTATAATTTATAATTTTGATTAAAAGAAGAGAAAAAGGAATGACCTTGAGCAATATGGAAAGCATGGTCAATTGGTGGTTACAGAAAACACACTTTCATATTAAATTGGAACTAGATCAAAATTTTCTTCCAAGATAAAGTGGAATAGTTTCATATCGATAGGGGCTGATCATATTTTTTGCACCTCTGTGTAATAGAAAGAGGACATTTACCATTTCCAAATAGCGACTTAATGCTTATTAAATAACTAAACTAAAGTATAATACATGTTTGCATTATTTTATCGAATAACTATATCTCTTGACTTCAGTTAATTAGTCAGTGTCTATAAGAAAGTAGAAAGGGAGAGAAATATCTGTAATATTGTGTTGCATTTGATTTCATCCAACTAATCATACAGTAATATTGGCCACATTAGTAATCATATTTACGGTAACAAACGAGGAAACAGAAATATACAGTACAACACACGCAAGAAATAAATATAAACAATCTAGTAGAGTAACAGAAATAAACATAATGAAAATCCACAGCCTGTTTCCAGTCATTCTACTGGATCAGGAATGGAATGAATGAAGCCTCCATCTAGCGGCGAGGATAGGAATTGTGCCGGCTGCCAAAGCCTGTCGCACAAAATAAACATAATAAGTTATAAAAGTTAATTTTCAAGAGCTAAGCATTCTTCACACTGGTTAGTAACAAATTTGAATAACTATCTTACATTTTAATGGTTTTATACACTTAATCTAGCCTGACAATTTATTAAACTAATTCACTCATGCGTAACTCCAACTTAATTCATAAAACTATCCGGCTCCAGGGTTGAGTAGTCAGCATGTTGGTTTTAGGTCCTTGGATCCTCAGGTTCAATTCCAGGCCAGGTCGAGGGATTTAAATCTTACATAGTTAATTCCCTTGGATTACAGACTAGGTGTTTGTACTGTCCCCTACATTCCTATAACTCTTACTCCACACACAACACTATCTTCAACACACAAACATGCAATTTCCTATACACAGTAGATGCCAGCCACCCTTGTCAGAGTGTCTGCCTTACAAGGGCTGCACCAGGCTAGCATTAAATCAAACCCCATGGCGCAACAGCCCCAAAGGGCCATGGGCTACCAAGCGACCGCTGCTCAGCCCAAAGGCCTACAGATTACGAGGTGCCATGGGGTCAGCACAACGGATCCTTTTGGCCGATATTCTTGGCTTTCTAGATCAGGCCCGCTATCTCACCATCAGATAGCTCCTCAATTGTAATCATGTAGGCTGAGTAGACCTCAAACCAGCACTCAGATGCAGGTAAAAATCCCTGACCTGGCTGGGAATCGATCCCGGGGCCTCTGGGTAAGAGGCAGGCATGCTACCCCTACACTGTAGGACCGGCTTAGGCCAGCATTAGCCAAACAAAATTATTACCAGTATAAATTCTTAAACCTTGGTTCTCTGTTGTTCTACGTACAAATTTTATTTATTTTTAAAATTATCTATATGTACATCTGAGTTGATGATAAAATTGATTACATTCTCTCTTATGTATACCCATGTTGAGAAGATATATGGGCTATGTAATGGTAAGATACCAAAAATTAAATTTTGGTAACTGATGGCTAGAATGAAGTTGATGATATAACCATAAGATTGTATATTTCTTTTCCTCTGCCCTAATTCTGAAATTATCCAATTTCTATCTTTGTCACACCTGACAGGGTAGCCCAGTACAGACCTCATTGATAAATATCAATTGACTCTGGGAAAGAGATTGATTTAAATCACACTCTTGGTCTCTTTAAAACAATGTTACAAATAAAACACTGTCTGTTCTATCAAATTTATTTTGGCACGACCCAATAAATGTACACACACTTATATACACACACAATTCTATTCATGCATCAATGACCTCACTTACTAATTGCTGGCTATTTACAAGTCTTTGTTCTTTTCACATAGCAGGGAGTCCCAGCTCATTGGTGTTACCTGGGAGATGGTAATCTTGATTGACAGGCCGTTCACTAGCGCTCACAAGTCCAGTTATGCCACACAGCAACTGCATGCAAACTGCTAGGTTTGAACACAGGGCTACTGGCCACACAACACATGATGACTGTTCCTTGACTCTAGAGACAGTCCAGTAATTCACAAAGTCAACCACAGCGAACAACTAAATAGCAACAGTTCAACAGTGTTAAACAGCTCGACAATACTTCTCACAATGATGACTATTAACACTATTCCAGTTACACTCACGATAGCTGCTCCAGTCGCTGACTTTATACGCTAGTCCTCAGGTCATGGAGTATGCACGCACGCACGCGCACACACACACACAGTACTCTAAGGCAGTATACACAGTATTCCATTCCGTACCCGATGATACGCTGCTCCAATGGGATAGTGACAGCAGCCAATAGCTGTCCCAGTCCAGTAACTCACTTGACACTCCAACACAGCAGAAACAACAGCAACAACTCCTCGTTCAGACTCTGGTGGGACACTAGTGACAGCCAACACTGCTCTCGCCCTCAGCCTAGCCCTGCAGGCTGGCTGGGAGCTCCCTGGTTGGCTGACTGACTAGTCTCTTCTAGGAAGTACCAAAAGGGGCCACGACAGGCTGCGTTTCTCCCATATCCTGATTCTCTAATACTACACTGCCAGAAAAAAAACATGCAACATCCTCAAGGACTGTGTTCATTGGCAGCATACTGAGGGGTTGTTGTCTTAGTGATTCTTTTGTCGTGGACATCGGTGATCAGATGGCGCTCAGGAGGCCTGTCTGTGTGCACTCTGTTTTGACTCTGCAGGCAGTAACTGTGCTGAGGTTAGAGGTGAATAGTGTTTGCAGGGTTTATTTTAGGGTACAACCATGCCCTGTCAATGAGTAGTGCTCCTGTTAAAAAACTGTAGCCATTTGAACGGGGTTGTATTGTGGGCCTGCGGGAAACTGGATGAATGTATTGACGGATTCGTGCACATGTTGGGCACAATATATTGGTGGTGTGTCACTGCTTTCAGCAGTGGTCTGTGAACATTCCAACACCCATGGACCAGGCTCCGGATGTCTGCGTCAAGATTGATGCATTGTGTGAGCAGTGGTGGCCGACCAAACATCATCCAGGAATGAAATCCAGTCACATGTTGCACCTCCTGTGTCACCAAGGACCATTGGGAACTGTCTGCTTGCAGCAGGATTATGATCACATGTGCCTCTGGCCAGGCTACCACTGACACCACGACACCACCCATCATGGCTACTCTATCGTAAAAGAGTCGACTGGAGAGGGGAATAGTGCTCTGTTGTCTTCAGCGATGAGAGTATGTTCTACCTGTATGCAAGTGATGGACGTACACTTGTATAGCGTAGACCTGGTGAGTGGCCTATTCCAGAGTGCATTCACCACGACACCCACGTCCCATCCCAGGCTTTATGGTGTGGGTGGGGGGGTGGGGGGGTGGGGGGGCATCAGTTACAACTCGCGGTCACAATTGGTGTTTCTGCAGGGTAACATAACCAGTGCCCACTACATTGCATAGGTTGTTGTTCTTGTGCTACTGCCATTTCATCCACAAGAAGGTGATGTGCTTTTTCAGCAGGACAATACATGTCCACATACAGCTGCTGTGATGCAATGTGCTCTATGTGGTGTACAACAACTGCCCTGGCCAACAAGATCACCAGAACTCTTGCCATTTGGACACGTATGGGACATGATGAAGTGGGAACTTACACGTTCTCCAGAGCCTGCAAGAACCATTGCCGAATTTCATCAAAAGGTGCAAGATGCTTGGGACAATCGCAGGATGCCATTTGGCACCTTTATGCGACTGTTTGGGCACCCTTTACTGTGACATGTGTTTCACTTGGTCTGAATTTGTAATCGTACACTACTGCAATGATGAACTACCTATCACATTGCTTGTTAATAAAATGACCTTGTCTTGAGGATTTTGCATGGTTTTTTTTTTCCTCAACAGTGTAATATAAGTTATCACTTAATGAATTATGAAGCTTAAACAAAAGTGCCTTGGCTACGACTGATGCAGGAATCTCTTATACAAGTGACATGATTACAACTTTCATGTCTTGAGACCTTGCAGACAAAAACAATCCGAACCCCATATTGTAATAGCTCCAAATGGCCTTGGCCTACCAAGTGACTGCTGCTCAGCCCAAAGGCCTGCAGATCACGAGGTGTCATGCAGTCGGCACAATGAAGTGAGGCCTCACAGAGCATTTATAATTATATTCTATGGAGGAGGAGTTATCTGCTTTGCACATGCCTTTTCTGGAGACTGTTCATACTAGTGAGAGTGATTTCTGGCTCAAAAT
The DNA here is from genome assembly GCF_040414725.1 of Anabrus simplex. Taxonomy (NCBI): domain Eukaryota; kingdom Metazoa; phylum Arthropoda; class Insecta; order Orthoptera; family Tettigoniidae; genus Anabrus; species Anabrus simplex. Next base: position 375,921,839 of record NC_090265.1, on the reverse strand, counting down.
GACACATAGATAAATTTATTTAAGTATGCATTATTATTTTCAGCGATGTGCACCAGTTATTACAAAGGCTGAAGCATCCTGGATTCAGTTGTGGGTGTTAGCTATCGCTTGCCTCATTGGTATTGGAGCATTCATGTCTGGGATAGTCACATGCTGCTTATACTCCAGGTATGTAATAAAGAATACTTGTATTATTAAGTCAAATCAAAGGCCTAACATGATTTTTTTTTCAGTTTGATTTGTCTAAATGTATTTTACCTCTAAAATTTTTTAAAACACTTTTGTATATTTGTGTGATTGTCAATTAGTTATGGTAGTCTTTCAACATGTGATAATATATTTTTTAACTCAATTTTCTAATATTAATTCCTACTTTGGCTATCTTCAGTAGGCAGTGTACATTTGAACACTTTGAAACTGTAACACATCCATGTTACGTCTTACGAATACGCCATGCAAATGTAGATATCATGAAAATGAATATTTTGAGTATGGTACCAAGGTTTCAACTGCAGTGAGACTTGGATTTTCATTTTAAAATTATACCTTGAAGGAGGTTGAACCAGGACTATATTAGAATTTTAGATAGCTTTAGGTGATTATAACACTTATTGCTTCACAGACATTGTTCAGTATGAAAGAGTGATTTCCTTGTACCTAGTCTCTCCTAATGGTGTGAAATGAGAAACTATAGGGAAACATTTTGTTTGTTTTGCAAATAATTTTCTCCCCTTCCTCAGAAGCAATCACTGTTCTACTGTAATAATACTGGAATGTTTGAATCAGTTGGCTATTGTTCTGTTGATGAAATTGTATCATCGTTCATCACCAGATGATCCACTGTGTGGTGTTTTATAGAGTTGGTACTGCTTAATAGTCTTATCATTACAACCTTCCTTTCTATCACATACATTTTTAACTACAGCTAAAACAGCTCTGTGATCAATTACACCATCTTTCAGTACAGTTCCTCTTTAGAGCTCATCTGGTTTTATCACCACCATGTTTAAAATATTCTTCCCTCTAACTGGTTCCTCCACTTCCTAATTCAACTACCCTACCCAGATTGACTTATTTCCCATTTACTAGTCATGCTTTCTGTCATTTGCATTAACTTCCCAGTAAACATTTCACAAATTGAGATCACCTGCTACAATCACATTCCTTTCTATGTCATTCCTCACTGTCATTCCTCCACTGATTATCTCATTAAATAATTTTGCATCAGCATCACCGCTTTCAGGTCTGTACACCCCAAGAAAATAAAGTTGCTTATTATCTTTAGAGATGAGCATTACACCTAGAATTTCATGTTTCTCATCCTTTACTTTTTCACAACTTCTTCTTCCACCAGTATGAATACTCTCCCTCTGACCATTCCTATCCTGTCTCCACAATAAACACTCCAGTTCCATAAGAAAATTTCCATATTCATGGTATCACATCTTAGCCATGATTCAATTCCCATTACAATATCTAGTAAATATTGAAAACCTACAACCTGTTTGCCAGTCAATGACCGGGTCAGGGATGGAATGAATGAAGCCCCCAACTTGTGGCGAGAATAGAAATTGTGCCGGCTGCTGAGGCCTGTCGCACTCCTCTGGGTCAATGATTAATGACTAACAGATGAAATGAAATGGTAGTGGAGAGTGTTGCTGGAATGAAAGATGACAGGGGATAACCGGAGTAGCCAGAGAAAAACCTGTCCCACCTCCACTTTGTCCAGCACAAATCTCACATGGAGTGACCGGGATTTGAACCACGGTATCCAGCGGTGAGAGGCTGGCGCCTGAGCCATGGAGGCTCACCTGGTAAATATTATATCTATCAAATACTTAATTCTATTCCCTACTTTATGTAGTTCTACAGTTTATCCCTAACAACTTTATGTCATCCTTACTTAACTTCTAAGGGGCTGCCTGGCCGAGGCAGTAAAGACGTGCTCAGTCAGCTCGGAAGAACGTAGATTTGATTCCTCGCCAGGAAATCGTAAAATTTAAGAAACAAGATTTCCACTTCTGAAGGTGCTTATGGCCCTGTGGTTCACTCAGCCTACACCAAAAATGAGTACCAGATTAATTCATGGGAGCAAAGGTGGCCAGGCTTCGAGCCAACCACTTTATACCCCACCAAGTGCGGAGGTTATGGATAGTGGGAGCCTTTACATTCCACCCCTTCAAGAGCCTCCATGACCTGTATGGAGATGACTTTGCTTTTCTTTACTTGACTTCTAGCTCACTATACTCTAATCTCTGCTCCCTACCCCATCCCATTTCTCTGAATATACCTCCCTATAATCCTCTAACTTATACATACCATTGCAGTTCAAGTGAAGTTCATCAGAACACAGATCCCTATCTCCTATCCACCCATTAGGATCTATAAATCTCACTCCCAGTTTCTCATATAGCTGCTGTATGGTCTGATTTAAATCCCTAATCACCATCCATTCAGGATTCCTCCTGCACAGTATTCCACTGATGACAATCTCTGCTTCCTTATACCTCTGTGCTGCCATAACCAGATCCCACAATCCCCCACTATGTTGGTACCTATTCCTGTTTGACTTGCATTGTTGGTGCCAAAAAAAAACTACCCCCTTCTCCTTTCCTTAACATCTATCTTAACCTAATTCCTGGATAACACTCAACCTGGTTTCCTTTCCTCCACACACTTTCCCCATGTGCCTAACAACAGAGTTCCCTATGACCAGAGCCTCAACCCCTCCCACCTCATTAGATCCCCTCCTCTTCTGATCTCCTTCTCCTTACCTAATGGCTGAAGATCCTACCTCCCCCTCCCTTTTCTCCCTCTTATTATCTAGTTCCACCTCCCTCTTCCTATCCTCTTCTCTATGTTTCCTTTTCCTACCTTTTCCCTTACCCCTCCTTTGTAACACTTTCCTGTTCCCTCTGTTGTTCTGCCAGCAATGACTCATAATGATTTTTCATTGATGCCTCTCCTAAACTCTTCCTGATTAGATCCCTTAGCACTCAATTTCCTTCCCTTTTAAACAATTGATACAAGCTTTTATTTCCTTTCTGTGAAAAGTTACTGTTGTACTTTACCTATTAGTAAAGACAATGTAGAAATTGTATTAACAATAATTTCTCCAATTTTAGTTCTGATGAATGGTACTTTCAAAACATAAAAGAGTTTAGACATGTATCTTCTCCAGCTTCAAAATCTAGACCGCTACTGCTAACCTCCTTTTATATATATTTAACCCTGGACCGCGCGCGCAGGCGGTGTTTGGACCGCACTTTTGAATTATTGATTTGTATTATCGATTAATGCGAACTCAGCCCGATTACGTCCACTGCTAATCTTTGCTTACTCTGCTAAGCATCAGACAGCGCTACTGATAAGTTGTGTAATGCTTCAGTTCAGCGTGGGAACAGTCGTGAAGACAGCCTCCACCGTTCAGCTTGCCGGCAGCGGTCCTAACACCGCAACGCGCACAGAAATGTAAGTATATTTTTGAGCTTACGTTTATTCTTCCAAGCGGTGTTATACATTATTTCCGCTGTAACAACGTTCCTTGCAGAATGTTTTAGTGACTAATGGAGGTGGATACTTCATTATGTATATAATTGCAGGTATGAAGTATTATACGTATATAAATATAGTAATCTGTTTTTATTTTTTTCGCTACAGGGATCGAAGAAGATATATGCAACCTGATGACATCCAACAGTGTCTTATGGAACTCTCGGAGCAAGACGGAGTAGACAGTGACTGTGATTTCGAAAGTGACATCGATTTTGAAGGAGAGGGGTTCGTAGATGATGATCATTCTAGTGACTCCGCACAATCTATTACGAGTGATATTCCAATGGAAGAGGACACGGGGTGCAACGACGTCAGATTTTATATTGGAAAAGATGGTGAAACGATCTGGAAAAGTACTCCTGTGGTTCTGAATGATTCTAGAACCCGTTCGAAAAATATCGTGAAGACGTTTCCCGGGCCAAAAGCACGTGCACGAAACACTGCAACACCGATGGATGCTTTCCTGCAAATAATTTCCCTAGAAATGATCGATGATATCGTAAGATATACTAACATTTACGTTGCTAAGTGTCGGTCAAAGAATCCGGAATCGCGAAGTAGGGACTACAAGGATACTACACGTACCGAGATTATGGCACTTTTGGGGGCATTATTTATTATTGCAACTAAAAAGGGCAACCGTGCAGATACTTTAGAACTTTGGTCACGAGATGGTACTGGAATGGTAATCCTGAGAGCAAATTTTAGCTCCAGGCGCTTTCTGTTTTTGATGAGATGTTTGCGTTTTGATGACGTAAGTACTAGAAACGTACGAATTGCGACAGACAGATTAGCAGCCATCAGGGAATTCCATCTGAAGTTTGTTGCTAATTGTCAGGCTTCCTACTCTCCTGGGGAGTTTGTAACAATTGATGAGATGTTGGTAGCTTTCCGTGGCCGCTGTGGATTTATCCAGTATATGCCTCTAAAACCAGCTAAGTATGGACTCAAATTCTACGCTCTGTGCGACAGTAGAACATTTTACACGTTCAATTTGGAACTCTACTGTGGCAAACAAGCCGAAGGTCCTTACAGTTGTTCCAACAAACCGATGGACATCGTCAAAAGACTAACTGACCCAATAAAGAATTCACATAGGAATGTTACCACTGACAATTACTATAGTAGCGTTCCATTAGCCGAATACCTATTGGAGCAAGGACTGACATTCATCGGGACACTAAAAAAAAATAAAAGGGAAATACCTCCCGAATTTCTAATGGACAAATCTCGCCAGGTGGGCTCTAGCATGTTTGGATTCCAACCTGATATGACCCTAGTGTCATATGTGACGAAAAAGAAGACAGTTGTCCTCCTCCTATCAACTATGCACGACACAGGTGAAATCGATCCCACAACTAATAAACCATTCGTCATCGTTGACTATAATGGGGCCAAGGGTGGCACTGATACTGTTGATCAGATGTGTTCTACATATTCAACAGCAAGGAAAACCAGGCGATGGCCTCTTGTAGTGTTTCTTCGTGAACTCGATATTGCAGGTATAAACTCGTACAAGATATTTCTGGCCAACAGCCCATCAAAGGATTGTGTGAGAAGGAAATATCTCACTGAATTGGGATTGAGTCTGATGGAGGCAAATCTCCGAGAAAGAGCTCAGCTTCTGTCTCTTCCAAGTGATTTACAGGTATTCTTATCTAAGTTTCGTGAAGCCAAGGAAACTAAGAAGTGTGCATCACAAAAGAAAATCTGCTTCATTTGTGGAACGCACAAAAATACGAAGACTGGTGTTACCTGTGACCTATGTCGTCGAAATGTGTGCCGCAATCATAGTCAGCATACGGTTACCTGTGAAAAGTGCAGTCAAGAAGCTGAAGATGAAAACTAAATGTGCTTCATTTCATTGGGAACAGTAATCTGCTATTTGATTTCATAACCCTATGTAGAGGAGTCCCGTGTTTAATTTCTTGACTTGTATTTGTGTGTTCTCTAAAACATGGTCAATTCCATGAAGTGTATATATGTTTGCCTTTTTAGAATACACATGACATCTTTCAATTATTTCAATAAATTTTCTTAACCTAAGAACGGTAAAATTCACATAATGTGCGAGGAAGTTGGCAAACTACGTTGTGCGGTCCAAACACCGCCGCGCGCACAGTAGCGTGATACGGAGTGGCGCGCGCGGTCCAGGGTTAAAAAAAAAAAAAGTGTTAATAGATGAAGTTGCAATATACAAGGTGAATTTTAAAAGTAAAAGAAACAACATCTTTACAATGAAACACAGCATTGTTTTGAAAACATTTTATTTTCTTTAAATTCTACACACCTTAAACTACTTCTCCACATAGTCACCACAACCATTTTTGTTTGCTTTAGTAAAAGAACTTCACCACCTGTGATGAAAGCCATGTCTGTACTCCATCTTGGAGATCATCATCATCATCAAAATGTTTCCTACCAAGAAACTTCTTCAGGTGAAGGAAAAGTTAGAAATCACCTGTGACAACAGTTGGTCGGCAACTCCGCGTGATGTGATGCACATACTGACTACCTTCACTGAACGTTCAAACCTGTCTCCTTACCATTCCATCCATCATTGCACTTTTACCATACACATCATACACTTGGCGATGAATGTCAGCTTGTTTGATGTTTCATGCATTCAAAAAACAAATCATGGATCTTATCTCACAGTTGTTGGGTTGATCGATTGTCTTGAACATTTTAAATACTCACTACAAAATGGCCAAACAATGTGAATATCACCAACATTGCATGTGGCATGTCAACAGATAATAATAATAATTTCGTGTGGCTATTTCTAGCCGAGTGCAGCCCTTGTAAGGCAGACCCTCCGCTGAGGGTGGGCGGCATCTGCCATTTGTAGGTAACTGCGTGTTATTGTGGTAGAGGATAGTGTTAGGTGTGGTGTGTGAGTTGCAGGGATGTTGGGAACAGCACAAACACCCAGCCCCCGGGCTACTGGAATTAACCAATGAAGGTTAAAATCCCCGACCCGGCCAGGAATCGAACCCGGAACCCTCTGAACCGAAGGCCAGTACGCTGACCATTCAGCCAACGAGTCGGACATGTCAACAGATAAAGGAAGCCATTGTGCGTGCTTACATCGCAAGCACAGCGCTGCACTAGTAATATACGGAAACAGTACTTACTAAAAAAAATGTGCGTCATAACAGCCTTCTTTGTTCATCAACTTGCATAATGCTTTGAGGGTCTTGCTTTATTTGAAGCAAGAATCACTGTGAAAAGCTCTTAAAGGGGTGATATTTTCCATCACCGCCCCCCCCTCATTTTTCAGAACGAAAATCACCATCACCATCAGTTATACACTGTACGTTGCACACAATTATTGATACTGTCATATTGTTTTAAATGTTGAAATTTATATCTTAATAACCATTATCTTCTCTATTGTGTGTCCTCAAATGAAATTTAAAAAAAATTAGAACTACATACTTCACTGTTGATAATGCATTCTTATAAAAACTTGAAGATACTTATATAATAACTTGCAGACACATGCAGTTGTCTTACACTGGAAGTCAAGAATATGAATATATCCTGATTCATAGGGCTAGTACTGAAAAATGTGACATCTAGCCTATATGAAAACAAACAATAGGCATGTTGAATCTTATAAAAACCTTTCTGGAAATGGTCTGTGATGACATAAACCCAAGACTGAGCTGATCTCAAACCGAGGCTTCTCTCTTTCATTTAGTTACTTCTCTTTATCACCGTTTGCTCTTTCTCAACTTTGGAGTTTTTTTTTTTCTTCAATATTTTATTAACAAAGCAATATTTTTTTTACACAGTTGATTGCATAAGCACTTTGTGTATAGAGCTTTAAAGGAATACTTTGATCAAAAGTATTGATTAATTTCAAAAATGCAGAAATGTTCAAAAGAATTTTAGTTTAAAATTTCTGCTTCAGTTGCATTCTTTTATCACTTTTGGTAATTTTTCCCATATGATAACATGCTTTCAGGATTCAATGTATCATTTCCTATACTTGTTCAGGCATGCTTCTAATGATGCCTGCAATGTCTTTGTGGGGAATGAGGTTCCATTCTTCCTCCGGTATCCCTTAAAGTTGTCACAGAGTATCTTGAACTATTTGACAATCTTCTCTCCAGGATATCCCACACACACTCAGGGAGATTCAAGTCAAAACTTTCTGCTGGCCAGTCCAACCTCCAAATCCCAAAAGCATTAAGGAAGTCTCGCACATCAGGCTACATGTGGTTGTCCACTACTATGCATTAGGATGAATCTGTCCCCAATAAATGGGAGAAAGGGAACAACATGGTTCATAATTAATTCCTTGATGTATCGGTGGGCTATAAGGTCTCCATTTTCAATGACGATGAGCTCTGTGCAAGCATCCAGAGTAATTCCTGTCCTTACTATCCCCCCCTGGAATGGCATTCTTGAAGAAAAATTGTAGGGAGAATATTGCTTTCGTGGTTTCCTCCACATTTTTTCTCTCCCATCTGGAGATCTCAGGGCAAAACAAGACTTGTCTGAGAAAAGTACACACTACCACTGTTCCATTGTCTACTTCTGACTTTGCTTCTTTCAACCTTGTCTTCACATTTCATTCACGTGCATTCACATTGTGGACTTCTTGGAGGCGATTTCCCAATTCAGTGGCAGTTGTATGGCGATTGCATAAGAACCGATCATCTCTCATGAATGTTGACATGATCCAGCTCTTGTAGTGTTTGAAACAAGCATCCTGTACCTCTACACTGTTCGACATATGGTAGAAGTCATGGTTCCTAACACTTTTGCAACATAATAATAACTGCCATCTTCAATCAACGTACTAAAATTTTATACTTCTTAAAACAAAAACTAAACACTTCTACTGTGGTTTTTCTGTACAATTTATATTGAATCTGCTGTATTTTAGGATTAATGTTTTAAAATTCAGGAGAGAAAATTGTAATAAATGGTATTTCAAAAATATATATATTTGTAACTGTTGGGTTCTTCAATATGCCAAAACTAATTTTGAATAAAAAAATTTATAAACTAGGGTAGCTTCCATGGCTCAGGTGGCAGCATGCCGGCCTCTCACCGCTGGGTCCCGTGGCTCATATCACAGTCACTTCATGTGAGATTTGTGCTGGACAAAGCAGAGGTGGGGCAGGTTTTCTCCGGGTACTCCAGTTTTCCCTGTCATCTTTCATTCCAGCAACACTCTCCAATATCATTTCATTTCATCTGTCAGTCATTAATCATTGCCCTAGAGGAGTGTGACAAGCTTCGGCAGCCAGTACAATTTGTATCCTCGCCACTAGATGGGGGCTTCAGGGGGCTTCATTCATTCCATTCCTGACCCAGTCAAATAACTAGAAACAGGTTGTATATTTTCATATAAACTACCTGAAAAAGAAAATATACAGTATGGTAGCAGAATTACACCTGAAAAGGAAACAACTTAATTAAAACAGAATGACATGTTTAATTCTTGAAAGAACATCAGATTCTATCAAATCACACTCAAAAATATTTAGAAATGTATAAACATGTATGTTTAAATTCTGTTCAAATCCTTAAAAACTTACAAATTTGGAACTTATTCCATTAACTCCATTAACCCTCCACCACACCAAACCATGCCAATCCCTAGCTAGGTCAGTGATACATTGAACCGCCTTTTTTTTTTAAATGTCACATCAACACCGTTAGGTCTTATGCCGATGATCGGATAGGAAAGGCCTAGGAATGGTTGGAAGCAGCCATGGCCTTAATTAACATACAGCCCCAGCATCTTCCTGGTGTGAAAATGAGAAACCACGGAAAACCATCTTCAGGGCTGCCAACAGTGGGATTCGAACCCACTATCTCCCAGATGCAAACTCACAGCTGCATGCTCCTAACCGCACGGCCAACTCGCCCGGTTAAACCACATATTTAGGTGGTTTTTAAAAATCTTATTGCTTCCCTTATTATTGTTAATATTAAACATGTTAAAATTGTTTTGTAAACTATGTAGGGCTTCTTAATGAGCATTTAATGGGCAGCCTATTATATTGGTAATTTTCCATTATGTCACTTTTTGCTGATATCAATACTTTTTGAGTATTATTATTATTATTATTATTATTATTATTATTATTATTATTATTATTATTATTATTATTATTATTATTATATAATTCGCTGGGGCCATCAAGGACCACGTTAAGTCTTGTTGCGTTTGACACTGAACTTGGCCTTCTTTAGAGCCCAAATTTCCCTCATTCTTTGTGAGTGGGCCTGCTTACGCTCCTCTGTCCAAGGGGCACCGTGTCTTCTCTTCGGTTGCTCGTCTCGGTTTAGCCCGTTCGTCAATATTTTCTTGCGGAAGAGATCTCTGTTAAGGGCATCTTGAGCTGAGATATGTAGCATTTGCAGGTCTTCTTTGGTATTTCTAAACCAGGGAATTGTAGTTTTGGGGTTTGAATCAAAAAAGTGAAAGATTTCTTTAGTTAACTTTCTTCCGTCCATTCTTTTCAGATGACTGTAAAATCATGCCCGTCTTTTTCTGATTGTGTCGGTAATTTTCTCTATTTTGCTGTAGACTTCCTTGTTGGATCTCTTTTGATGGATTCCATTTCTGTACTTTGATCCCAAGATTCCTCTCACAATTTTGCGTTCTCTTTTCTCCAGTTCTTCAAGGAGTCCTTTGTTGGCATTTAGAGACAGGGTTTTGGCTGCATATAGAACTACTGGCTTCAGAACTGTTTTCAGAACTGTTTCATAGTGACGTATCTTGGTGTTTTGGGAAAGGCATTTTTTGTTGTAGATTGTGCGGGATGTTTGGTAGGCTATTTCCAGTTTGCGTACTCGCTCCTGAAGTGCTTCTTTGTCCAGTCCATTTTTCATGATGATCTCACCCAGGTATTTGAATTACCGGGCGAGTTGGCCGTGCGTGTAGAGGTGCACGGCTGTGAGCTTGCATCCGGGAGATAGTAGGTTCGAATCCCACTATCGGCAGCCCTGAAAATGGTTTTCCGTGGTTTCCCATTTTCACACCAGGCAAATGCTAGGGCTGTACCTTAATTAAGGCCACGGCCGCTTCCTTCCAACTCCTAGGCCTTTCCTATCCCATCATCGCCATAAGACCTATCTGTGTCGGCGCGACGTAAAGCCCCTAGCAAAAAAAAAAAAAAAAAGTATTTGAATTTGTCTACTCGGGTGATGTCCCCGTATTTTGTATGGAGTTTTGGTGGAGTCTCTTTGATGTTAGTCATTACTTCTGTTTTCTCAAACAATATCTGCAAACCAGTTTGTTCGGCAATTTCCTTTAAAATTTCAACTTGAGCTCTAGCGGTTTCTATGTCGTTTGAGAGAACAGCAATATCATCGGCAAATGCTAAGCAGTCTGTTGCGATCCCCTTGGATTTGGTTCCTATTCTCAATGGACTGTAGTTGGTTTCCTGTAATCTCACCTGCCAGGTTCTGATGATCTTTTCAAGAACACAGTTGAAGAGTATCGGGGATACTCCTGTTTTGATGTCAAAGGAATGCGAGAGACATCCGTGGAACTTCACCTTGGATTTTGTATCGGTCAGGGTGGCTCTAATTAATGCCAGCAGTTTCAAATCAACTCCAAATTTATTTAAGATGTTTAGCAGGACTTCCCGGTCAATGGAGTCGTACGCTTTCTTAAAGTCCACAAAGATGGATACATACTGCTTGGACCTTAGTGTACAATATCTGATGATCGTTTTGAGATTTTGGATCTGTTCAGCTGTTGAGCGACCTTTTCTGAACCCTCCTTGGTATTCACCTATTTCATGTTCGACTTGTGCTTCCAAACGCTCCAGGATGACAAGTGATAGAATTTTGTAAGTCACGGGTAGCAAAGATATTCCTCTGTAGTTGTTGATGTTCTTCATTCTGCCTTTTTTGTGTAATGGATGGATCAAAGCTATTTTCCAATCTTCGGGTAGGGTCTCCTTGTTCCAAATTTCTTCTATTTGCTTTTGCAAGATATCAAGTGATTCCTCTGGGGCATATTTCCATAGTTCTGCTACTACTGAGTCTTCCCCCGGTGCTTTGTTATTTTTGAGATGGGCAATGTGGCGCTTGATTTCATCTCTGTCGGGTGGTCTGGAATCTGGGTACCTGAGTAAGGGTTCCTTGGTCTCAATGGCGCTTTGCGGTTTAGAGCAATTAAGTAAATTCTTGAAGTAATCTGCCAGAATGCTGCAATTTTCTTCATTTGACATCGCCAGTGTGCCGTCCTCTCGCTCAAAGCATAGAGGTGGTGGTTTATAGCCAGTGAGTTTGCGTTTGAAGGCTCTGTAGTACTCTCTGCTTTCATTCTTCCTAAAGTTTTGTTCTATCTTTTCAATGAGAGATTTTTCGTATTTACGTTTCTCAGTTCTGAACACCCTAGCTGCTTGGGCACGTTGGGTTTTGTAGGTTTCCCAATCATTTTCTGATTTCGTAGAGTAGTACTGTTTCCACGCATTGAGTCTTTCTTGGAGGACTGATTCGCATGTACCATTCCACCAGGCATGCTTTTTGCTTCTCTTGATTTCTGCAACGTCTTTGGCGGCCTCAACAAGGAGACTTTTGGCGTTGTTAAAGTCACAGTCATTTGGTCTAGCCTTCTCCTGGAACTCCTCAACCCTTTGCCGAAGTTTATCATTGTCGAAGCGTGTGATCTGTTTGGTTGTCTTCCTTGTGTTTGCGGGAATTGGTTTGAATTTGATAAGAGACATATAATGATCTGAGGCCACATTGATGCCTTTCTTTACCTTGACATTCATAATCTCAGGGCTGTTTCTCCTGGAGATTGCAACATGATCAATTTGGAACTCTCCGAGAGCTTGGACGGGAGAACGCCAAGTCATTTGCTTTCTGGGTAGATGGCGAAAGTGGGTCGACATGACCTGCAGGTTGTGATTTTCGCAAATGGACACCAGTCTTTTGCCGTTGGGATTGGTTCTTTTGTGAGCAGGGTAATTTCCTATAACTTTCTTGTACTTCTGTTCATGACCTAGTTGGGCATTGAAGTCACCCAAAAGAAGCTTGACATGGTGTTTGGGGATTTTGTTTAATTTTTCATCCAGTAGGTCCCAGAAATTATCAACTTCGTCTGGATCAGACTTGTTCTTATCGTTTGTAGGAGCATGTGCGTTAACTAGGGCGTAGGTTTTGTTCGCGCATTTAATTGTGAGTGTAGACAATCTGTCATTCACAGGTTCAAAATTTGCAACCGATTTAAGGATCTTGGTTCTAACAGCAAACGGGGTTCCAAGCATCACAGCTCCGTTGAGGATTGCTCTTTGCGCTTTGCTCTTGAAAAATCGGTAGCCTTCGGATTAAAAAATCTCTTCATCTGGGTACCTTGTTTCCTGTAGGGCCATTATGGATATCTGATTTTGGTGAAGATCTTTGGTGAGGGTTTCAGCTTGCCAGTTTGTGTAAGTGAATTTATGTTGAAAGTTGCTAGAAAGGTTTTAGATTTTGGCCTGAGTTTTTGACTCTTCGGGGTACACCGAGACGCTCCGACTCGTCTCTTGCATGATGTCGAGTCTCCCCCAGAATCCGAACGAGACTCATGCGCCGTGGCATTCACGACGAGGGATTTATACGAAGATTTACCCCCTGGGGTATGTTTCTTGAAATGGTTTGCCATCATGCTTTTTGACTTGACTTTGCTTTGGATGGGTACCCATCCTTTTACAACTAGGGTTGTTAGCCCTAGAGGTTGCCTCAAGATGTTTTCTGGCTTCTGGTCATTTACCAGTCTTCGCTGTAACCCTGGCAAGTGACCAGTTTTTTTTCATGGTGGTATTTTATTTCCCTACTACCCTCTGACTCTGCTGGCGGCAGAGCCAGCGAGCTTCCCCAATTCCAATGGGACGCGCCCGATGGAGGTAACCGGTAAATCCCCACACGGGTATTATTATTATTATTATTATTATTATTATTATTATTATTATTATTATTATTATTATTATTATTATTATTATTATTATTATTATTAATTACAGTTACAAATTAACTGAGTTGGAACTGAAAAGTGTTGGCTTCAGATATCACAAAAATATCAAAAATGTTTTATAGTTATATTTGGTTAGTGCTGTGAAGATTTAACTTTATCAAATGATCGAGCTGTACCTCAAATACTGGCTCTATGTTCTTTTCATTATAAATGTTAATTTTGTATACTTTTAGGTATAAACGGCTGGCAAAGCATGCCTTACTTCGGGATGCACCACGAGTTCCTGTGTCTAGCATAAGCTATTTGTCTGGTTCTGCAGGAGGTCCACCTGCTATGATCATAACTCCACCACCAGGTGCATCAGACGCACCACGGATGTATGAATGGGGGCTTGATGGTTCAACACTTCCGCCAGGGCATGATAATATGTCTTATCATAGTTTTCCTGCTCGGTGAAACTATGCTGAGTGTACTGACAATATTATATAACCAATATTTGGTCCTATAGTGTAAGTTAATAATAAGCGTGTAAATGTGTAAACCATGTGAATATGTAAAAAAACAAAAACAAAAATCATTGTTGTTTGATGTATGACACAGTTGCTGAAGAGTTCAGATTTCTCCTTTTATCTCCTATTATGTATGGAGACAATAATTGTGATTCAGGATTTTCTACCATTTATTTGTATTAAATAGGAGTTATACGAGTCTGGGGTTTCCTGTATAATTTGTCTCATTAACTAAATATTATATGCTAATTTGAAAACTGTAATCAGAGTTTATCCTACGATGAATCAGTTTTTCTGCAATTAAGTAAATAAATAAATAAATAAAGAGGGAAAGAAAGAAAGAAAGAAAGAAAGAATGAAAGAAAGAAAGAAAAAATAGGTTTGGAGCAACTTTTTGACTGAATGGTCAGCATAGAGGCCTTTGATTTAGAGGGTCCTGGGTTCAATTACCGGCCGGTTAGGGGAATTTAATCTCTTGATTCATTCTTCTGGCTCGGGTACTGGATATTTGTGTTAGTTCCAACACTCTCCTCTTCATATTCAGACTACACGTCACACTGCCAACCACCATAGAAAGACACAATAGTGATTACATCCCTCCATATAGGGTTGGTGTCAGGAAGAGCATCCAGCTGTAAAACAGGACCAAATTCATATATGCAACACAGTCGAACCTGCCACCCTACAGATGTGGGAGAAGCTATAGAAGAAGAAGATTTGGAACAGAAAAATATTTTTAACTTACTTTGGAAATTGCATTAGTTCACAACAATGACACTTTTGTTCAATTAATTTTACAGAAATATCAGATTATTGCACTACTTTTGATGTACTGTACTATATTTTCTTTCCTGCATACTGCATATGGCTCCTTGGCTGAACAGTTAGTATACTGTCCTTTGATTCAGGTTCAATTCCCAGCCAGGTCATGGATTTTAACCACGTTTAGTTAATTCCTTCAGTTTGGGGGCTGGGTGTTGGTGTTCATCCATCTTCATTTACATACAACCCATCATACTACAAACCACTACAAAAACATGCAATAGTGAATACATCCGTCTACATAGCATCAGTGTCAGGAAAGGCATCCAGCCATAAAACTAAGTTTAATTTGCTTTAATGTTGACCCTATGTAGTTAGCATAAGATGAGTAGGAAAAAGAATGACATATTTGTTCAAATGACATAATGCATTTTATATATTTTTCTGACCTTGACATGATTACATTTGTAGATGTGTAGCTCAGTTTATAATTGCTAGTAAGCAACACTTTCTGTGGTGGATAGTTGTATTGTTTTTGAAGATTTATTTGCTTTGAAGTAAATAATATGCTTCATTGAGAAAGCATAACAGTTACCTTGACATAGGCCTATTTCATCTGTGGTCATTTTATTATCAGTAAAAGAAAACAGAATATTACCAATCTTCGTTGAGATGGCATATCATGTCTCCTTTCATATGAACATGAAAGATCTGGACAAACTTTCAATCTAAGACTGAAGAAAACCATCTTTATGAGAGAACTGGAATGTTGGTATAAGACTACTGAGCAAAAGTTTAATGTGTCATTAAGATTGTCATGAATTACTGTTTCATTTATTACATTGTGGTACTATTATATAGTATACATGTTTTGGAGCTCCAAAAAGTATTTTCTTACTTTTTATATTGTGAAAAACTGGTATGTCATAGGAAATTTTTATTTTAATACCCTGATTCGGTGTAGTTGAATCAAGGAGTTTCATGTGTTAGACTAGGGACCCCATACAAAGTATTTAAATTTGTATTCCAGTGCCTGTTAATAAAATTTGGAAAAGGTCTCATACTTCTGATTGACTGTTGGGGACTTGAGCAGAAATGCTGATGAACATTCAACAAAGGGGCCATTTCCATTCTGTTTCTTCATTGGGCACGGTGTTATGTAGTTTGTCAATCAGAGCGTTGAGACTGGAACCTGGGGCTGCTCATATTAGTAGCCTATTACTCTACTCACTACACCAGAGGGATCTACACCTAAGCAGTTGGTTTGGTAAATGTACACTTTATTCCTTTCTGTTTGTACTTCTGAAACTTCATTTTATCTGGCATAATTAATATTATCTGTAATAAAAATATCACTATATCGTATGACGAACTGGTAATGATGCTGGTAAAAATGTCAAGCTACACCAATATATCCAGGAAATAGGCAACTGTGCAATCCATTAATACATTGATTTAGGTACCGTCCAACCCACTTTTGTCTCCTGTGTGAATTTTTGTTATACCTTTCGTTAAGTCATAATAATGTACCAGGATGAATCTGTGATATGATGTAGGAATAATTTTGCTGATTATTCTGTATCAATTTAACAAAACATACCTTTCCTACTTCTTGGTTGAGCAGTGATGGAAAATGATCAATAGAAGTCATTGTTGCATGTGGAACACTGTTATTCTATTTATTGCTATTTGCTTTTTACGTCGCACCAACACAGATATGTCTTATGGCAATGATGGGATAGGAAAGGCCTAGGAATGGAAAGGAAGTGGCCGTGGCCTTAATCAAGGTACAGCCCCAGCATTTGCCTGGTGTGAAAATGGGAAACCACGGAAAACCATCTTCAGGGCTGCCGACAGTGGGGTTCGAACCCACTATCTCCCGATTACTGGATACTGGCCGCACTTAAGCGACTGCAGCTATTGAGCTTGGTCACTGTTATTCTGACATATAGCATATAAATATAATGTATGGTACTTAACCATGCTCAATTAACTTCATTCTCACTCTAATATGATTTCCTTAGAATATTTCATCTCTAATGAAAGATTTCTCAAGAATATTTGATTGTTGATAAAATATACTACCTGATGTGTAACACATTACAATTAACTTTATAAAAAAGTATATTTTAACAACTTTAGATGTTGGTATGTGCAGTTTAATTGATGTAAGTCAGTGTGAGAAATGTTGTGAAATACCATATATAGTAAAATTTCATTAACACAAATTCCCAGAGGCCAAAATATCATGAGATCACACTGTTCAGCTACAAGCAAGAGTTTGTGTTTAAAAAGAGAAAAATTATGCTAAACGAGACTCAAAGTTATAGTTACAGATTTGTCAAACTTTTCAGCAATTCCCATTCTGTATTAATGGAAAGGAAAATATTCAACACTCAGCAAGTAATGAATGTGTGGCACTGCCTTTAGCCATGGCCAGAGTCTGTTTGCCTATATTTTTCAGATGGTACAAATTACTATGTAACTACACATTGTAATTTAAGAATTTTTCTTACGGTCTTAACAACCACACTTTCTGATTTGAATTTGGTTTATAAAATACAACATATATAGATGAGAGAGAAAATGATGTACATACAGAACATTGTTGAAAATGAAAGTTACAATTCAACTTTTACATTGAAAAATGCACAATGCATAGTTGAATGTTGACACTCCAACCTTTGCGCATGCCAACCTCATTGTACCAAATAACACGAATGCTAACTTACTGATTTGTTGTTTAGCTCACAATTAAACTTATATTAGACAATAGTTATATCTGATTGCATTTCTTGCATATTTAGTGGAGAAGCAACTACTGAACAGTACAAATAAAGCATATTATAGAATTTGTCAGAATTTTGCATTAAGTGATCTCTAATGAAGAAAGTGACTAAAAAGCAGTTTGTAATTAGTATTAACCAAAATTTGAGTTATCCAATAATATTTCCCGTAAGAAATAGTCCCATCTCTCCCAGGACCTAAATTTTGCTCATGTAAACCAAGCATTATTCTTACCATACTATAAGTTATTACAATACAGTAATATAATACGTATATATGGAATAAAGCAAGAAACATTATTAATATCATTAAATAGTTAAAATATGATTCCCTAGAGCCAGAATTACTACTACTACTACTACTACTACTACTACTACTACTACTACTACTACTACTACTACTACTTGCGTCTACTACTACTAAAATATTTTCATTCCTTCCCTGAAGGGGGAGGCAGGCCTCTTAGACAGTGACACAGTCTCTAAGGCCGGGAGATTTATGACAATGCTCGGAGAAGGTGAGGGGGTTGGTGGCCATGGCCTATACTAGGAACTGTCCCGGCATTCGCCTTCATGCAGGAGAATGGAAAACCATTCTCAGGACAGCTGACAGTGTGGATGAGCCATGAGGTCCAGCCCTTTTCCGTCTCCCAAATACAGAGACCATGGCCACCCCTCCCCTGCTCAGTTGGCTGGTCAGAGTGCAGAGCCGCCAGACCACAGGCCAGCCATGGCCACTTGTGGGTTGAGGCCCACTCTGCATCCACCAATGGAGCCAGAATTAATTTCCTTTTACAGTCAGCATAACTAATCAAATACTCAATAATAAAGTACTTTTCCTGGTTCAAATTTTTAGATTTATACAAACTGTACAAGAAATGGCTGAATATATGTAAATATTATACAGGAGTTTTATGAACTGTGATCATCTTGCTGTCAGGAGTAACTGGAGCCTTGCATGAATCACTATATGGCAATAGGAAATAAACAGAAGGAAGTAGAGAAACCTTTAACATGGTTATCACTCCCTGAGAGGCACATGGTCCTGAGATTCACTCAGCCTAGAAAAGAAAGAAATACCCAGTTTTTTGAGAGCATATGACTATGAGACTACAAGTTACATGGAGCAAACACTTAGTGACGGTTATTCTCCAGCTATTGGTCACTTACAGCCAGGAATACAAACATTTTTAAAAAATGACTAGGTAATTGAAGAATTAATTCAACTACTGTACAATGATAAAGCAAGAGAAATCCCCTTCCTGACATCATCTACTCAGGAGATTTCCAACTTTTTTTGCTGGTTATGATTATGATGATGATGATGATGATGATTATTATTATTATTATTATTATTATTATTATTATTATTATTATTATTATTATTATTATTATTATTATTATTATTTGTTTATTTTTTTTTCCAAAATTGTTGCTACAAGTTGTGGACAATAGATGGAGCCTTTACAGTCTGAGGAGCTATTGGCTTTAATATAGTGATTACTGAGGACACACTGACTGCTCAACAGTATGTGAACAGGATTGTCAATCCAGTGCTTATTCCTCCTCAGCAACTCTATAGAAAGAGCTGCTGCTTATATGGGAAAAGGTATTAGAACTATCAATAGAATCAAATAATTTTTTGCATCTCATTCCAATGAATCTCCAAATTATGGAAAATACTGTGATAATGATTGAGCAATGCTATCATATTCTCATTACTTCACTTAATTACTGACTAATAAAAGTTGTTTCAATATCTTAGATATTCATTAAAAGGTAGGTAGTAATTGAATTTTATGTTAATTTGGTTGCCACTGAAGCTGAAAAGTCTGTTTATGCAAGGTCTACATAAGATTTGAGATACAAATATACCTATACTGATATAAGGTCTATGTTTAAAAAAAGTTTATAGCAGAGTGAAGTGTGAGATTGTCATGTTGGAACAAACTCTTCATTTTTGTAAGTATAGGAACAAAATATAGCATGATGTGATATAGCAGAAGTTTTGCCTCGTATATCTTGATCTGTTGGTATGTTTAGTAACTTTATATTTAACATGAGAAATAGGGCAGAATTATTTTTGCCACAATGCTGCAAATGTTTCTCAGGACCACAAAGTGCATGCAAGACAGCCACCAGCATAAAGCAAGTTGTAAAATAAAAAAAATAAAAAAATAAAAATAAAGCCCAAACATTGACAGCACCATACTTCTTTAAATTTGCCTCTATTTTTCTCTTCATTTATATGTATTGAGTTAACATGTGCATATGACATAAATATTGTTCAGACTGAGCTTGATTTCCTACTTTTTACCATTTGTTTTACTCTCTTTGGTTGGCAGTATTATGAAATGAAAACTGAAGTCACAGTCTCCCTCCTTTGTTCCCACTTCCCTGTGAAGAGCAGTTCATTCCTGTTACTAGGATATGTGCTGAGTATTCATCTGTTTTGGGTACACTTGGGTATACATTCAGTTTTGTTCTCAGTTGAGATACCAAATATTTTGGATGATCCTTGAAAACTTGTAAAAATTGCCTTAGGTTGTAATGACTGCCATCACCCTTGAATCAATAGATACTAGAAACTAGCAGTGATGGGGGAAAAAAAAAAAGTAACTGGGTTGAATTACACAGTTACCTGAGAAATATTTTACTCAATTACAACTGCAAATTAATTTTTCAACAAGTAATCAGTAAAATCACAATTGGTTCACTGAACATCAGCCTTAAGGAAATCATTGACATTTTTCTCATGGAGCTGGAATGATACTAAAGTTTGCAGAGAAAAAATTCTTACAATACTTTATTTTGCATTTTTTGTATATTTTTACGTGGAGACATTTAAGTGGCTTTCATCGTTAAGTGAGACTAAACATGAGACCCTGGTTCTTTCAAAATGATATTTTCCCATATTTTTTATTTTGGTTAGTGACTTATGGCATTTCAAATAATTTCTATTTACTTTCCAAAATAATTGGTTTCGAAAATTCTCATTGCTAAGCCTCAACCTCTTAGGATAAGTACATATTTGCATTTGCTGAAAATACACACTACAGGGGCACATGAGGAATACCTGTGTTGAATTTTAAGAACATCCCTAGCATTGATGGATATAGTAGGATAAGTTTGATGTCATTGGGGGGGGGGGCAAGAAAGTATCTCGTTCAGCATCGATGAAACTACTAGTTCTGCTGAAGTAGAACTGAAAAAGTCATCTTCACCACGAATTAGTATTTCTGCTTCCATGTGATGTATATCATTACTGGAATGTAATGATTACAATTTTATTTCAGAAGTAAATTACAAGTAAAAATTGCAAGTGAAAATTACTAAATTACATTTACTCAATTTCTTCCCAACTATGAAAACTAGATACAGTACTAGTGGTTATGCTATTTTTTGAATGCTTCCAAGAAATCATGTTCTATAAAGATGTTAAGACTGCCTGTGATTCTGGCTGTATTGCCTCAGTGAAATCTAAATGGATTTTTATTTTATCTTAGATTTTAGGTCACAAAGAAGATGTACACAAATCAAAGGATTAATGACAGGCTTTTTATTTTTTTTATTTTTACTAAGGT
The DNA here is from genome assembly GCF_040414725.1 of Anabrus simplex. Lineage (NCBI taxonomy): Eukaryota > Metazoa > Arthropoda > Insecta > Orthoptera > Tettigoniidae > Anabrus > Anabrus simplex. Next base: position 375,900,706 of record NC_090265.1, on the reverse strand, counting down.
CTGCATGAGAAGGGCATTTTGAGGCAGTGCATTATCAGGACATAATAACCACTACACAGTGAAGCTGTTAAACATGTTTTGCTTTTAAAAACAACAGTCATCATTATCTCACACAGGACAGAATCTGTCTTTAGTACATTTCCATTTATTTTATGTGCATTTGTTAATTTTGCCTTTGAGTAATATCAAAAGGAAATATTGGAATAGGATTTGCACATAGAAATTGAAAGCTACTGCATGGACCCTGTTTCTGTATTATGAAACATTGGTTATTTGGCTAATGTGAGCATCTACTCACCTTTATATGTTAAATTTCTCTTCTTCTTTCTTGGAAAAACATTGTCTTAACTGCCACCTAATCAAGATCATAGGAGAAATAGTTAAACAACGAGCTCAAAATGACATTGTTTAAAGTAGACCGTATGTTAACATTCAGGGTGTGATTCTTTTTGCAAGCACTACTATATCAAGTTTAGGAAGGTAAGTTACCATTACACCAATGTGAGGGAGAAAATTCTGGGGAAGACATCAGAGCTCCCATTTGAATTCAAAGTGAGCTTTCATTAGAATGATCCTCTCCATAATGACCCAATTTGAAACAAATACAAAATTGAAAATTGAATTTAGCAGTTGATATATTCTTCTTTCACGCAAGGACAGTATAGTTGTTCACCAGATTATAACAACTTGCAAGTTTAAAGAAGACTAGTGTGTGAAATGTTCATGTCTTTAGTGATGTCCAAAAATCATTGTTATTTAAGTTGTCATGAACATTTTTTAAAATATAAATGTATTAGTACAGTTATTCACTTTAGGCAATAGTTTCATTCCTATGATATTTCACAAATATTTTCCACTAATAAAATTTACTTCAGGAGCCATATTTTGTACCATTGTATCTCACACATGTACTTGAAAAGGCAAGGAAATGATCTTTAAAAAATATGAATCCCAGAATATCCAATCATTTAATCCTTCGAGCTACATTGATATGTTGACAGTATTTTAATGGACTAGTATCCCATTTTTCTTGTGTATTATAGCTGAAAAAGATTTTTCTTTTAATTTCTTTGTCAATCTTTAGTAAGACCTTGCATCGAAACAAAAATCTCTTGTATATAAGATTAGCTACTTATTTCTGAAATATTACAAAATGGTCTGATAAGAAGGAATGGAGAACTCTTGTCTTTACAGATGTCAGCTATAACAGTGACAATTTTATAATAATTTATTTTGTAAAACATAAGTATATGTGTATATAATTTTGTACTTTTTATCCAGTATTCATTAAAAAAGTTATCTTGAATTCAACTTAAGGTGTTCATCCTGAATCTCATGAATTACTTCCTTCATCATCGTTCCGTTTGTCCAGTTTGATCTTGGATTGGACAGTGGGTCATTGATCCACTTCTCGCTGTGTATTGTAACAGTAAATGCCGTACTTGGGCTAGCAGAGCATAAGTTTCAATGCAGGGCATGTACGGTTCTGAGCTGGAATGCTTACAGAGGGAGAGACGTTTATTGAAATAAAGTTTGATTCATAAAGAGGATTGTGGCGACGTTTAGTAAATTAAGTAAACTCAAGTCTTTACTTGTTTAGTAAATTCACAGAGGCTTGCAGACTGAACGCTGAAAGGCATAACAGGTATGTATGTATGTCAAAAAGACTGAATTTATTAACAAATGTTCAAATTTCATATAACCTCTGTACGGAAGAAATATTGGGAAGTGTTCTTTCCTCGTCCTAGGGTTGGTGATGTCCTTGAACTCCGCCTGCTCCTCTCCTCTCTGCACCTTGGAACCATGATTCCTCCCTCAATGGAATTTCTTCTAGAATTTTTAGAAGATCCAAACGATGTCTAGAAGATCTATGCGGTGTAGAAGCAAGGGTGTCGAAACAGGTCACATAAATAATAAACGTGAATGCACACAGTTAAGCCTTGGACGTGTTATTACGGAAAGCTGCTTCTGCACAGACGAGAAAAAGATACCGTAATGGGTTTAACAAGGTTTATAACACATAAGAACTGTATAATTGAAGAATTATCACATGGTAGAATGTCACTGAAATATATCCTTGCTTTATCATTAATCACATAAAATAAATTCTATGCGGCCTATTGTCAATAAAATTGAACACGCACATTACTTTTAACACTTGGAAATTAAACAAGCTGAATTTAATGTTAATGAAATCAAACTCATAAAATGAATAGCCACTTGAAACTTGTGTCGTCGAATGTTAATAAAATTGACCTAATAAATAGCCACTTAAAGGTTGTGATACTTGGCATAATCTGAAGTTATTCCACACAAAATGTTTCTAAGTCCTAACACAGTTAATGTAATCACTTGGATTGAAATGAAATAAGAATCTTTCACTTGTGAAGTCAATCTTATTCACGCATGTTAATGAAAAAATAGAATGAAATTGACCATTTATCCACAGTCCTTAGTTTGAATGTTTGTACAGTTGAAAATGCACAGTTCAAATACACAGTCTACAGTCTATCATCTACAAGAATATTTACACAGGTTTAGATAATCATCTACACACAAAAATTGTAAGTCAGGTGACGTAGTCACTAAGTTCAAGCTAATTCTGTACTCAACCACTTGTTAATGTTTGTCACTCAAGAAATTCTAAGTTAAATCACAGTTACGTCAATGAGATTTCTCGAAATATTTCAATCACTTAGTAAGGAGCAAACACTGTTCCAGATCCTATCACTGTTCACAATGTTAACTTTGAATTATGAGCACGTGGAAAGAATAATCGCGAGTCTTAGACATTCATTCAGAATAAACAATCACTTGAAAAATATTAGAGTTTGACGAAGCACAGTTCATATCACACTCGACACTACAGAGTTAAAGTCCAGAACTTGACGAAATATGACTATCACTTAGTGTAACAACACGATCTCCATGAGCCGACCAACCGGGTTCGACCATGGTGCAGAAGACACTGTCTTCTGCCTTGACTACTACTACTACTACTACTACTACTACTACTACTAACAATGCTTTCATTTCCCACCCTGAAGGGGTGGGGCGGGCCACCTAGAGGGTAACGCCCTCTCTCTGGCCAAGAGATGCGGGCGGGTTGGGGAGATGTGACGGAAGAAGGAGGTGGGTAAAGAATGTGAAGAAGTAGGAGATGGGATAGGAATTATGTCTATGCCTAAGGATTGAACAAACACTTTATTTAATTCATAAGTACATAATAATAAGTACATAGATGATTTACGGAAGGGTATGAGTGAAAAGGTGGTGTTCAAAGGGGAGAGATGAAGTTTAGAAGGAAGTGCCGGGGTAAAGGTGCAAGGTAACGAGATGGAGGGTGGTTGTCATATGATTGAGAGAAGCGATGAGAAGATGAAGGAGTTCAAACGTTGGGAAGGGTTGGGGGGATGAAACCAGTTGGAGGAAGGGGAGGACAAACCGATGGAGATGGGTAAACAGGAGGAGGGTCCGGCCGGGTGCGGCGACGAGGAGAGGTAAATCGGGTCATAGATTGGGGAGGTGAATGGGAGGGTTCCACATGATGGTGACGGCCATATAGATGGACCCCATGAGTGATGAGTTGTTTCACGTCTTCGGGCATCGGGAGGTGGAGGCGAACTAAAAACGTTGGACCATCAGCGTTGTGTATCCGAAACGCTCGTTGTACGGGTAGTCCTGCCTGGCGGAGGTGGGTAGCGATGTCATCAGTAGGAATGCTTGGGTCCACACCGCAAGCAACACAGCTGTAGTTATTGGTGCGAGTGGGTGACGGTGGTGGTGATGGTGGATTGGCCATGTTTGTTGAAGTCCCGGTGTTTGTTCCCTTGGTAAGTTGCTGGGGGGTTGTACACTGAGGTCTTGGTTGATCAGTGGTGGGAGGGATGGGGAATGTAGATATCATAAGGGGTAAAGGATGGGATAGAGTTATAGTGGTAATAGGGATGGTTGGGGAGGTGGATGCAGAGGTGGTGGTGGTGGTGGTGGTGGTGGTGGTGGTGGTGGTGGTAGTTGTGGTCGTAACAGGATTGGTATGACTAGTGAACAACGGTGGCGGTGGTGACGGAGGAGGGGGTCTGGTTACGACAGGCGAAGCAGTTATAACAGGCGTAGCAGGTTCATCTTATGGCAGCTGGTCTAATACACATGATGGAGTAGAGGTCACTCGGTGTCGGCGGCGTTGGATGAGCGCTCCGGTTGCTTGGAGGTGATTGCGGTCGTCTTCAAAGGTGAAATACAGAAGGACAGCAGTAGATGGGTCGGGGCCGTCATAGAGCCGTATGGCACTATGGACGCCGGTCCCGCGGAGGGTGGTCTAGATGTCGTCTTCGGAGAGCGCAAGGTTGACTTCTTCGATGATACAGGTATACATGATGGGAGGCCGACTTCCAACGAGGTGTCCGGCCGTTATGTGCATTTGGAATTGGCGGGGTGAAATAGTACAGGTGTGGAATCACCCGGCCGAACTAAAAGAGACCTTGCGTGGAGATGTTGATGTGTGAAGCATTGAGCACGCACGTAGTGTACCTTCTGCCTTGAAAAATGGTCCTCCTTATATACTCAAATCTTGAAGATAACAGCAATTGCATTACATTCAATATCTCCTTGGATTTACGTTAGATTCACATCAAACTTGGTAGAATTGGAGATAAAAATCAGGCAACACGATGATGTTATTCCCATAATTAAGTTGTTCTTCTGAAAAAAGTTATTAAGCATAGAACATTTCGAATGTTCTCTGGCTGATGCAACTTCTCAGCCACAAGGAAGGGGTAGCTGTGACGTCACTCGCTCCATGTCACATACAAACAGCACGCTATTGCTTGCTGTTGAGTCGGCGCGCAGTGCGGAATTTAAGTTCGAAGTGTGAGGACTTAAGCTTGGACCAGCGTTACTGGTACATCTCCCCCTTCCCTTGGGGAAAAAAGGAAGTTAACAGGATTTTCTTTTTATTAATGTTCATAGTAGAAAAAGTTTCATTCCTCCAAATTTCTAAATGACATCCCGAAGTAGGGGTGGATGATCGATCATATTCTAACACCAATCTTTCATTTAGTGCTCGAGCATCAAGGCATATTACATGTAATAAATATCATTTTGATCCTTATTGATGATATTTCATTAGAATAATAACAGTAACAATAACTTATTGTATTGATTAGGTGGTCAATTTAATAAATAACTTACTGTTATTATTCTAATCATCAAGGCATAGACGTAAACTGCCATTAGGTTTTCTTACAGTTGCTAAAGGGTTCAAATATGGAGTGACACACTTAGAAATGATACCATCACATTCCATTTGTTTTATCACAGCCCTGGCTTCCTCTCAATATTTCTCAGGAACTGGATAGGGTCGCTTCTTGTAAGGAGAAGTGTCTTTAACATTTAAGTTATATTCAAAGTTCTCAATAACGCCATGTTTATTATCAAAGATATTGGGAAATTTCTCGAATAATTGCTGAGTTGCCTCTGCCACATGGGAGTTGAATTCTGGGCTTTCAGCCGCACTGGTGAAAAACATGAAGTGATCGTGACCGTCGCCGAACTCATCCCCGATGATGGGCGCTTCCTGGCCCTCGACTGATCTCTCTTCATCAGGTCTACCCTCTTCATAATTAATAGCATAGACAGGCGGAGCATCGCTTATCTTACCTTCAGCTTCAACTGTTGGGGCATCCAAATCGTGGCACTTCATACTGTCACAATTTACCAGCTGCAACTCTACAGAGTTGACATTAAAAAATCACATCATGTTGGCAGGGTAATCAATAACTCCTCCGTAATTTACCAAGAAATCAGATTCCATGATGACAGGTTCGAGGATTTGGCCAAATAAAAGCATCCATCAGCAGAGGTCTGACTTGAAATTCTGACACTACACTATTTGAAATGTTAGGAGATGTAACTACAAAGATTCATATTAACATATTTACACGGCCAAATCCTCGAACCTGGGACTTCAACCAGATAGCTTTTTTAGTTTACAACTACGCTCCTGAACGGGGCCTCATTTGGCAATCTCTCAAAGTGCTGGACTGTTTTTCCTAGCATTCCAAATAATGTAATATTTAAATTCTGAGGTCAGACCACCACTGCTAGACACTGTGTAGTTACCTTCTCACAACTGGTGATCATCAACCAACGGCAGAAATATAGTTATACACATGGTGCCGGACATTTGTATTCTTTTTCCTTAAACTGCTCCCATGTAAATATGTTAATATAAATCTTAGTAATTACTTTTCCTAACACTTCTAATAGTGTAGTGTCAAAGTTTCATGTTGGACCACTACTGCTGGATGCTGTTATGTGCCTTACACAACTAGCAATCAACAGCCAATGGCTGATAAGTTGTAATACACATTAATACCGAGTATTGTACCTTTGTCACAACTAATGATCAGCAGACAACGGCTGATATTGTGATTTTATGCATTGGTGCCGACTACTTGTATCTTTTTCCTTAGACTGCTCCCATGTAAATATGTTAATATGAATCTTTATAATTACATCTCGTAACATTTCAAATAGTGTAGTGTCAGAATTTCAAGTCGGACCTCTGCTGATGGACATTGTTATATGTCTTACAGAACTAGTAATCAACAGCCAATGGCTGATATGTTGTTATTCATGTTAATACCAAACATTGTTTTTCTCATTAGACTGCTCCTACTGTAAATATGTCAATATTAATTCTTAGTAATTATAATTTAAGTACAAATCAGGTACCTGATTTAACCTTGAGGAGGTACAGTGACTGAAGATGCCTTCTATGAAAGGCAAACCATGTCTCACATTCATATGGTAATAATGATAAATTCCTAATTGTTTAAAATTTTAATGTATTTAATAGGTGATATCATTAATAAACTAATTAGCACCTTACAGTATAGTGTCTTCAATACGGATCCATAAGGATATTTATCACTTGCCACATCACCGCTATTGGGCTTGGGACCTCAGTCTGCGTCCATCTGGCTGATCCGACCACTCGGCCAGGTTCGCACAGTCTCAGCACCGTGGGGTGGTGTGCACCACCTGGGTGGTGGCGTCGTTGGTCTCCGGTTGGGTGGCTTTGACTAGGTCGGTGTTAACTGCCCTACGCCGTAGCCTCCTTGGTTTCTGGGTGATGGCCTCCCTGGTCTCTGTCTTGGCTTTCCTTTCTCCTGAGGGTGCCGGCGTTCGTCCCTGGCACGCCGTCCCTCCCTGGTAGTCGGACAACCTGAAACAGACTAGAGAGCTTGTTCTCCATGTTGTGCATCCGCTCCTGGTCGTGATGCCTGATGATGAGGCCTCCTGCTAGAAATCTCTCCATGGACATGGTCGTCGAGATCTTCTTGCCTCCGTGGCGAGGGCGCCGCATAATGTCCAGGACTAGGCCCCGTTCAGAAGTTATAGGGTGCCCCGGCCTGTAGTAGACAAGCAGCACTTCATACTTCGGTGTCTCTACCTCGATCACTGGCACCTCCAGCTCCGTCTCTGGTGCTGGTGTCTCCGGCTTCGTACTGTCCTCCTGCGCTGGTGGCACTCGGCTGAAGACGTTTCGGACTAAGCGCCCGAACTCCATCGCACATTCTTCGAGCGTCTTCATCTCCATCTGGCTGCCCTCGCCGTTGTCCGCCGTAGTCCTCCTGAAATAAATCTCCTGAAAGAGAAGCCCAGTACTGAGAAGTGCTTCAGCTCAGACAAAAGCTCTTTCGAAAGTGTACCAACAAGTACAGCTGCCTGACTAGTACTGGGAAAGTACAGTTCGCCTGGCGAGGAAAGATGAGTCAGCGGGAAGAACGTACGTCCTCTCGCTGTGACTGCCAAACTCGTCCTCAGTGTTCTCCCTTGAGAAATAGTCCTCCTTATATACTCAAATCTGAAGATAACAGCAATTGCATAACATTGAATATCTCCCTGAATTTACGTTGGATTCACATCAAACTTGGTAGAATTGGAGATAAAAAATTGGGCAACACGATGATGTTATTCCCGTAATTGAGTTATTCTTCTTAAAAAAGTTATTAAGCGTAGAACATTTCAAATGTTCTCTGGCTGATGCAACTTCTCAGCCACAAGGAGGGGGTAGCTGTGACGTCACCCGCTCCACGTCACATACGAACAGCATGCTATTGCACGCTGTTGAGACTGCACACAGCACGGAATTTAAGTTCAAAGTGCGAGGACTTTAGCTTGGACCAGCGTTACTGGTACAGTATCCATCTTTCCACCATACCTTCATCAAAGACAGAATAATAATAATGACCTCAGCTACCATGTTTAGATATTTTAATCTGATGGCATCTGGCTGTCTGCTTGTCATTTTCGATATTCTGGTTTACTCTAGGCCTACTAGATGGCAGAGTAAACCTAATCTCTCCTGGATGTCTATGGCCGAGTTTTAATGAATTTGTGGGTAAAATAGAGGTAACTATAGAGGAATCAGACTTATATTGCAGGTAGTTAAAATACTGGAAAGGATATTAGAAAGAACAGTGAGAAGAAAGATTGAAGGGAAGTTACAAGAGGAACAATATGGCTTCAGGAGTGGAAGATTTACAGTGGACCCAATCTTTAGCATGAGACAGCTGATGGAAAAGAACTGGGAATATGGAAAGGATCTGCTCATGACTTTCATAGATACAGGAAAGGCATATGGTAGTATAGCCAGAGAGAAGGTTTGGGAAACTATAGTTAAAAAGAGACTCGGAAGAGAAATGTTAGAAATAGTGCAAGCAATGTACAACAACTGTGTGAGCAGAGTACTGACCCCAGTTGGAAAAACAGATTGGTTTAGGAATAAGACTGGACTAAGACAGGGGAGTGTGCTGTCACCTCTTTTGTTTATTATGATTGCACCTTTCCTGCGTCCAGGGCGGGTCGTGAAGAAATCCAGACTAGCAGACTCAGGGTTGATTGCCTTTCAAAGTTCCCTTTTCAACATGGATATGTGAAAGTTGCAAAAGCTTTCTTCTATCTTATGGATAAATCATCTGCCACAAACACGGATGGACGTCTCTATCGTATCAATTATCAATTATTCTGAGAGATAATTCCTAATCTACCTAGAATTAAAAACTAAACATCTACATATATAATGCTTAGGATCCTCGATTGAATTGTAATAATAATTACGTACAACTGGAGAAATAATATAATTATGTAAAACTCAAATTATTGAAATTAAATCACATATTTATATCATTAATTATATATACAAAAGAAAAATGTTCCTAAACTCCAATCAAAATTTCTCAAATTATTTACAAATCATCTCGAGAAATATTCTATCTCAGCATCGTCTTTTACTCTTCTTATAATCATTTATCTATTCATGTTTATTTAGGATGAGCATTAGATTGTCTTTATTCTGGGATTCTGTTTTGGGATGCATCAGGAAAAAGATAAGTACCAAGTCAGTCATAATATGCACTAATATTTACATTAATATCTAACATCACTTTTCAGCTCAAATATATAATTTATCTTATTAATCTTACAAATTAGTTTAATCATGTAAATGTGTTTGATAGGGATATGTTGTCAGATAACTAATTGAATTCCAACACATTACCTAGTGTCATTTACTAAAAATAGGTATAGAATATTATTCATGAAGACTCTATCATTTATTTTACCTACTGGAAATATATATGAAGAAATTATAATACGGTACTTCTTCAACAAATACTCAGCATTACAGTAAAGCTATAGGTTAATTTTAATCAATATCCTACTCAACTTTCCCTACAATGAATTATTTCAATGATTTACTAGCGCCATAACTTATTATAAGCTTCACCATATGTCTTCATTCATGTTGGATATGGAATACCTGTCAACGATTATACATCATGGTATCAAGTATATTACTGATCCTGGATCGCGTCAATACTCTTCTCTTTATCTTCACATCCAATCATTCCTTTTCCTACTGACGAAACAATACATATCACATTTATTTATCCTTTCTCATATTCATTTAATATTCCAATATCATTTTCTTCATATATTATTATCATACTCTTCTTTCTCTTCCAAATAATTCTTAACTATACCTTAATTTGATGCTTGGAATCCTCTAACTATCATTCATTCACTTGGTTAATCCATTTCTTCTCAATTAATCTCATTACTATTTTATATTACTCTCATGTCCACATTTAATTCTATTCTGATTTTATATGGCACTGTTTGCGCAAATATAATACAAATGAACATGTATGAAGTTAGTTGCGTCATAATACGGATTTCATAGCCTTCTATCATTCTAGCTTCAATGTGAATTCTGTTGTTTTAACTTAAGTCTTAATAGTGTTTGTAGACTACCAAAACGTCTACCCTTGCCTCAGAAATCTGTATTAAAGTTGTTATTTAATGGGTTAATTTAGCTATTTCTCTGTATCCTCGAGATTTTCTTCCTTGTAATCATGTCAATGGTTATCCCTTGCCGTCTTGATAACCCAATGTATGCACTTCTTTCTAATTTTCTTCTTGTTTTGCAGATTTATTTACGGTTTCCATAATTTTGCATTCTCCAATAAGTAATATAATCTGCCGATCTTCTTCCTTAAATGAATTTCTTTGTGGGTCTTGAAATATTATATGCGTTATGTATCTCGAGATCAACACAACCATTTCTCAAGCTTGCTCTTTCAAGTTTCCTTTTTTCAGTAGTAGTGTCCTAACAATTCTGAATTCTTTCTTTGTCTCCATCACTGCCCCCTTGATCTTTTCTACTTTGATCTCGTAATATATTGTATCTCATTGATATAGATGACTGAGTTTATGCATCATATTTAACTTAGATCTTGGCAATTGTGTCCATTTTAGGTCCATTAAATTATCATTTTATGACTGTGAAGTGGCACATGGTCATGGACAAAATTGTAAGGGAAACAAAGGAAGCCTATGGAGATAAAGAGATGAAGATACTGACTGCTATTTGCAGATGATGTTGTGATCTGGGGAAAGGACAGCAAAGAAGTGTAACAACAACTAGATGTACTGAATGAAAAAAATTGAGAAGTATGGCATGAAAATCAGTACAGAGAAAAGCAAGACTATGGTGATGTTGAGAGGGGAAAGGCAAGGAAAGGGCACTGTGAAAATTGGAAGTCAGAGTCTGGAAATTGTAGACAGCTTTAAATACCTAGGAAGTGAATTAATGCAAAATGCTAGGGTGGACATGGAGATTAGCAGGAGGGTACAGCAAAGTAATGCATTCTACCAAAACGTAAGAAAACTTGTTTGGAGCAAAGAAGTACCAAGGAAAAGTAAAGAGATAATGTACAAAATAAACTATGTACCCATACTGACTTATGCAGCCGAGACTTGAACTTTGACTAGCAGGCAAGAGAGTAGAATTCAAGCCAGTGAGATGAAATTCCTAAGAAGTATGATAGAAAAAACAAAGAAACACAGAGTGAGAAATGAAGATGTTAGGAAGGAATTTGGGATAGGGAAGCTAAATGAGAGAGTTGAAAAGAATAAAGTAAGTTGGTCTGGACATGTAAAGAGGATGGGGGAGAATAGAATTCCAAGATAGATGCTGGAGGCAAGGTGCAAGGGCAAGAGAGCAAGAGGAAGACCTAAAACAAGATGGATTGAATCGGTGAAGAGCGGTATAAGAAGATGAAATTTAGACTGGGACAAGATCATGGAAGAGGAATGGTGGAAGGAAAGAGGAAGATAGAGAAGAATCATAAATACCCCAACCTGGCAGGAGCAGGATAAGGGGAAATGATGATGATGATGATGATGTTGGGTAAACACCAAATGTGTCACCAGAGGTCTTTTACATGCTGACATCGTACGATATGGAGTGATGGATGGACTCTTCAAAAATCCGACTACCTCTGCCTGGTCTGAACTTACTATCTTGGGATCCGAAGGCTGACACTCTATCACTGATCCACAGAGGCAGCTTGAAAATTTGCCACTCTCTTCCTTAGGACTTGTTCAGTTTATTCTCTCCATTATTTCCTGGATCTACCTCTAAGTCTTTTCTCTCTAACCTACATTTCAGGCATCGAATTCAGGATCCGTGTTCCTCCCACTCTTTTCATGTACCCAGACCACACACAAATTCCCCTATTCCTATTAAAGTTTCCTATTTTCAATGCCTTTCTTTCTGTTTCCCTTTCCTACTTCTATTCATTAAGCCTGAGATTGCAACACTATGATGATTCATGTGAGTGTAGCATGATTATTTTCTATGATTCAAGTCTGACAATTCTTGGTTGTCTCTAATACAATGTATGGCAAAACAAACAGCTTGCTTATAATTTTAGTACTGTTTGTTTTGCTGCATACTGTACTTATCCTTCCTGGCTGTGAAATATTTCTCCCTCTGATGATATTGTTACTTTTTGAGAGAGCCAAAATATAAACGATAAGATATCTATTAGGTTCAACCTTTTTCAATAGGTTGAACCTAATAGATATCTTATCGTTGATCTCAGTTCAATATGGAAACATTAATGAAGTTCATATCTTTAAAAAGCCAAAATGACCCTTCTCTCTGTATTTGATAGTGCTTCTGACCAGAATTAATATTTTTAAAAGTGGGAAGTTGACTGCTGAGTGGCATTGTCATTGAATGCATGTGGGATTTTTGAAATAATGTATATAAGAGCATAAATGTGGCTCAATCTTGTGCAACATCATTTTTTTCTTTTTTACAGATAGAGGAGGTGGTGGATACAGCCTGTATTTTTCTTGCCAAAATTCATAAATTTATAATTGTTAGGTTCTTCAGTCTCTTCTTTTCCTACCACTTTTTCCCACACCTGTGGGGTCGCGGGTGTGAACTGCGTCGCACATGTGGATTTGGCCCTGTTTTATGGCCAGATGCCCTTCCTGAAGCCAACCCTATATGGAGAGATGTACTATTCGTGGACCTTTTAGTGATAGATGGACACCCTAGTGCTGAATCGGTCGACCTTGGTTACCTTCGAGATTCGTATTGGCAACCTTTGAAACACAAACTATGAATCGCTTATGCATCGCTGTGCGACATCTGGCATACACTTTACGTACTAGTACTGTTGTTGTTTACACAGCAAAGCCAAACTATAGAATTAATGCCAGGAACAAGATTCGCATCGAGAAATGTTATATAATGTGTGTGTGACACAGTTGTTGGCTTAAGATAATAACGCTTTAGAAAATTCATATCGATCAATCATATCATCGATTCAATTCTGATTTCATTTCCATTCAGTTGGCAGTATTACCGGAACTGGGAGAGCTCCCTCCTTACACCTCAACCCGGACAAAAATCTATCACTAAAAGGTGCGCGAATAGTAATCACTATTGCATGTTTCTGTGTGGGTGGTAGTGTGGTATGTTGTCTGAATATGAAGAGGAGAGTGTTGAGACAGACACAAACACCCAGTCCCCAAGCCAGAAGAATTAATCAGAAGCGATTAAAATCCCCGACCCGGCAGGGAATCGAACCCGGGCCCCTCTGAACCGAAGGCCAGTACGCTGATCGTTCAGCCAACGAGTCGGACTTAGGTTCTTCAGGCTATTGAAACTAATTTATGAATAAATAAAATTCAGAAAATATCTGAAAAAGAAATCATATAATAACAGATTATATCTGCTAAAGAAACAATCATCACGTACAATCTGTTATTTGTCTGGGTAAATGGTTAATATGCTGGCTTTTGGTCCAAGGGGCCCTGGGTTCGATTCCCGGTTGGTCAGGAATTTTAACCTTCATTGGTTAACTCCGATGCACAGTGGGACGAAATGACGAAAATGTGGCCGAAAGTCTAAATCTTGGTAAAATTGGACATAAATGGGTACTATAAGGTTTTTGATACTGCTGATTACGAATCTGATGTTAAAATTGAAAAATTCAAAATGGCGGATCCAAAATTCGTAAAAGTTGGTTTAATTGGACAAAAATTAGTGTTATAAGTTTTTTGATACTGCTGATTACGAATTAGATGTTAAAATTGAAAAATTCAAAATGGCGGATCCAATATGGCGGACCAAAATTCGTAAAAGTTGGTTTAATTGGGCAAAAATTAGTATTATAAGGTTTTTGATACTGCTGATTACGAATTAGATGTTAAAATTGAAAAAGTCAAATTGGCGGATCCAATATGGCGGACCAAAATTCGTAAAAGTTGGTTTAATTGGGCAAAAATGAGTATTATAAGGTTTTTGATACTGCTGATTGCGAATTAGATGTTAAAATTGAAAAAGTCAAAATGGCGGATCCAATATGGCGGACCAAAATTCGTAAAAGTTGGTTTAATTGGGCAAAAATGAGTATTATAAGGTTTTTGATACTGCTGATTACGAATTTGATGTTAAAATTGAAAAATTCAAAATGGCAGATCCAATGTAGGTATCGAACAACATTTTTTAAAATATAATATTAATAGGCAAAAATATAGTTAGTTAATTATTGAAAAACTAAAGTAGTTATTGTTTTTGAATTTAGGATTTTTCAATTATTATCAATAAATATAATTTGTGAATATTAATACATTTTATTAGAATTGAACAAAAGAAATATTACAATATAAGTTTACATCTTTATCCTTATCCTATTGGCTTTGATGTTCTTCAACAGTTCCGTCTGATTCATCTTCGAAATCGCTAATCTGTCTGCCCGAATCATAATCTTCGAAGGAATCACTGTCCCCACAAAAATCATCGTCGTCTGAAATAAAGTTGAAATAATTGGCCTCATGTATTCCGGTAATGTATAAGGTTGTCCAATATTGTCAGCCACAAACTTTTCCAAATTGTCAACAACTACTTGCAGGTCACTGGAGAGATATGGTTTCATTTGGATGAAAATGTCTTTTCTTGAAAAATGCACATGATCATGGTTACTAGATGAACCTGAAAAAGCATATAAAATAATATATATACTTATATATATATATATACATATGTATGTGTGTGTTTGTGTGTTTCTGTGTGTGTATAAAAAAAGATAGGACAGAATATAATAGCATCGTTTGTCCTTTTCTAAGTTATGCGTCAGATCCTTCAAAAGAAGGGTCAATGTTTCCATCTCCTTTCATCACATTCTTTCCTTTACTATGCTACACATATAAATAATAATATAATTCACAGAAATATTGCTATAACTGAACTTTTATATAACTTTTTACAAAATGCATAAATATCGGCTAATACCAATTTTCACTTCAAATGTGGTTCATTACAGGACTAGTGGCTAGTAGTGCGTTTTTCCAAGAGATTTTGAAAGTAAATTAATTATACTTTATCATAGTATGCGAGATTTAGCTGAATGCTGTCGTATACATAACTTTTACCTATCATTTGTTACTATATTTCAGTATAATTTTACGTTATAATTATAAATAAACAACTGTTAATATTTTGTTTAACATCTAATAAGGTTTGAATAATAAACTACATACCTGGAGAAACATTATCCATTTTGTCGATACTTTTATAAATGTCTGAGATCACTTTTATCAATATCTTAACATGTGATACGTTGCTTGCTCAGCTTGCCTCATGCGTGACTAAGAGAAACGCTATGCATTTGACCTGCTGTGCAACTTCACAATGAACCGGCCGGCTGTTTCTAGGGCCGGAATTCAATAGTCCCAACGTTCCTATTACCAACTTATGAGTCGAAAATCCCCAATAGAAAACATTTTTTTTTTTCCAGACTTTTGGCCACGTTTTCGTCATTTCGTCCCACTGTGCGATGGTTTGGAGGCTGGCTGTGTGTGGCGTCTTCATCATTAAAATTCATCAGAGGTAGGGCCCCATTCTCACAAATGCGCAGGTTGCCTATCAAGCGTCAAATCAAAAGACCTTAACCAGGGTGTAATATAAAAAATAAAAATAAATCCTCTTCTGTTTCTTTTTCAGTTTTTTTCCTAAATTTTATTTTATCAAAAATTAGTTCAACAGACTGAAGAACCTAACAGTTATAAATTAACTAAGTCGAAACTGAAAAGAAATGGCTTCCACTATAACAAATGACCGGGCGAGTTGACTGTGCGGTTAAAGGCGTGCAGCTGTGAGCTTGCATCCGGGAGATAGTGGGTTCAAACCCTACTGTTGGCAGCTCTGAAAGTGGTTTTCCGTGGTTTCCCATTTTTACAAAAGGCAAATTCTGGGGCTGTAAAAAAAAAAGATAAACGAAATTCATAAAATCATAACCTTAGAAAAATAGTATGCATAAAAAATTCTGCCAAATATTTACAGTACATTTACACTGCCTGACAAAAAAATTAGAAGCACCCAAAAGTGGAGAAGGAAACAAAATAAAATTTCACATGTTAAAATGGTTATTTCAGTGATTAAAAAATCGAGTCAAATTACCAAGAACTTGGTAGTATGAGCCTACTTAATGAAATTTTGCCCCCTCAGGCCTGGATGCGTGCGCTGATTTGGTTGGGAAGGCTGTCATAAAGCCATTGTATCCTTTCCTGAGGCAAGCTAGCCCACAACTGTTGTAACCTGCCCATGATATCCTCGATAATGTCACTGGGACATAGTTGATGTCCAAGCTGGTCCCACACATGTTCTACCGGGGACAGATCTGGGTATTGGCCACGGATGAACCTCAACATCATGCAGACAGTTCACAGAGGCATCTGCTGTGTATGGACAAGCATTGTCCTGTTGAAAAATGGCACCATGATACTGTCACATGAGAGGTAACACATGAGGACGTAGAATGCCCGTGATGTACCACTGTACAGTCAGAGTTCCCTCAGTCACTGCCAGCTGTGACCTGAAATCATACCCAATGGCTCACCACATCATGACGTCAGGAGTAACACCGCTGAGCCTCTCCAAAACATTGAAAGAATGGGACCTCTCCCCAGGTTGCCACCATACTCGCAGACAATGGTCATCTGGGGTAGTGCAGAACCGTGATTTTTCGCCGAACACAATGCAACGCCATTCATCAGCAGTCCATGTTTCCCGGTCATGGTACTACTCCAAGTGCAGCCGTCTGTGTTGTGATGTTAATGGCAGCCTACGCATGGGACTGTAATTGCGTAGTCCAGCTGCTGCCAGTCTCTGACCAATGGTGCAGGATGACACAGAATGTTGCAGGGAGTTCATTACTTGTTATTGGATGGCAGGCACAGATGTGAAGGGGCTATGATGTGCTTGGTGCACAATATGGCGATCCTCCCTTGTGGCTGTCAGACATGGTCTACCGAAACCTTGATGCAAGTATGCCTGCGCTCACATTCCCATGCTGTCCAATATCAGGCCACTGTCAAATCCAAATGCCCCACAAATCTGGATATTGCATGATTCGACCAGCCTGCCAAATAGAGACACATAATGAGGCCCCTTTCAAACTCTTGTCAGGTGTTGATAACACTGTCCCACATGAGTAAGTGGCATCTCCGTGTCCTTCACAGTGATCACTCAACATCTGATGTTGTTCGTGCCTTTTATATATCCTACCAGGCCTGCTAACAACACTAAACATGAACATGAACAACACTAATGCACTCAGATGGCCATTCAATCTGTCACAGAGAATTGTAACTTTAATCAATTACATACCTGCAGATGGTGTGTACATATGATGCACCCATCCGTGACCCTTTAGTTCTCTGGCAATGATATACACAGGGTCGTAAAATGGGTTTTAATCTAGTGGGCATATATAAAAATATAACATAGCAGCTTAAAGGGTAGGACAGACAGGTGTCATCTAAAACGAATGAGATATTATATCCTGGTGTTTGACTCATTGGCTGAATGGTCAGCGTACTGGCCTTCGGTTCAGAGGGTTCCGGGTTTGATTCCCGGCCGGGTCGTGGATTTTAACCTTCATTGGTTAATTCCAATGGCTTGGGGGCTGGGTGTTTGTGTTGTCCCCAACATCCCTGCAAATCACACACTACACATAACACTATCCTCCACCACAATAACACGCAGCTACCTACACATGGCAGATGCCGCCCATCCTCATTGGAGGGTCTGCCTTACAAGGGCTGCACCCGGCTAGAAATAGCCACACGAAATTATTATTATTATTATTATTATTATTATTATTATTATTATTATTATTATTATTATTATTATTATTATTATTATTATTATTATTATCCTGGTGATGATGAGAAATGAAACAAGAAAATTCAGCAGTAATGGAATGAAAATACAAATATACATGTCTGCTGGACAATGACCATGCACGATACACCTAAATAAATAGTCCCATAAACACCGGAACTATATTACACTGTTTTATGCGAGTCTGAGTGGAACCTAACCTACTACCCTAACCATTTAAAAAAAATGCCATTTAAATAACACCAACTGAACACACAGGAAATTCCAACACAAAATGCTCTGGTTTGGAATCGAACCAGAACACACACAATCAACCACAGGGTTAGAAACCTGCATTGACAATCAACATAAAAATGCACTCAACACATTAAAACAAAAATATAATACAATAAATCCAAATGAACATGGAATTCCACCATGTTAGTAGAAATGCTGATATGGCTACATGAGGTTCGAACAGATAATCACTGGACTCCACTGATGGGCACAGAAAAACTCTAACTATCATATTCAATCAAAATGGCTGCATTACACTTGCTGACTGAGCCTATCTCTGATTAAATTACTTTAAAGAAAAGGCAACCTTCTTAATGAATCACATAAACACATAAATTGCATGTCAACAAACCCTGACTTTCGCCTCACAAAAAATTATTGCTAGCTCTCCATTCTGCAAGGTACCCTCTTGTAGGCATGTCCCTGTCACAAAAATTATATGGCTCCTCAAGTCAGGCAGCAAACACACATCTTCAAATCTCTCCATTAGCAACTTGGACTCACATACTTTATTCTCAAATACATCTTTAATCTGCCTTCAAGGTTTTCATATTATTACCACTTATATAAACTCACATTTAGCCCATTAATACACTTCGTTCACTGAGGCATCACATCTCATATTCCGTTTCTAGCAGGTGTTCACTCTTTCCAACTCAGAGTTCCGGTTTCCAAAACCTGTTGTATCCCTTTGTTATATTTTGCACTATGCTTTGACACAAAAATTCAGTTCCTACTGAGCAACGCTGCAAGTAGGTCGTCTCGTGCAAATACGGTGTTGAGTGTGCTCAATGTAGTGCTAACCGGTGCGTGTTTTGTAACATATATATCTTGGTTGTACTACGTGTGAGTGATGGCGGCCTCCAGTGGAGGGACTGACCCGCCCGTTAATTTACCCTACTTGTGAGTCATGAAGAAATAGTGAATATGGATGAAGACGCAATAGTGAATCCTCTCTCCGAGAATTCCCAATAAGTGCAACCACGAATTAATCAGGGAGAAAATGATAGTCAACAGGCACCACCCATACTTGAACAAGAGTACTATCCAGCCTTACATTATGGCCCATTTATTGTGTTTGTTGAATCCAACAGTGACATAAACATTGGTCAATTGCACCCTATGGCTTTAGGGAACATGTTTTATGATAAGGATATTTATGTCAAGTCCATATCACGAAAGGGACGTAATCAGTTGCAGGTCACATTTAACTATGCGGCACAAGTGAATGCCTTTGTACATAATCCCATACTTGCTACCCTTAAAGTTAAGGCATATATTCCTAGTTCAGGTGTTCTTCGTGTTGGCATCATCCAAGGTGTTGAAAAGGCATTGAAGGATGATGAAATTCTCAAAACTTGAAATCGATAGCTCTCTAAAATCCATACAATGGCTTAACAGGAAAGTGTTTCAAAATTATCATATTAAATACATCCCCACAGGATCTGTAAAAGTCGTTTTTCGCACCCAGAACCTATCCCAGCAGGTTTCCTTATTTCAAGTATATTTGGACGTTTAACCCTTTATATTTGCTCCCATAATATGTAAGAAATGTCAGAGGTATGGGCACACGGAGAGAAACTGTAAAGCACAAGTATATAGATGTGGGCTCTGTTCTTTACAACATGCAACAAATCAGTGTACTGAAAACTTTCGTCAATGTGCACACTGTAAAGGAGTGCATTTCACCAGCTACTCTGAATGTCCTGAACACAAACATCAATATCATTAAAAAGATAAATAGTACTGAGAATATTACATTTCCTGAGGCCAAATCTAAATTTCCTCCCCATCCTACTATCCTGAACAGCATCCACAACAATTTCCCCCACTTTCACGCGAACCCACTTCATCCCCTATTGAAAATCGTTGAAAGCGTAAGTTCATGCAAGTTGTACTTGACAATCCCAGATCCACTCCTCTCCCTGGGTATGATAGGGCAGGTTACCTGGCCCTCCTTAGAGAGCAGACTGTACCACCAACACAACCAGTAGTTTCTCCATTTACTCCATCACCCCCTCCCTAACCCCAACCTTCTACGTCCATGGCATGCGACATGCCCTCTCGTGTTCCCTTACCCCAGCTGGAGCACCCAGTCAGGCATCACAAAGACTTTCTACAAAACCAAATACAACAAACACTCTTACTTCTTTTACAAATATTGGGGGATCAACCACAGATATCCTCCATTATTTATCAACTAAGAGACTGTATATCCATATCATTGATTTTTATGATCAACATCACCCAATAGAACACCAGTAGCATCCTTCATAAAAAGTATGAATTGCAATTGATTATTCAAGAAACCTCCCCGTAAATTATCGCAATACAGGAAACCTGGTTTTCACCCTACATCAGTTTTCATATTTCAGGATATCACATTGAACGTCATGACGGTCAAGGTTTCGGGGGTGGGGCAATATTCATCCACCATACCCTCCCTTATCAAATACTACCTATCTCTTATTTCATCCCCAATACTTTTGCCATAGGAATAACACACAAGAACTTACATCTTATTAACATCTATTGTCCCCCAGACATTTTCATCAAATACTACCTATCTCTTACTTCATCCCCAATACTTTTGCCATAGGAATTACGCACAAGAACTTACATCTTATTAACATCTATTGTCCCCCAGACATTTTCATTTCTGAACCACAATGGTCTCAATTTTATTCCCAATTTGATAATTTGTCGCATGTTATTTTCCTCGAGTCCTCAACAGCTATCATACACTGTGAGGAAGTATTATAGACACCTCTAAGGGCACTCACCTCCTAACGGCCTCTCACCAGCATGATGTTATTATTTTAAAGAATGGTTCCCCCACAAGGCTATCTCCTCCCGGATCCCCTCCAAGCGCGGTTGATCTAACATTATGTCGTAGCTTTATGGCTCCCATTATCACATGGAACACTTAATCCGATACGTTTGCTAGTGACCATTTTCCCATTATTATTACATACGGTATAGGCAAACTCAGTTCTCTCCCTTGTGACCCAGTACGAGTAAGCAATATCCGAACACTCCGTAACTTTGACCCCCAAACATACAACACCTATCTCATTACACACCTCAGTCAGTTACATGATCAACAATTAACACATTTAACATTAATTACAATACTGAACAATTACATTAATACTTTTCATCCATATAAATCAGTTACACTCTCCGCCTTGCCCCTCACAATGTGTATATTGGTCGGATAGAGAGTGTTACCAGCTGATACAAAAGTGCCGAGTGCTATTTAGAACATATTGTAAAGCTTTAACTCCTTCCAATTATTTAAAAGTTTAACACCATATTGCGTATTCAAAATAAATTTTCAACTTTAAACGTAGAAAAGTTTTGAGAGAGTTTATCACGACCCTTTCTACCCATATACCATCCATTCAACTGTGGAATGTGATATGAGCTCTCACGCGCGCATCGCAATATTCAATACAAAAAACAATCCCAGCTCAATTCTATTTCCATTCCTTACTTATTTAACTCCAGATTACACCATCCCTCCCTCAGACTTCACCGAAACTTCCACAAATCCTCAATATACAACTTTGCTACAACCTATCTATATATGAGAATTATACTCGGCCCTAGCAAATGCATCCAGTTCTACACCAGGACCAGATTATATTACGTATAACATGCTGCACTTATTACCCAATCGAGCCAAACACGTTCTTCTCACTTTCTATAATACTATCATACTGACTACCCAAACACCCATACCGTGGAATGAATTCTTGTTATTACCCATACTAAAACCCCACAAGATATCATCTGACCCAACCAGTTATCGCGGAATTGTGTTAGGCTTGTGTATCCGTAAGACCTTTTTAAAAAATTCTTCTGCAACGCTTTGTTTGGGCTTTAGACCATTATAATCTGCTCCCTAAAACGCAATATGCCCTTTTGAAAGGAAGACCCAATAAATACTCTTATTATTGACATCCTTTTAGCGAGACATCACAAACAAAGTTCTACTGCAATGTTTTTAGACATACAAAGAGCATATGACTCCATCCTCCTCCACCTCCTCTGGGAAAAACTTTCATTAAAAGGTATTCCTCTTAAATTCATATATATTTTGAAACAATTATACACATATTGTAAGTTAACAATTAAATCCCCCAAACATCACATTCCCAATCACCAGTTGTCATATGGGCTACCTCAAGGTGATATATTGTGGGGTTCTGTTTGCCCTTTATATGAGCGACCTTGAGCAACTTATCCTACAATCTGCCAGACTATTAGTTTTTGGGGATGATTTTGATTTATATTTTTCTCATAATAGTATAGATGTGTGTAAAAACCATTTATCCAGTGGCTCAACCTACATAGTTTAAAACTTTCAATACGAAAAGAGCGGCGATGCTTTTTACACAAAAACACAACTATGTCCTATCATGTTTGACGGGAATGAAATTCCTTTCACCACCCATCATACATACCTAGGGATTATCATCGACCATAAACTCAACTGGAAACTACATATAAATAATTTACGCCAAAAAGCTGACGGGTATATAAAAATACCAAAAACAGTCATGCAACGTAATTGGGGAGCAGATCCTACGACAGCTCTTTCCTTTTATCGAGCAACAAAGTTCATATTTGGACTATAGTGCAACTATAATTGATACTGTACCCATCTCCACTTTACAACACCTCGATACTATACAGTATCAAGCTATATATATTTGCTTGGGAGCCCTCCAATCTACATTCACCAATGCCTTACTTGTAGAATCTGGTGAACATCTACTTTTTATTTGATGTCAAATGTTAGCCAAAAAATACTTCCTTTAAACACTTGCACTTTTGAATTCACCACTCATTCCAAAATTACAACTTTTACATGAATTTTATAATACAAAAGCTCCTAGAAATGCTCGCATGCCAGCAATATATTTTGCGTACACAGAATTACATATATACCGCTCTTCCTTATTGAGAACCCCTACGTTGCCTATGCATTACTTTTCCTTCGATAGTCTTCATTATAATCCTTACAAAATAATACCCCCTGAGGCCAATTTCCCAGGAAGTCATCATCCGTTGCACAATATTAAGACCCGGTATAAGAAGCTAAGATTACCTCTTACAGACTGTGGTATTGAAATTTAAACAGATGGGTCCAAAACTCAACAGGGAGTTGGAGATGCATTCTTTGTCTCCAACACCCTTGTTACTGAACATTAACACTTACCACAAACTTTCTCCATTTATTCTGCTGAGTTATTTGCGATCCGTCAAGAGTTAATTTATATTGAAAACCATTCCTTTCTGAAAGCAACCATCTATACCGATGCATTAAGCGTGTTACAGTCCCTAACTTCCTGCAAATCATCTTTTAATTGGTACTTGTACAATGTCAAACATCTCATTTATCAACTTGAACAATCTGGAGTTTATTTAACTTTAGTATAGATACCCGGACATTCCGGAACAATAGGCAATGAACAAGCAGATTCTGCAGCAAAACACGCAGCCCAACTTCAGACAGCTCCTCTTATAGTAGCCATACTCCCCCCAGTCTACTATAACCTTATGAAGGACACAGCATATCATACTTGGCAGAAGAAATGGTGTAAATATGCCAGACGTAAAGGAAAATTTTACTGTTAAATTCAACCTCACATACCTATTAAGCCTTGGTATATGCACGGTTTATACACTCGATGACACATTACCAACATCATACGTTTATGCTTTAACCATGCCCTTACCTCACAATACAAATATTGCTTACATCTCACCAGCCTACCCCACTGTATATGTGGAGATCAAGATGGGGACATTAACCATTTACTCTTCCAAGGTCCTGTTTATTCTTCTGCACGGCAAATATTTTTTGCATGATTAGCATGCATAAACACCCCTTTCCCATTCAAAGTTAAAAACATTATTGTTCCGTCCTGAATTGAGAATCACAATAGTAAAGTGAATTCAAATGTTCCACCTCTTCAATACAATATTTGTTGAACAAGATTGTTATTTCACAACATGGTTTATTTGTGGTACCGGTTTCAACTCTTTTTTGAGTCATCATCAGCCTATATTACAAACTGAGCAAGATGCAAAAACAAAATGTGTAAGTATGTGACAGTATACATGCAATAATACATAGTATGTGACAAATGTTCACACTTAAAAGTAACAGTTGTGGTTAACTGTTACAGTTAACATTTGTCACTAGCACAAATGTGACATACAAAAATCCCACAACCAGAACCATGCTAGGAAATTATTTGAGAATATTAGGGTTACGTTACAATGTATAAGTAAAACTACAGATATACTTAGTGTTGTGTCCTAATAGAATCTATTTTCATGACTAGACAACACATATAACTTTATTACACAAGGCAAGTCTATTTGCACTTGTGTTACAAAAATAATTCTGATGACTTTCAGAGAATGACAAACATGTAAACTGAAGAGAATACCTACATTCAATAGACTTTGGATATTTACAATGTGAACACTCGAAGATTGCAGCGATAAATTATAAGTTCATCTGAACAAAACTATTCACAATATATGTTCCACTTAAAATCCACACAAAAATACAAGCCTGTAATATGAACAGGGAGACTTGAAGATATTGGCAAAAATTATAAGTCCATATGAACACTATCTGACTTGGTGTGAGAAGAGTCTGTGTTAGCTTCTAACTTTACAGACACATAATATGACATCTTGAAAGAAATAATAAAGTCACAGTGGTGTTCGAAGCAAGCCCTAATATCCCATGGTGCCCATATTGACCGTTGCATGCTTGGGTCGCAGGGTTTGCCTGCTTGTGGCATTCTGATCCTCTCTCGGCGAGGGCCTTCTTATACACCCAGCTGCAGTGGTCATGTGTCTGCTGACTCAAGCACTGAGCAGGCTGGCATGTCCTCGAAGAGCTGCATGTGGAATCCTAAAGCGCACCACAACACTCAGCAACTAGTTTATTTCATAGGTAATAAAGAGGCAATATTAACAATCTTGGTACATTTCGAAAGCAATGATTTATTTCACAGTTTGGTACATCAGTACATGCAGTGATAATAGAAAATGCTGGTCAGTTTTAACAGAAAACATTCAACAAAATCAATTAACATGTGACCAAAGAAAAATAAGAAGAAGTATGTCAAACACTTTCCTTCTCTTACACACTTGGTCATTTTCTTTGTAGTTTGCAATAGAAAATTTAAGTGCCCTGGGTGAGGTGTCAGCTTCAATCAGTCACCACTGATCTGACTTTATGGCTGTTGCCCAGGTGGCAGATTCCCTATCAATTGTTTACTTGGACTGTTATTAAATTATTTCAGAGAAATTTATAGATGATCTCCCTTTGAAAATTATTCCAATCCCTAATTCCTGTTCCTATAAATTAGTATTTGCCCCAGTTTGTCCTCTCGAATTCTGAATTGTTTTCATATAATGATTTTTCTTACTTTTAAAATTTCCACTTAAGTTTATTATTTTAACAATGTCATTCTACACCATCTCAGGACATACCACTTAGTCGAGCAGCTCATTTCAATACTCCCAAGTCTTTCCATCCCAAAGTTTGCAACATTTTTGTAATACTACTCTTTTGATGGAAATCACCCAGAACAAATCGCGCTGTTTTCCTTTGTATCGCTTCCAGTTTTTGAATCAAGTAATCCTGGTGAGGGTCCACTGAAATAGTGCACTAATTGGGGTCTTACCAGTGACTTATGTGCTCTCTCCTTCACATCCTTACTATAACCCCTAAATACCGACATAACCAAATGAAGCGATCTGTAACCTTTCAATGAATGAATGAATGAATGAATGAATGATCAGCATTTAGGGCAGTTGCCCAGGTGAAAGATTCACTATCAGTTGCTTACCTCATTTATAATTATTTACCTAGGTTTTTCTTAAATATTTTCAATGAACTTGGAAATATATTGAACATTTCCCTTGATAAATTATTCCAATCCCTTACTGCTTGTCCTATACATCAATATTTGCCCCAATCTGTCCCCTTGAATTCCAACTTTATCTTCATATTATGATCTTTCCTACATTTAAAAGCTCCACTCAAGCTTATTTATCTATTAATATCATTCCACGCCATCTCGGAATATACCACTTAATACCAATATAAACGGTCTGTTATTGGACATTATAAATTTTCCAGCTAATTCATTCCTGGTTGCCAGCATTTCACCCCAGTGTGCTAAGTTGGGCTCATCAGATGGTAAATAGCACTTCTACCAAGACGCATGGCCAGTGCATACCGTGGAGGCAACTGGGTAGGCTACTTGGAGCCACCGGCAGTGACAGTGCACTATGAGAGACTTTGTCTCATTACCAAACATTGATGTCTGCCTGGTCATCAGATGATATAGATGTTGATTCCCATAGGGAACCTGAAATATTTGTTACGAATGAGTAAATTTATAATAATATAAATGGTCCGTTATTGGACATTATAAATTTTCCAGCTAACTCATTCCTTGTTGCCAGTGTTTTGCCCCAGTGTGCTAAGTTGGGCTCATCAGTTGGTAAATAGCACACCTACCAAGACACATGGCCAGTTCATACCATTTATATTGGTACTAAAAATGTACTCATTCGGGACAAATATTTCAGGTCGCCTATGGGAATCAACATCTATATCATACGATGGCCAGGCAGATATCAATTTTTGGTAATGAGACAAAGTCTCTCATAGTGCATTGGTTCTGCCAGTGGCTCCAATTAGCCTATGCAGTGGCCTCCACAGGCACTTTCCGATCCCTCATCGTCAGTCACTTGTCCACGATTTTTTTGCTCAGTCGGCCCAAGATTAATCAAACGGGCAGACGCCTCGTTGGCTGTCGCCTCCCCTCATCATGCCGTCATACTCATGCCTCATCAAGAATGTGGACACCACTTATTCCCCATCTGACATTCGCAATTGATATCGCTCCTATGGAGTCACAGTTCAAGTAGTTCTCCGCCTCCAAGATGCTACATCTGGTCAATCCTCCCCAGACATTGTGGTCTTCTTTTGTTATCCGGAGCCACCGGCGTCATACATCGCCGATGGTGCATTCCTCTTTGGAGACTTCTATGAAGCGGTCCCTACTCCTGAACATATTTTAAAACAACTAGCCTCCGATCCTGACTTCCCTATCACAGTCACGTCCCCCTGCATCGCTCCGTCTACTACTACCATCGCTACTTCCGTCCATTCCGCGCCTACTACTACCACCACCGTCACCACTTCTGTCCATCTTTCCCCGTCTTCTTCTACCTCCACTATTAGGTATAGTCATCCCTCTCCTATCATGTTTACACCCGCCACCTCCCTATCTACGACTCTAACCAGTCCCCAGCTGCCCCCTGCCAACCTCATGGATGCCACCGTCACAGCTCACCACTCTCCCATGGCAATGACGACACCTCCACTCCAGCTCGTCAACTGTTTCACTCTCTGAGCTGTGTCATCCGTGGGATTGACCCCGCCGTCACCGAACGGGATCTACTTCATGAACTGCAACTGGCAGGCGTCCCAGGTCGTTGGGCGTTTCGCATCTTTAACAACGACGGCCCGACTTTCATGATTCGCCTCCAACTTTCATCAGCTGCCAACGTAGACCATCTCATCGCTACCGGCGTCCGTTTCCGCAGGCAAACATATAGAGTGGATGGAAATTCTAAGTTCCCATGGAGGGAATTAGATATTTTTCCACCAATAGAGCATATAAAAAATCAGATCAAAAATTAGATATATGGCTTTTCAGGCGTTTGCTCTATTAACCAGCGTTTCGTCTTAGGTCTGACACTAGACTCTTCGGAGTGGGATGTGTCAGACCCTACTCACTGACGCTGGGGTGTATGCAGGTGAACTTATCAGAAGCCTATTTAAGAGGCACAGTCTGATAACCGCATACGGGAGATAAAACTCCACAATGGAATTAATGCCCGCCTAGCAATTCCAAATGGAAATTCTAAGTTCCCATGGAGGGAATTAGATATTTTTCCATCAATAGAGCATATAAAAAATCAGATCAAAAATTAGATGGCTTTTCAGGCGTTTGCTCTATTAACCAGCGTTTTTGGCTTAGGTCTGAGTAGATGTGTCAGACCCTACCCACTGACGCTGGGGTGTATGCAGGTGAACTTATCAGAAGCCTATTTAAGAGGCACAGTCTGGAGTGTGGAGTTTTATCTCCCGTATGCAGTTATCAGACTGTGCCTCTTAAATAGGCTTCTGATAAGTTCACCTGCATACACCCCAGCATCAGTGGGTAGGGTCTGACACATCCCACTCTGAAGAGTCTAGTGTCAGACCTAAGACGAAACACTGGTTAACAGAGCAAACGCCTGAAAAGCCATATATCTAATTTTTGATCTGATTTTTCATATAGAGTGGAGCCTTCTTGCTCCCCACCTCGCACCAACCACTCTCCCCCTCTTAACCCTTCTCCTAGCTCTCCATCCGCCCCGCCACCCACCCCACCGCCGCACACCGCCAACCTACCCGCTCCACAACTGAACTTCATTCTATCGCCCCGCCCAACATTAGACCTCCTAGCCACTTCCATCACCAATATTACCATCATCCTCTACTACCTTCTCTCACAACACTACCTCCCGCCTTCCTCCAACTACATACTGCACCCTCCCATTATCCCAACACCTTATATGTGAAGTGTTTATGTAAATCTGTGTAGCAAATTTTCCGGTATACGCGCCCGATACACGTACTCTACAATAAATTTCTTGTTCCCTCTCCCTCAGGTGCTGTGGGGGTTTGCCTGTGCGGGGTGCTTTGCAGGTCTTCCCTGGGTCCCGGCTTGTTGTGATGGTGCCCTTACGACAATTTCACTCACTGCCTCCCCCCCCTCCGGTATGTACGATACATACCTTCTACACTTAATTTTCTTACTGACCTTTTCTCCTTCTATGGTCTAAGAGCTCCATCATTGAGCTGATGGCCTGCTTTCCCCCTTCTGGGGAAAGAATTGAAATAACCTATTTATGCTATGCTACGCCTCCACTGTATGCACTGGCTATGCGTCTTGGTAGGTGTGCTATTTACCAACTGATGAGCCCAACTTAGCACACTGGGGCAAACGCTGGCAACCAGGAATGAGTAAGCTGGAAAATTTACAATGTCCAATAACGGACCAATTATATTGGTATTATAAATTTACTCATTCGGGACAAATATTTCAGGTTCCCTATGGGAATCAACATCTATATCATATACTACTTAGTCAAGCATCTTGTGTCCTTACTCCCAAGTCTTCCCAGCCCAAAGTTTGCAACATTTTAGTAACCCTACTCTTTTGTTGGAAATCACCCAGAACAAATCATGCTGAGTTATATGTTCCATCGCGGTTCAAGTGAAGGCCTTTATTTACAATCTCATTAATGCAATTACCCCAATGAAGATCTTTCCTTATATTAAGACCTCGGTACTTACAGTGATCCCCATTAGGTAATTTCACTCTATCAACACAGTGATTAAAACTGAGAGGACTTTTCCTCTTGAGGAAACTTACAACCTAACTTTTCAGCCTGTTTATCATCTCACATTACTGACAAGATCTTTTTTTGCAGTTGCTCTCAATCTTGTAACTTGTTTTTACACAATACAGAGAGAAAGAAATAACTGAATTCTAATATTGTACTATTAATTCATTTTGACAAAAGAATGAATTAATGTAGTTGCTCAGAGCAAAAATGAACACAGGGTATTGTAAGATCCTCACATTTAATACAGTATCAAATTTAACTTTTATTATTATCAAAATACTATTCATCTTCCTTGTAGATACAAATACTGCAGATACCCACAACAAACGTTCTTTTCGAGAGCTACAAGTAATTTACACAATACCATATGCTCATTTTTTTTTGAGGGATTGTACATATGAAAAATTTCATGCGACCAATGACTCAAATAATAGAACTTTAATAAAACAATTTATTCAGTCAGATTCATTACACTCAGTATGTTAATGAGTTCAAAGGCAACAAGAATGGTGAAACAGTAGAAGTAACATACATACATTTTCTTAACTGCAACCTTCAAATGCAATAGTCAGAACTTTGTTTCTTGCTTTACAATGGATGCATCTAATATAACATACATTTCTTCTCAGTCTTCACAAGAGAATAGTTCATCAGGCAATACTGAATAACTGCAGTTATTTTAATGTAGGCCTAATTTTTATTTTCTTCATGTTGTCATAAAATAATCCTTCAATTCCTCTGGAAAAGGACAAAATTTACGTCATTATATGTACAGAAATTGAAAGCATTAATATGAAAGCTTAAAACAAAGTTCTCAGTCAATTTCTTCAACTGTTGGCTCAGGGATTTCTACTTGCTGGTCACTACTTCCTTCTATTATTGGCATCGAGTTCCCCAGGATAGGACCACATTTATCTTGCAGATATTTCTTCTTGGACTGATACTCCATTTCATTAGATGAAGTATTATTTTCCAAAGACTCTAACATATCATCACATAATAGGCGAATGTAATGTATATCTCTCTCACTGAGGTTTTCCCCTGCATTCACAATTATTTGCTTAATACTGAATATGAATGATTGAAGTTCATTTTTAGCATTCAATCTATCCTTTTGCTTCCTGTTACCTTCTCGATAGCGTTCAGCTGCTGCAAGCATATGAAGCATTTCTCTTCGTGCGAGAGAGTCCGTTTTCTTAGAAATAGTAATTTTACGATAAATTCCTGAGCTACATTCCTTGGCTGAAACATTGAGGATACCATTTGCATCAAGACTAAATGTCACTTCAATCTTTGGAATACCATGAGGAGCATATGGAATGCCAGTTAAACTAAATGTTCCTAGGAGGTTGTTGTGACAAGTTAAAGATCTCTCACCTTCAAATACGCTAATGATGACGTTAGATTGATTATCAGAATGTGTGGAGAAGATCTCCATTTGCTTGCAGGGAATACGGGAATTTCTTTTAATGATTCTAGCCATGACTCCACCAGCTGTTTCAATTCCAAGGGATAAAGGAGCCACATCCAGAAGAAGCGTATCTCTGAGCTGAGAGTTATCATTTTCACTTAGGATTGCAGCTTGAATAGCTGCACCGAGTGCCACTGCCTCATCTGGATGGATAGAAATACTGAGTGCTCGACCAACAAAGTACCTCTGCAAGAGACTTTGGATTTTAGGGATTCGTGAGGAGCCACCTATAAGTATCACTTCATGAACAGAATCTTTATCAAGCTTGGCGTCAGCTAGAGTAGCTTCCACAGGTCCCAGAGCTGCACGGAAGAGATCACAACACAATTCTTCAAATGTGGCACGAGAAATTTTAGTTCTAAAGTCTATCCCTTCTAGAAGAGCATCAATTTCGATGCTTTCTTCAGAGCTGTAGGATAAAGTTTGTTTTACTTTCTCAGCAGCATTTCTTAGACGTTGTACAGCCTGTGGATACTGATGAATATCTTTCTGGAATTTTCTTTTGATCTCTTCAGCAAAATAATTAACCAGGCGCTTATCAAAATCAACTCCTCCAAGATGAGTGTCTCCAGCAGTTGCTTTTACCTCAAACAAGGAACCTTCATGAACAGTAAGGATGGAAACATCTAAAGTACCACCACCAAGATCAAAGATGAGTATGTTCTTCTCTCCTACCAAATTCTTGTTAAACCCATAAGCCAGAGCTGCAGCTGTAGGTTCATTAATTATACGAAGCACATTCAGACCTGCTATTGAACCCGCATCTTTGGTAGCTTGTCGCTGAATATCACTGAAATAAGCAGGAACAGTAACAACAGCATCCTTGATGGTTTCACCCAAATAAGCCTCTGCAGTCTCTTTCATTCTGGCAAGAACCAAGGCACTTATTTCTTCAGGAGCAAAGAATTTTGACTTCCTTTTATAATCCACTTCAATTTTTGGCTTTCCTCGATGATTCACTACATTGAATGGCCAAAGCTTAACGTCGTCCTGGACCTTTGGATCATCAAATCTTCGCCCAAGAAGACGCTTGACATCAAATACAGTATTTTTAGGGTTCACCGACATCTTAAAAGAAAAAAAAAAAAGAAAAAACAGAATATTAGAGCCATGAATTACAAAAATATACTACTAGTAACATATCAATCCACTGAGCAAGTAACTCACAATATAATACACATGCTTAATACTTTGCCTACAGAGTAAATGCATCTCCCTGTATTGGTCAATGGAGATGGTTCAGCACTATGGGTTTTCTTCTTTCACTCCAGAACAATCCAGGAGTGATATATCCAAACTTCCCACGGCTGCATCCTACCTCCATCCACGTTCACATTTTCTCCTTGCCCAGTGTTGGCCATCACAGCATATGCAAGAGATTGAATTGAAAGAAAATAAAATAAAATTGATGGTACAGTAGGCCTACAACAGTACAGTAATTTGTACAATATACTGGATTACATACCACATTCTTCGCGGCATCACCTATAAGTATTCCGTTCTCGTGGAATGCCACATAACTAGGAGTTGTCCTGTTACCGAAGTCATTAGCAATAATTTCCACTTTCCCATTACGCCAAACACCAACGCATGAATAAGTCGTCCCAAGATCGATTCCCACCGCAAATCCCATTTTAAGTTAATTCCACACAACTGACTTCTCTCATCAATCTGATTCTAGCCAAACTGCGGTGAAATTACCTACACCACCAGTATTTATATGCTCTTGCTAAATTCCTGACTGTCCTAGAAATCTCTTGAAATACCGCGACCAAGTCGGTCGGCTTCTGATTGGTGTAATCACAATGCGATGGTAGTAACTCAGACTCGGAATATCTCGAATGATCTCGAAGGGTGTACAAATCCTGTTTCTTATTGGCTGCCATCGGCTGCCTTTCTCTCTATGTAACCAATAACAGCCAACCATCGTACCTCTTAAAGGTGTATGCTGACGTCATCCACTTTAATATGGCGTAGCAGCGCTCCTCAACTCTCCTTTAAAAAAAACATGTTTTCAATTGATTCAATTCAACTGTTCATATCCATATGGGCTTACGGAGTTTATGCTGTGTGTACCAGTGTGTCCTGTCCTATAATTCATTATTTGTTGAAAGTTGAGAATTGTCATGGTGAAACGCTGTAAAATAATTACTGTGAATATTTGGATGTAAATAAGTGTAGTGCTATTCCGTATGTACTCTGCAGTTCCTTAACTCAAAACTTACTCTGAATTTCCACTAACTCTGAAACAGAACTAAAGTTTTGAGGTATAATATTGATCATTTGTGTTGTTTTGTCTCCAGTCCCACGATAGGAGTGTTATTGAACGGAATTGTGAGCGATTGGGAAAGAAGAAGAAGAAGAAAAATGGACAATTTGAGATAGATGGAAAATTGGGTGTAAAGTCAGGTTATGAGTTTCACCAAGAGGAAAAATCCTCTGTTTTAATTCTTGTGTTGGTGGTGTGAGAGTAACTTAGTTACATCTGGACAATGTCTTTGTTCTAAGAATAGAATTACTGCTCTCAAAGGCTCGATTGCATTATTACGTAATCATTTCAGTGAATCCTAAACTACAAAGTTTTTAAAATTATTTTCCAAGTTGTCGTATTTTAAATTATGAGACCATAGTAATCAGTAGGCTTTGTCTTTTAGCCGTGAGGTTAGAGGCACGCGGCTGTGAGCTTGCATCCGGGAGATAGTGGGTTCGAATCCTACTATCGGCAGCCCTGAAGATGGTTTTCCGTTGTTTCCCATTTTCACACCAGGGAAATGCTGGGGCTGTACCTTAATTAAGGCCACGGCCGCTTCCTTCCAACTGCTAAGCCTTTCCTATCCCATCGTCGCCATAAGACCTATCTGTGTTGGTGCGACATAAAGCCAATAGCAAAAAAAAAATCCTCTCCAAAAATATATGCATTCATTCAAATGTAGAATGAGATCATAGCAGGAGGAAGTAAGAACTCAGCAGGAGGCAATATTATGAGTAGTATGATATATGTAAATACGTATTTCTTATAATTTTGCCACTGGGGAAAATACCCTATTTGAAAATAAATGCTGTAATTCTTATGTGTTTATACCATGATTAAATTCTGGTGAAAAGGACCAGGCTTATTACCTATATCTTAATATTTTCAGAACAGGCAGTCCCTCAGTATGAATCGAACAGGTGGGTCTATAAATAATTATTGTAATTGGTATGTTCCGAGCTGTCGGCGGAGAGATGGCGTGGAATGACATTAGTAGACGAATTAATTTAAGTGGCGTCTTTAAAAGTAGGAAAGATCACAATATGAAGATAAAGTTGGAATTCAAGAGGACAAATTGGGGCAAATATTCATTTATAGGAAGGGGAGTTAGGGATTGGAATAACTTACCAAGGGAGATGTTCAATAAATTTCCAATTTCTTTGAAATCATTTAAGAAATGGCTAGGAAAACAACTGATAGGGAATGTGCCACCTGGGCGACTGCCCTAAATGCAGATCAGTATTGATTGATAGATTGATAAGATAATTAATTTTTAGAACATTTGCGGATCACTCGAGCAGTTGCTGAAAATATTGCTGAGCAGTTTCAGCCTACTCCTCCGTTTAAAAGGCTCTATGGGCAATATAGGAAACTATCAGCTCTAAGTGAGGTTGGCAGTGGTAATTTATAATTGACTACGCTTCGTGCATTCTTTTCTCAGCAGTAGGCCTATACATGTATTTATTCTTCTTGGGCATAATACATGTGCATTGCTAATTTCAGGTTCTCATATCTGTTTTTCATGAGACACCAAACTGCAAGTTTCAGATGCTGTTGACAGATTTGATGTTGCCATCAGCTCTTTACACAGGGTGATCCAAAGAGTTGTTCTGTTTTTTGAGCAATCTATCTGCCCAAATAATCACCTGACCTACAAAAGTTGGAAAAAGGGATAGTGAACTACATTTCAGAGAAAGAGGGTTTCTAGGTGTTATTGGGGCCATCGATGGTTGTCACATAAAAATTGACAAACCAGGAAATGATCCAGATTTCTATATAAATAGGAAAGGCTTTTATTCTATACAGGTACTTAAAGCATTCCATACATGGCAATATTACCTTATTAGGTAGGCATACATCTGATTACATGGTTTCTTTTAAAATATCTTTAAACTGTTAAAGGTAGAGTTATGAAATTTACAGGTCATTTGGTATGTGATATCTTTTCAGAATTTTGCAGATATCATTGTTTAATTCAGTTTCTAAAAAAATTAATTTCACAGCTAAAGCATAATTTCTGCATTATAAAGTAATTATTTTCCTCCATAGCGTCTCTCATAGTGCATTGGCACTGCCAGTGGCACCAAGTAGCCGATGCAGTGGCCTCCACGGTATCCACTAGCCATGCGTCTTGGTAGGTGTGCTATTTATGCTATTTACCAACTGATGAGCCCAACTTAGCACACAGGCAAAACGCTGGCAACCAGGAAAGCTGGAATATTTATAATGTCCAATAAAGAACCATTATATTGGTATTATAAATTTACTCATTCGGGACAAATATTTCACGTTCCCTATGGGAATCAACATCTATACCATCTGATGGCCAGGCAGGCAGCAATTTTGGGTAATGAGACAAAGTCTCTCTTAGTGCATTGGCACTGCCGGTGGCTCCAAGTAGCTTACGTCGTGGCCTCCACGGTATGCACTAGCCATGCATCTTGGTAGGTGTGCTGTTTACCAACTGATGAGCCCAACTTAGCACACAAGGGCAAAACACTGCCAACCAGGAATGAGTTAGCTGGAAAATTTATAATGTCCAATAAAGGACCATTATATTGGTATTACCAGGTACTTTTCCATTTCTCCGTCTATGTTACCGCACAACAGTACTGTAAGTCTTTCATTCGACATTTTACCCCCCGCCACACTTTTCCCCACGAAGCGCAAGTGACTTTGAAGGCAAGGCTCAGAAAAACAATCCTGTTTCGTCAGCGTTGAAAATGTCTTTAGGTTCATAGAAATTAAATATTGCAGCTTCGATTTCCACTCAGCTACTACATTTCTATCCACGTCTTTGGACTCGCCTCAGACTTCATTCCATATGATATTGTGTCTTGTTTTGAAACTCTCCAGCCACCCAATTGATGCTTTAAAGGCATTGTTGCCATGCATTTTAGCAAGGGCAAGAGCCTCATTCTGTAGCACAGGTCCATTAACCGGAAGGTTTCTCGAACGGGCACTGACGAACCATTCCCACACTAAATCATTGATTTCTTCATTGCCTGTTACCTTAGATTTCCTCTTTATTTGTCCATTCTCCTCCATTCCACTGCTTAGTAGTAGTTGTCCTTATGTTTTAAAGTCTCATAAACTTGTGTTTTTCCACATCTGAAAAGCGACATAATTTCACGCACAGACAACTTTTCATTTTCACTCACTTCAATAACTTTCACTTTCTCGTTCAGTTTCAGTGACTACATTTCTTCAAAACTGACACAAATTTACTGATGGGACACAAAGTAAGCGAACTGTTTACGTTAGAACTGGGCTCAAGTTGTACATCAAGATAAAGATCTCTACAAACCATGGCAAGAGTCAGGCAATTAGTGGAGATTTAAAATCCCATTCTAGCAGGAATTTGGGAAATCTGGACCTCATTAGAGCAGCGTGTTACGGTCTGTAAACACCTGAATTTTCCCCTAGCGAAATATTTATGTACCTGCAGTACCGAGTATGCCTAAATAAATTTCACAGCTGAAGCATAATTTCCGCATTATACAGTAATTATTTTCATAATTTCTTTCCATTTCCACGTTGAACAGTTTCCGCTTTATACAACATAAATAACATGCAAAGACATATCCAGTGCGCCAGGACCATAACTTTCGTGCACATTGGACAAGTTTCCGCTTTACAGACGTTCTGCTTTGAGCAGGTTTTACTGTACTTATTTTACAGTGCATCATATTCCAAGTGAATTTTGTTACATCTTTTTAAGTCAATCAGTTACCGGTACTATTTTTATCTAATATTATCACTCTCATTGAAGAGCCGACTAAGATGGTTTGGGCACATAAAGCGAATGAGCGGCGAAAGAATGCCAAAAAAGGTGATGGAAATGCAAATCCAAGGAAGGAGAGGCCGTGGACGACCACGATTGAGATGGAAGGATACCATCCAACGCAGCATTATAGAAAGAAACCTGGACTGGGACACAGTGTTGGAGGAGGAGTGGTGGAAAGACCGAAGAAAGTGGAGAGGAACCATATTTGCCCCTACCCGGCTACAGCTGGATAAAGGAAAATGATGATGATGATGATGATGATTATCACTCTCATTACTTAGAACAGCATATTGCAGCGTATTCACCAAGTATGTTTTAGATGTAATTCAAAACGACTTTGGAGATTAAAACATAATATGGGCTTCTGTGGATGAAACTATGGTCTCAGCAGGTCGATATGTTGCAGATTTGATATTTACAAAGTTCAGTGAGAATGGACCTGGGTCAAGCTCATTTTGTGTGCTGCAAAGTTTTACAAAAAACAAACCATTCTTCAATTGTAATTCTATGAAGGAATGCGTGAGTAGTCATGTTCATTCATTTAAGTAAATTATCATACAAAATTGTGTATGTAGTGTTTTAAAATGTAAATGAATTCTAATACTTTTATTGATATATCAGGAAATTGGTGGTCAAATATTTTAGTTAAGGAAAGGCTTTTCCTACTGTTCAGTGATGCCGCGCCATACATGGTGAAGGCTGGAAAGCCGTTAAAGTGTTTTACACCAATATGAAGCATGTAACATCTTTAGTCCATGTGCAGCATCGTGTGGCAGAAACAATAAGTGTTAAGTATGAGAACGTGAATTAACTGATTTCTTCCACAAAGAGGGTAAATAAAGGCATAAAATATAAGTAGCGTTGAATAAATTTCAGGGTGAATTAAATCGTATACTGAAAAGCAATAATTTAATATTCTAAATCATATTCTGACTCAATATTTTCATAGTAAAGGTATTTCTGAAAGCTCCTGCTCTTGTTGCTGCATACAGAGAGAGCTTGTCAGATTTGCCTTTGCCACTACAACCTATTCTAACGAGATGGGGTACCTGAGTAAATGCTTCAATCTTTTATTGCAATAATTTTGAAGCAGTTAAGTCAGTAAGAAATCATCAATCTGGACTGTAGGTTAAATATTAAATATATTGAATGATTTTAATGTATCATCAGTGAACTTCATGCCATTGATTAAGCATAATCTCGCTTAATTGAATTATTTCTTTCCAATTTTAGGTAGCAGACAGTTTTCCAGCAGATAAAGCTGCTTGCCTAACCATGCGCAAGGGGAATTCAGCAGAAAAGAATGTGCAGCAAGGCTTGATTTATAGAAAATCAAATGTTGGCAAATTGCCTGCTGTGATAACGAAGCTGGAAGCTTTATCCCTCGTTGAATTGTTAGCAGTTATTGAAAAAGTCTGAATGTGTTTCCCTTGTTGAATTATTAGCAGTTATTGAAGAAGTCCGAATGTGTTTGCAATCATCGCGCGGAGAAGTAGCTGCAGCAGCTAGAGATAAGCTGAACAAAATGATCCGTTCAAATCATTTGAATTCGTCAAGATGATAAATGACGTATTGTGTGGTGAAAATGCAAAAATGTAGACCTCACATTGTCCCAAATGTCTTCATTTAAGTATGCATCTGCCACTTTTTGTGATGTAAAAATATAATTTTTTGTGTTAAAGAATGTGCTCTCAGATAAACAGATGAGCTTAAGTCAAGTGGAGAAATTAGTTGTACAATGTTTCATAAGGAAATTAAAATGTAACCATGTTGAGCTGAATTTTGATAGTGCACATTTTCCAGTTTATTGTGCATATTTTGTCATATGATAGTGCATGAATGCATGCATATTTTGAGATTTGATAGTGCATGGAGATCCGGACTCTAGTAATAACAATAAGAATACAGCCTACGTACATCTTCATTATAGACTGTTATGCCTTTCAGCATTCAGTCTGCAAGGAAAGGGTGATAGACATAAAGCTGAAAATTACAGGCCAGTAAGTTTGACATGCATTGTATGTAAGCTTTGGGAAGGCATTCTTTCTGATTATATTAGACATGTTTGTGAAATTAATAACTGGTTCGATAGAAGGCAGTTCGGTTTTAGGAAAGGTTATTCCACTGAAGCTCAACTGGTAGGATTCCAGCAAGATATAGCAGATATCTTGGATTCTGGAGGTCAAATGGACTGTATCGCGATTGACCTGTCTAAAGCATTTGATAGGGTGGATCATGGGAGACTACTGGCAAAAATGAGTGCAATTGTACTAGACAAAAGAGTGACTGAATGGGTTGCTATATTTCTAGAAAATAGATCTCAGAGAATTAAAGTAGGTGAAGCTTTATCTGACCCTGATATAATTAAGAGGGGAATTCCTCAAGGCAGCATTATCGGACCTTTATGTTTTCTTATATATATAAATGATATATGTGAAGGAGTGGAATCGGAGGTAAGGCTTTTTGCAGATGATGTTATTCTCTATAGAGTGATAAATAAGTTACAAGGTTGTGAGCAACTGCAACGTGACCTTGAAAATGTTGTGAGATGGACAGCAGGCAATGGTATGTTGATAAACGGGGTTAAAAGTCAGGTTGTGACTTTCACAAGGAAAAGTCCTCTCAATTTTAATTACTGCATTGATGGGGGTGAAAGTTCCTTTTGGAGATCATTGTAGGTATCTGGGTGTTAATATAAGGAAAGATCTTCATTGGGGTAATCACATAAATGGGATTGTAAATAAAGGGTACAGATCTCTGCATATGGTTATGAGGGTGTTTAGGGGTTGTAGTAAGGATGTAAAAGAGAGGGCATATAAGTCTCTGGTAAGACCCCAACTAGAGTATGGTTCCTCACCAGGATTACCTGATTCAAGAACTGGAAAAAAATCCAAAGAAAAGCAGCTCGATTTGTTCTGGGTGATTTCCGACAAAAGAGTAGCGTTACAAAAATGTTGCAAAGTTTGGGTTGGGAAGAATTGAGAGAAAGAAGAAGAGCTGCTCGACTAAGTGGTATGTTACATGTAATAAATATCATTTTTGGTCCGTATTGATGATATTTGATTGAAATAATAACATTAAGTTATTTATTAGACCACCTAATCAATACAAAATAGTCTTGGATGATTTACCACTATTAGCTAACAAATTTATGTAAATCATCCAAGACGATTTTGTATTGATTAGGTGGTCTAATAAATAACTTAATGTTATTATTTCAATTAAGTGGTATGTTCCGAGCTGTCAGCAGAGAGATGGCGTGGAATGACATTAGTAGACGAATAAGTTTGAGTGGCATTTATAAAAGTAGGAAAGATCACAATATGAAGATAAAGTTGGAATTCAAGAGGACAAACTGGGGCAAATATTCATTTATAGGAAGGGGAGTTAGGGATTGGAATAACTTACCAAGGGAGACGTTCAATAAATTTCCAATTTCTTTGAAATCATTTAGGAAAAGGCTAGGAAAGCAACAGATAGGGAATCTGCCACCTGGGCGACTGCCCTAAATGCAGATCAGTATTCATTCATTCATTCATTCAAGCCTCTGTGAATTTAATAACCACTGCAAAAATCGTCTATTTCTACCTAGTTCTGTGGTCTTGTTTGGTTCTATACCTCTTATCTTTAAATTGTTAGAAATTGAGTCTCACCGGGCGAGTTGGCCGTGCAGTTAGGGATGCATACCTGTGAGCTTGCATCCGGGAGATAGTAGGTTCGAACCCCACCATTGGCAGCCCTGAAGATGGTTTTCCGTGGTTTCCCATTTTCACACCAGGCAAATGCTGGGGCTGTACCGGTACCTTAATTAATGCCATGGCCGCTTCCTTCCCATTCCCAGGCCTTTCCTATCCCATCGTCGCCATAAGACCTATCTGTGCTGGTGCGACGTGAAGCAAAAAACAAAAAAAAGAAATCGAGTCTAACCATCATCGTCTTGTTCTCCCTCTACTTCAGTTACCGCTGATAAGAGTTAATTTTTCTCCTAGGTAACCTGTCCTCCATTCACCTGTATGATCCCACCACTGAAGCCAGTTTATGTGTACAGCTTCATCCATGGAGTTCATTCCTAACTTGTTTCCTCATTCCGAGAATCCTCCTGCCATTGTTCCCCCCATTTGTACCAGCAATCGTTCTCACTACTTTCATGTCTGTTATTTCCAACTTATTAATAAGATATCCAGAGCCCACCCAGCTTTCATTCCTGGAAAGCAATGTTGGTCTGAAAACAGATCAATGTGAAGAGTTTCATCGGGGAGCTGACTTCCTTCGTAGAGAATACTTTTGATCGCAACTGCGATCTCTCTGCATTAGCTTTGCTGCACTTCGATTCAATCTCACTTACTATACTACCATCCTGGGAGAGCAGGCATCCTAAATACTTGAAATTGTCTACCAGTTCCAATCTTGTATCTTCATTCGGACATTAAATTATCTTGGATTTCTTACCTATTAACATTAGTTTAGTCTTGGAAAGACCGAGCTCGATAGCTGCAGTCGCTTAAGTGCGGCCAGTATCCAGTATTCAGGAGATAGTAGGTTCGAACCCCACTGTCGGCAGCCCTGAAAATGGTTTTCCATGGTTTCCCATTTTCACACCAGGCAAATGCTGGGGCTGTACCTTAATTAAGGCCACGGCCACTTCCTTCCCACTCCTAGCCCTTCCCTGCCCAATCGTCGCCGTAAGATCTATCTGTGTCGGTGCGACGTAAAACAAAAAAAACAAAAAAAAAAATTCTTGGAAAGGCTAATTTTTATATCATACTCATTGCACCTATATTCAAGTCCCAATATTTTAGACCGCAGGCTTTCAGCCATTTCCAATGTTAAATGGCTAACATTAGCATTTAGCAACCTGTTCCAAAATGGCTGCTGTGAATCTCGCTTTCGAGGCAGAACTGCTCTATTAGATCTTCCACAAAACAATCCTGATCGAAGAAGAGTTCAGCGACGTAATAACTTCGAAAATTTGACGGATGCGGAATTTCTTCATAGATACAGGTTATCGAAAATAGTCGTTGCTAAGGATGTTGACGAAATTCAAGTGAGATTGGAATATCCTACGAAGAGAAACTTCCCTCTTTCTCCAATGTTGCAGGTACTGATAATATTACGATTTTTTGCTACTGGTTATTTTCACATAATGGTCGGAGACAATGCTGGAATTTCTAAAGCCACTGTTAGTAGGGTTGTTTGTCGAGTGTCTGCAGCAATAGCATCCATGAGAAGGAGGTATAAAACATTCCCTTCAGTAGAAGAGCGTCAGCAAATTATCCGCGACTTCTATGAAATAAGCCGTTTTCCTAGTATTTGTTCTAGGTGCAATAGATTGCACACATGTGAGAATCCAATCACCTGGAAACAAGTGGGCCGAAATATATCGTAATCGGAAGGAATATTTATCTGTTAATGTTCAGGTGATTAGTGAGCCTAACCTCCAAATCAGGGATATACTTGCTAGGTGGTCTGGTTCTGCACACGACAATACAATATTTAATAACTCCCATATCGGAGCACAGTTTGAAGTGGGACAATTAACGAAGTGATTTTGTTAGGTGTCAGCGGATACCCGCTAAAAAAGTATCTGTTAACCCCATTGAAACCCTCGCGGACTTTTCCCACGCCTCGTCCTTTTCTTTTATCGTCAAGCCATCTGTGCGCTTGCACGTAATAACTTACATATATTCACTAATTCAATTAACAACTCTTTTTCGAAGGAGGAAAAATTTGAACTACGATTCCGTTTCACTTCACGCGCCATATTTTACAGCTGTACTCAAACAAAAGCGCATCGGAGCGCGCTGTAAAACAGCATGTTCGTACCACTGCCTCCTTGATTTGCACCAAATCGCAATATTGGAAGAGTTAACAGTCGATTAGTTAACATTTCACAAGAAAAGTTTGATGAAACGCAAGAAACCTAACAAGATGTTAAATTTTTAACTCCGTTAACCAACTACTTGTTAGTATATATTTAACATGTATTGATGAAACCGTTCACTGTTCGCTAGTGAGTAGACACTAATGTAACCTTGAATGGAACCTACTCGTGCTTTCGGAGCTATTTGGCTGATATCGACGTTCGGTAGTTAACAAGTCATCACACGCTCCCGCGGCAGTTTGCCGCGTATGAACAATAATGCTAATATCTTCCTTTGTTGTCTCCAAGAATGAGCGGGCAGTCAGGTATTCCTTCCCCCCACATCTAAGTATAATGACCGTAGCCTAATTCAGTCCTAATTCAGTTTCTCACTGCCTCTTCTCTACGTCAGTTCACATTTGTGTTGGTGGTGTCACGTTGTGTGAGCAGATTGCTAACGTGCGTGCTATCGCGTACAAACATAAGTGAGCAAATTGCTAACGGGCGAGTTCTCGCGTATATGTAATATGATACAGTTGTAATATTTCTGTTTTATTG
Organism: Anabrus simplex; assembly: GCF_040414725.1. Classification (NCBI taxonomy): domain Eukaryota; kingdom Metazoa; phylum Arthropoda; class Insecta; order Orthoptera; family Tettigoniidae; genus Anabrus; species Anabrus simplex. Next base: position 375,856,940 of record NC_090265.1, on the reverse strand, counting down.
TTTGCGCCATTACCTGGAAATGGATCCGTACGACGTACGACAAGCTACAGTGAGAGATTTAGTGGACAGTGTTCCAGAATGTCATTCAAGTGAATTAGGTGAAGATACTTCTGATTATAGCGACGTTCCAGGAATAATTAATGAACAAGGGGAGTGTGTATGTGAGGATCTTCAAAAGGCAGAAGTATTCAGTCAGCAGTATGTAAAGATTGTTGGTTACAAGGATAATGTTGAGATAGAGGAAGAGACTAAGGCCAAAGAAATAAAAAAATTTACATATGATAACAATGACATTTACAATAAGATACAAAAGTTGAAAATTAGAAAAGCGGCTGTAATTGATCAGATTTCTGGGGATATACTAAAGACAATGGGTTGGGATATAGTACCATATCTGAAGTACTTATTTGATTATTGTTTGGTCGAAGGAGCTATACCAGATGAATGGAGAGTTGCTATAGTAGCCCCTGTGTATAAAGGAAAGGGTGATAGACATAAAGCTGAAAATTACAGGCCAGTAAGTTTGACATGCATTGTATGTAAGCTTTGGGAAGGCATTCTTTCTGATTAAATTAGACATGTTTGTGAAATTAATAACTGGTTCGATAGAAGGCAATTCGGTTTTAGGAAAGGTTATTCCACTGAAGCTCAACTTGTAGGATTCCAGCAAGATATAGCAGATATCTTGGATTCTGGAGGTCAAATGGACTGTATCGCGATTGACATGTCTAAAGCATTTGATAGGGTGGATCATGGGAGACTACCGGCAAAAATGAGTGCAATTGTACTAGACAAAAGAGTGACTGAATGGGTTGCTATATTTCTAGAAAATAGATCTCAGAGAGTTAGAGTAGGTGAAGCTTTGTCTGACCCTGTAATAGTTGAGAGGGGAGATCCTCAGGGCAGTGTTATCGGACCTTTATGTTTTCTTATATATAAATGATATGTGTAAAGGAGTGGAATCGGAGGTAAGGCTTTTTGCGGATGATGTTATTCTCTATAGAGTGATAAATAAGTTACAAGATTGTGAGCAACTGCAACGTGACCTCGAAAATGTTGTGAGATGGACAGCAGGCAATGGTATGTTGATAAACGGGGCTAAAAGTCAGGTTGTGAGTTTCACAAATAGGAAAAGTCCTCTCAGTTTTAATTACTGCATTGATGGGGGTGAAAGTTCCTTTTGTGGATCATTGTAAGTATCTAGGTGTTAATATAAGGAAAGATCTTCACTGGGGTAATCACATAAATGGGATTGTAAATAAAGGGTACCGATCTCTGCACATGGTTATGAGGGTGTTTAGGGGTTGTAGTAAGGATGTAAAGGAGAGTGCACATAAGTCTCTGGTAAGACCCCAACTAGAGTATGGTTCCAGTGTATGGGACCCTCACCAGGATTACCTGATTCAAGAACTGGAAAAAATCCAAAGAAAAGCAGCTCGATTTGTTCTGGGCGATTTCCGACAAAAGAGTAGCGTTACAAAAATGTTGCAATGTTTGGGTTGGGAAGAATTGAGAGAAAGAAGAAGAGCTGCTCGACTAAGTGGTATGTTCCGAGCTGTCAGCGGAGAGATGGCGTGGAATGACATTAGTAGACGAATAGGTTTGAATGGCGTTTATAAAAGTAGGAAAGATCACAATATGAAGATAAAGTTGGAATTCAAGAGGAGAAACGGGGGCAAATATTCATTTATAGTAAGGGGAGTTAGGGATTGGAATAACTTACCAAGGGAGATGTTCAATAAATTTCCAATTTCTTTGAAATCATTTCGGAAAAGGCTAGGAAAGCAACAGATAGGGAATCTGCCACCTGGGCGACTGCCCTAAATGCAGATCAGTATTGATTGATTGATTGATTGATTGAATGATTGATTGATAGATTGATTGACGTTGATGAAACAGATATTTTAGTGCATGTTAATAGTGACTCAGAGGAGAGTGTTCCAGAAGAAATAATGCAACCGTGTGAGGTTGGTAACGAACAACACACCCCGCCGTCCAACGAAGAGGCACTGAACCTTTCAGTAGGTGCTCAGCAAGAACATGAAGGTCGTGAGCCTTTTCTTAGCAATCCAACCTACATTGGTAGGGACATACCAAATCCAACCATATGGTCAAACACGCCACAGAGGAAACAATCCAGAACCAGAAGGCATAACCTCGTCACACAACTTCCGGGTCCAGTAAGAGAGGCGAAAGAGGCAAATACTGAATCAGAGTGTTGGAGCTTATCTTTTCCTGACTACACAATTGAGAAACTAGTTAAGTATACCAATATAAAAATAACATACATACATACATACAGTATCATTATAGACTGTTATGCCTTTCAGCGTTCAGTCTGCAAGCCTCTGGGAATTTACTAAACGTCGCCACAATCCTCGATTTGCAACTAGTGTTGTGGCCTCATTTAGTTCTATACCTCTTATCTTTAAATCGTTAGAAACTGAGTCTAACCATCGTCGTCTTGGTCTCCCTCTACTTCTCTTACCTTCCATAGCAGAGTCCATTATTCTCCTAGGTAACCTATCCTCCATTCGCCTCACATGACCCTACCACCGAAGCCGGTTTATGCGAACAGCTTTATCCATCGAGTTCATTCCTAAATTAGCCTTTATTCCTCATTCCGAGTACTCTCCTGCCATTGTTCCCACCTGTTTGTACCAGCAATCATTCTTGCTACTTTCATGTCTGTTACTTCTAACTTGTGAATAAGATATCCTGAGTCCACCCAGCTTTCGCTCCCGTAAAGCAAAGTTGGTCTGAAAACAGGCCGATGTAAAGATAGTTTCGTCTGGGAGCTGACTTCCTTCTTACAGAATACTGCTGATCGCAACTGCGAGCTCACTGCATTAGCTTTACTACATCTTGATTCAATCTCACTTACAATATTACCATCCTGGGAGAACACACAACCTAAATACTTTAAATTATCGACCTGTTCTAGCTTTGTATCACCAATCTGACATTCAATTCTGTTGAATTTCTTACCTACTGACATCAATTTAGTCTTCGAGAGGCTAATTTTCATACCATGCTCATTGCACCTATTTTCAAGCTCCAATATATTAGACTGCAGGCTTTCGGCACAGTCTGCCATTAAGACTAAGTCGTCAGCATCGGCCAAACTGCTTACTACATTTCCACCTAATTGAACCCCTCCCTGCCATTTTATACCTTTCAGCAGATGATCCATGTAAACTACGAACAGCAAAGGTGAAAGATTACAGCCTTGTCTAACTCCTGTAAGTACCCTGAACCAAGAACTCATTCTACCATCGATTCTCACTGAAGCCCAATTGTCAACATAAATGCCTTTGATTGATTTTAATAATCTACCTGTAATTCCATTGTCCCCCAGTATAGTGAATATCTTTTCCCTTCGTACCCTGTCATATGCTTTCTCTAGATCTACGAAACATAAAAACAACTGCCTATTCCTCTCGTAGCATTTTTCAATTAGCTGGCGCATACTGAAAATCTGATACTGACAGCCTCCCTGTGGTCTGAAACCACACTGGTTTTCATCCAACTTCCTCTCAACGACTGATCGCACCCTCCCTTCCAAGATGCCAGTGAATACTTTGCCTGGTATACTAATCAATGAGATACCTCGATAGTTGTTGCAATCCTTCCTGTTTCCTTGCTTATAGATAGGTGTAATTACTGCTTTTGTTCAATCTGAAGGTACCTTACCAACACTCCACGCTAATTTTACTACTCTATGAAGCCATTTCATCCCTGCCTTCCCACTACACTTCACCATTTCAGGTCTAATTTCATCTATTCCTGCTGCCTTATGACAATGGAGTTTATTTACTATCCTTTCCACTTCTTCAAGCATAATTTCACCAACATCATTTTCCTCCTCCCCATGAGCTTGGCTGTTTGCAACACCACCATGATGATTTTCTTTTACATTGAGAAGATGTTCAAAATATTCCTTCCACCTCTCCAGTGATTCCCTGGGATCTATTATGAGTTCACCTGAATTACTCAAAACACTGTTCATTTCCTTTTTCCCTCTCTTCCTAAGGTTCTTTATCACTGTCCAGAAAGGTTTCCCTGCTGCTTGACCTAGCCTTTCCAGGTTATTACCAAAATCTTCCCATGACTTCTTTTTGGATTCAACAACTATTTGATATAAAAATAAGACAAATTCAAAATAGGTACAGTCGCACTAGGGATGCTAGGGAAACTGATGTTACTGAAATGAAAGCACTGGTTGGATTGCTTTAAATAGCTGGTGTTTGTCAATCATCAAAACAAAACATCCTAGATTTATGGAGAGCAGACGGATTAGGGGTAGAAATTTGCAGGCTCAGTATGGGAGTGAATAGATTCAAGTTTCTATTACAAAACCTTCGTTTCGACGATGTCAGTAGTGAAGATAGGCAACAACGACGATCACAAGATAGGTTCTACTGCCTACGGGAATTTTTCGAGGATTTTTGTCGCCATTGCCAGAAAAACTACAGTCACTCTGCTTATGTGACAATTGATGAAATGATTCAAAACTATCGTGAAAGGTGCAGTTTTAGGGTTTATATGCCCAAAAACCTGGGAAGTTTGGTTTTAAGGTATGGGCTGTAACAGACTCAGTTTTACACGTCCAAACTGGAAGTGTATATACGAAATCAGCAACCAGTACCTCACTACTTAGACAACTCAACCCGTGCGTTGGTGAACAGACTAGTCTCAGGGATACAAAATACTGGACGAAACGTAACCTGTGACAATTTCTTTACCTCAATACCTGTCGCCCGTGATCTCTTAGAAAAACGACTTACCCTTTTGGGACCATTAGGAAAAATAAAAGGGAATTACCTGTGGAACTCGTCACTGAAAACAAAGACGATAGAAGACCAGTAAAGAGTTCGATATTTGCCTTTAATCAGACAGAAACTTTAGTTTCCTACAAATCAAAGCGTAACAAGCTGGCGCTCTTGCTTTCCACTCTGCATGACAGTGATGGCATCGAGGAAGAAAGTGGCGAAGAATACAAACCTTCCATAATCACTTTTTATAATGGACACAAATGTGGGGTTGATGTGTGTGACGGTATACAAAGAGAGTACAGTGTGGCTAGGATCTCAAACCGGTGGCCACTCACAATGTTTTATTTTGAACTTAATGTTGGAGGAATAAATGTATATGTTATTTGGAAAGCAAACAATCAAAACAATGACGGACCTGCTACAAATGCAAGAAAGGACTTCCTATTCAATCTTGCTCGTCAACTTCTTGTTGATAATGCAGAACGAAGAACTGCAACAGAATTTCCTATCCCCAGACCAATGAAAGACAGACTTATGGAAAATTTTAAAGTGAGACAGCAACAACCACATGAGAGGCCCCTGCAACCAGGTCAATATGCTATCTGTGGTATCTGCCCTAGAAGAAAAAATAGTAGAACAAAGGTTATTTGTTGCGCATGTAACATTCCCATCTGCCGAGAACATACAGTGCCAACGTGTTCGAGATGCTCAACCCAACATGAGGATCCAGCTGAAAATGACTAGACTGGCTTCTGTTGAACAGAAGTAATATGCTTACGATGTTTCTTAAATCAGTCATATCTGTTTATATTTCATATTTTACTACTTAAATAGACTTGTATTAATGCAACTTATTTGAAAAAGGCCTAAAATATAGTATGCGGTAATTTGCTAACGGGGCGTGCTTTGATGTCAGGTCACAGCCTTGGAATTGCGGCAGTTTACTAACAAAGCGTGTTCTCTTGTTGTACAATATTTTAAATTACTACAAATGATTTACAATTCTAAATATAATGTTTTGGTAAGTAAATTATATTTCTTACAATGTTGTTAACGTTTTATGATTGTTTTCTTCATTTTAAAATCAGAACAACAATATATAACATGCGTGAGCAAATTGCCGTGGGGCGTGCTGTCATGTAAAAATAAGGGGGCGTGTGACGACGTGTTAACAACTCTCATTCCCTCGCTGTCAAATCGACTGTTGGCCTCGTATTTAGCAGGCAGTGAGGCAAGAGCTGTTTGGAAAAGCAGTTTTTAGCCGAACAGTTCTTCAACTTTTTCGCTTATTGCTGGCTGTTGGCGTCTGGTATACCAGTGTTCTCAAAATAGTTTTAAAACGGAACGGTGTTAAGTTTGCCGAGTGCTGAGGGAAGTGAGTTGTTTTATAGCGAGGTGAGGAATTATTTCACGAAAAGTGAAAATGATAAGGCGATTTGCACCATCTGCAAGCAACTTATTTCTTACAAGTCAACTATTACCAATTTGAAAGGACATTTGCAAAGAAAACATATAGCAATATCACTGAACTAACGTCTCATAGTGTTAAGGAAATACCGTCAGTGCAAAAATGACCAAGTAGGCCTACAGATAATAGAGAGGAACCTAGTACTAGCACTAGCAGGCCTGCTAGCGAAGCCTCAACGGCTGATTCATGTGTCGCGCCTAAAAGACAAAGATTAATTAGGTTGTACGTCACCAAAAATGTTTCATCTGCCCAAAAGAAATTAACTGATCGTGACTTACTTGATTTATTTATTTTACGTTATCAGCCCTGTAGTATTGTTTCAGGATAGAGGGTTTCTAAACTTATGAAGTGGATCCCTGGCTATGGATAATTACCTGGTAGAAAGGCTACTTCAAATGTGATGATTCCCTCTCATGAACAGTTTTATTTAATAAGAGGCAAGGTGAGCAATGAAGCAGAGAGTGTGTGCATAACAACCGATTTGTGGACATCGTTAGTTACAGAGAGTTAGAGTGCCGCAACAGTGCATTACATTACGAAGGAGTTATCCTTCAAAACTGTTTTACTGAAATGTTCTAGTTTTTCTGGAAGCCATAAGTCTGTTGTGTTAGCAAACGAAATTAAGTGCATACTAACCGATTGGAAGCTGACTAACAAAGTGATTTTTTTCCATTTCTGATAACGCTAGTAATATAACAAACGCGTTTGAGGAAATTTGAAGTGGGAATACTATGGCTGTTTTGCTCATAAATTGAATTTGATTGTCCAGGGTTCTCTTCAGGAAATGCAAGTCACCAGTGAGAAAAAAAAAACTGTCAGCCATTTCAGGAGAAATGCACTAGCAAGACCCTGCGGCACTAGATAACGTCAAAAAGAGGGTGCGTAATGTAGTAGTGAACCTAATAAAGAGGAACGCCCAGACCAACGAGAAGCAGAACAGTGATATTTCGTTCTCACTTCCATCTACAACTGGTGCATTTCAGTACTTGGAGCATTTTCAATGGCTTTATTGCAGATAAACGTCCTTAAACCAGCCTTTTGTCAGAAGCCATCAAGGAACTGGATTTGTGTTTGAAAGATGACATTTTACCTCGTGCAAATGAAGCAAGTGAATCTAATTGTCCCTTAGACTGGTGGAAAAATCACCAACAATTTAGCACAAATATTCATAAAAAAGTGCAATATAGTGGCCACTTCAGTGCCTTATGAAAGACTCTTCCCCAACTGGACTGATTGTTAATGAAAGGACAACAAGGCTGTCATCAAGAAAGGTCGAAATGTTGATGTTCTTCAATGTAAATACGAAACATTTATGCTTGAGTATTTTTCATAACGGGTATCATGTGAACAAAATAATAAAGGGTAGCATAGTGATCACATCTGTGCCGTGTGGAAGACATATTTTCCCAGACTGGATTGGTGCTGGTAATTAATGCCAAGAACTAAGCTCACACAATAACAGGTAGAAACATTAGTGTTTCTTAATGTAAATATAAATACTAATTTTTAAGTGTTTTCCCAATATTGGGCATCTTATGAATACTCTCTTTGTGTGTGTGTGTGTGTGTGTGTGCATTTATTTATCTTATCAATACAATTCTGTAACTGCTATTTCTTACAGTAGTTCTCGTTGAACAGTTATTTTATAGTGTTGTCGAAGAGCATGGATGCTGTATAATAATGCTACTACTAGGCCATAGATACTTCAATAACAACAGACTGGTTAACAACAACTTCGGGTGTGTGAAACCGTATTGATGATCACGAAACGCTAATGTCAGTTGATTGCCTGGGCCGATGACCTTCGATGTTAGGCCCCTTAAAACAACAAGCAACAAGTTTATTGCCTAATGATAAATATATGTCTTTGAAGTTTCTATTTTAATTAAAGACTACATCCTTTGCTTAAGAGTGCAGTCTTCACTTATCGTTCTTCCCGTGTATCCTTCACACAGGTATTTTGACAGCCATCAGCCTGTGCTGTCTGTCTAGACATGAAATGTTAGAGGGCATTCGACCAGTGCAGTTAATGTAAATAAAAAATGTGTGTGAATAAATTAATTCCATCCCCTGGTCTAAGGAGTTTGGACAGCCAAAGTAGGGGACTGCCTGTAGGGGTGAAGTACAGTGGGGACTTCGAGGGCCCTGGGACTGCTACGGTGGCTGTGAAGGCCCTTCAGGAACTCTGGAAAGTTGTGGCAAAAGGGGCTCTGGTTAGGACGCAGCAGGTCGTTATGCTATTTAGGTTCCAGAATGGGTAAAAAATAAATAAATAAATAAATGCAATGTAAATTTTAATCTTATACCAGTTGTATAGTATCATTTGAAGTAATTCCACATACTGTATATCAGTTGACTATATTTGTTTGACTACATTTGTAAGTAGTACAGGAGATATTATAAGTAGAATTTTGTAACAATATAAATTTATTAAGGATGAACTGTGTGTTTAATAGAAAAAATTGTTAGCGTAAATTGTATAATATTGTATTATAGGAAAATTTTCTTCATGTTAATTTAATATTTAGTGCTTGACAGTAATGTATTTTAGTGTACCATTTGCCACCGAGGTAGACACCTCATTTGCAAATAAAGAGATTTTGATTTAATTTGACATTACGAAACAAGTTAGAGCGGAAAGAAGGTGGTGAAAGATCTCCTTTCCTATCTCACAGCCTCCTTGTGCGTGTGACTCACTCGTCTTTCACACAGTCTCGTTATGAACGAATGACATGTTGTTTTCAAACTGTTTGGGAAAATAGTTGTTTTTAACAAACAGTTGATGTAGATGTTGATTCCCATAGGGAATCTGAAATATTTGTCCCGAATGAGTAAATTATAATACCTATACAAATGGTCCGTTATTGGACATTATAAATTTTGCAGCTAACTCATTCCTGGTTGCCAGCATTTCGCCCCTCTGTGCTAGGTTGGGCTCATCAGTTGGTACCTAGCACACCTACCAAGACGCTTGGCTACTTGGAGCCTATGTAGTGGCTTCCTAAAAGAGCAGGAATGGCCACCACTACTGTCTACTACTCTCATAGGATTTTTCAATTATCTACGGCTTACTGAAAATGTGATCCTGATAGCCCCTCTATGGTCTAAAACAACACTGGTTTTCATCCAACATACTCTCAACCAAAATCCCAAAATCCCAGTGAAGAGCATGCCTGGTATACTGATCAGTGAATCTGTGAAGCAGGATGCTACCCTTACATGTCCCAGTGAGGATTTCTCCTCTAATGGATTAGGTGCTTCCGGTGGATTGTAAAATCCTAGCCTCCTGAGCACAAGGAGGGCCATGACTCGGAATATGTCCGAGATGCTCACTCCCATTCCATAGCGACTGGCATTCCAACTCTCACGACCAACAAACTAGGTCACTTTAGCCGTTGTCTATGGTTCATGAACTAGGATGCGACTACTATAACCCACACCATGAACCACAGAATAGAGTAGCAGAGAAAATAATACAACCAAAATTACAATGCAAATTAATTGGTATAAACTGAGGCATTATATTTGCAGACAAAGATAAGTATGAAATAACAATAAGATTATAGTAGCATAAAATGAATATAGCTATAAATTACTATCAAAATGAATTGGTATTAACTAAGGCATTATATTTACTTTTGCTGACAATGTAATAACAAGAATAGAATAGCATAGCATAGCAAAATAATATTACTGTATAATTACTATAAAAATAAATTGGCATTAACTAAGGCATAATATGTGCATTTGCAGACAAAAATATGTATAGAACAACAAGAAAAGTGTAGTACAGAAAATAATATAACTGCAATTACTTTAAAATATTAATTGGTATTAACTAAGTCGTTACTAGGGGTCGGATGTTTAAGACCTAAGAATAGTCCAAATAAGCAAGCAAATATGACCTCAAAAATGATGAAATATGACCTCAAAGGTGATGAAATATGATGTAAAAATTACAAAATATGACCCGAAAATAATAAATCAAAATATGGCCATTTTAAAATAAATTATAAATCGAAACGGCAATTCCTCTGATACATATTTGTTAACTAAATTATTTATTCTTACTTCAATATTAATTTTCTGAATATATATGTGCAGCAATTATTCACAGCATATTATCCTTGATTCACTTATCAAACTTCTGTGAATACATACCTATAGGTACTAAGTTCGCTAAGATTATCAGATCACACAACATTTTAAAAGTCAAAACATGTTTGCACCCTGCATTGGTAGTTTGAAATACGAGAAAACTAGAAATCAATCTACTTAAAAAATATATTTTGGAATGTTTAAACCCAGATTTCATTTACAATTTTCAAATGTGTTCAAGTTTAAATTGAACGCCAAAGAACGAATTAAGTAGATGTATTCCAATGCATTATGGTAGGGCGTCAGAGCCTATAGTGCAAACTCACATACCCTTTTCGTTCTTCACCGCGGGTGGAATTGAAGTGTATAACAAGATTCATATTCAAAATATCAGGCGCGAAAGACCTCCGATTATCACTTAACACATTCTTGTAAAAAGAGAAACTCCTTTCTACGTCTCAAGACGTTATTGGTGCATATTTGCAAAGTTTGGGCTGGGAAGACTTGGGAGAAATGAGACGAGCTGCTCGACTAAGTGGTATGTTCCGAGCTGTCAGTGGAGAGATGGCGTGGAATGCCATCAGTAGACGAATAAGTTTGAGTGGTGTCTTTAAAAGTAGGAAAGATCACAATATGAAGATAAATTTGGAATTCAAGAGCACAAATTGGGGCAACTATTCGTTTAAGGAAGGGGAATTAGGGAATGGAATAACTTTTCAAGGGAAATATTCAATAAATTTCCAATTTCTTTGCAATCATTTAAGAAAAGGCTACGAAAACAACAGATAGGGAATCTGCCACCTGGGCAACTGCCCTAAATGCAGACCAGTATTGATTGATTGATTGATTGATTGATTGATTGATATTTAAATAATGTTAAATCACTGCTGTCGATTATGCACCCATATTTAAGTGTACTGGTACCTTCTCCTCTAAGAACATAATTTATCTTGCACACACGGTGGAAACCATTTCGATTAAGCACATTTTGAAGTTTCCTTTTTACACTGTCACAAATTATTACATGTGATTGTTGTACTGAAATTTCAACACCTCTCACAATGTCAATACTTGCATGAATTTCTAAGCCAGCAGATTCTAAATGAGTAATTGCACTCGATATAATTCCAAAGTTGGACTTAATAATATATGCCATAATTTCTGACAAACTGTTGGAAAACAATTCCTGCGCAATCATGATAAAAGAGGCATCATCTTTGTTGAAGCAGTTAACAATGTTTGATAGTGGAGTATTGTTCGCAATAATACGCGGCAGTATCGAGCCACGTCCGCACCTAGTAAGAACTGGCTGTGGAGGGAGTGATGTCGAAGGAGCTAACGCCTTGAAAGTCGCCACCCGCAGTGGTGCTTTCAAAAACATTTCTTTGACGTTAGATATTAATTTATCGAGAAAAATGTCCACGAATTTCTTTTGCCACCCTATTCAGAGCATGCGCAAGGCGAGTGACGTGAATCATTCTTGGATAGAACAGTTTGAGGCCTTCAGCAGCTTTCACCATGTACGAAGCAGCATCACTAACGAAGAGAAGAACGTTTTCCCGGTTAATTTCATCCTTCCACAAAATTCTTAGTGCATGATCAAAAAGAATTGCAATCGTTGAATGATTTGCTCTCTCTAAAACTTCTGAGGTTAATAGAAAAATATCCCCAGGGCGATCAGCACGGCATGTTCCAATTATTACAGTCCCTATATATCTACCTGCAATGTATCTTCATAGCAACGCGATAGTTTTTGAAGTGTTGATTCTGTAGGAACAGATTTTTTAGCGTATTTCTCCAGGAAATTCTCGAAATGGAGATTGTCCACCTTGTTTAGAGAAATGTTTGCAAGCACTATCACCTCACAAAGTTCCTTTGAAAAATCCGAACATCTGTCCATCGCTGAGGATGTAACAGCCTTTTCGAATATCAGTTGCTGCCTCTTCTTATTCACATGTTTTCGTCTGATATTGCTGCTGTGCTTTGCCGTGTTACAATGTTGTTGCACACTAAAACGTTTTTCAGCTACGACTTTCACTTCACACAACTTGCAAAATAGAACTAAACCGTCTGTACAGAAATATTATTCTCCAAATTCCTTAACAAAGCTTCGTAACTTAACACTAGTAGACGACTTTTCCTTAGACATATTAGAATGGTGTGCTGGGATACGATTTAGGCCTACTGGAAACTAACGCTTGTGTAAGTGAAAGAAGCTTGAGGTTCTAATATCTGAACAAAGACAAGTGAGCTATTACCAGAAGTAATTAGCTCACTGCTGGGACGGGATTTTCCGGATCATTTCTGTCTCTACCTGGGACAGCGGGTTGCCGAGTACAGCGGGTTAGTTAGGGTGTGGTCTATGACCTTCATTGTATACACTGGGTATTTCATTTTTATCAACAGGGTGATTCCGAGAAGCCGTTTTGTGAACACTAGTTCGCATTCGGTAAGTTGAAGATGATTTTGCACACCTACAGCTGTCGTCAAACCGCCTACTAAATCCTACTAAAATAGCTCAAAATATGGCCTAATGAAAAAATAGCCAAATTATGCATTAATATAACAAATTAAAATCACTTGTGACGATAATCGCCTGATTTGCACCGAAATCCAATTAGACAAGAAAATAGAGACAAAGAAAAAATATGACTTTTCCTAAACATACGAGCCCTAGTCATTACATTCACATTTGCAGGTAAATCTATTCTATCTATATAAATAAAATCGTAACGACCGTGTGTCTGTACATTGATTATTTTGGCGAAATTTCCGTACAGTTATCCGTTTCAGGTGTAATAATGACCATCTGCATAATTTTTACCTTTGGTGTCTGTTTGTCTGTTTGTCTGTCCTCCTATAACTTGAAAACTACTGGATATATTTCCACCAAACTTCATATTTAGAATCCATCTGTCCTTGGGTAGGTTTTAGCGCAAATATCGTTTCTAAATCACTGAACTGAGTGGGGATTTTTAAGAAACCGAAACCGTCATTTTGCACTCCCTCAAAGTATACACAACCGAACTTAATGGAAATCTACCTGCCTTAATGAAAATTAATTTCTAAACCTTTTTTTCTCATGTGCATCATTTCGATAACATGATTTAATTAGGGAGATATAATTAACGGACCGTCTTTCGGTACAAATCCCAGCGGACTTAACGCAAGAGTAGGTGCGTGTAAAGCGTATTTCTTACAACTTGAAAACTACTGAAGATATTTGAACCATTTTTTATATATAGCATCCATCTATCCAAGGGTAGGTTTCCTTGGTGTCAGTTTGTTTGTTTGTTTGTCTGTTTGTCTTTCTATAACTTGAAAACTACTGGATATATTTCCACCAAACTTTATATTTAGAATCCACCTCTCCTTGGGTAGGTTTTAGGGCAAATCTTGTTTCTAAATCCCTGAACTAATTAAGGGTTTATACGAAACCGAAACCGTGATTTTGCACTCCCTCAAATTATACACAACCAAACTTAATGGATATCTACCTGCCTTAATGGAAAGTAATTTCTAAACATTTTTTTTTCTCGTGTGCATCATTTCGATACCAGGATTAATAACGGAGATATAATTAAAGGACCGTTTTTCGGTACAAGTCCCATCGGACTTAACGCAAGAGCGGGTGCGCGTAAAGCGTATTTCTTACAACTTGAAAACTACTGAGATATTTGAACCAAACTTTGTATTTAGCATCCACCCCTCCAAGGGTAGGTTTTTATGGTTTATACCATTTCAAAATCCCGGAATGGACTGGGGTTTTATAGGGGACCGAAATGGTGATTTTTACCCTCCCATAATAAATAAAGTACAAGACCAACCTGACTGGAAATCGATCAAACTGTTTGGAAATCCAGTTCTAAATTCTTTTTCTCATGTGCATTTTTCAACGGGAGGATTAATAAGGGAGATAACATGAAAGGTCGGTTTTCAGGCTAAGTCTAGCGGACATAGCCCAAAAGGTGTTATACTTGGAGCAGATTCCTTATCTATCTAGATAAATCATATCGTAACGATCGTGTGTCTGTGCATTGACTATTTTGGCGAAATTTTCGTACAGCTTTCCGTTTAAGGGGTAATAATGCCCACCTGCATATTTTTAAGCTATAGTTTCCTGGAAGTCCTATATCCCCCCCTCGTCCAAAATCAAGATTGCCTCACAATCTGCCACACGAGCTGAAGAATTGAAATTAAGCAAATTTATACGTTTTAGCCGGTAACCTACGGAAAACTTTCAAGATCTTTAAATATTTCACTTTTTATGCCGAACAATATCGAAATATAGGCAATTTAATGACGGTGCAGACCTTCCTTTCGAGGTATTTAGCGGCTAAACGGTGAGTCCTATCACAAAACGGATGGCACGATCTCCGTTCAATTTCGAGTGATCTGCTACTTTGGTACTGTGATATTTTGTCGTTTCTCTCTCTCTCTCTCTCCCTTATAGGGTAGATTTGGCTGTATATTTCGATGGTTCGTAAATTTTGTGCTTTTTACACGTGTATTACTTAGTTTGACACCCTTATAGGAAAGGTAGATTCATCGAATTTGGCACGCACATTGACACGACCAATGGCTATATGCGAACCCAATTTCATGATTCTAGCTTCCACATAAGTATGTGAAAAATAATGTAAAATGATGAAAATGTACCCAAATTTCACCCCATTCAAATATCGTAACTCAATCGAACCCATAAATATGTGAGATACGAGAAAATGTTTCAACACCAAACATGTAGAGCGATAAAAGGGACGTCTGAGGGTACAAACCGTTTGTTGGTATGATGTACCGTTTAGGAGCAGTAAATCTCGTTATGAAGGTTTGCACTTTCAAACGTGCCCATGCTTATCTGCCATGTATATAAATATAATCGCAACGACCGTCTGTCTATACATTGGCTATTTTAGCGGAATTTCCGTACAGTTATCCGTTTCAGTTGTAATAATGACCATCTGCATATTTCTTAACTTTTGTGTCTATTTGTCGGTTGGATTGTATGAGTTTTTATAACTTGTTAACTACTGAATATATTTCTACAAACTTGATATTTAGAATCCACCTGTCCTTGTGTAGGTCTTAGGGCCAATATTATTTCTGAATACCTAAATTTACTGGGTGTTTATCCGAAACCGGAACCATGATTTTGCACTTCCTCAAAATATGCACATCCGAAATTAATCGAAATCTACACTCCTTAATGGAAATCCAATTCTAAAACTTTTGTTCTCATGTGAATTCTTCGACAGGAGGATTAATAAGTGAGATATCATGAACGGTTGGTTTTGCAGGTTAAGTCCAGCGGACGTAGCCATAATGTGTTGTACGTGGAGCAGATTCCTTATCTATCTATATAAAGAAAATCGTAACGACTGTGTGTGCCTGTACATTGACTATTTTGGTGAAATTTTCGTACAGATACCCATTTGAGGGGTAATAATGATCGTCTGCATATTTTTGGTTTAATTTCCTGAAAGTCATAATTTTTACCCCCTCACCCAAAATCCACATTGCAACATAATCTGCCAGACGAGCAAGAACATTGAAATTTGGCAAAATTATACGTTTCAGCCTGTAACGAACGAAAAACTTCACAGATCTTTAATTTTTCATTTTTATCCCCGAAGAATATCGAAATATGGAAACGATTTTAAGGATGGTGCAGACCTTCGTTTCGAGGTATTTCGTGGGATAAACGGGAAGTCCTATCACATAACGGATGGCACAATCTTCGTTGAATTAGGAGTGCTCTTCAACCTTGTCTTATGACTTTTTGTCGTATCTGTATCGCTTATACGTTAGATTCGTCTCTATTTCTCGATTTTAAGTAAATTTGGACTCTTTACCTATATAATTCATACTTTCAGTCACTTACAGGAAAGATAGTATGATCAAACTCTACACGAACATTGGCCCACCCAGTACCCATATGTGAGCCAAATGCTATGTCACATAATTATCCGAAAAGTAATGCACTATAAGATAATCTTACACAAATTTCAACCTATTCAACGTTTCTGACTCAATATGATCCATGAATAGATGAAATGCGAGAAAATATCATAGGACCAGCCATTTAGATCGCTAAATACTGCGCCTTACGGTACAATCCTTTGTCAATATGACGTACCGTTTAGCAGCAGTTAATCTGTAAATGGAGGTCTGCAATATTGTAAACATGCATATACTTTCGTATGTCCATCTGTATATATTCATTGATGTCGATTTGTAGCGATCGAGAAAGGGTGTGTCTGCTATTGTAATCAGTACTCCCTACACCGACTTTGACTGCTGGCAGTAGGAATGGGGTCCTTCTCCAGCTCCTGTGTAACTGGCATTAGTAAGGAGGACCTATCATTTTAATGAATAATTCACTTCTCGATTTGTCTTGCAGAAGGCAAGCGATCATGCAGTTTTGTTCGAAAGTCCCCTACCCTACTGTGTTTGGCTCTAGGCCAGGGTGCCCGCCATTATAAACAAATGTTCCAATCTAAAATTTGACTATCATTAGGCATAGTGGCCTGCTATTTTCATGGAAACTCACTAATTCTGTGTGACTGGCAGTAAGCAGGCTGGCAGCAGTAAAAAGCGCCTGTCATTGTAATAATAACTGCACAACTCAATTTTGACTGGTGGCAGGGAAGTTGCCTGCTATTATAATAAAAACTCCTCAACTGTAATCTGTCTGAAATTAGGAAATGGGTCTGCCATTGTAACTAAAACTCCCCAAATCGATTGGGACCGCGTAGTAGGCAATGGGGCCTGCAATTATAATGTAAACTTGCCAACTCGATTGTGAATGGCAGTAGGCAAGTGAGCCTGCCGTTATCATCACAACTCCGCAACGCTGACTTTACATTGGAAACAACGTATGGGGACCTCCCCATGCTATTTCTCGGATAAGGCTAAGAGACATGCAATTTTAAAACAATCTCATTTACTGCACGCACAGTTTTTACGTCGATATCCGTATACAATGTAGACTACCGTAGCGAAGCCCGGGTATATGTGCTAGTATATGTAATATGATTAAGAGTAGCATAGAAAATAATATAACTATGGTTACTATACAAATTAATTGGTTTAACTAAGGCATTATATTTACATTTGCAGACCAAAATAATTATGTAATACGAAGAATAGAGTAGCACCGAAAATAATACACTGCTGTTTGTTGAAAGTGAAACACCAAGACCGAGAGCTGTGATCACAATGCAATTTATTCCACATAATAGGGATATAATAGGCTCGATAAACTGAACTGTAGAAATTTGCTTATCTCCTCCTTATGCCATAACTTCGCCGCCAACTTCTAGCGCGCTCAAGGTTGCGCCTACCTCTCCTCTCCCGGCTTGCTCTCCGCTCATGCAATCACACCCCTAAAACTCGCGTAGCAGCGGCAGCGGCAGACGATTACCAGAACTCCTCGAGGGGCTAACGTGACTAATCGCCTCTCTACCAACATAAGGGTCTTAGACTCACTTTATTGGGCACTCTAATTTTCTGAAAACGTACGTACATCTTTTCTCTTTTATATTTTCAGATTTCAGTGCACGCTCATTGCCTTTCATTCTCCATCTAAGACTTTGTTTAACTCCCAGTGGAAACTCGAGGACACCTGGTTTTTTCTTTAACCTAGTATCAAAGGTAATCTGGACATTTGCCTCTACATACTCATGGAGTAGTGATGGGCAGTCTGAGACGAGGTCTCGAGATTTCTCGAGAATAGCGCAGGCACTATTTCTCGCGAGAAATTTCGAGAGATCTCGAGAGCGTTGTCCCCGCATTGTGTGGCGAAGAGCGTGTCGTAGGCGTACAGGTAGTCGGAGCTGAATGCTGCTTGTGCCGAGTATGCGAATAGGAAACCACGCGCCTTCTCCATTCCGTAAATCTAACATGCTTGCGTTTGCTCCAATTCTTTCGACAGGTAGATGTACATCGTTATCAGACCCCACATTCAATATCATATGACCACTGCTTGTGTTTACCGATATTTTGGTGACAAAGAAAATACTTCCTTACAATGTTATAGAGTATTCGCGTCATAATTAGGTACTTTGATATATGACGGTGCAATGTGCAATTGTGTCTAGTTGTACGAACAACTTGAAGATGATGTCCGAAACGCAACGTAAGTCGTGAATGTCGGTTAGTTTGAAGAGATGTCACATAGCTGTGTTGCTTGTTCAAAATAAGTAAAATTAGTCGGCAGATATACTTCTGGGATGATCCGGCACTTAAAAACGCATAATAACAATGAAGAGGAATCGTCACAGAACACCTCCTGCCCGGTCTGCATCACAAGAAGCTACCCTGTCGACAACGATTGCGAGGTATCCGGGTAGATGTATATCCTATCCACAGTTATTAACAAATTATAAGAGTTATTCAGCTAAGAAGTCCACCTGAAATAACTTGTGAACAGTTTAAGATACTGACATTCTGTTTTCACTTTCGTTAATGGTATTAAGTAGATCATAGTTCAAAATGCAGTGCTTTCCTAGGTTTTTGACAAAATTTATCATCACACACGTTTCCATATGAGCATTGCTGATGATATACCATGAAGCTTACTCTCGTAGTTTCTGGGACGTCGCACAGCTCGCAGCACACCAAAAATCGGTTTCGAGAGCGTAGCCCATCACCCGTGTCGAAAGAATGGGAGCAAACTCGTACATTTTAGATTACACGTTCCACTCATGTGTAATGGTGGTTGCATGTGCAGCAAGGCACATATTTCCCCGTCTCAAGTTCGAATAATGCACGCCTCTAGTATCCAAGTACGTGCACATCTTATCTACAGTTATTCACAAATTATGCAGGGTTATTCAGCTAAGATGTCCACCACAAATAAGTCGTGAACAGTTTAAGATCCTGACATTCTGTTTTCGCTTTCGTTAATAGTATTAAGGGTTCATAGTTAAACATGCAGTACTTTTCCAGACTTTTGAAAAACATTATTGGCTCACACGTTTCCATATGAGAACGTTATTTCACGCAATAACTGCCGGTGATATACTATCAAGTTTACACTCGTAGTTACTCGTACGTCGCACAGCTCGCACTGAGGAGCATCAGTCTTGAATTTCTCGTGAGAGTCTCGAGATCTGCGACGTCAGTCTCGAGCGTCTCGAATGAGAGCGTTGCCAATCACTATTATGCAGTTTGAGGCGTGATTCAATTCTATGATGTGAACTACTCCATTAGTCAACCTACTATTAAGTTGATTTTCGTACCTGACTCTCATTTCTATGCAATATAATGCGATTTAACTAGTGATTATTCTAATTTACATTATACTTTATTCAACAAAGCATAAAACAATTTTTATAAGTATTGTAAAACACTTTTTAGGGATTGACTGATAGTAATGTGAAATCTAATATGATTTTATTTACATCATTATCTTTTTTGCTATTTGCTTTACGTCGCACCGACACAGAAAGGTCTTATGGCGACGGTGGGACAGGAAGAAGCTAGGAGTGGGAAGGAAGCGGCCGTGGCCTTAATTAGGTACAGCCCCAGCATTTGCCTGGTGTGAAAATGGGAAACCACGGAAAACCATCGTCAGGGCTGCCGACAGTGGGGCTCGAACCCACTATCTCCCGAATACTGGATACTGGCCGCAATTAAGCGACTGCAGCTATCGAGCTCGGTACATCATTATCAGCTCATACAATTTGATGTATATTTTAACCTCCGTCAATACAGATGCAGTGGGTTTAGTTTATTATCTTAATCATTTGAAATTGTAAGAAACACACAAGTTTTATGGTTATTGATCTTCACTTGTGTGAACATTATATCTTATAGAACTATTATACTCTTGGGTCACTAGGTTTGGGGCACTGACCAAGCTCTAGGTTAAGTTTATTGTGGCTGAAGATGCTTACGACAGTTAAGCGAAACATGTCCCAACTTATAACACCACTTGCGATGATTGTGTCCTAAATATAAGGATTGATAATTATTGGAGAGGTAGTGTAACTTATTGTTTAAATTACAATTTTTATAATCTGATATGCAATACGGTTTACAATGAGATTTATAACATGTAATGTAACAGCCAACCAGACAAATTAAAAGAACAAATACCTTAATCTCAAAGTTAAGATCAATATAATATCCAGGGACATTACATTTTTAAAAGAGTGCTTAAAATATGGATAGGTTCCTAAGTTATTGCAACATTTACAAAGAAAGAACATTTTATCCGCTAATTTTCATAACACTCAAAAGAAAACTTTACAAAGTTCATTTAAAAACTTCACCCAATATGTCCCCTTTAGAATGGGACTCTTTTTCTAAATTTGTAAACGATAAAGTGTCAGTCGCAATGAATAAAATACAATAAGTTTTAGAAAATAAATTGGCCTTTCTTAAAGAGTCAAATATAAAATTAGTCAGTTCTTTCGAAACCACCAGAACACCCTTTCCCCAAATCAATGTTGTTCCAAACACTGTGAAATTGTCCAATACTAGCTTTTCAAACAGTGAAATGGACCTTTCGAACAAAGGTTTTAAGTTTAACTGGCCCAACCCCAATAAAATTGTTGATCTGGTTACCTACATTGCAGAAATCGAATCTAATATTTCAAAACTTCCTATTGAACACCGTAACGATGTTAAAATAGGATATAAAAAGAAGCTTCGTTTCTTAACTAAGGAAATAAAATCCAAGCCTAGCCTTCTTTAGATTTCAACAAGCAAATAACTAATGCAAAGAACAAAATCAAAAACAAAAATGTAATAGTTACAAAGTCGACAAAGGCTCTACAACTGTATTATTAAACAGAGAGGAATATATTAAAACTGAAGACTTCTCTTCCGTCAATACTTACAAATTAATCGACAAAGATCCCACTTTAAAGACCCAACGTAGTTTAAAGAACATGTTGAAAAATTCGTCGTTCCTCTTTCAAGAGCATGAACATCATAAACTCACTATTATGAATCCCACGTTATCTAGGCCAAAGCCCTGCCGAAAATATGTAAAACAGAAGAGGTACCAGTGCGCCCTATTGTAAACAGCCGAAATAATCCCATCTATAAGGTAAAAAATCTACACCGGTTTTTAAGTAATCATTATAAATTCAGTAATGAAGCCTACGTTAAGAATTCAATTGATTTTTGCAATGAAGTTTCTATATTTAAGTTGAATGTAAATCATGTTATGGTTTCGTATGATCTCCCTAATATGTATACAAGTATATCAGTAAACGAAACCATTAGTATAATAGAAACTAACTTCTTGAAACAACACTAGAAATGAATGTAAAATAGATGAATTGATCACATTGTTAAAATTTGTCTTAAACAATTTTTTCACATTAATTAACAAATTATACCATAAGAGGGGCTAGCGATGGGCGACCCCATATCTGGAATTCTTGCGAACTATTTTATGGATATCCTGGAGACTAATAAGATAATTAAAATCACTGGTTTACGGCTTTGATCAAGATACGTCGATGATACATTTGCCATCATCGACACACACTATAATAATAGTGATAACATATTGTATCAGGAACTGTTCCAGCCCTGTACATTGTTTTAAAATTGCCGGAATTTATGGAAATGGGATGGCAGATATATGTGTTCGTATGCCCGGCATCTTGTGCGAGCGCAATACGAAGCTCCTCGTGGCGAGCTGGACACGTCACGAGCAAGGAATCTGCGGATGACGTCACTGCCACATGTTGTACGCCTTTCTCTGGAATGTACTGGAAGAAAAAATTCTAACTTTTCAGCCGGAAATGAGACATTCATCATCTTGTAGCTCATGTTCTGAACGTAAAAGTTTGTTAATTTCAATAAAATCCATCACGGCATTCAAGAGATATAAGCGAGAAAGGAATCACACTTCCCCCAGTGACGTGGCAAGCAACCTTGAGTCGTACGGGATATAAGCAGCAGGCCAGACCGTAGCAATTCAGTTCACATTCTTCACAGCTGGCTCGCATGTCATGCTGCACGCGACGAGTCGAACTCAGTATTCATACTGCCGGACATCGTAAGGCTTCTAAAAAATTTCGACGGAAAGTTGACACTTAGTTTCTGTGAATGCAAGTGAGTAACTTATACATTGTTGGACTTGCAATTCGTCAGACATTCAAACTTAGGAAATTAACGTGTGTATAACATCAGAGTCATAAGACTTGTAATATTTCGCCAATATCTGGACTTGACAAATACCTCAATTTTCGTGTGTTAGCACGGCTACTTTTAATTGTAATGATCTTGAACTATTTCTACTTAGAATATCGTGAGTGCAGGTTGCAGCACGTTGACTATTTTGAGTATTATCAGAGCCTAGAACACTTTTATTTGTGTAGTAAGACTGTTGTGTATCATCGTAACTGACTGTACCATTTGAAACAACCCGTGTGGATAGACTGTATAATGAACTACGTAATTCAGTGATATCGTGAAGTATAGGACTCGGACATGAATACTTGTAGAACTGTGATAGTGAGAAGGAAAATAACGAGATATTACGAGAGAGGGCCATTTATTTATTTATTTGTTGTGAAAGTGAGCCTTGATAAACTGTGCTTCGAATGAAAGTTATTTTTGACAATACGAACAGTGTGCAGTAAGTGTCAAGATGAACTGTGCAGGGAAGTGTATTTTCTCATGATCGTAATTTACGATAATAGACATTGCTCCAACGTATTTCTCATCCAGTGAAAGGTGGTTATTTATGAAACAGTGATAATCAGTTCTAACAGTGCAAAATCAAATGGTGCACATTTTCAACCTAGTCAGTTGGACTTTCTCGTGTTAAAGCCACTCTTTTAGTAACATGAGAAATCCTGACTCGAGACGACGGAGATCGACGGAGAACAACGTAGATCGGCGGAGATTTGATGCAGATCAGCGTGGACTTGGTACTACGAGGGACAGTTCCAGGGACGTGGTAGTACGGAACATCGTGGCGTTTGCTGTTAGCTGAGTTCCAGATTGCTGCTTGCAGAGCAGTAGTCAACTGTTCGAGCTCAACAAGAAGGCGTATGTCAGGTGATATCAGTGCTTTTTCCATTCAAAAATATAATTCTGACTTTGAAGAGAACTTCTATAAACAGTGTCATTACATACAAAGAACATTAAAGACTCACTTATTTAATATTTTACTTGGAAAATTAACGTTTTACAACTCTTAAGTAAAGACAGACTTTCAAATAACAGTGTGCTCTCGTCGTATATTCTCATTTAATGGAACTTTAAAATATCAAATGAGTGCTTAATTCATAGTGGAAGTGTATCATAAACTCTTAATTTACGATATTTACGCCAAGTGCATAATAAAAAAAGGACAATACTCAGAACTTTGTACCAGAAGATCAGATTTAATTGCAAGTGTTTCATATTTGAGTTTTATGTGTTTACAAGAAGGAATTACAGATTTTACTTTATTTAATTTATGTAGAAAGCGTAATCAGAAATCGCAAGTGCTAATCAAAAAGACTTTAAGATTTCTTATTTTCTTACAACATGCTTTATTCATAATTTATGCCATGAAAGTTATGATGGACATAACTGATTGAAAAAGACATTATTCAGTTGAATTTTACTTTGTGAACCTGATTTTTTAATATTCTGTTGTTGAAATTGGGATTCATTTTCTAGTAAAATCTATGATTTGGCGATATAATAGGGTGACCTCCCAGAGATTGAATAAAAGAATGAAAGAAAGAAAGATATAATATCTATTATTTCGCCTCGCGATTCTCCCTCTCTGTACCATCTCCTAAGGACTAGGCACCCCTCAGAAAGACCTCATGCTCTTGAAATCACCTTTTCCTGGTACAATATTAATGACCCTTACGGCCTTGTCAGCAATATCAGGTTCACTAAGGAGGACGAAGTCAGTAAGTCTTTGAATTTCTTGGGCCTAAACTTGACCAGAGTTAATGATAATTTCATTTTTCAAATTTACAGAAAGCCCTTCGATGCTCCTTTGACAATAAGGAACGAGTCTTAACATCCTCAGTCTCAAAAACAAGCACATTTCTAGAGTTTATTTTATCGAGCATTAAATGTTCCACTATCTACTTCTGATCGGAAAAAATAATTCGAATTCATAAAAGAACTAGCAAAACTTAACAGCTTTAAACCCGACTTGATCAATAAGATTATTGGTAAAATGAAATCGGAAAATGCCACAAATTTAAGTTTTGATAAATCCAAAAGAATAAAAATTGCCACCTTTACCTTCACTAACCCAGCTATATACAGCATTACTAACCCGTAAAAGAAGCATGATATCAGAATCGCCTACCGAACTTGCAACACTAATCGAAAATATATTTTTTAATTCCAACTCTGTAAATGCTTCTCAGGACAATTTTTAGAAATCTGGTATATACAGAGTTAAGTGCACCCAGTATGAATTTTCTTATATAGGACAAACTGGCCGTAGTTTTAGAACCAGATACTTGGAACATCATAATGCCATCAGCATAAAAATACTTAGCTATGAGCAACCATATGAGGGATTCCGGCCACAGTTTTACTACAATTGATCAAGACTTCCACATTATTAAATATGTAAATAAAAGTAGCTTAATGACCTAATTGGAGAACACTTACACATTTTTGGATCAACAATTTAATAACAATATGACGTTTCTGAGAACAATAGCCCGATAATCGAACAAGTCCCCAAGTTACTTATTCATTTTGATATAAACCATAATAATTTCACGATAACTTTCAATTATAAAATATCAAACAACCCCCGGTCATAACAGCAGCTTCCGCCTTATCTCCTTCTTATGCCATAACTTCGCCGCCAACTTCTAGCACTCTCAAGGTTTCGCCTAACTCCCCTCCCGGCTTGCTCTCCTATCATGCAGGCACACCGCTACAACCCACGTAGCAGCGGGTAGACGATTACCAGACCTCCTCGAGCAGCTAAGGTGACTAGTCGCCTCTCTACCAACATAAGGGGTAAGCGGTCTTATCCAACATAAGGAGTAAGCGGTCTTATAGACTCTCACTTTATTCGGTACTCTAATTTTCTAGAAACTGACGTACATCTTTTCTCTTCGATATTTTCAGACTTCAATACACGCTCATTGCGTTTCATTCTCCATCTAAGACTTTGTTGAACTCCCAGTAGAAACACGAGGACACCTGTTTACGGCTTTAAACTATTATTAAAGGAAATGTTGACATTTGCCTCTAGATACTTATGCAGTCTCAGGCGTTGGTCAATTCTGTGATGTGAACTATTTCATTAGTCAACCAACTATTAAGTGATTTTTCGTATCTGACTCTCATTTCTATGCAACAGAATGAGATTTAACTAGTGACTATTCTAATTTACCTTACACTTTATTCAACGAAACATAAAAACAATTTTTGGAAGTATTGTAAAACATTTTTTAGTGATTGACTGATAGTAATGTGAAATATAATATGATTTATTTACTTCATTATCAGCTCATATAATTTGGTATATATTTTAACCTCCATCAATATGGGTGCAGTGTTTTTAGTTTATTATATTAATCATTTGAAATTGTTAGAAGCTTACACACTAGTTTTATGGTTATTGATCTTCACTTATGTGAACATTAGAACTTAGAGAGCTATTATACTTTGAGGTTACTGGTTCGGGGCACTGACCGAACTTTAGGTTAAGTTTAATGTGTCTGACTATGCTTACGACAGTCTTCCTTCATACTCGCTCGTAGTACCAAGTCCACGCTGATCTGCATCAAATCTCCGTCGATCTACGTTGTTCTCCGTCGGCACTCCGTATATGAAATGGCGCATGGCTTTTAGTTCCGGGAGTGTCCGAGGACATGTTCGGCTCGCCAGGTGGAGGTCTTTTGATTTGACTCCCGTAGCGACCTGCGCGTCGTGATGAGGATGAAATGATGATGAAGACGATACATACACCCAGTTCTCATGCCAATGAATGAAATAAATGGTGCTGACAATACAAAATAAATACATTACCTATAACTTGGCGTAAATATTGCCGTAAATACAAACATTGACTTAACGTGGGTTTGGAATTTTTTACGATTACAGCTGTTTTCGTCGTCGTGGCGAATATAAGACTATAACTTCGCTGATGGAAAGGTATTTTTCTTTAAAAGTACAAAAGTCGTGGCCCTGAGAGGTTCATTGTATTTTTAGAGGAAATAAGAGAGAATAATATATAACTGGTATTTCAGCTGTTGAAACTAAATCTACTAACAGTTTGTAGGAAATTGTAAGGGCTTTGCCTATTATTTTTACATTTTTTAGCGCCCTGCGTGTCCGAGGACATGTTGAGCTCGCCAGTCCTGTATCTTTTCCCGGCATGCCCCATGGGCGTGATCTACAAACAGCTACATGTGCCACTGTGTTAGGGTGTTGTCTGAGGGTGTGGGTGTAATTGTACGGGCTAGAACTGAGAAGGAAGCGGCCGTTGCCTTGATAAAGGTACCATCTGGGCATTTGCTTTGAGTTGAAAAAGGGGAACCACGAAAACCCTTTCGAGGATGGGCAACGGAGGATTCGAACTATTGGCGGCTCATGCTGTGTTATGTTGGTGGTTCTGCACTGTGACTCCCAGTTTACTGCAGCTAATATGTCCCTCTCTCTGTATGTGCTATCAGCTTTGAAGTTCCAGAAAATTTACAGGAGAAATACAGGTAAACACAATCTAAATTTGTAAGACTTCCTGATATCGACGAATAAACAACTGAATAGTAAAAAAAAAAAAAAACCGATTAAAAAGTTACAAAAATGAGAAGAAAAGTATTCATTTGTCTTATGGAAAATAATTTTGATCTAGTATGGGCACACTCATATTTACAGAAGTTCCGAGGCCAATATACAACTTACGGAGTCGTCTTTCTTAATGGGACCGAGCGAGTTGGCCGTGCGGTTTCGACCGCGCAGCTGTGAGCTTGCATCCAGGAGATAGTGGGTTCGAACCCCACTGTCGGTAGCTCTCCGTGTTTTCCCATTTTTACACCAGGCAAATGCTGGGGCTGTACCTTACTTAAGGCCACGGCCGCTTCCTTCCATTCCTATGCCTTTCCTGTCCCATCGTCACCATAAAACCTATCTGTGTCGGTGAGACGTAAAGCAAATAGAAAAAAAGATCTTAATGGAGGGGGAAACATTCATCTGATATTAATAACGCTACTGTTTTCATTTTCATAACTACCGGTACCTAATTTTGAAGAATTAACCTTCATCTGTTCCGTTACGGAGAAACATCTTTATGACTACTTGTAGAATGTTCACTGAGGGTAATTACTTTTACGGGTTATTTAATCTTGCCTGCTGCATTGCGTGAGTGAAAGACTACCTAGTAAAACCTTTGTCGGAAGGAGGTCAGTTTAATCTCTTGAACTCATTCTTCGTCAACCCTGAGCAAAGACATTTCAATACAAATCGTTAAGCCAGGTCTAAAGGCTTTTCTTTCTTTTCATATCCTGCAAGGCAAGGTCGTCTGATACACACCAACAGGCCAACCGTACTGCAAGGCGTGCAGATCGTACAGAACCGTATGGGTGACTTTTTAACTACCGCTTTCTCCGTAGGTAGCCAAGTGTGCTCCTATGTTTTTCATCATAATATGCCTTTGTTCACATTACCAAGAAAGATGCCAGACAATAAGTTATTATTGATTTAGCGTATGATGCTACAGTTGACAGTCGACTATGTACAAGTTATTAACAGGCACAAAAAATTTAATATATATACAAAATCCACATTAAAAATGTTAATGTGGGGGTCTTTCAGTGTCTTATAGACGAATGTCCTACTTTACCTGCCAAGAGAATGCCCCAGGAGTCATTCGGTGAATGTCCTCGATGGAACCAGCAAAAGCTCGCCGAGGGCAGTCCTTCAGAATGTGCAGGATGGTTTGCACTTCAGCACCACAGTCGCAAGCTGGGTAGTCTTTTCAGCCCCACTGATGTAGATCAGAAGCACCGACTCCACCGCGTATCCTATTGAGTGTGGTCCAGGTGGAGCGAGGAAGGTTGAATCCAGGCAACTTTGTAGATGGATCTCTGATGTTGACAATGCCATGAGGGTGTGATTGAGACCATTCGTGTTTCCATATTTCATCAGGCTTGAAATGTGAATTAACTAAATCCTTTGCCGTCTTCCAACTTGAGTCTCATTACGGCATTTTCATCTGTATCCCGATGTATTGTGAGATAACTGTTCTTCGCTATCCTGGTCCACAGTCTAACAAGGGCGCTTTGCCGTCTGATGTGAGGAGGCTGAATGTGGCTCAGTAATGGTAACCATTGAATAGGAGTCGAGCGCCATGTACCAGATATCGCCCAGACTAGTGTGGGAGCTATTGAGCCATACAGAGGAAACAATATTCAGGTGGTGAATATACTATTGCTAGAGCAGTTGTTCATAGTTCGTAGTGTGCGTGCATCTGCGCCCCATGAAGTACCAGATAGTCTACCCAGCAAGTTGTTACGGCTTTTAAGCTTAGTAGCCAGTTTCTCAAGATTGCATCGATAGGTTAAGGACCTGTCTAAATTTATACCAAGATATTTTGGGTTGGTATTACACTGCAGTGTATGGTTTCCGAACCTGATCGTAGGTTGATAGTTTGCCAGCTTGTTATTTAGGTTGCACGTAGCTACCTCTGTCTTTAGTGGACTAGGTTTCAGGCGCCATTTTTTGAAATAATGACCCATCTTGTGAAGGTCTTGGGATGGAATGTTTTCTGCCTAATTGAAGTCTGTTGTTTCTATGGTGAGGTTGATAGCATCTGCATAGATGGACTTGCGAGATACTGTTTCTGAGAGATCATGGATGTATAAGTTGACGAGAATGGGAGACAAGACTGATTCCTGTGGCAAGCCATCATTAAGTTTATGGAATCTGCTACGGACATGTTCTGTATGAATTTGAAAAAATCTGTTACTGAACATATTTTTTATCAGGGTGCAAATTTTAAGACATGGTACAGACCTGATGAGTTACAGGAGAAGGCCTTCTTTCCAAATGGTGTCATAAGCAGCTGTGAGGTCAAGGAACACAGATAGATTTTTTATTTTCCTCTGGAATTCTGCTTCAAGGAAGGAAGTCAAAGCGAGAACCTGATCACCGCAGTCTCGACCATGCCGGAAACCAGCTTGCTCAAGTGGAATAAGGTGTTCAATTGCAGGAGATATTCTATTGAGGATCAATCTTTCTAGTAGCTTATATGTAACACTTAGTAGACATAAGGGTCTATAGCTTTGAGGTGATTTGGGATCCTTGCCTGGTTTCAAGATAGCAATAATTTTAGCTGTTTGGAGGCGGCCGGCCCGATTGCAGAACATCACTGAAGAAAGAAGCAAGCCAACGTTTGGTTGCTGGACCACAGTTCTTTATAAGTTCAGGGTATATGCCATCAAGTCCTGCAGCTTTACCATTTCTGAGTGTGTCCAGACCTTTTTATACCTCTTCTGGAGAAAATGGACTTGTATACTGGTCATTCGGCTGGATGTCTTGTTTTCTCTGCCTTAGTTCCGATTTCACCTGCTTGGTGAATTTCTTATCCCATGAAATCCGCGATGTTGAGACGAGGTGATTAGCCAT
This sequence comes from Anabrus simplex, assembly GCF_040414725.1. Taxonomy (NCBI): domain Eukaryota; kingdom Metazoa; phylum Arthropoda; class Insecta; order Orthoptera; family Tettigoniidae; genus Anabrus; species Anabrus simplex. The sequence goes on along the minus strand of NC_090265.1, from coordinate 375,827,024 downwards.
TTATTTATTTATTTATTTATTTATTTATTTATTTATTGACTTAAACAGTGGAGAACTTAGGGCTCGTGGCGCTCTCTTACACTTAACCACATAATTAATTTATAAAAGAAATGTATTATCGGCACACTTTATCTGGATGCATTTGTGTACGGGGTTGAGGAGTCAGGAGAGAGCTGTCGCGGTTCCGCTAGTGCTGCCAACTGAATGAAAATGAAATCTGAATTGAATCGAGAATATGATCGATCGATATGAAGTTTCTAAACCGTTATCATCTTAAGCCAACAATTGTGTCACATGCACATTATATAACTTTATATAACATTTCTCGATGCGAATCTTGTTCCTAGCATGAATTATGTAGTTTGGCTTTGCTGTATAAACAACAGTATTAGTACGTAAAGTGTACGCCAGATGTCGCACAACGATGCTTAAGCGATTCATAGTTTGTGTTTGAAAGGTTGCCAGTAAGAATCTCGAAGATTGCCGAGGTCGACCGATTCAGCACTAGGGTGTAAATGCATCCAGATAAAGTGTGCCGATAATACTATTCTATCACAAAATCAAAGATAAGCTAAAAATTATAGATTTGGACAACATATAATGAAGAAAGAAAGCAGAGTTCAACACATAAAGTAGAATAAAATTCGGAGCGTAAAGATAATGAGAAAGAGACAAGGTCATAATGAAAAAGTAAGATACAAATTGAAAAAATAAGCAATGCATAAAGAGAACACAATAAGTAATAAAGTAAATGGAAATATAAGTATGGCCATAAAAGTGATCTATGTACATGAGTAAGAAGCTTAATATTATGTACATTACACTATAATAATAATAATAATAATAATAATAATAATAATAATAATAATAATAATAATAATAATAATAATAGCCACAATCACACAACATATCATACGTCATTATACACACGAAACATTCAGCGGTATTCAACAGGTAATCTCTACATGCAGTCTTACATTTGGATATTGAGTTTGAGTTCCTGACAGCAGCTGGGAGTGAATTCCAAAGTCATGACCCAGCCACAGCGAAGGATCTGTTATATATTGAAGAGTGGTTGACGGGAATAGCGATGGAAGTGCCAGATGTAGTGTTACAATTATGGAATGAGGATAAGAAATGGAGTTTTGAAGATGTGTATTTGGGTAGATTTTCCTTCTGAGATCGATATATCAACGTAACTACGTGGAATTTCCGTCGCCTCTCGGGTTTCAGCCAGGAAAGAAATGTGTAGCTAGGTGTTATGAGAGCATCGTAACTCAAGTTAAAAACAAATCGAAGACCAGAGTTCATTGCTCGGTGAAGTTTTATAGTTTGTTCATGGGTCGCATCAATGAGGACAATGTCGCAGCAGTCAAGTATTGGTAGTATCAACCTTTTTAGTAGTTTTATCTTTACGTCTTGTGGCAAAACGTCCTTATGTCGTTTCGGAGGGTGTAGCGTCGCGTGCATCTTTCTACATGCATTTCTTACGTGTGCAAACCAGCCAAGAGTTTCAATCAGGGTCATACCTAGGTTTTCCACTTCCTTACTGAACGGGATTACGGTGGCATTTAATGTCACCGGAGGAATAACATAATTTTTATACACGATGTATAATAATTTCTGAGCACCGACAATGATTATTTGAGTTTTTTGGGGGTTGAGGAGGAGGGAGTTTTCACTGGCGTGCACAATGAGTTGTTGAAGGTCGGAGTTAATATCTCTTATTTCATTCGATATATCATTTATATTAACGTGGCAGTAAATTTGGAGATCGTCGGCAAAGTGGTGATATCTATTATGCTTTATTTTAGAGGAAATGTCATTTATATAGGGGACAAACAAAAGGGGACCAAGAACAGAACCTTGGGGGGGGGGGGGGGGTTCCTGCCTTCCGGAGTCGCCACTGAGAAGCAGTATCTTGTACTGTAACATGTTGCATACGATCTGTAAGATATTCGGTGTAAAATTTTAAAACAACATTACCGAAAAACGATTCGAGCTTCATCAGCAATGTCTGGATGTTTATCGTGTCAAAAGTACTGCTGAAGTCAAGGAGTGTGAGTATTGTCACTTGTCTTTCGTCCATTGCTTGTCTGATGTCCTCAGTCACTTTGAGTAAGGCAGTTGCTGTGCTATGACCCTTCTTGAAGCCAGATTGAAGCGGGTCAAGACGAGAGTGAGCCTGCAGGTATTACAGTGTTTGCGCATTACCAACCGTTCTAACGCTTTGGAGAGGGCAGGGAGAATCGAAATGGGACGGAATCGGTTAGGAGTTTCGAACCTGGGATTTTAGGAAGTGGAATTTCATTGGCGTACTTCCAAATTGTCGGTAATGTGCCGTTTTTTGAGACACTAATTAAACATATGGGTGAGAATGGGTAGAATAGCGCCAATAATATTATGTATGAAAGTAATAGGAATTTCACCGACACCGCTTGCTTTGGATTTAATAGAATACAAGACTTTCTTAACTCCATTAGTGCTGATGATACAAAAGGCAAAGCAGGGGCGATTTTGTGGGACAGGTGCGGGGACTTTATTTACGTGTGGTCTGTTAAGCGGATTAGACTGATCTCTCTCTTCCGTGAAATACTCATTTAAATCGTTGAGTGGAATGTCAGGTACCTGAAGCTGTTCATGTGTTTTATCTAAGCCGATGGTTCGGAGATGCCTCCAGGCACTAGCCGTATTTAGGTTAGTTACTGATTCGCGAACATATTTAAATTTAAGATTACGGATGATTTGTTTAGTTTTATTCCTAATTATTCTATACTGTTCATAGTCATTTGGGTCCTGAGTACGTTTGTAATGTTGGTAAAGAGCATCACTTTGAGACATCGAATTTTTAACTGCAGAGGTTAGCCATGGATTAGGTTTGCGGGATATGCTGATATGTCTTTTCGGTGCATGTTTGTTGTATAGATTGTGTATTAACGAAATAAATGTATTTATTTTTGCATCAATGTCTGTCAGATTTAAAATGCTATTCCATGGAAGATTGTAGGCATCGTGTCTTAATTCATACATGTCAATAACTTTAATACTCCTGCACGTTATATACCTAGGTTTATATTTTGGAACGCGAAGTGAGAACGCAAGAAATATAATATCGTGGGTGGACACGGCCGGTACTGAAATTTGTTCGTGGTTTACCACTTTCTGAGGGTTGTTAGTCACTTTGAGATCTATTAAGGCGTGGGAAATGTTGTTGGCAGTACGTACATGGTTAGTAGGGTGACAGGGAATGATAGTTAAGTCACATGAGGAAAACAAGTCTTCTAGTTTCTCAGTATCGTATTTCTTCGTAAGTAGATTTGTACTGAAGTCTCCTAATATAATGATATGTTGATAGGCTGGTAGCAAGTTAAGTAGGTGCGTTTCAAACTCGGTCAAGTAAAATACTTTAGGTGATCGGTAAACTACTCCAATAAGTATTTTCTGTCCACTAGCAACTACTTCGATGAACATAAACTCCGTCCTCGGCAATTCACCGGTCGATGAGGTACAAATGACACGGCTCTTCAGGTCATCTCTACTGTAGAGAACAATACCTCCACCTCTCTTATTTGTACAATCATGGCGGTAGAGGTTATAGCCGTCAAGGCGAACCACGTTGTTTGGGATTGATGGCGAAAACCAGCTTTCACTAATACCTATCAAATGGGCGATATTTTTATTAAATATAGCCTGAATTTCGTCAATGTGGGCGGGCAAACTTGGGCTGTTCAAGTGACAACACTGGATAGTATGAGGATATAGTGAAAGTTCTTGTTTCAAAAGGTTGCCGGCATCTATGTTCTGGGAAGGAGTGAGGGGTGTGTTATTCTTAGAGAGATCATTGTCATGAGGAAATACCGTAGCTACCTGACTAACGGGCATACTTTAACTGAAACAAAAAAACATCTTACCTGGATATCCTGAAGAAATGGACTGCTGACTACTGCTGACTGGTTAAGACACACACACACACACACACACACACACACACACACACACACACACACACACACACACACACACACACACACACACACACACACACACACACACACACACACACACACACACACACACACACACACACACACACACACACGTAAACCTAATAATAATAATAATAATAATAATAATAATAATAATAATAATAATAATAATAATAATAATAATAATAATAATAATAATATTTAGTGGGCACATCACAATGGTCATATCACTCCGATAATCCACCTAACCGCCTCATATGTAAGTTCAGTTCATTGGGTGAGCTAATGTGGAACTTTTCCTCGTCTTCTAAATGAACGATAAGGCGGCCGTCCTGTGTCGAAACTCGCCCCATACCCCAGAAGTCCCAAGCTTTACGCAGTACTTCTTTCCTTGTGGACGTCAGAGATTCTGTGATCAATAGTTTGGTACCTTTAAGAGCTCGCTTGGCGCGCCAGATGCGGTCTCTTTCATGGTACCTGAGAAATTTAATGATGATCGGCCTATATCCTGCGGACACCACCTCAGCTGCTGTCCTCTTCATACGGCCCAGTCTATGACATCGATCTATACTGTCTATAGACAATTCGATGTTCACACTGTTTTTAACGTATCCAGTGCCACAGCGCACGTGTCCTCGTCAGGGGTCTCACGGACGGACACCATGAAGGAGTAGGCAGTTCCTTCTGCTATATTGCTCTGCCTCGTCAATCAGGATGTCCTGCTGGTCTAGACGTTCATGTAGATGGCTTACTCCTTCTTCATTTCATTTAATTCCTCTGAAATTATTTCCCGAAAGTCCTGGAACTCTGAAGCGAGGCCGGTTAGTGTGTCACCTGGGTTGGCAGTACTGGTCGCGCCAGCAGCCATGTCTTCGTCCAAGCGTGCTTGGAATTCTGCCATTCGCTTCTGGAACTTCGAAAGACATTCATTTACGGCCTTCAGCGTAATAGTACTTCACGGCTATTGAAGTTCACACATAAATAAAGCACTAGAACACCCACGCATATTAAAATAATTATTATCTGGCTGATATGGCAGGTGAATTGCAGAGCACGTTTACTCGCGTTGTACAGCGTGCGCCATCTTCGATGAGTTTTTCTTTCAGATTGGTTTCCAGATTAATTGAGGAATGCATTTCTTGATGGTGTGGAAGTTGGATCGAGCTTGCGGATGAGAGACAATGCTTTCCTGCGGAAATGTGTGAAGTTTAGCTCCCTTACAGTTGTTATACACTTCCCTCTTCTAGCATTACCTAAGGATTTGAGGAGTTCGATTGCTTTTTCTTGACTGCGTTTTTCCTCATATTGAATGGACGAGCGACTGGTTTCCTCATTCCAACCTGTGAATGTAATCCTTCCGATAGCCTCGAGGAATGGTTCTTTTTTGCGGCAGATTTTATTAGTCCAACAAACCCACCGTAATTTTCTGAAGTAGGAGCTATTCATCTAATACTGGCATCTGTGTGCAATGCATAATCATTCCAGTCAGCTTTTTGAATGTTCCAGCGAGGTTTAAGTATAAACCTAATGACAGGTATCTCCAAGCCACTTAGACAATCAGTAACTGAGTGGGTATCAATCTTTGGCTTGGTAACAACACACGATATGAAGGATAGGATCGCTCATCGCTGTATATTATATATTCCATTCTGATGGTTCTGCAGCTGTACAGACCTTATTATGAATCCGCGCCTGATTCGAACACATCTGTCTCCCGAGTATAGATCTGGCAGCCGTATCTATCCGTGCCGGAATGCACTGAACTAACCTGTTCGGTAAAAGAACTATATTAATGACAAATGCGACTGGCATTTGGAATAATCAGATAAACTAAAAAAAAAAATGATTCAGTACATTTTACGTACTGCAGTTTCATTAGAATAGCTTCAATAGTTACCATGCTGTTAATCATATGCAGGTTACTTGAAAACTTGGAGCTTCTACTTAATAGATAGTATTAAGTCTGTTCTATTGGTCCGACTCATTGACCGAACGGTCAGCGTTGAGGCCTTTGGTTCAGAGGGTCCCGGGTTCGATTCCCGGACGGGTCGGGGATTTTAAGCGTTTCTGATTAATTCTTCTGGCTCGGGGACTTGGTGTTTGTATTTGTTCAAACACTTTCATTTTCATATTCAGGCAACACGCTACACTACCAACCACCACAGAAAGGTTAGGGAGCAACAGATGGGGAACCTGGGCGACTGCCCTCAATGCAGATCAGTAGTGATTGATAGAACACACAATAGTGATTACAGTACATCCTTCCATATCAGGTTGGCGTCAGGAAGGGCATCCGGTCGTAAAACTGAGCCAAATACACATGTGCGATACAGTTCGCACCCGCGACCCCACAGGTGTGGAAAAAGCGGTAGAAGAAGAAGACTGAATCTATTCAATTTATTAGGTAACTGGTAATCTTTCTTAATCTGCTTACTCTCCAGGGTTGGTTTTTCCCTCGGACTCATCAAGGGATCCCACCACTACCGCCTCAAGGGCAGTGTACTGGAGCTTCAGACTCTGGGTCGGGGGATACAACTGGGGAGGATGACCAATACCTCGGCCAGGCGGCCTCATCTGCGACTGAATAGGGGTCTTGTGGGGGGATGGGAAGATTGGAAGGGATAGACAAGGAATAGGGAAGGAAGCGTCCGTAAGTTAGGTACCATCCCAGCATTTGCCTGGAGAATTGGGAAACCATGGAAAACCACTTCCAAGATGGATGAGGTGGGAATCGAACCCACCTCTACTCATTTGACCTCCCTAGGCTGAGTGGACCCCGTTCCAGCCCTCGTACCACTTTTCAAATTTCTTGGCAGAGCCGGGAATCGAACCCGGGCCTCCGAGGGTGGCAGCTAATCACACCAACCACTAAAGCACAGAGGCGGACCGTGCCGATTTTATGTTGTATAATATTCTCCTTCCTGAACGATCATCATCATCATCATCATCATCATCATCATCATCATCATCATCATCATCATCCATGGCTAAATGGTTAGCGTGCTGGTCTTTGGTCACAGGTGTCCTGGGTTCGACCCTGCCGGGAATTTTAACTATCATTGGTTAATTTCGCTGGCACGGGGGCTGGGTGTATGTGTCGTCTTCATCATCATTTCATCCTCATCACGACGCGCAGGTCGCCTACGGGAGTCAAATAAAATACCAGCACCTGGCGAGTTGAACATGTCCTCGGACACTTCCGGTACTGAAAGCCATACGCCATTTCATTTCATTTCATCATCATCATCATCATCATCAGGGGCAAAATTGCCTAATCTAGTCTCAATGGATTACCAATGGATACAGTGGCACATAAATTTAAGTGAAACAACAACAACAACAACAACAAGTATATAGTTTAAAGGGTAACTGGATTCCGTTACCCACATTGCGTGTCAATTGGTGGTGGTGGAACGTCACATTAACGCGTGACAATTTACATTGGCATTAGTTTGGAACAGGCCTAGGACTGAGAAGTTAGCAACCGTGATATTGAACCCTTGAACTTACCATTCCATCGTTGGTCGTCTGCCACAGCTGCTGCAGTAGAGCAATATCGAACTCTTAGATCTTGGGGGTCGTAGCGGGTATATTTTGGTCACGATATTGACCAAACGATGGGGTTCAGAAGAGAGACTAACTATTAAATGAGGAGCAAAAATGTGCTTACTAAATTTTATTATACTGTCAATGAAAAAAATAAATAAAATAAAAATAAAATAAAAATAAAATAAAAAATAAAAAATAAAAATGTTTATAAAAATCATCCATCAAATCATTTAATTATTTAATATTTAAACGCAGTCACATTGCAATGCGATAATTTTGTCTTTTTATTATTGTTTTAAGATGTTCAGAGGAAAGTAAAATATCATAAAATTAGTGGACAGCAAATCTAGAAAAACGAAAATAAAACCTGAAAATCGGGCACCATTTGATCCAAACGATAACTGAGAATTAATCCACACGATCCGTGGAAAATCTGACCTTCAACAAGTAGAATTCCAGATTTACATTTAATTAAGGTTATCCACCAGTCTGATACCCTATCGGATATGGGAACACCCGCCGAATGGACCCTTAATCGAACCAAATTGACTATCAGTTGCTTTGGATAGGTTGCGAAATATTACTGGAAAGCATGCTGTTCATTACAAGTTAACAGCAATAGTCATAATTAAAAATAAAATTCCACCATGTATTGTCATCTCGTGACACCCTTAAGTTACGGAATAATCCGTATGCTGAAACATGCATCACCCAAACAGCTGTTCAGAAGGAACCAACAACAACTCGATCCGAGAGGATCTTACGTTACGTCGTTCTGAAGGAACAAAACTGCGAAATGCAGGTAACACTTATTCATCATGCATTTAGAAGAAATGCTAAACACTGAAGTTAAAGAAAAGTGGTAAGTCACTTGAAAATATTCTTATAAAACCAACTTTCAGGTTATAAACGGCTATATTGAGTTTAATAAATTTACAAGTCCACACGATAAAAAAAAATCAAAGGAAATCTTTCCATTTTCATCTACGACTACCATTACAAATCTGTCTACCTATGTTTGTCCCAATAAACTAACTACAAGTTGTTGGTAGACCAATGTCTCCTAATATAAGGTGAAAGAACGAAAATTGAAAATAAAATATATTAACAGCCGACGCATCGACACCGCATTCGTAGCGCAAGTCCTACATAAATCAGCTAAGTGTCAACACACGGCACTATCAAGGTATATCGAACATCTGAACGATAAAATAATTAAGTCGAGAAATCAATAAAAATACTAAAGTTCATTGAACCCGAACGTGCGTGGCAAACAGCAGTAATCAATCTCCGTTAGCTAAGTATCCGTACTGGACAACCCTCACGTTCATGCCACTAGTGGTTCCATGCTCTTATGTAAACAACTTCTGGCTAGTAAGGATTATGCCGAAACATGGCCTCAATAATACTTTCCTAACACTCTTCGCATTTACGTTCACTACTGCAGACACTAACATCGTTCAAGTCAATTTGCGAAACAACTTTTTTTTTTGTTATTTGCTTTACGTCGCACCGACACAGATGAGTCTTATGGCGACAATGGGAGAGGAAAGGCCTAAGAATTGGAAGGAAGCGGCCGTGGCCTTAATTAAGTTACAGCCTGGTGTGAAAATGGGAAACCACGGAAACCATCTTCAGGGCTGCTGACAGTGAGGCTCGAACCCACTATATTTCGATTACTGGATACTGGCCGCACTTAAGCGACTGCAGCTATCGAGCTCGGTCGCGAAACACCTAACCTAAGACTTGACTATATACAGACGACACCCTAATCCTGTCGTCAAGCCTGCATAGTGTTTATACACCCTAACAATAAATTCTATAACATACACAGCATTCTAAATCTATCGCTGAGCGGAAACTGGGATGTCTACTCATCCGTATACTTCTATGAAACGCACAACATCCCAAACCTACCGTTGAGCGGAAACTGGGATATTTACACATCCTCTACAATGTCAGGCGAAATCGAAACTTCAAACACAATAGCTGATATTTAACTTTGAACCTTGTCGAAACTCTGGCACAATGAAATGAAGCTTGTCACAGAATGAACTCAAATCTGGAAATACAGTATAACTATGTCCACTCCTTCCAATAAAAACGTGAAATTGAAATTAACAACGCGCGGTTACTCTAATCTATGACTCCAACACAATCTCAACACATGCAGTGAAGTTCAGAAAATAAAGTGTAAATTCAACATTAGTCTAACTTTACGTAAATATTGCCAAAACAGTAATCACCATCATTACGACATTCAATGTACTCCAGGCATGAGATTCCCGAACGGCCTACCATTCTCAATATTCCAAACATTTCTATCCGTAAAATTTCCAGTGAAGCGAATTTTCATCGATCTACACAGCAAAACTATTACTTAATAACGTCCGATATTCCATCCCACAATGATTCCAAATAAATGATAATTTCGACGCGTAATAAAAAATATACCGAATGGAATTTTGTTACAATAAGTAACACCACAACCGTGTTTCTGAATACCCTTTGTTCGCGAGGTCTCTCTCTCTCTTAGTCCAACCCTTCGTAAGGGTGTAGTGGCATCACGCGACAATCTTTTTGGTGATCTTCCTCCAGGAGTCTCTGCTTTGGGCATGGTGACTTGCTTGCTGTAAGCTCATCCTGGTTAAGTTCTTGATCTGGTCCATCCATCGTAACGGCGCACGTCCTCTAGGTCTTCGGCCTTCGACTTTTCCCTCTATGATAAGTATTTCCATTGCCTCCTGCCTTCTGGCAATATGACCAAAATATCCGAGTTGTTTTTGGTTGATAAGGGTCGACAGTCTTGTTCTGATGCCGAGCTGTTGCAGGATCGATTCATTAGTACGGTGTGCTGTCCATGGTATTCGCAGTAATCTCCTATAGCACCACATTTCTAGAGCATCAATCCTGCGGCGATCCGCCGTCTTCATCGTCCAAGTTTCTACTGCATAGGTCGCGATAGGGAAGATCAGAGTTCGCATGAGGGTGAGCTTTGTCTTGGAAGTGATGGAGGTGTCCTTCCAGATGCGAGTAAGTTTTGCTGTTGAATTTCTCGCAATTGCAATGCGCTTGCGGATCTCAGGTTCACAGTCTCCAGTATTTGTGACAATAGATCCTAGATACTCGAAGCGACTGACAACCTCATAATCCGCAATTCTTGTGATGGCAGGTCTGTTGTTATTAAAACGGTCTACAATCATCACTTTGGTCTTTTTATTGTTGATTTCAAGACCATATTCTCTGCTTCGCTCGTCTAGCCTCCGCATGATGGTTTCTAATTCATGATCATCTGTTGCAATAATCACGGTGTCATCTGCATATCTGAGGTTGTTAATTTTCCTGCCACCAACTGTGATGCCGTCACTCCAGTCCTCGAGGATCTCCCTTATAATATACTCACTGTATACATTAAATAAGAGGGGGGAAAGAATACAACCTTGTCGCACACCAGCACAAGTAGAAAAGACGTCTGAGAGGTCGCCATTAACTCTCACTGTCGCAGTGTTCGAAGAGTGCAATTGTTGGATCAGGTACACTAAATGTCTTGGCGTCCCCATCTCAGTGAGTATAGCCCAGAGCTTTGACCATTTTACCTTGTCGAAGGCTTTCTTGTAGTCCACGAAGCACAGGAACATCTTGATATTATATTTCCTTGTCTTCTCTATGAGCTGCCGGATGTTTAGGATCTGCTCACGAGTTCCTTTGCCTGGAACAAACCCGGTTTGTTCCTCTGAGATTTGTGGAAGTAAGAAGGTCTTCAGCCTCTCGTTCAGCACCGTGAGCATGATTTTACTTGCATGGGAGATGAGGGCTATCGTTCGATAATTTGCACACTCAAGTGGAGAACCTTTCTTGAACAGTGGTACGAAGACGGAGTGGCACCACTGGTCCAGCCAATTTCCAGATGTCCATATCTTCTGACATAGCTTGTGCAGGATGTCGACACCTAGGTCACCCATGTTCTTTAGGATTTCAGCAGTGATTCCATCTTGGCCTGGTGCTTTCCTGTTCCGGAGCTTTTTTATTGCATGTTCCACTTCTTCTCTAAGGATCATTGGTTCAAAGTCTGTTGGGTTCTGGTGACCTGGCATCGGTTGTGGGTCATCAGTGAACAGCTTGGTGCAGTATTCTCTCCATACTTTGGCGATGCCCGCTGCATTTGTGATGATATTCCCTTGGTCATCTTTAATAATCTGAGTCTTAGGCATAAACTCTCGTGCTAAGTATTTTACCTTGTCGTACAGTTCTGTGCTGTGATTTTTGGTCGCATGCGCCTCTAGTTCTGCACACAGTTTCTTAATGTGTTCATTCTTGTCTCTTCTACAAGCATGTTTGATATCACTGTTCAGTTTTTTCATTAGTCGTCCTTGTTGTTCTGGATCTGTAACTGTGAGCCGGATGTTAAGTCTTATTTCAACTAGTGCCAAAGTTTCGTCAGTCATCCAGTGTTGTCGCTTCACTATAGTGTTCATTTTTGGGACCTTGCTCGCTGCGTCTGTGATCCATTCTTCAATTCTCTTCCAAGCCATGTCACAATTTCCCTCTAGGTCAGGTGGCCCAGTGCTTCGTAGTGTTTCTTGGAAAGCAACTGGCTCAGGGGCCGCTAACTTTTTCGAGTTTATTTTGACAACTGGTTTGCTCAGTTTGATTCTGAGGTAGGCCCAGAGTAAACGATGATCCGATCCGCATTCGGCACTAGGTTTTGTTTTCATATTACGGAAGGAGGTTCTCCATCGCGAGGTCACTTATCATAAAATGCACTACGCTGGTTTTACATAGACTCATCATTTGGATTTAACTGCCAAGAGCTACAATCTTCTACAGAAATTGTTTATCATGGGAAATTTTTCGACTTGAAAACATAATAGGCGCTCACTTAGAATCTGCCCACCATTAAATCAGTCAGCTGTTCCGGATTGCTAACAGGACATCGTATACAGCCTGTCTCAGAAATATCACATTTTTAACATACAGCCTGTCTCAAAAATTCTTCTCCGTCGACAAAACAAAGCATACATCGCGGCTATGCATTCATTACTCATAAAATACAGGATTCCTTTGCCTTCAACATTCTCATAACATTTCATTTCCAACATAATTCCTTTCTTCCTGTCCAACGCTTTCAAATACGAATATTCCCATGACGAACAATGTTACGAGAACCCTTCAACTTAATTCATTACATCTCTCCGGCCTCAAGAACAAAGATAGCATACCGTGATTTTCATATCACAAAATACACGGTGTTACAAAATTCATGCTTCCCAAAAATAAATATAACTTTATTAGACTTCACTGGATTTCGGTAAAAACGCAAATCTCACTCGACATTACTGTTAAATACATGTTTTAACATATAATTTTTTATCCTGATGTTATTATTATTATTATTATTATTATTATTATTATTATTCTGAACTCATAGGATATTTGAATTTATTATGTTCACCACGACTATATTATCGTCATCACATTCCTACCTTTTATCAGCTTGAACAATATTTCTTCGATTTTTAGCACGATATTTAAACTTCTCATTTTTACAGTTTCTTAACGTGATTTTTACCGCACTGAAAGAGTTTCGCACGCCGACAAGAACAATAAACACTTCGCCCTGAACATTTTAAATACTTATTTGACACACGCAGTGGAACATTTTCGTGGGACAAACAAATTACATTATATCTACAACATTCATACAAAATAGACAGACCTGTTGATGGAGTCATCTTGGAGTCCTGGTATATTAGCCAGGTTGCCTCAGATTCAGCCGCACATGACTGAAGAATACATTTTTCTTATGAATTACTTTCAATTACACATATTTTACACTCTTTATTAATAAAAAGCACAAATGATGCACTATTCTCCCCGTTCTCATGCGAACGTATGTTCTCTCTGCCGGACCACAGCAAACTGTCTGCAGGAGCTATATTCTCACACCCCGGTTACATATTAGCCAGGTGCTCAATGGATATCAGCCTCGATCATGTCTCTGGCTAGTCTGCAAACTTCCTTTGATAATTCCCAACACACAATAGAATAAATGAAACCAGTTACGTATTTTCGTTAAATATCTATGCCTTCAGGGTTTTCATCGGCGGAAGTTCAGGAAATTTTATATCACTTTCAACAAATACTCTAATTCGAGCCACCTACATGAATGTATAACACACGTTATTCTGAGGAAACAAATACCGCACTTTTCTCGGAAACAGGCGACGTGGGTCAATCCGCCCAGGATCGAGTATGTAAATATTCGTGGGGGGGGGACTCTATATGTAAGCTCCGAGATGACGCTGCCCTGGTCATGAAGTCTTGTGGTTCAATCCTCTAATTACACAACCGCTGGACCAATCTTCCTGAAATTCATTCCAAAAATTCAACCATAATTACAATTCACAATGGTGTTGTTTTTATATTTTTCCATACTTGCAACCGGCGTAATTAATTAATTTCTGACATGTAACTTCGCGCACTTTATAGGATTTGACCTTCGCACGTGTCGTTAATCTGTCGATACCGACGCCAACTTCTATACAGGCTTAATTACATTCATTTTCACCCTGCGGATTCTGTCTTCATTTAATATTTATTACTAATTTCAAGTCTTTATTCATGGATTAACTATGTTACCAAAATCTCTCGTTGTGAAGGTTTTATATAGATTGTTAATTGGTCAGTACTCGAAATCAGCCGATGTGTCCCGGCATTTCACGAGTGGGTGGCTCGCTCGCTGCGGTGAGTTCGGTCGCACGGAGGGTGAGATAATCTCGCAAAAAGACATGGCTGCCTCAAAAGTTCTTTGTAACAAATATTTATCTGTAATACAGTATTTGTCATCGTAGAATTATGGGTTCAATATATTCATAGCCCCGACACTTGTCCCCTTGTCCCATAAAACCATTAGAGGGCTGTCAACATTGAAGTTCGAACCTAACATTTACCGAATGCGAGCTTCCAGCTGCCCGATCTTTACCGTGCAGCCAACTTGCGTGATTGGTATTAATTACCCCTATTCTACACTCATAGTAACGGCACTATTAGATTTTTTGGTATTGATGGATAGATCATTCGGAGACCTGGAATAGAAAATAAGGAGGGAGAATTATACACGTAGTGATTATCTGATAATGACAAAGGGTAGACTGAGGTAAAATTTGTTTTTTTAATTTCCACATTGAGACAATGTGTCCATTCGTGTCAGGGGCGGAGCCGGGGAGCAGCTGTAGTGGGGAACTTTGGCCGTCAGCCCTAGTACGTATGAAAATATGGCAGGAGGGATCCAAAAATACAATAACCTTATACTTTGAAAGCGTTTGAATATTTTTCTAGACACCAGAAAGTAAATCAATAAATTAGTCAATCAATACGCTTTATTTGCAAATAGAGGCACTAGCCATAATGGAACATTTAAAATAAAATAATAACTGAAAGGCTTCAGCCACCAGATGCCCGCATATTGAGATGGTGCCATCTAGGCTGCCAGCGTGTCAGTTTCGAAGTTCCGTTTTACTCCGAGAGATCGCAATAGTGAGCCATAACTATATTGGGTGACCTATGGCTGAGCTTTTAATTAATTTTGTCTCGTAGAAACCAAATGTGTCCGCCTCTGTGGTGTAGTGGTTAGTGTGGTTAGTTGCCATTTCAATGGCGTATGGCTTTTAGTGCCGGGAGTGTCCGAGGACATGTTCGACTTGCCAGGTGCAGGTCTTTTGATTTGACATCCGTAGGCGACCTGCGCGTCGTGATGAGGATCAAATAATGATGAAGACGACACATACACCCAGCCCCCGTGCCCGGAAATTAACCAATGATGGTTAAAATTCCCGACACTGTCGGGAATCGAACCCTGGACCCCTGTGACCAAAGGCCAGCACGCTAACCATTTACCATGCAGCCGGACAGTGTCCTGGAAACTGAGCTGTGTGCGTAATTTTAACTACGTATCAATCCTTCTAGCATTCTTAAATCTCTGGTAGTACCAGGAATCGAACTCGGATCATTTAGGATCACAGCAAATAGCGCTAACCGTTACGCTATGGAGGCGGACATTAGTCCATGTATTTTTTAAAAATGCTATTTATTCGGGGCGTCGACCTAAGAAGATCTTTCGTCCCTACTTTGCACCATATTTTGTGAACCTGCGTGTATTTGGAAATGGCGGAAGTCTAAAGTGTTAAATGTGAGGAAGGAACATTAATGACGACACAAACACCCAGTCCCCAGGCCAGGGATATTAATTATTTACAATTCAAAACCCCTTATTCGGCCGGGAATCAAACCCGGGGCCGCCGGGTGACAGGCGGACGTGCTGCCTCCTACACCGTGGGACCGGACTAGTCCATATGTTAGTCGTAGAATTAGGAAGGAAAAAGCCACAGCCAAAGGGACAGATAGTTACCATCCTAGCACTTTCTGGGTACTGAAAATTTAAACCATCACTAGGATGACCAAACATGGATTCAAATCCACATGTCTTCTGAGCTCATGGATATAAGTTCCGAAAAACAGTGCTTTAGTGCGCGGACCTACTGTACATGATACGGCTTTCGTGTTTATGACATTCCCATCGCCATTAAATTACCTACTGTAAAATTGAAAAATGTCCTAAATGGGAGAATGGTGGCCGACTGGCATAAGAGCTGGCTTATCAATAAGGCGATCGATACTCGAATCCTGACCAATACATGTGGGAATTTTGAAATGAAAATCACGTCCCTATGGTTCGGATTCCACGTAAAATAGGAAATACCATGGCTGTGATTATTATATCAACAATTACGTAAAAAACAGATGCCTAGTTTGAACTCCGGCATTTGAAACAAGGCCCTGTATCTACATTTTCGCTGAAAATCTAGAACCAAAAATACTGTCATGAAAACCACTGAATATTACAAACTCCCTGCACTGAAAGGACAAAATTTTGGTCACTTCATGTTACAGAGGGCAATGCCTGACATAAAAATGTAGATACTTGTAAAAGGAATATTGAAAAGGAAGTGCGAACCGTGAGGTAGAGTAGACTGGGCTCGTTACCAAAACTCGGTCGACTTATAACACAATAGTGATAGATGAGTTCCTGGGCAACGGGCTCCCTAGAGAGATGGACCTCAATCAATTACGACGTTCGACATTGTGAGGGCAAGGACTAAACGAGAAGTGTGGAAGAGGGCTGTGAGGCCTTTGCTAGCTGAAGGAATTGATCAGACTGAGAATAATAGTAATAACAATTGTTACGGAGATGCACGGAACCGTAGGACTGGACGAATGGAATAATAAAAATCACATAAAGGTAATAATAATAATAATAATAATAATAATAATAATAATAATAATAATAATAATAATAATAATAATAATAATATAGAAATTAAAAAAGTTAATAATATGTATTTCGTACCTTAGATTTGGATCTTTTCTTTCCATTCCTCCTATTATTCCTCTTGATTTTAAACCAAAATAACAACTGAGTAACAATCAATAGTGGGTGATCGATCACCCAAATAAAAAAATCCATTCCATAAACCATTTGTAGTAGTTAATAACATTTATAAAGTGTGAGTCTCAAAACAGGCAGTGTCCTCTCAGAGCCTAATTATTAATAAGGGACTATTTGGATTCCAATTTTACAGAAGTGAAACAATACATAAATGCCTTCAGATACCGGAGTAAGCACAGCCAAAGCACTCGTTGCCGTTTTATTGATAAAAGAAAGGCAACAACAAATCAACATTCGAAGGTGGAGAGAATCCCGAAATCAAACAGGATCGAAGCTCATACTATCGACAGACCATGGCGTATTTAAATTCGAAAAGGAGACAAGAGTGAATTTAGAAATTCGGTCTGCACTAAATAGAAAAGAGAAGCTGAAACATACTATGCTATTTCCAAATATAACTTTTCAACAAAACATAATGGGGCACAAGATCCAGAGAAGCAGAGGATAAGCCTATGCTATGCTAAGCCTATACTTTGGAACCGGGGGAACATACTGCCGAAAATATAAAATAGAAGGTTAAATTTTGAAAGTTCTAGTCACAATGGAAAGTTTGAAGAAGAGAAACGAGGGTCCACACTCGTGCTTCTTTTAAAATACTACAGCCATTAGGGCACTACGTTTGTTCTTTAAAACAAAAACGTTCTTGAAGGAACCAAAAAGAAAGACTACTAAAATAATCATGTGGGCAAAGTAACGGTACTGGGTAGTACCGAACTGGTCCGACGGTCAAAACATTCCAAATATATTTTTGTTCCATAACGAAAGGTTGCTGTTGAACTGCAGACAGAGGCAGGAATTCCCGAATGGGCTAATAACCTAAACCCCCACACCTCACCCTTCAACAAGTGCCTCGTTTCTCTAGATTCAGTTGCAGTTCTCAGACAGTCTCAGTGCAGTGTAGGAGAAATGTACAACGTTTTCCATATTAAGTGAGTCGTATCTGAGGGATTTAAATATTCAAAACGTAACTCAATCGGGACAAAAGAGGCGATATTATAGAAGAAAAGGGTGTTCGGCTCATTTGTTCACAGATGGCCCAGGTGGCATTTTATTAAATACTGTTGGTGTGCATAACCTTTACTCAGCCTACGTGATTAAAATTGAAGAGCTGTCTGACGGTAGATGGCAGCCCCAGTCTAGGAAGCCAAGAATAACGTCCGAGAGGATTCGTCGTACCGACCACACGACACATCATAATCTTCAGGCCTTCGGGCTGAGCAACTGTCGTTTGGTAGGCCATGGCCCTTCGGGCTGTTGCACCATGGGGTTAGGTTTTTGGTGCATAACCATGAACCATGGCCTGACCTAAGTAGACATTACTTTCTGAACAGTGTGAAACGCAAGGCAAGTGAAACATTACTAGAACCTCCTGCAAAATTGATAAGAAGAGAGATTGCGTCCGCTTTCGATTTCTTGGCTGACAATATCACTCATGATGATGTCGAACGAGTAAGGAGAAACTTGAATTATGCTAAAAGGAAATATCTTCCTGCTCTTCCGAAATGTGCTGGCGTAGTCCACGAGGTTCTTGACAGCTTACAGATCAAGACTAACAAAGCTGAGGATATGTTGTTACTGAATATTGCCACTGGAAATGTTATCGTTTTCTGTCCTGAGAGTAATGTGGAGTATCTAGTAAACACTGATTTATATTTACTGATGGGACATTTACTTTTGCAGCTAAGTAATTTTACCAATTTTTCACAATACAGAATGTAGATAATGGAAATTAAATACCACTTGTCTTTTGCCTTTTACCTGACACGAACGAAGCAACTTATAGAAGCTTTTTTTAAGCATTGGATAAAATATGTGAAGAAATAAACCTAACTTTTAAACCTAAGACCGTAACAGCCGATTTCGAAAAAGCAATACACAATGCAGTTGAATTTGTTTGTCCTAAAATAAAAGTAATTGGGTTCAGATTCCACCTGTCTCAGGACTGGTGGAAGAAAATACAAGTTGCGTACAAAAGTTCTAAATCAGACATTGGGCTTCACGAGGAAGTAGGAGATCATTGGCCAACTCCACCCTCATTTCCAAAAGTTGAAAAGTTTGTCGACTTTTAATAGAAAACTGCATAGACAGCAGTTCTACGTTTCCTCCAGAGATGTGGGCACTAGCGTCATTATCATCCGAAGGCACCACAAATTCCTAAACATTTTCGCATGCAAAATTAAGAAAACATTTTAATCACTCCCATCCCAACATTTATGCTTTCACTGAAGCCATACAGAACGTACAAACTGATGCGTACATTGCCATCTGGAGGTCAGCAAAACCTAAAACTATATGCAACAGCAAGTACGAGAGAAAGCTTCAGTACTTGGAAACTTTACAGAAATATTATAGGTCAGCCGACCCGTAGGAAAAAAAATATCGAGGTTGCAGTATAATAAGAGTGCTTCATATCAGTGTAAAAAAGTTTAACAAAAATCGACTATCACTCAGGAATGATAATGGCCTGAAACTGTAAATAATGTTAAAAAAAGAAAACATATTCTTAACTAATAAGTTATTTGACAACACCGAAAGGCCACTACGTATGTACTTCATTTGACAAGGCCGAAGGGCCGCTACTCATATTTGCTATGTTGTCCTGTGTAATTTTATTGGGACAGTTAGTATAATACATGGGTGGTCGCTAAGGCTTCTTCGATCCAAGGAAGAGTAGTAAGGGTTATTCTGCCCGAAGGCAGGTCTGAACCTCCGCAGAGGTGCTCCTAAACCGTAGTTTACGTGCGGTAGGGTGGCCAGTTCCTTTCCGCTCCTCTATTCCCTTACCAACAGCCCGTGGCAACCCATCCAACTTCTGACCACGCCCAATGTTGCTTAACTTCGGAGATCTCACGGAATCCGGTGTTTCAACACGGCTACGGCCGTTGGCGATCCAAGGAAGAAGTTATAAGTTATTTGACAAGGTCAAAAGGCCTTTACATATATTTGAGAAATGAAGGTGCAAGGCGCGGTGTAATATAAGGAAGTCTTCTCGTAGTGGGAGAAAGTCCCAAGCTGTACAGCGTGGAGATCGTGTCGTCTCAAAACTCACGAGTCTCAAAACTCACGAGTCCCAAAATTCACGAATTCCAGGAAGAGGATTAGTAAGAACAGGTTTCTGTACCTGGACCAGTTTCAAAACTCACGAGCAGGGCCAGTTCTTCTTTGAATGGATAAATGTCCACCCTATTATTCATGGGATAATGGAATACTTTTAATAATCGAATAACTTCCATGTGATTATTTAAATAATCGAATGAGTTTCAAATATCATTCAGTTATATCGCACAGAATAATCGGATGCGTAATGAGTAATTTTTTTCGGTTTACGTGCGTCGGGTAGACAATCTACTGAAATAAGCGAACAGATCAACTCTTACTAAAAATAGAAATACGCCTTTTTCCCGAATGAATCTGCAAGTGTTGAAACTAAACGAGTGAATTAACTGTTTTGAACTTTAATATCTATATAAAAAATTGTAGGGGGTTCGCTGTCTGTAATTTCTTTTGTTTTGCCAATTTTTCAGATATTTATCCGTTCTAGGTCAACTCAAGACCGAATCGGTGGTTTTTACGTTTCGTGTTTGTTTGTCTGTTTGTCTGTCTGTTTGTCTGTTCCACCATCACGTCGAAACGGCTGGATAGATCTCAACCAAACTTCATATTTAGAGTATACTCATCCTGGGGAAGGTTTCGATATGCATATCATTTTAAAATCTTTGAATACTCGGGGGGTTTATAGGAAAACCAGAATGGTTTTTCCACCATCACGTCGAAACGGCTGGATAAATCACAACCAAACTTCATATTTAGAGTATACTCATCCCGGGGAAGGTTTCAATATGCATGTCATTTTAAAATCTTTGAATAGACGGGGGTTTATAGGTAAACCTGAATGGTTATTCCACCATCACGTCGAAGCAGCTGGATAGATCTCAACCAAACTTCATATTTAGAGTATACTCATCTCGAGGAAGGTTTCGATATGCATGTCATTTTAAAATCTTTGAATAGAGCGGAGGTTTATAGGAAAACTAGAATGGTTTTTCCACCATCACTTCGAAACGGCTGGATAGATCTCAACCAGACTTCATATTTAGGGTATACTCATCCAGGGGAAGGTTCCGATATGCATATCATTTTAAAATCTTTGAACAGACGGGGGGTTTATAGGAAACCCAGAATGGTTTTCCTCCATTTTCTCTTATACTGTTGATTTTCTGTAAACTTCGTTTACCGTACGTGAAACGTCTCTTCATTATAAACAACTTTCGTTATGTTCATAATTTACCTTACTCTTCACATGACGGAGAAATTTACAATTTTCCGCTGGTATCATGCTCTGCATTGAGTGACCGATAGACCGACAACGAACCTACAGGTTACCATGGCAACGTCTCTGACTGCATGCCAGTAGGGAAGTAACGTATTGCCATTTTCCTCATCATGCTTTTAAATTCGTGGTTGTTCCTTGGGTAGAAGGCAAATGAGGCGTCAATCGGCCTATCTGCGGGATATTGGCGGAATATCGTTGGATGTTATAACTGCCCTCGAATAGATTAAGTAATAACACCATTAGTCATCTTCTTATTATTTGTTTACCTAAGAATCACTGGACCTAAATTTCTCCTCTGTTACCGCTTTATTATATCCATAACTCACACTAGCATAATTTATTGAGGGGCATTTGATTTTCCAATACATTCACTTGGCATTTATATATTTGTCGTTATCCGGCTGTCCTCAGTTATAATCCATTTTCTATTACTTTCAACTTTCTTAACTGTATTATTTTCTTCCTTAATTACGCCGTATGTACGCGAGTGCTACAAACTACTGGATGTATTTCCACCAAGACTCATTTTTTTTTTGCTATGGGCTTTACGTCGCACCGACACAGACAGGTTTTATGGCGACGATGGGATAGGGAAGGCCTAGGAGTTGGAAGGAAGCGGCCGTGGCCTTAATTAATGTACAGCCCCAGCATTTGCCTGGTGTGAAAATGGGAGACTCATATTTATAATACACCTGTCCTTGATAGGTTTTAGGGCAAATATTGTTTCTAAATCCCTGAACTGACTGAGGGTTTATACGAAACCGAAACAGTGATTTTGCACTTCCACAAAATATACACAACCAAACTTAATGGAAATCTACCTACCTTGGTAGAAATTAATTTCTAAACCTTTTTTCTCATGTGTATCATTTCGATACGAGGATTAATAAGGGAGATATCATTAACGGACCGTTTTTCTGTACAAGTCCCATCGGACTTGACTCACGAGCGGGTGCGTGTAAAGCGTATCCCTTACAACTTGAAAACTACTGAAGACATTCGAACCAAAATTTATATTTAGCATCCACCTGTCCAAAGGTAGGTTTTAAAGGTCAATAACATTTCATGTTCCGGAATGGACTGGCAGTTTATAGGGAACCGAAATGGTGATTTTACTCTTCCACAATATATACAGAACAAGACCAACCTGACTGGAAATCGACCAAACGTGATGGAATTCCACCTCTAAACCTTTTTTTTTCAGGTGCATTTTTTCGTCAGGAGGATTAATAAGGGAGATATCATGAATGGTTACTTTTGCAGGTTAAGTCCAGCGGACATAGCCCAAAAGGTGTTTTACATGGAGCAGATTCCTTATCTATATAAATCAAATCGTAACGACTGTGTGCCTCTACACTGACTATTTTGGCAAAATTTTCGTACAGCTTTCCCTTTAAGGGGGTAATAATGACCATATCCATAATTTTTGGTTTAGTTTCCTGAATGTCCTAATTTTTACCCACCTCGCCCAAAATCCAGATTGCGGCATAATCTGCCAGAAGAAAAAGAAGATGATTGAAATTTGACAAAATTATACGTTTTAGCATGTATCGAACAGAAAACATCCTAGATCATTAAATTTTTCACTTTTTATCCCCGAAGAATATCGAAATATGCAGGCAATTTTAATGATGGTGCAGACCTTCGGAAATTCCTATCACATAACGGTTTGCACAATCTCCGTTCAATTTGGAATGATATACAACCTTGGTCTTATGACTTTTTGCCGTATTTGTATCCCTTTTACGTTTGATTTTTCTCTATTAATCGATGTTAAGTCAATTTAGAATTTTCACATGCATAATTCATACTTTCAATTACTTATATGAAATACAGAATCGTCATACTCTTCACGAAAATTGGCCCACTCAGTAGGCATATGTGAGCCAAATGCTATGTATGTAGCTGTCACATATTTATCCGAAAAGTAATGTAATGTGAGATAATCTTACAAAACTTTTACCCTGTTCCACGTTTCTTACTTAATCTGACCCAAGAATAGATGACATATCATAGGACCAGCCATTTAGGCCACTAAATCCGGCGTGTCTTATGGTATAATCCTTTGTCGATATGACGCACGTTTAGTAGCAGTTAATCTGTAAATGAAGGTCTTCAATATTGTAAACAAGCATATACACTGACTGACAGAGCAAATGCAACACCAAGAAGGAATGGTCAGAACTTTATGCCAATTGCAGGGTAGACTGACGTCACTGAGGTATGCTCATGATGTGAAATGCGCCGCTGTGCTGCGCACGTAGCGAACGATAAATGGGACACGGCGTTGGCGAATGGCTCACTTCGTACCGTGATTTCTCAGCCGACAGTCATTGTAGAACGTGTTGTCGTGTGCCACAGGACACGTGTATAGCTAAGAATGCCAGGCCGCCGTCAACGGAGGCATTTCCAGCAGACAGACGACTTTACGAGGGGTATGGTGATCGGGCTGAGAAGGGCAGGTTGGTCGCTTCGTCAAATCGCAGCCGATACCCATAGGGATGTGTCCACGGTGCAGCGCCTGTGGCGAAGATGGTTGGCGCAGGGACATGTGGCACGTGCGAGGGGTCCAGGCACAGCCCGAGTGACGTCAGCACGCGAGGATCGGCGCATCCGCCGCCAAGCGGTGGCAGCCCCGCACGCCACGTCAACCGCCATTCTTCAGCATGTGCAAGACACCCTGGCTGTTCCAATATCGACCAGAACAATTTCCCGTCGATTGGTTGAAGGAGGCCTGCACTCCCGGCGTCCGCTCATCCGCTCAGAAGACTACCATTGACTCCACAGCATAGACGTGCACGCCTGGCATGGTGCCGGGCTAGAGCGACTTGGATGAGGGAATGGCGGAACGTCGTGTTCTCCGATGAGTCACGCTTCTGTTCTGTCAGTGATAGTCACCGCAGACGAGTGTGGAGTCGGCGTGGAGAAAGGTCAAATCCGGCAGTAGCTGTGGAGCGCCCTACCGCTAGACAACGCGGCATCATGGTTTGGGGCGCTATTGTGTATGATTCCACGTCACCTCTAGTGCGTATTCAAGGCACGTTAAATGCCCACCGCTACGTGCAGCATGTGCTGCGGCCGGTGGCACTCCCGTACCTTCAGGGGCTGCCCAATGCTCTGTTTCAGCAGGATAATGCCCGCCCACACACTGCTCGCATCTCCCAACAGGCTCTACGAGGTGTACAGATGCTTCCGTGGCCAGCGTACTCTCCGGTTCTCTCACCAATCGAACACGTGTGGGATCTCATTGGACGCCGTTTGCAAACTCTGCCCCAGCCTCGTACGGACGACCAACTGTGGCAAATGGTTGACAGAGAATGGAGAACCATCCCTCAGGACACCATCCGCACTCTTATTGACTCTGTACCTCGACGTGTTTCTGCGTGCATCGCCGCTCGCGGTGGTCCTACATCCTACTGAGTCGATGCCGTGCGCATTGTCTAACCTGCATATCGGTTTGAAATAAACATCAATTATTCGTCCGTGCCGTCTCTGTTTTTTCCCCAACTTTCATCCCTTTCGAACCACTCCTTCTTGGTGTTGCATTTGCTCTGTCAGTCAGTGTACTTTCGTATGTCGATCTATATATATTTACTGATGTCGATTTTTAGCGATCGAGAAAGCGCGTGTCTGCTATTGTAATCAGTACTCCCCACACGCACTTTGACTGGCAGTATGAAAGGGTTCCTTCTCCAACTCCTGTGTAACTGTCATTAGTAAGGAAAGCCTACAATAGTAATGAATAGTTCCCTTCTCGATTTGACTTGCAGAAGGCAAGTGAGCATGCAGTTTTGTTTAAAACTCCCCTACCCGATTGCGTTTGGCAGTAGGCAAGGGTGCCCGCCATTATAAAGAAATGTCCTCATCTAAAATGTGACTGGCATTAGGCATAGTGGCCTGCTATTTTGATGGAAACTCACCAACTTGGTGTGACTGGCAGTAAGATGGCTGGCAGTAGGAAAATGGGCCTGGCATTATAATGATAACTGCACAACTCAATTTCGAGTGATAGTAGGGTAATTGCCTACCATTATAATAGAAACTCCTCAACTGTAATCTGTCTGGAAGTAGCAAAGGGGGGCTGCCATTTTAACGAAAACTCCCCAAATCGATTCTGTCCGCGTAGTAGGCAATGGGGCCTGCAATTATAATGTAAACTTCCCAACTCGATTGTGAATAGCAGTAGACAAGTGAGCCTGCCGTTATATCACAAATTCATAACAAACACTTTACATTGGAAACAACGTACGGGGACCTCCCCATGCTCTTTCTCGGATAACGCTAAGAGACATGCAATTTTAAAACAATCTTATTTACTGCATGTACACTATTTACTTCGATATTCGAATACAATGTAGAATACCGTAGCGAAACACGGGTACAATCGCTAGTCTCTAAATAAAATTCCTTATTCAAGTAAATGCCGCCTTCTGGCTGCATAATAGAACTAAGTCCCAGTACTACCAACTGACAGTTTGTTTTAACTAGCAATGGGCAATATACCTACATAAATTTTATGTCGTCCGTCTACATGCATAAATTGTTAGCATGCTGGCCTTTGGTCCAAGGGGTCCAGGGGGTCCCGGGTTCGATTTACGGTCGGGTCGGAGATTTTAACTTTCATTAGTTGATTCCTGTGGCTCGGGGACTAGGTGTTCTTGCCGTCTTCAGCATTAGCCTTCATCTTAGGAAGGGCCTCATCCTCACAGACGTACAGGGCACCTATACGGCGTCAACTCCAAAGACCTGCACCAGACCTGCCCGGAGGCCACACGTCATTATTATAAATTTATGTGAAAGGTAAAAAATGCATTATATTAGATTTAAGACTACAGCAAAGATGTCAGTAGGTAAGAAATTCAACAGAATTGAATGTCATATTGGTGATACAAAGCTAGAACAGGTCGATAATTTCAAGTATTTAAGTTATGTGTTCTCCCAGGATGGTAATATAGTAAGTGAGATTGAATCATGGTGTAGTAAGGCTAATGCAGTGAGCTCGCAGCTGCTATTCAGTGTTCTCTAAGAAGGAAGTCAGCTCCTGGACGAAACTATCTTTACATCGGTCTTTACTTTGCTTTACGGGAGCGAAAGCTGGGTGGACTCAGGATATCTTATTCATAAGTTAGAAGTAACAGACATGAAAGTAGCAAGAATGATTGATGGTACAAAGAGGTGGGAAAATGGCAGGAGGGTACTCGGAATGAGGAGATAAAGGCTAATTTAGGAATGAACTCGATGGATGAAGCTGTACGCATAAACCGGCTTGGTGGTGGGGTCTTGTGAGGCGAATGGAGGAGGATAGGTTACCTAGGAGAGTAATGGACTCTGTTATGGACGGTAAGGGAAGTAGAGGTAGACCAAGACGACGATGGTTAGACTCGGTTTCTAACGATTTAAAGATAAGAGGTACAGAACTAAATGAGGCCACACACTGGTTGCAAATCGAGGATTGTGGAGACGTTTAGTAAATTCACAGAGGCTTGCAGACTGAACGCTGAAAGACATAACAGTCTATAATGATAATGTATGTATGTATATTAATAATAATTGTTACGGAGATATCCGTGGTAGGTAGAGGTGAAAGAAGGTGCGGGTGTGAATGGGTTTCAAGCTACGAATTTAACGTGCAATGTAAAATTAATTTAAAATTTAACTAGGTTATATTTTCTTTTCAAAAACAAGAGATAACAATCATAACAGGTACAGAGTAGCAAAAATGTAGGTACAATATTACTGGATTCGGGCTCAGTGCCCTTACTTCATAACTCCTGGGCCATCAGCCCCGCCTTACTCCAAAAAAATTTTTAGCCAAGGGGCAGAAAGCCCCATTCATGCCCAGGAGCACTGGCTCCAAACATACACATAAAGCCTGCATGAGGCATACAGAAACAAATTTCAAAGAGCGATCCGCTCTCAAAATTGTAAGCCTATCACAAGGCCACACCAAACTCTACCTTCAAGCTGTCCTTCTAAGGACGTATTCACAGGGGTAAAATACCCAACCTACGGAGGTCTATTACATGAAAAGAAGGTTGATTACATGACCTCTAAAATAACAATTTGAGAGGAGGCGATCTTGCACTCCTAATACACTTTGTTTTTAAAACCTAATCTGGCTCTGGGCCGCTAACGCAAGGGCTAATCCCATACTACAGAGGTGACTTAGAGAAGAACACTTTACATTACATAAACGAAGAATAGTTTGAGAAAATAAGTTCACCTCAAAACAAATGTGAGTGGGAGCTCGAGAGGGAAGCACTCTCTATCCCAATATGTAGCTTTACAAGAAAAAGATGAAAAGTGTAATTACATTTTAGGAAAAGGTTACATGATGGAAATGCTTCGAACCCGCCGCGAGTGTTAAACTGCCAACCTAGCAAGAAAAGAAGTTATAAATAGGCCATTACCTGGTGTTGAACGGCTGAAGAAGAAAGAGGCGCTTCCCGCCTCCTGCTATGTACTTAATACACTGAAAGATGGAACAGAAGTGGCCCGGAGACCCTAAAATCAGCAGTTTATATACTCTCGCGGAAGTTTCTAGGCGTTAGGGGAAAGAAAACACCCGCCCACAATGTTTTTATTGGATAGGACCCCGCAATCGATTCAAGTTGGAGGAAGATACATCTGATTGGATAGAAATTAATTTAAGAAATTCGGGATTGGCTACATGCAAAACAAGGGAAAAGAGAGGGGTATACAGCCAACTTAAACAATAACAGAAAGAAATTTAGCAAAGAACAAACATTTGAAATAAAAATTTCTTCAACAAAATAGTTCTTTGACTCCGCACTAGGTTGCACTATTGTTGATCTTCAGTAGTGTCCTCTAGAAGAGAAAGTTCACACTTCTTACTTCAAGCTAAACAAAAACACATCAAAAGTGACACAGTTCAAAAACTCAAAATTTTCCACGTGGTGACATCTTCTGAGAAAGTAGAGAATTAATAGAATAGATAAAGTTCAACCTTCCTCCAGAAGAGGAGTTTCAACTGGCGCAACTTTTAAATAAACGGTGTAGAGGTGTACCGCCCGGTACAGACCTCCCCCCCCAAAAGTTCCTCCAGGGGTGACACATGAAATCAGTTTGAAACAAAGTCCAAGTAATGATGTGGATACGAAGATAGATAGCAGAAGCATTTACAAGATTTCTTAATTCAGTTTCAAAATGTTGTTGTTGCAGGTGAATGAAAGTCTTTATGTTTGTAGAATTTGAATTTCTGAAGATAAACTTTTAATACTTAAAGGTGAAGAAAAATTTTGCAATGTCCACCAAATATTGTTGTTGAATTCCCAAGTGTAGTTATTGCTTATGGTGACTGTCCATGTAGTTGATGTAGATTGAGTCGGATGGCCAGACCGGCCGTTGCAGCTTGCGTCCAACGGAGGCCGCTCGGACCCCTCAAGTACCCTGAGATACCGCTCGCCCGCACTATGAGGGGAGCAGAGGTGTTGAAGTACGCCGCGCCCGCGGTGAACAGATACAGGCTGCGGGCATGTAGCAGGTCGTGCGCCGCACATCAGCCTTGGCCGGGAGGAGAGCTCCGGCTCGCCGTTCACATGTCGTCCTCGCTGGAGAGGAGGGGG
Organism: Anabrus simplex; assembly: GCF_040414725.1. Classification (NCBI taxonomy): domain Eukaryota; kingdom Metazoa; phylum Arthropoda; class Insecta; order Orthoptera; family Tettigoniidae; genus Anabrus; species Anabrus simplex. Next base: position 375,798,065 of record NC_090265.1, on the reverse strand, counting down.
CCCATCCCCCTCCCCAGTCGCTGCACGGCGCTGCGCGGCTGCGGGGGCGCTGAAACATTAAAGCTAGGCGGCAGAATTGTGTTGGACTATCATCTTCTTTGAGGGTACAGGCTTGTGGAGAGGTTGAGGGGCCAGCGGCGTGTAGATATCCATGGCATTTACTATAATGAAGCCACAGTGTAAGGTGGAGCAGGAGACGGGAGCGTGGTAATGGCCGTGGCAAGAACAGGATGGCAGTTTAACGGGTCGGGGCAGGTTTTACACAAGGCTTACATCTAAAACCAAAATATTACAGAAGGGGCAGAATGCCTTAAAAGTGAAACTCAAAAAAATATAACCTTCATATCCTTTCAAAATAATATGAAGCAAGTTAACACAGAAATTACACCTGTTTCACCTGGGACAGGTGAACTCTAAATATCCTCTCGGTGGCTGGATTACTTAGCAATAAGGTAACCGGCGTAAGAAAATCGAGAATGATACAAGGCCCATGAAATCTGGGGGCAAGCTTGCCCGCGGGAACAAAATTTTTGACCATAACCTGGTCACCTACCTTCAAAGTGGTGGGTCTCCGTCCACGATCATACCTTTCCCTAACCTTTTCATGAGACACTTTAAGATTGGCTTTAGCCTTCTTCCAAAGATCTTTAATGTTATCCGGATCTATTGTCTCGGGTAGAATGTCATTCAAAGACCAGAGGTTAGAGAGCGGCGAGTTGGGAACAAACTTGAACATCAAAGAAGCTGGAGTAAATTTGTGTGATTCATGGACCGCCGAATTCAAAGCAAAAGCTAACCAATGCAGGGACGTGTCCCACCTAGAATGATCTTCATGATGATAGGCAATAAGTGCTGACCTGAGATTACGGTTAACCCGTTCAGCCAGAGATGGTTGAGGGTAATAAGCGGAAGTAGTTACATGAGAGATGGACAAGTCAAAACAGAATTTACGAAATAAATTAGATGTAAAAGCCTTAGCATTATCAGATACAATGTATTGGCACGGACCAAAAGAAGCGAAAATAGAATTTAAGCAAGTAATGGTTGACTGAGCGGTAGCCAGCTTAGTCGGAAATAACCAGGAAAATCTTGTAAAACCATCTACACACACAAAGATGAACTTGTTGGCATTACCCTTTGACTGGGGGAAGGGTCCCACATAATCAATATACAGGCGTTCCATGGGGCGCGACGCTTGATGAGAAGACAAAAGGCCTACTTTAGTGGACATGGTGGGTTTACTGATCAAACAAGATTTACAAGCTTTTACAAGTTCCCGAATTTCACCGTCCATACCTTTCCATATGAACATTTCACGAATCTTTTCACGAGTTTTAAAGATTCCAAGATGCCCCCCCAATGGGGTCTCATGATAGTATTTGAAGATCATAGGTACAAGAACCGCTGGAACAACAACTTTCATCAACTTATCATGCCTCGAAGGGCAACATAAAACACCATTCCTCAGAACATAAGGGACGACATGTTCCCCAGAAGAAAGGGTTTCCATTATCGGAGCCAGCGTAGGATCTTCACGTTGGTATTTCTCAATATCCCTAAAAAGCATGGGAGCATCTGTTAAGATGGCATTAACACCAGATAGTATGGACTCAGAAGGTGATGAACTGTCGACCGGTTCGTGGGTCTCTACGTCGTTATGAAACATACGGCTGAGTCCATCAGCAACAACATTTTCGGTACCTCTGATATGTCTAACATCAAACTGGAAGGCGGAAATACGAATAGCCCAGCGGGCTATACGACCAGTACGACGCGGCCTACCTAAGACCCAGCTTAAGGCTTGATTATCTGTCTCCAGGTCGAATTTAACGTGTTCCAGATAGAGACGGAACTTTTCTAAGGCAAATAAGACTGCCAAACCTTCGAGCTCATAGATGGAATACTTGGCTTCTTGAGCCGACAATGTCCTAGACGCATAGGCGATGGGTCGCCTCCCTAGTTCTGTCTCTTGAAGAAGGACTGCAGCTACAGCTGACGACGACGCATCCGTTTGGACGATGAATTTCTTCGAGAAATCAGGCATAGCAAGTACAGGGGCATTACAGAGAGCTAATTTAAGATCTTCGAAAGCGGCTTGTTGAGAAGGTCCCCACTCGAATTTGATGCCTTTCCTACGAAGAAGGTTTAAGGGCGCCGCTCTATTAGCGAAGTTAGGAATAAACTTCCTGAAGAAATTCACCATACCAATGAATCTAGCGATACCTTTGATGTCCTTAGGAGGTTTAAAATCACGGATGGCCTGTGTTCTAGAATGATCGACAGCTACCCCATCGGGTGACACAATATGCCCTAGGAATGACATAGAGGGCTTAGCAAAGGCAACCTTGGACAACTTGACAGTTAACCCAGCCTTACGAAGGCGATTCAGAACTTCTCGCAGATGATCTAGATGTTCTTCAAAAGTCTCGGAAAATACGACGACATCATCCAAGTAGTGATATAAGTACTCAAATTTGATGTCGGAAAAGACCCTATCTAGTAGCCTAGTGAGCACAGCTGCCCCCGTGGGGAGCCCGAAAGGCACGCGGTTGTATTCGTATAAGTTCCAGTCCGTGGCAAACGCTGTAAGATGTTTAGACTCTTCGGCAAGGGGAATTTGATTATAGGCCTGATTCAAGTCCAAGATGGTGAAGAACTTGGCCTTACGAAACCATGAAAAGCAAGAATGAAGGTCGGGAAGGGGCACAGATTGCAACACCACCTTCCGATTGAGAGCCCTGTAATCAATGACAGGCCTGAAGCCTCCTTGGGGTTTCGGGACTAGAAAAATAGGCGAAGAATACGCTGACTTAGAGGGCCTAATAATACCATCCTTCAACATCTGATCGATGATTTCTTTCAGAGCCTTCATTTTAGGTGGAGATAGCCTATACGGTGGAAAACGGACAGGAATCGAATCCGTGACCTCAATTTTGTATTCAATAAGGTCAGTAACACCAAGAGTATCAGAGAACACCTCGGGAAACGACTGACACAGTTTCCGAATACTATCAGCCTGCTCCTCAGGTAGATGTCTAAGGTCTAACAACATCTCATCCTGGGTAGGCGAAATAGATGAACATGATACAGAATTACACTTTAACAAGGGAATTCTACAATTGGACGCAAATTTGAATGTGCACGACCTACTCTGGAGATCGAGCACCAGACCAGTGTGAGAAATGAAGTCCGCTCCCAATATGATGGGGCAAGACAAGTGCTTAGCCACAAACAGTTTGATTTTCCATGTAAATTTAAAAATACGAATTTTGACCAGTACGGAACCTAGAATTTCTAATGGCGATGAATTAGCCGAAACATATTGAATAAGAGCTGAAACATGGTCAGGTAGTTTACAAACAGATTTCAATTTAGAATACCATTCAGCCGAAATAATCGAACAAACACTGCCTGAATCTAAAAGAGCTGTTATAGGCTCGTTATTTAACTCAATCTTAAGAAAAGGAACAGGTGCGGGGGTATCCGCCGCAATCCTAAGACATTCTTTAGGGCATTCAAAAGATGAATTTGAAGGCTGATTGTTCTCTGCATTTACAACCTGTTTACTAGGGGCTGAGTCTCGGGAAGATGGATTAGTCGACTCAACCGATGCCACTAGTCACTTTTTATTATTGGCATATGTGGAATTGGCACCAGAAGTTGAGCAGGAGGGGGTGCTATTTGAGTTTGGGCAATTTTTGGCGATATGTGAGAAGGCCCCACACTTAAAACAGCCTTGTGATGAACCAGCTCCATTATTTGCCCTACTAGACTTGATCAGAGGACACTTATTGCGCAGATGGTCAGGCGACCCGCAAGCATAACATTTACGAGGGGTGACTGATCGGCGAGGTGGAAGCCGAGTATTACTAAAAGAAGGCGGGGGTTCTTTTGCCACACGCAAGGAATCGGCATACCTAACTCCTTCCGCAGAGACGGCTAATGCTTCCAGTTCAGAGAAGGTTTGCGGGCACGCCGCGAAACACAAATATGACCTGTAGGGTGGTGAAATCCCTTCGATAATAGCTTGCACGATCTGATCCTCAGGGAAGTGGAGAGCAAACACCCTAGTATAAAACTTAATATCTTGGATGAAGTCTGCCAGGTTTTCATCCAAGCGCTGTACCCGATAATAGTATTTCTGAATAAGAGATGACCTCGCGCGGGCAGGAATAAAATTTGCAAGCAGATGTGCATGGAAATCTTCGATAGATGACTGTTCAGCTATGGCTCTTACTATTTTATCTGAGAGAACCCCAATAGCATAAGGATAGATAATTTGCAAAATTTGACATGGGGAAAGAGAAAACACAAGGGCATGATCCTGAAATTCCACTAGAAATCTTAAAAATGAAATTACGTCACTGGTGGTATTAACGGAAAACTTGGATATACCTCTGAGCAACATTGCCAATGGATGAGGCAAGCTGCTAAACCCGGGCGACATAGTAGGTAAAGGTTTCAATGGCAAGGAAGTTAATTCAGCACGTACATTGTTCAACGATGTGCGGCGTTCAGACTCGTTGTCCAATGGGGCAGAGATAGTTTGAGCAGCAACGGTTATCCTATTGCCTTCTCCCTTAGCAGGTTCTTCCTCACTACTTACATTCACTATGGTGGGCTGATCAGATTTGGGAGGAACTTCCCCAGTTAACAATTGAGTGACTTTACTAGACAATTCAGAGATAGTTTCAAGGAGCGTATTAGCTTGCTTCCTCTGAACGTCATTCACCTTCAGAGACAACAGATCATTAACTCTATTTGAAAAGTGATATAATCTGCCTTGCACACGCTTAATTTGGTTAGGAGACGGATCGTTTTCATCAAAAAAGCTGACTACAGATGCTAGCCCAGTAATATTCTCGACGATCGTGGAAAGAGAGTCATCAATTTCTTTCTCTCCCAAATTGGGGATGGAAATGGGCAAATCAAGGGACTCTCTAAGCTTGTTGGTGTCGATTGCAACCGTGCCTCCAGATTGCACATTTCTGATAGTTAACTCGTATATCAACTCCTCTTTGCGCAAGTAGTTAAGGAGGAGAACATCGCGAGGGCCGGGCATGATGACAGAACAATTTTGAAAAACTCAAAAAATTCCAGCAACTGAGAAAATTGTTAGAGTTCGAATCAAAGCAATGTTTAGCCGTCAAAAGGGGCTAAATTGAGACCCATTCAACCACGCTCTGCTACCACTTGTTACGGAGATATCCGTGGTAGGTAGAGGTGAAAGAAGGTGCGGGTGTGAATGGGTTTCAAGCTACGAATTTAACGTGCAATGTAAAATTAATTTAAAATTTAACTAGGTTATATTTTCTTTTCAAAAACAAGAGATAACAATCATAACAGGTACAGAGTAGCAAAAATGTAGGTACAATATTACTGGATTCGGGCTCAGTGCCCTTACTTCATAACTCCTGGGCCATCAGCCCCGCCTTACTCCAAAAAAAATTTTAGCCAAGGGGCAGAAAGCCCCATTCATGCCCAGGAGCACTGGCTCCAAACATACACATAAAGCCTGCATGAGGCATACAGAAACAAATTTCAAAGAGCGATCCGCTCTCAAAATTGTAAGCCTATCACAAGGCCACACCAAACTCTACCTTCAAGCTGTCCTTCTAAGGACGTATTCACAGGGGTAAAATACCCAACCTACGGAGGTCTATTACATGAAAAGAAGGTTGATTACATGACCTCTAAAATAACAATTTGAGAGGAGGCGATCTTGCACTCCTAATACACTTTGTTTTTAAAAACTAATCTGGCTCTGGGCCGCTAACGCAAGGGCTAATCCCATACTACAGAGGTGACTTAGAGAAGAACACTTTACATTACATAAACGAAGAATAGTTTGAGAAAATAAGTTCACCTCAAAACAAATGTGAGTGGGAGCTCGAGAGGGAAGCACTCTCTATCCCAATATGTAGCTTTACAAGAAAAAGATGAAAAGAGTAATTACACTTTAGGAAAAGGTTACATGATGGAAATGCTTCGAACCCGCCGCGAGTGTTAAACTGCCAACCTAGCAAGAAAAGAAGTTATAAATAGGCCATTACCTGGTGTTGAACGGCTGAAGAAGAAAGAGGCGCTTCCCGCCTCCTGCTATGTACTTAATACACTGAAAGATGGAACAGAAGTGGCCCGGAGACCTTTTTTTTTTTTTTTTTACCTTCGGGGGGCCCCCGAAGCCCGCTCCCCCCGCGTGACCAACGACTCAATCTACATGGCCTCCGACATGCTATTATTTCTAAGAAGAAGAAAGAGATAGCAGGGAAGAGTGGGAAGTGATACAAGGAGTATCTGCCGGTTTCCGAGTCAGACTCGCTACCACGGCAAAGTTTGTATTGGTTGGATAGTGTTAAGGTATGGTATTGAAGGGTCAGGGAAAAACCACATAGGCAGAAAGAAGAAAGAGCCTACATGTAAAACCTGACATCTTTTGATAGCACATGCAAGGATGTGGGCTGGAAAAAGACCAGAGGTTATGTTAGTTAGGAACAGGTAACATGCACAAACATAAACCAATTCCTTGCAATTTTTGTTATTATGGGGATCAGTCCTTCTTGTCACTGCCGGGTCGGCTCGGGTCTGCTAGCGTCTGGGCTTTGGGCCACAGGTTCGTCCCATTGTCCAGCAGCCAGCAGTCCCTGGTGCCAAGTCTCCTTTTGGAGAGGGGGGAATTAGAGCCAAGCCTTGCATGCAAGGGGCTATCTTCTTCCTCCTGTCGATGTCCCTCTATGCGGTGTTGTTTGAACACACTTGTCACTGCAGATCTAAAACTAAGATTATTAATAACATATGTATATACAAGTTCTCATTGGAGTGCCGGCTGTTTGCCTGCTCTCACGTCCAGCTTACAACCTAGATGGGAAAGAGATAACAGATAGATATTAGTGCTGTTTATAGGGCGCGGGCTGGTGTTCCGCTCCCATGTCTCTGTAGGGGGGCGGGGGTGGATTGACACGTCCTTGGCCGTCTGGCTGCGTTGCCGTCGTCTTCTTAAGTTGTACTTTTTGTCAATCTTCCTCGCCTGGTCCCTGGGTCTAGGACAGCTGAAACATATTTACATATTTACATAGGTGTCTGCAGTGTGTGGGTGTATGTGGTATATAGGTGTCAGCTTGGCGGGAGTGGGTTGGCTATCGGCCCCTCGCCCACCCAACCCTGTGGCTGAACAGAATGTGCTTCGGTGTAGGATACTTTTTGTACAGATCAACGTCGTAGCGTCCGATCCCGCTTATTAACGGGTTGATCTTATTACTCCATGACTTTCTGTACATGTTTAGTGTCTGTTTACGTATTTGGTGCCTTATTGAGCTGACTTTCGCAATACTGCGTAGTTGGCGTATTGGCGTGTCGAAAGGGAGTCTGGTCGCTGCTCGTAGGCATTTATTTTGTATTAATTCCAGCTTATCCAGGTTCGTCATTGCAGTGTACCCCCACGCTGGGGCCGCGTACATGATTATTGGTCTGATTAAGGCCTTATACATGTTTATGGCTACTTCCGTTTTAATACTGGACTTTTTGTTCAGTATAGGATATAGCTGGTTAAGTCGTATGTGTGCTTTTCTTTGAATATCATTGATGTGGTGTAGCATGGTGAGCTTTCTGTCTAGGATTACTCCTAGGTATTTGACTTTGTCATGCCACACTATATCTTCGTTGAAAAGCTTTAGCGCTTTTATGTTGACTGGTTTGCGTGTGAGTCTGTTCTTCTTAGTGAACAGCACTGCTTGGCACTTGTCAACATTGACCTTGATGCGCCATTTCGTTAGCCAAGGCTCGAGAGTTCTTAGTGCTACTTGGAGCCTCTTTCGAGCGCACGCTAGCTGTGGATGTTGAACTGAGATAGCGGTGTCATCAGCGTAGAGGTGTGTGGTAGTGAGTTCTGTCGTAGGCATGTCGTTTGTATACAGGACGAAGAGGATTGGGCCGATAAGGGACCCTTGGGCTACGCCCGCTCTAATCCTGCGAGTACTTGACAGCGTGTTATGTACGTCTACTTTGAACTCTCGGCCCTCCAGATAAGATTTAATAAGTCTTATATAGCCTGGGTGGAATTCGTGGTCTATTAGTTTCGCTAGTAGGCCTTCGTGCCAGACTTTGTCAAATGCTTTCTGGATATCAAGGAAAACCGTTCCTGTGTCTCTTCGTTTGTTGAGACCTATGGTGGCTTGTTCTATGAATCGAGTGAGCAGTTGTGGGGCAGAATGTGCGTTCCTAAAGCCAAACTGCTCGTTGCGAATTATGCCTTTTTCCTTGATATGCCCTATTAACCTTTTCAGTAGTATTTTCTCGAATACTTTACTGAGGGCGTCCAGAAGGCTGATGGGTCTGTAGTTGTTGGGGTCTGACTTGTCTTTGCCTGGTTTTCCAAATACGAGGATCCTAGCCCTTTTCCATTGTTCAGGGTAGTATTGTAGTCTGAACATTGCATTGAAGATGCTGGTAAGTAGTGTTAGGGCTTTGTGAGTTAATTTCTTAATTATTATGTTCTGGATCTCGTCTGGGCCTGGCGCCTTCTTGGAGTTAAGATGACCTATAATCCACTTAATTTCGTGTATATTTGTCCTCTTAACCTCCGGCTTAGGTGCGTTTTCAAGGAATTCTGCTACCTTTGCCTCAGTTTGCCTGATGAAGGCTGGGTCAGATGGTATTTCGTTTGGGGTGAAAGCCGCCTCTATGGAGTCCGCTATGATTTCGGCTTTGTCACGGTTCTCGTATACCGGGCCGTTAGGTCCCTTGATGGTAGGGATGTTGTGTGGTTCTCGCGTGAAGTGTCTCGCTAAGTTCCACACTGGCCTGGTGTTGGTGTCGAAAAGTTTGAGGTGGTTGTTCCACTTTTCCGACCTGTATTCGAGTAGTTGCTTTTGTATTTCCGTGTTTAATTCGTTTTTCATCTCGCGGTCTTCGTCTCTGTGATGTCGAGCCCAGTTACGCCTGTGACTGTTGCGCCTGCGTATTAACTCTTTAATGTGCGCTGGAATCTCGAAAAGAGGTGTTTCTCTGTGTTTGCTTAGCGGTATGCTCGCAGTTGTGGCTGTTGTGGTGGTTTTGACTGCTTCGTCAATTTGGGCTGGGCTGTCTATTAGCATGCCTTCGCTTCCCTGTAGGAGTGTGTCTAGCTTGCGTTCGAATTTGCCCCAGTTGGCTGCTTTATAGTTGAGCCGGCGTCTGGGGTTTTTCTCATATTCCTCTGGGTTCGCATCTAGTGTAAATATCACTGGTTGGTGCCTCGACCCCAGGTCGTTCACTACCTTAATGCTATGCCTTTGAGGAATATGTCGCAATAGGGCTATGTCAAGTATGTCGGATACTTGATCGTTCGGTGCTAGGAACGTGGGCTCACTGGGGGCTGTTACCACATAGTCCTGGGATAGCATGTGGTCATACAGCCTTGTGCCTGCTGGGTTTGGTTTCAGGCATCCCCAGGTGGCGTGTTTCGAGTTTAAGTCGCCTCCTAGCACTGTGTTTCGATTTAGCCCTAGTACTGTTTCTATGTCCTGAGTGTTAAGGCTTGTCGGTCTGGAGTATGTTGCTATTACATTTATGAGTGTTCCCTGCACTGGTAGGGCTATTCCACATGCCTCTAGCGTGACCAGCTCTGGTATGTCTACCTCCATGTGCTTGATGTCCTTCCTTACCAGGACTGCCACTCCTCCAACTTTGTTAGCCTTATCGCTTCTGTGCATTTTGTAGCCTCTTATAGTGAACTTCCTCCCCGGAGGGAGGAAGGTCTCTGTTAGGAGAGCTACGTGTATTGAGTTCGCGGCTAGGAAGGCTTCGAGTTCATATTTCCTGGACCTGACGCCCTGGCAATTCCATATTAGAACTCGAAGCTCCTGCGTGTTATTGTTATTATTATTATTATTATTATTATTATTATTATCTTCGTTGGGTTGTTCAGCCATCCAGGGTTAGGAGTTCGGAGATTGCATTAGCCAGGTCCCTTAGCCAGGGGTAGGGGAGCATGTTGGCCATCATAACCCCAGTGGTTATGGCTACCGACAGGTTCAGGTTCGGAAAGAAGGTTTTCAGGATTTCTTCTATCCTTTCCCTGAACGCCTTTACTGCCATGTTCCCCGCTGGCTGTTGTGCCTGTAGCTGTGTTGTTGGTGAGATTGGTGTGGTGAGAGGTGAGGGCGAGGGGGGTGGTGGTGCGGATGCCGGCTGACTATCGGCAGGTTCTCTGCGGGGGGTGGAGCTGGCCTGGGGTGGGCCTTCTAGTAGCTCGGGAAGTGCTGGCGTGGACTTAACCTGCCTTTGTTTGGTTTCTTGGGGCTGGGCCTTCTTGTTGTTCTTACTTGAGGTCTTAGCTCGGACGGTGGTGGGGCCCGGAGACCCTAAAATCAGCAGTTTATATACTCTCGCGGAAGTTTCTAGGCGTTAGGGGAAAGAAAACACCCGCCCACAATGTTTTTATTGGATAGGACCCCGCAATCGATTCAAGTTGGGGGAAGATACATCTGATTGGATAGAAATTAATTTAAGAAATTCGGGATTGGCTACATGCAAAACAAGGGAAAAGAGAGGGGTATACAGCCAACTTAAACAATAACAGAAAGAAATTTAGCAAAGAACAAACATTTGAAATAAAAATTTCTTCAACAAAATAGTTCTTTGACTCCGCACTAGGTTGCACTATTGTTGATCTTCAGTAGTGTCCTCTAGAAGAGAAAGTTCACACTTCTTACTTCAAGCTAAACAAAAACACATCAAAAGTGACACAGTTCAAAAACTCAAAATTTTCCACGTGGTGACATCTTCTGAGAAAGTAGAGAATTAATAGAATAGATAAAGTTCAACCTTCCTCCAGAAGAGGAGTTTCAACTGGCGCAACTTTTAAATAAACGGTGTAGAGGTGTACCGCCCGGTACAATAATAATAATAATAATAATAATAATAATAATAATAATAATAATAATAATAATAATAATAATAATAATAATAATAATAATAATAATAATAATAATAATAATAATAAGATATCTTGGTCTCTTTCATTCACCAGGCATTATTTTTCCCGTGTGGGTTGGGGTGGCAGAATAACATCCACAGTATCCCCTGCCTGTCGTAAGAGAAGCGCGAGTCACCGCGCACTTCATCGCTCCTGCGGTAATCGCAAGCAGGAGGAACACCTGCTCTGGTTGGAGAGGGGAACACACATAACACACGCCCGAAATTTTTTCGGCTGGGTGGCCATCATCTTTAATAGCTCACTCAGTCGGCCCACTATAAACACAAACAGGCAGACGCCTAGTTGGCAGTCGCCTATCCTCATCATGACCTACTGCCTCATCCCTGGCGTGGAACTCCACATTCCCGAAGATCACATATTTGAAGACCTCCAAGCAGACGACGTTCCAGTTCTCAACGCCTTCAGACTACAGGACGGTCAGACCGCAGCACCATCTACTCACGTTTTAGTCCAACTAGAAGGAGAAGCAGCCCAACGCCGCCTGTTCACAACCGGAGCAAACATCCATAATAAAACCTACGCAGTGGTGCCAACCCCCCCATGCATCCTGAACCAAATAAAAGCCGACCCTTATCACATCCCCATCATCCAGGTGCCCCCATCGCCTCTACCAACCTTACCCACAACAACAACAACAACAACAACTACCCTCACAACCATAACTCCGTCAACTTGTACCCCCTCCCCAGACATATTCACCACCGTCACAACTTCCCACCCATCCCCAGTAATGTCATCATCCCAGCAGACCCCAGCCTCCCCACCACTGCAATTTCCGCCGGACGCCGCAGTCTCACCACCAGCAAACCAACAACAGACGCCCCCACCAGCCGTCTTCAGCTGTGTACTACGTGGGATATCTCCAGAAGTTACCGAGCAAAACATAATCCAAGAACTACGGAAAACTGGAGTCAATGTACTTAGAGCCATCAGAATTTACAACAGCCATGGACCTACTTTCATGATGCGCCTCCAGATGCCCAGTAAAGAAGACGCCCAGCACCTCATCAGTACCGGCGCACAAGTCTATGGTCGCCGCCATCGAGTAGAGCCCTCCCACTCCCCACCCCTACCCCCACGAAACCGCCAACCATCGATCAATTCACACCGCCGCCCCCAGCCAACCCTCCCCTGTGTTCCCCCATATCTACAACAAACTCCGTTCCCTCTCCCAACTGGACCCATCCCTCTACCTCTCCAAACATACGACCTTCTTCGCCTCCTCATTCTATCTCTCCATAACATCACCACCACCCTCCAGTTCCTAACCTCCAATAGCTACCCCGGACCCTACGTCCGACCGACTTAGGCACATCATACTCATCTTTAAGAATTGTATCACCTCATCCATCAGTCTGCATTGTAAAACTCACCAAAATATCAATAAAGTCTTATATACCAGCACTTAGACAAGACGCAAATCCTCTCCCATCTCCTAACTCTCCACATCCTTTACCCACCTCCTTCTTCCATCACATCTCCCCAACCCGCCCGCATCTCTTGGCCAGAGAGAGGGCGACACCCTCTAGGTGGCCCGCCCCACCCCTTCAGGGTGGGGAATGAAAGCATTGAAGCAAGCAAGCAATCGCAAGCACCTGCTGTCCAGAGTCGTGAATTTTGAGACTCATTAGAATGTTTACTTTAGCAACCAGTTTGTAGCCGTGAGTTTTGATACTATTTATAACTAATTTTAGCCCGTGAGTTTTGGAACTCGTGAGTTTTGAGACGTAACCGTGTGGAGATAAGGTGTTGCTTCTTGTAGTTGTCAGTGAGTCCGCATTAATAGTGAGAGAAATGGAGCAAGAGGAAGGTAGGACCTTTGTGTGTAGCAAAGCACAAAAGAGGAAAACCGCTCAGAAGTGACCATAGGCAGTGCAATGTGAATGTGTTCACTAAACTAAGTGAACAGAATCCAGGTTTAATCGTTTATTCAGAAGTTCAGATCTTCGCACTGTTGTCGTATGCGATGCGCAGCCCTGTACGTCCGAACGCGAGACGTTGACGGGGTGGAGGTCGCGGTACTACACGCTCAGCGAATCACAACTCTTTCTTTAGCGGAGGCGTGGACATACCATGTTTACATCAGGATTAAACTCTCGTGAAAAGACATATAATTGATCTCCACATTCCTATAACCATGGGACCAATTCGAAAACACACTGTCCTACCGTAAACTTTACATGCTATGATACTAAAGTATCTCCGTCGGCCACTCGATGTTTCTAGAGGTTACACGGTGTTTGCCCCAGCAGCCAGTCGCCTTAAGCGAGGCCCAAAACTCAGCAGGTGGTCGAAAGATGATGATGCTCGCAGGCAGCTGCGAACTCCTTTTCTTACGGCTGACTGGTCGGTCTTGGGTTCGGAGAAAACATGTAATGGCCACATTAAAGATAAATCATCTAAGGGTGCCAACACCTAGCCATTACCATTCTTATTAAAAGGTTCCAACATACGGTCCTAGGTGGCAACCCCAAACAGAAAAGTGACACTTACAGGCAGGCCAAAGTACTGTTATCTTGCTGCATACGACTTCTATTAGATTTTTCATAACTAAGATTTGTACATTTAAAATAATTTTTCGGCAAATATCCGCATGGTGATGAATAGAAATTCATATGACTAAATGGGTGCTAATTTTTGCTCGTGTGATTTAACCTTTCCACTCACAAACGGGGCAACTCTTCAGCCACTTGTTATATAACTTACTAATCCTCGTCGTGGCCACATAGTCACACGTGATTTATAACTACACATCATGGAAAACCTTCTACAGAATAGCTCAGGCAGTAGAGCGCTCGCCTTCCGAGTCCAGCTTTTAGGATCGATCCTGGTTCAGCCCAATAGTATTTGAAGATGCAGCCTCATATCGGTAGATTTAGTGGCTCGTAAATTGGGACACAATTCTGGCACATCGGCGTCTCAGAAAACCATAAAAATGTTGGTCGTAAAATCATTATGATGTATATTTGCAAATAAGCCCATTAGGACTAAGCGAAGTAGGCTACTTAAAGGCGTGCATTTGCCCATTGTGTTCATATTTCTTTCATTCCTTTACTGTGAACTTCCTTTCTGTCTTCATGGCATGTTGTTCCAGTCTTCTTCTTTGACCTTTTCTCTTAGTCAACTTGTCATTTGTGAATTTTGGATCTGAAGATTACCCGGTTTTGGATATATGCTGGTGTAATTTCTGCCAATTTCAGATCGATTTTGATTTCGCCAATCCATTTCATTGTGTGTTTTGGTTTTACTCCTGTTTTCACAGAATTCGCCTATTTATTTTGTAAGTCTGTCTGGACCCATTCCTTTAATGTGTTATAGAATCTTAACATATACGTCTCTGTGGTGCAGGAGTTAGCGTGATTAGCTGCCAGAGGCCCCGGTTCGATTCCCAGCTCTGCCACGACATTTGAAAAGTGGTACGAGGGCTGGAACGGGGTCTACTCAGCCTCGGGAGGTCAACTGAGTAGAGATGGGATCGATTCCCACCTTAGCCATCCTCGAAGTGGTTTTACGTCGTTTCCCACTTCTCCTCCAGGCAAATGCCGGGATTGTACCTAACTCAAAGCCACGGCCGCTTCCTTCCCTCTTCCTGTCTATCCATTCCAATCTTCCCATCCCCCGGCAAGGCCCCTGTTCAGTATAGCAGGTGAGGCCACCTGGGCGAGGTACTGGTCATTCTTCCCAGTTGTATCCCCAGACCCAAAGTCTCACGCTCCAGGACACTGCCCTTGAGGCGGTAGAGGTGGGATCCCTCGCCGAGTCCGAGGGATAAACCAACCCTGGAGGGTAAACAGATTAAGAAAAAAAGAAAGATAGAAAGAAAGAATCTTAACCTGCGTTTTCTATTATCACTGTGAATATTTGTGTATTGTTGACTTCCCGTTTGCTTCTGAGTCGGTATTGTTCGTCGGCGAGTTTTGGGCCTAGAATTTTTCATATAATTTTGCGTTCTTTTTTCTCAATGTTTTCATTGTCTGCTTTCCTGTTCAATATTAGCGTTTCCATTTCTTCTTCTTCTTCTCTTATTAACTTCCACTCCCTCAACTTTAGCACTTTCTTGTTTGCACGCAATATTTAACAAACTGTTTCACATTTAGTTTGCAGTTTGGCTTCTTATGATATTGGGATGCACATACAGTACAAGTACAGAAGCTCTCACTGAATCCTCGCAGCCACAGCAAAGCCGTTCGATTCCCAGCCAGGTCAGGGATTTTTACCTGGACCTGAGGGCTGGTTCGAGGTCCACTCAGCCTACGTGATTAAAACCGAGGTGCTATCTGGCAATGAGATAGCGGCCCCGGTCTCGAAAACCGAGAATAACGGCCGAGAGGATTCGTCGTGCTGACCACATGACACCTCGTAATCTGCAGGCCTTCAGGCTAAGCAGCGGTCGCTTGGCAGGTCAAGGCCCTTGAAGGGCTGTAGTGCCATGAGGTTTGGTTTGGTTTTAATGGGAGAAAAAATGGTGTTCTGTAAAGTAATTGTAATTTTACTGTTTACTGGTTGAAAAAGTAATTTGCAATTGCAGTTAAGTAAAATAATTCTCAGGTAACTGTAATTCAGCCCAATTACTTTTCCCTTGCACTTTTCCATCACTGGTTATAACATACTAAGTTTCTTCTCCTTCTTTCTTAATCCATTTACTCTCCAGGGTTGGTTTTCCCTCGGACTCGGTGAGGGATCCCAGCTCTACCGCCTCAAGGGCAGTGTCCTGGAGCGTGAGACTTTGGGTCGGTGATACAACTGGGGAGGAGGTCCAGTACCTCGTTCAGATGGCCTCACCTGCTATGGTGAATAGGGGCCTCGTAGGGCGATGGGAAGATCGGAAGGGATAGACAAGGAACGGGGAAAGAAGCAGCCGTGTCCCTAAGTTAGGTATCATCCCGGTATTTGCCTGGAGGAGAAGTGCGAAGCTACGTTAAACCATTTCGAGGATGGCTGAGGTGAGAATCGAACCCACCAACTACTCACTTGACCTCCCGAGGCTGAGTAGTCCAAATTACAACCCTCATACCACTTTTCAAATTTCGTGGCAGAGTCGGGAATCGAACCTGGGCCTCCGGGAGTGGCAGCTAATCACACTAATGCCTACACCACAGAAGCGGACTATAACATTCTATTACTGGTCTCCACGAACCTGCTCCGCAGGCGTAGCAGGGGGAGAGGTGATACTCCCACGTGGCGCGTCCCAGGTGGCGGATAGGGGGGTCCTAACCGGCTTGCCGGCGGACTTGAGGGAAATAAAATACCTCTCGCGGACCAAACACACTACCCCCTGCGGGTGGGGGACGCACATGTAGAATACACCCGCGGTATCCCCTGCCTGTCGTAAGAGGCGACTAAAAGGGGCGACCAAGGGCTGACTGAATTAGCACCATGAAACTAATTTTGAATCGTACCATCACGCGGGGAACACCATAGGTTGCCTGTACTTGCGAGTAGTACCACTAAATTCGGTACGAAATAGGTTTGTGATTAGTAGCAGTAAAAGCCTGGCCTGGTGGATTCCAGTACCCGTGCGTCGTACCCATGTGTGCAACACCGCAGGTCTGGGCGTAGCCTGTGAGTTGTACCACTATATGAGCAGCACCGTGGGTCTACGTTGCCTGTGATTAGTACCCACTGTGTGAGGAACACCACGGGAATACCGGCGCCCGTGTTTAGTACACCTAGGTGGGGAACCTTCTCGGTTTGCGTTGACTCTGTGTTGGGCCATTGTGTGAGACACACCATAGGTCTGCGTTACTTGTACGTATTGCAATACTTGTGAGTAGTACCATCTTTTGTGGAACACCGTGAGTCTTCGCTACTTCTGATTAATACCCCAACATGACACATACCATGGTTCTATTTTACTCGCGACATGTACCATTCTGTGGGGCCTTAGACGTGGATTTTGCACCCCCTTTAGACACCAAGCATCATTGTGCTTTATAAGTGGTTCCTTGGTCGGTAATATATTATTTTTGATCTGTTTTGAGTCTGATCCACTGCTTTTTGTTTGTTTCTTTGTTGTTTTTTGTTTTTTGTTGGGTTCATGTCCATCCATTCATTCTTCATGACATATTTTATTTTTATTTTGGTCAGTGGATGCGTTTGAAATTTTTGTTATTTCATTTCGTACCATTAGGGGCCGATGACCTTCGATGTTAGGCCCCTTAAAACAACAAGCATCATCATCATCTATTACTGGTCTTAAATCACACTGGTTTTCTTCTCATGGTTTCCTATTGCCTTCATGTACCCTTTTACTGTTATGTATGTTTATAAACGGTCTGAATGTAATAGTTACTAGCCAGATAAATGATTAATATTCGCTAATATTTTCCCTGTCACAATTTTGCTTTTAAATCGAAACACTTCTGTGGCATTGGAATATATGTGCACAAGTTCTGTTTTACTTATTTTTAGGTTAATATGGTATGTTTAAAAAAAAAAGAAAAAACTCGTATCCTCATCTCGAGGTGGTGCAGTTCTTTTCAAGCGCACCCTCAATGGAGGTGAGCTACACGTACCATTTCAACCACATATCAGCCCTCCTGCCATTCTTAAATTCTGGCAAGTGATAACATTTCCTTTGCTGCATCACTGAGTAAAACTTTGCATCTCTTAACAGAGTTCTTTTAGGGGCTGTCTGGCCGAGGCGGTAGAGGCGTGCTCGGTTCGCCCGGAAGGACGTGGGTTCGAATCCCCGTCAGGAAGTCGTAACATTTAAGAAATGCGATTTCCACTTCCGGAGGTGCATATGACCCTGAGGTTCACTCAGCCTACACCAAAAATGAGTACCAGGTTAATTCCTGGGGGCAAAGGCGGCCGGGCGTAGAGCTAACCACTCTACCCCATCACGTGCCGAGGTTCCACTCCTCCAAGGGCATTCATGGCCTGTGCGGAGGTGACTTTGCTTTAGCACAATTGTTTTAGAATATATCATCAGGTCAAATGTGCACAAGTAGTAAACATGTATAATTTTGTCTGAGTTAAAAGAATTTAAAAAAGCCCATTTGTGTTACTTCTCACGGTCAGCATTTAAATTAATTTGGTTGCATATTAGTGAATAACTTAGGTTTATTCAGTGCCTAGAACTTAACGTTGAGAATATTTTGTTATGAGTGAATATTGTCAATTAAATTTTATTCATTGGGTAAATCCACACAAGTTCAATGATATTGAACAAACAGAATAATAAAGTAAAACACTTAATTATTTTTACCTCTCTTAGTTTTCTAAAAATTCAGAAACACATGTCTCGTATGTTGTAGACGATAATAACAATATCATATTGCACCATATGTCTTTGAAGTGTATCCATTTCTATTTGCATTAAGTATCTTTACATTGGAAATCCCTGATTTATTGAAAGTATATTTGCTATTTTTATCGCCCTCTCCCGAAACATTATGCTTTTTTTTTTGCTAGAGGCTTTACGTCGTACCGACACAGATAGGTCTTATGGCGACGATGGGACAGGGAAGGGCTAAGAGTGGGAAGGAAGCGGCCGTGGTCTTAATTAAGGTACAGCCCCAGCATTTGCCTGGTGTGAAAATGGGAAACCACGGAAAACCATTTTCAGGGCTGCCGACAGTGGGGTTCGAACCTACTATCTCCCGAATACTGGATACTGGCCGCACTTAAGCGACTGCAGATATCGAGGTCGGTCGTTATACTTTAAGACATACATTTTTGTCCTACGTCCACAGAGTTACCGCGAACATTCAGTCGACGGACGTAATTTTATAATATTATTCTAGTCAGTCTTTATGAAACTTTCCACTTCACAACATGCTGCTGCCTATTTATTTACTTGAGTTATTTTACGAAACTGTACTTCATTTTTACCACTTTCTGTGTCCGACTCGTTGGCTGAACGGTCAGCGTACTGGCCTTCGGTTCAGAGGGCCCCGGGTTCGATTCCCGGCCGGGTCGGGGATTTTAACCTTAATTGGTTACTTCCAATGGCACGGGGGCTGAGTGTTTGTGTTGTCTTCATCATCATTTCATCCTCATCACGACGCGCAGGTCACCTGCGGGTGTCAAATAGAAAGACCTGCACCTGGCGAGCCGAACCCTTCCTGGGCTATCCCGGCACTAAAAGCCATACGACATTTCATTTACCACTTTCTGTTATATCAATCTTGCTTCCATCCTATTTCCCTACCCATCAATTCAAACGCTAGGATATAACTTTACATTATAATTTACATTGAATACATCGCCTAGGTATCCCTTTCATCTCTTGGGCCCTTTAGTACATTACGCTAAGCCACCTGACTCATTCAAGAATATGCACATTTCTCTTTTCCATTTATTAAGCTTCAAAAATCGTATCTTAGCATTCTGGTGGTTATTCCCAACTTATTTAAGAAGTCTTTCAGTTCATTTCTCTTGAATTCTCAAGTTCTTTGTTTGGCGCTATTCCTTTAATCTACGTAATGCTCCATGTCTGATTTTTTTAAAATTGGGTACCATTATTGGTACAATCACTAAAAGTAATATTACTACTTTGCTGATGAAATCCTTCTGTGATGTATTACTTTTCATCCAGTTTTAAAGCCATGCCATTGAAACTCTGGTAATTCATCGCGGTATTCCATCTAACTCATCGCAATGATGTACTTCAGGAGAACTCATCATACACCAGAGTTGACACGGAATTCTCTAATTTTCATTTATGCGAGTCTTAAAAATTCCTCATCGCTTCGTTTAATCGTGAGTCTTCTGAATCAAACGACTGAGGTTGGATCCTAGATAGAGCCAGGATTTTTGACTTATTCTTTACTTCCCAATCGAATCCTGACTCGGCCAGCCGTAAATGTGGATAAAGTTTCCGTCATCGGCAACCTTCTACCTATATATTCAATGAAGGGCTTTGGCTTGTCAAGATGTCTGCTGCCCAGACAAATGGCCTTAGGCTGTTGGAATGCTATGTAGTCAGGATGAAGACTTTCTCGGACATATTTTTTGGCTCTCCTGGTATACTTTACGCTGTACTGGCAAATATTACAATGGTCTCGCTGTCCCTTATATCAAGCAGCTCCTGAATGAAATTGATTTCAGCCCTCAGACAAGAATGAAAATCCTCGGACCAGTCGGACATCGAATCTGGTGCCTTCGGATCAGAAACAAAGACTGTACCATTACGACAATGGGCAGGTATACTTTTTACGTAATAGTGGAAAATATACTGTAATGGAATATAATAATAAATTTGGACCGGCATCCCATACATTGCTCAGATAAAAGGGAAGTGTACATTAGTATGGCGAAGGGTTTAGGATGCCTGAATTGCATTTTATTCATAAACGAATTTCATAATGGAGGTCCGTTCATCTTTACAACGGGTTGAGCCAGGAGCCGGTGGAAACTACAGAAAAAATTACAGTATCCGACACTATCTGGGATCGTTTCTGGGTTCTTTCAATTAGGAGATTCACGACTAAATTTAGGATAAGGTTTCTTTTTGACTTACTTTAGGTGACTTAAAAAAATTAAATCTGTGTCATATTTGATTCATGATGTGAGTTCGTGTTGATTATTTGAAATCACAAATTTCAAAACAAAGCGAAGCCATCTTCGCAAACGACCATGAAGACATGAAAGTACATGGGATAATGAAAGGTAGAGATCTCCAATACAGTTACCCACGACATGAAGCATGCTAAAGATGTTAGTCCTTCACCTTATCAACTGTGCCTCTAGGAATAAGCCTAAAACATATTTCTGTTGTAGACTGTGTAAAATCAAGGGCCATGTGACTATCCAAAAGTATCGATTTCGTTCATAAATTTCTTCACTGGTACAAGAAATGAAATCATCCTTTCTTGAATCAACCCAGTTTGGAACTAGTTATACTTTCATAATATCAAGTTTCAGGTAAATTATGGACTTCAGAAAAGGAATCATTTTCATGTTCTTCTTTTTCTTCTTAATCTGTTTACCCTCCAGGGTCGGTTTTTCCCTCGGACTCAGCGAGGGATCCCACCTCTACCGCCTCAAGGGCAGTGTCCTGGAGCTTCAGACTTTGGGTCGGGGGATACAACTGGGGAGAATGACCAGTACCTCGCCCAGGCGGTTTCACCTGCTATGCTCAACAGGTGTCTTGTGGAGGGATGGGTAGATTGGATGGGACAGGCAAGGAAGAGGGAAGGAAGCGGCCGTGGCCTTTAGGTACCATCCCGGTATTTGCCTGGAGGAGAAGTGGGAAACCACGGAAAACCACTTCTAGGATGGCTGAGGTGGGAATCGAACCCACCTGTACTCAGTTGACCTCCCGAGGCTGAGTGGACCCCGTTCCAGCCCTCGTACCACTTTTCAAATGCCGTGGCAGAGCCGGGAATCGAACCCGGACCTCTGGGGGTGGCAGCTAATCACACTAACCACTTCGCCACAGAGGTGGACCATTTTTATGTTACAGAACGTAAAGTGCATGTTATCATAGTCTGGCGTTTTCCTTCGATACCCCTAAATGTGTGAGATAACTTCTTACTTCCCATAGCTGAGTCGCCTATCTCTTTTTTTCCATTACTCACAGTTGATACATTTAAGAATAGCTGTCATATAGCACTGATTTGAATTTTGTGTTACTTCTTATTACGAGTATGGTTATCCTGTGTCAATTTTATGTCTAGATTAATTGAATTAACTTTTGTTTTCTTCAAAAAATATTAGAGAAGTATCAAAAAGATACGACAAATTTACGTCGCCTGCCATTGTTCTTCAAGGAGCTGAACTATCTTCATACGACTTTGTTATGTACGAAGAAGTTTACGGTAAACTAGACATTAGTAAATAAAAGTTCATCCTCATTGGACCACTTAGCAGGCCTACGTTTCATATAAAAATATCAGAAGGAAATAGGACCGAAAGATTATCGTACAGTTATTCACACTTCCTCAAATGCCTCAATAATAACAAAGATTATAATAGATTTTTCTTACAAAATATGAGAGATGTCCGATGATATCTCAAGACTCTTAGAACCGACAACTACGAGAAATTAAACTTTCCTATGTTGGTTTCGTTCATTAGTTTTGGATTAATGATCCCTATTTATCTAGGCCTTGTATTTCTGAAGATGCTCCAGTAATCAGCATCGAAGGAAGACAGTACTCAAGATCAGCTATACCGACCACTTGTTGTGGAGACGGGGAGGGGACGCGCTTGCGCGGCGCTCACCCCTACACATTTCGGAGGTTCAGCTCAGCCATTCAGTTCCGTCGCGACGACGTTCACGACTGGTAACAGCAACAGCTGTGCGGTGGTGTCTCGTAGCGGCCGTAACGCGCTTTTGTGAACCGACAGCCCTCGGCACTAAGCCGAACGCATGAAAAATAATGAAAAAAATAACCGTTCTTATATTCAGTATTAGTGTCGCAAACATTCATGCTAACACAACGTCTCAATATTTAAGAGGAGTTTTCTCTTGGATGCTTAGATATCAGCGATGTAAATTGTAACACTTGTAAGTTTATTCTAAATTAACATCGCAGTGTTTAAAATATTCCGTATTGTCTTTATAATAGAAATGCCTTAATCTGTAAACATCCCACCATCCACTGAATTTAGAATTCTCTGTCCAAATTATGACTGGACCTTTCTATCCCATGAATCTTTTAAAACTAAATCTTTTAATCATTTCAGTACGGAAATGGTTTTGATTTCTTTCTTGTTTATTCGTTCTGATATTTTAGTCATTGACACCATAAGCTGCAGATAGAATCAAATATATAAATTCAGTTTGTTTAGTTTTTGGCGTCTGAGGTGATCGGAACTATAGCGTGACGTTTTAGGTTTTTGCGCTAATTTATTCACGGTTCCAGTTTTTGATGTATCAGTAATATTTCAGCATTACGATTTAAAGGACTGTTGATCGAATACCTGTAAATAACAAATTATATGTATTCATGGTTAAAATGTATTGAATAATATGTTATTGGGGAACTTGTCGCCGGAGATCTAAGGAAACAACAAGCAGTTTTAATTAACAATATTATGTGTGATGCGCATCCTGGAATATGGAAATTAATGGGTTCTTGAATATGTACTGACGATTTCGTAGTCACCTCAAAATTGGGAGATATTTGATGGGCTCCATTGTAGCATGTCGGATGCTTTTGTAAAATATTTCTTTCTTGTTCTTTACATCAATTTATGTGTCCGAAAGTACATGCTAACGAACAGTCAAGAAGACAAAGAAAAGGCGATTCTCACAGACAGCTGGCCCTTTATTTTATAATTTGAATAAATTAACTGCTTTTGAAGAAGGCTTTGTTTTAGGAGTAGAATTTTCTAAGAAAAGGTTTCAATGTAATTATATATATGAACTACATAGAATGAGGAGAAGGTGTAAAACTATTTCGATTGTGGTGAATGAAACTCTCTTTTGCTCATAAAGATGCGTCCATAATATCTGCTTTCTGTTTTGGATAACATTTTTTGAACGGCAAATTCAGGTAAGAGAATCTTATTCATTATAGGGAATTCATATTTCATTAATATTTACTTAATCAGTCATTCCTTTACTTACGTGTCACACATAAAATGAGCGATATTCACTGCGAACTTGCCCTTCGTCGGCTTTTAGATTGATATAATTTCGGAGAGGGCAGTATGCTCAGTTTTACAATGCTGATAGAGTCAATAAAGGGAAATATTGCACAATATAATATAAATATAATATCCTAAAACGATTATTTTATTTACTTACTTGTTTTGAGACTTCGACTGAAGAACTCATATATATTAATATATATCTGGTAACTTCTCATTTCAGTATTTTCACTTGTGATTTCGTCAGTATATATGACTAATGACAAATTTCGTAGGAAATCCTTTTAGGCATCAGGCCCAGTCAAGAGGTTAATCAGAATAAAACAACCAGTGCTTTAAGACAGAAAATCAGTATAAACATCAAAGTTTACCTTGTCCAGGTCATACTTAAAAGGAGAATTCATTATCTAGAAACAGGGAAAAATTTAAGTGTGGGACATAAAGGGCCTGCTCTCTTCCAAAATGTCTTCTTTCCTGGTCAGGTATCCCATTGCAACACCCAGTTCTAATTCAGAATACATCATGTTGTTCATCATCAGCAGTTTATTATTATTATTATTATTATTATTATTATTATTATTATTATTATTATTATTATTATTATTATTATTATTATTATTATTATTATTATTGAAATTTCGGTCAATGTGAGTAAATGTTCAGATTCGTCAATCATTCATAAATACTTTAGTACCTGTGAGATAAAGGATGTTAGATTAATATTAAATAGGTGTCACGTTTGCTTTTCTGGAAATATGGAATAGTTCTTCATTAATGAATACTGTACATATTTTGAACAAATATATTAATTGGTCCCTAAAATTAGACTACCGTGTTCGCGATATTATCACTGTTAAAAGTGGGAGACATTTGATTGCCTCCACTAAGCAATTCTGCTTTGCTTCACGACGTTGATTTTGAATTAAAGGTTTCTTAATTTATGTTATCAACAAAACTTAATACGTTACATCATTTTTGTGCCAGAATGTTTACGTTAATTTAGATTTTAATGTCAGACATTGTAGTAAAGTGCCGTTTAGAGCTTTGTGACTGTTCCGTTTTTCGGGTGAAATATAAACTGCTATTTACTATAAGATAATGAATAAATTTGAAATTCGTGTTGAAGGAGGTGATTATTCTCTACTTCATCTATAATTGAGATTGCAAATATTCTTTCGTAACCATAAAATAGTAACAGATGGATAAAGAACCTAATTTCTGTGATAGCAAAGCTGTTAGTGTCATTTTATCTATTCTTACGAAAGTAGTCTAGATCTTTTTAAAACCAATGCATATAGTATAGAAAATATATATTGCACATTGGAAGTGATATCCGCTACCCATCTCTGAAAGGATATATCTTAGGCCGGAAATACAGAAGTACTCCTACCATCTTGACTTCATTAGCTACGTTCATACTTATGTTTCATCCCTTGATTTTGTATATCCCAAATAATGTCGTTTTGGTTTCTATATCCATTAGTAGAACTGAATATTTAACAAATACAATACGGATATTTTTAGTACATTATTTACTGTTAATTTCTAGGAGAACAGGAAAACTTGAGTGAAACTAGATTATGTAGAACAACGATGTCTGTTTCAAATATTTCTATATAAAGAGCAAAATTACATCAAGCAAGGAGGAAATCGACCCATTGAGTTTGTGCAAGAATGACTAATCTAATCTTTATATAATATCGTCGCTCGACCGGTAAAAGGTTGTATTCCACAAAGCTCTTCCTATCAATTATTCTCCTTAAGACTGGTCACGCCTCCCAGCCACGTATGGATATGCAGTCCATCAGAACAAATTTTGTTGTGTTCATTTTCCTATGCCCGTGTGTAAAGGAAAATGAACCTTACAGTACCCTACTGTAGGAATGTACGTTTGCATTACGTATTTTCGCACTCCTAGTGTACAATGCATGTAAGGTTAATTTTCGTTTAATCGTCGACATAGGAAAACGAACACAACGGACATTGTTCTGATGGACTGCGTATCCATAGGTGGCTGGGAGGCGTGACCAGTCTTAAGGAGAATAATGGATAGGAAGAGTATTGTGGGATACAACGTTTTACCGGTGAAGCGACGATATAGATTCACTCGGATTTTGTTGTTGCTGCTTCATTTTACGAACTACTAGCGCTTTAGTACTCAGCCTTATATACAGATAGCCAGTGTTATTTTGATGTCTGTAGCAGTATATGTAACAATTTGGGAGCTAATTTTGATTAGCTGTCCATAGATTTGACTGCGGTTCGTATAGAGTAAATGTTACGCGGAGAGACGTGTTGCCGAATGTCACAACATTGTGTGGGCGACTTAATTTTCAGACATGTGTGTCATCGCATTCGTCTACGAAGGTAGGTCCAATTATTTACTTTGTTATAGTTAATTTGATGTTTAGAATATAGGATCTATGCAGTTGAGTTGTGTGAGAAGAAATCATCCTTGACATTTTTGAATTAAAGCATCGAACTGGAAATTTTAATTAAGAAAATAGAGACTATGTAATAAATTAGTATAATTACAGCCTCTTTATAAAATGTAATGAAAAGTGTGATAATAATAAAGATATAGGTATCACATTGGTGTTTAAATTTTCGTTTCTTATATCTCAGGAAAGTTATTATTTCTCAATAAACTGTCGGTTCTATGCTGATAATGGGAAATTTCCTACACTTTCATATACTTAATCTACGCGAACAATTCCGGAAAGTTACTTCGATTGGTTTAATCTATGGGCTGTTATTTAATGAGTAATCTTTGGAGTGTTACGTGGGGTAACAGTAACTCTGAATTCTGCAATCTCACATGCAAACCATTCACTTATAATTTTGTATAGAGTGTGCCAGTTACATGGAGAGGTTTGAGAAATGAACAGGATTTTTAGTGGAGGTAAGATGAAAGTAAATACTAATTACTAGCTGACTAATTCTTATCTCGAGATACAGTAGATTAATTTAAATCTTCAAATAAAGTCTAAGCAGACAGGCAGTCTAAGCCTATCATACCAACCTCATATCCAAGTCAATCACATAGTTGAGAGGGAAATAATGTCTATTACAAATATTTGACCAGCTCTGTCAACATACTAGATATTATTTATAGTGTGCATTAGCTTTGTGCTACAATGTGGATTTCCTGTATTGCCTTTCATGGATTAAGCTTCATTTAAAAACCTTAACTTGATTTCGCAATGAATATTGTAGGTGGAGGTACACTGTAGTGTTTATCTTAGGTTAGTGTTGACTCGGTTATTCATCTCTACAGCTACTGGTCTGCGATTCGAATAGGACTTGGAAATCATTCATCAAGATAATTCCCGTTCCGCCTGAGTTTACACTCCGGTTCACTCCTGAGATGGGCATGATACTAGCTAATGAAGATAACATCTGTGTACTTGAACATCTGACAGATAGGAACCGAATATATTTATTTTTCTTGTTGATCTACGTCTAGGACTCGATTCCCTAAATTTTGACGCACACATGAACTTCGCTTCCGTAGGTGTGCAACTAAATTTCTCATCTAACTTCTATTCTATGTTTATTCCACTCTTATTGTTTTCTGATGTCATATACTCCATGATTCACTTTTTAAGATCAGTACCGTTTACAAGAAAGGGCTATACTTCATATAAGCCATAAACTGCGGATTTTGTGTAATTCTTCTTATGTTCATTTGAAGTGCTGTTATTTTAAGAATTCTTTCTTAAAAAAGCGTTAAAAGAGTCATTTAAATAAGTTAATGACATACGTAAATGATTTATAGTCAATTAATTATATGAAAACTCGAAAGAAGTGATTTGACACTGTAACGTAGACAAAGAACTCAGCCTGTATTTATTTTAAAATAAGATTCGATAAAGATCTTGCGAAACTTTTACGTAATTTATTACCTAGAGCAAATCATTTATTATCGAAATTGTAATATATCTTGATGGTTCATTCATAAAAAGTTATATTCCACGAGTGAACGGTCAGCGTTTTGAATTTCAGACTACAGGATTCTGATATCGATTCCCGGCCGTTTCGTACGATTTTAATTGCGCATGATTAATTCCTGTGGCTCTGAGGCCAGTGTTTTTTCTCTCCTTAACATTCCTACAACTCACACACCTCACACTACACTGACTCGCGGTTTACATATCAGGTCAGATACAGAATCTACACAAATAAAACCCGAGTTTTATCTGTATTTTGGACAGAATGTTTGAAAATTGGTATTGTTGTGTCAGTCATGTTCAGAATAAGAAGGAAATGCAATTTGTACATTTCCATTGCGTGTCTGTATGCATGCATGAACATACGCGCATCAAATAATAAAATGAAAATCGGTACTTCAGGTCAGGGGGAAGTCACTACCATACAGGATGGAAATAATTTTATTCATGCTGCCTGAAATAGTAGCTTAGGGGAAGGTCTAAATTCTCAAATTTCTCCGTTAATACTGATTCTGTCGATTAATACTACACAATAAAAGTAGAAAATAACATTTCAGATCTTATGCGCAGTACACATTCATCCTACGGGAATAATAATGGAACTATTTATGATTTTGTATTTATTTTCTGTGTCCTAATGCTAACATTACCGAAGAATCCTCTGGTGGTGATTAGGTGGTGATGATTGTTTTAAGAGGAAGTACAACTAGGCAACCATCCTCTATATAACACTATTCGGAGGGAAAAATAGAAGGGATACGACACTTCGAAAAATGAAGATATCGGTCAAAGAAAGACAAGGGCCACGAAGGGCGTGAAAATGAGAGACTCCCTAGCCCTCGCAAGGCTAATAGCGTCGGGGTCGGAAAAGAACAAGAGTTGACCAAGGGAGGTCGGATAGGATAGATTAAAGTGAGGAGCCGGGCACAAGTAAGTGGAAGCAATGCCAGGACTCAGCTAAGGGCCCCGTGGTCGCCAACCCACGCTCCATAGTTCAGAGCCCCTGAGGCCCCTTTTAGTCACCTCTTACGACAGGCAGGGGATACCGTGTGTGTTATTCTACCGCCCCCACCCACAGGGGGGGGGAAGAATCCTCTGTAACAAAGAGATGAGAAATAGTACATTCTGATCTTCCATGCCTCATTATTTTTTTATCGTAGTAGAACGATTATTACCGGTCCCGATGCTGTTCTGACCTAAAACGGACTGTATATGGATCTCTGCATGACGCCCGATTTATGGAAATGCTGAGAAGTGAGATGACTTTCTTTATCTTGGCATTACTCTGGATTGTACATGTAGTGATAGCTGCTGGTACTTAACGCACTGATGTCCGACTCGTTGGCTGAATGGTCAGCGTACTGGCCTTCGGTTCAGAGGGTCCCGGGTTCGATTCCCGGCTGGGTCGGGGATTTTAACCTTAATCGGTTAATTCCAATAGCACGGGGGCTGGGTGTATGTGTTGTCTTGATCATCATTTCATCCTCATCACGACGCGCAGGTCACCTACGGGAGTCAAATGGAAAGACCTGCACCTGGCGAGCCGAACCCTTCCTGGGATATCCCGGCACTAAAAGCTATACGACATTTCATTTCAACGCACTGATCCATCATAGTATTAGATCTATTTGATCCTTACAATGAAGAAGCTGATAGAAATGTAGAGTTTACAGCTACGATCAGATCAGTTACAGTTATTTATGAAATTAAATTCTGAAAATGTTTGTGATAAAGTAAACCAAGTATCTGAGTATATGCATTAGGCTAAATATTACTACCTACCAAACTATTTATACTGCATATAATCGTCTTTGTGTTTGTACAGTGTATGGACAACAAAACAGTAGTAAATTACTTGAGACTGTAAATAGTTTTGACAACACTTTTCGAGTGCTTAAGTCCAATATATTTATTTCTGCATATATGGTTCATGGTGTGGGTTACTGTAGTCACGTCCTAGTTCGTGAACCATGGGCAACGGCTGAGTGGCCTAGTAAGTGGTCCTGAGAGTCGGTATACCAGTTGCTATGGAATGGGGAGTGGGCATCTCGGACATATTCTGAGTCATGGCCCTCCTTGTGCTCAGGCGGCTAGGACTATACAATTCACCGGTGGTTCATAACCCGTTGGAGGAGAGATCCTCACTTGGACTATGTGCAAGTAGGGTAGCATCCTGCTTCATGAATTTACCGAGCTCAGAACATTTTAAGCGAGCCTCGGACCTATGGGAGTAACGGAGTCCCACTCCCATTTGACAGATAGAACTAAATGAGGCCACAACACTAATTGCAAATCGAGGATTGTGGCGACGTTTAGTAAATTCACAGAGGCTTGCAGAGTGAACGCTGAAAGGTATAACAGTCTATAATGATAATGTATGTATGCACAAGATTATAATGCTTTCTCGCATTGCTGTAGTACCCTCATCACTTTGCCATACCTACTGTTCTTCATTTAGCAAATATTAGTGCAATAGGGTTTCTGGTTTAATGTCCTACTGAATAACTTAACACTGTTCGGAAATGTGGTTGCTGACCTTGTTCTTCATTATATTTCAAACTCCTTCTATTAGAAAAGAGTCTTTCATTGTTAACACACGCTATCTTCTGGAAAATATCGAACCTTGAAGACCTCCAGTAACCGGAAACTGAAAAGCCACCATACCTAAGTCAAAATCTGTGCTTTGCCTTCATCTACACTCAAACTGATGTCATAGGAAAAGGAAACGTTACCGTAGTGGAATTCTAAAAAAGTCCTACTTTGAATTCTGTGCTAATAATTCTTTTATTATTATCTCGGATGAGGAGTATAATGATCGATTCCACATATTCGTCATGATTCCACCTTCAGTTTCAGTTTTGTTTTATTGTTTGTGGAAGTGTCACTGGAGTGATTGACATATAAGTGTTTGAGTATGAATCTTACTAGAAGGAGAACCAGGATGAAAATGATCCCAATAGTCCTAAGCAAAGGAGGGCATGGAGGGATATCGTAACCCTTTTGTGCACATAATTCCACAATGGTTAATTCCAAATTCACGGGTTCAAACCCGGCAGAGGAAGTCGGATTTTTGAAGTGGTGGAAGAAAAGTCCATTCGACACTCCTAGCCGTACGATGTCGGCAAGTGGAATATCTCTGGTAACACATTTGATGTTTACCCGATAAAATTAATTAAATGCTATATGATTTTCCTGTCAACGACCGGTACTACAGCTAGTATTGTGTAATTGAATTTGATGACTTCAATATCAATGCCAGTTAGGGGAAGGTCGGGAGGTATCGGACGGCGGCTGGTATCGGACAATTCACAGATGTCTTTGCTAGCAGCATGTGGCAGAACCTGTTTAGCTACTCACAGGTCCGCCTGCATGTTTGAAGGGTGGGTACATCCTATTCAGTCGAAAGGCAGGGTCGTTTATGAGTGGTGGTGTATTTTTGTCCTTTGTGTGATTTTCGGCCGGCACGGATTTATTTTTACCAAGAAGTAGCAGCAACAAGTATAAGTTGCATTGAACTTTAAGTACATTAGCAGAAGCAGTATTCCTTACTCTGTAATATCGTGGGTTTAGAATCAGTTTCTTTTCGAACGTTCTCGTTCAGTTCCAATTGTTTCTTAAGGGAGTCATTCGGGCGGTATCGGACACGAAACTGGCGTGCGGTATCGGACACATACGTTGCAGTTCCGTCCGGGTTATTGATAGTATTATTCTTTGTTTTAGGTACGCATGGGGAAGATACGAGGATAATGGGAAGAAAGCAATATAATATTAGCCGTGAATAGTGTCAGGGACAACAGAATGAGTATTAGAGTGGCCAGTCAATGTTCCTCTGTTCCACAAAAGCACGTTAGATGATAGAATTAAAGCCCATGAAGCTGGTAAAGAGATTCCAATAAAAGCGTGTACGGCGAACAGTGAGACTTTTCAGAGAACATTCTCAGATGAAGAAGAGAATGACCTGTACATGCATATCAAGGCCCCGACAGTCAGCTCATGCCACTCATCAAAACAGAATTTTAAAAACTTGTGTATCAATTTGCTTAGGAATTGAGAGCTGAACATAGGTTTAATAAAACTAAAATGATGGCAGGAAAGACCCTTTTTATGATTTTATGAAGAGGCATTAAGACCTCCGTTTGAGGACGGCTGAGTCTATCAGTTTGCAGCGAGCAGTAGGCTTCAACAAGGAGCAAGTGGACATGTTTTTGATAAATTAAATGATCGTGTGACTAAATATTTGTTTAGTCCATCAAGAATCTTCAACGCTAATGAGTGTGATATTTGCAGAATGGCTAAACGTTAATTTGTTTTATTTTGAATGTGAAAAATATAAATTTTTGTTAAAAAAGATTCACCGTCCGATACCACCCTCCATTTTTCAAACCTTCGAAAGTGTAATGATCTCTTTAATTTGTTAATATTGTCCGTGTTTTTAATTGTGATTAAATATATTCTAGTGAGTACGTTGATACAAGAATATAGATTCTTATAAAATGCATTACATGCATTTTTTCCTATTCCATAAACAAATTATGGCAGAAAAGTTAAACTGTCCGATACCTCCCGACTTTCCCCTATATGAATCATTCACAAACAGACCACCGAGCTCTTTCTACCTTTCTTTCATCGGGTTGTCATTATTGGTTTATTTGCGATCAGTAATTTCTACGGAGTATAGGATATTTCGTATTTATTTATTCATTTATTTATTTATTTATTTATTTATTTATTATTTATTTATTTATTCTATCTGACACCAGGTGGGTTGCCTAAGGGAACAAAATAATGGTAAATTTTTCACAATAATGCCTATTCTAATTTGTAGTATTTTAAAATATTACTAAGTCTAATAGATTTATTGAAGGTTTGTGAAGACGTGAAATCTCAGTTAATTCATCTTAAATGTTGTCGTAACATAGTAGATGTACTGTAAAGTGTATTTAGAATGCAAAATAAAGCTTAAAGTGAAGCATCTTATTTACACTGAGAGCATGTTGGTGTGATTCGAATTATTTTGAAAGTATCAATTTAAAATTAGTGAATTGGTAGAAATTTATTTAATTGAAATAACATTAACCGCTTATGTTTAAGTCACCAAAATAACTGTAGTTTAACATCCGATTAATATTTTTGTACTGAGCAAATTACTTTGGGGTACGAACCGTGTAGCTGAAAGCTTGCATTCGGGTTATATCAGATTTGAACTTCGATCGAATACCATCGTCATGAGCCCTGAAGAAGTCTTTTTTTTATGGATACTCATTTTACATAAGGAAAATGCCAGGACTGTACTTTAATTGAGTTCATGGCACCTACTCTCTCAATCCTTGTCCCATCTTACCCCAGTGTCACCTAAATACTGTCCGAGTTACCGACTTTAAAGACAGGTTAGCAAAATCAATATTATTTGTGTGTTATTTTCGAAATAAATCATGGTATGTTATCTCTCTGTGAATTGAATTCCTTGTACTGTTGTAGTTTAGATATTAGAAATAAACTTTCACGGCTCTGTGATTTGCATTCTAAATTTTGGTGTAGTGTAGATATTGGAAATAAACTGCCGTAACTGTCGTATCTCAGTGGGTTAAATTCCTCGTACTGGTGTGGCTTAGATGTTGGACATAAATTGCCATATCTCGGTGGGTTCAATTCCTCGTATTGTTGTGGTGTAGATATTGAAAATAAAATTCTCACATTTCTGTGGTTTGAATTCCTCGTATTAATGTAGTGTGGATATGGGAAAATAAATTTTTATGTCTCATTGGGTTCAATGGTGTAGTGTAGATATTGGAAATGGAGAGCCCTGTCTCTGTGGTGTGAATTAGGCCTACATGTATTAATGTAGTGTCGTTTTGAAACTGAAATATTACATCTCTTTTGTTTGAATTCAACTGTTTAGTGGAGTGTAGATTTTAGAAATAAATTATAATGTCTCTGTGGTTTGGATTTCACATGTGTGTAGATACCTTTACATATAAATTTAAATTCATTTAGTAATAAAATCATGTTTGCATAGTTAGGTTCTGTCCCGTACGAACATACAGTATCTGGACCGTGAAAAATTTGTGTGGATAAGTTAAAACAACAATTCTCTTTTGAAAATTGCTTATTAGCTTTTGCCTTTTTCATCGGAATACAGTGCCATTAGTAGATCTAGTGCTATATATTTTACATGAGCAAATTATCACTTTGAAAGGAAAGTATCAGTTATCGAGCCTAGTAAGTTATAAGTACGTAGTTATTTCGCTTTCTGAATGATGAAATATATGTCTACAAGAGATCGTAATGATTCTGACAGTTTTTCTTGTACCGGGCGAGTTGGCCGTGCGCGTAGAGGCGCGCGGCTGTGAGCTTGCATCCGGGAGATAGTAGGTTCGAATCCCACTATCGGCAGCCCTGAAGATGGTTTTCCGTGGTTTCCCATTTTCACACCAGGCAAATGCTGGGGCTGTACCTTAATTAAGGCCACGGCCGCTTCCTTCCAACTCCTAGGCCTTTCCTATCCCATCGTCGCCATAAGACCTATCCGTGTCGGTGCGACGTAAAGCCCCTAGCAAAAAAAAAAAAAAAAAGTTTTTCTTGTTTCTCACCAAGATGGCCGTGACTCGAATCCAGGTCAATGCATGCTGGATATTTTTGAAAAGAAAAGCCACGTTCCTATGGTATGGTTTCTAAATAAAACTGGAGGTCCCATAGCCAAGATCAAAATGTCAACAGCTGCGTAAAACTACAAGCTTGCCTGCTTTGTAATGCTTCTGAGCTGTTGTTCTATATATGATTGATGAGAATCGAGAAATACGAAATAAATCAATGCGTGTGGAATTTAATTACTGTGTTTAGCAGAAATGGTTGGAATTTTAATATAATTTGCGATAATACAGAGGTTGATTATTTCCAATAGGGGCAATGCATTTTTGAAAGGCATTTATCCATTAATCGGACTCAAAGAGCGGAGTGCTCACGGTAAATTAATTAATTTCGTGTGGCTATTTCTAGCCGAGTGCAGCCCTTGTAAGGCAGACCCTCCGATGAGGGTGGGCGGCATCTGCCATTTGTAGGTAACTGCGTGTTATTGTGGTGGAGGATAGTGTTATGTGTGGTGTGTGAGTTGCAGGGATGTTGGGGACAGCACAAACACCCAGCCTCCGGGCCATTGGAATTAACCAATTAAGGTTAAAATCCCCGACCCGGCCGGGAATCGAACCCGGGACCCTCTGAACCAAAGGCCAGTACGCTGACCATTCAGCCAACGAGTCGGACGTGCTCACGGTAATAATATAAGTGATATTATTATCATATATAAAGCGATAATATTTTAGCAGAGACATAGCAGTCAATTTAAATTACGTGCCAGGTACATTCTTATATAGGGTGTTTCATAAGTTCCCATATTAACATGTGTAAACTGATTATGAATATTTATTAAGATCATTAGTGTATTGATATTGATATTTGGTATATCTGTACGTATATCAATACTAATTTGAAATATCATTAGAAAATGCATAGTTATTTATGTATCTAATACGAAAAAACAAAATTTTCGCGGACGAATCCACTGTTTTCGGACGAGGCACAACGCTGTCGTGCCCGGCTTCGCTCAGTAACACATATCTTGTCAAATTATATTGTATAGAATTCAAAATGATATGTCATAAGATCATATAGAATTAATTAAACACAGAAACACGTCTGATCGTACTGCTGTAAATGAGACAACTGTCGGCTTCTTCTGTAAAGACAATGAATTGTGATAACACATAATAAAGCTCACATATATATACGTTAATGTGTATTACTTCTACAGAAGGAATTTGTAAATTTCACGGAAGTTTCTTTGACTGTGATGATGTTTGATATACCATGCTATTTGATATTACATGAATAGGGCCGTAGCCTAGACTAAGACCAGGTTCTATTGAGAATTTGCCTTCTATTTCTCGGCCTTATATTTAGCGAAAGCAACACTTCGATGCTATTCACAAACATTATCATGATAAGATGGAAATGTGAATACATCTTCTTATAAATAAAGTTGTTCGTGTCTGTTTGTCTGTTTGTCTGTTCCACCATCACGTCGAAACGGCTGGATAGATCTCAACCAAACTTCATATTTACAGTATACTAACCCCGGGGAAGGTTTCGATATGCATATCATTTTAAAATCTTTGAAAAGACGGGGGTTTTATAGGAAAAACGGTTTTCCTCCATTTTCTCTTATACTATTATAGGCAAAATATAGAATTTGTCGTATAAGGACGAGACAAAGCTCAATTTAATCCTCTTGACGCAAATAACAAAACTCGGTGAGCCCTACGGGCCCGAAAACCATGTTTTAAGGCCCTAAAACCAACCGTTATGGAGATATTGGCACCACACTACCCCTGCTCTAGGAATCGGATAAAGAAATGAACTGCCGTAACCATGGCAACGTCTGCTCCAGGATTCTAGAGCAGTGAGATTATGCATGTACGTTTGGGCATAGCTGCCAACCAAAATTGGTACAAATAAGACTTAATATCTGGAAAAAATATACTGTTGTGTAAGGCACTCATAGGACTCCTTTGGGCGGGGATGGAAATGGGGTGAAGTACGAGTGTAAAAATCTTACTATATATAGAAATGGAAGTGTGTGTGTAAATGACACATCTCCTCCTAAACCACTGAAGCAATTTCAACCAAACTTGGTACACGTATTACTTACTATCGGGAAACGATCACTGTGAGGGGGGGGGGGGGGTAAGCCATCCCTAGCGCCCTTAAGGGAGAGGGTCAGGGGGGGGGGGTGTAGTTACAATCTATATAAATAAAATTGTAGAGGGTCCGCTGTCTGTAATTTCTTTTGTTTTGCCAATTTTTCAGATATTTATCCGTTTTAGGTCAACTCAAGATCGAATCGGTGGTTTTTACGTTTCGTGTCTGTTTGTCTGTCTGTTTGTCTGTTCCACCATCACGTCGAAACGGCTGGATAGATCTCAACCAAACTTCATATTTAGAGTATACTCATCCCGGGGAAGGTTTCGATATGCATATCATTTTAAAATATTTGAATACTCGGAGGGTTTATAGGAAAACCAGAATGGTTTTTCCACCATCACGTCGA
The DNA here is from genome assembly GCF_040414725.1 of Anabrus simplex. NCBI lineage: Eukaryota > Metazoa > Arthropoda > Insecta > Orthoptera > Tettigoniidae > Anabrus > Anabrus simplex. Next base: position 375,761,491 of record NC_090265.1, on the reverse strand, counting down.
AACGGCTGGATAGATCTCAACCAAACTTCATATTTAGAGTATACTCATCCCGGGGAAGGTTTCGATATGCATATCATTTTAAAATCTTTGAATAGACGGGGGTTCATAGGAAAACCTGAATGGTTTTTCCACCCTCACGTCGAAACGGCTGGATAGGTCTCAACCAAACTTCATATTTAGAGTATACTCATGCCGGGGAAGGTTCCGATATGCATATTATTTTAAAATCTTTGAATAGATCGGGGGTTTATACGAAAACCAGAATGGTTTTTCCACCATCACTTCGAAACGGCTGGATAGATCTCAACCAAACTTCATATTTAGAGTATACTCATCCCGGGGAAGGTTTCGATATGCATATCATTTTAAAATCTCTGAATAGACGGGGGTCCATTTTCTCTTATACTATTGATTTTCTGTAAACTTCGTTTACCGTACGTGAAACGTATCTTCATTATAAACAACTTTCGTTATGTTCATAATTTACCTTACTCTTCACATGACGGAGAAATTTACAATTTTCCGCTGGTATCATGCTCTGCATTGAGTGACCGACAGACCGACAACGAACCTACAGGTTACCATGGCAACGTCTCTGACTGCATGCCAGTAGGGAAGTAACGTATTGCCATTTTCCTCATCATGCTTTTAAATTCGAGGTTGTTCCTTGGGTAGAAGGCAAGAGAGGCATCAATCGGCCTATCTGCGGGATATTTGCGGAATATCGTTGGATGTTATAACCGCCCTCGAATAGATTAAGTAATAACACCATTAGTCATCTTATTATTTGTTTACCTAAGAATCACTGGACCTAAATTTCTCCTCTGTTACCGCTTTATTATATCCATAACTCACACTAGCATAATTTATTGAGGGGCATTTGATTTTCCAATACATTCACTTGGCATTTACATATTTGTCGTTATCCGGCTGTCCTCAGTTATAATCCATTTTCTATTACTTTCAACTTTCTTAACTGTATTATTTCTTCCTTAATTACGCCGTATGTACGCGAGTGCTACAAACTACTGGATGTATTTCCACCAAGACTCATATTTAGAATACATCTGTCCTTGATAGGTTTTAGGGCAAATATTGTTTCTAAATCCCTGAACTGACTGGGGGTTTATACGAAACCGAAACAGTGATTTTGCACTTCCACAAAATATACACAACCAAACTTAATGGAAATCTACCTACCTTGGTAGACATTAATTTCTAAACCTTTTTTCTCATGTGCATCATTTCGATACGAGGATTAATAAGGGAGATATCATTAACGGACCGTTTTTCTGTACAAGTCCCATCGGACTTGACTCACGAGCGGGTGCGGTAAAGCGTATTCCTTACAACTTGAAAACTACTGAAGACATTCGAACCAAAATTTATATTTAGGATCCACCTGTCCAAAGGTAGGTTTTAAACGTAAATAACATTTCATGTTCCGGAATGGACTGGCGGTTTATAGGGAACACAAATGGTGATTTTACTCTTCCACAATATATACAGAACAAGACCAACCTGGCTTGAAATCGACCAAACGCGATGAAATTCCACCTCTAAACCTTTTTTTTCATGTGCATTTTTTCGTCAGGAGGATTAATAAGGGAGATATTGTGATGTTTGGGACATCACTGAATGTTTTTAATTATTGAACTATATATTTAATTGATAATATGTATATATTTAATCACTGATAGGTCATTTTAAATTAATATGTATATATATAGGGCTTTTATCATCCATTTCAATCATCATTTCATTTCTTTGTATCGCGGCTATAACGTATTCTGAACGAACAAATTATTGGGTAAAGTATTTCAACATCACGCATATTTATAACTTGCAGTAAAATTTCCAATAGCCGTTGTGAGGTGACCAGAGTCAGCAGGCTAATTTCAGCCCAGTTCCAGGAAAAGTACGTCATCGAGGTTACGAGAGACCTTACCCTCTCCACCTCATGAAAAGACAGTTGATACATTATTAACACCCACTTTTCAAACTCAGCTTTGAGACGCTTTATTTCAGCGGGAAAGTTCAGCCTATGTAAATGAACGTAACGAAGCAACGTGATGGATCCACAGCAATACAAGGGAGAAGGGATGAGACCTCGAATCTTACTGGAACATGTGATATGGCTGATGGAAGGAGACTTTTGAACCGATATATACCACCGACAAGGGCTGGAGAGGACACTAACATTCTCATTCAGACTCACATTCAGATTCGGAGATTCGGACATTCTGATTCTGATTCTCACGCTTGGAAGATACTCTTACTACGATTCTACGTCTACACATCGGAGAAGATTTTAACTTAGTTCACTTCGCATCTGAGTATATTCTACTCAAAAGTTACTCTCATTGGGACTTGTTATCTCAATGACGAAAGGTAGTCAACGGGAGACCGGTTCTGACTGGTATAGGGGAGGAGAGCTTTTATTATGAATTTAGCTACGCTACTGTTCCGTAATACGGAAGAATACGAAGGTATTCTCTCCATGAACATAACCCATGGTGGTTTTGCACTTAAAATTAGGACTCATTACGACTTTATGTAAGGAGTACAATAGGAAGTGTTAAAGACAGGGAATGTGGATGTAGGACTGGAATACAACAACAGATGAGGCAGCCTGTACGAGAGATCCACCCATCTTCAGCTTCAAGACAACAGAGTCTACATTTGGTGAGCTTATGGCATAAGTTACTGCAAGTCTTCGCGCAACAGTTCATTTTCTTAAAGTTAATTTCATTCACTTTTTCTTTTGCTTCCGTAAGTTCAGATTTCGTTAATACGCCGTTACGTCACGTTTTCATCTTAATAAATAGCTGTTTTAATTTGTATTTCATGAAATGATTATTAATGATCCTTAAATTCCAAGTTAGTGTACTTAATGATTTGTGTTCCGTTCACCCCACCCCTGGGAGTTTTTTGAGTCTCATTACGTATTTTTATTTATTATTATTATTATTATTAATTATCTACTTTTGTTTTCAAGCCATAAGCTTGAAGACTGGCGCCCTTGGGATACTGTTTCTGGAGAAACCATGACATATCATTTATTTATTTTAATATTAAAGTGACCCGCCACGTTATAAATTTGTCATACATCTGTGGGCAAAGTGGGTACGTCACAATATCATGAATGGTCACTTTTGCAGGTTAAGTCCTGCGGACATAGCCCAAAAGGTGTTTTACATGGAGCAGATTCCTTATCTATATAAATCAAATCGTAACGACTGTGTGCCTCTACACTGACTATTTTGGCGAAATTTCCGTACAGCTTTCCGTTTAAGGGGTAATAATGACCATCTCCATAATTTTTGGTTTAGTTTCCTGAAAGTCCTAATTTTTACCCGCCTCGCCCAAAATCCGCATTGAGGCATAATCTGCCAGAAGAAAAAGAAGATAATTGAAATTTGACAAAATTGTACGTTTTAGCCTGTAACGAACGGAAAACATCCTAGATCATTAAATTTTTCACTTTTTATCCCCGAAGAATATCCAAATATGCAGGCAATTTTAATGATGGTGCAGACCTTCGGAAATTCCTATCACATAACGGATTGCACAATCTCCGTTCAATTTGGAATGATCTACAACCTTGGTCTTATGACTTTTTGCCGTATATGTATCCCTTTTACGTTTGATTTTTCTCTATTAATCGATGTTAAGTCAATTTGGAATTTTCACATGCACAATTCATACTTTCAATTACTTATATGAAATACAGAATCATCAAACTCTTCACGAAAATTGGCCCACCCAGTAGCCATATATGAGCCAAATGCTATGTATGTAGCTGTCACATAATTATCCGAAAAGTAATGTAATGTGAGATAATCTTACAAAACCTTTACCCTGTTCCACGTTTCTAATACAATCTGACCCAAGAATAGATGACATATCATAGGACCAGCCATTTAGGCCACTAAATCCGGCGTGTCTTATGGTATAATCCTTTGTCGATATGACGCACGTTTAGTAGCAGTTAATCTGTAAATGAAGGTCTTCAATATTGTAAACACGCATATACTTTCGTATGTCGATCTATATATATTCACTGATGTCGATTTTTAGCGATCGAGAAAGGGTGGGTCTGTTATTGTAATCAGTACTCCCCACACCGACTTTGACTGGCAGTAGGAAAGGGTTCCTTCTCCAAGTCCTGTGTAACTGTCATTAGTAAGGAAGGCCTACAATTGTAATGAATAGTTCCCTTCTCGATTTGACTTGCAGAAGGCAAGTGAGCATGCAGTTTTGTTTAAAACTCCCCTACCCGATTGTGTTTGGCAGTAGGCAAGGGTGCCCGCCATTATAAAGAAATGTCCTCATCTAAAATGTGACTGGCATTAGGCATAGTGGCCTGCTATTTTGATGGAAACTCACCAACTTGGTGTGACTGGCAGTAAGCTGGCTGGCAGTAGGAAAATGGGCCTGGCATTATAGTGATAACTGCGCAACTCAATTTCGAGTGATAGTAGGGTAATTGCCTACCATTATAATAGAAACTCCTCAACTGTAATCTGTCTGGAAGTAGGAAAGGGGGGCTGCCATTTTAACGAAAACTCCCCGAATCGATTCTGTCCGCGTAGTAGGCAATGGGGCCTGCAATTATAATGTAAACTTCCCAACTCGATTGTGAATGGCAGTAGGCAAGTGAGCCTGCCGTTATATCACAAATCCGTAACAAACACTTTACATTGGAAACAACGTACGGGGACCTCTCCATGCTCTTTCTCGGATAACGCTAAGAGACATGCAATTTTAAAACAATCTTATTTACTGCATGTACACTATTTACTTCGATATTCGAATACAATGTAGAATACCGTAGCGAAGCACGGGTACATTCGCTAGTTAACAATAAGAGTAGGCTATCTTGGCAAATTAACGCTGTGCATGTGTTTTAAAATATTTAATCATAATCGTTTGTAAATAGCGAAAGCAACACTTTGACGCTATTCAAAATCATTAAGCTGAGAAGAGTGTGGAAATGTGTGGGCATACCCGGATCTGTGACCTGGAATCTTTAATCAAATATGTTATTTAAGTAATTGCTTATCCTAAATTGCATTCCTCTAAAGTCTAAACTAATGTCTTCTTGGTGTTGGGATTCCATTTTCCGTCAGTGTATAAAATGTAAAAACTCCTTGTAGTTAGGTGCACAAAAAACAACTCGTGGACAAAACCAACACCAGGCACTATATAACTATTTCTGGTGTCACGAATGCGAGGTTCTAACCTTGATCACTTTGTTGTTTGGTTCCATCATGCTCTAAATACAACAAAAAATAAGTTATGAGAAATCTACTCCTAGTGAATAGAGCGATTTCCGCGGGCGAGTTATTGCCTGCATTTTCTATCTCACAAAGCACGTGATTTTACTGCTCCTCGTTGTGCTATGAAATGAGGTCTGCAAGTCAGTTCTGTGATGTATTTGTTTCTCTTTGAAATACCATTCATAACACATGACTGGATAATATCGTCTGCTACAAAATATATGTTTCAGTTATGAACTTGAAACCCCCCAGTGTGAAAATTAGCCACTCGTGTTAATTCGTGTACAATTTCCGATGTCTGGTAGGCAAAACTGAGTGAAGAAGCAGCATTCAAGTTTCTAGTTTTACGTGATCATAACTACGGCATCTCAAATTTTACATGAATCCGAACTACAATGACATATTTTAAAAAGGCAGACACACATGGGTCGGGATTCGAACCACGGTTGCTTTGGTAGGAAGCCGTTGACGTTATCACACGACTATTACGCTTCCACGTTGATTGGCTCTGGATAACCAAGCCACATCCTAGGCTCAAATTATAACCGTAATAAAATATCCACAACAAAGTCTGATAACTTGTAGGCCTAAGGCTCTTGCTGGAGATTTTTAAGTGGAAGTATAATAACTTGTGAGAAATATGTAATAATAATGTTATTGGCTTTACGTCCCACTACCTACTTTTACGGATTTTGGAGACGCCTAGGTACCGGAATTTAATTCCGCAGGAGTTCTTTTACGTGCGAGTAAATCGTACGACACGAGGCTGACGTATTTGAGCACTTTCAAATACTACCGGACTGAGCCAGAATAGAACCTGCCAAGTTGAGTTCAGAAGGCCAGCGCTTCAACCGTCTGAGCTACTCAGTCCGGTTGAGAAATATGTGATGGCCTACCTGAAACTATAATTTCGAGGCCCCGCTCGTGGCCTTTCCTGTCCGATCTCTCCTTTTTGCTATTGGTACTAAATTCTCACCAAGGTGGTCGTGGTCCTATTTTGACATATACTTTGGTGTTTCGGAATGGAATGCATCATCCCTTTGGTTGGGATGCCAAGTGAAATTTGTAGATCCACTTATTAATATTCATGCATGAGGCTGAGTCGGTACGTGTATCTGAGACTAATTTACACAAACAGTGAAAGTTAGAAGATTAGCAGTACTGAGGATTTTTCATTCTATGACTTAATTTTCAAGTGTGAGCTGTGGTCCTCCATTTTAAGTGATTTTCTTCTAGTCAGTGAAATTTAAGAGGTTTCCCAGTGAAATGTTGCATTTGGTCCAACAGTCTCAAAGGTGCTTTATCTCCGAATTGTTGTTAATTATATTTTCCTTGAACTATTCAGCTTGTCAAGGCTATTACCGTCACATCGTGCGCTGCCATATAAACAGAGTTCTACAGAATACGGCGTCGACAAATCGTCGAGAGCCTGACACAAATGGCAAGTTCATTTAAAACGGACACGTTCGTCCTTCTAGATGTTCGCGGGATGCAGAACAATCGCCGCCAGCACCACAAAATTCATTTTACGTCAGATGGCTTCAGTGTCCAAGATTCTGCCCTGTAAAAAAATATATATAGAGAAAATTAGTTTCCATAAACTTGTTCACTGTGGTTTTGGTTATTTGATTGTTTGATATAGATGTTGATTCCCATAGGGAATCTGAAATATTTGTCCCGAATGAGCAAATTTATAATACCAATATAAATGGTCCGTTATTGGACATTATAAATTTTCCAGCTAGCTCATTCTTGGTTGCCAGCGTTTCGCCCTCGTGTGCTAGGGTGGGCTCATCAGTTGGTACCTAGCACACCTACCAATACGCTGGCTAGTGCATACCGTGGAGGCCACTGCGTAGGCTAACTGGAGCCACCGGCAGTGCCAATGCACTAAGAGACTTTGTCTCATCACTAAAAATTGATGCCTGCTTGGCCATCAGATGATATAGATGTTGATTCCCATAGGGAATCTGAAATATTTGTCCCGAATGAGCAAATTTATAATACCAATATAAATGGTCCGTTATTGGACATTATAAATTTTCCAGCTAGCTCATTCTTGGTTTCCAGCGTTTCGCCCTCGTGTGCTAGGGTGGGCTCATTAGTTGGTACCTAGCACACCTACCAATACGCTGGCTAGTGCATACCGTGGAGGCCACTGCGTAGGCTAACTGGAGCCACCGGCAGTGCCAATGCACTAAGAGACTTTGTCTCATCACTAAAAATTGATGCCTGCTTGGCCATCAGATGATATAGATGTTGATTCCCATAGGGAATCTGAAATATTTGTCCCGAATGAGCAAATTTATAATACCAATATAAATGGTCCGTTATTGGACATTATAAATTTTCCAGCTAGCTCATTCTTGGTTGCCAGCGTTTCGCCCTCGTGTGCTAGGGTGGGCTCATCAGTTGGTACCTAGCACACCTACCAATACGCTGGCTAGTGCATACCGTGGAGGCCACTGCGTAGGCTAACTGGAGCCACCGGCAGTGCCAATGCACTAAGAGACTTTGTCTCATCACTAAAAATTGATGCCTGCTTGGCCATCAGATGATATAGATGTTGATTCCCATAGGGAATCTGAAATATTTGTCCCGAATGAGCAAATTTATAATACCAATATAAATGGTCCGTTATTGGACATTATAAATTTTCCAGCTAGCTCATTCTTGGTTGCCAGCGTTTCGCCCTCGTGTGCTAGGGTGGGCTCATCAGTTGGTACCTAGCACACCTACCAATACGCTGGCTAGTGCATACCGTGGAGGCCACTGCGTAGGCTAACTGGAGCCACCGGCAGTGCCAATGCACTAAGAGACTTTGTCTCATCACTAAAAATTGATGCCTGCTTGGCCATCAGATGATATAGATGTTGATTCCCATAGGGAATCTGAAATATTTGTCCCGAATGAGCAAATTTATAATACCAATATAAATGGTCCGTTATTGGACATTATAAATTTTCCAGCTAGCTCATTCTTGGTTGCCAGCGTTTCGCCCTCGTGTGCTAGGGTGGGCTCATCAGTTGGTACCTAGCACACCTACCAATACGCTGGCTAGTGCATACCGTGGAGGCCACTGCGTAGGCTAACTGGAGCCACCGGCAGTGCCAATGCACTAAGAGACTTTGTCTCATCACTAAAAATTGATGCCTGCTTGGCCATCAGAAGATATAGATGTTGATTCCCATAGGGAATCTGAAATATTTGTCCCGAATGAGCAAATTTATAATACCAATATAAATGGTCCGTTATTGGACATTATAAATTTTCCAGCTAGCTCATTCTTGGTTGCCAGCGTTTCGCCCTCGTGTGCTAGGGTGGGCTCATCAGTTGGTACCTAGCACACCTACCAATACGCTGGCTAGTGCATACCGTGGAGGCCACTGCGTAGGCTAACTGGAGCCACCGGCAGTGCCAATGCACTAAGAGACTTTGTCTCATCACTAAAAATTGATGCCTGCTTGGCCATCAGATGATATAGATGTTGATTCCCATAGGGAATCTGAAATATTTGTCCCGAATGAGCAAATTTATCAACATCTATATCATCTATATCATCTGATGGCCAAGCAGGCATCAATTTTTAGTGATGAGACAAAGTCTCTTAGTGCATTGGCACTGCCGGTGGCTCCAGTTAGCCTACGCAGTGGCCTCCACGGTATGCACTAGCCAGCGTATTGGTAGGTGTGCTAGGTACCAACTGATGAGCCCACCCTAGCACACGAGGGCGAAACGCTGGCAACCAAGAATGAGCTAGCTGGAAAATTTATAATGTCCAATAACGGACCATTTATATTGGTATTATAAATTTGCTCATTCGGGACAAATATTTCAGATTCCCTATGGGAATCAACATCTATATCATCTGATGGCCAAGCAGGCATCAATTTTTAGTGATGAGACAAAGTCTCTTAGTGCATTGGCACTGCCGGTGGCTCCAGTTAGCCTACGCAGTGGCCTCCACGGTATGCACTAGCCAGCGTATTGGTAGGTGTGCTAGGTACCAACTGATGAGCCCACCCTAGCACACGAGGGCGAAACGCTGGCAACCAAGAATGAGCTAGCTGGAAAATTTATAATGTCCAATAACGGACCATTTATATTGGTATTATAAATTTGCTCATTCGGGACAAATATTTCAGATTCCCTATGGGAATCAACATCTATATCATCTGATGGCCAAGCAGGCATCAATTTTTAGTGATGAGACAAAGTCTCTTAGTGCATTGGCACTGCCGGTGGCTCCAGTTAGCCTACGCAGTGGCCTCCACGGTATGCACTAGCCAGCGTATTGGTAGGTGTGCTAGGTACCAACTGATGAGCCCACCCTAGCACACGAGGGCGAAACGCTGGCAACCAAGAATGAGCTAGCTGGAAAATTTATAATGTCCAATAACGGACCATTTATATTGGTATTATAAATTTGCTCATTCGGGACAAATATTTCAGATTCCCTATGGGAATCAACATCTATATCATCTGATGGCCAAGCAGGCATCAATTTTTAGTGATGAGACAAAGTCTCTTAGTGCATTGGCACTGCCGGTGGCTCCAGTTAGCCTACGCAGTGGCCTCCACGGTATGCACTAGCCAGCGTATTGGTAGGTGTGCTAGGTACCAACTGATGAGCCCACCCTAGCACACGAGGGCGAAACGCTGGCAACCAAGAATGAGCTAGCTGGAAAATTTATAATGTCCAATAACGGACCATTTATATTGGTATTATAAATTTGCTCATTCGGGACAAATATTTCAGATTCCCTATGGGAATCAACATCTATATCATCTGATGGCCAAGCAGGCATCAATTTTTAGTGATGAGACAAAGTCTCTTAGTGCATTGGCACTGCCGGTGGCTCCAGTTAGCCTACGCAGTGGCCTCCACGGTATGCACTAGCCAGCGTATTGGTAGGTGTGCTAGGTACCAACTGATGAGCCCACCCTAGCACACGAGGGCGAAACGCTGGCAACCAAGAATGAGCTAGCTGGAAAATTTATAATGTCCAATAACGGACCATTTATATTGGTATTTGATTGTTGTTAAGGCTGACCACTGCACTGTGAACCACAGCTACGTGCCTTCTGTTTTCTGTTCGTAGCTGCCTTGACAAGAATCTGATAATCATGGGTAAATGAATTCATTAATCACCTCAATGTGAGCTGGCATGGCCATTATCTGACCTTTATCGATAATCATTAGTTTTGTTTGTTCGAAATCGATTTTCAAGCCCTAGGCCCAGACTTTCAGCAGTGATCTCCTGGAGCATATCTACAAGTTCAGGGACGTCCTTGGCCTGTATAGTCTTATCATCTGCAAAGCTGATCTAATTATGAACTCGCCGTAAGCGTTGGATAGACTTAGAGACAAAATGTAAGCTTGTGTCACAACCTTTCTTGATCTTGAAGGGTTTTAATATTTTGTATTGGTAACGCTAGATTGTGATTATCGTAATAGTCTATTCATCAGAAGGACCTCCGGCTCCATGGCTAAATGGTTAGCGTGTTGACCTTTGGTCACCGGGTTCCCGGCTTCGATTCCCGGCAGGGTCGGAAATTTTAACTATCATTGGTTAATTCTGCTGGCTGTGTGTCGTCTTCATCATCATTCCATCCTCATCATGACGCGCAATTCGCCTACGAGCGTCAAATCAAAAGATCTGCACCTGGCGAGCCGAAGTCCTCGGACATATCCCGGCACAAGCCATACGCCATTTCATTTCATCAGAAGGACAAGATGTCTTGGAACTCCCATTTTGGTTACCACTCTCCAAAGACTGGCCTTCTTCAGAGCCAGATCCAGGGAGCAGTTTTTTTTCTATTTGCTTTACGTCGCACCGACACAGATAGATCTTATGGCGACGATGGGACAGGAAAGGACTAGGAATGGGAAGGAAGCGGCCGTGGCCTTAACTGAGGTACAGCCCAAACATTTCCCTAGCGTGAAAATGGGAAACTACGGAAAACCATCTTCAGGGCTACCGACAGTGAATTTCGAACCCACTATCTCCCGGATGCGAGCTCACAGCTGGGGCGACGACCGTTGGCTGAATCACTCAAGCTATGACGGGTAGACATTGCCTGTATCCAGTAGACAAAATGGAAAGGGTCAAAAATCTTTGATACTGGGTGTTACGGGGTTACCCGTGGAACGCAGAGGTGAAAGAAGGTGCCGGGGTGAATGGGTCTAACTACAATGTCAAGAAAGATTTTAAAACTAAAATCGAAGGTTATATTTTTGAAAAGCAACAAGTTAACAAATTCTCACTTAGTGAGATAACAATGACAAAAAGAGAAAAATCCAAGATTTCAGAACTTTAACTCTCTTGGGCTTCAAGCCCCTAGTCTTACAATTCCTCGAGCTCCTAGCTCAAATTTACCAAAACAAAATTTACACAAGGGCAGAAATCCCTCCATACATGGAGCACTTGCTCCCAACTCACAATAACAAGCCTCACAGAGGCACTTTTACAATACTAGAAAAGAGCTGTCGTGCTCTCAATTTTACAAGGCTATTCATGGAGATATTAGAAAATTACAATCACTTGTCATCAAGGCGCAACTTACAAATAAGAAACAGAGGTATCTAGTACCCAACCTATTGTGTCGATGGTTAAGTAAATGACCCGAAACACAAATTGAATGGAGGCGAGTATTTGTACTCCTATATATGCATTCTTAAAACCTAAGGGGCACTAGGCCGATGAAGCAGGGGCTATTCCCAAACTATGGAGGTGACTCGTATAAGAAAGTCATTTACCACACTGCAGAATGGAAAACAGCAATAAACGTAGTCACCTCAAACCAAGATGAAGGGGAGCTCGAGATTTACAGTTCAAGATTTATGAAATTTTTACATGAGCCGAAAGGAGATTTACATTTTAGAGAAGTTGGCTACATAGTTAAAGTTTCGAACCTTTCCCTCGGGTTAAACTGCGGAGCTAGCAAAAAAGTAAGATGTTAGATGGCCATTACCTTGCTGAAGAACTCCTGCCTGATGAAAGAGGCGCCTCCCGCCTCCTGCTTGACACACCCACTTAATTAGATGACGATCAAATGGCCAAGAGACGAGAAAAGCGGTAGTTTATAAACCCTCGGGGAACGTTCGAGATCATTCATGAAAAATCAAGACACACCCACAGAATTTTATTGGTTAAATTCAAAAGTAACACTCAGAATCGAGGAAGATGCCTGTGATAGGTGGAAAATTAATTACAGAAATTAGGGATTGGCTAGATTCAAAACTGGCGGAAAGAAAAGATAAATATTGCTAACTCAAAAATAAAGGATCATCGACTAGTAAAAAAACTTATGAATACAAAACTTCTTCAAATTAAAAGTTCTTTCACTTCGCACCAGGGTGCGTGGTCGTAGTTTTTAACAGTGACATCTATGGCAGACTGTCCAAACTTCTTGATGAATGGCAAACAAAACAAGTAGAAATTCACACAGTACAGGAAACTTCAGAATAACAAAATTATATCAGATTTTAGTGGTGACATCTTCAGAGTAAAGTTTTAAGTAGGTCTAGTTTCAAGTTCACGGTTTCTCCAGTAGAAGAGTTTTTTTAGGCGCTCACTTTGAACGCGCGGCGTAGAGGTGTACCTCCCGGTTCAGACCTCCCCGCCAAATGTCCTTCCTAGGGGTGACACAGGAGAATTTTGAAAAAAATATTATTATTTCACTTTGAAGAAAATTTTACAAGATTTTTGTTGATGGGAAGAAACTTGTTCAACTCCAGCTTTAGAGTGTCTTTGTTGCAATGTAAAATACATGTTGATAATTTGACGGCAAGAACTGCCGCCGCTGCCGATATCCAGTTGAGGTCGCCCGGACCCCTTAAATACCCTCAGATACACCTTTCCCGCTACTATGAGAGGGGTGTCGATGGATGCCGCAGATTAGAAGCGTATTTACAGTCCCCAGATGAGTTGGCGGTAGGTACGCCGCACATCAGCCTTTGCCGGAAGATGGACTCCGGTGTGCCGTACACAAGTGGACTTCACGGGAGTGGAGTGGGCCCGTATCCCACCTCTGTGGTAGTACGGCGGCGAACGGCTGCGTGAGAACTGAAACAGTAAGATCTTGGCGACAGAAAAGTGTTGCTGGTGAGTTGAGATTTGAGGGTACGACCTTTGTTGGTGATGCTGAGGGCCGGGCGGCGTGAAATGCTTTTATGCCAATGGTGTGGATATGCAGGAGGCGGGGGCTTGGTAATGGCCACTCAGTAATGGACAGCAGGAAAACCAGAGGGGAAGATCGTGCGTACAGTTTATATATATAACAAAATAAAATAATTTGGGGTAGAAGGCCTCCCCAAAAAATATAATCTTCAAACTGCTGCTAAACGTTGATGGCTAAGTTAACAATGACGTTACACAGGTTTCACCTGAGACAGGTGAACTCTAAAGATCCTCTCCGTGGCTGGATTGCTCACTAATAAGGTAACCGGTGTCAAAAAATCCAATTTGATGCACGGCCCATGAAATCTGGGGGCGAGCTTGCCCGTGGGAAGAAAGTTTCTTACCATGACTTGATCTCCTACTTGTAAATTGGTGGGCCTCCGTCCACGATCATATCTTACCCTAACCTTTTCATGAGAAACTTTAAGATTGGCATTAGCCTTCTTCCATAGATCTCGAATATTATCGGGATCTATTGTCTCTGGTAGAATATCATTAAGTGACCAAAGGTTAGAGAGCGGCGAGTTAGGCACAAATTTAAACATCAGAGAAACAGGAGTGAACTTATGAGACTCATGAACTGCGGAATTCAAAGCCAAGGCCAACCAATGCAGGGGAGTATCCCACCTGGAATGATCTTCATGATGAAATGCAATGAGCGCTGATCTAACATTACGGTTGACTGGCTCAGCCAGAGATGGTTGAGGATAATAGGCCGATGTATTTACTTGTGATATAGACAGGTCAAAACAGAATTTACGGAAGAGATTGGATGCAAATGCCTTAGCATTATGAGAAACTATATATTGACACGGACCAAAAGAAGCAAAGATGGTATTTGAACAAGCAATAGTGGACTGAGCGGTTGCCAGCTTAGTCGGAAATAACCAGGAGAATGAATTTGTTGGCATTCCCCTTTGATTGTGGGAAGGGTCCACGTAGTCGATATAGAGGCGTTCCATGGGGCGCGACGCTTGGTGAGAAGATAATAGACCTAGCTTAGTGAACAAGGTGGGCTTACTAAGCAAACAAGATTTACAAGCCTTTACCAATTCACGAATTTCACCGTCCATACCTTTCCAGAAGAACACCTCTCGGATCTTTTCTCGAGTTCTGAAGATGCCTAAATGCCTCCTGATGGGGTCTCATAGTAGTACTTGAAGATCATAGGTACAAGAAAAGCTGGAACAATAACTTTCATCTTTTGATCATGCCTCGACGGGAAACATAAAACCCCATTCCTCAACACATAAGGGACAACATGTTCCCTAGAAGAAAAGGGTTTCCATAATAGAGGCCAGCAAAAGGATCTTCACGTTGATATTTTTCAATTTCCCTAAACAACATGGGGCATCAGTTAGAATAGCATTTACACCCGAAGGTATGGGCGTGCGAAGAGACGAACTATTTTCCAAATCGGAGGTCTCCACATCATGAGCAAACATGCGTCTTAATCCATCCGCAACAACATTTTCAGATCCTCTAATATGCCTAACGTCAAATTGGAAGGCAGAAATCCTGATGGCCCATCGGGCTATACGACCAGTACGACGCGGCCTAGCTAGGACCCAACTTAAGGCTTGGTTATCTGTTTCCAAGTCAAACTTAACGTGTTCCAGATAGAGGCGGAACTTCTCTAATGCAGATAAGACTGCCAAACCCTCAAGTTCATAGATTGAATACTTGGCTTCTTGAGCCGAGAGTGTCCTAGACGCATAGCCAATGGGTCGCCTTCCGAGTTCAGTTTCTTGAAGATGCTCCGCAGCCACCGCCGACGACGAGGCGTCCGTCTGAACGATGGATTTCTTCGAGAAATCAGGCATAGCAAGCACAGGGACGTTGCAAAGGCTAATTTCAGATCTTCAAAAGCGGCTTGTTGGGACGGCCCCCACTCAAATTTGACGTCGTTCCTACGGAGTAAGTTCAAGGGCGCCGTTCTGTTAGCGAAGTTGGGAATAAATTTCCTGAAGAAATTCACCATGCCGATGAATCTGGCAATACCTTTGATGTCCTTAGGAGGTTTGAAATCACGGATGGCCTGTGTTCTAGAATGTTCGATCGAAACACCACCGGGCGACGCAATATGGCCTAGAAATGACATGGAAGGCTTAGCGAAAGCTACCTTAGATAACTTCACAGTTAACCCTGCCTTACGAAGGCGATTAAGGACCTCTTTTAAATGATCAAGATGTTCTTCAAAGGTCTCAGAAAATACGATGACATAATCAAGATAATGGTATAAATATTCAAACTTGATGTCAGAGAAGACCCTATCTAACAGTCTAGTTAGCACAGCTGCCTCCGTGGGGAGCCCGAAAGGTACGCGGTTGTACTCATACAAGTTCCAATCCGTTGCAAAAGCTGTTAGATGTTTTGATTCCTCGGCTAGAGGGGTCTGATTATAAGCCCGATTAAGGTCTAAGATGGTGAAGAACTTAGCTTTCCGAAACCATGAAAAACAAGAGTGAAGGTCGGGAAGAGGTACAGATTGTAACACCACCTTTCGATTTAATGCACTATAGTCAATCACAGGCCTGAAGCCACCTTGGGGTTTCGGAACCAGGAAAATAGGCGATGAATACGCCGACTTAGAGGGTCGAATAATACCATCCTTTAGCATCTGATCGATGATCTCCTTGTGGGCCTTCATTTTACAAGGAGATAGCGTATAAGGTAGAAACCTAACGGGGATAGAATCCGTAACCTCAATCTTGTATTCAATAAGGCCAGTAACACCAAGAGTATCAGAAAAGACATCAGGAAACGACTGACACAACTTACGAATACTATCAGCCTGCTCCTCAGGTAAATCTCTAAGGTCTAACAACATCTCATCCTGGGTAGGCGACACAGATGAAGATGATGTAGAGTTACATTTAAGCGAGGGAATTTTACAATATTTGGCAAATTTGAAAGTGCACGACTTGCTCTTAATGTCGAGCACTAGACCAGTAGAAGACATGAAATCCGCTCCCAATATTACCGGGCAAGACAATTTCTTAGCCACAAACAATTTAACTTTCCAGGTGAATTTAGAAATACGAATTTTGGCGAAGATAATACCTAAAATTCCTAAGGGGGAGGAGTTAGCCGAAACGCAATGAACCGAAGACGAACAATAATCAGAAAATTTACAGACTTTAATTTTGAGTACCATTCAGCCGAAATAATAGAACAAACACTCCCAGAGTCTAACAGAGCGGTAACGGGCTCACTATTCAATTCCAATTTCAAAAAAGGTACCAGTGCGTGGGTCTCCGCCGCAATCCTAAGGCATTCTTTAGGGTATTCAAATGCGGGGTTAGAAGAACTTCCACCCTGTTCTGAGCTTTCCGTGGTTTTAATCAGGGCTGAGCCTTGGGAAGATGAATTTGCCGACTCAGCCGTTGCCACTAGTCACTTTCGATTATTCGAATTGGTGGAAGTTGCACCAGAAGTTGAACAGGAGGGGGTGCTATTGGCATTAGGGCGATTCTTGGCGAGGTGATTAAAGGAGCCACACTTGAAACATCCTTGTGATGAACCTGCTCCATTCTTTGTCCCACTGGGTTTAACCAAATGGCACTTGTTACGGAGATGATCTGCCGACCCACAAGCATAACATTTGCGGGTGATGAAAGTTCGGCGAGGTTGAGGCCGAAAATTACTCGAGGACGAAAGGGGCTCCTTAGCGACACGTAAGGTATTGGCATACCTAACTCCATCGGCTGAGACCGCCATAGCCTCTAATTCAGCAAAGGTTTGGGGACGCGACGCAAAACACAAATACGACTTATAGGGTGGGGAAATGCCTTCCTCAATAGTCTGAACAATTTGATCTTCGGGGAAATGAAGAGCAAATACCCTTGTATAAAACTTAATGTCATGGATGAAGTCGGCGAGATTTTCATCCAGTCGCTGTACTCTGTAATAGTACCTTTGAATTAATGATGACATAGCTCGAGCCGGAATGAAATTCGCCAGGAGGTGTGCATGGAAGTCTTCTATAGAGGATTGTTCAGCTACGGCTCTGACTATTTTGCCCGAGGGGACGCCCATGGAATAAGGATAAATAATTTGAAGAATTTGAGAAGGATAAAGAGAAAACACTAAAGTGTGATCTTGAAATTCAACTAAAAATCTTAAGAATGAAATGACATCATTGGTAGAACTAATCGAAAATTTAGAAATTCCCCTAAGCAACATAGCCAAATGATGAGGCAAGCTACTTAACTCAGGTGACATAACAGGTAACGGCATCCGGGGTGAAGAAGCTTCAGAGACAGCATTATTTAAAAAGAGTGGTGGAATGGATGTACGACGATCAGACTCGGTTTCCAATGGGGCAGACCTTTGTTGAGTAGCTACCGATTTTTTGCTTTCTACATTCTTGGACGAGTCTTCCTCACTTACGATGTTTACAACAGTGGCCTGGTCGGTTTTGGGGGTAGCTGCCCCAGTTAACCTTACTAACCTTACTGGACATTCTTGATAGATGATCAGTTACTCGCCTCCATAGCATGATTTTCCTATAGTTTTAGAGACAATAGATCGCTCACTCTGTTATAAAAGTGGAACAGTCTTGCCTGCACTCTCTTAAGTTGGTTAGCAGAAGGATCACTCACTACAAAAAACTTACTACAGAAGCTAGTTCGGTAGTGCTGTCCGTGATAGTGGCCAAAGCCTCATCAATATTCTTCCCTCCCAAAGTTGGGAGACTAATAGGCAATTCAAGCGAGTCGTTAAGTTTGGTGGCATCTGCCGCAACCGTGCCTCCAGATTGAACATTTCTAATAAGTAATTCATAAATTAATTCCTCCTTGCGCCAGTAGCCGGGGTGAGGACTTCGCGAGGGCGGAACACGATGAAAGAGGTTTACAAATTTAGAAAATAGAGACAAAAAATTTCCAGCGACCGAGAAAATTCTTAGAGATCGATCCGAATGCTATGTTTAGCTGTCAAAAGGGGCTTAATTGAGACCCATTCAACCACGCTCTGCTACCGCTTGTTACGGGGTTACCCGTGGAATGCAGGGGTTAAAGAAGGTGCCGGGGTGAATGGGTCTAACTACAATGTCAAGAAAGAATTTAAAACTAAGATGGAATGTTATATTTTTGAAAAGCAACAAGTTAACAAATTCTCACTTAGTGAGATAACAATGACAAAAATAGAAAAATCCAAGATTTCAGAACTTTAACTCTGAGACAGTATTTAGTAGTTTGAGACTCTCCCTATATCCTTTTCGAACTGGCGTTTGCGTTGCCATCTGGAAATTCTGTGTCAATCGGCTTTTGCCAATATACTTTTTTGAGGACAGTATGCCGTGCGCTGCTGTTCTGAGTACTGCGTCTGTGCCTACTGCGCGTGCGCGAGTGGTGTGAGGCGAGTCTAGTGCTGACTGCCAGCGACTACTTCCGAGTGACTTGGCGTTCTGCAGCCACCATGGATGGACGTGAATGTGTGTGTTCCGCTATGCGGCGGGTGGTTGTGTTAAAACCACCGTGATACCTCCCTTAACAGGGATAATCCCTTATTGCATTAGTTGCTGGCCTCCTTCTGTTTAATTGGACTATGTTTTTGCTACTATAATTCTCCAGGATCCTTGGTGAACAACCTTAGTTCACGGCCTCGTGGTTGCCGCTCTTCAATAACAATGGCCAGGTTTGAGCTTCTCAATTTTTCTGGACTCAAAGGTATGTAACTGTTTCGGATTAATGTAATTCGCCGTGAAGAAGAAGATTAATGTGTTTTGGGGTACTTCAAGATAACAGTAATAATAATAATAATAATAATAATAATAATAATAATAATAATAATAATAATAATTTGGATTAAGACTTCCTCTTCGAAATTTGTGCTGGATATCGTGTGCGTCTGTGAACCATAGGAAACGGTTTCGGCAATTAATCATTTTAGAATGCAGTTCGCACGGTGAAAGAAATTAGTATGTTTATTTTAAAATTAAGTAAATTTTTTTTTGCACTTTGATTGTACCTTATGGTGTGAACCAAGGCGCTGTTTCCAAGGTAGCGGGGTTAGCTTTCCTTCGGGTTCCTTGCCTTCTGAGATTTATTTCTCCTTACTTTGTTTTATTGCGTTGTTTCTGGGATTTCTGTGAAATTTTATTTTAAAACCGTTTGTTTTCCTTCTTATTTGTTGACTGTGCTTCGCTTTTCCGTTACTATGGCAACGTGTGTTTGGGTCATTGTTGTGTGGGGTTTTGTTTTTAATGGGGATTGTTGTTGGTTCGTGTGTGTTTCTTGGATGAAATATTTTTGTTGCCTGGTATCGTTGGCATTTCTTCTTTCATATAAAGTTATTAATTTCGGCCAACCTCTTGGGGGTTTCGCCTCGTACTTTGTCCGGGCGAAATGTGTAGCTTCTACCATTGTTTTCGTGTGACCTTGGAAATTGCCCTTGGTAGAAATTGGAATGAATTGTGGTAAAGTTAAAAGGCAACCGGCCTAAAGGTCATGGAACTACTGATTGTTTACTAAGTATGGTATTTTTTTTCTCTTTAACGCGTGATCGATCACATTTAAATCAATATTTTACTTACCTTGTTGAGGTATGGAGGTAACTGTTGTTTTTCCTTGTTGATATTTACGGATTAGTTCCTTTATCATTTGTTAAATGAAGTCTACATTTTCTTATTTAAAGGTGCCTTCTTGGCTATTTATTAACAAAACATCAAGTTCTCGCAAGTTAATCCAATTACTGTTAAACGAGTATTTACATTCTTTAACACCTGGTTCAAGTTATTATCTGACTTTAATCTTCTCCTTTAATGATGAACCTAGGTTTCCTCCAGATATTATCTTTTTGAATTGTTACCTCTCATTTTAATTTCTATTAAAGTTTTCTTTCATATCACTAAAAAGTTGGTTTTCATTTACCACATTTGGTGCAGCGCTGCAACTATTTCTTTGTTTGGGTGTCCACGGGCCTTAAGCCGCTTTTCCTCTACGTTTTGGGTAAGTGTTTCTATTTTTCCTTTTGGGTAATTTTAGTATCATGTTGTTGGCTGGTGTTGTTTATATCCTTTAATTTTTTGATGTACTGTGACTTGTTGTTTTACTTTTGCCCCTTGTTCTCTCTTGTGTTCGCTTTATCTACCCATTGGGGGCGGACACAATAGCAACCTTCACACCAGGCTGTGCCTCCCTCTCTCTCTCTCTCTCTTTTTCTCTCTCTTTCTTTTTTACCTCAGCTGGTGGGTAAGGTTATTAACCTCATCACCACTAGGATGTAACCGGGGTCCTAGAGGCTTCAAGCCCCTAGTCTTACAATTCCTCGAGCTCCTAGCTCAAATTTACCAAAACAAAATGTACACAAGGGCAGAAATCCCTCCATACATGGAGCGCTTGCTCCCAACTCACAATAACAAGCCTCACAGAGGCACTTTTAGAACACTAGAAAAGAGCTGTCGTGCTCTCACTTTTCCAAGCCTATTCAAGGCGATATTAGAAAATTACAATCACTTGCCATCAAGGCGCAACTTACAAATTTGAAACAGAGGTATCTAGTACCCAACCTATTGTGTCGATGGTTAAGTAAATGACCCGAAACACAAATTGAATGGAGGCGAGTATTTGTACTCCTATATATGCATTCTTAAAACCTAAGGGGCACTAGGCCGATGAAGCAGGGGCTATTCCCAAACTATGGAGGTGACTCGTATAAGAAAGTAATTTACCACACTGCAGAATGGAAAACAGCAATAAACGTAGTCACCTCAAACCAAGATGAAGGGGAGCTCGAGATTTACAGTTCAAGATTTATGAAATTTTTACATGAGCCGAAAGGAGATTTACATTTTAGAGAAGTTGGTTACATAGTTAAAGTTTCGAACCTTTCCCTCGGGTTAAACTGCGGAGCTAGCAAAAAAGTAAGATGTTAGATGGCCATTACCTTGCTGAAGAACACCTGCCTGATGAAAGAGGCGCCTCCCGCCTCCTGCTTGACACACCCACTTAGTTAGATGACGATCAAATGGCCAAGAGACGAGAAAAGCGGTAGTTTATAAACCCTCGGGGAAAGTTCGAGATCATTCATGAATAATCAAAACACACCCACAGAATTTTATTGGTTAAATTCAAAAGTAACACTCAGAATCGAGGAAGATGCCTGTGATAGGCGGAAAATTAATTACAGAAATTAGGGATTGGCTAGATTCAAAACTGGCGGAAAGAAAAGATAAACATTGCCAACCCAAAAATAAAGGAACATCGATTAGTAAAAAAAAAACAACTTATGAATACAAAACTTCTTCAAATTAAAAGTTCTTTCACTTCGCACCAGGGTGCATGGTCGTAGTTTTTTAGCAGTGACATCTATGGCAGACTGTTCAAACTTCTTGATGAATGGCAAACAAAACAAGTAGAAATTCACACAGTACAGGAAACTTCAGAATAACAGAATTATATCAGATTTTAGTGGTGACATCTTCAGAGTAAAGTTTTAAGTAGGTCTAGTTTCAAGTTCACGGTTTCTCCAGTAGAATAGTTCTTTTAGGCGCTCATTTTGAACGCGCGGCGTAGAGGTGTACCTCCCGGTACACTGGGGAAGGATACAAGCTCCTGTACTATGGCACAACATCCTCCAGAAATAGCGTGGCAATTGGCGTCTCCTACGTCAATCGTATATACGATCGCTTGATTGATATCTGAGTTGTCACTGCGAGAGCTACAAATGATAAACAGAAAATAAGAAAACAATAAGCCGAACTGATAATGGAATATGTGGTAATAGTTCAGGGGATAGCGGTGTTTGAGAGAAAGGAACCACCTATCACCGTGGAGAGACCCACTGACTTTCAAACCAGTCATAGATTTAGCGCGCTCCTGTACCTGTCGACAGAGGCGGATGACAAATCACCGGGTCTGATGATTTGAGGAGGGGGAACAATTCCCCCCCCCCGCGCCTGTGGATCCGGCCCTGTTTTTCTTGTGATTAATGAAGCAAATGAAATGAAATGTCGTATGGCTTTAAGTGCCGGAATATCCCAGGACTGGTTCGGCTCGCCAGGTGCAGGTCTTTCTATTTGACACACGTAGGCGACGTAGGATGAAATGAGGATGAAGACAACACATATACCCAGCCCCCGTGCCGTAGGAATTAACCAATTAAGGTTAAAATCCCCAACCCGGCCGGGAATCCATCCCGGGACCTTCTGAACCGAAGGCCAGTACGCTGACCATTCAGCCAACGAGTCGGACAATGAAACAAATTACATTGGTGTGTTGAATTCATTGGTTTTCTCAATGAGCTGCTGGAGATCTGATCTCTTGTTTCTCTGCCTTTAATAAATCCTACCTGCTATTCTGCTATTACGTATTCGAAACACGATTGTACTTGGGCAAGAAGGCAGTAGTATTTGTTTATCACAGTGGGTAGATGACAGCGGTGCGAGTTTTGGATACTTCGGTGGACCGAGTACAGCCAATCGCGTGAATCTCGCATTATCGACAAAACAAGATGAATTTTAGAGAAGAATTTGTGAGGGCTTCAAATGATAAATAAAAAAGAGGAGAAAACAAAAACAATAAGGCGAACTGATGATGGAATATATGTTAATCGTTTAGAGACTAGAGGTGTTCGAGAGAAAGTAACCACTCTATCACACCGTGGAGTGACCCATTGACTTACAATCCAGTCATAGATTTAGCGCGCTCCTGTGGTGCCGTAAAACTTGCGCCGAGTAAAAGTTGCGCCGTGTTAAAATCAGTAAAACTTGCTCCGTGGTCATTAATCATTTTAGGATCTCATTAGAGAGAGATCTTGTTTGGGAATTCCACAGGGAAGTTTCGTGTTTCAGAATGTGACAGTGTCCACTGCCTACTTACCCCTTATCAGGGTTTTCAAAATATTATTTCTGATTTCTTCATCTTTATATCAGCATCACTGTTTGAAACAATTTCATTTGTCATTTATTAATCTTTTATACCCAGGGGAATGCGACAGGCCTCGCCAGGGCACGCAATTTCCTTTCCTTGGCAGTAGCTATTGTTCATTCTTGACCCCTATCATTTCATAAGGGGTGCATGTCAGGGGAAACGTAGTTTGAGACAGTTTTTTTCTGTTTTCACTGGTCATTCTTTATTCAACAAATTCGCTACATTTCATTTGCCATCCATTAATCTTTGTCCGGAAAAGCACGCCAGACCTCGAATTCGGCAGCATTTTCTTCCTTTAGTGGTATTTCATCCTTCATTCATTCTATTCCTGACCCTGTCAGTTAGCTACAAACAGGCTGTGGATATTCTTCATGGGACTGAAAAGCTATTTCCATGTTTCCACACTTGCTTTGTAAATAAAGTCACTGCTTCGGGATGGTGGAATGCTCTTCCCAAAGACATCAAGGATGCTGCATCAAAAAGTATATTTAAAACCTCCTACCAGCAGTTCCTCGTTAAGTGCTTCCAGCAAGGTACAGTACCTGTATGAGTGGAACGAGTGATTGTGTGTGAAAATGATATGAGATTATTGCACAATAAAATAAATATTGGTTTAATATAATAATTTAAATTAAATTAAAAACATCCACATTGTATTTACGAAGTAGAAGTAGTCTAAAAATAGCTTAGTAGTAAGTACAGTATTTAACTTAGATCTAGTCTTGCAAGGATACAAATAGTTAAATTCTCATTTAGTATTTTTATTAAGCTTACTAGTATTTTTACATTCTTATTTCTTTTGTTGTGTATTGATTTTTTTCCTCAAACCTGTATTAAGTAGGCAGTTACTTTTTCTTTCATTCTTCTTTGCATGTATATATTCATATTTTTGTCTTAAATATTAGTGTTATTTGTAGTTCTTAGTATTTTAAGTTAATGTCATTGTATGGAATAATAATAATAATAATAATAATAATAATAATATGTGTGTGGTTAAGTGTAAGAAAGGGCCAAGAGCCCTAACTTCGCCACAGAAAATAAAGGCTTTATCTATCTATCTATCTATCTATCTAAAGTCAAACTAAGTAGTTATACACATTTCACTCACTGATATAAATACGATGCAGGTCTTTTAAATGTGCAAAAAACCAACATTGATAGAGTGAATAACATTTTATATATATATTAACTAGCAATTACCCGCGGCTTCGCTCGCGTGGATTTTGTAATTTGAACAAAGTAATCGTTCCTCGCCATTGTACTAAGACATTACTGGTATCTGAAAATTCATAAAGTATAAAATCTCATCCAAAATTTGAGTTTCATTTACCCCAGAAGTTCTTTGTAAACCACATTTGTGGTATTACCTTTTGGGGCTAATACGACCGTGCGACATACAAGTGTACCTGCGAAAAAAGTCTTCTCTTAAGTCGAAAAATAAATACATGTTTCTTTATGTTTAAAGAAGATTCCAAAATACCCATTCCCATATCTGTAACATCTTCAGTTTTTGTGATATACAAAAGTATCCCCATAGAAATAATTCAACCCCTCGATCAGTCCTTCCCCCACTCCCACCCCCATCTAAGTGTATTTTCTGAAAATTAAATTCGTGTTTATTTTTAAAGGAGGTTCTAAATACCAATTTTTCACGTCTGTAATATCTTCAGTTTTTAAGATATAAGTATCCTCATAAAAAGGATTAAAATATTTTTCACTTCTTTTCATCCCCCGTTAAGTGGCTTCTCCGAAACAAAAAGGTGCATGTTCCAGTATTTTTAAGTACTCTCAAAATACCAAGTTTCTTGTCTCTAACATGTTAATTTTTTGACATATAATGCAAATATGCCGGTACTCATTTTAAAAATTTACCCGCTTTTCCAATTCTTTTCAGCCCCTTAACTGGATTATCCGAAAACCAAAAAGTACGTGTTTCATTATTTTTAAGGAGATTCCAATACCAGTTTTCATGTCTTTACGTCTGTAACACCTTCAGTTTTTGAGATAAATGTATACTCATAGAAATAATTCAACTTCTTCTTCACTTCTTTCCACCCCACTCCGCCTTAAGTGGACTTCCCGAAAACAAAAATATCGTGCTTATTTTGAAAGGAAATTGAAGATACCAACCTTCACGTCTGTAACAGCTTCAGTTTTTAGATAAAGCATCCTCATAAATATATTTCAACTCCTTATTTACTTATTTTCAAATCCACACCCCTCACGTCGATTTTCCGTAAAAACACATGCGTGTTTCTTTATTTTTAAAGGAAATTCGAAATACTAATTTTCACGTCTGTAACATCTTCAGTTTTGAGATATAAGAATTCTCATAAAAATAATTCAACTCCTTTTTCACCCCCCTTCCTACCCGTTGATACCCCCCTCCCAAAAATTGAGTGTTTATTTTTAAAGGAGATTCCAAATACCAATTTTCACGTATTTAGCATCTTCAGTTATTGAGATATAAGTATCCTCATACAAATAATTCAACTGATTTTTCAATTAATTCACCCCCCCTTAAGTGGATTTTCCGAAGACACAAGAACACGTGTTTCCTTACTTTGAAAGAAAATTCCAAATACAGTACAAATGTTCATGACTCTAACATCTTCAGTTTTTGGGATATATGTATTCCCTCCAAAAATGCGTGTTTCTTTATTTTTAAAGGAGATTCTAAATACATATGTTCACGTGTGTAACCTTAAGTTTTTGAGATAGAAGTTTCTCCATATAAAGAATTAAATTTGTTCACTTCCTTTCTCCCTCCCCCCTTAGTCAGTTTTCCGAAAACCCAAAATACCCGTTTCTTTATTTATAAAGGAGCTTCCAAATGCCAATTATCACGACTGTAACATCTTCAGTCTTGAGAGTTGATTTCCCCCCCAAAATCGCGTGTTTCTTTATTTTGAAAAGAGATTCCAAACACTAAGTCTTACGCCTGTAACATATATATTTTTTGAGATATAAATATCTTCATGAAAGGAATTAAACTCTTTTTTTACTCCACCCCCGCCCGTAAAATTGGTATTCCACACCCAAAAAATGCGTGTATCTTTTTTAAAGGTGACTCCAAATACCAATTTCCACGTCTTTTAACCTTCAGTTTTGAGATATAAGTTTCTCGAGGAAAAGAATTCATTTTTTTCACTTCCTTTCACACTCCCAACTCAAATGAATTTTTCAAAAACAAACAGTACCCGTTTCTTTAAAATAGCTTCCAAATACCAATTATCACGACTTAACTTCTTCAGTTTTAGATATATATGTATCCTCGTAATAGGAATTCATCTCCGTTTTCACCCCACCCTGAACACATTGATCCCCCCGCAAAATGCGTCTTTCTTTATTTTTAAAGGAGATTCGAAATACCAGTTTTCACGTTTGTAACATCTTTAGATTTTTTGGTATGTATATATATATTCTCATCCAAATAATTCAACTAATTTTTCAACTCTTCCACACACACCCGTCCCCCCCTGTCAAGGTTTTTTTTTGAAAAACCAAAGAATACGTGTTTCGTTATTTTTAAAGGAGATTCCAAATACCAATGTTCAGGTCTGAAACATCTTACATTATTCAGATATACTGTAGATATGCTAATTTTAAAAATTCACTCCCTTTTTCAGTTCCTCTTAAGTGGATTTTCCGAATAAAATATGTTTCTTTACTTTTACAGGAAATTCCAAATACCAGTTTTCAAATCTGTAATATGTTACGTATCTGAGATAATTTGCAGATATAGTCTTTTAAAAATTCACCTCGTTTGTCATTCCTGTTCACCCCTATTCATCGGATTATCCAAAAAATCAAAAATACGTGTTTCTTTATTTTCAAAGGAGATTCTAAATACCAATTTTCACGTCTGTAACATCTTAACTTTTTAAGATATAAGTCTCCTCATAGAAGGTGATGAACCCCTTTTCCCCCTTTTTTCATCCCCCTTAATGGGATTTTCTGAAAACAAAATAGTACGTGTTTCTTTATTTTTAAAAGAGATTCCAAATACCAGTTTTTACGTCTGAAAACTTTCAAGTTTTTGAGATATAGATATATTCATTTTAAAAATTCGCCCCCTTTTCGCCTCCTCAGCTTCGGAATATCCAAAAATCCTTCCTTAGTGAGCACCTACACCCTAATATAAATGTATTCCGATAATGTCATTGCTTTATGTCCAGAAGTTTTGGCTCGCCGATGATGAGTCAGTCAGTCAGTCAGTCAGTCAGGACATGTTATTTTATATAGAGAGGTTTCAAAATCTCAGTTGTACCGATATTCACACCATTCGTTGACCATGGAAATAAGTCCCTGCGGTGCAGCGCAGGTAGCAGTTGCTTAAGACAGCTGTCAAACCACTTCTACTCCCGGCGGGAAATCTCCACGGCGCAACTTTTACTCGGCGCAACCTTTATTCGGCGGAACTTTTACAGAACCGCTCCTGTACCTGTTGGCAGAGCCGGATGACAAATCACCGGACGTAAACAAACAGTTGTTCCTAGCATGGCCGAGTGCAATCATAGTTTGGTGCTCTAGATAACTTTAAAACCTCTTATCAATTATATAAGACGAAGGGGAATTTTACTCTGATGTGATATTACTGATATAGTACGGTAGCTGTTACATTTCTGTGTGGACTCTTTCTTGTTTATTGGAACAATGACTGAATGTGTCCAGTCATTTGGCCAGTTACCCGAGTACCAAATTTGGAGCAGGTGTCAAACAGTATGTCAACTCCATCATCACATATTGCTAGAAGAAATTCGGCACTGATGTCATTCTTGGGCCGGTGCTTTGTTCATTTCAGATAGTGTATAGTGAGTTTAACTTCTGGTTTCAGAGATCCGCCATGTCTCCCTGCTCTAACTCATCGTGTTCTCCACCATATAAATCAGTACAGTACTCGTTCCATTTTTCCATAACCTTCTCCATCTCTAAAACTATGTTGCCATCATGTTTATCCTGGATTGATTTTTTTTTTGCTATTTGCTTTACGTCGCACCGACACAGATATGTCTTACGGCGACGATGGGATAGGAAAGGCCTAGGAATTGGAAGGAAGCGACCGTGGCCTTAATTAAGGTACAGCCTCGGCATTTGCCTGGTGTGAAAATGGGAAACCACGGAAAACCATCTTCAGGGCTGCCGACAGTGGGGCTCGAACCCACTATCTCCCGATTACTGGATACTGGCCGCACTTAAGCACTGCAGCTATCGAGCTCGGTATCCTGGATTGAAAGGCTCTTGGGCTCGAGTTTCTGTGTGACTCATCCTAACTTTTTTGTTAAAGGTGCCGTGTTTCGTTATGATTCTGGTGTTTTTATATCCCCATACAAATCTGTTTTTTTTTTTTTTGCTAGGGGCTTTACGTCGCACCGACACAGATAGGTCTTATGGCGACGATGGGATAGGAAAGGCCTAGGAGTTGGAAGGAAGCGGCCGTGGCCTTAATTAAGGTACAGCCCCAGCTCAAATCTGTTTAATTTAATTATTCTTGTCTTGACGATATTGTTTTTTTAATTTATTTTGACAGTGTATTGTACGAGGGCTGTAAATATATTTGTGGCAATATTGATAGAACGCAATATTTTATGAACTAACAGATACGAATGCATTACATTCATTCAATGTAGTCACCCGCAAAGTCTATAACCTTTTGTCAAATGTCGGGAAGCCGTTGGGGACCGTTGGCAGGGCGTTCTCTGTTGATGACAATGACGGAGCGCCCTACTGCGCGGAGTGCAGATGCCACGTCAGGAAATCGGCGGCTTGGGTGGGGTGTCTTCAACTTCGGAAACAGTTCTATAGAGGGTGTTCCAAGACCTGATTTCGCCCCATACGAAAGGCTTTGACCCATCGTGCAACCGTCCTGTACGGTAATGCATTCTCGCTACAGGCTTCACGTAATCCTCGGTAACATTCTGACGCATTTTTGCCATGGGTAACCCCGATTTGAATCCATGAACGCTGATCACCTTTTGAAAATATGCTTTAGAGTGGTGAAATCGACACTCTTCACTTCAACGCCACACAACAACAACAACCCTGCCAACTGGATGCCCGTCAAATACACACTACGCATCGACAATAAACAACTGCTCCCATATGCTATTTACACATGTCCGACCTTTTGCGAGTGTCTGGACTACGTTGCCATTACTTTACTTACAGCCCTCGTATGACGTCTTGTCTTCTTCATCGTGCATTTAATGCATCTTCGGTTTGTTATGGGAGTGAGTGAATTCCGTATAGGAGCGTACATATTCGCCTTACTCCTGCTTGTCTCCCCTCACTTGACACCCAGCAGCCACTTTCACTCCTGCTGGGAGGGGAAGCAAAAATACTTATTGCTGCAATTACCCCGACCGCTCTTCCAAACAGGCAGTACCATCGAGTCTTGACAGTCCTGCTCTTAACTGCATTGGTGAAACGGAGATACATTTTATTTTTTAGATAGAAAACAATCCGCCTCTGTGGTGTAGTGTTTAGTGTGATTAGCTGCCACCCCCGGAGGCCCGGGTTCGATTCGCGGCTCTGCCACGAAATTTGAAAAGTGGTACGAGGGCTGGAACGGGGTCCACTCAGCCTCGGGAGGTCAAATGAGTAGAGGTGGGTTCGATTCCCACCTCAGCCATCCTGGAAGTGGTTTTCCATGGTTTCCCACTTCTCCTCCAGGCAAATGCCCGGATGGTACCTAATTTAAGGCCACAGCCGCTTCCTTCCATCTTCCTTGTCTATCCCTTCCAACTCCCAGCGAGGCCCCTGTTCAGCACAGCAGGTAAGGCCGCCTGGGCGAGGTACTGGTCATCCTCCCCAGTTATATCCACCTACCCAGTGTCTGAAGCTCCAGGGCACTGCCCTTGAGGCGGTAGAGGTGGGACCTCTCGCTGAGTTCGAGGGAAAAACCAACCCTGGAGGGTAAACAGATTAAGAAGAAGAAGGTTGAAAACAAATGTATTCAATCAGTTATTTGTGGGTTGTGAGTGAAGATAGAAGACCATGGACAAGTTTAAGGAAGTACAGGGAGAACTGGAGTCAGGAGAATTAATTGCAATCAAGAAAGACACTTATGCTGGTGTCCAAGTTAGTCGAGCATGGGATACATTTTCCTGTATTATTGACGAAACTTCAAAAAAAAAAAAAAAAAATGCTCAGGATATGCTCAGTGCAATCTTATCTTATAAGAAATAAATGGCCACTTCTGGTTTATTGTGTGTGATCGAAATATATTTCCATATAATAGTTGTGTATACAAAATGAGTGGACAGGACGTTTTATTTTACTTCAGAAGGGCGGGGTATATTGCTATATTGCTTTAATGATGATAGCGCAAGCACCAGAACACTTTCTTTACTGCATTTCCGTAAGCAGTACATCATACTCGTCTATAGGCTCCAAACAACAGTACTAAGCGAACGCATTTCGCCTTGGCCAGGACAGAAATTCCCACGACATCCAGTGTTTCTGTTTCTGAAGATTTGTCCACAGAAATAATGAAATTCTGGGAGATACGAACCTCTAAAAAGAAAGTGATTCAGTTGAGTTTCATGACCACATTCGCATAAAAATGTAACCTTTAAAATAGCGATACATGTATGTATGTATGTATGTATGTATGTATGTATGTATGTTCAGTCTTCAGCCCAAGGCTGGTTGGATCCTCAACAGCTCTGCCATCAGCTGTCATAGACGGCCTAGGCATCACTGAAGAGGCGTACTAGGGAAATGAGGAGTGTGGTAGTTTCCCGTTGCTTTCCTCACCGAGCCAGAAGTTGCTATTAGGCCTACATATCAGTCTGCCAAGCCCACTGACATGCATGCACCAACCGACCCTATGTGCAACATTTTCACACCATTCATAGCAGGGACTGGTTGCAGAAGGAATGGCATTATTAGCATCGCTCATACCTCAGTCACTTTCATATTGTCAAAGCCAAGGATAAGACTGAGACAGATAAATGAAAGTAACAAAATTGCTCTAGCTCATACCAGAAGACATAGTGCACTGTAAACACTAGGTCCTGCCAGCAAGGGCATAGCGATACATACATCTTTTATAAACAAAAACCCTTTATTCTAGTTATTACCTGATATTCAGTAGTACAGCAATAAACGGAAATTATCATGGAAAATAGAAAGTAAGACCCAACTTTTGTGTACACATCTAAGTGTCCCAAATTTGTCTGAGAATCTTTGTAGCAATGGTGTCTACAGTACTATATAATGTATTTGTAAATGGGACGAATATTGAGAAGGAAGTGAGCGTGACGTTCATGGTGAGTACCATTCCAGAATCTTGCTAGATTCGAAGTGCGAACCACACACAATCACTTAGCAAACAGCTCGATGCTGCCGCGCATTAAGAACTGAAATAACACAGCACGCTTTGTATCAAGTATTACTACTCACGGGACACACTTTAAGACCAGTGAACAGATATATCGTGCTGCACAGAGCAAAATGTAAGCTTTAAGGCTACAGGATAGATAAACCGTTCGGTGAACAGTTTTAAAGTGTTACTGGGGAAAGAGAGAGACATACCTTAGCACTAACTGTAAGGGTACATATCTCTTCTTCTTCTTTATCTGTTCAACCTCCAGTGTCGTGGAGCTTCAGACTCTGGGTTGGGGGATACAACTGGGGAGGATGACCAGTACCTCTCCCAGGTGGCCTCACCTGCTATGCTGAACAGGGGCCATGCGGGGGGTTGGGAAGATTCGAAGGGATAGACAAGGAAGAGGGAAGGAAGCGCCTGCGGCCTTAAATAAAGGCCAGATATAAGATTTATTTTATATTCGTTGATACTTCTTAGTGACAATTTTTGGTCAGTTAATTATGTACCATCCCGGTATTTGCCTGGAGGAGAATTGGGAAACCACGGAAAACCACTTCCAGGATGGCTGAGGTGGGAATCGAACCCATCTCAACTCAGTTGACCTCCCGAGGCTGAGTGGACCCCGTTCCAGCCCTCGCACCACTTTTCAAATTTCGTGGCAGAGCCGGGAATCGAACCCGGGCCTCCGGGGGTAGCACCTAATCACACTAACCACTATACCACAGAGGTGGACGTAGATATCTCACATCTACCCAATATTTCACAGTTCGTAAGGAGACGGCACTATTTTACGTCAGATTACATTACAGTATATCGTACTGTGTGCAGTGTTACTATGTTGTTGGTACGGATTACTTTGAGGTCACCGTGTAGATAGCTCCTGGTATATCACGTGTTATACTATAATCAGTATTACGTTGTAGATGGACATGTACGCTTTAAGGCTACAGGGAAGGTACATTGCACATTGTGTAGTGTTACAATGTTGTTGAGGAGACAGATTACTCTGAGGTCACAATGTAGATAGCTCATAGTGTGTTACGTGTTCCATCAGTGAGGTGCAGGTTCGGGAATTTTAACCATAACTGGTTAATTTCCCTGGCACGGGGACTGGTTGTATGTGCCGTATTCATCCTCATCACGACGCGTAGGTCACCTACGGGTGTCAAATTAAAAAAGACCTGCACCAGGCCCCTCCGGAGGCCACAAGCCATTATTATTATATTGAGGTGCATATGTGCTTTAAGGCCAGAGAGAATATATATTTTATTTATTTATTTAGGCTCATGGCCCTCTCTTACACTTAACCACATGATTACAATATAATAAAAGAATACTATCATTGAACTAGATACGTAAACAAGATAATAAGTTAGAAAAATACATAATAAGTAAGGTTAGCAAAGCTCATCAAACAAATAAAAAATAAAGCTGTTATGAAACAATACATCATAAAGGATAGGCCTACATACTAGGGCTATACACAATATACCAGGTAAAGAATGATTACTTAAATTCTATGTACCCGAATTGAAATATTTAATCTTTCATACATACACACTATTATCTGTAATAATATTAGTTGTAGGACATAAATGCTTATTTTAATTTCGAA
The DNA here is from genome assembly GCF_040414725.1 of Anabrus simplex. NCBI lineage: Eukaryota > Metazoa > Arthropoda > Insecta > Orthoptera > Tettigoniidae > Anabrus > Anabrus simplex. The sequence continues at coordinate 375,728,204 of NC_090265.1, read as the reverse complement.
AACACAGTCACTTACATACCATAATGGCCCAATCACGCAGTCTATTATACATCACCTGTCACACGAAACAGTCAGCGGTGTTCAGAAGGAAATCTCTGCAAGCAGTCTTAAATTTTGTGTACGTCTTATAGTTCCTAACATCAGCTGGAAGTTTCCGAAGTTGCGATCCACACACAAGGAGGGATTTATTGTACTTAGAAGAGCGTTTAACGGGAATAGCGAGGGAAGAACCAGATCTAGTATTAATATTATGGAATGAGGACAGGAAATGAAATTTCGAAGAAATATATAGGGGGAAATTTCCATCTATAGTTCGATGTACCGACATCAGTATAATTATGTAACTTTCTCCGCCCTTCGGGTTTCAGCCGGGAAAGAGTTTTGTAGCTAGGAGTTACGTGAGTATCGTAACTCAAGTTGAAAGCAAACCGAAGACCAGAGTTCAATGCTCGTTGCGGTTTTACAGTTTGTTTGCTAGTTGCATCAACGAGGACCACCTCGCAGTAGTCAAGTACTGGTAGTATAAGGGTCTCATTGTTTTATCATCATGACTTGTGTCAAAATGTTCATATGCCGTTTGAGTTGGTGTAGCGTCGCGTACATCTTTCTGCATGTACATCGTTCTGTGCGCAATGTTGTTTAGGAAACACATTAATTTGAAGTCATAATTAAGTGGCTCATCGTAGACAAGGTGAAGTACGGTGAATGGATCGATACCGCATTGAAAACGTGTGGCAACACTGCGTGCATGCGCATGTGAATAGAGAGACATCTCGAAAAGCGCTACGTAGCGCTGAATACTCGCCGTTGAAGCAGATTAGTCTGCTGCGGCCAGTTGAATGTAGTGCGTGTGTAGACTCGTGCCATAGTACAATGGGGCAACGCATAAACATTAACTTTTGTTACAGATAGAGGAAAACGGCGACGGAGATCATGCGATGTCGGAGCAAGTGTACGGAACAGAAGCCGAAAAGCGTAAAGAGGCGTTGCATATCTGGCTTTATACTTCGTTAACAGTTAACAGTTTCTTCGCAAACCTGTATAGTTACGATGAAGTTACATTCTTATAGTAAATTAATTTCTAAATCCTGTACTTATTCTTTTTTACTGATAAGACTTAGCAGTTTATTCATTATTTTGGTTTATTTGGATAAAACTTAAAACATGTGCAAAAATACAGAATAGAGTATTTTCTAAGTTTACTTCGTAGTCTTCATCTTGTAATAGTAATAACCGTTTAGGCAGCGTATTAATTTTTAATGGCCGCAGGCAGATGTGTTTAATAGTCCCAGGCATACTTTTTAAAAGTCCCACGCATATATTTTTAATGGTCCCAGGCATATACTTTCCCCTTTCAAGCTTCACATTTTCTTTTATTACATGGTCCCCATAAGAGAAAGCGTAATATTAAGGAGCCTGTATGTCATCCCAGGTCATTCTCTAATTGTGTAAGAAGTGTAATAAGCCAGGCTGAGTGGCTCAGACGGTTGAGGCGCTTGGCTTCTGATCCTAACTTTTCAGGTTCGATCCTAGCTCAGTCCGGTGGTATTTGAATGTGTTCAAATACGTCAGTACATTTACTGGCACGTAAAAGATCTCCTGTGGGAGAAAATTTTGGCACTTAGGCGTCTCGGAACACCGTAAAAGTAGTTAGTGGGATGTAAACCTAATAACATTATATATATATATATATATCATCATCATCATCATCATCTGTTTACCCTCCAGGTTCGGTTTTTCCCTCGGACTCAGCGAGGGATCCCACCTCTACCGCCTCAAGGGCAGTGTCCTGGAGCTTCAGACTCTTGGTCGGGGGATACAACTGGGGAGTATGACCAGTACCTCGCCCAGGCGGCCTCACCTGCTATGCTGAACAGGGGCCTTGTGGAGGGATGGGAAGATTGGAAGGGATAGGCAAGGAAGAGGAAAGGAAGCGGCCGTGGCCTTAAGTTAGGTACCATCCCGGCATTCGCCTGGAGGAGAAGTGGGAAACCACGGAAAACCACTTCCAGGATGGCTGAGGTGGGAATCGAACCCACCTCTACTCACTTGACCTCGCGAGGCTGAGTGGACCCCGTTCCAGCCCTCGGACCACTTTTCAAATTTCGTGGCAGAGCCGGGAATCGAACCCGGGCCTCCGGGGGTGGCAGCTAATCACGCTAACCACTACACCACAGAGGCGGACATATATATATATATATATATATATAATTATTATATTATTATTATTATTATTATTATTATTATTATTATTATTATTATTATTATTATTATTAAAAGTGTAATAAAATTGTTCAGATGACGTAGTGCCACAAATATCGTAAAGCATTTTCACATTTGTTGTATTAGTAGAGATTATGGTGCTGGTGGTGGTGGTGGTGGAAGAAGAAGCAGTACAACTGGGCAACCATCCTCTATTAACACTAATCAGGAGGAAAATGGAAGCCGTCCATCACTTCAAAGAATGAAGGTGTCGGTAAAAGAAAGGGAACGGCCTCGAATGGCGTGAAAATGAAAAAAACAAAAGATAAAACAACAAGAGTGGCCAAGGGGAGCTGGATATGATAGATGAAAGTGAGGATCGTGGAAGAAGTAAGTGGAAGTAATGCCAGGACTCAGCTAAGGGTCCCGTGGACACTAACCCACGTCCCCACCATAGGGCCCCTTTTAGTCGTCTTTTAGGCAAACAGGAGATACCGTGGATGTTATTCTACCGCCCTCTCACAGGGGGTAATAGGGATCATGTGTATAATTGAACTCTCTGATAACATCGGTAGATGGTTTCGCGACGTACTCTGGCCAGGCCGTACCGAATTCGCTCAAGCCCGACAATAAATAAATAAATAAATAAATAAATAAATAAATAAATAAATAAATAAATAAATAGCCGCCTCTGTGGTGTAGTGGTTAGCGTGATTAGCTGCCACCCCCGGAGGTCCGGGTTCGATTCCCGGCTCTGCCACGAAATTTGAAAAGTGGTACGAGGGCTGGAACGGGGTCCACTCAGCCTCGGGAGGTCAACTGAGTAGAGGTGGGTTCGATTCCCACCTCAGCCATCCTGGAAGTGGTTTTCCGTGGTTTCCCACTTCTCCTCCAGGCAAATGCCGGGATGGTACCTAACTTAAGGCCACGGCCGCTTCCTTCCCTCTTCCTTGTCTATCCCTTCCAATCTTCCCCATCCCCCGCAAGGCCCCTGTTCAGCCTAGCAGGTGAGGCCGCCTGGGCGAGGTACTGGTCATTCTCCCCAGTTGTATCCCCCGACCAATAGTCTGAAGCTCCAGGACACTGCCCTTGAGGCGGTAGAGGTGGGATCCCTCGCTGAGGCCGAGGGAAAAACCGAACCTGGAGGGTAAACAGATGATGATGATGATGATGAATAAATAAATAAATAAATAAATAAATAAATAAATAAATAAATAAAAATTGCATATGCACCATTCTTTTAGGAAATTAATTTCTCATCCTTGTAGTTATTATCCTTTTCTGATAAGAATAACAGTTTGCTCATTATTTTGACTATTATCGGGTGGTGGAAGAATCCTTTCCTGGAGAATGGTTAGAGTTAGGGAGAAAATGTATATGAACACATTTGTAGGAAATTTACATTTTAATATCTAAAATATATTAGGCTCCATTTTAATATGACTAACAGTTTAGACATGATATTCATTTTAAAGGGTCCCTGGTGCACATTTTCGTCCGACTTGCTTCATATATTCTTTCGCTGAATGACTTCTAAAGATGCAGCGTCATATTCAGAAGCCTACATGTCATTCCATGTCATGCTCAAATCGTGTATAAAATTTAATCCAGATGCACTTAGTCTTTCAGAAGTGAAAGCTACACAAACGACCAAACATATTTTCACATTTATTATATTAGTAGGTTTTAAATAAATAAATAAATAAATAAATAAATAAATAAATAAATAAATAAATAAATAAATAAATAAATAAATAACGCAACAGAAAACAGTATTGCAGGTATCAACGAATCAAATTGTCCAGCTCCTTGGCTGAATGTTCAGCATACTGGTGTTAGGTTCAGAGGGATCCGGGTTCGATTCCGCGTTGGGGCGAAGATTTTAACTACGTTTGGTTAATTCCTTTGGTTCGAAGACTGGGTGTTCGTGCTCGTCTTTATACACTTCTCTTCATACACACACAATACAGCTACTAAACATCACAGAATCACGCATGCCAGGGATTGCATTCAGCTGTAAAACCGGGCCAAATCCATACTAATTGCCAACCCCCAAAATTGGGAAGAAGTCTAAGAAGAATAATAATATTTTGATGGTGAAGACGAAGACGATCAAGGGATGAAATTTAGCTATTTTCATTTGGGGAGATCAAGATTCAGTACCTCTATCTGCACTTTGTTTCTTTTATATATATAACTAAATCGTGTTGAATGTTTTTATTAATTTAAATCACATGACACTCTGATGACGCGAGGAACTAGATCGCCGCATTCTATTGACATAAAATCCATGACTCCCGTAATAGAGCGTACATACATTTCCTTTGCGTCAAATCATGAAGTAATTTCTCTCTGCTGTTCTTTGCCAGAAGAATCCAATCTATTTCTCTTTAACAGGAAGAGCCATTAAATGTTCTCTGCTCCTTTCTTTTCGATGTAGGAGTTGAGCATCTCAGTCACGTACTGGAGATCTCCAGTAATAGCTATCTCTGACGCTCGGTATAGGATGGTTGAACTCGTGAAGCGAAGCACTTTCTGGTTATCTGAGAGAGCAAACATGTATGTTGTAGAAACAGTATCGCGCTCCAGACGGGCTGGAGCCATCTGGCCCATTCCTGATGTCACTTTCGACTTCTGTCTTTTTAAACCTGACGAATATTTGAACTGCTAGTTTATCTTGCCATTATTTATCATGATGCAAACTAAAAGGATTTACTATATATTATTTAGGCCGGCCCCGTGGTGTAGGGGTAGCGTGCCTGCCTCTTACCCGGAGGCCTCGGGTTCGATTCCCAGCCAGGTCAGGGATTTTTACCTGGACCTGAGGGCTGGTTCGAGGTCAACTCAGCATACGTGATTAGAATTGAGGAGCTATCTGACGGTGAGATAGCGGCCCCGGTCTAGAAAGCCAAGAATAACGGCCGAGAGGATTCGTCGTGCTGACCACACGACACCTCGTAACCTGCAGGCCTTCAAGCTGAGCAGCGGTCGCTTGGTAGGCCAAGGCCCTTCAAGGGCTGTAGTGCCATGGGGTTTGGTTTTTTTTAAATATATTATTTAGAATGACCTCTAGCGCTGTGCTCGTAACACCTAATGAAAGGTGTCCTTTCAATGATCCACGGTTCGAATCCCAACGCTGACTGAGATACTCGGAGATTATGTCTCATGGAAGTGTGAAAGGTACTATCTTCCACTGTATCTTCACTCCAAATGGAACAAACTCAACCAATCTACGCCCAACAAGACTAGCCCTCCGAAAACTAAGCTAAACCAATTCAGCTAGATATCACTTTAAATTACTTGACACACTGAACCCTTGAACTTACCGTTCGATCGTTGGTCGTCTGCCACAGCTGCTCCAATAGAGCAATATCGAACTTTTAGATCTTGGGGTCGTAACGGGCTTATTTCTGTCGCTAAATTAGACCAAACGATGGGGTTCAGAAGAGAGCCTAACTACTTTAAATGAGGAGCAAAATGTGCTTACTAAATTTTATACGATTATCAATGCAAAAATGTGTTTATAAATATCATCCATCAAATCATTTATTTATTTATAATATTTAAACGCAGTCACATAGCAATGCGTTGATGTTGCCTTTTTATTATTGTTTAAGAATGCTTCAGAGGAAAGTAAATTATCATGAAATTCGTGGACAGCAAAACTAGGAACAAAAATAAAACCTGAAAATCGGGCACCATTGATCCAAACGATAACTGAGAATTAATCCATACGATCTGTGGAAAATCTGACCTTCAACAAGTAGAATTCCAGATTTACATTTAACTAAGGTTATCCACCAGTCTGATACCCTATCGGATATTGGAACACCCGCCGAATGGACCCTTAATCGAATCAAATTGACTATCAGTAGCTTTGGATAGGTAGCGAAATATTACTAGAAAGCATGGTGTTCACTACAAGTTAACGACAATAGTTACAATAAAAATAAAATTCCACCTCGTATTGTCATCTCGTGACACACTTAAGTTACGGAATATACCGGGCGAGTTGGCCGTGCGCGTAGAGGCGCGCGGCTGTGAGCTTGCATCCGGGAGATAGTAGGTTCGAATCCCACTATCGGCAGCCCTGAAGATGGTTTTCCGTGGTTTCCAATTTTCACACCAGGCAAATGCTGGGGCTGTACCTTAATTAAGGCCACGGCCGCTTCCTTCCAACTCCTAGGCCTTCCCTATCCCATCGTCGCCATAAGACCTATCTGTGTCGGTGCGACGTAAAGCCCCTAGAAAAAAAAAGTTACGGAATAAACCCTATGCTGAAACATGCATCACCCAAGTCACTTGAAAATATTCTTATAAAACCACCTTTCAGGTTATAAACGGCTATGTTTAATAAATGTACAAGTCCACTCGACAAACAAAATTGAAGTAAATCTTTCCATTTTCATCTATGACTACCATTACAAATCTGTCTACCTATGTTTGTCCCACTAAATCAAAATACAAGTAAATGGTAGACCAATGTCTCATCTAAAATAATGTGAAAGAATAAAAATCTATATAAATAAAGTTGTAGGGGGTCCGCTGTGTGTAATTTCTTTTGTTTTGCCAATTTTTCAGATATTTATCCCTTTTAGGTCAACTCAAGACCGAATCGGTGGTTTTTACTTTTCGTGTTTGTTTGTCTGTTCCACCACCACGTCGAAACGACTGGATATATCTCAACCAAACTTCATATTTTGGAAAACCAGAACGGTTTTCCTCCATTTTCTCTTATACTATTGATTTTCTGTAAACTCCGTGGACCGTACGTGAAACGTCTCTTCATTATAAACAACTTTCGTTATGTTCATAATTTACCTTACTCTTCACATGACGGAGAAATTTACTATTTTTTGCGGGTTTCATGCTCTGCATTTAGTGAACGACAGACCGACAACGAACCTACAGGTTACCATGCAACGTGTCTGACTGCTTGCCAGCAGGGAAGTAACGTATTGCCATTTTCCTCATCATGCTTTTAAATTCGTGGTTGTTCCTTGGGTAGAAGGTAAGAGAGACGTCAATCGGCCTACCTGCGGGATATTGGCGGAATATCGTTTGAGGTTATAACCGTCGTCGAATCGATTAAGTAATAACACCATTAGTCATGTTCTTATCTGTTTACCTAAGAATCACTGCGCCTAAATTTCTCCTCTGTTACCGATTTCTTATATCCATAACTCACACCAGCATAATTTATTGAGGGGCATTTGATTTTCCAATACATTCACTTGGCATTTACGTATTTGTCGTTATCCGGCTGTCCTCAGTTACAATCCATTTCGCAACTGTATTATTTTCTTCCTTAATTACTCCGGATCTACACGAGTGCTAGAATCTACTGGATATATTTACACCAAACTTCATATTTAGAATCCACCCGTCCTTGGGTAGGTTTTAGGGCAAATATTGTTTATAAATCCCTGAACTGACTGGAGGTTTATACGAAACCGAAACCGTGATTTCTCACTCCCACAAAATATACACAACCAAACTTAATGGAAATCTACCTGCCTTAATGGAAATTAATTTCTAAACCTTTTTTCTCATGTAGGCCTACATCATTTCGATACGAGGATTAATAAGGGAGATATCATTAACGGACCGTTTTTCGGTACAAGTCCCATCGGACTTAACTCAAGAGCGGGTGCGTGTAAAGCGTATTTCTTACAACTTGAAAACTACTGAAGATATTCGAACCAAACTTTATATTTAGCATCCGCCTATCCAAAGGTCGTTTTTAAAGGTCAATAATATTTCATATTCCCGAAATGGACTGGTGGTTTATAGGGAACAGAAATGGTCTTTATGCTCTTCCACAATACATACAGTACAAAACCAACCTGACTGGAAATCGACCAAACATGATGGAATTTAATCTCTAAAACTTTATTTTCATGTGCATTCTTTCGTCAGGAGGATTAATAAGGGAGATATCGTGAATGGTCAATTTTGCAGGTTAAGTCCAGCGGACATAACCCAAAAGGTGTTGTACGTGGAGCAGATTCCTTATCTATCTATATAAATAAAATCGTAACGACTGTGTGCCTGTACATTGACTATTTTGGCGAAATTTTAGTGAAAAATATCTATCCCTTCACGGTTTTAATTTGCGGCAGTCCAGGAATTTTATATTAATTCCACTAAGCATTCTAACTCGGACCACCTACATGAATACATATCACAAATTATTCTGAGGAAACAATTACCGAACTTCTTCTCGGAGACAAGCAACGCGGGTTCCTTCGTCCGAACTTTCAAATAGAGTGTGTGTATGTCCACGGGGATCTATTTATAAGGTCTGAGATGACGCTACCCAAGTCATGAAGTCTTGTGGTGCAATCCTATAATTTCATAACCGCTGGACCAATCTTCCTGAAATACACTCCAAAAATTCAACCACCTGGCGAGTTGGCCGTGCGCGTAGAGGCGCGCGGCTGTGAGCTTGCATCCGGGAGATAGTAGGTTCGAATCCCACTATCGGCAGCCCTGAAGATGGTTTTCCGTGGTTTCCCATTTTCACACCAGGCAAATGCTGGGGCTGTACCTTAATTAAGGCCACGGCCGCTTCCTTCCAACTCCTAGGCCTTTCCTATCCCATCGTCGCCATAAGACCTATCTGTGTCAGTACGACGTAAAGCCCCTAGCAAAAAAAAAATCAACCATAATTCCAATTCACAATGGCGTTGTTTTCATATTTTTCCCATACTTGCATCGGGCGTAATTAATTAATTTCATGCATGCGACTTCGCGGAATTTTTGAGGGTTTGATCTTGGCATGTGTTGTTAATCTGCCGATACAGACGCCAACTTATCTCCAGGCTTAATTACATTCATTTTCACAGTGTCGATTCTATCTTCATTTAATATTTGTTACTAATTTCAATTTTTTATTCCTTGATTAACTATGTTGCCAAAATCTCTCTTTGTGAAGGTTTACTATTAATTGTTACTTATTTGCTACTTGAAATCAGCCGAGGTGTCCCGGCATTTTACGAGCGGGTACATCGCTCGCCACGGTGAGTGCTCACGGCTTGAAGGGTGAGATAATCTCGCAATAAAGAATATGGCTGCAACAATAGTTATTTGTAGCTGCAATATTTATCTGCAATATTTATCATCGTAGAATCATGGGTTCAACACTGGAAAATCGACGGTAAGTGAATAAAATTTCTATATAAAATAATTATTAACTTAATGAACAATTCTGAACTTCTATTCAAGATAAACTTTAATATGCTCCGTATTAATCCCTGTCAATACCGAACTTTCAGGAATAGTCTTGTAAAAACCGTAATACAAATTTAACGATCATCAGAATATGTAATACGTACAAGATTATTTACACACAAGAAAGAGAATTACTGGGTATATTTAGATATAAGACACATTTTACGATAAGTCTCCACTTCCATAAGATCAGTTGCTCGCCTATAAAACCTTACCTTCAATTTAAAATAGTTTATGTTTTTCTTATGTTACTTTGTCGTTGTTTAAGAAAATAAGATATATATTTATTATTCGTTCAGTATATTTGTATGAGTGTGTCTTAATTGGGGTTATTTTCTGTTGCATACCACTTTTGTCCGCCTCTGTGGTGTAGTGGCCAGTGTAAGTAGTTGCCACCCCCTGTGGCCCGGGTTCGATTTCTGACTCTGCCACGAAATTTGAAAAATGGTACTGTAACCGTTCATCACCATGCCATAGGCATGTTAGGAGGTTTAGTCAACATATATGCTGTTTCCGCAACATTCTGCGACATATAATGTCGTAATTAGCAGTTTACGTTCCAAACCGGGACACGAGTTGGGATACGCAAGTTCAAAGGGAGCAGGTTTTTGTGCTGTATCCAGACAAGGATAGCGTATTACCGCGGAACCTTGAAATTGCGCTCTCACTCGGTGCGAGAGAGGAGGAGAGATGACGCTACGCGTGAAAATGTATTTAGAGCGGGGTGAATTAATGTATGTTAACCCCCAGGAAATAAAGATCCTTACTGAATCAACACCGCATTCATTGGTGCCAATCCACCATATTTAACTAATTATAAGGGGAAGAAGAACATCTTTCTCTGATACTGGAAATTTATAAGTCAGGTCTTATTCGAACCGACGTATTTTATGCAAATTTTGATGCATATAAACGCAATACTTTAATAGTGGAACGGTAATGACGCATGCCATATAGCAGTGCGCAGACTGAAACTAAGTGCTAAGATTTGGCAACGTGAGGAAAAGAGTGGGAGTAATTACGAGATAAACCATGTCGCGTGAATTTATAAAAGGACGCTTTTGAGATTGTGAACGACTCGTTGATCGAATAGACTTAAAATTGGATCAGTATAAAACGTGGGCCAGGAGCTATAATCTGATTACTTACACGTCGCTGAAAGATTACGTTTACCGGAGCCCAATTTCGATTAGGGGCATGGTTTACCACCTCTCCAACCACTCAGCTCAGATACTATAAATAAAATCGGGACCTAGGTGCAGGAACCCATTGTAATTTGTGCAGCCGCAGTACTTACGTGTCAGTAATGAACTATGGATATCAGTGTGTGAAGTGCTGTGTCGAAGAAAAACATATCAGCGCGGTGTAAATATCGCGAAATAAGCCGTGTGGTAGGAGATAAAGTACAGTAGTGATTAATAGAGGTGTTATTTCAACATTTAAACCTATAAATGTTGGTGACGTCAGTGACGGCTTGTGATGCAATCATCAGAGAACGGGCAAACGCATCACGTTGTTTAGAAGTAGTGAGGCAGCCGATTACATTCAGTAATTAATAGTGGCCGATTTAAAAGCATTTAAACAGTGAGTGACGCTCAGTAAATTTAAAGAACAGTGTTCGTGATAGGAAAAACGTTTGCATACTCCATGGACACTCGTGGTAACAATTAGTCAGACTGTGTGATTAAAGGAGAAATGAATAGTGATTTATACAAACTTACCGCTATTCGGGCTAGTCCATTTGAATTAATAAGTGGATCTAATCACCAGTAGGTTCTTTGAAAGCACATAAACAGTGTTCATTAACCAATTTCCCCATTTTTGCCTCTATGTTCGTGAGTGATCGTCGAATTCAGGCTTGGAATCAACGAGAGTCGCACCTAGTGCCAGCATTCATATCTTTTATTTATAAATAAAAGTCTTGTTTATTTTATGTAGCTAATGATATTAAATGTAGGGAACACTATAAGCGTGTGACTGGGGAAGATTATTTTATTAATTTAATTAGGATTTCTTCTGTGATTTAAGGATAATCACTACTATTTCAGTGGGCTTATTTGCATGGATTAGTATATAAGAACCCATACATTTTTAGTGCGTGTGAAGCATATATTTTTAAGGGAGAATCGTACTTCAGCTAAATTTATAATTTCTTCCTAATGTTACTAACTGGTAATGGTCTTCATAATAATTTGAATATAGATTATGTGTTCGCTTCACAGGGTAATGCATGTATTTTATAAATCCCATAATAATAAAAATATGATTATTAAAGATGTTCAAGCCGAGGTGCAATTTGTGAAATATATATACGCGAGTTAGATGGAATTAGTTAAATGACCTGTGGGAATAGAGTCTTCTATACAAATGAATAAAATGGATTTGAGCTGCAGTAGCGTGACAATGGGGAAGATGAGACTTGTGAAATGTTCGAGATGACAGAATGACAAAGAATTGGAATAATGATGGTTATCGCGAGGTATTGAATTAGGCTATATATGGCCGGAATAATAAGAAATAAGGATTGGCGGTCCTTAAATAAATGAGTACTTGGATACGAGCCAAAATGAGAAGAAAGAAAGAAAGAAAGAAAGAAAGAAAGAAAGAAAGAAAGAAAGAAAGAAAGTGTCTTTGTGGCCGCAAGGTAGGACACTGCCCACTTCCAAAGAGAGACAGATTTATGATGTAAGGGATGTGTCCGGTCCGTGCGGACCGAGTTGTCTCAGAACATTTGCCCTTGTAAGTCTCTTTCATTCACCACTGCAATATCAATCCCATGCTAATGATATATTATGAGTAGTGATGATAATTTTATGATTCTGCGAAGGACGTATTCCTCCTCATTTTTATTTATTAAATTAGCTCGTGATTTTTTTTTTGCACATTGGAAGCTGGAGAACATGGGTTCGACCCGCGTCAGAACGATGGCTTTAACCTGATACCATTTGGCTTGACTAGGCCATACCTTCAAGATGTATTGTTTGCTATATGTTTAATATTTCTTTGTGTGATGTATTCATGCACTTCCGTTATTCTCAAGTGTTTGTGGTGATGGGTAGGATACCAACGTTGTGTTGATTCGCTTCGAATATAATAGGGTTAGGTAAACCGAGGATACGTGTATGTGTTCAGTATAATATGTAATTGATGTGGTCAAACAGACCATGTGTTCGATATGCGGCGATGTAATCTCGTGCGTGAAAAAGAATGTACTAATTTAGTCTGCCTAAATTCCACAATCATGACAGCTAACTAATAATATGATTTATTCAGAGAGTGCCATCCTGACCTTGTGGTCAGTCCTTTCAAATAATAGATACCATCGAGTATCATTGCTCAGAGATAAATTAACTTGCTTTTATGAAAATGTATACAGTATTAGTGCGCGCTAATAAGGTGATTTAAAGTATGCCAAGCCATAACCACAACAGTGTACGAACTGACAAAGACGTTGAAGCATACTGTATACAAATTATTGCTTTACTATTGATTATTTTTTATCTATAATAATATGGCATTATCTCATGTATTTATCGTGTGGTTCTATCAGTTTAATAAAATGTTTAGTAAATATTGGGAACAAAACTTTTCTCATTTAATAATATTAAAGTATTCCTCTTACATTATAGAGAACCCTACTTTCGTTATATTTAATGTAGTGCCCATTTTTCTTTTACGAACATTCCATTACCCGTATGCTTCTGAGCTTTAGCCGTTGACGCGATGACAGTAGGGAGGATGGGACTTCGAGCCCCGGGAAGTGATTTCCGAAGGTTCTCATCCAGGAATTCCATTTATATATTTGTTTATGAAGCCGAATTATGCAATTGTTGGCCTGATATGCCCGGAATGGGTACAGTACGAGAGCTGGAACTGGCTCCACTCAGGCTCGGGAGGTCAACTGAGTGGAAGAGGTCCAATTCCCACTTCAGCCGTCCTCGAAGTGGTTTCCGTGGTTTCCCACTTCTCCTCCAAGCAAATGATGGGATGGTACCTAACTTAAAGCGATGGCCGCTTCCTTCCCTCTTTCTTGTCTGTCCCTTCCAATCTTCCCATCCCCCCGCAAGGACCCTGTTCAGCATAGCATGTGAGGCTACCTGGGTGAGGTACTGGTCCTCCTGCCCAGTTGTATCCCTCGAACGAACGTCTCACGCTCCACGACACTGTCCTCTAGGTGGTAGAGATCTCTTGCTGAGTCTGAGGGAAAATCAACTCTGGACGGTAGACGGATTAAGAAAGAAAGAAGATAGCACACTTAATAAATAAATAAATAAATAAATAAATAAATAAATAAATAAATAAATAAATAAATAAATAAATAAATAAATCTATATAAATAAAATTGTAGGGGTTCGCTGTCTGTAATTTCGTTTGTTTTGCCAATTTTTCATATATTTATCCGTTTTAGGTCAACTCAATACCGAATCGGTGGTTTTTATTTTTCGTGTCTGTCCGTTTGTTTGTCTGTCTGTCGTTTTGCTTTACCCTCACTGCGAAACGGCTGGATAGATCTCGACCACACGTCATATTTGGTGTATACACATCCCGGGGAAGGTTTTTGATATGCTTATCATTTTAAAATCTTTGAATAGACTGGGTATTTATATGAAAACTCGAACGGTTTTCCTCCATTTTCTCTTATACTATTGTCTTTCTCTAAACGCCGTGAACTGTATGTGAAACGTCTCTTCATTATAAACAACTTTTGTTATGTTCATAATTGACCTTACTCTTCAAATGACGGAGAAAATTACTATTTTCTGCGGGTATCCTGCTCTGCGTTTGAGTGACCGACAGACCGACAACGAACCTACAGGTTACCATGGAAACATCTCTGACTGCTTGCCAGCAGGGAAGTAACGTATTGCCATTTTCGTCATCATTCCTGTAAATTCGTGGTTGTTCCTTGGGTATAAAGCAAGAGAGACGTCATTCGGCCATTCTGCGGGATATTGGTGGAATATTGTTGGAGGTAATAACCGTCCTCGAATAGCTTAACTAATAACACCATTAGTCATCTTCTTATCTGTTTGCCTAAGAATCCCTGCGCCTAAATTTCTCCTCTGTTACCGATTTCTTATATCCTTAACTCATATCAGCATAATTTATTGAGCGGCATTTGATTTTCCAATACATTCACTTGGTGTTGACATATTATTGTGCTATCCGGCTGTCCTCAGTTATTAACCTATTTTCTATTAATTTGAACTTTCTTAACTGTATTATTTTCTTACTCCGTACATACGCGAATGCTAATCCCGAAGCCAGGGCACTCTTTTCTTTGAGGAAATATTCAAAGCTATGCAAATGTATAACTTTTGGCCCCAGAAAATATCGGAATATGGATGCAATTTTAACGACGGTGCAGACCTTCGTTTCGGCATAATTGGTGGCTAAACGGCGAGTCGTATCACAAAGCAGAAAGCACAACCGGGTTTCATTTTGGAGAGGTCTACAACTTATGACTTTTTGTCGTATTTAAATCCCTTATACGTTAAATAGAGCTGTATTTCTCGATTTCAAGTTAATTTTGTACTTCTTACACGTTTATGTTATTGTTTGGCACACTTATAGGAAACATAGAATGATGACATTCGGCTCGCATATTGACATGACCAGTTGCCATATGATAGCTAAATTTTATGATTCTAGCTGTCACATGAGTATCAAAAATATAAAGTAGTATGTGAAAACTGCACAAAATTTCACCCCATTCAATGACTTTAACTCAATCTAACCCATAAATGTACGAGATACGAGAAGATGTCATAGGACCAACCACGTAGAATACTGAAAGGGGCGTCTAATGGTGAAGTCCGTTTGTAGGTATGTCGTACAGTTTCAAAGCAGTAACTCTCAAAATAAAGGTCTGCACTTCTGGACGTGTCCATGCTTATCTGTATAAATAAAATTGTAGGGGGTCCACTGTCTGTAATTTCGTTTGTTTTGCCAATTTTTCAGATATTTATCCGTTTTAGGTCAACTCAATTTAGTTTTGTATTTTTTACAGGTATATGTTATTGTTTGCCATACTTATGGGAAAGATGCAATCATGACATAGGGGCACGCACATTGACATGATCGGTGGCCATATCTTCGACACTGGACACTACATATCTATCTATCTATCTATCTATCTATCTATCTATCTATCTATCTATCTATCAATCCAACCATTTATCTAAGCTATTAATTTCTGTCTATCATTCCAGTGTCACATGGGTATCAAAAATATAATGTACGAGTAGTGTGTGAAAATTGTACCAAATTTCACCCCATTCAATGACTAACTCAGTCTAACCCATAAATATAGGAGATATAGGACCAGCCATGTAGAAAACTGAACGAGGCGTCACATGGTGAAGTCCGTTACTTGATGCAATTTAGTATTATCTTACTCACTGCCTTTACAGTAATTTACGGAGAAAGCCGTATACAATGTAGAATACCGTAGCGAAGCACGGGTACATTTGCTAGTAAATAAATAAATTGATAGACAGAAATTAATAGCTTAGATAAATGGTTGGATTGATAGATAGATATGTAGATTAGATGGATAGAAAGAAAGATCGATGAAAAGACAGACATATAGATAGATAACCCAGGAGTTTTCATTTTGAGAGCACGGATTGCTGACCACGGGTCCCTTAGCTTAGTCTGATATTGCTTCCACTAACTTTGTCAGGTTCCTTGCTTTCATCAGATCTCCCATGGCCAACTCTTGTTCTTTCCTGACCCCGACGGTATTAGGTTCGAGAGGCCGAGGGAATCTTTCATTTTTACTCCCATTGTGGTCCTTTCGTTTCTTTTGCCGATACCGTCATTTTTCGAAGTGTCAGACCCCTTCCCTTTTCCTTCTATTTAGTGTTAGTAGAGGATTGTTTTCCAGTTGTACTTCCTCTTAAAAAACAATAATCACCACCAGAAGCACCAGATATATATATATCACCATCAGAAGCACCAGATATACAGTACATAGATAGATAGATAGATAGATAGATAGATAGATAGATAGATAGAAGGATAGAACGAAAGAACTAAAAAGTAACATGACGTAAAGAAGAGCAATTAGTGAGTTGATATATTCGAATTTCTACCTCAGTGATTCTGGTTATCAGTGTTGGGAATTTGATGGCAGGGTATTCACGTGTGACCTCGCAGCGATGAGTTATTAATAGTAACAAACACTGACAACGCTACGGATATGAGCTGGGTAACATCGCCAGTGGTTTGTCAACAGTGTCGCTGTGGTTCGAATTCCCGCCAATACGCGAAGGATTTTTGAAATGAAAATTCACGTCTCGGAGTGATTAGAATGTTTTTATCACCCTAGTGTCCGACTTCATGGCTACATGGTTAGCGTGCTGGGCTTTGGTCAACGGAGTCCCGGGTTCGATTCCCGACCGGGTCAGGGATTTTAACCTCCATTGGTTAATTCTTATGGCTCGAGGGCCATCATTAGTATTCATCATAGGTAGGGCCCCATCCTCACAGACGTGCCTACACGGCGTCAACTCGAAAGACCTGCACCAGGCCTCTTTGGAGGCCACACGCCATTTATTTGTTAATTTATCATCCTAGTCTGATGTGCGCCATTCAGGATATACATTTAAACAGATTGTAAAGAAAGCATTCTTGGGTCGACGTTTCTGTTTACGAAAGGAGCTAAAATAATGAGAATAATTGTCCCTCGTCACAAATATCTTAGGTGTAGGCTATATATTTTGGTATGATGTTCTATGTGTTTCGTACACCAAATTTCCTGGATTCATATCGATCTAGCCTCAGAACCACTGACGTAGTACCGAATATATACCATGTTATACTTCAGTCGCTCGCAATAATTGAGTATGCTTATCTCACGAACACATTGTCCCTTTTTTCTTACAAGCGTCACTCTTGACCGTGAACGCTCCGAACCACACGAAAACATGTTTAGAATATCGATCATCACAATAACAGTGATCTGAGTCATTCCCTTGCAAACCTCTTTCTACCTCAAGAGGCATCCGAATAATCATCTATAACACAAGGAAATAATATCAATATACACGGATGAAGTGATGAGCAATTGAATTAGAGACCATACAAAATGAGCGATTCTTCTCATGTAAAGTTTATATTGCCGAAATAAGTGCAGATTAATAGGTGGCAATATTTTGTTGTTTTCTGGTGGCAATATTTTAAGTGACGTATAACACTTGCATCCGAAAGATCTGACCAGGAATTACACCGCAATCGACTCTTTTCACTTACATTTTCACTAACGAATGAAGTTAGAGAACGTTTTACATGTTCTTTCGTCAATTTTCTACTTTTGCTTGCCTCCGTACGAATGTTTCGTGGACATGTTGCTTCAAGTTCCTTCGAAACATTTATGCCGAAAGTAACTTCTCTTGAAAAAAAGAAAAGAAAAATATGTACAGCTTGTTAGCTAATCTGCCACTCATTGACAAGCTCTAGTTTTCTCTCCTATGTGAGATAATGTTTGTATTGAAGACATTTCATACTGAAATTGACCTTGGTCACTGTTACAAACATGTCTTTTCTCCACATTCTATTTTTTTTGTGCTAGTTGCTTTACGTCGTACCAACACAGATAGGTCTTATGGTGACGATGGGACAGGAAATGGCTAGGAGTGGGAAGGAAGCGGCCGTGGCCTTAATTAAGGTACAGCCCCAGCATTTGCCTGGTGTGAAAATGGGAAACCACGGAAAACCATTTTCAGGGCTGCCGACAATGGGGATCGAACCTACTATCTCCCGAATACTGGATACTGGCCGCACTTGAGCGACTGCAGCTATCGAGCTCGGTTTCTCCACACTCCCCTCTGTTATAAATATGTTCAGTCCCTCCACAAACCCTTGTGTCTTCTTACGTACAGTATTATCTTCTTCTATGTTCTCACGTGTGACGAATGTAGAAATATACCCGGATGAAATGCCATATTCAGTCTTAAAACTTCTTCTATGTTCTCACGTGCGACGAATGTAGAAATATGCCCGGATGAAATGCCATATTCAATCTTAAGATTGTCGGTAAGGGTAATCCAATGTTTGAAATTGTCCTGGCCAATCATTTTAGACGCTTTTAGTTGCCCACATTTGCAAATGCCAATAGATCTTTCAAACTGCGACATTACGTTTTTTTAAGTTTGTAACTGTGGCAGCCTGTTTCGTTAGAAGTGAGTTCCTCCTCGTCGTTTGCTAGTCATATAAGTTAATTTAAATGAACTTGCAATTTGATTTACTTATAATACTATTACAGCGCTTCATTAGTTTGCTGTAGGAGTTGAAGCCACGACTGTAATGGTCGTTTTAAATTTTCTCCAGTATGCTGTCATCAATATCTTCTAATACAATGGGCCTCAACGTTTTAGGCGGAGATATTTCGTACTGTACTCAATTTCACTTGACAGTACCTGTTGCTCTACAGATGAAAAAAGACTGATTGAACAGCTATCTTCAGGTGCAGGTTCCTCCTCCCCTTCAAATCATTATATCTATCAGCCTAACGTCATGCATTTCTTTTCATCCCCGTTATAATTCTGCAGTATTGTGCTATATAGCATATTCGCGAATTCCATACCCTTGACTCCGATTGCGTTTCCATGTTCAGCACATTGCAACTTTGTTTATAACATTTTGACAACATTCGTGGGATCAATTCTCCTCGTGATAGCGATGTAAACAGCTTACACTGTAGCCATCAACTAAACACTGCAGGAGACGCACTCGTGCTGCAGCTATACGTCTCAGTGCAGATTAATGGCTCTAGCTGCTGAGATTTGTATGGAAAAAATCGTAGACCACTATTTCTATGATTAACGGCTTATATTCTAAGCAAGTTTTCGTGCGGTTCTGGGCGTTCGATTTCAAGGTTGTCCCATACTAGTTGGCAACACCAACCAATAATGACACAAAGACGTTCAGACTGGTAAGTTTAAGAATGGAATCCTTGAGATTTAGAACCTTCTGGTGTCAACAGGCTGCATCTATCTCCTTCATAATGTTAGTGATCTCTTCTGGGGATTTCCTCTGTGTCCCCATTGTATTCAGAGAACAGTCTTTAGCGGTCCGGACTGAGTGGCTCAGACGGTTTAGGCGCTGGCTTTCTGACCCCAACTTGGCAGGTTCAATCCTGGCTCAGTCCGGTGGTATTTAAAGGTGCTCAAATACCTCAGCTTCGTGTCGGTAGATTTCCTGGCACGTAAAAGAATTCCTGCGGGACTAAATTCTGCCACCTTGGCGTCTCCGAAAATCGTAAAAGTAGTTAGGGGGACATAAAGCCAATAACATTATTATTATTATTATTATTATTATTATTATTATTATTATTATTATTATTATTATCTCACCGGTCTATATCTATGGGACCTTGGGAAACACTTTGAGGACAACCAATGAAGTCCATCGGCAGTGCCTAAACGTGTAGCATCATTCCACACTGTTTAATGTTTAGTTTAATAGAAAAGCAGTAGTTTCATGGAAAAATGAACATATTTGTGGTTCGTGTTTACACAACGTTTACTGAAGTGTAAATATTGGACTGGAATAATCAGATAGAAATGCTCTATCGACCAGTTATATAACATATGCTACTGTTATGTGCATTCCGCTAAGAGGATTAGTTAAATGACCATTAGCTAGTGCAGTGATGGGGAGGGAAGTAGCTTTGGCTTTTGAAAATGGTATCACATAAGTATTTTACTGAATCTGAAATCGGAAGTGAAGTTCAAGTTTGGTTGAAAGGGAATTTGTGTCATTTACTCTTAAAACAATTACCATCACTTTCCTGCCAAGCTCATGGATTTTTGTCACTTTGGCTAGCGCGGTAGCGTCTTAGTTAGTACCTGTGTTGTCGCATGTTCTGTAGTATGTGTATGTTTGTGATCTCAAAATATCCGAGGTCCACCAGCCCCTTGCGATCCAGTTTTATGCATCCCTTCACATTTACCACACATCTGAAAGACATCGGCCCCTCTCCCTAAACCGGAGTAATATAACGAGATGTGTGTTTACGGGCTAGGAATCGTGAGCACCACTATTAATTCGTTATGGGTACCTTGAATGAACCCGTAAAACGAGTACAGATACGCAGAACACGCACTTTAAAACAGGAGGTGGACGCACAGACCGAGAGCACGGTACTGTATAGGCTGGGAAGTGGGCGCCGTAGACCAAGTGTGCAGTAGCTCACATGGCTAGCGCGTGGTAGGATATGTGATAGTTGGCAGTGCTCCAGGGTAAGAAGGTTCAAGTCCCATGCAAGTATTTTTTAAGCCAATTGCCTGGGATTTGGCAAGGTTCTATACAGAATACCGGCATTTTTCACACACTGATTGGTTTATTTGGCCCTGAAAAGGGCCGTTGGTATGGAGCTGGGTTAATAGAGGCTACGAAACATGTGACAGGAGTAGTATAAGTGGATGGTTCGGCCGCCCCCAACGCCACCGGCCCTCCGCAGAGGCCTCCGCCACCACCGCCACCGCAGGCTCTCGGGAGAGGCTTCCTCCTCACGCTGGCTAAGAGTGTGACCCTAACCTCACATCCGCCATCTTGGGGCTTAACCTAACTTTTTATGCGTAAGAAAGCTAGCCTAACCACATGGAAGGGCCTAACCTCAGTTGTACGACCGGATGCCCTTCCTGACGCCTAACAGAGTGAGCCTAACCACACATCAGCTATCTTGGAGGGACTTAACCTAACTTTTGACGCACAAGACAGCAAACCTAACCTCATGGAAGGGCCAACCTCAGTTTTACGGCCGGATGCCCTTCCCGACACCAGTTGCACAAGATGGCGGCTATACATGGCTCCTTATGAGACGTCTTAAGGGTGCTTGCGCAAGATGGCGGCTGCTCTTATGAGACGGCTTAAGGGTGCTTGCACAAGATAGCTGCTATACATAGGCTCTTATGAGACGTCCTAGGGATGCTTGCCCAAGATGATGGCTACGAGATGGCGGCTATACATAGCTTCTTATGAGACGGCTTAAGGGCGCTTCCACAAGATGGCTGCTATACATAGGCTCTTATGAGACGCCCTAGGGATGCTTGCCCAAAATGGTGGCTACGAGATGGCGGCTATACATAGCTTCTTATGAGACGGCTTAAGGGTGCTTGCACAAGATAGCTGCTATACATAGGCTGTTATGAGACTTCCTAGGGATGCTTGCCCAAAATGGTGGCTACGAGATGGCGGCTATACATAGCTTCTTATGAGACGGCTTAAGGGTGCTTGCACAAGATAGCTGCTATACATAGGCTGTTATGAGACTTCCTAGGGATGCTTGCCCAAGATGGTGGCTACGAGATGGCGGCTATACATAGCTTCTTATGAGACGGCTTAAGGGCGCTTGCACAAGATAGCTGCTATACATAGGCTGTTATGAGACTTCCTAGGGATGCTTGCCCAAGATGGTGGCTACGAGATGGCGGCTATACATAGCTTCTTATGAGACGGCTTAAGGGCTCTTCCACAAGATGGCTGCTACACATATGCTCTTATGAGACGCCCTAGGGATGCTTGCGCAAGATGGCAACGAGAAGATGGCGGTTATACACAGCTCCTTATGAGAAGGCCTAGAGGTGCTCGCACAAGATGGCTGCTATACATAGGCTCTTATGAGACGTCCTAGGGATGCTTGCGCAAGACGGCGGCTATACACAGGCTCATGCCTCACAGTTTGAAATGTGGTGTTGTTTAATTTAAAAAATTCCGTTAGCTATTATCTTTAAACAGTAAATCTTTAGTGCATTCGCGAAACTAACCTCTCATCTATCATCTTGAAGGAGATTATCCTTAGTTTACGACAAGATGCCCTTCCCAACGCTAATTACACAAGGTTGCACTTAGAGGTTACTACACAAGATGGTGGCTGCTGTTATGACCTTATCCTCTGTTAAGGTACAAGTTGAAACATGCATCGCGAAGGCTAGAGTGAGCACGTGCTGCAGTGATGAGGTCATTATGCATGTTTAGACTTGATCGTTTTCTCAAGAGTAAGGAGGCAAAGGAATGCAATAAGTATGCATCATGAAAGCACGAGTGTGCATGTGCTGCAGCGATGACGTCATCATAGTTGTGCATGTTTAGATTTGCAGATTACAAAAGAAGTGAATGAAACATAACAAAACTAGAATCGAACACTGTACTCGATGTCGTTAACTTCAACATGCGTTCAGAACATTGTTTGGCGAAACGGATCGGCATGCCTCGGTGATGAGCTGTCTAAGGTGACAAGGCTCCTGTGCATACACCAGTTGTTTTACATGGCTACACAGAAAAAAATCCAGGAGCGTAAGATCGGGCGATCTGGCGGGCCATGGAACAGGTCCTCCCCTTCCTACGCATTTATCAGGATACGTCGTCTGGAGATGGTTCCGGACGACCACTGCCGCGGGCGGTGGAGCTCCGTCATGTTGAAACCATTTTCTGCAGTGGTCAAGGAGTGGCACATGTTCCAAAAACGGTGGTAGTTCAACTTTGAGAAACCGCAGATAGGGTTGCCTGGTCAGGTGGCCCTCAAAGAAATGGGGACCTATGAGGTGATCACCCATGATTCCACACCATAGATTCATGCCCCACTGTACCTGAAAAGCTGTCTGCCGTACCCAATTGGGATTTTCTACACTTCAGTAATGCATATTACGGCGATTTACGGTTTCATTATTGTGGAATCGTGCTTCGTCCGTAAGTACGAGAGTCGCTAGAAAAGCAGAATCAGTGTCCACATGCTGTATGATCCATTGACAGAACGCCACCCGGGCATCGAAATCACGACCATGGATCTCCTGGTGTAAGTGCAGGTGGTACGGGTGAAACCGGTGGGTGCAATATCCGCATAACAGACGCTCGGCTAATGTTCGTCTCCTGTGCAATGGCCCGTGTGCTAGGTTGAGGGTTACGCCGGACAGCGTCAAACACGGCTTCTTCATTGTCAGCAGACGTCACGAAATTATCTCGAACAGGCCGTGTTCTTCCCAGGGATGCAGTATCTCACAGACGTCTTTCCACATTCCGAAATGTCATGCCCGTCGGTTGTCGTCTATCCGGATAGCGTTCTTGGTACAGGCGTTGTGCCTGGTATGCATTGTGTCTAGCTTCTCCATAGATAAACATATACTCGTCGCTGGAATACATCTCGAGGCAGTGAATAAACTTTGTGTTGTGAATTGCTTCGTAGGAGGGGAGTTCGCGCAGCTACTACTTACGTGCCATCGCATGTTGCTATCGTTACAATGGGGCATACTTTGCCCTACGTGTGGTCTACGAAGCTTGGAATATGTACGACGTAGCTAACTGGCCACAGACCATCATCTCCTCATCCTTGTCCAACCCAGCACCATACCGAATGCAACGATACATACGGTCTTTTACAGGGTCAAATAAACAAATCAGTCCTTGGAAGTTATCAATTATGCAACATTACCACATGCCAGACAACTGGCTATTAAGAAAAATCTATTGTGGGATTCGAACCTCCTACCATGAGCACTGTCCCCACCCGCTTGACATGTGAGCTACTGCGACACTTGATCTACGGCGCCCACTTACCAGCCTATACAGTAGCCTATCGTGCTCCCGGTCTGAGCGTCCACCTCCTGTTTTAAAGTACGCGTTCTGAATATCTGTACTCGTTTTACGAGTTCATTCGAGGTACCCATCATGAACTAATAGTGGCGCTCACGATTCCTGCTGTCTTCTAGCCCGTAAACACACATCTCGTTACATTACCCCGGTTTAGGGAGAGGGACCGATGTCGTTCATAATTTTATTGTAGTAAATGTGAAGGGATGCCAACCCCGTGGTGTAGGGGCAGCGTACCTGCCTCTTACCCGGAGGCCCCGGGTTCGATTCCCGGCCAGGTCAGGGATTTTTACCTGGACGTGACGACACCTCGTAATCTGCAGGCCTTCGGGCTGAGCAGCGGTCGCTTGGTAGGCCAAGGCCCTTAAAGTGCTGTAGTGCCATGGGGTTTGGTTTGGTTGTAAATGTGAAGGGATGCATAGAACTGAATCACAAGGGGCTGGTGGTCCACCCGGTATGTATGTACAGTATGTAAATATGTATGCTTATGTGTATGTATGCAAAATTGTATTCTCTAATACGATATAAAAGCCTATTCTACTCTAGGTACTCATATACTGACATGTTTATGTCGATCAGATTTAGGAGAAGAAAGATAATAAGCGACCGAAGCGTTTCAAACTGTCCTTCACAGGCACATATTACGTTTGCTGTTGTAAAAGGGTATATTTTTAATGAATTAAAAATATGCACAGTATAACAATGATGACGGATATTCAACCTACTCTAATCTGAGCTACAGTATCTTCCAGTCACTATGAACGTTATTTTCATGTAAATGTGTAAATTTCACTAATAAGCAGGCAGGATCAATTAAGAGCGTGTTAGATTTTATTCATATGTGTCACTCTTCCGTTAAATGATTAACTGTACTATAACAGTAAATGTGGTACTTTGGTGAGCACGAGAAACGCAGGGCGTGTACCAGTCTGTTGAAGTACATACAGAGGGAGAGGGTTTAATTTAGAAAAAAATCTTAAGTTTTTCTGAGTTTATTAATAAGTTCAAAATCATATCATCTCTGTACAGAAGAAACAATAGAAAGTGTTCTTTCCTCGTCCTAGGGTTGGCGATGTCCTAGAATTCCGGCTGCTCCTCTCCTTTCCACACCAGTGGACGACCATTCCTCCCTCGATGGACGTTCTAGAAGATCCATGCGATGTCTAGAAGATCCATACGGTGCTGAAGTAAGGGCGTTGAGATAGACCACGTAAATGATGAACGTGAACGAACACCGTTAAGCCTTGGGGCGTGTTAATGCAAAAACTGCTTCTGCACAGATGAGAAAAGGTATAGCAATGGTTTTAACAAGGTTCATAACACATAAGAATTGTATGATTGAAGGTTTATCACACGGCAGAATGTCACTGAAATCTATCCCGTGTTAAGTCATTAATCATTTGAAATGAAAAAGAATGTCACTAAACTCGAATAAGCATATAAGTTTAACACTCAGAAAATGATAATCCACTCGAAACTTGTCGTCAAATTTCATTAAAGGCAACTAATAAATAGTCACCTAAAGTTTGTGGCACTTGGCATAATGTGAAGTTATACCACACGACATACTGTATTTCTTAGTTTGAACACCGTTCAATGTAATCAATTGGATTGAAATGAAATAAGAATGTTTCATTCGTGAAGTCAATCTTGTCCACGCATGTTAATGAAATGAAAACAAAGCGAAATTAATCATTTATCAACAGTCCTTAGTTCGACTGTTCGTAGATTTGAAAATGCACAGCTCTTAGTTCGAATGTTCGTAGAATTGAAATGCACAGTTCTACAGTTGATCACCTACTAATATTTACACAGTTTAGAGAATTATCTCCACACGAAATTGTAAATTAGTGACGTAGTCACTCAATCATATGTTAATGCTTGCAATTTGAGTAATTCTAAGTTAAAGCACAGTCTCGTTAACTCGAAATATTCAATTACTTTGTAAGGAGCAAAACTGTTCCAAATCCTGTCCACAACATTAAACTTTAAATTATGAGCACTCGGAAAAAAAGTCGCAAGTCTTAGACACTCATGCGGAATAAACAGTCACTTGATAATGTTCAGAGTTTGATGGAGCACAATTTATATCACTCCCCGTTGGAGCAGAAGTTCATCACTTACGATTTAAAGAAACTCGTATAAGTTCATACTCGACGCTATTGAGTTAAAGTCCACGGACTCGACGAAATATGACAGTCGCTTCACATTGTATCGCGGTCCTCGCGAGCCGACTGCACGAACTCCACTGCAATGCCTGCACACACACACACACACACACACACACACACACACACACACACACACACACACACACACACACACACACACACACACACTGGTCTGCTAAGCGAAGCAGTACTACATTTATATCCGATCCATGCCTTCACATCTTATTCCATAACTTCGTCGTCTCATGTCGGATTTATATGAAACCTTGCAGGAACGTAGATAAAGGATTGGGCTACACGATATGTGGTTAATTTTATCTAGTTATTATTGTGGGGAAAATTATTAACCGAAAAACTCAAGGAACATTCCACACTAGTCTAGGCTCTCTGTGTTGCGGTGAGGCAGGCTGTGACGTCACTCCGCTCTACGTCACACACACAGCTGTTGCTTGCTGTTCAGTCAGTCTTCCGCTGCTGGGCCGGAGCGTAACGCGTAAGTTTTAAAATTTAATTACGGGGACTTAGTTTCGTACCGCCGTTACCGGTACAGTGCAGCTCTGTTGCTGCCAAATATTGAATGCACAGATCACTTAATATCAGGTCAAGAATAGAATATTGTAACTAAATAAGAAAATTATGTTTGTAGAAATGGAAATTTTTTCCGACCAACAATTCTGCTGTGTAAAGCGTCGATAGAGAATCGATGCACTACCGTTTAATACATATTTAATAATAAATCATCTCACAGAAGCAATAACATATTTTCAGACAATAGTGAATTCCTCATGGACGTCGTAGCCTACTAGAACCACCGAATCTCGTGAGATACCCGAACTTAAGGAACATGAATGGGAAGACCATCTGTTATTGGCTGCAGGAGAATCAGGAATGTTCTGGTCACCCTACCCCAATTAAACTCCTGCCGAGAACGCCTGATCAGTGATCTCTCAACTGTAGGCATTGAGTTAGTCGTCAGCGTTAAAATAGGGATGTTGAACAGTCCTTTACTCAAATAATTCCAGTTCCACGCAAGTGGTTTAACCCTTTCGCTTAATATTTCAGATTTAAATTTGCTGTTGATCCTAGAGATGATCTGGATGTTGCAGTTAGTTTCACTGCAAAAGTAGTATCATTGATATTACTACTATGAATGTAAGACAAAGGAATTTTGCCTAATGCTTTGTAGGTGAAGAGGTAAAGAAACGTCCGGATAAAGAATACTGTTTTACTTTTGGATATACTAACCGAAGTTATTCAAGCATTTGTCATTGCATAACACGAGTGTCCCACTTCCTTGACGATATAAAATGTGTTCAGTTTGTTGAATACCTCAAACTGATTCATCTTCACATTTCTCTCTGTTCTATCACACTATTCCATGTATCTTCTGTTGATCGATAACCGTTCTGTTCTTCATTTTTTCACAGTCGTTCGATCCTATGCAAATTCACGGCACCTCTTCTGCACTTGCTTGACAGACCTAACTTTATCTCCGTATACAGACATAGTATTTTGACGAATTGCCGTGTCTTTGCCTACAGAAATCGGATTGCTATACGGACCTCCTCCGGTAACCACTCGTTCAGAAACAGTCGTTTCGCAACTGTTGGTGTGCCAAGGTTCTGGTTTACAGACTTGTGCACCTGTGTGCAATCTATCGAATACTCAAGTTGCAGCGAGCGCCGTTCCTTTGTTTCAAAGCAATAAAGCATGGACCAGTAATTTTTTGACTCACCCTCGTAGTTTACCGTTTTATTTTCATAACGTACGTAGTTCTAGTACAATGTACCTAAACACACGAAATAGGATAAAAAGACAGAAAGGAGTATTTTATTCGCAATCACACAACGTGCTATTCTCAAGATAATTAACGATGTAACTGTATCAAATATATTGTTCATAAAAGAAGCTTATAAGCTATTAGCCGTGCTCGATAATCCATTAACGTCTGAAACATCCATACGCTGAACTCTTTATCCATTTATACACTAACACTGACTCCTCTGGTGGACGTAATGTATAGAACATAAATAAATGCGTATCTTTCCAAAGTGTGTTGTTTCTAAATTCTTCTTCTTCTTCTTCTTCTTCTATGTGCCCTGCCGAGTCTCCCGGACGTTGGCGATCAATGTGGAGAGTGCTTTCCTGTCTTTAGCAACACGGTACAGTACTTCGGTACTTTTTATGCCTGTCCAGGCTTTAATATTCTTAAGGCATGTTGTTCTCCTTTTGCCTACTGCTCGGCGCCCTTCAATTTTGCCTTTCAAAATTAGATGTAAAACTGCGTATTTTTCACCACGCAAAACATGCCCTAGGTATGCAGTTTTTCTGCATTTGATGGTGGTTACCAGTTCTTTTTTGCATTTTGCTATTTGTAATACTTGTTCATTGGTGGCAGGGTCAATCCACGAGACTCTAAGCATTCTTCCATGAAGCCAAAGTTCTAAGGCTTTCACTCTTTTGATGGTGGCCTCCTTTAACGTCCAAGCTTCAACCCCATAAAGGAGAGTAGTAGACCAAATATAACATTTCACCATACGCTGCCGAAGTTTTAAATTTAATGCATCATCACACAACAATGTTTTCATCTTCCTGAATGTTGATCTTGCAATTTCTATTAGGCTCTTAATTTCTAGGCCTGGATTCAAATCATCCGTTATCCAACAACCAAGATATTTAAGTTTATTTATTTGTTGAATATGTTGGTCTTTAAGTTTCAGAGTAGCATTATTTCTTCCTCTGATGAAAACCATTAGCTTTTTATGTTGATGTTTAGACTCATCTCTTCCCCAACTATATTAATTTTGCCCAGGAATAGTTGCAAACCTTCAACACTATTAGCAAGAATTACTGTGTCATCTGAATATCGCAAATTACTTATTAGTTCTCCATTTACTTTGATTCCCACTTCCAAATCGCTTGATGCTGCCTTAAATATGGAATCTGAATAGATGTTAAACAATAACGGAGACAAAACACAGCCTTGACGAACTCCTCGTCGGATTTCTATGTAGTCCATTGCATCATCATCAACATTCACCACAGCCTTCTGATGCCAATACAGGTTTTCAATAATTCTTATATCTTTATCATCAATTCCAGTTTGCTGCAGTAGTCTGACGAGTTCAGTATGTTTTACTCTATCAAAAACCTTTTCATAATCTATGAAACAGGCAAAGACATCCTTTTGTTGATCCCAACATTCTTGAAGAAGAGTCGTTAAACTGAAAATAGCCTCACGAGTTCGATATCCATTCCGAAATCCAAACTGGGTATATCCAGGTTTTCCTCACATTTCGTTCTTATTCGAGCATGGACAACTTTTAAGAAAGATTTTAACAAACGGCTCATTAGGCTAATGAGACGATATTCACCACATTTTTTGAGGTTGTTTTCTTTGGAAGGGGAATGAAAGTAGAGGTTAGCCAATCTTGAGGTTATTTTCCGGAGTTATAGATGCTATTACAAAGGTCCATTATCTTATTAATTTGTTCTTCATTGATAAGTTTCATAACTTCAGCTGGATTTTCATCTGGGCCTTTCTTTTAATTGGTTTATCGCATGAATTACTTCCGATTTCAAAATGCTCGGTCCATTTGAGCATTCACGATTTTCATTTAATGTCGGTCGACTATCATAGAAGAGTTCTTCTATATATTCTTCCCTTATCTTAATTTTGTAAAGATGATTTATAATAGGTTTCTTTGAATTATCTTCTAGAACAAGAGACATCTTTTTTCTGAAAGTTCCAGTTACTTATTTTATAATTTTGTTCATATTGAAGGTATCATGTTTTTCTTCCAAATGTTCAATGTTTCTGCATTTTTCAATCATCCAATTTTGTTTTGCCTTCCTAATTTCTCTTCTACTTTGACCATGTATCTAAAGGTATTGAGCCTTATTGTTCTTAGCTTTTCTGCGTACTTTCATTAAGTCCAAGATATCATCCGTCGTCCACTTCTTTTTTGTCTTTTTATCAGACTGTAGGTATTTCTTGTTTACTTTCTGTATAGCTTATTTTACTTCCTCCCATTGGTTTTCCACCTGTTGACTATTCAAAGACACTTGTCTTAGCTCTTCATTAATTACTTTTGCAACTTCTTGTTTTATTTCACTGTTTACCAATTTTCTTTGGTCACTTCGGCTGGAATGTTTTATTTTCTGTAACATTTTCAATTTTAGTTGTACATCAGCAACTAGTAGATTATGATCAGAACCTATATCTGCTCCTAGGTATGTAGTAAATCTTTTAATGAAGTTTATGAACCTCTTATTTATGATGATGTAATCAATTTGGTTCCTGATACGAACATGATGTTCACTGTCACTAGGTGAAACCCAAGTGTATAATTGACGTTCAGGAAGTTGATACCATGTGTTTGTAATAACCATTTCATTTTCTTGACAAAATTCGTATAACCTATCCCCGCGTTCATTGGATTCTCCGAGTTCCCAATTTCCTACCAAATTTACTCGTCGGCCTTTGCCGATCTTAGTATTGAAATCTCCCATCATTATGGTTATGCTATCATTTTTTGTTGATTCCAGAATGTTTTGCAAGCTTTCATAGAATCTTTCCACCATAGCGTCATACTTTTTATCTGCTGTTGGAGCATATACACTGACTGACAGAGCAAATGCAACACCAAGGAAGAGTGGTTCGAAAGGGATGAAAGTTGGGGAAAAACAGAGACGGCACGGACGAATAATTGATGTTTATTTCAAACCGATATGCAGGTTACACAATGCGCACGGCATCGACTCAGTAGGATGTAGGACCACCGCGAGCGGCGATGCACGCAGAAACACGTCGAGGTACAGAGTCAATAAGAGTGCGGATGGTGTCCTGAGGGATGGTTCTCCATTCTCTGCCAACCATTTGCCACAGTTGGTCGTCCGTACGAGGCTGGGGCAGAGTTTGCAAACGGCGTCCAATGAGATCCCACACGTGTTCGATTGGTGAGAGATCCGGAGAGTACGCTGGCCACGGAAGCATCTATACACCTCGTAGAGCCTGTTGGGAGATGCGAGCAGTGTGTGGGCGGGCATTATCCTGCTGAAACAGAGCATTGGGCAGCCCCTGAAGGTACGGGAGTGCCACCGGCCGCAGCACATGCTGCACGTAGCGGTGGGCATTTAACGTGCCTTGAATACGCACTAGAGGTGACGTGGAATCATACGCAATAGCGCCCCAAACCATGATGCCGCGTTGTCTAGCGGTAGGGCGCTCCACAGTTACGGCCGGATGTGACCTTTCTCCACGCCGACGCCACACTCGTCTGCGGTGACTATCACTGACAGAACAGAAGCGTGACTCATCGGAGAACACGACGTTCCGCCATTCCCTCATCCAAGTCGCTCTAGCCCGGCACCATGCCAGGCGTGCACGTCTATGCTGTGGAGTTAATGGTAGTCTTCTGAGCGGACGCCGGGAGTGCAAGCCTCCTTCAACCAATCGACGGGAAATTGTTCTGGTCGATATTGGAACAGCCAGGGTGTCTTGCACATGCTGAAGAATGGCGGTTGACGTGGCGTGCGGGGCTGCCACCGCTTGGCGGCGGATGCGCCGATCCTCGCGTGCTGACGTCACTCGGGCTGCGCCTGGACCCCTCGCACGTGCCACATGTCCCTGCGCCAACCATCTTCGCCACAGGCGCTGCACCGTGGACACATCCCTATGGGTATTGGCTGCGATTTGACGAAGCGACCAACCTGCCCTTCTCAGCCCGATCACCATACCCCTCGTAAAGTCGTCTGTCTGCTGGAAATGCCTCCGTTGACGGCGGCCTGGCATTCTTAGCTATACACGTGTCCTGTGGCACACGACAACACGTTCTACAATGACTGTCGGCTGAGAAATCACGGTACGAAGTGGGCCATTCGCCAACGCCGTGTCCCATTTATCGTTCGCTACGTGCGCAGCACAGCGGCGCATTTCACATCATGAGCATACCTCAGTGACGTCAGTCTACCCTGCAATTGGCATAAAGTTCTGACCATTCCTTCTTGGTGTTGCATTTGCTCTGTCAGTCAGTGTACTTGTATAATATTGATCTTGAAGGGTTGTCCATGTAGCTGTAAAAGCATGAGTCTGTCTGATATTGGGACAAAATTGGTGACATATTTCACGAATTCTGATTTTAATAATATTGCTACACCATTTCTGTGACTTCTATCAGTTACAGGACTGCCAGAATAGTATAGATTTCCATCTTCTCTTTGACAGGTACCTTTACCTGGACATCTCAGTTCACTTATCCCAAGGATATAAATTTTTAACCTTGTCATTTCTTTAACCATGTTATCAAGTTTGCCAGCCATGAACAAACTTATTACATTCCATGTTGCTAATCTTGTGTTGGACTTCATTACTTTGAGCCAGGAGATTCTTCGTACCCCTGCCCACCAAAGGGCTGCCTGGGACTAGGGGCCATTATTTCATTAACTCTCTCCATAATGATATTCTGTGGAAAATATACCAGAGTGGTTTCCCGTTGCCTTCTCTGGTTACTATTCAGCCGCTCCTAACCTGGCAAACAGACGCTGCTGGTAGCCGCCCCTAACATGGGATACAGCCCCTACCGAATGGGATACAGTGGCATTTCCTCCACTGAGGGACTATTACCCACCTAAAGGAGCTCATCCACCGTAAGATGTTGACCCCTTTAGGGTGTTAGGTTATTTCCCGTCGCCCAACACTCGGCGTAGAGACGCTGGCTGTACGGTCTACTCCATTACCGTAGCAGGATAACCTGGTCAGACAGGTTGTTTCTAAATAGGTAGGCCTATTTGAAAACCAATTTCCACCCATTATCTCTACATTTTAAATACTTTTCTCTAACTTTATTATTTTTGCTTTCAAAACTGCACGCATACTTGCTATTTTGTGTTTAATTAAAATTCTCTGTATCATCATGTTCAATTTGCGGTAACTTCCAATTCTTTTATATTTTCAATGAGTACTTGTTAGGAGTGTGAAGAGATTAGCCTCAATTGAATTCATTACTAGCAACAACAGAATATATTCAGACAATGTGAAGGGTTATAAGGGATATGGAATCTATAGGCCTATACAGTAAGCTTGTGTTTTACGAGAGAAATATCTGGCACGTTGACTAACTGGTCAGCGGCTTTACCTTCGGGCCTCGGGATCTCGAGTTCCATTTGCAGCCGGCTCGCGAGATTTTCATCGTATGGTTAATTCCTTGATCGAGGAGCTTAACCACGGCTAATTAATTCCTCTAGCTCGGGTCTGGCTGTTTGTGTTCATCTTAACACACAATCTGTCCGGCTCCATGGCTAAATGGTTAGCGCGCTAGCCTTTGATCACAGGGGATCCTGGTTCGATTCCAGGCAGGGACGGGAATTTTCACCATAATTGGTTAATTCCCTTGACACGGGGACTGGGTGTATGATGCAACATCTTCATCATCATTTCATCCTCATCAAGACACGCAGGTCACCCACGGGAGTCTCCGGAGGCCACACAGCATTATCATTAATAGACATTCTCATTTACATACAGTAGATCATATCATATCACATTACAAACTACCACAGAAACATGCGAGGGTGAACTCATCCCTCCCCATAGGGTTGGCGTCAGGAAGGGTATCCAGCAGAAAATCTACGAGCAAATCCAGATGAAGTGCAGATCCTAACATGAATTGAGAGAAGGCCAGGAACAACAACAACACCAACAAAGAAACAACAACTATTATATATAAAATAAGAGTTTTGTCTGTACATTGCTCAGAATTTAAAAAGAATGGTATTTCTGTATCGATCGCAAGTCTAGCGCGATCGTCCGACCCCATTAGAGAAGTTAAAAGACAACACCCGACGGCAATTACTCACGATGCCTACGGATATGCTGTACAGTGCTGCTCACAAAATTGTCCCTCGACCACAGGTATTGTTGATGTATGATGGCCGACACGTTGAGCATGTGTTATAAAGAACATCGTCTTTGCTAAATCTCGATTGTTTATGCTAATTATTGCTTGTGTATCGTATGACGCGTCATCTGCTGAACATTTTGTGTACTTTATTTTGGTGTCAATAAATTCCAATGTCATGTCAATCATATGTGTTAATTATTACTTCTCTACCTCCAATATCCCGTGAAGTATTGCCTCATCAAATGTTAACGGACTTTTGGGTAACCCTGTACACAATGTAATGCTGCAGGAAATTTATTTTCTCTGACGGGAAGTATTCTTGATTCCAGAGTTCTGTAGAGTGTGCTGGCCATGCATTGTTGGGACTGTGGCAACTCCACCCCTTGGATTACCATCGTGTACAACAGCACAGTGTGGACGCTGGACACCAACGTGTCCAACACGACGTACCTGTCAGACGGCGAGGGAGACTTGGAGGAGGACCACCTGTACGAGCCTCCGGTAGGCATCACTGTGCTCCTCTCCATCTTCTACGGCTCCATCTCGGTAGTGGCTGTGGTGGGCAACTCTCTTGTCATGTGGATCGTGGCCACCAGTCGCCGCATGCAGAACGTCACCAACTGCTTCATAGCCAACCTGGCATTAGCTGACATCGTCATTGGACTCTTCGCTATTCCCTTTCAGGTACGTTACAGGAATCACATCACTAAGGTCTTTTCTTTGTCAGGAGAGTACATGAGAACAGTATAGACTTCGCTACGGTTTTTAAGTGAATACCTGCTTCGAAAGTTTTAAATTTTAGGGACCCCATTTTCGGCGAAGCCTGTATAATACACCTCAATATCCCCTGCCAGTCGTAAGAGGCGGTAAAGTGTGATGTCAGGAAGTGAAAAGCTCAGATGTGGTGTGGCATCCACGAGAATTGCTACAACTTGTGTCAGGATCTCCTGGCTAAAACCGGACATAAAAGCATTCATCCTATACAAGTTTGTACTTCAAACATTCTCGTGAAAATTCATATTTTTGCTGATTAATGATATTTCATTATTTCTACCCTAAATTTTTATTTGTCATAAGTCATATTCACAGACACTATGCATATGGCTATATGAATGCATGAATGAGTTGATATACCGGGCGAGTTGGCCGTGCGCGTAGAGGCGTGCGGCTGTGAGTTTGCATCCGGGAGATAGTAGGTTCGAATCCCACTATCGGCAGCCCTGAAGATGGTTTTCCGTGGTTTCCCATTTTCACACCAGGCAAATGCTGGGACTGTACCTTAATTAAGGCCACGGCCGATTCCTTCCAACTCCTAGGCCTTTCCTATTCCATCGTCGCCACGTAAAGCCCCTAGCAGAAAAGAAGAGTTGATAATGAATGATTCCATGACTGAATTGAATTGTCATGCATGCATGAATGAATGAACAGTTCTCTCCCAGTCACGGATAACCACCAACTAAGGAGAGAGCATTCGAGTCGCTGAATAAATGCATGGGTGGGTTTATGCATGAAAGCATGAATAACTCTATAATCTACCTGAATTTTCGGCACCTTACACGGGCGGAAAACCATTCCACATGTAAAGGCCGCGCCTATAACTACTGCCCGGTCGTGTTATCCACCCCTGGTGAGAAGAGGAACCACCTTCCGAGGGATAACATCCCCGGCCCTTTCTCTTGAGGCCCAAACGGAAGACTCCCACCTGCTCTAATAGCTGTCAAACACTAATTTCTCACCATTCTCTAATTTCAGCAGGGCACATGTAAGTGGAAATCCCGCTCCCCATGTGCCCCTCCCTTTATTCTTTCTCTGTTGTAGACACTCTACCCCATTCGATTGCGATAGACTCGTCCTATCCCGTCTACCCGAAATTTTTAACCTCAATTTAACCCTGAGGTGGAATGTTTCAAAACCTTTTGTCTTTTTTAACATCTAGAACAGGGGTTTCCAATTTGTAAGGGTTCGAGGGCTATATTGGAAACCTTAGTCATGTTCGCGGGCCGCACTTGAATAATAGGCCCATTTTCGTAAAATTCTGCATATAGTAGGCCTACAGAAGTACCATTATGAAAAAACATGCATAATTCAATTGAAATAAAGGTTTGATAATTTTAATTACTTAGGTAAAACATTATTTTACAATTGCATAAAAGAGTGAAATTTAGAGCCGGGCTGAATGGCTCAGATGATTGAGGCGCTGGCCTTCTGAAGTTGGTAGGTTCGATGTTAGATCATTCCGAAGGTGCTCAAATGCGTCAGTCTCGTGTCGATTGATTTACAGGCACGTAAAAGAACTCCTGCGCGACAAAATTCTGGCACCTCGGCATCTCCGAAAAACATCAAAAATAGTTAGTGGGACGTAAAAACCAACCATTATTTTTTGAAATTTGGATTTTAATTTTTTGATGAAAAATAATCCATTCAGATCAAGTGAATTTAAAAAAGAGGAAATCATATTAAAGAATGAACTAGTTCGGACTTGGGTCTATAACGAATATAAAAATTAATACATTTTGAACGACCTATAAAATATTATTTTGTAACTATCGTTCACATTATTTATTAAAATGCTCTCGCGGGCCGCATTATATGGCTTCGCGGGCCACATGCGACCCGCGGGCTGCCATTTGGAAACCCCTGATCTAGAACATAAAAGAGCAACCCTTGCGTGAAATTTCAACTTCGTACGGAAAACAGTTACAGAGGAATGCATATTCCAGTCTTTGGGATTTAATCCTAAGGTCCTGTGCTTAGTCAGTGAGTGGTATTTGGGTTATGCTTTCAGATATGTTACTTATTTGTGATACTCTACTCCTTTCTAGGTGAATTATTATATTTTTAAACACATAGTTGCATTTTTGACACGGTAGAGATAATATTAAGACCAACTAGCTGGATCACACTGCTGTGAGTAGCAGTTTTCATTGCTACTTGCATTTTATAATTTCTTTTGAATGGCTGTGCTGCATAGCTAGTATGGCATTCGCATTTCATGCTCAAGGGTAGGGACCGAATTCCAGCTCAGTCGAGCCTTTAAGCAGTCTTAAAATCTAACCGACAACACATAAATTTGATCCCGCATTCTTAGCTTAAGCATAGAACTCAAGCACCTAATCAACTACGCCACGCACCCGGTTGTGTGAGTAACATGGACTTGATAGTAGAGAGAAGTAGAAAATGCGATGTTCAGAGTCAGTAGCCGCACGGGCTCTTAACTTTGGAGCGTGGTTTGGCGACCATGGGGCCCTTAGCTGTGTGCTGGCATTGCTTCCACTTACTTTTTCCAGTCTCCACACTTTCGTCTATCATATCTGGCCTCCCTTGGTCAACCCTTGTTCTTTTCCGACCTCGATGCTATTAGGTTGCAAGGTTTAGGAAGTCTTTCAGTTTCACAGTCTTCGTGGCCCTTGTCTTTCATTGGCCGATACCTTCATTTTCGACACCTTCCAGTTTTCCTCTGATTAGTGATACACTGATAATAGACGATGGTTGCTCAGTTGTACTTCCTGTTGAAACAGTAAACACCACTACCAGAGTCGTAATTGAATGATTTTGAGATGTGATAACAGGAAAGGTCACATTGTTAGGAGTTATGGTGGCGCTTAGATCACGTGTCCTGTTATTGCTTTTAGGTACATACAGCTAACTTCTTCTTCTTCTTCTGCGCAGGCTCTTCTACGACCACGCGGAATAAACATTTGTTGAGCTTTCCTCCTTGCCACGTGCTATAAATGTTGTAGCGCGGAAGTTCCACCGCCTGCAAATACCAACTGACACACCTGTGACGGAACCTGCTAACCATAAAGCCTATTTGCCAAACATTGCAATGCACAAGCCTATTGTATATGTTAATTTAACCACAATGACGCACACAAAATGCTGTCAACTTGTGTACACGGATTTATTTACAATTATTTAAAAATTAAATACACATAACCTTAATCAATGTATCACAAACAAAACACTTCATTCCAAGAATATCAACAAGCCGCCATTTTCACAATTGCCTATCACAGCACCTGGAGGTTGTAACCTAACAACACGGTTGAAAGAGTTGACTACCCACTGCCTACATCGGCATGTCAGCCTAACCACAACACGTGCTCACAAGTGAAACTCCTGCTAAACAATAACTCGTCTCTACCATTAGGACCACCTCTTTATATAGGTGCCTGGCCAGGCTTCTAGAAAGATACGTTACAAAAATACCTTCTCGTGAATTCTCGAGTGCCTAACAACATGGTTATAATGTACAGAATATTCTACCATCAACTCGTCTGATCTAGAGCCATTCTGGATTTTACAGTGTGTTTGATAATTCTGTAGCGGATTACACACCATATACAGGTAATATTAATTCACAGGAATTTACACTAACTGAACTCATATAAATGTTTATATACAGTGCAGGTTTCATGGCATAACCCCACAAACACTGCGATCATTCGACTACGTAAATAATAATAATAATAATAATAATAATAATAATAATAATAATAATAATAATAATAATAATAATAATAATAATAATAATAATAATAATAATAAATGGATGTAAACACTTCATAGCCATACATTACAAGTAATAATAATAATCATCATAATCATAAAATAATAATTATTATTCGAGCTCGATACTTGCATTATTTACCCATGGGTGGGATAATTTTGTTTTCAAGTTATATCAGTTTATCACACTTACTTCAATGAATATATTATTTACCGAGCGAGTTGGCCGTGTGGTTAGCGACGCGCACCGTGAGTTTGCATTCGGGAGGTAGTGGATTCGAACCCCACTGTTGGGGTTTTCCGTGATTTCCCATTTCCACACCAGGCAAATTCTGGGGCTGTACCTTGATTAAGGCTATGGCCGATTCCTTCCCACTCCTAGCCGTTTCCTGCCCCATCGTCGCCATAAGACTTATCTGTGTCAGTGCGACGTAAAGCAGATTGTTAAAAAACAGATGTGTTTATGTGTAAACTGTGAGGGGTTTAGCGAATGCGTGTCTTTTTATCAGTTTCAGGCAGCTCTCCTCCAGCGGTGGAATTTACCCCACTTCATGTGCGGCTTCTGCCCCTTCGTGCAGGTGCTGAGTGTGAACGTGAGTGTGTTTACACTGACTGCCATCGCCGTGGACCGTCATAGGGCGATCCTCAACCCGCTGAGGTGAGTTGCTTCAAGTTCACAGTAATAGTAAACTTCTGACGATCTTAGCACTCTTTGTTATTGGGTTGTCCGGAACGTAGCGAGCGTTCCTGCTGGAGCGTTGTCCTTCCGCAGGGTGTTTCATTTGCATTTATTCTCCTAAGTAGTGCAAGAGAAAGCTGCCCGTCCGGTTGGCTTGGGTTTGGTTGTTTATCATTCATCACGTTGTATTCGGAAACAGGATACTGTATACGGTATGTGTCTCTTATAAATCCAGATCGTCCAGCGGCGTTTCTACTCTCCGAGAGCTAAGCAGCAGTACGGGAGGCGCGCGCATAGTTTTGACCTTGCAAGGATCGTGCACGAGTTCGACCTAGCATCAATA
This sequence comes from Anabrus simplex, assembly GCF_040414725.1. NCBI lineage: Eukaryota > Metazoa > Arthropoda > Insecta > Orthoptera > Tettigoniidae > Anabrus > Anabrus simplex. The sequence continues at coordinate 375,688,574 of NC_090265.1, read as the reverse complement.
GCCAGTCTGAATCTCAGCTGTTAACATGGTGAGACAATCACCATTGCAACACCGTATTTTCGGATGTAAAAGTTCTTTTAAGTACGAGTTGGCTCGACGGGGATGCGATGCATTTGTTCAGCAATTTCCGGATGAAGTGCCAACCTTCATGAGCACAGTTTCGCGTAATTGTAAATTCAAATTGATACCATGGATAGCGCTCAATAAGAAAATATGCGCGCACACGAACTGTTTTAACAGAGGAAAAGGTTGGACGACATTGGTGCGAATATGGAACGGTCACCGAATAAATCATTCACAAAATTAGTACAAGAAGTAGGGGTTTTGATTTCTTCTGCCACGAACCTGCTACACAGGCGTAGCAGGGGGAGAGGTGATACTCCCACGTGGCGCGTCCCAGGTGGCGGATAGGGGAGTCCTAACCGGCTTGCCGGCGGACTTGAGGGAAATAAAATACCTCTCGCGGACCAAACACACTACCCCCTGTGGGTGGGGGAGGCAGACGAATAATACATCCACGGTATCCCCTGCCTGTCGTAAGAGGCGACTAAAAGGGGCGACCAAGGGATGATTGGATTAGAACCATGAAACTACTTGTGATTAGTACCACCACGCGGGGAACACCATGGGTCGCTATTACTTGCGCGTAGTACCACTGTGTTAGGTACCAAATAGGTTTATGATTAGTAGCAATCAGGAGCACCGTGCGGTCAGGCTTTTACTGTACCTGTGATTAGTAGCACTATATGAGCGACACCAGGGTTCTGGCTTGCCTATGATTAGTACCCACTATATAAGGAACACCACGGGATAGTACGAGTTCCTGTGGTTAGTACATTTATGTGATGAAAACCGTATGTTTGCGTTGCCTGTAAATGGCGCCGCTATGTGTGAAACACCATAGGTCTGTATTACATGTGCGAATTTCATTACCTGTAAGTAGTACAATAATGTGTGGAATACCGCGAGTCTACGATACTTTTGATTAGTACCGCACCATGTCAAATACCATGGTTCTACTTTCCAAGCGATAGTACCATTATGAGAGGCCGACGACCTATATTTTGGACCGCTTTAGCTTGCAAGCATCATCGATTCGGTATAAAGCCATAGAAACAGTCCCTTGGTCAGTATTACTATTATTTTCCGTCATTTTCTGAGACTGAAGCATTGCGGGTCGGCTCCACTGATTGTTTTAACTTCATATCCATCCGTTCATTTTTTCGTCCTCACTCTTTGAATTCTGGTCAGTGGAGGATTTTGGATTTTTATTTTGTCATTGCATTTCGTCTCATTTCGTACCATCAGGGGCCGATGACCTAGATGTTAGGCCCCTTAAAACAACAAGCATCATCATCATCATCATCGGTTTCTTCTGCACACAGAGCTACAAATCGTACAGGTTTACCGGGCCCATTGTTTAAAACCTGCTGATCCAGCTACAACAGTGAGATATTTTGAGTGGTGTCTTGCATCATTGAATGATCGTTTATTCGATCCACAGCTTGTCTTTTTTTTCGGATGAGGCCTGACTTCACTTTAATGGCCGTGTGAACAGTCATAACTCTCGCCATTGGTGTGCAGAAAATCCTAATGGTGTTTATGAAGTCCCTCATTATGAAGGACGACACTTCGGAGCTAAAGCAGGGTGGCCTAGAGCGACGTAAGTTAGGCTGAGGCAGCTACTGTAGCGCAGAGTACGAACACCGTGCACTCGGTCTGGGTTTATAAGAGAGACCCTGTACTTACAAGGTGTCCCTCAGCAAAGATCTCGCTACGTGTTGAAACTGAGAGTCCTTATTGAGTTTCGAATGTGGATGAGCAAAGCTTGCATTTCTTGTTTTAATGAAAATTTTCTAAATAAAAAAGGAGGGAAAACGAAACACTGTGTAGAAGTCTAAAATATTGCGCGATGCATTGAACTGATGGGAAATCACTGAACCGGAGGTGGCTTGTTAAATTTGGAGAGGGTATTTGAGCTTAGAAGACAGAGATTGTGAACCTTTCAGAGCAAACGATAATTCTACGTTGCTATGTCCGGCCCCGCGGTCTAGAAAGCAACGCGTTCGCCTGTCACCCGGCGGCCCAGGGTTCGATTCCCGGCCGGGTCAGGGGTTTTTAATTGTAAATAATTAATATCCCTGGCCTGGGTGTCGTGACCTACCTGTCCCGGGAGATATTGTAGTGGTTGTCATCGGCCAATGATGTTGGCGTATTACCTGTCCTGCCGAGCGGTACTGTTGGGAGGTAATTAGTAGGTGCGAACTTGGTCCCGGAACTCCCGAAATAAAAGATGAAGTAAAGCAATTGTCCTTTATTACTCAGGACGACTATACACACTATTTACAAGATATGTACAAATTCTCACACTATGTTGGTCTGACGGGAGCTTGCCCACGAGCCTACCACTACGCGCTAACTCCGAATTCTGCCTTGCGGCACTTATGTATAACTTCACTGTCAAAGGAGCACGAATAACTGATCGAGAGAGCCCTTCTGCCATCTTGATTTTGGGTTATATCTGCTCTCACTCAAGCAAAGGTCAGTCCCTTCCCACTACCTTAGGGGTTGGACTAGGGGCGTTACCTAGCTGTTCGCCCTGCTAGGCGGTGCCCTCTGGGTACTACTGTGAGCTATTTCTCCCAGTAAGTGCTGCTCTCTGGGTACTAATATCTCTATCTTTTTCTCTGCACTTTTTTCTCTCTGTCTTAGGCTGGAGGACAACTGCACTGGCAATGCTAGCTTTGATCTCCTTGTCGGTGAAATCGAGTGCTTTATGCACGGACTACTTAGACACTGGTTTGTCAATAACAAACATCCTCTCTCGTAAACATGCTATTGCAGCGCGCGATGCAAGCTCTCTGCCTGACTAAGGCTCTTCCCTAATTCTAACTTACTGAAATATTTCTTTTTCATTCCAATTGAAAATGAATAATGAAAACCTACAACCTGTTTTCCAGTCATTGACCGGGTCAGGGATGTAATGAATGAAGCAGATATAGGCTGTTAGTACGATGGGGTCGCCAGTCCTAAAGTGATTTTATTAATGAATGATAGATGCTATGAAATGAGAATGGAGAGTGTTGCTGGAATGAAAGATGACAGGGAAAACCGGAGTACCCGGAGAAAAACCTGTCCCGCCTCGGCTTTGTCCAGCACAAATCTCACATGGAGTGACCGGGATTTGAACCACGGTATCCAGCGGTGAGAGGCCGACGCGCTGCCGTCTGAGACACGGAGGCTCTTCATTCCAATTATTAAAATATAATAGAATTAATATACAAGTACACTGGCATTACAAGATGTCCCGTATTACTAAATAATATTCTTATAATAGCTTATTTCCCTTTATATCCTAAGATCGAGTCCCGGCTGCCGTTTATCTGACAGTCCGCCGGTTCGAGCCTTAGGGAAATCAGTACACGACATCTCCCCCCTTAGGCAAGAAATGGATGCAACGGTACGTTGCGTCCATTTCTGTCCTGTACTGTTCACACTCTGGTGTCGCCTGTGCGCAAAGTTCGGCGACTCTGTGGTGGAGGGGAAGGTTGTTCTCTAATCTCGTCAACACTTGTATTTATTTCTACTGCTTCTATGGATCTCGCAGGCGTACTAGGGCGTCCTCCAGTAGGCCTGGAGTGTAATTCCATAATTTCCTCAGACATCTCCGAGCGTCCCGGATCCGCCTGGGTTGTTGGAATATTGTCAAGTCTTCTTCTGATGTCTTAACCATGTCCCCTTTCGTAATGACTGTTTGTTTTATACAAATATTTGGGCAATGAACCCGTGCATTATCGAACCATCTCTTCGCTGGAAACCCTAGTTTGGGGCAGCAACAATTACAACAACAACCTAAAATTAAACTTATGATACTAATGACAATCCACACAATATATTTATACACATTAACATGTTGATAAATCAGTTGTCTCTGCATTTCTTCTTCCTTTTGTTTCACCATTTCCTCCACTTCATCTGTCTTATGGGTAGCCCATTTAAATCGTCAATGTGATTCAACAGGTTATTCAACGACAACTTATTCATTTCAGGTATTTGTTCTAATTTGATTTCTCTACCTATCCGTTCACAACAGTCATAATCAAGTGTTACTTCTGGAACGAAATCCTTATTCTGTTTAGTGTTTACTTCACCTACACCTTGTATTTTGCTATGTGGTCCATATACTGTACAGCCTGCACTCAACACAAGAATACCAATGCCTGCTAACCTCATATCACTGGTGGTATCCTTACACATCCTTACTTTGGTTTCTTCTGGGGATACATATATGTATCTATTCGCTCTAATGGGTATCCACACGAGCTGTAGAACGGGTAGTACTCTTTTATCACAATTGTCTGGAACCTGACTAACTCCATTGAGTAATTTTTATCGCACAATAGTTTTGGGCGTACACTGTATTGATAGGGAATTTAACATGACACAATTTCCACTGGGTGTTACTATTTTACATTGCTTTACCTGATCCTTATCTAATTGAACATAAGTTTGCTTTTCCTTGTCCATAAGGGTATAATCTTTGGTCTCCTGAATATAAACAAAATGGTATGGATTGCTTTTCATATACGTGGGGAATGGGATCATATGATACAACGTATAAGTCACTCTATCTGTAAGGGGTGTCCTTATAATGTACACTAAATAATTCTTACTTGCGAACATTTCCACCGTGGCTACTTTGTAGATCAAGTAACCGTAAGCTGATTTTAAATCAAAGGCAAAGACAATCCTTTAGGGAAATCTCCCTGAGCTTTCTTATAACTCTTAATGCTATCATCTGGTGAAATTATCTGCACTTGAATGACTCCAACCTGTGCATTCATTATACCTGACAACACAACACTGTAATGCTCATACAGTTGTATGAGAAGGCCTTCAATTTCAATCAAATGTATTTACTGAATTTTCTAATTCTACTTGCTTAATTGCTTCTGTAATCTGAAACGTGCCATTAATAAGATCTAATTTCGGCAATATTCTGAATTAATCTCTGTTCATTTGCTGTGACATCATGTTTTATTTGCTATTTGTTTTACGTCGCAACGACACAGATAGGTCTTTTGGTGACGATAGGATAGGAAAGGCCTAGGAATGGGAAGGAAGCAGCCGTGGCCTTAATTAAGGTACAGCCCAAGCATTTGCCTGGTGTGAAAATGGTAAACCACTGAAAACCATCTTCAGGGCTGCCGACAGTGGGGTTCGAACCCACCATCTCCCGGATGCAAGCTCACAGCTGCGTGCTCCTAACCGCACGGCCAACTCGCCCGGTATCATAAATGGTGCTGTTCATAGATTGCAATGTCGATTTTACTGCTATCATTTGGTCCTCTGCAATTTTCATGATTGAGAGTTGCTCTTGTTCTAATTCACTGATTTTTGAGTAATTTTTTCCGCATATTCTGACTTAATGTTCCAAATAACGCCTTGGCGATGGGACCTACTGCGTTAATCATGCCTCGCCTTCGCCTAGAGTTTTCAGTTTCCCCTATCGCTTTAGTAATTCGAGTAATTAATTCCTTTGATTCCATAATTCTCTGTAACTGTGCACTTAGCATTTTAACATCCTGCTGACACGTTCAATTAGTTCTTCTTTCTATCTCTGTATATACTAATTGAGTCCAGTGTATGTGTCATTTGACATTCGAAAATACATCATTCAGTTTATTCAGGTTCACATAGGTAACCAGTGTCCATTCAGTATGGTATAATTGTATCTCACCCTGATTGTCGAAGTATGTCCCAGGAGTGTTTTCATATGGTGTCACATGGATATCCAGAACTTCTCTGGCTATTTCGTAGAGGGATGACGTCACGGCTATCACTGCTACTACGATGGAGAGCAATCCTAGCATTCGCGCCATGATAGACAGAAGACCAGCATTACCTTTCTACTTGTAGATACTTTCGCTTCCCAATTCCCATTTTACTCATCTACAAATACAGTTTCAAACGTTTCTTATGTACCTAACCCTTCTTCCCGTTTTGTTCAATTGTAGGTTGCAATTTACCCCTGAAACTTTTACTATCTCGTAAGGACCTTCGAATGGTAGGCTTAGCTTCTTGGACCTACCCCTTCGGAATGCATCGTTGCGCAAGAGGACCTTGTTGCCTACCTGAAAGGTGATCTCATATTGTCTTTTGTCATAGTGTTCTTTCTCTGATTCTTTTCGTTGGTCTTTCTGGCGGCCTCGTGATTTCGCCTAAGCTGCGCCGGGCAGATACTTGTCCCAGTCATTTTGCTTCCCTGAGCAGACATAATGCCTTAGGTACTCCGTGAGAACCTTATAGCATCTTTCTACACTACCGTTCGACTTTGGCCTAAAGGCCGTAGTATGCGTTTTCCGAATGCGCAGCGTTTCACAAAGCGCCTTGAACACATGACTCATGAAATGACTGCCCTGGGTGAGAATCTGCTCTGATATCCATAGATACTTATCACGTTATTAATTAGCGTTCGTGCCACAGTTTCTGCCTCTTGATTGGGCATGGCACTCACCACGAGGTACTTCGACAGGTGATCCTGGCATGTCAGAAGAGGTCCAACTACGTCTAGGGATATCTTCTCAAAGACGATGCGCGGCACTCGAACGAAAGCTACGCGGTAGCACGGTTCGGACAATCTTCTGCGAAGTCGCGGTTCTCTCATGGACAATCTTCTACGAAGTCACGGTTTTCTCACGGTATATCGGTGAGTTGACTCTGTCGAAAGAGCTTGGATATCAATCTTCAAATGACATGAATGAAGCAACCCAAACACAAACAAGCAAGCAAGCAAACAAAGAAATAAAAAGCAAAAAAAAAAAAAAAAAAAAAAAGACAAAGTAAACCAGAGCAAATATATACAAGAAAACAAACTTCCATTAATGCTTCAGTCCATTATTTACATTGAATGAGTCTCTTCATCTTATTGAAACCTAAATCATTTTTTTTGCTAGTTGCTTTACGTCGCACCGACACAGATAGGTCTTATGGCGACGATGGGGTAGGAAAGGGCTAGGAGTGGGAAGGAAGCAGCCGTGGCCTTAATTAAGGTACAGCCCCAGCATTTGCCTGGTGTGAAAATGGGAAACCACGGAAAACCATTTTCAGGGCTGCCGACAGTGGGGTTCGAACCTACTATCTCCCGAATACTGGATACTGGCCGCACTTAAGCGACTACAGCTATCGAGCTCGGTCCTAAATCATTTAGCCGGGAATCGGCTTATATACTGCACTCCAGTAACCATTATTAAGAAATGTGATCCTCCTTGTGAACGTAATAGCAAGTCTACGTAATTATAATATCAAGGTGCTCATTGTATTCTTCGACGTGCTAAACGAACGAGGGCCCGAAGTTCCAATCTGTCTAGCAAACCAAGGGGTTGGTATCCCTAACAGGGAGGTGAATTAATCCAAGGCAAATATTTGACACACACATCTTAAACCTAAACAATGATTCTCAACACTTAGATGACTAATATACTCAACACAATCACTGTGCAATCTTCATTCTTCTCCCGAACCAAGGAACCTGCAATACGGTACGTTGGTATTGAATTAGTCGACTCGGTGAGCACTCCACGATAATCGAACGCGGCACTCCAGGAAATGTTTCTATCTCCGCGGGCTAATGTTCGTTTTGCTGACCAGGTACTCTCCACGCCTCGCTGTTTATAAATTGTACGGCTATACCGCAGTATGTAGGGCCATAACCAGTCTCTCCTCCAAGCGAATGCTGAGAATGGCTGTTCGCCTGTGTATGTTGTGAATTAATCTCAAGGTGACTATAACTCCTTCCAAACATGAAGTCCCACGAGGGAGCGTATATCTGTCCTTATCAGAGTGTGCGCATATGTAGCCCATAATTTTATTATGATGAGTAAATGCAGGCTGAGTCTCTGCTTTTATTTCACGTACATTGTCTATGCTATTTCTACGCCTGGCGTTCGCCAGTAAATTGTAATTAAGGTAACACCACCCAATAAGTGAAGTAATGATACTGCCCGATACTGAAGTGTTCACTGACACTCCAAATACTTTAGTACTGTTCATGGTTACGGTGCGAGTAGCGGTCCGTTGACAAGCTTGGGTTTGCCCCGCGACTAACTGTTCAGAAGCAGAAGTGGTTGAAGCCGAATGGCTGCTTAAATAATACTTCGTGACTTTCCCGGGCTCATCCGTGGTCATGTCGGGGAGGGAGGCTTAAGGTCTCCCCTATCGATGTTTGCAGACTGAGCCGGCTGTTGAAGCGTGACCCACTCGTATGAGATGTGATTTTGACCTTTTCAACGTAGTTTGATCCATAATCGATCGTTGGATCAAAAGTCATGATCAAATTCATGTTCTCACCCTTTCGCGGGCATTTCAGCTTCGGTTTTGGCGTCCTCTGTACCTAGCCAATCAGGAGTTAGCTGGGGTTAATTCTCAAAAAATGGATACGTTAAATTTCTAAAGGTATTGCACTTTTTTATGGCGATGACCTTCGAAAATTCCCACGATCATGACCCCGTAATCAGAATAATTGACTTATTATTAATAGTGACGTTAGCGGGATTATACCCTCGCAGAATCTAAGGTGGTATTACTGTAATGAGATGCGTGTGTAAATAGAAATTTCGCATTTGTTCTGGGAGTTGGCGGAACTTTGAATATTTTCTTCGAATAGGGTGCCACCTTCGTGCTATTGTGACCCTAGGCCTGGGGCGGCCATTCACCTTGTTTCATGGTATTTGTGGCGTACGTGACGGATTTGAGTAAAGCGGAATTTTCCAAGCCTCTTTCCACCTGACAGCCTCGTAGGATCGCAGCTCGGTCAAGTTCGTTTCGAAGATAAGGCATCTCCTGCTGGAATTTCCACACACATCTTTCGTTGCTGCCTAGGCCCATGGGACATACTGTACGTCTTCACTTGTGTTCTTCGTCCAGGCCGTGTCTTGCCAAACATCGACGTTGCTGAATGGCTTGTAATGAAATTGTATGCTAGCCTAGAATGAAATGTTTCGTTGGTATATGACAATGTTACCTGAAGCCTAGGCCATTAGGATACAGTGTGAAAGATTAAGACACAAATATTGTATTACGAAATGTCTTTTATACAGATCGACTCTGACTCTTCCGTACAAGTGTCCACTAAGTTTTTGTTTCAGGAATTGTACAGACTATCTAGAAGTAAATGGAAACCTACCAGACTCTGTTAATGATCTTTTACAAAGGAGGAACGATGTGAAAACTTGTTTGCATTACTTTTCTGCTATTTGTTAAAATCATGAAATGTAGTTTTCCCAAATATCTAATTTAGGGTGAGAAGATCTAGGAGGGGTTGTGGTGGAGGGAGACTTTTTTCGAACATTTCAATGTAAATACCACAGCAATAGTACCAGATTTTGGGTGGTTATGCCGTGTGCTTTTGCAGAGTTTCTCTCAGGCGTGACATTTGGGCTCATCTGTTGGATTTGCACGCTCCTCTAAGAATCTGCTTAGCAGTGGCAGACCGAATGCACGGTCCCACCGTGTTAGCAAGTAGCGATTGCTAACTTGCTAAAGGAGAAGTGACGCGCGAGGCCAGACCACCCAAAAAACTGGCTCTATGGTTGTTATATGCAGATCTGCGTCCGTGAAAGGCTCTTTGGGTGTAATTATTTCATAAGGTCAATGACATATTAAATCATAGTTCTAGTAAATGTAGAAAAATTCAATAATCTATATAAATAAATTCGTAATGACGGTTATTCTGTACATTGACTTTTTTGGTGAAATTTTCGTTCAATTATCCGTTTCAGGTGTAATAATGACCATCTGCATATAGTTTCGCTTTGGTGTCTGTTTGTTTGTCCGGGTTTTTATAACTTGAAAACTACTGGATAAATTTCTACCAAAACTGATATTTAGAATCCACCTGTCCTTGGGTAGGTTTTAGGGCCAATATTGTTTCTAAATTCCTGAAATGACTGGGGGTTTATACGAAACCGAAATCGTGATTTTGCACTCCCGCAAAACATACACAACCAAACTTAATGGAAATCTACCTAGTATCATGTCATTTCAAGGTGGGTTACAGGGTTTAGGTAAAGAATCATCGCACATTTTTCAGTAGAACAGATAATAACAGAGGTTATCGTCAACGATTGGTTTCATGAGTTTTCAGCCACCGCGCCACTCCCGGTTGCAGATGAACAACAATATGTAACTGAGAATATAGAGAATTACGCAAAACTTCAAACCAGGAACTGTACCATTCAGTATTCTGTGATCATCCTCATTCTTTCTCCACTTTGTTCAGTTTTATCGTACTTCACGTTAGACTACTGTCACTTGCTTTTGTAGTAGAATATCAGTTTAGCATGCCGTATTAAACGTTTGAATACGGGATGTAAATTCGCATAAATTCATAAATAAATCGCGAAATCTATTACCAATTCCCGTGCGAAGAACGGGTACATGTGCTAGCTATTACATAGGTACTTTTACGACAAATTAAGCAATATTTTCAGCAGCCCTGCAGATGGTTTTCAGTGGTTTCCCATTTTCACTCCAGGAGGCAAATACTGGTCTGTATCATAATTAAGGACACGGCCTCTACCATTCCAATCTTACTCTTTCCTCATCCCTCCGTCACCGACGTTAAACAAGTAGAAAAAATCACAAAATAAAGAGGCATGTCATTTAATTTCTTTTACAAATCTAGTAAGGTGTAGATGGCTATTTCTTATTTTTTTGTTAGTGGCTTTACGTCGCACCGACACAGATAGGTCTTATGGCGACGATAGGATAGGGAGATAGTGGGTTCGAATCCTACTGTCGGCAGCCCTGAAGATGGTATTCCGTGGTTTCCATTTTTCACACCAGGCAAATGCTGGGGCTGTACCTTAATTAAGGCCACGGACGCTTCCTTCCAACTCCTAGACCTTTCTTATCTCATCGTCGCCTTAAAACCTAGGTAACCGAGCTCGATAGCTGCAGTCGCTTAATTGTGGCCAGTATCCGGTATTCGGGAGATAGTTGGTTCGAACCCCACTGTCGGCAGCCCTGAAGATGGTTTTCCGTGGTTTCCCATTTTCACACCAGGCAAATGCTGAGGCTGTACCTTAATTAAGGCCACGGTCGCTTCCTTCCCATTCCTAGCCCTTTCCCGTCCTATCGTCGCCATTAAGACCTATCTGTGTCGGTGCGACGTAAAGCAACTTGCAAAAAAAAAAAAAAAAAAACCCTAGGTAATAACAGAAAAGCCAGTTATACCAATCACATGCAATATATTAATGTGTAATTCTAAAACCAGTTTAAGGATCAATAACAAGTTTATGACATATAGATTAATATTCTTATTGCTTTGTGTCCAGCTAACTGCTTTTACGGTTTCCGGGAACGCCGAGGTGCTGAATTTTGTTTTATTTTACGTCCCGGTAAATCTACTGACACTAGGCTGCCGTATTTGAGCCCCTTCAAGTATCATGGGGCTGGGGTAAGATAGAACTCACCAAGACGGGTTCAGAAGTCAGGCGCTCTATCATCTAAGTTACTTAGCCCGGTGAAAAGTAAGTAGAATACAGATTTCTCTTTATTTTTTCCGGCGATTGAGAGGCGGGCAGATTTTTTGCTTTAGATATTGTTCCCCATTTTCTGCTGCAAGTTGATCAAATCCTTCTTCCGAAGGAGTAGTGTCGTCTCGACTGACAGGAATGAGGGACATCATAAGAAAAATGTATTCTCAAAGCTATTTGTGGAAATATCGAAAGGTTTATGTCAAAGTAGACCTACGCAAAATACAAATGCACATTTTATGAGACGTTACGGAATATTGATTGCTCAATTATATTTATATCTTCCTTTAGACACACGAAATAAAGCCTCAATATTTCGTCATTCTAAGAAAACAACACAACTTTCAAGTCCCATTCTGTCTTTATTTATGAGAGCTGCTTACGCATGCTCTCTGCTTGGTGGCCTCAACACACAACTCCTCTTCCTCACTTAACACCACTCTATTCCGTCCATCCATTACTTATGGCCGGCTCTTCTTATAAACCTCTGTCGCCTCTCATTCGTCCTGAACGGAAAATATCCCAGCTCTTCGCCTTCCTCTCTGCTATACATCTTCGAACTCACCATCCCAAACTTCTGACCCATATAAATGTACATCTAACGTCAATACTTCATCCATAAAAATAATTCAAGGGTTGACAATCATCTCACTCAGAATTATAAAACAACTGACAGTAGACAGTTTTAAGCTCATTCAAAGAAACATCCGTCTTCTTGTACGGACAAGTCATATATTTTAACTTGTTTGTCTGTGTCAAACTGCACTTGCGGAAAAATCTAGAAATGTCCGTACTTACTACTACTCGCACACATTTTAGTGATAGATGGACAGGCAAGTGCTGAATCGGTCGTCCTCGGCAATCTTCGAGATTCGTATTGGCAACCTTTGAAACACAAACTATGAATCGCTTATGCATCACTGTGCGACATCTGGCGTACACTTACGCACGTGTACTGTTGTTGTTTACACAACAAAGCCAAACTATAGAATTCATGCTAGGATCAAGATTCACATCGAGAATTGTTATATAATGTGTGTGTGACACAGTTGTTGGCTTAAGAAAATAAAGGGGACAAATTGGGGGCAAATATTCGTTTATAGGAAGGGGAGTTGGGGATTGGAATAACTTACCAAGGGAGATGTTCAATAAATTTCCAATTTCTTTGCAATCATTTAAGAAAAAGCTAGGAAAACAACAGATAGGGAATCTGCCACCTGGGCGACTGCCCTAAATGCAAATCAGTAGTGATTGATTGATTGAAGGTTTAGAAAATTCATATCGATTGATCATATTATCGATTCAATTAAGATTTCATTTCCATTCAGTTGGCAGTATTACCGGAACCGGGAGAGCTTCCTCCTTACTACTTACCACCGTACACAATACTATCACTAAAAAGTGTGCGAGTAATACTTTGAACAGTTCATTTGATTTCATTTGCAATATTTTATTATTTTTCAATACACTTGAAAATAACTTAACAAAGAAACTGCGATTTTGATTCCCACAAAGCATTTAATTATTGTTGTGTTGTCTGTCTTAAAGTAAATTTCTTCAGCTTATCCCGGGTATTTCTGGGATTGATGGAGCTACCCAGGCTCATTTTCATTTTAACTTGCGTTTTAAGACCGGCGGCGCTTCTTGACATCACACGAGTTTTGAGATGAAAATCTTAACCTAGAATTGACTAGGATTCGAACCTTAGCCTTCTGGTTGGGAAACCTACAGCTCTAATCATACCTCCTGTCATCTGTTTATATAAATAAAACTATATTATGTACACTTCAAATATTTGCCTCATACTTAGTTTATATCTTGGATTAAGTACACAAAATACGAAAGGAGGTTCAATTAATATTTTCTCTGTTTGTTTGTTTGTTTGTGGTGACATCTCGGGGAAATGGCCCAACAGAATGGCCGTAAAACAGGCCAGAATCCACATGTGTGGGAAAAGCGGTAGAAGAATAAGAATAAGAACGTCGGTAACTACGGTAACATGCACGCCATGCCCCCGGGGGAGTCTTTTGTCTCGCAGTAGTCGTTTAATGTGTCAAAATCCAATACTGTACCTTCAAGTACTATCAATTTCAACCGGAATTGAATCAACTATCTTGGGAACGAAAGGACAGGACTGTCTGACTGTACCAATGATGTCGTTCCACTGACTCTAATGTTAGGTACTAAATGCAACAGCCATCCTGAATCGATGAAATAGAAATGAGAAGGCTTTTGCACAATTTGTGTTGTTTGATCGGTTTCCAGTGTTCGTAATTCTATTAACCCTTTCTAAGCAATGGGGCGGGAGAGCCGAGTGACACTGTAACTGGCTTCTCTCCAAGGTGACTAACGTTCCAATCTCAGTCAAAGCAGGTGGGATTTTTGAAATGAATTGTCATGTCTCTAAGGTTTGTAAAACTGGAGCTCTCGTTACTGTGATAACGATACCAACAGTCACGTAAAATCTACAAGCGTACTTGTTTCTTATGTATTTTTACATCTGTCTCTTGACACAGGGCAGAGCAAACTATAGCTTTCACGCAAGTCCCGGTTTCATCCATGGCTGTGACAATATGGAAACTGCTGGGGAATATGTAGTCCTGAGTAATAACATTCAGAACACGATCAATGCGTCTGAATGTTATGAAAGGTGTCAGTCGTGCTTCAATAGCACTTTCTGGCCCAGTGAGGAAAGCAATGGCAAACTACCGCACTCCTCATCTTGCCTAGTACGCCTAATGTTGGCGCCGCTACCGGTTGTTGTGGTTTCCCCGTAACAGCATAACCTTTGGTGGTGATATTTAAGGACCCAACCAGCGTCTGGACTGATGACCTAACAGGCGACATCTTATAGTCTACATATTGTATGTAAGTGCGGCCAGTATCCTGTATTCGGGAGATAGTGGGGTCCAACCCGGCAGCCCTGAAGATGGTTTTCCGTGGTTTCCCATTTTCACACCAGGCAAATGCTGGAGCTGTACTTTAATATTAAGGCCACGTCCGCTTCCTTCCCACTCCTAGCCCCTTTCCTGTCCCATCGTCGCCATAAGACTTGCAAAAAAGAAAAAAAGAAAAAACATACTGTATGTAAACGATAAATATATGATAAAGGTGTCAAAAGCTTCTGATTGCGTGGTATAATTGTATACTTTTTGTGATTGATGGATGATATAGCAGGTAGTTCATTTGGTCAATAAAATACACTAGCGGAAATGGAAAGTGTTACACCATGAACACCTTGACCGAATGCCACCAAACTGATACCCCAGTATTTCTTTGCCTGTGAGATATGTTGAATAAAATTTCATCCTCATACGACATGTGTTAGCACAGGAAAACGCCATTCCTAAATATGGCGGCTGGGATGTGTACTTGAAGGCTGCTGGTTGTGTCCAAAGTTACTGTCTCTTTTCAGGTAGAGATCGCAACACAGCGTGCCTACAGGACACACATGGGCAGCTTATCGCCATCTTTCGGACTTTGTGAAAGGTCGAATCATTGGCATGAGGAACATGGGAGCATTGTACCTACAGATTGCGCAGACAGTTGGCTGTAGTGCAATGACTGCAGAACGAGTAGTGACGAGATGGACTCAGGACAACAGCGTGGCACGAAAAGCAGGGACGGGACCTTCCAGATGGACTACATCACGAGAAGATCGTAGGCTTCCTCAGCTGGCTCTGACAAACAGACGGATGACAACAGCTGAAACACGGGCAGAGGTTAGGGGTAGATTGTCATCACAAAACCATCGGGAACAGATTACTGGAAGTTGGGTTGAGAGTTCGAGTTGCCATGCGTTGTTCACCGTTGACAGCAAACCACAGACAACGAAGACGTGCATGGTGTAGAACCAGAATCAACTGGGACATTGGGTGGCATTTGATGGTGTTCAGCGATAAGTCTGGCTTCTATTTGTGGCGGTGAGGTCGACGTGAACATGTCCGTAGATGACCTGGCGAAAGGTCAAAGGAAGCAGCGATCTTCGACGCGCATCCTTCTGCAACTCTTGAAATCATGGCGCGGAGAGCTGTTGGATATGACCATATGACGGATCTGGTACTTATTGAAGGGAGACTAAATGCTCGCCAGTATGTGGCAAGAATGGTAAATCCTGTTGACATACCCTCAAAGACGAGGGTACCAAATGGCATATTCCAGCAGGATAAAGCAAGTGCCCACACTGCTATTCACACCAGAAACCCTTGGTGAATGCCCGGTCCCCTGATTTGTCATCCATAGAACATGTCTAGAATGTGATAGGAGGACTTGAACGGTCATATCAGTCTCCAGCCAGCAATCTTCATGAACTGACACAGCATGTGTTTCAAGCATGGTAAGAAATCCCTCAAGGTGACATTCGGAGGCTGGTCGCTTCCATGCCACGCCGAATACAAGAGAATATTCGTGCCCGTGGGGTCATACCTCATACTGATGATGATCATGATGGATAGTTACGAATGGACTAAAATTTTAATAATTTAATACCTGTTATGTACAAAGTCTGATAAATATCGGAGTGGTACTTGATGGTGTAACACCTTCCATTTCCGCTAGTGTATCTAGCGGTAGCATTTTGTGTAATTAAGATCCATTTCTGAGATATAGTGTTTACAGTGCACTGTTTCATCTGGTATAGACCAGAATAAAATTGTAACTCTCATTTACCTACCTCAGTCTTATCCTTGGCTTTGATAAAATGAAAGTATGAGAACGACTAGTGATACTATTCCTTACGCAGGCAGCCCCTGTTATAAATGTTGTAAAAGTAGAACTTACTGGGTTGGTTAGTGTGCACATTTCTGCGGGCTGGCAGATATGTAATAGCACCTTCTGGCTCAGTAAGCAAAGCAATAGAAAACTATCTCACTCCTCACTTTCCTAGCTTCTTCAAAAACACCTAAGATATCTATGAAAGCTGATGGTTGACTCATTGGGTATTCGACCGACCGACCGACCGACCGACCGACCGACCGACCGACCGACCGACCGACCGACCGACCGACCGACCGACCGACCGACCGACCGACCGACCGACCGACCAACCAACCAACCAACCAACCAACCAACCAACCAACCAACCAACCAACCAACCAACCAACCAACCAACCAACCAACCAACCAACCAACCAACCAACCAACCAACCAACCAACCAACCAACCAACCAACCAACCAACCAACCAACCAACCAACCATGGCACTACAGCCGTGGGTAACATTGGCCTACTAAGTGGCAACTGCTTAGCCCGAAGGCCAACAGATGACGAGGTGATGCGTGGTCAGTGCGTTGAATCCTCTCGGCCATTATTCTTGCCTTTCTAGACCAGCGCCGGCATCTCATCGTCAGATGGCTCTTCAATTGTAATCATTTGGGCTGAGTGGACCCCGAACCAGCCCTCAGATCCAGGTAAAAATCCCCGAACTCGGGAATCGAATCCAGGGCCTCTGGGTGAGTAGTAGGCACGCTAATCCCTAGAAAGTGGGGCCGGCGGACTCAATGTACACCTAAAGAAGTTGGCACATTCGTAGACAGCTGATTACAGAAGCTTAAATCATAATTCTAGATGAAAATAGAATGAAACGTATGAAAAGGGTTTAATGAATATCTTGGACATACAAATCAGAATTCATACAGGTTGGGGTGAACTTGGCCATCTTTATGTTCTCTGCCTTGATAACGTTAACAACGCTTTTCCTTGACAACTCAGAGAAGTGAATTCATACCCCACTTACCTCAAAAGACCGTAGTAAATCTTATTCGCAAATATGGATTATACTCCATCGAGGAGGTAGACCTTCACTCGCTAACAAGACGTAAATTTTCTGTTCGCTGACTTGTGTACGTTCTCGTTCGTTAAAGAGGAACGCTTACTCGCTGACTACAAGAGCCGAGGCAAATCGTAATGTCTGGAGCTCATCTGAATATGGCCAATTAATATGCTTAAGTGAATTTTCTGTGAGAGAACTTTCTATCTTCCTTTTACTTCGTTTGAGCAGTTCAAAGAAGTACTAGTACCAGACGTCAGGAGCTTGGTTTAATAGATCTATGTTTACACAATAAGAGCCTGTGAATTGTATGGTTACTGAACAGCATTGTTGATTAAATAATATTCTTAAATTGCTACATACTTGGGTGAAAATATCTGGAAGAGGCTGGGCGCAAAAAGGGCAATATGATACTGATGTCTGTCGAAGCCGTCTTCTATATGCTAATTTATTTTGAAGTGAAGTTTTTCTGAAACTGATTTGCTGTGAAATCAGAAATTACTCGATCATATCCATTAGCCTACGCAACATGCTACGCGGAAGATTGATCAATAACTTTTACGTTCATTCAAATCTTTGCGCTACTTTAGAATGCCTATGACCCTTGCTTTTCTCCAGATTTATGGAGTCTCATAAGTTGTTCATCAACTCCAACTGCCGGAGCTTCCTGGAGGGACCAAATTTGCTCCACTCAGGTCACGCAGGCAAAATGCTTTGCCCATCTTACGTTAAAGCAAAGCAAAGTAATCTGCATATAGGCCATGAAGGCCCTTGGAGGGGCGGAAGGTAAAGGTTAACCTCGGCACATGATGGGGTGGAGTGGTTAGCTCTACGCCCGGCAGCCTTTGCCCCCAGGAGTTAACCTGGTACTCATTTTTGTTGTAGGCTGAGTGAACCTTAGGACTACATCTTACATTTACTGAAGGCTAATTCCAGTCCAGACACCGTGAAGGGTCCAGATAGGTCGTATCTCTGGTTTCCTGACTATTTATTCCTTACCTATTTTGGTGCCAGGTGTACAAGTTGAATGAGCTATTTGATCTGCCACTATATTGACAAAAGTACTTGGTCGGGAAGGATAATTACTCAAGCGCCTTAAAATCCTGCAGACCTCGCGGCTTTTTCTTCTTATGCCAACTTCCATAATAATTTCATCCATGTTCTTTATTTGCCTGAGAAATGGAAGGAAGAAGAATATTTCGCGCTGCCAGAAGTGTTTGCTCGCTGAAAGGGCCTTTGCCAGAGAGCTTGCAGTAATCTTCCAAAGGACCGGGCGAGTTGGCCGTGCGGTTAGGGGCGCGCAGCTGTGAGCTCGCATCCGGGAGATAGTGGGTTCGAATCCCACTGTCGTTAGCCCTAAAGATGGTCTTCCGTGGTTTCCCATTTTCACACCAGGCAAATGCTGGGGCTGTACCTTACTTAAGGCCACGGCCGCTTCCTTCCTATTCCTAGGCCTTTCCTGTCCCATCGTCGCCATAAGACCTATCTGTGTCGGTGCGACGTAAAGCAAATAGCACCAAAAAAAAAAAATCTTCCAAAGGAAGCTCTTTATGGAGTGATATCTTTAAGGTGGTGTGACCTACAGCCTCTTGGAGTGATGTACTGTTAAAAAACGGAAAAGTGCTCTAATATCTGTTTCTTTGGTCTCATTTATATTTTTTCTGATAAACTAATATGGAGCCTTTATGGTCTATAAAGGATACCTAACTTCCTTACCTATTAGCAATCAGCATGAGATGTGTTTCTTGGGTCGTTAACCGGTTCTTCGTCACTCGCTTAGGTAAGAGGCGGGTTTCAGTAATATTTAATCTATCTACGAAATTAAAATCAAATCTATAAAAATCGTGATTTATTCAAGAAATTATTTAAGTTGGAACTTCTACTTGTTCGATCTACATAATCAACAATAATTAAAACGCAGAGGAGAGATGCACTGGTTTTAGAAGTTTTAACTTAACTGCCTGATGGGCATTTTACTAAAAACCACTGTCACAAGTTAAGAGTGAAGAAAAGAAAGTTTAAAAATCCTTAAATTCGGCTTCCATGTGTGACTACATGTTCCATCGTAATGATTCGTGATGATCCAGCCCTCGTAACATGAACGCTGGACTCTTGGTATAATTAGGGCAGTCCAATCGGTATGTGCCACACAGTGATTGTAAGGCATGGGCCCTTAAATGAATCGATGTGACCTGCGACTATGTCAAGGACCGATATCTAGCTTTGCAATATACGTTAAAGTCATTGTGGATGATGACCGCAAGGAAAATGATGCTATAATGGCATATGGCCTTAATCTAAGTCACTGAGGTTGATGACCCCATGACCATCCAAGTTTCTAAGCTGAAGGCTAAACACAATTAACAGTATTTGATGACCAAGGTTTCCACTTTAATAATTCGAGAACATTTCATTCTCAATTAATCAAAGTCAAACAATACAACAACAACAACAATGGTCACAATCCTTGTTGGCAGTAAAATCCTTTACATTCGGACACGTCCCCTTAATCATTATGCTAACAATTGAATTTTTCCAGCAAAATAAACTAAGATTTCCAGAATACATTTTTAAGTTAATCACCTGGTCTTAAGTTATTTCTCAAATACAGTTTCCACTGAGTTTAATAATTTACTAAACTGAAATGATTTTTTTTATAAATCCTAATTAACAACAAATTCTATATCCGCGGACGAATGGTTCCTTTAACAAGTCCCTACTAAAATTTATTTACGTTTTATTATAACATTTATCGTTACTGCGTGGAGGCTGAAATAATACATTTTATATCCAATACTATTTATTTCATGACATCACACCACAAGTTTAATTTAACACTAACAATTATTACACTCGCTTGGATACCCCTCATTATCAAGTACTCAAATCTGCACAAGTGAACTCAACATAAAATAAGCGAACACTTTGTCATAGCCCAACATGACATTTAAAATAAGGCTTTGTGCATCCATCAAAAATAAAATCAATAACTACCTTCAATACTCTATTTTGGACATCCCTGGAAATGGTTAAATCCGCTCATTATTGTCTCATTTCCGTCGCTTCAAATATACGTCCAAATCTTGGTTAAACAAGTTAATATTAAAGAATACGGTCTACTCTAATAACATACACATTACCCAATGATAAAAATATCAGTTAGTTTCTTTCAAAAATTACGAGCTCCATTCTAAAGAATACAATCTGATTTTCAACACGTTGACTACAAAAAAACTGCAAATTACTGTTACCTTCCAAGCAGCTGTCCAGCGGAGCGAGCCCCCCTCCTGTCTTGGCTTGACAAGTTACATTTATGTTCTGTTCACCTTTTAACAGGTCTTGAAAGAATAATATATACGATTTCGCTGTTAAAATTACAAATACGACATTCCTGGCCCGAACAGATTATACGCAGAGATTTACTTTAAGATGCCATTCAATATTCATACATATCACGAACCTACACTTTTACGTGGAATCTATCACAATTTCCATCTGAAAACATTAGACAAATAAATCCCTCGGGTTCACACAGAATCTGCCGGCATCGTTTACAGGCTACCAACCACCTGATTCACAAAATCCTACCTCAACTCACATTTAGCAAGACTCGACCACTTGCTTAAACACAACAAAACCTCGACGACATTAAAATGGAATATAACTCTTAGGATCCACAACGTTGTACACACACAAATACTCTGATAATGAAACATATCCGTATAACGTGACCTCGTATTTCTGAACTGGATTTCACAAAAATGACTGACAACTTTTACTGTTATTTTCATCATCAGTTATACACAGTTTAAACGGACATAGAAATAGCAATCCCTTCGTAACATATATTTATCGATCTCGCCTTGTAACTTACCTTAATAAAATTTTACACTGCTCCACACGACATCGTGCCTTCATTCGAGTGAAAATGGGTAACCACGAATTTCTTATACAACTCTCGTCATAATTTCAAACAGAAGAATTTCACATCAGATTAAATTTCTTAACTTGACACCACAAAATACAGAAAAATAAAAAAATCCTAATTTTATCCAAGCGTTAAAAAAAATGCCCTTTCGTCATATTTCTGACATTTCACGGAAGTAAATGGGTGACAAATCTGCGTCACAAAATGCACATTACAAAATAAATGGTGAAATCATGAAGCAACTAACAGGTGGTAACGGTGATAGTTCATCTACCTTGGACGTACGCCAGCTTCCATCATGTGAGTTCGCCAGCAACTCTCTGGTATTTATTTAACCATTTTAACAGTTTTGGCTTCACAGGTATTTTTTTTGCTAGTTGCTTTACGTCGCACCGACACAGATATGTCTTATGGCGACGATGGGACAGGAAAGGGCTAGGAGTGGGAAGGAAGCAGCCGTGGCCTTAATTAAGGTACAGCCCCAGCATTTGCCTGGTGTGAAAATGGGAAAACATGGAAAACCATTTTCAGTGCTGACGACAGTGGGGTTCGAACCTACTATCTCCCGAATACTGGATATTGGCCGCACTTAAGCGACTGCAGCTATTGAGCTCGGTCACAGGTAATTTAATTCATCTTGATTCACCTGTGATAAAGGCACATAAAATACCCTTCACTCTATATTTTCGAGGACCGAACACGACTGTTGTAATATCGATCTCACACGGAATACTTTCAACACGATATTATTAACATTTCGCTTATAAGACTGCGGCCTACAATGACCGTCCTTTTACATGTTTATTAAATACACGTTACAACAAGAAAAAAAAACTATCTCCACTTGGAGACGATACTCCAACCACATCTGCCAAAAATATACTGCATATATACTGTAAGTTCTCAGTTGGACTCTGATTATCGCTGATAAATTGTACAACAGCACGAGGTTCCTTCTCTAGCTCAAATGACACAATGCAGGTGATTTCAAGATGGCGCTCTATTTTTAATGTCTTAACCCCCTCTCTTAAGCATTTTTCTTTTGCTGCCAAGAATATTACATACATTTTCCGATCTTGTGGAAATGTATTGCAGGCAGGTTTTACAGTAACCCAGTACTTGCTAATTTAATAGTGACATTGTTTATGAACATTTACGATTATCTCGTAACAAATTGACTGGTTAAATGACCTCGTTTGATAGGCACTATATTCTGATGACGTGACGTAGGTTGAACAGACACGCTTGCCTTTCTCCAATTTCCCTCAGAAACTGCTTAGCAATCTAAAATCTGTATTACTAAATACCAATTGTCTCACATATAATTACAGGACATTTGTTGTATTAGTTTTGCTGCTAATTCCTGTTAAACAATATATTTATCAAACCAACACTTTTGTTGTATCAATGCTCCATTTACGCGTACGAGTGACGTCATTTTTCTTAGCGTGGGAAAGAGAGCCATTCTCCCCCAGGCCACGTGTCGTACCTATGAGAAAAAAATGTATCTGAGCTCCTCATTGCGATTAATACGGGGCCTCGTGTGGTAACTTTAGGGCTCTGATTTCTTATGACACAAAGTTCATGGGTGCGATATGCTTTACTGAATCTAGTTAAAATATTAGACTCTCCTCATAATTTAGCATGTTAAACCTTCTTTCTTCTAAACTTGTATCAACCACTTATGAGTTCACTTCCAAAAACAGGAGAAGTGAGTGCCTCATTAAAAGGGCAGTGAATCCTGAAGACAATGAATAAGAGCGGCGAGATTTTTATCTTTAACTAGCAAAATACCCGTGCTTCGCTTCGGTATTATAGCTACTGAAATTTAGAACTGAATGCTTTTTTATATATATAATCCGCCGAAATTCGCGATCTGACTCGTTTTCTGAGAGAATCTGCCAAAATTCGCGATCTGATTTGTTTTCTAACAGATTACGGCAAGTTTCCTCCCATTTTTCAATCTTTCTTTCCAGCAATCGATTTCGTACTTCCCGGGCTAGGTCCAGGTATTTCACCCGGTCAGCTGAGTCCATAAATCTCTGCCATCTTTTCCTATAAGCATTTTTAATATGGATCAAATCCTTCAGGAGATCCAGCGTTGTGTCGTCTTGGGTGCCTTGGCGATACTTGAACCCCCGGCCGGACTGCATTCTTAGTCATTACCCGTCCAGGACCCGTTTCCATCGCGGTCCGCACTTTTGACGACGGTCCAGAACATTATTATTATTATTATTATTATTATTATTATTATTATTATTATTATTATTATTATTGATGTTCAGGACCCCACAACAAGATACAAGACCGCTACTTGGCGGTAAATTACAGGTGCTGCCATTGTCATTGTTGAGAATGTGACCAGCACCATTGTCGCGCGTAGGCAAGTGTGCGGGATTTCTGGCGATACGAATGACATACTTCCATGCATTATTGACCTTATTATAGAGGTGAACAATTGGACAGCCAATCAGATTCCTATCGTTTATTTCAAATGTGTTTAAATTTTTATTTATATGCCAGGAGAATCTACTGTAATCTAAGAACGTTCTCCAAAGGAAAAGATGGCTCTTGAAAACGAACCCAGGAAAGATTAAAAATGATCGGTTATGATCAGAATAAGTACAGCGAAAATCTACGGCCTGGTTCCAGTCACTCGACAGGGTCAGGAATGGAATGAATAAAGCCCCCATCTAGCGGCGACAATGGGAATTGTGCCGGTGGCCGAAACCTGTCGGACTCCTCTGGGGCAATAATTAATGAATGACAAATGAAATGAAATTATATTGGACAGTGTTGCTGGAATGAATGATGAGAGGGGAAATCGGTGTATCCGGAGAAAAACCTGTCCCACCTCCGTTTTGTCCAGCACGAATGTGACATGGAGAGACCGAGGTTGGAACTACGGAACCTAACAGTGAGAGGCCGGGCCGGCTGCCGCCTGAGCAACGGAGGCTCCTTATAAATACATTATGAACAGTAAAATCAATTGGTCTCACCTCCTTTTACACCCCACCGCCGTTAAAGTTTATTTCCCCCCCCCAAAAAAAAAACTAAAAGAAGGCGTGTTCCTTTATGTTTAAAGGAGATTCCAAACACCAATGTTCACGTCTATTACCTTCAGTTTTGAGATATAAGTATCCCCATAAAATATTTCACTTACTTTTCTCTTCCTTTCACTCCCCCATCCCCAAGTGAATTTTCCGGCAAAAAATACTTGTTTCTTTAATAGTAAAGGATCTTATAAATACCAAGTATCACGACTCCAACTTCTTCAGTTTTTGATTTTTGTGTCCTCATGAAATGAAATTCAATACCTTTTCACTCCCGCCCCCCAAGATAATTCCCTCCCCCAAAAACGGGTTTTTCTTTGTTTTTAAAGGAGGACCAAATACCAATTTTCACGTCTGTACGACCTAACAACTTAAGTTTTGTCTGTACGACCTAACAACTTAAGTTTTTATTACATGTAAGTACTCTCATACAATTCAATTAATTTTAAATTCTTTCACCTCCCCACCCCCCAAATTCATTGGATTTTCCGAGAATAGGTGTTTCATTACTTTTAAAGCAGATCCATTCCAAATATCAAATTTCACGTCTGTAACATCTTCATTTTTGAGATAACAGTAGCCTAATTAAAATAATTCGACACCATTTTCAGACACTTTTACCCCCCCCCCAATCCAAGTGGCATTTCCGAAAACTAAAAATACACGTTTCTCTATTTTTAATACAGATAAAAATACCATTTTTCACTTCTGTAAATGTTAAGTTTTTGAGATATACTGTATAAATTTTCATTTAAAAATTTCACCCCCTTTTTAGTTCCCCCTAAGAGGAGTTTCCAAAAACAAATCACCTATGTTTCTTTACATTTACAGGAGATTACAAATGCCACTTTTTACGTCTGTAACATTCTACGTTTCTCAGATATTCTGTATATGTGGTATTTCAAAAAATTCACCCAATTTGTCACCCCTGTTTAACCGCCATTAATTGGATTTTCCAAAAACAAAAAGAATACGTGTTTCTTTATTTTTAAAGGAGATCCCATATACGAATTGTCAATTCTGTAATATCTTCAGTTTCTGAGATATATGTATCCTCATTAAAGGTATTCAACCCATTATTCATCCTTTTAACCCCTCCTCTTGGGATTTACAGAAAAAAAAAAGTGTTCCTTTAATTTTAAAGCAGATTCTAAATATCAATTTTCACATGTGCAAACTTTTAAAGTTTTGAGATGTATATACACTCATTTTAAAAATCCAACCCATTTTCACCCCCCCCCCACTATTTTCCAGAAGCAAAAAAAAAAAAATGTTTCTTTATTTTTAAAGGAGATCCCAAATACCAATTTTCAGGTCTAATATCTTCAGGTTCTGAATTATAAGTAGCCTCATTAAAGGCATTCAACCCTTTTTTCACCCCTTTCCACCCTTCCTATTGGGATTTTCCGAAAACAAAAAATACGTGTTTCTTTATTTTTAATGAAGATTCTAAATGCCAATTTTAACATCTGTAAACTTTCAAAGTTTTGAGATATAGATACGCTCATTTTAAAAATTCACCCCCCTTTTCACCCTCCCATTAATTGGATTTTCCAAAAAAAAAAATACGTGTTTCTTAATTTTTAAAAGAGATCAAAAGTACCAAATTTCAGTTCTGTAATATCTTCAGTTTCTGAGATATAAGTACCGGTGTCCTGATTAAAGGCATTCAACCCCTTTTTCACCCCTCCTATTGGGATTTTCTGAAAACAAAAAATACGTGCTTCCTTATTTTTAAAGAAGATTCTAAATACCAATTTTTACATCTGTACACTTTTAAAGTTTTGAGATATAGATACACTCATTTTAAAATTTCACCCCCCTTTTCACTCCCTTAACGACGGAATATCCAAAAATCCTCTCTTAGCGAGCACCTACATCTTAAAATGAATGTATTCCCAAAATTTCATTTCTTTATGTCCAGTAGTTTTGGCTCGGCGATGATGAATCAGTCAGTCAGTCAGTCAGTCAGTCAGTCAGTCAGTCAGGACAAGTTATTTTATATATATAGCTTATCTTGTCTGTCAGATACTAAGCTTGGGGATGGCTATTGTTTTAAGAGGACGTGCAACGACATAATAATCCGGTATTATTCTAATAATAAGAATAAATAGGTTCAATACTTCGATTAATAAAGTTATTGGACCTAGCAGTTGGCTGCGCGGTTTGCGTCACGTAGCCATCGTCTTGCTTTCGGAAGTTAGTGAGAACGACTTCCCTGTCGCTAGCCCTGAGAATAGTTTCCGTGATATCCTATTTTCATATCAGACAAATGCTGGGATTGTACCTTAATTAAGTCCACGATTGCTTCCTTCCCACTCCTAGCCCTTTGTCACTATGTGACCTATCTGTGTCTGTGCGATAAAAAGCAAATTGTAAAAAAAAATGGCTATGAAAAGCGTGAAAATTAAAGATGGGAAATCTTTTTTATCTTTCTCACACTTAACTAGCCCTAATCTAAAATACTACTAGCAACAGTCATGATTAATTTAACTGATTATCGCCGATAAATTGTACAACAGTACGAGGTTCCTTCTCTAGCTCAAATGACACAATGTAGGTGATTTCAAGATGGCGCTCTATTTTTAATATCTTAACCCCCTCTCTTAAGCATTTTTCTTTTGCTGCCAAGAATATTACATACATTTTCCGATCTTGTGGAAATGTATTGCAGGCAGGTTTTACAGTAACCCAGTACTTGCTAATTTAATACCAACCAACCAACCAACCAACCAACCAACCAACCAACCAACCAACCAACCAACCAACCAACCAACCAACCAACCAACCAACCAACCAACCAACCAACCAACCAACCAACCAACCAACCAACCAACCAACCAACCAACCAACCAACCAACCAACCAACCAACCAACCAACCAACCAACCAACCAACCAACCAACCAACCAACCAACCAACCAACCAACCAACCAACCAACCAACCAACCAACCAACCAACCAACCAACCAACCAACCAACCAACCAACCAACCAACCAACCAACCAACCAACCAACCAACCAACCAACCAACCAACCAACCAACCAACCAACCAACCAACCAACCAACCAACCAACCAACCAACCAACCAACCAACCAACCAACCAACCAACCAACCAACCAACCAACCAACCAACCAACCAACCAACCAACCAACCAACCAACCAACCAACCAACCAACCAACCAACCAACCAACCAACCAACCAACCAACCAACCAACCAACCAACCAACCAACCAACCAACCAACCAACCAACCAACCAACCAACCAACCAACCAACCAACCAACCAACCAACCAACCAACCAACCAACCAACCAACCAACCAACCAACCAACCAACCAACCAACCAACCAACCAACCAACCAACCAACCAACCAACCAACCAACCAACCAACCAACCAACCAACCAACCAACCAACCAACCAACCAACCAACCAACCAACCAACCAACCAACCAACCAACCAACCAACCAACCAACCAACCAACCAACCAACCAACCAACCAACCAACCAACCAACCAACCAACCAACCAACCAACCAACCAACCAACCAACCAACCAACCAACCAACCAACCAACCAACCAACCAACCAACCAACCAACCAACCAACCAACCAACCAACCAACCAACCAACCAACCAACCAACCAACCAACCAACCAACCAACCAACCAACCAACCAACCAACCAACCAACCAACCAACCAACCAACCAACCAACCAACCAACCAACCAACCAACCAACCAACCAACCAACCAACCAACCAACCAACCAACCAACCAACCAACCAACCAACCAACCAACCAACCAACCAACCAACCAACCAACCAACCAACCAACCAACCAACCAACCAACCAACCAACCAACCAACCAACCAACCAACCAACCAACCAACCAACCAACCAACCAACCAACCAACCAACCAACCAACCAACCAACCAACCAACCAACCAACCAACCAACCAACCAACCAACCAACCAACCAACCAACCAACCAACCAACCAACCAACCAACCAACCAACCAACCAACCAACCAACCAACCAACCAACCAACCAACCAACCAACCAACCAACCAACCAACCAACCAACCAACCAACCAACCAACCAACCAACCAACCAACCAACCAACCAACCAACCAACCAACCAACCAACCAACCAACCAACCAACCAACCAACCAACCAACCAACCAACCAACCAACCAACCAACCAACCAACCAACCAACCAACCAACCAACCAACCAACCAACCAACCAACCAACCAACCAACCAACCAACCAACCAACCAACCAACCAACCAACCAACCAACCAACCAACCAACCAACCAACCAACCAACCAACCAACCAACCAACCAACCAACCAACCAACCAACCAACCAACCAACCAACCAACCAACCAACCAACCAACCAACCAACCAACCAACCAACCAACCAACCAACCAACCAACCAACCAACCAACCAACCAACCAACCAACCAACCAACCAACCAACCAACCAACCAACCAACCAACCAACCAACCAACCAACCAACCAACCAACCAACCAACCAACCAACCAACCAACCAACCAACCAACCAACCAACCAACCAACCAACCAACCAACCAACCAACCAACCAACCAACCAACCAACCAACCAACCAACCAACCAACCAACCAACCAACCAACCAACCAACCAACCAACCAACCAACCAACCAACCAACCAACCAACCAACCAACCAACCAACCAACCAACCAACCAACCAACCAACCAACCAACCAACCAACCAACCAACCAACCAACCAACCAACCAACCAACCAACCAACCAACCAACCAACCAACCAACCAACCAACCAACCAACCAACCAACCAACCAACCAACCAACCAACCAACCAACCAACCAACCAACCAACCAACCAACCAACCAACCAACCAACCAACCAACCAACCAACCAACCAACCAACCAACCAACCAACCAACCAACCAACCAACCAACCAACCAACCAACCAACCAACCAACCAACCAACCAACCAACCAACCAACCAACCAACCAACCAACCAACCAACCAACCAACCGACCGACCGACCGACCGACCGACCGACCGACCGACCGACCGACCGACCGACCGACCGACCGACCGACCGACCGACCGACCGACCGACCGACCGACCGACCGACCGACCGACCGACCGACCGACCGACCGACCGACCGACCGACCGACCGACCGACCGACCGACCGACCGACCGACCGACCGTCGCCGCAATCTCATCATCAGACAGGTCTTCAATTCTTCTCGCGTTGGTTGAGTGGACATCAAAGCAGCCCTCAGATTTAGGTAAAATTCGCTGACCTATGTGGGAAGTGAACCCGGGGCTTCCGGGAAAGAGGCAGGCTCACTAACTCTAGACCGCGAGGCTGACTCGAAACGTAAAACCAATAACATTCTTATTAGTCTCTGGTACACAAATCTGAGGTAGTTCAAGGATGATTCGCACTGCTGGACCATGTCAACCTTCTCGGTTGTCAGAATAAGTGTAAGCGTCACTAGATTCAATGCTTTAACTTACCGAGCGAGTTGGCTACGCAGTTCGAGGAGTTCCATTTGGGAGTAAGTGGATCTCACTGTCACAGCCGGTTTCCCATTTTCACATTAGGAAAATGAAGGGTCTCTACCTTAGTTAAGGCCACGGTCGCTTACTTGACAGTCCTGTCCCATCGTCGTTATACGACCTATCAGAGTCGGTGCAACGTAAAACAATGGCAATGCCTGTGAATATTGTTTGTTACCGAGCTCGATAGCTGCAGTCGCTTAAGTATGGCCAGTATCCAGTATTCGGTAGATAGTGGGTTCGAACCCCACTGTCAGCAGCTCTGAAGATGGTTTTCCGTGGTTTTCCATTTTCACACCAGGCTGTACCTTAATTAAGGCCTCGGCTGCTTCCTTCCCACTCCTAGTCCTTTCCTGTCTCATCGTCGCCATAAGACCTATCTGTGTCGGTGCGACTAAAAGCAACTTGAAAAAAAAAACGTTATGTGTTTGTTCATGCCGGTTATTGCTTTTCTTGCATAAATTTGTTCACGCTTTATGCCTTTTATTTATGAACATACTCCCTATACAAGGTACTTCTTTACACTTCGAAACGTAATTTATTTTCTTTCTTCTGTAATAATGATTTTGAAATTTCAAAAAATAGTGTTGAGTTGTAAGACTAGTTGAACTTCAAATTAATAAGCTATATCCTCAAACGAAGTAAAGTCAATCACTAGTATTAAAAAAGTCGGTAGAAATTGTTTTTGTAGACCGTAAATTAACCAGTGAACACAAGTGTTCGCTTTAAGAATCGTATCATGAGGATACTCTACGATTGTTACTAAAAAGTTTCAACCAAAATTCCGTAGCGCTGCTAAGGATGGAAAGATCATGGTTTGTGACTACTCTTTGGCTCATTTTGCTAGTCCTAGGTAAGAGGAAAGCAAAGATGGTGTTCTTACAACTCTGGTCTTCCGTCAGTTTCCCAGTGCTAGCTTGGGCAGACGAAGTGCCCTTTTTTCTGTTCTTCCTTTCTTCGCCATTCATCTGTTGCCTTCAATTGCCTGGCTGCAACGATGATTATTTAGAGGAAGAACACCGATATGATTGTCCCTTCTTAACATTAATTAGAAGGGAAAGTGGAAGTGGTCCTACCCTAACAAGAATGACGGTATCGGTAAAACGAATGGCAGGTTCATAAAAGCATGAAAGTTTGCCTAAGCTACGGAGACGTAATAACCTATCTAATACCACTGGGGCAAGATTTGATCAAGGGAGGTCAGACAGAAAAAATGCAAGCAAGATGTCTGGTTCAAGTAAGTGGAAGCATTCCCAGGCTCAACTAGAGATCCCGTAGTAGCCACTTCACATTCGTAAGTCAAGAGCCCCTTGGGTACGACGTCAGCAACAGCCCAAACAAATTACATCTAAATTAAATATTAAAATACTGATACTAAGTAGATGCATTAATGACTTTTCGTGTACGTTAAACATTATTCTCTTCTTTCTTCTACAGCGCGCGCCCATCGAAGCTGCGTGCGAAGCTGGTGGTTGCTGCTATCTGGATGGTGAGTGCCGGACTGGCAGCGCCCATGGCAGCGGCACTGGGTGTTACTTTGACAGAAGTGGACTCGACAGGAAAGCCCAAACCATTCTGTCACAACGTGCGGCTGTCTGAACGCGCCATTCTTACGTACCGGTTGGTTCTGGTAGTGTTGCAGTACGTTACTCCACTCTGTATCATCAGTGTGGTGTACGTGAGGATGGCACTACGACTCTGGGGCTCACGCGCCCCGGGCAACGCCGAGGACAGTCGGGATGCTGCTCTCATGCGCAACAAGAAGAAGGTGAGGACTCTCTTTTATTATACTTCCAGAAATATTTAACTGTAGCCTGTTTGTTTTAGTCTAAAGCCTGATGCAAACAAAGCGATGTAATCCCGGACTCCCTTATCGGTCTCGCTACATGGAGAACTGTACAGTCATGTTAGCTCCAAAATAGGTTAGGTAATAAGATAAAAGTTCACAATCGTCTGTAGAACGTGAGAATAATGGTATTAACCCGACGAAAGTGTTCGTAGACTTGCAAACTGAAGATGACATTACTTTCTAAAATCAATAGTCTAATCGAATGAAGATATCACTCGACGCCCTTATATTTACAAAATAGAAAACACCCTATTACGCGTCTGAACTTCTATTAAGTTATCAATAAGAAATAAGAAGTAGGATAAATAATAACAGAACAGACTGAAATGACTCATTCCAATAAGCAATAGACTAACAATTCGTCGTACTTGCACAGTCAAAACGAAATACTTTTCTCAACTTTTCCGAGGCTTGCCTGGCTGAAGCTTTGCAACTTCCGCCGACTTTGCACAATGAAGCTATTCTAGTTAAAGTTGACCGAACGCTCGGACAGCTCTGCTATATTATTTATCACAAGAAACTGTATCTATGCACACAATATTTACGTATAAGGATACTGTAACAGGTTAATGATAAGTCAAGAGAAGTCATAACATAACGCCGCAGACCTGGCAGCCAATGAGAA
The DNA here is from genome assembly GCF_040414725.1 of Anabrus simplex. NCBI lineage: Eukaryota > Metazoa > Arthropoda > Insecta > Orthoptera > Tettigoniidae > Anabrus > Anabrus simplex. Next base: position 375,656,213 of record NC_090265.1, on the reverse strand, counting down.
CTTTATCTGGTCATATATACTTGTTTATATCGGTTTTTAGCTTCTAGAAAACATGCTGTAGAAAGTAAGAATGAGTTTTGTTGGGTTGTTTGGACAGTTGTGAGGATTTCTGTTACTGATATACGAGATATTTGTAGGTTCAAGCGTTTCGAATGTAATGTTTGGAAATACTTTGTCCGTTTTAATCACAAGTGTAGTAAGCGTTCTGTGAGGAAGTGAAAAGAGAATCTTCGCGAAACATCATCATTTAAAGAAATGTTTAAAATATCAAGAAATATAGACTACTAGCCTTTCCATAAACGGTGTAAATGCGAAAAAGAATCGTTTATAATATTGAATTATTGATGTCTAAGCAAAAGTTTCATTTTCAGTATGCTGTGCAATCCTTTTGTCCGTAAACTTTACATTTTTCTGCCATACTTCGCTTTTATCTTAGGTTGTTTATTTGTTACGATATCAACTGACTCAAACTTTAGGCAACATCATTTAAGTTAAGGGAAATACGGATTGCTTAAACTATACATTATTTTTGTATTGGAGGTTAGAAATGTAGTTTAGAGAAAGGTGTAAGGTGAATCCCATATTTTCCATTTTTCACTGTGTATGCTACGACCGAGCTGAGTAACCGCGCGTGTTAAGGCGCGATCGACATGGAACCAAGCTCTGCATTCGGGAGACGGGGTGGGTTCGAACCTCACCATCGGCTGTGCTGAGAATGATTTTCTGTGGTTAACATTTTTACTTTCAGGCAAATGCCGGGACAGTTCCTATTCATGGGCCACAGCCGATTACTTTCACCTCATTGCCCACTTTCGTTCACCATCATTCATCTTCATTAGCTCCTCAACTGGGGTTGTCGTCGCCGTAAGACATATCTGTGTCGGTGCGATGTAAAGAAAAAAAAGAAGCAACTGGGGTTGGCATCAGGAAGGGCATCCAGACGTAGAAACATGCCATATAAATTCATCTCACCTCTTCCCCGATCCCGTATCAGAAAACGGGACAAAGAGATAAACATGTCCGGCCCAGCGGTGTGGGGGTAACACGTCCGCCTGTCATCCAGTGGCCCCGGGTTCGATTCCCGACAGGGTCAGGGGTTTCTTTATTGTAAATGATTAATATTCCTGGCCTGGGGACTGGGTGTTTATGTCGTCCTTCCCTTCCTCATATTCAACACTTTACACTTCCACAATTTCCAACTGCATGCAGGTTCCTAACATATGGTGCAATTAGGGACAAAATATCTTTCTAGGTCGACGCCCCGAACAAATAGCATTTATTTAAAAAGAGGGGGTAAACATGCATACTGTATACACTACGAAATGCGTGTACCATGAGGATCTTTTAATCTATAGGATACAATCAAGAGTAATTCAAGGGAGCCCAGCCGGGAACAGGTGTAAAACAAGGGCTGGCAAAAAAAAAAAAAAACCTAGAGGCTGAGGAGCTGTACCTATATGAATGTCTACCAAAAGTGAGCTGGTACTCGAACCACTAATTTTAAACGTCAGTAGGTAGAATATGGATCTGAAAAATCATCGGATGTCTTAACAACATATTTTTGTCCGCTTTTCTGGCAGAATGGTGAGTACTTACCTTCGTGTCAGAGTAACCTGGGTTCGTTTCTAGGCTGGGCCATGGATTTTAACTGTTTATGGTTAATTTTTTTTGCTATTTGTTTTACGTCGCAAAACACAGATAGGTCTTTTTTCGACGATGAGAGAGGGAAGGCCTAGGAAAGGGAAGGAAGTGGCCGTGGCCTTAATTAACGTACAGCCCCAGCATTTGCCTCGTATAAAAATGGGAAACCACGGAAAACCATCTTGAGGGCTGCCGACAATGGAGTCCGAACTAGGTTAATTTCTTTGGAAGGGGTGTTTGTGTTCGTCTCATAAGTAAAAGTTCATATCACCACATCATGCAGCATGATATAATAGATTGAAAACCAAATTATATATTGTTGTTAAAGCCTCTAGTTTTTGAAATTAAGTGAAGATACCTAATAACGTAAAAAGCAACACCGTGTGTTTGTGCAAGAAAAAGTGTCTTTAAAACCAGCCTTAGTGTTAGTGCTTAAAAAGGTACAGTATCAATGTGGTATACCATATGTTGATGGTAAGAGCCGGCAATTTGTGTTGATATACAGAAACAGTGAAGGGCAATATGTATGCATTGCAACTATTGGTCATCGGGCTCACTATACAGTAAGTGGTAGTGTAGTTCTCGCTGTTTCTTTCAATTGCTTTTGTTCCAGGATTATTCAATATACATAGGGAGTCTTCCAGCAGTTGTTTGTTTTGAGTATGAAGTGCATATTTTTGTGTATTAACGAAGTGCTCATGCACTGATACACGTCAGAATATAGGTAGTCATTTTAGAATCATTGGAGAAGTTATTGGAAAACCTACGTGCAGTTACTACCTGTTTAATCGTTTTCAGAGGGCGAGGTAAGGCTCGTAGTAGTAGATGTACCAGTACGCAGCTTTATGTATCTCCCCCCTGGGAGAGAGTATTGTCATGTTCTATCAAAATTCGGGGGATCTATTTTGGTGAACTCTGGCACCCAAATTACGGAAATTTCATTTAATTACTTTATTTACTGTATTTTATGTATTCCACGCATTAAGAATTCAATTAACACCCAAGCTTGAGGAGAGTATTTTATGTATTTGTATTTATTTATATTACTAAGCTTGTATTCGAATTTAGTTCATCAGTTTCCACTCATTCAAGCTGGCCATTGCGCCTGAGGTTCGTCGAAGGCAACATGCTGATGAAGAGTTCCTGTGTGGTGAGAATGAGACCGTGTGAAAAATTCACAAGGGGTTGAAGTATGTTTATGAAGGTAACGCTTATCGGTAGCAGTGCAGTTTTAATTGCTGGACATAACGATTATCAGGCAACATTAGGTTTGTTAAGATTGAAAATTCTCCTCGCACTTTCAGACCACACCCTGTACACCACACCAGTATGTGACAATGTGTAGTACGTTAGCAACACGGTTATGGTCAACAAACGGAACTGTGAGCGAAATGTTACCCCAAATTCAAAGTCGTCACCCCAAATTCAAAGTCGTACTTTCAGTAAAAAAAGTGATAGCTACTGTTCTGAGGGATTCAGAGGGACTACTGCTTCTGGAAATCATGGATGGGAGAACCACACTTAATTCTGTAAAAAAGTGATAGCTACTGTTCTGAGGGATTCAGAGGGACTACTGCTTCTGGAAATCATGGATAGGAGAACCACACTTAATTCTGTCGCATGTGTGCTAACCTTAAATAATTTTAACGGTCGGCTGACCATATCGACATCGGCAGGATGTTTCGCTGTTGCAGCACAACGATCGATCACATGCCAGTCATAAAACTAAAGATGCTAACCAAAAGCTGGGATTTACAACATTGCCACACCCGCCTTGCAGTAATGATTTGGTACCCTCTAATTACTATCTCTGTAAAAGATTCAAGGACTCGCTTAGCGGAAAGAAGTTTAAAAGATAAGGAATCCCTCGTGATGACATCTACAGAGTGGCTTCGATGTGCCAAACGAGGCTTTTACTGTCCAAGAACACAGCCCTCGTTTCGAGGTGGCTCAAGGCAGTTATATGGGACGAAGATTATGCAGATAAGTGACATTATACGTCAATAGAATGTAGCAATATGCTGTACCCATACTGGGTAATTTAGGGCAACTATTACATAATTCGGTTTCACAAACAGATGCATAGATGGAATTGTTGGATGAGAACCTCCAGAAGTCACTCACCAGGCTTGAAGTCTCGTCCTCCCTACTGTGCCCTTTGTATCTCGTAGACAGTTACAAAATGGCGCCGAAGGAAGGTATGGCCCACTAAATGTAAGAGAATAAGCAATGAGTATATGATACGATGTATAACAGAAGGCCATGCATATCTGGGAACGGACATATACCGAAGGCGGTGCGGAACAGCGAAAAGTCAGGTAGATTGTTTAAAAAAAAGAACAGAAGAGATTGTTTAACTACTTACTTAAAAAATTGAATCGTAGGAGTGAAGACGTGACCTGTGATCGTGCAATATATTGGACGAAATTATAAGGGATTTAGGAGAAATTCATGAAGAAAAGCTATTTTCGTTGCAAAGCAAACAGCATAATCGACCTACAGTGAAATCATAATTAGCTGAAATATTATAGCTAAGCGAGATACGATTAAATACGCTCAGCGGAATCCCGAGAGCAAGCTTATCATATCCACAGGAAGGGAACATACGATCTGCGCTAGAGAAATATAAACGAAAAGAAGACTATTTATTGATATTATTGATACACAAGAAGAATAACTCTAAACATTATTAAGCAATTTTTGAGACTTTTCCCCGAGATAGCTGATATATACATAATACGCAATTTGAAGAGATAGGAGTTATAAGCCAAAGGAAGAAAAAGAACAGTAACTGAAAGAAATATTAATCTCAGATTAATTTTACTATGGCAATGTTCTTCTCGGGAGTATTTATTTTTGTTGCTAGCAGAACTAACAAGATGATGAACTGCTAAACGTGTAAGATGGACCAACCTGGAGAGAGGTATCGCCCGACCAGATGACCAGCCCATGATGAAAGAGGAATACTACCCACCAGAATTCGGTTCTGAACGGGAGGAGGAGTGATGGTCAACCCCAGATCCTGATCGCAGAGCTAACCACATGACCGTCAAAGATGAACAACTGGCCCCGGAGTAACAACGAACGAGCTAAGTCTTTACATTTTAGTAGCTTAATTCTTGATCTATATATTTATTTCTAATTTGGCATGTGCTTTGAAATTGGTGATACAAACAATCTAATTAAGTGTGCAAGTGATTATAGGCAGTGAAGTGTGAGATATTTAAGTCTTTAATGATATAATAAGGCAGTATAGAATTAGATTTCTATTTACTTATTACCGCATTTCGGTCGGATAAATCAGTGAGGTACTTGAGAATATGAATGAAGTGTCTTGAGGTAACAGCTGATTGCTAAGAGTTAACATATGTTGTGGAATTTCGATAAATCTCGCATTGAACATACTCATGGATTACGTCATAGATGGACCGCGCGTCATAAATGGATGAATGTAATTATGTACTCCTTGTACAGCGATATTGTAGTATTAAAAAACTCATTTTGGGGTTATGCATCATAACTTTATTGAGAAGTGTTTTGTGTGAAATGCAATTGTGACCTATTTAGCAAAGCGATATATGAATAATCGCAACTTTTTCGTATAGAAGGTTATGTTAATTAAGGTGTGATATGGAATAGTTGAGATGATGTTTCTGAAGCGTAAGACGGCGAAATAAGAGGAAATATTATGTAATACCGAGGATTATATTATGATTAATGGTAAATACAAGGAATATACGTATTGAAGGGAATGATATGTCACATTTAAAGAGGAAAGGATCTTATGAAAAGATGCATATACGTAAGAGGAAATACACCGCGGGAATGACCAAGACCAAAGTATGAATATTATATTCTGACTTTTAATTGAGATTTACATGAAATGTTATGATAATAATAGATGTTGTGTTGGAAGCATAAGAGTTCTATGACATATTCTCGAACTGTATTTATACCAAATGGAAGACATGATAGATGTATACGCGGTAATGTAATCCCAAAGCATAAATGGGTGATATTCATCTTTATACTGCATAAATGAACCCAGTAACTTGCATAGTAGGGAAATGATTGGAATATGAAAAATATGAAAGCGTATTGAGCCAGGAATATATATAAATCAAGAATTATGTGGATAAATATATAGGTAGTTTATTTATTCTTGAACTGTGTTTATTTGAATTTACATTTTATAAGAGATTAATATATAGGGAAATGATAGACTAGAAGCCGAATATAGCAGGCATTAGAGATGTAAAGCCTTAGCACGTGAGTCGTTAATAAATAATATCCAAGAAGAAACCCGAATTAACTGAGTTCAGATTTTATTCATTACATTCACTTTATTCAAATTTTATTAATTTTATTCGGATTTTATTCATTTTTATTCAAATTTCATTCATTTATTTCGACTTTTATTTATTTAACCTGTTCAGGATGGTGATGTATAAGTGATTAAGAGGTATTGAAACATCATTACAGTATGAACTGCAATTAGATGAGTTATTTCCAAGAATATTTTGGATGTCCCATGATTAATTATGAACAATAATATTTATATTTTGATTTCATTTCGGAAACGATTCAGAACAAGTTAACATTACTTTTCATTTTCTTTTCTATAAGCCAGCGCTGACTTAGAAATTATCATTGTACATAGTGATGAAGATAATACAATCATAAATATCATTTCTTTTCCTAGGGCAATCTTATAATTAAATAAATGTGGATTGTTATTATTTTTATATAATTTGTGAGTGTTGATTTCTTTTCATCTTACTCACTCCTTGAGCTAGTTTGTAAGATTAGTAATCAATTTATTGTATAGGTGTTTGAATGCAATTCATTATGGAATTATAAAGTTAGCACTTGATATAGGCGAACTATTTACATATATTACGTCTTCGGGTGATCTTATATCTTCATTGGATTCACGTTAAGCGAAACTTAGTGAAAGATTTTCAGATCTTTCACGTGTATTGGTATACCCTGAGAATAAATTGAGCTACTGGGAGTTGTTTTGCAAACCGTTGCGACAGCGGGTGCACTACTTTCATTGCGTCACCGGCTGAACTAATAAAGCATACGGGCAATGGGATGTTCGAAAAAGAAAATAGGCACTACATAAAATATAACGAAAGTAGGATTCTGTATAATGTGGGAGGAATACACTAATATTATTAAATGAGAGGAATCTTCGTTGAAATATATTTCCTAAACATTTTATTATACTGATAAAATCACACGAGATGGTGCCATACTATAACATATAAACAAAGAAACAATCAAGACTAATGCAAAAATTATATATATATAGTGTGCCTTAACGTCCTTTCAGTTTATTCACAGTTGTAGCTGGTCCTTGGCATACCTCAAATCATTTGATTAATACACACTGCTACGTGGATTTACTTATCTATAAGAGTGATACTAAATGGCATCTATTATTTTAATCAGTTGATCAAAAATGGATATTAAATGGCATCCATCCTGTTAATTAATTAATTACTATTAATGATGTATTTAATTAACATCATTAGTCATGTATTTAATTATCATGGTTGTGGAAAGTATCACAAGTACATCTACTTTACCCACGAGATTGCATCCCCGCACATCAAACACATGGTCTATTTGACCATGACAATTATATATTAGGAGCCTCCGTGGCTCAGACGGCAGCGCGTCGGCCTCTCACCGCTGGATACCGTGGTTCAAATCCCGGTCACTCCATGTGAGATTTGTGCTGGACAAAGCGGAGGCGGGACAGGTTTTTCTCCGAGTACTCCGGTTTTCCCTGTCATCTTTCATTCCAGCAACACTCTCCATTATCATTTCATTGCATCTATCAGTAATTAATAATCACCTTGGGAGTGGCGACCCCATTGTAATACTAGCCTATATATGTTTCATTCATTACATCCCTGACCCGGTCTAAGACTGGAAAACAGGTTGTAGGTTTTCATTTTTCATTTTCAATTATATATTACACTGAACACATACGTGTATCCTGGGTTTACGTAACAAATTACATTCTAAGGAAAATCAGCCAACGCTGGAATCGAACCCATCACCATAGAACACTATGGGGATAATAAAAGACGTAAACACATTACATACAAAAAATCAAACATATATCACACAATACATCTTGATGATATGGCTTAATCAAGCCATAGTATCAGGTTAAATTCTTGTTCCAACATGAGTCGAACTCAGGTACTCCAGCTTCCGAGGTAAAAAATTTAAAACTCCTATCACGAGCTAATTTAATGCGTAAAAATGGGAAGGGGTTTATCCTTTGCAAAATCAGGAAATTATCCGCGTTATTCATAACGTATCATTAGAATGGAATTGAGAATGCATTGGCAAAATGAAAGGGATCCTGCAGGTAAACGCTATGCTTGTTGGAAACTACACAATCTCCTCTCAGACCCTACAAGTCCTCATGTCGTAAATCTGTCAATTATGACAATGGCTGTTTGTCTAGCTCTGTGGCTTACAAAAACACATTGAACTCCTCATTTCTTTCTTTCTTTCTTTCTTTCTTTCTTTCTTTCTTTCTTTCTTTCCTTTATACCATCTCGGCTCGTTATCAAGTACGCATTCATTTGAGAGCCATTACTTATTATTCATTATCTATATATTCAGCCTAATTCAATATATCACAACAGCCGTAATTATTATAATCTTTTATCATTCCAACATCTCAAACATGTCACAAGCTACACCCTTCCATATCATACCACTGCATCTCAAATCCGTTCTATTAATTTACAGAGAAGACTCCATTCTTACAGGTTATTTAATTCTTCTGGCATATCTATATAATTCACATAATACCTCGGTTTGAACATCTACAATGATCATCTATTATCATACGGGATTTATAAATACCTGAATCACCTTGAAGCAAGATAGTAACATTACGAAGAAGTTATAAATTTAGCTAAATCGCTATTCTCAAAATATATGCTTCATATACACTAAGAATTTATGGTATCTATATAATAATTCATGCAAATAAGCCTGCTAAATATCAATGATTATTCTTAAATCACTTGAAAATCCTAATTAAAATAATAAATAATCTTTTCCCAGTCACACGCGTATATTGTTCCCTAGATTTACTATTGTTGTTATTTATAACATTCTAATATTTACGAAAATAAAAATTGCTACTGGCATGCAAATCTCGTGGTTTAATATATTCAAATTATATGTACTTATCAAATGATGGGTATGGTTTGCCGTAATCTCGAGGTACACCTTAAATTTTTGCTCCGTCATGATGAGTGTTCTTCTCTCTGATAGTCCTGGGTTCCTCTTCATCCTACCACGATCGATGTCTCGAACTGTGGTCTTCTTAGTTGAGTCTCTGGACGTTCCCTGTAGAAATGACTGCAGGCACTTAGGCGCGATTCTCGTAGGCTTCATATCTCGGGGTTCGACGACCACTCACGAACATACAGGCAAAATGGGAAACCAGTTAGTAAACACTGTTTATGTACTTTCAAAGGAATCTACTGGTGATAAGATCCACTAATGACTTTAAATACATTAATGCAAATAGTGGCAAGTTTGTAGAAATCACTGTTCATTTCCCCATTAATCACACAGTCTATCACCACGAGTGTCCATGGAGTATGCAAACGCTAATTTTATCAGAAATAATTCTTTAATTTTACTGAACGTCACTCACTCTTAAAATGCTTTAGATCGGTCACTATTAATTACTGAACGTAATTAGCTATCTCACTACCTCTAAACAACTTGACGCGTTTGCCCTTTCACTGATGATTGCATCATGAGCCGCAACTGACGGTCGTTGTTATTTAAAATATAAAATGTTGAGATAAGACTTCTATTCGTCAATACTGTACATTATCTCGTACCACACGGCTTATTTCGCGATATTTTACATCGCACTGATGTGTTTTTCTTCTATGACACAACACTTCATACACTGATATCCAAGTTCACTCCTAACGTGTGAGTACTGCGGCTACACAAATGACAATGGGATCCTGTATCTAGGTCCCGGTTCTACTTATAGCATCCGGACAAAATGATCAGGGGGAAGGTAAATCATGCTCTGCTCAAAATGAAGGTCCGGTAATCGGAATCTTTCAGTGACGTGAAAACACTCAAATTATAGCTCGCAACCTCTACTTTCTACTGATTACATATAAAACCAAAGCGATCAGTGGGTCATTCACAATCTCAAAAGCGTCCTTTTAGGAAATCACGCGTCATGGTTCATCATGCAAGACTTCCCACTTTTTTCCACACGTTGTCAGATTTCAGCAGTCATCTTTAATCTGCGTACTACTGTATGGCAGGCGTCATTTTCGATCCACTATTCAAGTATTGCATTTATATGCATCAACAATTAGCATTAAATACATCGGTTCGAATGAAACCTGACCCATAAATTTCCAAAAATTATCTTAGATGAAGGTCTTCTTCTTCCTCTTTTTAGTAAATTATGGTGAAGTGACACCAATGAATGCGGTGTTGAATTAGTAGAGGACATTTATTTCTCAGGGGTTAACGCACCTTAATTCAGCCCATTCTCTCCGACAACCTGCATTTCCACGCGTAGCGTCATCTCTCCTTCTCGTTCATTTGAAAAGAGAGCGCGATTTCAAGGTCCAGCGGTACTGCGCTATCCTTTCCTCGTTACAGCGCAGAAAACTGCTCCCTTCGGGCTGGGATATCGCAAATCACATCCCGGTTCGGCATATAGACTGCTAATTACTACATTATGTGCCACAGAATGTTGCGGAAAACGGCATATATGATTGACTAGACCTCCTAATATGCCTATGGTATGGTGATGAACGGTCACATCGCTGTACAAATAAGAAAGGTTTGGGATAAAAATAGCTACGTAAATATATGTGGCGCATTATTCGTATAGTGACTCTCGACCTATAGTTAATCCATAGAAAGTAAATACACGAAAAAACGTTTGTATAGATAACTAGCTGTAGTACCCGGCGTTGTTCGGATAATTTCTTAATATTTCCCTTTAAGATTTGCATTACCAGTTAGTTATGTGTGAAGTGAATTTTTATAGAATTACTTTTTGACTTGCAGATTGATATGTTACGATCTATAATGTAGTTTAAGGATTATTTAGATCTGTTTGATTTCAAGTTTTAGATTATTTAATTTTCGAGTAAAACTTTGTCTTTATGGAAGCTCGAATCGACTGGGAAGTATTTGATCCTGTCAAAAATTAATAAGTGATAACTACCGGTATATGTATTTAGCCGTCGCACTATAGATACGATGTACAGGATTTCAGCTGTCAATGAGACCGTCCCCCTCTGGTCCCCCACCCCTAAGAGATAAAAAATCTCGAGTATCACCATCTCAGTGACCCTGAAAACTGTAGATTCGACACTTTCGATAATTTTTTATCTCACTCCCCCCTCACCCTCACCCCAAAGGAGGCGGAACATGAACTTTAAAAAATTCGGCGTGTCACTAATCATTTCAGCGACGAAAACTATGGATTTGATACTATTCTAGAGTATTTTATACCCCCCTCTCCCCCTTCCATAAGGGTGCTAGGGGTGTCTTACCCCCACGCGGTTTGTCTCCTGATACTAATTGATAAGTATACCAAGTTTGGTGAAATTGCTCCAGTGGTTTAGGAGGAGATGTGTCATTTACACACCCACACACACACACCCACGCACACACATACATCCATTTTTATATATAGTAAGAAGCAGAAGAAGAATTTTTTTAATAGTTTCTCTATGATTTTTGTATCCCACCCCATTCGCCCCCCACTTGGACCTGTAAAAAATTCGGAGTATTACTATTCATCTCAGAAACCCTGAAATCTATGGATTCGACAGTTTTTAATTATTTCTATATCCCAACCTCCATTCGCTCCCCACCTAAAAGGGGACTGAACTTGGACTTGAAAAAATTCTGGAGTATTACTTTTCAACTCAGCGACCCCGAAAACTGTGAATTCGACACTATTCTCGATTATTTTTATAACTAACCCCCCTGACCCCGTCCCTTAAAGGTGCTAGAGATGGCTTACCCCCACAGTACTCGTCTCCCGATAGTAAGTAATACGTGTATCAAGTTTGGTTGAAATTGCTTCAGTGGTTTAGGAGGAGATGTGTCATTTACACACACACACACACACACACACACACACACACACACACACACACACACACACACACACACACACACACACACACACACACACACACACACACACACACACATCCATTTTTATATATGGTAAGATAAGATTTTTATACTGCACCCCTTTTCCATCCCCGCCCAGGGGAGTCCTATGAGTGCCTTACACAACAGTATACTTTTTCTAGATAGTAATTCTTATGTGTACCACTTTTGGTTGGCAGCTATGCACAAACGTACAGGCATAATCTCGCTGCTCTAGAATCCTGGAACTGACGTTGCCATGGTTACGGCAGTTCATTTATTTTATCCGATTTCTAGAGCAGGGGCAGTGTGGTACCAATATCTCCGTAACGGTTGGTTTTACGGCCTTAAAGCATGGTTTTCGGGCCCGCAGGGCTTTGTCTCGTCCTTATACGACAAATTCGATATTTTGCCTACATTAGCCTATTATTTTTATATCTCCCACCCCCGCGCCCCCCACCTCGAATTGTTTTGAAAATAAAATACAGCCCATGTTACTCCCTGGCAATATAGCTTTCTATAGGTGAAGACATTTTTAAAATCGGTTCAGTAGTTTTTGAGTCTATTCGTTACAAACAAACAAAATTTTCCTCTTTACAATATTATTAGTATAGAAGTATAGAAAAGGCTCCCATGACTTGAACTTTAAAGCAGAGGTTTACGTGTAATTGTAGATGATAACAGTTGTGTAAATTAATTTTACGCTACCAGGACGTGAACTGAGCTCTTTCAAGGTTTAAAAGGGAGCCTTTCCTGAGCTCTGGTAAAAAACGCATCAAGCACTTGTAAAGCCTTGACAACCAAATCCTTTATTGCACGCTGTGAGTTAAAACATAATATTGTACTGCATTTATTAAACAACAATAAGGTAATTTATTGTGTGTTTTCTAAGGAGTGCCTAACCAAGACGATAAAGTTGTGCTCAGTTTACCCAGACGGACGTGGGCTTGGTTCCACGTCAGGAAGTCGAAATATTTAGGAACGAGATGTCTACTTAAGGAGAGGTATATGGCCCCGAGGTTCACTCAACCTGCACAAAACAATGAGTACCACGTTAATTGCTGAGGGATGAGGTGGCCGGGAATAGGGCCTCCAAGGGGCTTCATGGTCTGTACTCAATATAAAATAAAGTCCTCGATCTTGACTGTCTTTCTCTCTCTTTCTCTCTCTCTCTGTGTGTGTGTGTGTGTGTGTGTGTGTGTAAGAGCTAATCTCAAGAGCTACTGGATGGATTTTGATGCTGTTTTCACAACTCTATTAAGCACTTATCGGTAAAGGTTTGTGAATAGAAACGTTCATCTATGACCGAAGGAAGCCGAGCAGTAGCAATTTCAGTGAAGCATGTCGAAGAAAAAAATGGCCGTTCGTGCGCCTGTTTGGCATGCACTGGCTAAACAGTCAAATATGAGGGTGAGAATAGTTCAGTATAAAAAGTTCTACAAAAAAGTCCGCGACAGCATAACACATATCATACGGTAATTGTTTTGTGTTACAATTTGCGGTAAAAACACTTTTTAAAATTAGTTACTTAATCCTTGTCTGTCTGTGTCTGTTAGGTCATCAGCCCAGAGGCTGGTTGGATCCTCAAATAGTACTACCAAAGTTTATGCGGTTATAAGGAAACCGCAAAAACCAATGGCAGCACCAAAATGAGGCATACTAGGCAAGACGAGGAGTGAGGCAGGTTGTCATTGCTTTCCTCACTGGGTCAGAAAGTGCTATTGCAGCACGACTGACCCTATGAGCAACACCTTTCGTAACACTCATATGCACTAGTCGTGCTCTGAATGCCATTACTCAGTACCACCTATACTCCATCAGCTTCCATATTGTCACAGCCATGGATGAGACTGGAACTTCGGTGAAAGCTACACTTTACTCTGGCCTGTGCCAAGAGATGGATACAAAAGTACTGTATCCATCAAGAAATGGCAGCAGGCAAACTTAATCCTTATAAAAATAAATTGTTTATTCCCCTCAAGTAATTGATATAGAATAAATCTAAATTACAGAATGTTATTTTCATGTATACTTTCGGATATATCATCGTTTTCACTTTTTCGCGCAATCTCCACTATGAAATATGAGACTGAGCGAGTTGGCCATGCGGTTAGGGTTGCGTAGCTGTGAGCTAGCATTCGGGAGATAGTGGGTTCGAACCCCACTGTTTGCCGCCCTGAAGATGGTTACCGTGGTTTCCCATTTTCACACCAAGAAAATGCTGGGTCTGTACCTTAATTAAGGCTACGGCTGCTTCCTTTCCACTCCTAACCCTTTCCTCTCCCATCGTTGCCGTAAGGCATATCTGTGTCGGTGCGACGTACAACAAATTGCAAAATAATAATAATAATAATAATAATAATAATAATAATAATAATAATAATAATAATAATAATAATAATAATAAAAATAAAAAGGGAAACTACGGAAACCCATTTTCAGGGCTGCCGAGAGTCGGTTTCGAACCCACTATCTTCCGAATATAAGCTCATAGCTGCGTGACCCTAAACGCACGTCCAACTTGTTCGGTCAAATTATTTTTAAAAATGCATTTATTCTATATCACTGTTACTTTTTACCCCAAGACATAATTTGATTTACATTCGATCTAGTATGCGCGCATAAAATACATGGTATATATACTGTATTTAAACAATTCCAACGACAAGCAAAATATAAGTAATTGAATTAAACAAACAGAAGGAACACAATCTACTATTTGATTTCGTTGTTCAGAGGTCTAATTCGTACATATTTTATCCGGATGTATTATTTAAGACGATAATTATATTTAAAGTTGTTTACAACATAAAATTACCTATTTAATTTTCATCGATTCAGTGCCTGTAATATGAAGATGACACCGAGTATAAATTATCAGTAATAAAAAGACAAATCAGGACAAACGTGAATCTTATGGCATTATTTTATAGCTTTCTAATAAAAATCCACATGATTGCCTGTTGATTCGTGCGCTTGTCCTTCTCGCGAGCATAGTTCGCTGGTCAACATAGTTGCAAGCGCTCTCCGCTCGAGTCCAGGACCTTCGAACGAATACGAGCGAGTGAGAAACATACATTGCAGTGCTCTAGTTCCTATCCCTTCCTCGCCATGATACCTGTATGTGTCGGTGCGACGTAAAGCAACGTGCAGAAACAAAAATAAGCAATGAATTTAATATAACTCGGTCACAATAGACGGCAGATCCCATAACTCATCAAAAGACCTAACTTTTACATTTGGTTTGTGGTAAAATACTCGAGCCGACCTCAATTGAGGAGTTCGTAAATCCTGGTACCAAGCTAGCAGGTTCGATCTCTGATGAGGTCGATGTTATTGAGAGTGTTTAAATACAATAATTCCATGTCCTTGGCTTCTGGCATTATTATTATTATTATTATTATTATTATTATTATTATTATTATTATTATTATTATTATTATTATTATTATTATTATCGTTATTATAATTATTATATCGTGTGGCTATTGCTACCCTGGTGCAGGCCTTGTAAGGCAGACTCTTCGACGAGGGTGGGTGGCGTCTGCCGTGCATGAGGAACTGTGTGTTATTGGTGGAAGATAGCGTTGTGCGTAGTTTATGAGTAGCAGATATATTAGGGACAGAACAAACACGTGGTTCATCGAACCTGAGGCCCCTAGGACCGAAGGCCAAGACAATGACCACTCAGCAATCTAGCCGGGCATTATTATTATTATTATTATTATTATTATTATTATTATTATTATTATTATTATTACCGAGTTTTTTTTGTGGTAGTTATGCGTGAAAGAAGGTGCGGGGTGGTGAACAGGTCTCAAGCTACTAAAGTAAAATTAATTTAAAATTTAACAAGGTTATATTTTCTTTTTTAAAACAAAGAAATAACAAGCATGGCAGGTACAAGGTAGCAAGTCCAAAGGGTAGTTACAATATTTACAAGATTTGGGCTTCGCGCCCTGACTCCACAATGCTAGGGCAATCAGCCCAGTTTTACCCCAAACACAAGTTTCAACAGAGGGGCAGAAAACCCCATTCATGCCTAGGAGCCCTTGCTCCAAATTACACAGAAAAGCCTCCACGAGGCGTACAACACTCAATTTTCAAAAGAGCCACTCGCTCTCAAATTTAAGCCTCTCCCAGGCCACACCAAACTCCACCTTCAAGTTGTCCTCAACGGACCTAAACACAGGGGTAGAATACCCAATCTACTGAGGTCTATAAAATGAAAAGAAGGTTAATTAAATGACCTCTAAGGTAACAATTTGAGAGGAGGCGAACTTGCACTCCTAATACACTTTGATTAAGACCTACTTGGCACTAGGCCGTTAATACAAGGGCTAATCCCATACTAAAGAGGTGACTTAAGAAGAGAACAATTTGTTTTACGTTAACGAAGAATAGGTTGAGAAAAATAAGTTCACCTCAAAACAATATGAGTGGGAGCTCGAGAGGGTTAGCACTCTCTATCCCAGTATGTAGCTTTAAAAGAGAATATACGAAAGAGTAGTTACATTTAGGAAAAGGTTACATGGTGGAACGCTTAGAACCCGCCCCGAGAGTTAAACTGCTGAGCTAGCAAAGAAAGAAGTTATTAATCGGCCATTACCTTGTTGTTGACCGCTGCCGAGGAACGAGGCGCTTCCCGCCTCCTGCTATGTACTTTATACACTGAAAGATGGAACAGAAGTGGCCCGGAGACCCTAAAATCAGCAATTTATATACTCTCGCGGAAGTTTCTAGGCGTTAGGGGAATGAGAACACCCTCCCACGAGGATTTTATTGGTTCATCAATAAACCCCCTACACAATACTAAGAAGAAACACATAATTGGTGGAAAATTAATTTAAGAAATTCGGGATAGGCTAGATTAAAAACAAGGGGAAAGAAGGGGTTAATATTGCCAACTTAACCAATGACTGAAAGAAATTTAGCAAAGAACGAACATTTGAAATAAAAATTTCTCCAACAAAATAGTTCTTTGACTCCGCACTAGGGTGCACTATTGTTGATCTTCAGTAGTGTCCTCTAGAAGAGAAAGTTCACACTTCTTACTTCAAGCAAAACAAAAACACATCAAAAATGACACAGTTCAAAAACTCAAAATTTTCCACGTGGTGACATCTTCTGAGAAGGTAGCGAATTAATAGCGTATATAAAGTTCAGACTTCCTCCAGCAGAGGAGTTTCAACTGGCGCAAATTTTAAATTAGCGGCGTGGAGGTGTACCGCCCGGTACAATTATTATTATTATTATTATTATTATTATTATTATTATTATTATTATTATTATTATTATTATTATTATTATTATTATTATTAAAATATTGTAATTCTTTGTGTTTAGACCAGTATCTGGACTTCCAATTTCCAACACACGAATAACATTTCGTCTTTTAAAACTATAATAATGCAGATTCTCCATCTCAGTGTTTTAAAAGATTATTGTCATTACCTTAGAACATACAACGTTTCTCGAACTTTGATGCATGCTGGTTTGGTCAGCTTCTTTGCTGTAACTAGGAGAATCCTTCAAAGTGCACATCCATTCACTCTTCTCTTCTACAAGACGTCACATTCCTTGTCGAGCATAAATACCGTTACGGAGATAGTTTTTCAGAGTAAACTGAGCTTTTAGCTTTCCATTTGCGGGCTCTTCCTCGAAGATAATAGCATGTTTGAGGTTCTGTCGGACTTATCGATTGGCGACTGTGAGCGATGAACTCCGTCCCGGATGGAGGCCACCCTATCGTTCAGTGTTTGTGACAGCTTTCCACCCCTTTCTCTACCTTACATGGATAGTGTGAGTAGGAGAAGGGTTTTATGGCATGTATAGTATATGCCATAATTTTTACTTCGACTCGTTGTACATTAAATAATGTTATATAGTGCACGTAAAGCACTTCGTTATTTCAAAGAAACAACAAAAATATAACCCTTAGCATGGCAAATACGATCTTTGTCCGGCTTCACCGCTAAATGGTTAGTGGTGCTGGCCTTTGGCCGGGTCGATGATTTTTACCTTCATTGGTTAATTCCGATGACGCATGGGCTGCGTGTGTGTGCCGCGTTCACCATTAGAATTCATCAGAGGTAGGGCGCCATGCTCAGAGACGCGCAGGTCACCTATACGTGTCAAATCGAAATACCTGTACCCGGGCTCTCTGGAGGCCACATGGCTTTATTATTATTATTATTATTATTATTATTATTATTATTATTATTATTATTATTATTATTATTATTATTATTATTACTATTATTATTATTCATTCATTCAACTTCGCTAATCGGCCAACTAGGGACCACGATAAGCCTCACTTTACATTCTGGCATTTTTTCATCTTTCGCTTGATCCACATCGTCTTCATTAGCTCACTGTGTTTAGCACGTTCTTCTGTCTATTTAGCACCAGTTGCCCGTTTTTCGTCCCGGAAAGTCCCAAAAGTCTTGATGGCTGCTCTGAAAAGATTTCGGTCTTGTGCATCTTCTGCTTGTAGGCCCAGTTCTTTAAGATCTTTCTTGACATTAACGTACCGTGGCATTGCCGTTTTTGGTTTTGCGTCAAATATACTGAAGATACGTTTCGTCCATCGAGAGTCGATCATCCGTCGTATATGACCGTAGAAGCGAACTCTGCCTTTACGCATTGTGTCCGTGATCTTCTCTATCTTAGAGTATACTTCTTGCCTGGATTTTCTAATGTAGATGCCATTTATTATTATTATTATTATTATTATTATTATTATTATTATTATTATTATTATTATTATTATTACTATTCTTCTTCTTATTATTATTGAAATCCCGAGAATGTTTTAATTATGTCATTACTCATCATAACCAACTAGAGCTCCCTCTGTGGATTAGTGGTAGAGCGTCGGCCTCTGGATCCCGAGATAGCGGATTCAAACCCGCTAGATGTAGTTGCATGGTTGAAGGGCAGAACAAGTCCATTAGACAATCTATGTTGTACGATCTCGGCATGTAAACGATCTCTGGTGATTTATTTGGTGTTTAAAAGATACAATTAGGCTAATTAAAACTCAGCCATAAACGCCCAAGTGAGATTCAGGTTTTTCTGCCATCTAGTGTGCCTAGTGTAAAACAGAACTCCGAAATTGACGAGCAGGCAGCCAAATGGTGTCAAATTAAAAGGCTTGTACATCTTAGCTGAGGCATTATGATTATTATTATTATTATTATTATTATTATTATTATTATTATTATTATTATTATTATTATTATTATTATTATTATTATTATTATTATTATTATTATTATTATAACGAACTAGAGGATTCAAACAACCTTTCTTAACCATAAAGTTGTTTTGTAGATCATGGAGTTAGAAAAATGTATATTCTCTAAAGCACTTCCATGGTGGTAGTGGTTGTGATTATTGCTTTTAGAGGAATTGGGCAACCATCCTCTTTTAACAAACTAAATTTAAACAAAAATGAACAGAAAACAAAATTCTGTTAATGGGTATTTAAAATGAAAGAATACGTAGATGACTTCAATACTACTACTACTACTACTACTACTACTACTTTTTTGCTATTTGCTTAACGTTGCACTGACACAGATATGTCTTATAGCGACGATGGGATAGGAAAGGTCTACTACTACTACTAATATTAATGTTATTCGATTTACATCCGAATAACTACTTTTACGCTTTTTGGGATGCCGAGGTGCCGGAATTAAGTCCCGCAGGAGTTATTTTAGATGCCATTAAATCTACTGACACGAGGCTGACGTATTTGAACACCAGGCTGAGCCAAGATGGAACCTGCGAAGTTGGGGTCAGAAGACCAGCACCTCAACCATCTGAGCCACTCAGCCCGGCAAATACTTTCAAAAAGCCGGAATGGAGACAAGAATATGAAATCAGAATGCAAGTTCCCTGAATAACAGAACACTTGAAATGAAAAATGAAAATCCTCAGCCTGTTTTCAGTCATCTGACCGGGTCAGGAATGGAATGAATGAAGCCCCATCTAGCGGCGTGGATAGGAAATGTGCCGGCTGCCGAAGCCTGTCGCACTCCTCCGGGGCAATGATAAATGACTGACAGATGAAATGAAATGATAATGGAGAGTGTTGCTGGAATGAAAGATGACAGGGAAAAGCGGAGTACCCGGAGAAAAACCTGTCCTGCCTCCGCTTTGTCCAGCACAAATCTCACGTGGAGTGATCGGGATTTGAACCACGGTATCCAGTGGTGAGAGGCCGGCACGCTGCCGCCTGAGCTGCGGAGGCTTCAGAACACTTGAAAGTTATATGTAATTGATGAATCCATCCTCACACATAAAGTCAGTGGTGAGCTCAATGGTATCCTTGCGTTCGGCTAGTAAGTGTTCGTGTATTTCTGACAGGTCGAGGTTTCGTCATAAGACCTATCTCCGTTGGTACGACGTAAAGCAAATTAAAAAAGAAAAACATAACCAGCACCTAAAATAATTCCTGTGGGACAAAATTCTATTACCTACACGTCTAAAAAATCAATCAAACAAACAAACCCATCCGTAAGAGTAGCTAGTGGGACGTAATAATAAGAACATTGTGTTGTTATTGAAAAGGGTCAGAAAATCTTTTCCGCAGATGTATCACCAATGGGCAATCCTATAAGAAAATGAATTGAACAAAATATGTTGATTTACTTTTCATACAACGTGTATTATGCAGACCTTTTCTTAAAATTAACCGTTGTAGGAACATGGCCAAAAATTCTTGGGAGTCCAGTGTAAACGCCTCTTCTGCTTGAGAATATTGTAAAAATTTGTAGCCTGTAGGTTTAATGCCACATTTACTCCTAATAGTTTTAATTTCATGCTGGAGTTTTGTCTTAGATTGAGTTCCTTAATGTGCAATACATTACAATCATAAGAGTTTGTTGCACACAGCCAACTTCTCCATCTGCAACTAAACACCCGGCTTCATGGCTAACTGGTTAGCATACTGACCTTCGGTCCAAGGGGATACCGGGTTCGATTTACCGGCCGCATCGGGGATTTTAACCTTCGTGGGTTAATTTCTCTAGCTGGGTGTGTGCGCCGTCTTCAACATTATACGTAGTACAGTCATTAAGTTCTGAGACTGACCGCATGATGGCGCTATGGTGCACTATAGCGCATAGGTGGCGCTGTGGTATGGTACCATGTCAGTTAGTCTCTCGTCCATGCAAGAGACAGTTGAGCACATGCACTGGAAGCAGACGTACGGTCGTTGTTGTGACGGTGATTTGAATGCGCCAGTCGGACCTTGACATGTCACAGTTTGAGCAACGGGCAAACATCAAGTTCTGCCAAAAATTAGGCAAAACCGCTGCCGAAACGTTTGAAATGATGTAGCAGGTTTACGGCGAGGATGCATTGAGTCGCAGTGGTGTGTTTAGGTGGCACCGACGTTTTGGGCAAGGACGGGACAGTTTGGAAGATGATGTGCTTACTGGTCGGCCACAAACAGTTCGAATGGAACGCAAGATCCAAGAAGTTGCAACGTTGGTGCGCACTAACCGCTCCCAATCGGTAAACGATCTCGCAGCAATAATAGGGGCCAGCCATGGAACTTGCCACAAAATTCTGACGGATGACCTCAACATGTCTCGTGTTACCCAGCACAGTGTGCTACGAATCCTGTCGCAAGACCAACGTGATGGTCGCATGACCATTTGTGGTGACCTCGTCAGTAGTGCTGCCGATAATCTGACGTTTCTCAACCGGATAATAACTGGAGACGGAACATGGTGTTTCCTTTTAGCGGTGCTTCCAGCAGCTATACCGACGTTGGGAAACGTGCATAATGGCCAGCGGCGACTATTTTGAGGGTGGATGTGGTTCTGTGTACATGCACGCCGTGTAGTGCGGCATCGTGTGCAACACACAGAGTCGTGCGGGTGCCTGTCATCCAGGCGTCAAGTCTCGAAACTTAATGACTGTACTACGTATTTCATTCTACGTAGGGTCCTTCCTCACAGACGCGTGGGTCACCTGTGGGCATCAGCTCGAAAAACCTGCACCAGACCTTACCGGAGGCCATACGCCATTGTTATATCGTTATGTTCAGACCGAAGGCGTCGGAATTAGATCACGCACAGATGTGCGTCTGAACGGCTTTACCGTACATCCAGCCACTACCTCCAAACTGTATCATTTACGAAATGATGCCATTTTCTGTGGATAACGCTTGAATCAATGAATTTGAATCTTGAAGTGAAAGTAATTTTGTCATGTACACTGACTGACAGAGCAAATGCAACACCAAGGAGGATTGGTTCGAAAGGGATGAAAGTTGGGGAAAAAACAGAGACGGCACGGACGAATAATTGATGTTTATTTCAAACCGATATGCAGGTTACACAATGCGCACGGCATCGACTCAGTAGGATGTAGGACCACCGCGAGCGGCGATGCACGCAGAAACACGTCGAGGTACAGAGTCAATAAGAGTGCGGATGTTGTCCTGAGGGATGGTTCTCCATTCTCTGTCAACCATTTGCCACAGTTGGACGTCCGTACGAGGCTGGGGCAGAGTTTGCAAACGGCGTCCAATGAGATCCCACACGTGTTCGATTGGTGAGAGATCCAGAGAGTACGCTGGCCACGGAAGCATCTGTACACCTCGTAGAGCCTGTTGGGAGATGCGAGCAGTGTGTGGGCGGGCATTATCCTGCTGAAACAGAGCATTGGGCAGCCCCTGAAGGTACGGGAGTGCCACCGGCCGCAGCACATGCTGCACGTAGCGGTGGGCATTTAACGTGCCTTGAATACGCACTAGAGGTGACGTGGAATCATACGCAATAGCGCCCCAAACCATGATGCCGCGTTGTCTAGCGGTAGGGCGCTCCACAGTTACTGCCGGATTTGACCTTTCTCCACGCCGACGCCACACTCGTCTGCGGTGACTATCACTGACAGAACAGAAGCGTGACTCATCGGAGAACACGACGTTCCGCCATTCCCTCATCCAAGTCGCTCTAGCCCGGCACCATGCCAGGCGTGCACGTCTATGCTGTGGAGTCAATGGTAGTCTTCTGAGCGGACGCCGGGAGTGCAGGCCTCCTTCAACCAATCGACGGGAAATTGTTCTGGTCGATATTGGAACAGCCAGGGTGTCTTGCACATGCTGAAGAATGGCGGTTGACGTGGCGTGCGGGGCTGCCACCGCTTGGCGGCGGATGCGCCGATCCTCGCGTGCTGACGTCACTCGGGCTGCGCCTGGACCCCTCGCACATGCCACATGTCCCTGCGCCAACCATCTTCGCCACAGGCGCTGCACCGTGGACACATCCCTATGGGTATCGGCTGCGATTTGACGAAGCGACCAACCTGCCCTTCTCAGCCCGATCACCATACCCCTCGTAAAGTCGTCTGTCTGCTGGAAATGCCTCCGTTGACGGCGGCCTGGCATTCTTAGCTATACACGTGTCCTGTGGCACACGACAACACGTTCTACAATGACTGTCGGCTGAGAAATCACGGTACGAAGTGGGCCATTCGCCAACGCCGTGTCCCATTTATCGTTCGCTACGTGCGCAGCACAGCGGCGCATTTCACATCATGAGCATACCTCAGTGACGTCAGTCTACCCTGCAATTGGCATAAAGTTCTGACCACTCCTTCTTGGTGTTGCATTTGCTCTGTCAGTCAGTGTATATGGTTTATGCGAAACATCAGTAAACCGAGTATAACTCTCCCACTTCCTGCATACCATTACCAAAGCCACGTCGATTAATTTGGGAATTGTATTGCATTGTTTGTGCCTCAGAGGAAACGATATCAACTATACAAAGCTTGATTACTGTCTTCTTGAGTGATATTTAGGTACTTACGGATAACTGGCGATCTACAAGTTTGTATTTGACTTTTTGAATTTTGTACGTTGTACTGTACGCGCAAATACATCAATGTTAATATGCATAATCAGCGAATGGTTAAATTTTTCATAGATGATTGAGTTTAAATTATATTCGATGAATCAATTGCGTAACATATTATTCTAACATAGAAGTAATGACGCATTTGATACCATCTGTGATTATTCAATTGCGGAGGTATAAACACCTAGGTTTTGTTCACATAGTTAGAAGTTGAAGAATGATAGTTCCGACCTATCACTGACGAGGATATTTGACAAGAGATCATAAGAAGCAAAAGATCACAGTTCTCGATTCGTCGTACAAGAGAGTTCGGCAGAGAACGTGTGTTGTAGAAGGGAGTCAAGTCAGAAGAAGAAATGCTGGGGCTATTGGACTCTGTGGTTATCATACGCACTTCGATGTACCTTTCCATGTACCAATATGAAGTGAGTAATCAGTACGGAGGGATATTAAAAAGGCAAGAAGCCATTGGTAGATATACCTGAAGAATGAAATATCTAATTGTATGTTCACTAGTTCTGTGGAAGAACCTTGAATATCAGTGATATCAGGATTTGCAGGAGGAGGTTTCATTACATGTAATTAATTATAATATCTGAGTCATTTTTGAAGATAGAACACCATATTTAATGTCATACGCTTAGATAGCTGTCAGTTATCTACTCTTCTGGCAAAATCCCTGACAAAATGTTTTATCAAACATGCTGTCTTTGCTATTTGTTTCATGTCCCACCAACACAGCCAGGTGTTACGGCGACAATTTGATAGGTAGGACAGGGATACTATTAGGAAGAAAGCAACCATGACCTTAATTAAAGTAGAGCCCCAGCATTTGTCTAATGTGAAAAAGAGAAACCACGGAAAGCCATCTTTAGAACTGTCGACAGTGAGGTTCAAGCCCACCATCTGCCGAATGCAAGCTAACAGCTAAGTGAACCAAGCTGTGTATCCAGTTCACTCGGTATATTAGCACGAATAGCGTAAAATACACTACAGAAATGTATCAGTAGGCTCTAGTGTACCGGTATATGTATATTTGGGTACATAAGTACGTTCCTCAGTTAGCAGAGTTAATATTTTTCATATGTGAATTCTAACTGAATTGCTGCTCTTTGTCTTGTCCGGCCTCACGGTGTAGGGTGTAACGCGTCAGCCTGTTACCTGGCAGCTCCGGGTTCGATTCCCGACCGGGTCATGGTTTTTTAATTGTAATGATTAATATCTCTGGCCTGGGGACTGGGTGTTTGTGACGCCCTTAATCTTCCTTTCCTCACACACAACATTCCACACTGCCGCCATTTCAATTACACGTAAGTTAGGTTCATGCAATATGGTGTCAGTAGGGGCAAAAGATCCACATCGCTCGACGCCGCGAACAAATAGCATAAAAAAAAACAACTATTCGTCTTACACTGCCACGAAAAAAATAATTAAATGAACACATTAGATGGTTCCACTAAGTAGTATATTCCAAGATATCAGATGTGAGATGGCGTGGGATAACACTACTTCGAATAAACTTGAAATTAGTTTTCAAAAAGAGCAGAGTTCATAATATGAATATCAAGTTGGAAATCAAGAGGATAAATTGAGAGACATATTAATTTATAGGAAGATAAATTAGGGATTGGAATAATTTACCAAGTGAGATGTTCGAAAAATTTCCAACTTCTTTGAAATCATTCAAGGAAAGGCTGAGAACAGAATTGCTAAGGAATCTGCTACCTAGGCAGCAGCCCTAAATACAGGTCAGTAATGAATGAACATTATAAAATGGAAGATGTGTTTTGTATTTAGAACCTTCAATAAGATGGAAGTTTGGCGTATCCTATAATTTATTGGCTGCGTGGTTAAGGAGTTGTGCTTCCATTTTCCAGGTGTATGCATACGTTTCTGCCGGTTTTTCTGGTAATGAAAACACGTAATTTTAAAGGGAAATTCTTGTTTATTCAAAATATTGGCCATCGGCTTTTACACACTTCGCCTATCTTTCAGGTAAGTTATGAATGCCATGCCAGAAAAAACTGCTTGTCTTTTGCGGCAAACCATTCGTCGAGCCATTTTCCAACTTTCTCGAAATTGCGAGCGCGTGCCCCATTGATGTGACGAGGTGATAGTCAGATGGCGCCAGGATTCGGTGGGTGCGGAAGGATTACCATCCAAGCGATTTCAAGGTGTCTTTCAATTGTTTTGCTGTGTGAGACGGCTCATTGTCGTGTAAAACAATCACTTTGCCATGTCTTCTGGCCCATTCAGGTCGTTCTTCGATGAATGCGAGATTTAAATTAATCATTTGCTGGCGATAGCGTTGTTCATTAACGGTTTCACCGGACTTCAAGAGTTCATAATACGCAACACCGCTCTGGTCCCACCAGACACAAAGCATGGTCTTCTTGCCGAAGCGATTTGCCTTGGTGTTGATGGACTGGCTTTACCAGGTGAAAGCCGCGATTTTCTCCGCTTCGTGTTTTCAAAGTAAATCCAATTTTCGCCACCCGTCACAATTCGGTACAGAAATGATTCTATTTTGTGGTGTTGAAGCGGCATTTCACAAGTGACTTTGCGATTTTCCACTTGCCGTTCATTCAAATTGTGTGGAATCCATTTACCGTGTTTATTGCTATTCCCCGTTGCTCGTAAACGTCTACTGATTTTGTGTGTGACACATTTAATAATTACGCCAATTGCTGTCGAGTTTGAGTTGGGTCATCATCCAGGCTTTCACATTGAAATCACCAAGTTTAGATTGTCGAAACCATGTCTCACATATTATAATCGATGTGCGTGTTCACCATATGTATCTACCAGCAAACTATGAATTTTCACAGCCTTTTCCTTTTGATTAAATAAGAAAAGCAATGCGTGCCACAAATGTTGTTTTTCAGGCACAAACGTCGACATACAACACAGATGCTAGTGTTTGGCGGACTCAACTTGTGTGTGTTGGTAGGTTTGTATCAGACGAACAAACTGATGCATGTGTCAAATTCATACGCTGCGTATTCGCTAGGGTCACTTCTTAGTGAAACCGGAAAGGACTTATGCATACACCCGGTATACATTCTGGTTATGTCAGAGTGATCCAAAATAAAATATACTAGATTTGTTAACTTCGAGGTATTTCTTTCTTAGAGATGTAGAAAGGTACTTTGACACAAATAAGAAAGTCAAAGTGTAGTGTGATTATTTAAAAGTATTGTACATATTGTGCGAGGAATGGTGGATGACCTAGTGCAAGCAATAAAAGAGAAAAAGTTAGCAGTTTCGTGAAAGCCAATATTTTACAGTGTTTAACGTTAGGTAAATTTTGGTTGCAGTTTGTATTGGGCACCCAGATGGGGCTGTTTAAGGAGAACTATGAAAGCAACTCTCTTGAATTCACGTTAGTTATGAACGAAGCTGACAAATGTAATAAAAAGTAATGATATGTAAAGGAATAACAAGCATCTGCAGGGAATACGAGTGAAGTATCGTGGGTAATCTGTTTTGTTATCTAATAGATCTCTCCAAAATTACTTACGAGGCTTATTTATTTAGCGTATGGCTTATACAGACCACCGGCCATGTCGTGTTCTGATTCTATTCAGGGCAGTCCAGGTCTTACGTGGTAGGTGGGATCCGCTTGGAAGTCAGGGACCTGAGAAGAAGGTATGCAGGCGCACATCTATTGCTGCTTCCCATCTACTTTCCAACTCATCAACAGATTTGAAATTCTTAGCATCCATGCCAGCAGCATCACGAAGAGTTGGATGGTGTGATTTTGGTCTATTAAGCTTCAGAAGTGGGAGGTCACTATGCTTAGGTAGACTAGGATTTCTCGAGATCTTGTAGAATTCCTTCATAAGGGCATTGGATCGCCATAGATCAGGTGGCATTATGCCAGTTAGCAGTGGAAGCCACTGAACTGGAGTAGATGTGATTGCGCCAGATATGATGCGCATTGTGGTATTAAGCTTGGTGCCAACAAGCCTTGTATGATAACTTGTTCATACAAACAGGTACACAATACTCAGCACTTGAATACACCAAACCCAAGGCTGAAGATCGCAAGGTGGTGGCTGAAGATCCCCAGGTAGCTCCACACAGTTTATGGAAGATGTTGTTTCGAGACTTCAAGTTCAGGAGGTGTTGTTTGAAGGATAGTGTACAGTCCAAGATGACACCAAGTTATTTTGGGTTCCAATTATGGCGAAGAATTCTCCCTCTGAAACTAACATTCAGTTTCACGTTCGCCAAACGGTTATTTAAATGGAAACAAGGCATTCTGTTTTACTCACACTGGGATGAAGTCTCCATATTTTGAAGTAGTTTTCCAGTAAAGACAAGTCTTTGGTAAGAATCTCTTCAGTTGTATATATTACCTGATCTTGTACAGATAGAGCCAAGTCGTCTGGATGAAGTATCAGGAAGGTCAGAGAAATATAAGTTGAACAATATTGATGAGAAAACTGTTCTTGGGGCAATCCGTTGTTTAGCTTCCTCTCCTTGCTTATCTTTCAGTGATTACTTGGAACTTCCGATCACTTAACATGTTGTTAACCAGTTGAACCATCGTACTGTATGGTATGATACAAAGACATTTGTAGATAAGGCCTTCCCTCCATACAGTGTCAAAGGCAGCAGTAAGATCAACAAATGCTACAGATGTTTTCAGCTCATTTAATATCCTGCCTCAATGAAGGATGTAAGAGACAATACTTGGTCACAGCAGCTACGGCCTGGTCTGAAGCCTGCCTGTTCAACTGGAATATGCTCTAGGATTGAGCTACTTAATCTGTTAGATACCAACCTTTCAAAAAGTTTGTGGTAGCAGCTAAGAAGGGCGATGTGTCGATAGCTTTCTACCTTGTTGTTGGGTTTGCCAGGTTTCAGAATATATATTATCTTCGCTTTCTTGAACTCCAATGGAGGTTGACCAGTAAGCAGGATGTCAGTGAAGAACTCTGCCAACCATTTCTTAGCATATCCTCCCAAATGAATCAGGAATTCTGGATGGATGCCATCAAAACCAGGTGACTTAAAATGTTTGAGGTCCTTCAGTCCCATGTCAGTGTCTAAAACCGTGAAGGGATGTGCATATTCAGACGAGGGAGATCTCGTCTTTTTCAGATCACGAAGCTGTCGTATAATATGTTTGGTATGTTCCTTGTCGGGAGGCACTCTTGATGTGGTAATGATGTGGGAAACAATTTGGTCAGGTGTTACTCCCGAACGTTTCCTGCATACTGATCCACTTCCTCCCAATCTCCTCAGAAGGCTCCATGCTTCCCTGCTTGAGTGGGTAAAGTCAATACTTTCAACTGTACCTGTCCATTTCTGCTAAATACGTGACTCTGAAAACACCTAGCAAGTTGACTACGCGGTGTTTGTCACGTCGCTATGAATTTTAATTCGGGAGATAGTGGGTTCGAATCCCATTGTCGCCAGCCATGAAGATGGTTTTCCGTGGTTTCCCATTTACACATCACGTAAATGCTGGGAACTTTCTTTAATTAAGGTGACGGTCCCGTTTTGCTAACTCCTACCCATTTTTAGTTATCCCATTGTCGTCATAAGACCTGTCTATGTCGGGGTTACGTAAAACAAATAGCAAATAGCAAAAATAAAAACCTAAAAACTTTAAATATTCATATTTCGATGAAATTTATGATAGAATAATGTTACTGTTAGTGCGGTACATTTTAGCTTTTACGAGACTGAAAAATAATATGTAATGTTGTAAAACTCACGGCATACAACCCATTATGGGATTTAGCAGCCAATATAAATGCTGCCCAACCAGATAACTTGTAGATATTGAAAAACCACGTGGTCAGTGTGACGACTTCCTCATCCTCATTGACGAGGTCCAGTAGTGACCGGGATTTGAACCACGGAACCCAGCGGTGAGAAGCCGGGCCTGAGCCACGAAGGCTCCAATGATTCCACGACAGCAGGTTCAAAGCCGATCGATGCCCTTCTGTCATCATCCAAATACGAAGTGAATTTCCATCAACAACGGGTACAACAGTAAATTCTTTCCTGGTTTTTTCCCCAATTGTCTGGGGTCAGCGCTAATGTGTATTAAGTCCAGTTTCACGATCAGTCGTCCTTCCTGACGTGGTGACATACTCAGCTGTATTGCTTGGCTTTCGCGACCAGGTCACGGCCTCCGTTAGCTCATCTATTGGTCTCACAAGGCTGAGTCCACCCTCATCGGAGGATCTGCCTTACAAGGGCTGCACTCGGCTAGAAATAGCCACACGAAATTAGTATTACAAGGCTGAGTGACCCCGTTTCAGCCTCCAATTCATAATTAAAAGAATTGGACTGACCGTGAAGCGAACTGAAACCTCGGGGTAAGGGGCAGACACGCTACGCTATACCACAAGTTGATAATTTTTTCATTGATATAGTTTCGGCAAATTTTGTCTATATCCGGTTTGTGCCTATTCAGTAATATGTTTGAAATGTCCTGCTTTTACAGGTGATCAAGATGTTGGTGATAGTTGTGGCCCTATTCGCTCTCTGCTGGTTACCCCTGCAGACGTACAACGTCCTACAAGACATCTATCCACAGATCAATGGGTAAGTCTCGTCTGACTTGACGACTATTTTCTTTGCAAGGGCTAGGCTACTTCTTTCGTTTCAGTAGACAGGTAATTGTCACGGTAATTACTCTTCATGGACACATACAATGTTCTTCTAGACAGAGGTGCTTACGCTGGGCATTTCGTTCCTTGGGCGCACAGCACTGCAAGCTGGCAGGCTGGCAGGCGATGTGCGTATTCTATTCAGCCATCTTGATATAGAAGCTTCCTACCAAGAGTTCTGACGTCACACGCTTAGTGCTAAGTCTTCGTTCGCGTGCAATTCCTATACTACTGATACTTCTTATCATAATATAGCAGAAGAAATGCAATAATCTCTCTCTATATAAAATAACTTGTCCTGACTGACTGGCTGGCTGACTGGCTGACTGACTGACTGACTGACTGACTGACTGACTGACTGATTCATCAACGCCGAGCCAAAACTACTGGACATAAAGAAATGAAATTTTGCGGATATATTCATATTAAAATGTAGGCGCTCGCTAAGAGAGGATTTTTGGATATTCCGTCCCTAAGGGGGTGAAAAGGGGGGTGAAATTTTAAAATGAGTGTATCGATATATCAAAACTTTAAAAGTTTACAGATGTAAAAATTGGTATTTAGAATCTTCTTTAAAAATAAGGAAACACGCATTTTTCGTTTTCAGAAAATCCCAATAGGAGGGGTGAAAAAGGGTGAAAAAGTGGTTGAATGCCTTAAATCAGGATACCTGTAATTATATATCAGAAACTGAAGACATTACAGACCTTTAATTGGCAATTTTGATCTCCTTTAAAAATCAAGAAACACGTATTTTTTGTTTTTGGAAAATCCAATTAATGGGGGGTGAAAAGGGGGTGAAATTTTAAAATGAGTGTATCTATATCTCAAATATTTTAAAGTTTATAGATGTAAAAATTGTTATTTAGAATCTCCTTTAAAAATAAAGAAACACGTATGCTTTTGTTTTCGGAAAATCCCAATAAGAAGGGTGGAAAAGGGTGAAAAAGGGGTTGAATGCCTTTAATGAGGCTACTTATATTTCAGAACCTGAAGATATTACAGACCTGAAAATTGGTATTTGGGATCTACTTTAAAAATAAAGAAATATGTATTTTTTTGGAAAATCCAATTAATGGCGGTTAAACAGGAGTGACAAATTGGGGTGAATTTTTTGAAAGACTATATCTACAGAATATCTGAGAAACGTAAAATGTTACAGACGTAAAATGTGGGTGTTTGGAATCTCCTGTAAATGTAAAGAAACATAGGTGATTTGTTTTTGGAAACTCCACTTAAGGGGAACTAGGAAGGGGTGAAATTTTAAAATGAGTATTTCTACAGTATATCTCAAAAAGCTTAACATGTTACAGAAGTGAAAAATGGTATTTTTTATCTCCATTAAAAATAAAGAAACGTGTATTTTTAGTTTTCGGAAATACCACTTGGGGGAGGGGGATAAAAGTGACTGAAAATGGTGTTGAATTCTTTCAATTAAGCTACTGATATCTCAAAAATGAAGATGTTACAGACGTGAAATTTGATATTTGGAATCTGCTTTAAAAGTAAAGAAACACGTATTCTCGGAAAATCCAATGAAGGGTGATGGGGGTGAAAGAATTGAAAAATTAATTGACTTAATTGTATGATAATACATACATCTAATAAAAACTAAAATTTTTACAGACGTTAAAATTGGTATTTGGATCTCCTTTAAAACAAAGAAAAACGCGTTTTGGGGGGAAACCATGTTGGGGGCGGTAGTGAAAAGGAGTTGAATTCTTTTCACGAGGACACATAAATCAAAAACTGAAGAAGTTAGAGTCGTGATAATTGGTATTTAGAAGATCCTTTACTATTATAGAAACAAGTATTTTTTGCCGGAAAATTCACTAGTTGGAGGGGGGGGGGGAGGAGTGTGAAAGGAAGTGAAAAAAGTGAATTATTTTTCTGGGGATATTTATATCTCAAAACTGAAGGTAATAGACGTGAACATTGGTGTTTGAAATCTCCCTTAAACATAAAGAAACACGCCTTCTTTTATTTTTTTGGATTGGGGGAGGGGTAAATAAAGTTAACGGCGGTGGGGTGTAAAAGGAGGTGAGACCAATTGATTTTATTGTTCATAATGTACTGATAAGGAGCCTCCGTTGCTCAGGCGGCAGCGCGCCGGTCTCTCACAGCTGGGTTCCGTGGTTCAAATCCTGGTCACTCCATGTGACATTCGTGCTGGACAAAACGGAGGCGGGACAGGTTTTCTCCGGATACTCCAGTTTTCCCTGTCATCATACATTCCAGCAACACGGTCCAATATTTCATTTCATTTGTCATTCATCGATCATTGCCCCAGGGGAGTGCGACAGGCTTCGGCAGCCGGCATAAATCCTATTGTCGCCGCTAAATGGGGCTTTATTCATTCCATTCCTGACCCTGTCGAATGACTGGAAACAGGCTGTAGATTTTCGATGTACTTATTCTGATCATAAACCGATCATTTTTAATCTTTCCTGGGTTCGTTTTTAACAGCCATCTTTTCCTTCGGAGAACGTTCTTAGATTACAGTAGATTCTCCTGGCATATAAATAAAAATTTAAACACTTTTGAAATAAACGATAGGAATGAGATTGGCCGTCAAATTGTTCACTTCTATAATAAGGTCAATAATGCACGGAAGTACAGTATGTCATTCGTATCGCCAGAAATCTCGCACACTTGCCTACGCGCGACAATGGTGCTGGTCACATTGTCAACAATGACAATGGCAGCAGATATAATTTACCGCCAAGTAGCGGTCTTGCATCTTGCTGTGGGGTCCAGAACATCTATAATAATAATAATAATAATAATAATAATAATAATAATAATAATAATAATAATAATAATAATAATAATAATAATAATAATAATAATAATAATTGTTAACGTGGTTTGTGGATCAGCAGAGATGAAAGAAGGTGCCGGGGTGAATGGGTCTATCTACTTGTCAAGAAAGAATTTACCTGAAATGGAAGGTTATATTTTCGAAAAGCAACAAGTTAACAAATGCTCACTTAGTGAGATAACAATTACATAGCAAATTAAAAACAAGACTTTAGAAAAATCCAATACTTCAAATCCTTTACACACTTGGGCTACCAGCCCCTAGTTTTACAATCTTTGAGCTTCCAGATCAAATTTTACAGAGGAGAATAAATTTACAAAAGGGCAGAAATCCCCCAAATCCCTGGAGAACTTCCTCCCTAATTGACAATATCAAGCCTCCTAAAGGCACTTTTACAATACTTGAAAAGAGCAGACACGCTCTCATCTTTTCCAGCCTAGTTAAGGCAACACCAAAATGTCTTACTTTGTCTCGCCTTCCATGGCTCAGCTTACAAATTGAAACAAGGGTATCTACAACCTACAGGGCCTTCGAGTAAAAGAAATAACCGTTAAATAAATGACCCAAACAAAAGGGAAGGAGGCGGATACTTGCACTCCTCTATGTAGCTTCCTAAAACCTAACGGGCACAAGGCCGATGAAACAGGGGCTATTCCCAAACTATGGAGGTGACCCGTATAAGAAGTAAATTTTAAAACATTTAAGGAAGAGAAGAAAATCCGTTACCAAAACGTAGTCGCCTCAAACCAAAATGAAGGGGAGCTCGAGAGGGTAAATCACTCTCTATCCCCGAATTACAGTTACAGATTTAATGAAGTTTTTACATAAGCCGGCAGAAAATTACATGTTTAGAAAGATAGGTTACATGGTAAAGGTTTCGGACCTTTCCCGCGGGTTAAACTGCTGAGCTAGCAAGAAATGAAGCTGATAAATGGCCATTACCTTGTTGAAAACCTGCTGCCTGATGAAAAGGGCGCCTCCCGCCTCCCGCCTCCTGCTTCACATCCACACACTTAGATAGACGTTGATCAAATGGCCAAGAGACGCGAAAATCCGCAGTTTATAAACCTTCGGGGAAAGTTAGAGACCTTTCATGAATAAACAAGTCACACCCTCTCACTTTTAATGGTAGATGAAAAGTTACACATAAAATCGAAGAAGAAACCTGTGATAGGCTGAAAATAAATTATAGAAATTAGGGATTGGCTGAATTCAAAACTGGCGGAAAGAAAAGGTCAATATTGCTAACCCAAAATATGAATGAACATAATTTAGTAAAGGACAAACTTATGAATACAAAATTACTTCAGAAAGTTCCTTCACTTCGCACCAGGGTGCATGATCATAGTTATTTACCAGATACATCTATGAGAGAATGTCCACACTTCTTGAAGAACGGAAAATAAAGCACGTTGAAATTCGCACAGTACAGGCAACTTCATAACCACAAAATTAAGGTAGTGACATCTTCTGAGCAAAAGATTAAGGAGGTTTAGTTTTAAGTTCAGTGTTTCTCCTTTAGAGGAGGTTTTCTTGGCGCAAGATTTAAAACAACGGCGTAGGGGTGTACCGCCCGGTACAACAACAACAACGACAACAACAACATTCTGGACCGTCGTCAAATGTGCGGACTGCGCTGGAAACGGGTCCTGGACGGGTAATGACTAAGAATGCAGTCCGGCCGCGGGTTCAGTACCGCCAAGGCACCCAAGAAGACACCACGCCGGATCTCCTGAAGGATTTGATCCATATTGAAAATGCTTATAGGAAAATATGGCAAAGATTTAGGGACCCAACTGACCGGGTGGAATACCTGGACCTAGCTCGGGAAGTACGAAATCGATTGCTGGAAAGAAACATTGAAAAATGGGAGGAAACTTGCCGTTATCTGTTAGAAAACGAGTCAGATCGCGAATTTTGGTGGATTCTCGCAGAAAACGAGTCAGATCGCGAATTTCGGCGGATTATATATCTAAAACAGTAAGCATTCAATTATAAATTTCAGTATAATACCGTAGCGAAGCACGGGTATCTTGCTAGTAAGCCTTATAGTCATGAAGAAGCGTTATCAAAATAAATTGCATACAAATACAGGATATGTATGCACTCAAAATATGTTGCACATTAAAAGTATTCGAATGAAGGCTACTCAACTGGACTGTACGATGGTAGTCACTAGGCAAATTGTTCTCTCTAAAAATAATGTCATTCATTGTTTTATGCTTGTTCGAGTACATGATGATGTTAATTATTTATGAATAACTGTTAAAACGATTTTCCCAAAATATAACAGATCTTAGACACAACACTGATTAATTCTGCACCACATACCCACGCTTGTCACCGAAATTATCCAGGTTCTTCAACTTTCATTTTCAAAACTTTCCTATGTTTTCCACTGTGTTGTGATATATATGACGACTGCCCAGCATCACCAGTTAAATTTTGGCTTTTCCCTGGGCATAGCTGAAACGAAACCGTCTGGTCTTTTCGCCATATCTACCCGAATTATATGATTTTCAGAAAAGGCATAATTAAATCTAATTAAGTAATTAAACGATAAGCTTTAAACTACGTTAGATGATTTATTGTAGTTCAATGGGTTCACGTAACCTATCACATAACCTAGCAATGCTTCCTAAGATCAGGCTGCTCAAATTACAATGCTGTAGTACCAAACACATACTATTGCTGAAAACACATCTTTTACTGATTCTTTTTCGTACAGTTATCCCTTGGAAACAGCAACGAACACCTTTAATAATGTTGAAATAACAACAACGTGTTAGCAAACTATCATGAAAATAAGACTCATGCTTCCATATCGAAGCACTACAAGTGTGACGTCGTGCGTGTGAACTGTCAAGTGTAGCAGGCCGGAACTACCTATCGAGTTGGCCATGGTTAAGCCATAGTGGCGCTGTGGTTACATCAGAGGCTGTGAAGGGTAGGTGAAGTTCTTCCAGACACTCTCGATCACTGCGGCGATACGCGAGTTTAAAACGGAGGCAGAAAATAACGAAAGAAAGAGGGCAGAAATCTATGCTTTTCAATTCACATTGTAAGAATAATGTTCATTGCGGTTTTAACTTATGTATTTTGACCGGATTCAATAAAGAGTCATAGAGCCCCTGTGGCTCAGACGGCAGCGCTTCGGCCTCTCACCGCTGGGTTCCGTGGTTCAAATTCCGGTCACTCCATGTGAGATTTGTGCTGGACAAAGCGGAGGCTGAACAAGTTTTTCTCCGGGTACTCCGCTTTTCCCTGTGATCTTTCATTCTAGCAACCTTCTCCAATGTCATTTCATTTCATCTGTCAATCACTGCCCCAGGTGATTACGACAGGTTTCGGCAACCGGCACAATTCCTATCCTCGCCGCTAGATGGAGGCTTCATTCATTCCATTCCTGACCCGATCGATTGACTGGAAACAGGCTCCGGATTTTCATTTCACAATGAAGAGTTAGGCCTACAATCTCTAATATTGTACGTATTGTACGTAATGAATTACTTCTTCTTTATCAGTTTACCCTCCAGGGTCGGTTTTTCCCTCGGACCCAGCGAGGGATGCCTCCTCTACCGCCTCAAAGGCAGTATCCTGGAGCTTCAGACTCTGGGTCGGGATACAATTGGGGAGGATGAGCAGTACCTCGCCCAGGCGGCCTCACTTGCTATACTGAACAGGGGCTTGTGGGGGGATGGGAAGATTGGAAGGGGTAGACAAGGAAGAGGGAAGGAAGCGGCTGTGGCCTTAAGTTAGTTACCATCCCGGCATTTTTCTGGAGGAGAAGTGGGAAACCACGGAAAACCATTTCCAGGATGGTGGGAATCGAACCCACCTCTACTCAGTTGACCTCCCGAGGCTGAATGAACCCCGTTCCAGCCCTCATACCACTTTCGTGGCAGAGCCGGGAATCGAACCCGGGCCTCCGGGGGTGGCAGCTAATCACACTAGTCGCTACACCACAGAGGCGGACAATGAATTACAATTTTTACCATTATATTTTAGGAGGTGCTTTAGAAGCATTTTTGATATAATATGGGGTTAGGATGGATAAGGTGTGGCTTGTGGTAGCTTAAGTTATCTGATAAACTCACCAACAATCCAGTCATGTTTACCGGGAATAACATCGATTAGGCTACTTATTTGTAGGCATACTGTATATCTATTTGGTAGGTATAATTACATTGTTGTTGCACTTTAATATTGGATAGTAAATATTTATGTCCTCACGTGTGATAAAATTATCTCGCCATTTAGAGGCTAGCTGTTATCATACGCCTGATAAATTTTAAATACTATTTTCCGAAATTCAGTGAACAGGGAAAGTCACACAATACAACACAACACTATGCGAAATCAAGCAGTAAACTTGTTGAATTATGTAAAAATATTACGTTTTGCTGAATGAATAACAAGAATTTTACTTTTAAAAAAATGGAAGTACAGTACTGTAATTCCCATCCAATTAATGGTAAATCATAGCTTGTACGCTTAAACCCTGTATCTTTGTAAATTATAACACAAAAATTAGAACGTGTCAGTTTTATTTAAATGTATAATTATAATAAAATAAAACTGACTGTTTATATAGAGCACAGTATAAATCAAACCGGAATATCTTGAAAAGGTCGGGTTTTCTTGCAATTGTTTGTTGTTCTTTGTCCAGCCCTTGTCGCTTTTCGCTATGGGGTCGGGTATGAGGTGAGATGAACCTGTCGTGACGGGGTTTTATGACCAGATGTCTTTCATAACATCAACCTCATCAGAGGAGTTAATGAGATAAAGTAAGTAAAGTAAGTAAACTCGTGTCCTCATCCTGAGGTGGTGCAGCTCTTTTCAGGCACACCCCCAATGGAGGTGAGCTGCATGTACCACTTCAACCACATACCAGCCCTCCTAACATTCTTAAATTTCTGTCAGTACCGGGAATCGAACCCGGACCCCCGTGGACGGCAGCTAATAGTGCTAACCGTTACACTACGGAGGCGGACAATGAGATGAAATGAATGACGTGATATATGATAGTAGAAAGGGAGAGAGTGAAAACCGGTGTCGGCACATTGCCTACTCCTGTCGGATATCACCAAGGGGTCTTCTGAAGGCTTAACGTCTCCATCAGACGGACGAATCACTATCAACAGCGTAATATGCCTTCAGTACATATGAGCACTGCGGGGAGGTTTGGAATTTAATCCAGGCTTTTGGCAAGCAATCTAGTGTGTATACCTCCCCTACCCTGCCGACCAAAATTCTGATGGTGAAATCCTTTTCGACCAAGGGGACTCGAACCGGCTAACCACGGTGTAAGACTTCAACGTCTTAACGATCATGGCCACCAGGTGGGCTGGTTTTCTTGCAATTATAGCTTAAAAGAATACTGTACCCAAGTAGTGGAGTGGTGGAGTAGAGTTTCGTAGTCACAATCGAACGTCATTGCTCCCTTCCCCGCAAAATGTGTTCACTCTCCCTTCACTGTGGCGTATGCTTGCTACATGGGCTGCCCGCATTTACGTCAGGCCACCCCGGCCACCCTGGGCTAGCCTCAACGGGCGCCCGGCTGAGCACCTCAGTTCCAGATCTTCCCCTGATAAGAAGGAAATTTACTACGACTGTTGGATGTGAAAAATGTTGATGTTTACTCTAGAATAAGTATTTCCTTCCTCTGTACTCAGCATTTATCTTCTAAACGTGTTTACATAACACTCTGTCAAAGGAAGCAGTGCTCAATGACATTCATTTCAGGAAGTTTAATCCTTTCAAAATGGGGGTTCATTTGGAAGTAGGTAATGAAATATATAAATGTTCCTGTTGAGTATTGAAATGCTCTTAGCCTTGTTGATGATGATACTGACTGATGATTCGGTTTAAAGAGAGTTAATATTGACTGCCTGAGTCCTGTGGCTAAAGAAGCAGTTAGTTCCGACCACTCGTAGAGTGAAGATATTGAGTGAATAAAGAGAAGACTGAGAAAATCGCGAAGGAAAGATGAAAGGAAATTACCCTAAGTATCACAAACCTAGTGTCGGATCAAAAACTAACAAAAGTTAAGGGTGGAAGGCGGAACAGCAGAGATGACAGAAAGATCTAGACCTATGTTCATGGAAGCAATGACAGACTCCTCTCTGATAGCATTTAGCTTCACTACCGGTGTTTTATACTAATCTCTTCCTTATTTTACATATGAATAATTTGCTTGAAATGCATTTTGTTTCAATACTTCACAACTTAGCTGAATGGTTAGCGTGCTGGTCTTCGGTTCAGAAGGCCCCAGCTTGGCTTCCGGCCGGACGATGATTTTTAACTGCGTCTCGTTAATTCTTTTCATCTACATACGGTAAAACACATCACACTACAGAAGGTCGTTCGGGATCTCGGGTGATCAGTTTGAAGGCCGCTGGCGGCGCTGTTATCAACTTGAGCACGTCAAAACGGGGAGTGATGATTCATTCCAGTAGGTACTGAGAACGTGTGTGTATTCATTAACTGCAACGATGCCGAAGCGGATTGACCCTTACTGCGAGGGCTACATAGCAGCCCTTTCCGGTGCTAAATATAGCTATTCTGCAATCCAATAAATGTGCAAGAAGCGTGATTTCTTGATATCAAAGAACGAGATCAGTGCTGTATTGAATAAAAAAGACAAAGGCTGACTGGGCTTAATTCCAGAGGAGAAAAAACAAGCAAATCCACGACCAGCCACCAGCCGTTCACCAGAAGTGGTGAGGAAAGTGAAGGCCCTTGTCTCTCAGGTGGTAACCCAAACCCCCCCCCCCCCCAAAGGACTACCGCACGTAAGTTGGGGATGTCTATTTCAACAGTTAACACCGTAATCAACAAGGAACTGCAATTAGAAAAGCGGTATAAGCCCGAGTTCACAAGCCGTTGGCTCGTCCCATTTCGCAGCGTATGAGGACTACCAGGCAGAAGACAGATGGAAAAATGTGGTGACATTAGGCGAAGCATATGTGTACCTTAGTGAGCGTAACAAGCCCCGCTCAATTTACTACCACCCTAGAGACAAAATAAATTATCAAACATTGTACAAAGAATGTCAGGAAAGTTTTACACGGGGTTTTATGATCATCACTGCTACAATGCCAAGTTAATCATTCGCCGTGTCGCTAATAATGTGAAGATGAACTCATGTACTATCAGAAAGAGGTTTTAACACCCACTTACAACAGAGACATTCCAGCACTGTATGGGAGGGAGAAAAATCATGTATGGGTACATCAAGGTAAAGCATCCAGCCACACCTCTCGTTCGGCTCGTCTGTTCTTAGAGAAAATGGATATGGAAACTGGAATCCGAGCAATTCTTTCTAGTGACATTCCAGTGAAGGCACCCGATGGGTCACTCGTGGACTTCTGTGCAGTTGGACTCCTAAAAGGGGCCTTAGGAAACAGACGTCCACGCACTATCAATGACCCCTGAAAAGCCTGTCAGGAGGAGAGGGATAAGATCGATAGTTAGATAAGTCTGCTGTAATGGAATTTACATTGTCGGGGTATAGCTAGAAATGCTTGCTTCCAATTGAGCATGATCGTTGGTGAAAAAATGGCTTTTCATAGGCTAATTACCCTTCAAACATTTCTGTGTTTTGGCGCTTACTTTTGAGAGTTGGGGTGTGAAGTCCTTACTTTGAACGAGTAAAATAAGTACAAAATGGCGGAAGCTGAACCATTTAATTCAAGAATTGTTACACACATTCGTGTGTGATTCACGGCGCCCACTCACCCTCTCGCCTTTTCCTTAATTACTTTTCGTAGTAATTATGTACAAATCATATACAACTGACTCCACTTTAATTAGAGAACTGTACACCACCACCGCGTACGAGGCTATTTTATTCTGTATGCCTTTGATTGACGAGAATATCATCATCATCATCATCATCTGTTTACCCTCCAGGTTCGGTTTTTCCCTCGGACTTATCGAGGAATCCCACCTCTGCCGCCTCAAGCGCAGTGTCCTGGAGCTTCAGACTCTTGGTCGGGGGATACAACTGGGGAGTATGACCAGTACCTTGCCCAGGCGACCTCACCTGCTATGCTGAACAGGGGCCTTGTGGAGGGATGGGAAGATTGGAAGGAATAGGCAAGGAAGAGGGAAGGTGGCCTTAAGTTAGGTACCATCCCGGCATTCGCCTGGAGGAGAAGTGGGAAACCACGGAAAACCACTTCCAGGATGGCTGAGGTGGGAATCGAACCCACCTCTACTCAGTTGACCTCCCGAGGCTGAGTGGACCCCATTCCAGCCCTCGTACCACTTTTCAAATTTCGTGGCAGAGCCGGGAATCGAACCCGGGCCTCTGACGAGAATATGAATAGTTAAATAAATGACGAAAGAAAAACGGAAACATACTCTGTCAGCTATTATGGCATTGAGGTTCATTGCAAGATACTGCACTAATATAATATAAGAGATTGAAAATAAATAAACGAATACTCTCCTTGGCTGGTGGTCATCCGTGATTGGGAGAGAAGAGTATTCTATTCATTCATTATACTCATTCTGATTTGGCAGAATCTAGGGCCATCTAATGAATATGTATTTACTCATAATAAAGCCATCATATGTATACCTGCTCAGAAGACAAGCGAATGAAGATGAAATCACACTGGGAGAAAGTTCTGTATGCCGGGCTGAGTGGCTCAGACGGTTGAGGCGCTGGCCTTCTGACCCCAACTTGGTAGGTTCGATCCTGGCTCAGTCCGGTGATATTTGAAGGTGCTCAAATATGTCAGCCTCGTGTCGGTAGATTTACTGGCACCTAAAAGAACTCCTGCGGGACAAAATTCCGGCACCTCGGTGTCTCCGAAAACCGTGAAAGTTGTTAGTGGGACGTAAATCAAGTAGCATTATTATTATTAAAGTTCTGTATTCCATAAACAGAGTTTGGCTGTAGTCGAGGTATTGCCAAAACATAACGCCGGTTATATTTTGAAGTCTATGCTGTCTCTAATGTATCTTATTCCTGGCTTTTTTTTTTCAAAATATTGGTGTCGGTAATTCATGTGAATTTAGGCCAGTTTTATAGCTGGATGCCCCTCCTGACGCCAACCATACGTGGAGGGATGCATTCACTACTATGTATTTCTGTAGTGTTGGTAATGTGATGTACTTGGTTTGCATGAAGAGGAGTGTATAAGGTAAACACAACCCAGTCCCCGAGCTAGAGAAGTTATCCATACCGAAGACAAGTACACTGACCATTCGGCTAAGTAGACGGAATGTTTCGTCTAGGGCATGTTTAACGAAATGTACATTCGCGGAATTGTAATGTTTATTTCATCACATGACAGACAAAAAATTGATGTCACGAGCCTGTGGATTGTATTTGCAGTACTTCAGTGTTTTAATCCGGTTCCTACCATTGCGTAATGTGGGCTCAAGTCTCTTTCACTGTTTTCACCGTTACGTGCAAACAAAGCATATTACCCCTGTACGTCCTTCACAACAAGCGCTGGAGTAGTTTATATTCTGCGACACCTCGTTTTCGACATGTCTCTCTTAATTCCTAAAGACAGGATTTCCTACGAGTTGCCAAAGTTACGGAAACTGTTCAGGTGAGAATGGGGGCATTTAGAATTCTAGACATAGATGAACTACGGTGTGACCTCTCCAAGCTCTACTTCAATTAACAAAGCCATCAGTATTTTCCGAACCGGGCGAGTTGGCCGTGCGGTTAGGAGCGCGCAGCTGTGAGCTCGCATCCGGGAGATAGTGGGTTTGAACCCCAATGTCGGCAGCCCTGAAAATGGTTTTCCGTGGTTTACCATTTTCACACCAGGCAAATGCTGGGGCTGTACCTTAATTAAGTCCACGGACGCTTCCTTCCCATTCCTAGGCCTTCCCTGTCCCATCATCGCCATAAGACCTGTCTGTGTCGGTGCGACGTAAAGCAAAAAAAAAAAAAAAAAAAAAAATTCCGATGCGTCCGACTCATTGGCTGAATGGTCAGCGTACTGGACTTCGGTTCAGAAGGTCGCGGGTTCGATTCCCTTCATTTGTTAATTCCAACGGCTCGGGGGTTGGATGTTTGTGCTGTTCCCAACATCCCTGCAACTCACACACCGCACATAACACCATCCTCCACCACAATACCACGTAGTTACCTACACATGGCAGATGCCGCCCTCCCTCATCGGAGGGTCTGCCTTACAAGGCTAGAAATAGCCATACGAAATTATTATTCTTATTTTCCGATACCACGTTATCAAGATGCAGAAACTAATTCTCGTACAATACTTCCATTCGGAATTAGAATCTTGATCTGCCAATTCCAAGGTTAGGTCCTAGTTAGAAATTAAAAGCCTTCGCAGTATGTGAAATTAAACAAAGGGTCAGAGGTTGAAGTGAAATAATCTCTCGACGTGAGTGGCTGTGAGCTACCTTTACTTCAAGTAGTAATCCCTTCCGCAGGCATGTTCGTGTAGGCAATTTAGACTTAAATTAGGCTCGAAACGAAAATAATTAAACTGTTCCACAATGAACATGTTAAATAAATAGTTTCTGCTGATAATTATGATTTTGCATGTGCCAAATCCTAAAATGAAGCCAGAAATGTTCCATCACCCACCAATGTTTTGTAATATTAAAAAAACTGTTTTCATGTAAATAAATAAATGTACTGATTTAAAGAAAATAATTGTATTGCATTTAAGTCAACAAATGAAATATTTGCTTTAGCAGTTGTTGTCCTGCGTAGTTGTCAGAGGAGTAGAAGCTTTGTTTAATGAAAGAAGCTAATACGGCCGGGTGCAGGTCTTTCGAGTTGACACAGTATAGGTGACCTGCGCGTCTATGAGAATGGGGCCCTACCTGTGATGAATTCTAATGGTGAAGACGGCACACACACCCAGCCCCCGAGCCATTGGAAATAACCAATTAAGGTTAAAATCCCCGACCCGGCCGGGAATCGAACCCGGGACCCTCTGGACCAAACGCCAGCACGCTAACCATTTAGCCATGGAGTCGGACGTTAATTGTGGTGAGTTCACTTCACTGTAAAAGCGCAGAGGTGAAATTTCACCCCTGGAATTAAAGGAGCTTATGAGTATTGTTTTGACAATAAAATAGGCCAGAATAAGTTTTGGGCTCCGAAAATCTGTTGTGCCAAACGTGTAACACTATTAATCGGCAGGTTAAAATGGTCCCATCATATGCCTTTTGCAGTTCTTATGATATGGCGCGAACCTAAGTATCATGATATAACAGACTGCTACTTCTGCTTGACGAATGTATCTGGAATAAGTTCGAAGTCCAAACATACTGTTATATATCAATATTTAGAATCAGCAATTCGAACAGTACCCAATGGACCAGACCTGCCCATACTTACTCCACCGGACGACAGAAATGCGACTGAAGATTTTGAAAGTGTTGATGGCATTGGTGAATTACAAGAACAGAGCAATTCAGATTTTCTGGAAGGAGTTACCATAAACGAACCGCACTTTCTAACACAGGAGGATCTACCGGGCGAGTTGGCCGTGCGTGTAGAGGCGCGCGGCTGTGAGCTTGCATCCGGGAGATAGTAGGTTCGAATCCCACTATCGGCAGCCCTGAAAATGGTTTTCCGTGGTTTCCCATTTTCACACCAGGCAAATGCTGGGGCTGTACCTTAATTAAGGC
Organism: Anabrus simplex; assembly: GCF_040414725.1. NCBI lineage: Eukaryota > Metazoa > Arthropoda > Insecta > Orthoptera > Tettigoniidae > Anabrus > Anabrus simplex. The sequence goes on along the minus strand of NC_090265.1, from coordinate 375,611,394 downwards.
CACGGCCGCTTCCTTCCAACTCCTAGGCCTCTCCTATCCCATCGTCGCCATAAGACCTATCTGTGTCGGTGCGACGTAAAGCCCCAAGCAAAAAAAAAAAAAAACACAGGAGGATCTAAATGGATTCGTGATCTTGGAGTATCTAAAAGTAAAGCGGAGTTACTTGCTTCAAGATTGAAAGACTGACACCCCCTGCAGGATGGTACCAGAGTAAGTTCTTTCCCTCAACGCCAAAAGGAATTTGAGCATGCATTTTCTAAACACCAGAACATAGTTTTCTGTGGTAATGTTGATTCTTTGGTGGAGTCCCTGGATGTTGAATATAAACCTAAAGAATGGCATTTGTTCATTGACTCCTCGAAAAGAAACTTGAAAGGAGTGTTGCTACATAATGGAAACAAGTTTCCATCTATTCCTATAGCCCACGCAGTTGGTATGAAGGAGAGTTACGTAAGCATGCATCTCTTGCTATCCAGTATCCGGTATGATGATTATTCATGGCAGATATATGCAGATTTTAAAGTGATCGCTATCTTACTTGGATTACAACTTGGCTATAAAAATTGTTGTTTTTTTGTGCACGTGGGATAGTAGAAATAACCGTTGTAATGATTAATAATTATGTTAAAAAGCTGGCCAAAGAGAGAGTCATTAAATCTAGGATAGGCAAACGATGTTCATCAACCACTTGCATGTTCTGAAAAAATCTTATTGCCTCCATTACACACGAAACTAGGTTTGATTAAGAACTTTGTGAAAGCAATAGATCGTGACGGGAGTACATTTCTGTTCCTGAAACTAAGTTTACAATGATCAGTGAAGAGGAATTAATGGAGGGAATATTTTGTTGGCCCTCAAATTAGGGAAGTGAAAGATTCACAGTTTGAAAGCCTATTAAATATACAAGAACGAGCTGCATGGTACTATTTCAAAACATTGTCATAAAGTTTCTAGGAAACTATAGGTTTGAACATTACAGAGAACTTGTCTGTGAGCTGATTGAGAACTGCAAGGTCGTGGGATGTAATATGTCTTTTAAAATACACATGGTGGACTCCTATCTTGACTTCTATCCTGAGAACCTCGGCGCTGTCAGCGACGAACATGGTGAGCGTTTCCATCAGGACATCGGTGAATTGGAATGAAGCTACCAGGGAAAACGGACTCCAAGTACGTCGGCAAACTACTGTTGGACACTCAAGAGAGATGTTCCTCAAGCGAAGTACAGTCGAAAACCTACTTCACGTTCATTTTAGGTACCTAAAGGCATTCTAGCTAAGGTATTACAGATATTAAAATGTATACCGGTAATGACCAGAAATGTTATTCGCCGGCCGCGTAGTGTAGGGGTAGTGTGCCTGCCTATTACCCGGAGGCCCCGGGTTCGATTCTCGGCCAGGCCAGGGATTTTTACCTGGATCTGAGGGCTGGTTGTAGGTCCACTCAGCCTGCGTGATTAAAATTGAGGAGCTATCTGATGGTGAGATAACGGCCCCGGTCTCGAGAGCCAAGATGTAACGGCCGAGAGGATTCGCCGTGCTGACCACACGTCATCTCGTAATCTGCAGGTCTTCGGGCTGTGCAGTGGTCGCTTGGTAGGCCAAGGTCCTTCAAGGGCTGTTGCGCCATGGGGTTTGGTTTGGTTAGAAATGTTATTCATGCAATGAATAATAATAATAATAATAATATTGGCTTTACGTTCCACTAACTAAGTTTACGGCTTTCGGAGACGCTAAGTGCCGGAATTAAGTCCCGCGGGAGTTCTTTTACGTGCTTTTAAATCTACCGACACGAGGCTGACGTATTTGAGCACCTTCAAATACCACCGGACTTAGCCAGGATTGAACCTGCCAAGTTGGGGTCAGAAGGCCAGCGCCTCAACCGTCTGAGCCACTCAGCCCGGCTGTTCATGCAATTAGTGAAAATTTATGGGTGATGGAAAAAAATCTGTAAAAATATTTGAAAACAGCAGAGAAAAAGTCAGTAAGAATCACACATTGTACCTCTTTTAACATTCAAAGACTTAAATTTTGCTGGCCAATATTATTATAAAGCTAATTCCTTCTGAAATACATTCTTCAGGTCCGCCTGTACTACCAGAAAAATCCCCCCGAAAAATCTGCTTGGGAAACACACTTAAATTTTGATTAAATGGATTTTTCCCAAAATAAATCGCCTGAACTCACCACCTCAGGGAGGTGCAGTTTTGCGCTAAAATGCATGGTTTATGTAGTATACTTGATTAAAACATCTCTTTTCTAAAGAAATTTCAGATCAGCTCGGTGAACGGGTAAGTCTTGGTGCGGTGTGGCGTTTGGACGGACATGAACATAGAGCAGGTCTTAATGCGATTTATGATGGTTAGCGGTGGCTTGACACAAGGTAGAAATATGTGTGATAGCGTCGTAGAATTTTGAAATTGCACCATCCTGGGAAGTCTCGAGGAGACGGAAGCAGTGGAAACTTTCGCCGGAGTGACAGGTAAATCCTCCGACAAGTATATTTCTTTATCAAGATCGTGGTAGACTCGATATATAAGTGATTTCGAGAAACATTTAGTTTCATTGAATCAATATTCACCCTTCAGCAAATCCGAAGAGCTAATTTCCTTATCTTCGGGAATTGTTGCCGACAATGGATTTAATTGTGACTCAGCCAGGGAGCTAGGTGAAAATACTCTCAAAGGAGTCTGGGTAAAAAGATTTGCTAATGTGAATTTCAAGAGGAGGGTGCAAGTAATTGTACAGGCCGTGATGGAAAAGACTATAACAATAGATAAGGATCCTGTTGTTTTCAACCCTAACGGACGGTACCACCGCATCGCGTGTGTTGTAAGAAATGCGGAGGACCTTGAAGGCTATCTACGGTATGAAATGACACCTTACCCTCAGTCTTTGTTCAACGACATTCGTCTCCGCTTGGGAACAAAATCGAACATTATTAATGCCATTGACAAGATGTGAAAGAATAGCAATCAATTTCCTGAAAGTCCAAGTTTTCTCGACGCACGGGATACATTGGACCCGTCTAGCAACGTACAATGATATGTGCAATGCCTACTTGGATTATGTCATCGTAGTATTCGACGGATATGAACCAGGTACGGAAGTTGCAGTGCATATGCGACGGGAAATCAGCTGTGAGGATTGATGTAAAACTCCATCCAACGTCGTGAAAACTGTACAAGAGAAATTCTTGAATAATGAATAATAAAAAAATTAAATTCCTTAGCGTAGAATTCAAGAAAAAATGTTCCCCATTTTTCAGGCACCTAGGGACGCGGGTGTTTTGGTTGTTGAAACGGCGAGAACGGAAACGGAGTCAAGACGATCAGCTGTTATAGTTGGCGCGGTCTCAGATCCACTTGTACTCACTGCTTGCTTGACGTAACCCCAAGGTGACGTGTACATGTTATTTCCGGGAAAATATATCACTACTAGTAAAGTTTACTACAGCAGAGAATTATACGAAGGTAACATGACGAAACACCTACTCTTTCTATACGGTTTTATGGGATGCAATACGATCTCTGCTTTGTACAGTTGGGGTCCAATTTCAGGCTTCAACAAGCTACAAAATGATCGTGAACTGCAGAAAGTTGTGGAAATATTCAACAGCCCAAGTACGCCGCAGGTTTGTGTTGCAGCTACTTGGAGAGCAATTCACCGTCCATTTGTACGTAGGTAAATGTTCAAAGGGACTTGGTATAGTCAGAAACAAAAAAAATATGTCCAGATCGCTGGTAAAAAGTCTCCAAACTACGGCAGGAACTTTGCGAGCCTTCCTCTTAATTCACATGTGTCCCGCCAGCATAGAGTATGAGTATATAACCAAGTCCAGGCATGGAAGGATAACGTCATTTCAGCTAAAGGTTGGGGCTAGACCGTCGTTGGTTCGACTCGGCTTTTAATGATTTAATTATAAGATGTGTGGAACCAAATGACAGGTACATTCTGCAGTGGTTGCTTCAAGATATTGGCCTGAACACACTATATTTAATTATTAAAAGCATCGCGTAATAGTTTAAAATGTGATGGCGTATCTTCATATCTCGCTCAATCACGGCTAAGTTACCGAACCAATTGAGCTGAAATTTGCTATTGTTGTACCTCAGATATTCAGTTCAAATAAGAACCTATTATAATTTCTCAATGCTTGACCTTTTCTGTATGACGGCCATTAGTTTATAGTTATTTACTGAACTTAATCTTGTTTTATCCACGAAAAACCAAATTAATGGGCAAATGGTTAGTTCTATCACCAAATAAAGCAACACGCGCATTTAAAATTCAGTTTTCTACAAATATGCCATATGCATTTTATTAGTAACTCTAATGGTTATACAGAAAGTTCGTCGGCGACTATTGTCCCCTCAATACCAGGTACTTTCTGTTAGTAAATACGTAAATGGATAGATAATTGAATTAATTACTTACAAGCTGTTGAGCATGAATTAATACCACCTTAAAGCGTATCTATGGATGATCATAATGAGCTAACAGCTGTTTATTATTACGGCACAGCCGCTGGTTTATGGAGTAACTGTACACCACCCAATAGTGGTTATTGTTTTTCTAAGGGCAATACAGCCCTAAACACACAACAGATCAGTTCGCAATACTGAATCGTTGTCACTTGATTCAAATGGATCATTGTTTACCAGTTCTTATTTTGTGTTATGCTTGCAGGTACCGCTACATCAACATCATCTGGTTTTGCTGCGACTGGCTGGCGATGAGTAACAGCTGTTACAACCCTTTCATCTATGGAATATATAATGTGAGTTTATACCACCTACATTATCCTATGTTTTCGACGCATTTGGAAGTCAATGGGAAGAAAGTAAACCAGTGAGTCTTGAGAGGGGTGTTCATTAATACTTACTCTACTATGTCGAAATTCTGGGAGGACGTAGATTCAATGGTAACATTATCAAGATGTTCAAATATTTTCAGTGTGAATATAAAGGGAGAAGTGGACTGTTATATAGCGCTTTGTTACGGTTTTAAACTGAGTTATGTCTCAAAGTTTTAAATTTTGGGCTGTCGGTTGAGAATGCAAATACACCCTCAGTTTGTATGTCAAACGGTTTTGGAAAAATTATTACTTATTTTCCGATCTAACACTCGTTTGAACCTTATTGGAATGTTTTAAAATGGTTTTTTTAGGGGCAGAATGTTTCAATATATTTCTTATTTAACATCTAGCACATACGCAAAATTTTAATTTCGTACCTGCAACGGTTTTGGAAGAATGAATATTGTGATTTTTATGAAACATCGTATAAACCAAACCGGTTGAAAATTAAATACGCCACTTTGGGATAACGTAGTGAGACATCTAGGGAAGCGAATGTAGTGTCCGGCGTGGTGGTGCGCATTGCACGGGTGCTCTCACATGACGCAGGGGAGAAGCAGGCAGTTGTGTGCTCCGTGCACTGGACACGGCAGTGAGTGAGAGAAGCACGCAGTTGTGAGGACATCATGGTGTTCACTTTGAACAATTCGGCGATTGAGGATCAGTGAGATGTTATTCGATTTCTGACTGCGAAAGGGGTTAAACCGGCCGATATGCATCGCCGAATGGTGGCCGTATACGGGATAGACTGAATGACAAGTCAGTGAGAAAGCTGAGTGAAGGCCGGGAGTGTTTGAGTGAAAACCCGAACAAGGCCAGGCAAAACACAGATCACGGCTGAACTCCTAGACAAGAAGTGATCGGCGTGTCACAGTGCGAATATTGGTCGTGGTGGTGGGGCGCAGCGTTGGAACAGTGTGGCCAATTGTGTACGACACGTTGGGTTACCGGAAGGTGGGCGCTCAGTGGGTTCCGAAGATGCTCAGCGAACCGCAAAGGGAACTGCAGCACCTTTTGCGGTATCATGAAGATCCCCGCCTTCCTGGAGCGGATCGTCGCCGGTGACGAGAGCTGGTGCCATCACTTCGAGTCAGAGACAAAGCGGGGCAGCAAGCAATGGATATATGCGTCGTCACCTCCCACTAAAATATTCAAATCTGTGCCCTCAGCGGGCAAGGTGATGCTCACCGTCTTTTTCGACGTCCGAGGTCCGATACTAATCGAATTTCTCGAACACGGAAAAACCGTTAACAGTGACGTGTACTCTGGGCCGCTCCGTAGCCTACGCAATTCCATCCAGAGTAAACGGTCTGGGCATTTGATGGAGGGATAACGCTCGTCCACTCGTCTCCAAGGTCACACAAAGTGTACTGGCCAAGTTCAAGTGGGAGCAGCTTGAGCATCCGCCCTACAGCCCAGACATGTCACCCTGCGACTTCCATCTGTTTGGTCCGCTAAAGATAACATCTCAAAGGAAAGCACTTCCACTCGGACGACGAACTGAAGAACACCGTGAAGGACTGGCTCCTGTCACAGTTACAGGAATTCTGGGAGCAGGAAATCCTTCTGCACATGAAACAGTGGAATAGTTGTGCTCAGGTGATTACGTTTGAATAAAGATGTCGATTATATCCACAGTGTCATTTCGTACCTTTTCATTTGAACACCCCTCGCAGTTTACTCTTACAACATAGGGCACAGAGCTAATCACATTTAATACTCTCGCAACTTAAATGAACAAATAAAACCAAAATATTCATTGTGATATTTGTGAAGAACTATTGCAAGGTTGATTTTCTGATTGCTTTGATAAGCTATTGTGTTCTGTTTCTCGTTTTGCAGGAGAAATTCAAGAGAGAATTTCGTGTCCGACTGCGCCTGTGCTCTCGACGTTGCTGGCCGTCAACAGATCCTGGCGGGTCTTTGGCGCGAGAGCTTAGTGACCTAGACAAATTTAGCGTGAGGTACAACCACAGCACATCCTTCCACTCGTGGGGAAAGCCGAATCAAGGAGGCTTTTGTCGCAGTATCTCAGCACAGAGTTCTACTCCTCTGACGAATGTACTTCAAGAAGTTTCCCATTAAAGAGATTTAAAATATTAATATCCGTGCTGACTAATCATCACCAAGTATTACAGTGACTTCTCAGAGTTGACTATGGATCTGAGATTTGTTCTGTCATAAGTTTCCCATAAAACTTCTCGCCATTTCAGTCGAACCAATAATGGTTGTGAGCACCGTGTTGATATTGAATTATTACTTAGTACACAAGACTGGAGGGAAAGAACTTAACACGGTTTGAAGTTAACAGTTAGAGTGATATGCAGTAAAACTGAACATCGAGTATGGGATGGCTTTTATCTGAATCTGAGAGCTATGGCAAATTGGAAAGTTGGTGTAATTGTTACCAAGCTGCGAGTACATATTACGATCGTTAACACATCAGTGAAACTATTTTAGAACAAATTATATATGTACAGTTTATCATTGTTCTTCCAGTGTGCCAATATTTGTGTTTGAAGATGTAGACCTATATCAGTAACCTAGAAAATTAAGTGCTCAAGTTTCAACAAACTTTACAAGTGGTGCAATTTATATTTAAGCAGATATGAAATGCATCCTGCTCATTTCTATTCTATTATAAAATGAAAACAGTAAAGTATATCATTACATGTCAAAATAAGAGAATAACGTTCCCAAAATGTTTTTAAACAGGGTCTTCAATATCATCTCATTTACAACTTCTACAATATACATTAAAATTGTCCCCGCGGCTTATGCAATTGATCTCAGTGTAAATGAATGTTCTAACTACTCACATGTATGTTCACTTCGTAACCTTGTACTTCTTGTGTTGTATATGAAAACATGTAAAAAAGAAAACGATACACAGTTATTAAACATTCCATCAATTTTGAAATAAACTGAATGAGTAAGGCCAAGTGTTCACGAGGTGATTACACTCTATGAAATATTCTTGCTTGTTGACAGTATGTTCACCACAATAAAACAAATCACCTACTCATTTTTCTAAACAGTATTCTTGCTTTTGAGGTTTGTTAGAAGCCATACTATTCTACGTTACCAATCAAGAATTATAGGACGAGGGTAAGTCAGTGAATAAGTTTCCATGATGTTTTGTATGTTGACCGGTAAAAATGAAGGACACTGCTTTCTTTAGACACAGGCCTGATCACGAAAGTTATTAAAAGTATTGTTCACCGTAAAATGAGTGCCCTCTTTCCTTAATGATAGTAAGTGCCATCCTGTTCGCTGAGCATCTCCAATCGATTCAGCGTTATACTCCTGTTGTTACGCTCCATTAATTAAATTATTTTAACGAATTTCGTCTGTTGTTGATGGACAGCCACTTCATTGTTTGTCTTTTACAAACGTTCGACCCTCTGCAATTCCTGACACCATTTCCGCACTTGTTGGACGGACATCACTTTTATTTGGTATACAGACACAGTCCTCGTGCGAATGTTTCACAGGTTCCGTATGTTTGTCCGCAAGGAAGCGGGTCACCACTCATACAGTAACCTCACAAGTTAGCATCTGTTGCTGTGTCAAGGTTCTGCGACTCTCAAAGTGTGCCCCGCGGCACACCATTATGTACCGAAATAACACTTTGAGAAAAAAAAATGAACACACAAAAACAGCCATGTGTATTAAATATGTTAGTAATGTTATTTATTAACATTAGTGAACTGTAAAATGTGATAGAAACTGAAGAATGAATTATGTTCTGTCAGTAATTACATTATCGTTGTAACTCACAATCAATGGTATTCTTTACTTTGCACAATTATTGTTCAACACAAGAAAGAATCACAACGAACACAATCGCACTGGAAGGGGAGTTAGGGATTGGAATAACTTACCAAGGGAGATGTTCAATAAATTTCCAATTTTTTTGAAATCATTTAAGAAAAGGCTAGGAAAACAACAGATAGGGAATCTGTCACCTGGGCGACTGCCCTAAATGCAGATCAGTATTGATTTATTGATTGTAATTCTTTACCTACAGAAAGAGATCTCTTCCGCTTCTTCTTTTAATTTTGGCCGATGCTGAAAGTCCCTGTTCGCACAAGTACGTTGTTATAAATTGAAGTATGATGTACTGTAGTATAGATAGGGCATGTATAACTGTCCTTTATCCCGAGGGTTCCAGTGATTGATGCACATTCCTCTAGGGCTTCTGATCTTTCGGACTACTCCTTAGCGTTTGAAATCCTTCTATAGCAACCTGGATGTATCACGACAATGTAGAAGGCGAAACAGTGCGCTGCGAACCAACAAATGTTTGAAAAACCCTGATCTATAGATGTGACTACCGGCTATTGGATGCATAACTTGGAGCGAGATCCGTTCCTGTATTTCGGAGCATTGAAACAGGGAAGCTTACACTTGTAATAATAGTGCTTTTCTTTTTCCTTTTACAATTTCCTTTACATAGCACCGACGACGACGATGATATAGAAAAGGGCTAGAAGTGGGAAGGGGACGACTGTGGCTTAATTAAGTTACAGCCCCAGTTGGTGTAAACATGGGAAACCACGGAAAACTATCTTCAGGAATGCAGGCAAACGGGTTCGAACCCACTATCTGCCGAATTCAAGTTCACAGCCGCAGGCCAACTCTCTCGGTTCTTGTAGTAACGTCGGCTTTTTAGTCGGTCAGCACGTTGTAGAATACCAAAATTACTTTGAGTGAGCAATCACATCGAACATTTACCTACTGAAAGATACAAGTCGTTATTCTAACTTCTTGCTTTCGTTTCCTCCGAATTACTATGCTGGATTAGACGACGGCGCCTTCACTTGCTAAGCCGCTCGAAAAACAAAAACAACAACAATAACAAACACACAAACAAACAAAAAGTAGCTAGCTCACTTCATAATTCATCATGTGTAGTTGAGCTTAGGATTTACTTTAAAATATCTCATTATATTCTTGTGTGATTGTCTATATAAGCTCCCAATCTGGATTAGAGGGGCTGTGTCAGCTTTCGGATCCCAGCAGAAGCAATTGGATTTTGAAGGGAAACAAATGGCAATTTGGTACTCCATCTCATGCGATGTTGGCATATAAAAGATCTCTGGTGATACATTCGGCGTTTACTAAATAAAATTAATTAAAAATCAACAAGAGGCTGTCGAAGAGAGCTCCAGTTTCTCTGTTTTCAGGTTAAAAAAAAAGGAGTGGTGAAACTGACACTTTGTTTTGTCCAACCCTTGTCCCGATTCCCTACGGGGTCGGGTATGAGGTGAGATGAATCTGTCGTGGTGGGCTTTCTATGACCGAATGCCATTCCTTACGTCAACCTCATGAGAGGAGTTAATGAGGTGAAATGAATGACGTGGTATATGATAGTAGGGAGAGGGTGAAACCCCGTGCCGGCACATAGCCTACTCCTGTCGAATAGCACCAAGGGGTCTGCTCAAGGCTTAACGCCTCCATCCGACGGACGAATCACCATCAACAGCGTCATATCTCCATATGAGCACTGCGAAGAGGTTTGGAAATCCAGGCTTTTGGCACGAAATCTAGTGATTAGAAATTCACCACCTCCCCTACCCTGCCGGCCAACATTCTGATGGTGACATTTTTTTCGACCAACGGGGCTAGAACCGGCTAACCTCGGTGTCAGACCGTTTAGACTTCAGCGCCTTGAGGATCATGGCCACCAGGCGAACTAGTGGTGAAACTGACACACTGGCAGCCGAAATGACGACAGCTCATCAATATCTACGCACTATACCGAAGTCTTGCCTTTATTATTATTATTGTCATTGTAATTATTATTATTATTTACGATGAAGCCTGCTAGGAACCACCCTTCCTTGCTGTTTCCTCCTTTATCATTGCACTATGCTTTATTCTTTTCTTCTCTCAGACCACTTTGGACCGGGTTTCCTTTTCATTCTTTCTTGGAATCCTTCCATTTTTAAAAATTTATTCGTAAACATCTCTCTTTATACAGTTTTCTCTTCCCTAATTTTTTTCTTTCTAAATCTTTCTTCACCTCTTGCATCCAGCTCGTTGTTGACTTTTTCTCCCGAAGGTACTTGAATATTTGTTTTGTCAACCTCTTATCATCCATTTTATAGATATGCCCAAAAATAGCAAACTCTTTTTCTTATTGTTTCTGTTATCTTTTCTATGTTCTGGTATGAAAGTGAATCTGAAAACCTACAGCCTGTTTTCCAGTCATTGACCGGGTCAGGGATATAATGAATGAAGCAGATATAGGCTGTTAGTACGATGGGGTCGCCACTCCCAAAGTGATTTATTAATAACTGATAGATGCTATGAAATGAGAATGGAGAGTGTTTCTGGAATGAAGGATAACAGGGAAAACCGGAGTATCCGGAGAAAAATCTGTCCGGCCTCCGCTTTGTCCAGCACAAATCTCACATGGAGTCACCGGGATTTGAACCACGGTATCCAGCGGTGAAAGGCCGACGCGCTGCCGTCTGAGCCACGGAGGCTACCTGTGTTCTGGTATATTCCTTATTATTTATCAATTTTTATTGTTCTGTTGTTTTCATTGGATCTAAGATATTTCTCGTGATTCTTCTTTCAAGTACTTCCTGTTTATTTAAACTACTGTATATTTCAAAACTAGTCCGCCTCTGTGGTGTAGTGGTTAGCGTGATTAGCTGCCACCCCCGGAGGCCCGGGTTCGATTCCCGGCTCTGCCACGAAATTTGAAAAGTGGTACGAGGGCTGGAACGGGGTCCACTCAGCCTCGGGAGGTCAACTGAGTAGAGGTTGGTTCGATTCCCACCTCAGCCATCCTGGAAGTGGTTTTCCGTGGTTTCCCACTTCTCCTCCAGGCGAATGCCGGGATGGTACCTAACTTAAGGCCACGGCCGCTTCCTTCCCTCTTCCTTGCCTATCCCTTCCAATCTTCCCATCCCTCCACAAGGCCCCTGTTCAGCATAGCAGGTGAGGCCGTCTGGGCGAGGTACTGGTCATACTGCCCAGTTGTATCCCCCGACCAAGAGTCTGAAGCTCCAGGACACTGCCCTTGAGGCGGTAGAGGTGGGATCCCTCGCTAAGTCCGAGGGAAAAATCGAACCTGGAGGGTAAACAGATGATGATGATGATGATGATGATGATATTTCAAAACTAGACAATCACTTGCGTAAAGACATTCTGGTTTGTAGTGCTTTATTTTAAGATTTTTAGGTAAGAATTTCTTGTAAAAATTCTTAGTGATGCCATACGCTCCTTCCATAGTGTGTAAACTTTCTTCTACAGCAGATTTTTCTAAACCATTTACTTGAATTTTTTTCAGGTGTAATAAATTTGTTATTTCTACAGGGATTCTCAAACCTGTTTTGTTGGCTACTTCTTCCTTGCATCTGTCATTATTATTATTATTATTATTATCACTCTAGCAAGAGCTCAGAGTACGAAGCCAAATTTAGGAGTAAATGAAATGAAATGGCATATGGCTTTTAGTGCCGCGAGATCCCAGGACGGGTTCGGCTCGCCAGGTGCAGGTCTTTTCATTTGACACCCGTAGGCGACCTGCGCGTCGTGATGAGGATGAAATGATGATGAAGACAACACATACACCCAGCCCCCATCTCAGAGAAATTAACCAATGATGGTTAAAATTCCCGACCCTGCCGGGAATCGAACCCGGAACCTCTGTGACCAAAGGCCAGCACGCTAACATTTAGCCGTGGAGCCGGTCATTTAGGAGTAATAGTCCACGAAAGCCTTTGAAGGAGTGGTTACTAACCGTAACCTCGGCACCTTGTGGGATTGAGGGGTTAGCTCTATACACGGCAGCATTTACCTCCAGGAATTATCCTGGTAATTTATTGTGTAGGCTGGATGAACCTTAGGGATATGTGCCTCACTAGAGGTGAAAATTTCATTTCTAATAATTGTATACTTTCTAATGGTGAATTGAATCCACGTCCTTCCGGGCGAACCTAGCACGCCTTTACCGCCTCGATTAGGCTGCCTCTACCGAGTCTAATACTTTCGCCAAATATATTCGTCGAAAATATGACACCTGTTTATCGTCCAATATACACATATTATCCGCACACTTTATCTTGGTGCATTTACAGCCTAGTGCTGAATTGGTCGACCTCGGCGATCTTCGAGATTCGTACTGGCAACCTTTGAAACACAAACTATGAATCGCTTACGCATCGTTGTGCGACATCTGGCGTACACTCTTTACGTACTAGTACTGTTGTTGTTTACACAACAAAGCCAAAGTACAGAATTCATGCTAGGAACAAGATTCGCATCGAGAAATATTTTATAATGTTATATAATGTGTATGTGACATAGTTGTTGGCTTAAGACGATAACGGTTTAGAAATTTCAATTCAATCGATCATATTCTCGATTCAATTTAGATTTCATTTTCATTCAGTTGGCAGCACTATCGATACCGGGACAGCTCCCTCCTTACTCCTCACCCCCGTACACAAATGCACCAAGATAAAGTGTGCGGATAATACTTATGTTTCTTTCAAGTATGGGTTGAAGCTACATTATTCGAATCACGGACACGTTGACTTCTTCATCATGTACAAACTCAATACATGGGTTTTGACAACTCCACGTAAGCTTGCCAGTGTGCTTCTTAATTATGCGCCGTGACGATCTCTTTAAATGGTAACCACTTCAAAAAATAACTTTGAGGCAATAAGCAGAACCCTGCACGGATGCACATATCCGCGGATTTATTCGCAGATATCCGCGATATTAGTATTTTGGCGGATGCAACGGTATGGCAGTGCAGATAATTTTGCTGATCAAGTTCTAAATAATGACATTTATTGATTTTCACTCAGACATACTCTTATTTTTGCTTGTGGTTAGGCGACCCTTGACAGTGGTATGGGAGAATGATGCCATATAAAGAGAGTTGAGACCATAAAGTCGTAAATCTGACCTAAGCCTAACTGGCTTCTGCCCGCAATTAGTGGACGGAACAATGGCCAGTACATCGGTATTTGTCGCAATATACCAGTTGTATTATGGTAACACATCTATTAGCTTCAGTACTTTCGGTGTAATATCCTAAAGTATTTCCAATATCCACAGATAACAATTTGTGGATGTGGATAACTATTTTAGGATGCGGATAATATTTTGTATATCCGCGCAGGATTCTAGCAATAAGAGGCGAGTCAGAGGACGTTTTCGTTAACTTAATTCATTTCATCTGCGTTGTAATACAGATTCTAAGATACCATTGAGGAGAATATCGACATCAACAGTACCATCCGGACTAATCCACGGCTGTGCAAAACATGAGCATATCTGTATGCAAACACTCTAGAAGAAAAGCTACTATTGTATACAGAGTGGGTGTGTGTTTTGTAATTAACCCGGGTTATCCTAACGTCTTTCTGACAGTATGAGTGACATTCATTAATTATGTAGAGACATATTTCCTGAATGTTGGCAGCATCTTGAAGTTCAAATGTAGAAAGTCTGTTTGCTTCCATGGTGGAGGCTAATAGTCATTAGTGCGTCATGGCTGCTACATGAGAAATACGGCTTTGAATTTTACTGTAAAAATAATTCAGGATTATCTGGGTTGATAAATAATAATAATAATAATAATAATAATAATAATAATAATAATAATAATAATAATAATAATAATAATAATAATCATATTGCTTTTACGTCCCACTATACCTCTCGAATTTCGGAGACGTCGAGGTGCCAGAATTTTGTCCTACAGGACATTTTTCTCTCTCCTACCCATGTACCCCTCATAGCGTGTGGTGGCATGTCATGTGCGGATGCAGAATTTTCGCCATGCTCTTCTATCCTGCGCTAGATGCGTCGCTTGATGTAGAGACCTCTCAACCAACTCCTTCATCTGGTCAATCCACCTTGCTGGAGCTCTTCGTTGGGTCCTTGTTCCTTGCACTTTGCCCTCTACAATCAGCTTTTCCATAGCTTCAGTCCTCCTTGATTTGGGGCCAAAGTGTCTCAAACAGGCCTGGCTAATCTTCGTCATGAACCTGTCATTGACCTTCAGCTCTTCTAGGACATGCGTTCGTCCTGTGCTCGGTCCACGATACTCTCAGAACTCGGCGGTACACCCACATTTCCATCGCTTCAATCTTCCTCCTCTTAACTTAATGAATTGTTCAGGTTCCAGCCGCGTGTGTGGCGATGGGGAAACTGGAACATTTACCAGCCTCAGTTTGGTGTTATTAGCGATGGATCTGTATTTCCAGATCTTGGTTATATTCACCGTCACATTGCGTCCCATTGCAAAGTGTCCGGTGATCTCATCCGAGCAGCCCTCATTGTTCCTTATCAGGGCACCGAGAAAAACGAATCTGTTCATCACCTCAAAACCTCCTATTTGTCTCAGGTGTGGCAAGTTGTTGTTTGTTCGGTCTACGAGTATGACATTTGCCTTGCCGTCGTTGATCTCGTTTTACGTGCTGGTAAATCTACATTGCCATACATGAGTACCTTCAAATTCCTCTGGAATGAGCTGGATTTGATCCCGCCAACTTGAGCTCAGAAGACCAGTACTCTATCATAGGAGTCATGCAGCCCGGCAACCTGTGTTAATCGTGCTTAGGATCAGGAACGAAGCGGACGAAGCATCTGCAGTCACTCAGAAAAAGAAAAAGGTTTCAATCAATCAATACTGATCTGCATTTAGGGCAGTCGCCCAGGTGGCAGATTCCCTATCTGTTGCTTTCCTAGCTTTTTCCGAAATGATTTCAAAGAAATTGGAAATTTATTGAACATCTCCCTTGGTAAGTTATTCCAATCCCTAACTCCCCTTCCTATAAATGAATATTTGCCCCAGTTTGTCCTCTTGAATTCCAACTTTATCTTCATATCGTGATCTTTCCTACTTTTATAAACGCCATTCAAACTTATTCGTCTACTAATGTCATTCCACGCCATCTCTCCGCTGACAGCTCGGAACATACCACTTAGTCGAGCAGCTCTTCTTCTTTCTCTCAATTCTTCCCAACCCAAAATTTGCAACATTTTTGTAACGCTACTCTTTTGTCGGAAATCACCCAGAATAAATCGAGCTGCTTTTCTTTGGATTTTTTCCAGTTCTTGAATCAGGTAATCCTGGTGAGGGTCCCATACACTGGAACCATACTCTAGTTGGGGTCTTACCAGAGACTTATATGCACTCTCCTTTACATCCTTACTACAACCCCTAAACACCCTCATAACCATGTGTAGAGATCGATACCCTTTATTTACAATCCCATTTATGTGATTACCCCAGTGAAGATCTTTCCTTATATTAACACCTAGATACTTACAATGATCTCCAAAAGGAACTTTCACCCCATCAACGCAGTAATTGAAACTGAGAGGACTTTTCCTATTTGTGAAACTCACAACCTGACTTTTAGCCCCGTTTATCAACATACCATTGCCTGCTGTCCATCTCACAACATTTTCGAGGTCACATTGCAGTTGCTCACAATCTTGTAACTTATTTATCACTCTATAGAGAATAACATCATCCGCAAAAAGCCTTACCTCCGATTCCACTCCTTTACTCATATCATTTATATATATATAAGAAAACATAAAGGTCCGATAACACTGCCCTGAGGAACTCCCCTCTCAACTATTACAGGGTCAGACAAAGCTTCACCTACTCTAACTCTCTGAGATCTATTTTCTAGAAATATAGCAACCCATTCAGTCACTCTTTTGTCTAGTCCAATTGCACTCATTTTTGCTAGTAGTCTCCCATGATCCACCCTATCAAATGCTTTAGACATGTCAATCGCGATACAGTCCATTTGACCTCCAGAATCCAAGATATCTGCTATATCTTGCTGGAATCCTACAAGTGGAATAACCTTTCCTAAAACCGAATTGCCTTCTATCGAACCAGTTATTAATTTCACAAACATGTCTAATATAATCAGAACCGGGCGAGTTGGCCGTGCGCGTAGAGGGAGATAGTAGGTTCGATTCCCACTATCGGCAGCCCTGAAGATGGTTTTCCGTGGTTTCCCATTTTCACACCAGGCAAATGCTGGGGCTGTACCTTAATTAAGGCCACGGCCGCTTCCTTCCAACTCCCAGGCCTTTCCTATCCCATCGTCGCCATAAGACCTATCTGTGTCGGTGCGACGTAAAGCCCTTAGCAAAAAAAAAAAAATATATATATAATCAGAAAGAATGCCTTCCCAAAGCTTACATACAATGCATGTCAAACTTACTGGCCTGTAATTTTCAGCTTTATGTCTATCACCCTTTCCTTTATACACAGGGGCTACTATAGCAACTCTCCATTCATCTGGTATAGCTCCTTCGACCAAACAATAATCAAATAAGTACTTCAGATATGGTACTATATTCCAACCCATTGTTTTTAGTATATCCCCAGAAATCTGATCAATTCCAGCCGCTTTTCTAGTTTTCAACTTTTGTATCTTATTGTAAATGTCATTGTTATCATATGTAAATTTTATTACTTCTTTGGCCTTAGTCTCTTCCTCTATCTCGACATTATCCTTGTAACCAACAATCTTTACATACTGCTGACTGAATACTTCTGCCTTTTGAAGATCCTCACATACACACTCCCCTTGTTCATTAATTATTCCTGGAATGTCCTTCTTGGAACCTGTTTCTGCCTTGAAGGCGCATGGCATTGTATTTCTCCGTAGGTATATTTTTCTCCGAAACAATTGTATAGATATGATGTTATTGTGAGTATCCTTACGGTTTGTATCTACATGGGAGATTTTGATAATAATTAAAATTAAGTCTAAGGGAATGTTATTTGCCAGGAACATACAATGCTATGCGCGCATTCTGTTTTTGAGCGATTATGAATGAGAAAAACCTGTCGAAAGTGGTAACTAATGCCCCAGGGGCTCATTACTTGGGAGCGTTATTTGGCCCTTAGCTTCCACTTACTTGTGCCAGGCTGCTCACTTTCGCCTATCCTATCCGACCTCCCTTGGTCAATTTTGATCTTTTCTGACCACGACGAGATTAGGTTTCGATGCCTAGGGTGTTTCACATTTTCACAACCTTCGTGACCCTTGTCTTTCTTTTGCCGATACCTTCGTTCTTCGAAGTCTCAGTGCTTCCATTTCCCTTCCGATTAGTGTTGATAGAGGATAGTAGTGTAGTTGTACTTCCTCTTTAAACAATAATCCCAACCACCACCACCACCACCACCACCACCACCATTCATTCCCTGTTTAATCAACTCCAAGTTGAGCAAGACACACTGGTAGCTTAGACTGCGAGGTGCCTGTAGAACAAGAACTAGCAAGACATTTAAAGGTAATAACTAGAAAATTACTACCACCACTAGACGAGCAGTTACGTCCGGCCTGCGACTAGAGTAGAAAGCTACATCATTCGGATGTAAAAAGTTCGAATCTCAAAGTAGTTCCTATTTTTTTCCCGTTCCATTTTCCTCCCGTACATATCCAGACATAAATGGTGAGTTAATGCGTTACTGGATGCTTGCTTGTTGTTTTAAGGGGCCTAACGTCGAAGGTCATCGGCCCCGTTACTGGATGTCCCACTGCATCTATTCTGATCTGTGCCAGAATGCACAGTTTCTGTAGACCACTTAACAACATAGATCATCAGTCCCAAAACCAACACAAAGGTACCAGGGTCGCCGCAAAGCTGACGAAACAATTGGGAGGGTGGTGGTGAAATTGCTCAATGTTGTGAACGAAGACTTAATAGATGACACTGACCGACTTGGTTGGACTTCAGCTATCGGAGCTTGTAGTCAACTTAAGCGGAATAAGTTGTATTTTGATCTGGCGAGCTGTGGGTCCCGCTTACTTGCATACCACCATAATAAAGGAACTTTTATCTTGCGTTTAAGGGCAGGAGAGTTTCGAGATGGAGCGGTACATGCTGAGCAGGAAGATGACACCTGAAGCCAGCTGGCCTGGTTTACGCCGTGACAGTTAACGGCGCGGTGCAGAAAAGGGTAAATACGGTATGATCTACGAAGGAGGAAGGAAATAAGGCTATCAAATCATAATATTGTAAACTATGCGCCTGAGGATTTCTCTGTTTTGTTTTTTAATTAAATTAATGTAACGATGGAAGACGTAGCTCTAACGGTCTGATACTGTTGAGGATAGGTAATTATTTATTTATATAGAGAGTAGTAGCGGATATTAATAACCTGAAAGTTCGCTGGAAATTATCACTAAAATGCTTTTAAATTTATGGAAAAATGCTATAAAATAAGTAAAATATGACTTTAAGACATTTGACTGAATTCTGGTGACTGAGTAACAGTGGTTCTACAATTGTATAGATATGATGTTATTGTGAGTATACATCCCTGTTGTGTTCACTGCACAGGTCTTGGTTTTATGAAATAATTATCTCCCATTTAGTTTGGTTAATGATTTGCTGGATGTACTGCTAGCACTTCGCCCCCGAAGAACCTGGGAACACAAGTTGTTACAGCTTGCAGATGATTTTCTCCTTTAATGTGCTGTTGTATAACAAACCTCCTTTCCGCACTTACTTTAAAACTCTACAATTTTCAAAATAAAACTCGTTCCTCTGTTGTAAATACGTCTTTTCCAAATACATTCAGTAGCTGAATTAAAATTATACTTCTTGATAGTTTCACTTTTAATAATAATAATAATAATAATAATAATAATAATAATAATAATAATAATAATAATATTGGCTTTACGTTCCACTAACTACTTCTACGATTTTCGGAGAAGCTGAGGTTCCGGAATTTAGTCCCGCAAGAGTTCTTTTACGTGCCAGTAAATCTACCGATACGAGGCTGACTTATTTGAGCACCTTCAAATACCACCGGACTGAGCCAGGATCGAACCTGCCAAGTTGGGGTCAGTAGGCCAGCGCCTCAACCGTCTGAGCCTCTCAGCCGGCATTTTCTTTTTCGGCATTTTTCTTGCACTTGGGAGGATAATTATGTACCAAAGTGGAGAGTTAACTGTTGTGAAAGCTGGTGTATTCATTGTGCTGAGACACGCTAGGAATTGCTTTCTCCTAATTATCAGAGTTCTGTATTGTGTTCCTGCACATATCGCTGCTGGCTGAGAACAATAGTGTCGTAACTCAAAAATGCCGATTTTGAGGTAAGGCAATACAAATCCTCACAACATACTCCTCTCTAGGATGCATAAGCCGCGGAAATTTCACGTGGCCTTGTGCCACTACGGAGCGTTGAAGGTCGGTATTGCAACGAGGGCATTCGTCCCCCTCTTCGTGCATTAGAGACGCATGCCAGTGTGTGGCAGTCTGTTCCCGTGTGAAGAGATGCGATTTCGCTTCGCTAGTGACGGATGTGTACATAAGCCAGTACGGTAACGCACCAACCGAGTTAACACTCTAAATGTTTAAAATAGTTATCTATTTAGACCACTGTGGGGGCAAGGGAAGAATAAGTTTATAGTCTGTACATTCTTTTACGCTGTAGCCTATTAAAACATCAAAAACATACATTGTTTTTTCGACGTAACTGAAAATCGGCAAATTTTGAGTTACGTCATTATTGTTCCCAGCCTGCGATATTGTACACGTGTTCTTGGAAGTAGGACGCAGTCAAAATTAAGCTGACTCCTGCCGTTCCGTTATAGAAAGGATTGTTAAAAGAGCCTTGGAATCTGGAACTATCTATGTGCCAGCCCAGTACTCAGTTATAATCAATCGTATAAGGAAAAGTGGAAGAGCGTCGAGAGTGAACGTAATGGCTCCCACCGATTTCGTTGATGTGAAGAAAATTACGTCTGATTTGACCAACTCTAACTCCAGTGAAAACGTTGATGGAGAGAAATTTCAATTCACTAGCATCGTAATGATGAAAGTCACCAAGGATCATCCGAGCCGCTACTTCTACAAAGGCTCTTACACTGAAGATTAAGTTGATAATAATCTGCCGAAAGAAAAGTTAGATGCAAATCATATTGAAAGTTAAGGTTTAACTTCAGCTTCTCCGGGACCTTTGCCAATCCCGAAGAAGAAATTTGACGATTTACAGAGCCTCATTCGCAACAGATCCATACCACCTCTCCATGCTTCGTTTCCTTGCAAGCCTGAAATGGGAGTAGGATTCAAATACCTGATTCATCAATGGAGACTGACAGACAGTAAGTTATTTGCTTTATCATTATAATTTTAATTTAGTTTCTCCCTGTACATTTTTTTAATTTCCTGTATAATAATTGCTTTCTGATTTTATTCAGTAAGAAGTCTAAAGTATAATAAAAAATGTTGTCCTGCTTTAGCAAATATCTGTTTTAGTTTCTCACTAGCAAATGTACTCGTGCTTCGCTACGGTATTCCATACTGTATACGGACATCTAAGTAAATTACTGTACCTGCAGTGAATAAGATCTTTTTTTAATTCCATGCCTCACAGCGTTATCCGAGAAACAGCATAGGGAGGTCCACATACGTTGCTTCTAATGTAAAGAGCGAGTTGCGGAGTTGTGACGATAACGGCAGGCCCACTAACCTACTGCCATTCGCAATCGATTTGGGAATATTCATTATAATGACGGGCCCCATTGTCTGGTGCGCGGTCACAATATATTTGGGGAGTTTTCGTTGCAATGCCAGGCCCCATTTCCTACTTCCAGACAGATAACAATCGAGGAATTTTTATTATAATGGCAGGCAGCTTCCCTACAGCCAGTCAGAATTGAGTTGTGCTGTTATCAATGTAATGACAGGCCCCTTTCCCTAATGCCAGTCAGCTTATTGCCAGTCACACCGAGTTGGTGAGTTTCCATTATCATAGCAGGCCGCTATGCCTAACGTCAAGCATATTTTAGATGGGCAAATGTGTTTATAATGGCGATCACCACAGCCTAATATCAAACACAATCGGTTATGGGAGCTTAAAAAAAATGTATGTTCCCTAGCCTTCTGCCAGTCAAATCGAGAAGGAAAATATTCATTATAATGGTACACAGGAGTTGGAGATAGACCCCATTCATACTGCCAGTTTAAGTCGATGTGGGGAGTACTGATGACAATAGCAGATGCCCTCCTGCTGAAAGTCATTATCGATTTGTAAAGTATTAATTACAAAGGCACGCAAAATCCTTCTGGATCGCTACATATCGATTTCAATGAATAAATAGAGATCGACATACGAAAGTAAGTGCATTTTTACCTTCATTTGAAGATTAACTGCTCTAAAATGTACACCATATCGACAAAAGGATTGTAGGCCTACGATAAGACGCCATATACACTGACTGACAGAGCAAATGCAACACCAAGAAGGAGTGGTCAGAACTTTATGCCAATTGCAGGGTAGACTGACGTCACTGAGGTATGCTCATGATGTGAAATGCGCCGCTGTGCTGCGCACGTAGCGAACGATAAATGGGACACGGCGTTGGCGAATGGCCCACTTCGTACCGTGATTTCTCAGCCGACAGTCATTGTAGAACGTGTTGTCGTGTGCCACAGGACACGTGTATAGCTAAGAATGCCAGGCCGCCGTCAACGGAGGCATTTCCAGCAGACAGACGACTTTACGAGGGGTATGGTGATCGGGCTGAGAAGGGCAGGTTGGTCGCTTCGTCAAATCGCAGCCGATACCCATAGGGATGTGTCCACGGTGCAGCGCCTGTGGCGAAGATGGTTGGCGCAGGGACATGTGGCACGTGCGAGGGGTCCAGGCGCAGCCCGAGTGACGTCAGCACGCGAGGATCGGCGCATCCGCCGCCAAGCGGTGGCAGCCGCGCACGCCACGTCAACCGCCATTCTTCAGCATGTGCAAGACACCCTGGCTGTTCCAATATCGACCAGAACAATTTCCCGTCGATTGGTTGAAGGAGGCCTGCACTCCCGGCGTCCGCTCAGAAGACTACCATTGACTCCACAGCATAGACGTGCACGCCTGGCATGGTGCCGGGCTAGAGCGACTTGGATGAGGGAATGGCGGAACGTCGTGTTCTCCGATGAGTCACGCTTCTGTTCTGTCAGTGATAGTCACCGCAGACGAGTGTGGCGTCGGCGTGGAGAAAGGTCAAATCCGGCAGTAACTGTGGAGCGCCCTACCGCTAGACAACGCGGCATCATGGTTTGGGGCGCTATTGCGTATGATTCCACGTCACCTCTAGTGCGTATTCAAGGCACGTTAAATGCCCACCGCTACGTGCAGCATGTGCTGCGGCCGGTGGCACTCCCGTATCTTCAGGGGCTGCCCAATGCTCTGTTTCAGTAGGATAATGCCCGCCCACACACTGCTCGCATCTCCCAACAGGCTCTACGAGGTGTACAGATGCTTCCGTGGCCAGCGTACTCTCCGGATCTCTCACCAATCGAACACGTGTGGGATCTCATTGGACGCCGTTTGCAAACTCTGCCCCAGCCTCGTACGGACGACCAACTGTGGCAAATGGTTGACAGAGAATGGAGAACCATCCCTCAGGACACCATCCGCACTCTTATTGACTCTGTACCTCGACGTGTTTCTGCGTGCATCGCCGCTCGCGGTGGTCCTACATCCTACTGAGTCGATGCCGTGCGCATTGTGTAACCTGCATATCGGTTTGAAATAAACATCAATTATTCATTCGTGCCGTCTCTGTTTTTTCCCCAACTTTCATCCCTTTCGAACCACTCCTCCTTGGTGTTGCATTGTCACTGTCAGTCAGTGTATAACGGTCTAAATGGCTGGACATATGATATGTTGTCGTATATCATCTATTTATGGGTAAGATTTAGTTAGAATGTTGAATACGGTGAAATTTTGCTAAAGTTTTCTCATATTGAATTACTCTTCGGACACATATGTGACAACTACAAACAGAATTAGGTACGCATATAGCTACTGCGTGGGCCAAGGTTCACGTAGAAGTTGATGATCCTACCTTTCGGATAAGTGAATCAAACTACCAATTATACCGGTACGCGTAAAAATGCAAAAAATACGTACAATCCAGAAATACAGTCAAATTTAACGTATAAGGGATAGAGATACGACAAAAAGTCATAGGACCAAAGTTGTAGATCACTCCAAATTGAATGTGCCATCCGTTTTGTGATACGACTTACCATTTAGCCACGAAATACCTCAAAAGGAAGGTCTTCACCGTATTTAAAATTGCCTCCATATTTCGATATTTTTGGGGGGTAAAAAATAAACATTTTTAACATCTCGTAATTTTTACGTCAATTACAGGCTAAAAGCTATAATTTTGCTCAGTTTCAATTTTCTAGCTCGTCTGGCAGATTTTGCCGCCAACTTGATATGGGGAGGGAATTAAAAATTAGGACTTTCAGGAGACTTTTAAGCCCATGAAACCTATAGGTTATCGTTTAGGATAAATAAATCCGACTGCGTTCTTTTGCTGAGTCCCAAATTTGAGAATCCCAGCGAGGCCACTCAGGGTATTTTGAAAATTTTCTATTTTTCTTGGGTTCCTGAAGTCACCAGCTTCTCTGCTACCAAGTTTTAAGTTTCTAGGATGCCTAGAAGTGCCTCATTAATTCACGTCTATTTTAATTTTTATACCTTAACTTATATATACAGTAGAGTATACTACGTATATAGATAGTTAAAAACCAACTTCCATTTTTTAATATGGGTTATATTTAACCCCGTTCCCTATGAGTTCTAGGGGCGTCCTGCCCCCACAGTATATTTTCCAGATAGTAGGTAATATTTGTTCGCCTCCCACCCCAACGCGGGCCGAACTCGTACTTTAAAAATATCCTGAGTGACACTATTCATCTCAGCAACACCGAAAAGTATGGATTCGACACTATTTTCGATTATTTTCATATATCACTAACAAATCGCCCCTCCCCCAACACGAAAGGGGGCTGAAGTTGGACTTAAAAAATTCTGGAATGTCACTATTCACCTCAGCGACCGCGAAATCTATAGATTCGTCGCTATTTTGGATTATTTTTATATATCACTCCCCCTCTGACCCCCCACTCCAAAGGGGGCTGAAGTTGGACTTTAAAAATTTTCGGAGTATTACTACTCATCTCAGCGACCACGAAATCAATGGATCGACGCTATTTTCGATTTCTTTTAATATATCACTGCCCCCTCGCCCCCTTCACGAAGGGGGCTGACTTGGACTTTAAAAAAGTCCGGCGTGTCACTATTCATGTCAGCGAACCCGAAAAATATGCATTCGACACTACATTCTATTAATTTTATATATAACCCCCCTGACCCTCCACCCCTAAGGGTGCTAGGGATGGGTTACCCCCACAGTGCTCTTCTCCAGATGGTAAGTTATGAGTGTACCAAATTTCTTTGATTTTTCTCCAGTGGTTTAGGAGATGTGTCATTTATACACACACATACTGTACCAGGAAAGCCTAGGGCCTGGCCCATATCAATCGAAAGAAACGTTATTCCAGCATAAAATATCCGTCCGATGTACGAACAACTGAGCAAAGGAATGTTCCAGCATGTGCCAGACTCCACGAGTGCACTAGGCGAAGTCAAGTGACGTCACCAGTCGCTCGAAGCTCACCTCCCCTAGAGATATTTCTCGAAAAGAATTTTTCTTTTCGCAAGCTTTTCAACACCTTAACCAATTTCAACGGGACAAACGCTGAATTGTAGCGGACGTCATAAAAGTTAATCCCTGTGAATTTCGAATTAATCCATCCCATAGTTGTTGAGTTATAATAATTTAAAGTCTAAGAAGATTATGCACTCACGGTCACATGGCCAACAGAACCACCCCTCCCAGCGCCGGTATATATGTCAAGGCTAACAAGCAGAGCAGAGCAGAGCAGTACAAGGACGAGTACACAGACGTGTGTGTGTGTGAGTGTGACAGAGGGGAGACCGACCCTCGTACAGTATGTCCGCGCAGTCACGGTGAAAGTACTTCCGGAATACGAAGTTATATCGCCGACAAAATTATAAAAGACGTCGCACTGTATTTAGTATATCGCGTCGCGGCTACGGTCTAATTCTAAAGACATTTGAGAACATAATACGAGTGAACCTATTGAAGTGCAAATACCAAATATTTAACGTTCAGAGAGTATATCATTACGTGTAGACTTAGTTTACTTCACATGATGTTGAACCTCTACAATGAACAGAAACTAATGTGTAGAATTACCAGGACTCATTTCTTTTCGAGTATTGAACTGTGTTTCTTTATTCACGTAGTGTTCATGCCATATTAGTATACGACTTACAGTAGTAAACTGGGTGAATACTAAGAACTTTTTCTGAGGTAATATGACGTTATAATATAATAACCAGATATTCAGAAAATAATCCGTAGTGAATTAATGACCGTATTCAAAGGCTGTGATTATAGACTGTGATTTGCCTTTTTTTTCAAGTGTGAACTGTGTAATTATGGATGTTTTCAGTAACGACTTTAAATAGTATTTCATACGGAAAGGACTGTGATTATTCATTTAACGTCTTAAAGTTCAGTTACGCCATAAACTGTGTTCGACAGTAAATGACAGTGTCAGTGATAACTACTCGCATAAAGTGAATTTTCCGTGTGCGAAAAATCACCTTAACGAGCTGCAATTCTACACGATCCAGTTCCAGCAATCATCACCTCATCGAAGGACGTCAACATGGTGTTAATGGAACATCGCCGATCCTGATTCTCCACGGAACATTCCAGACGTCCGTCCTTCAACATTTGTAGCAACATTTCTTTCATTAAGTGAGTAGTAACAAACTGACTAAAATTTTCCCATTAATTTTGGAACAGTGGAAACTTCAGTGCCGCGTGTGAACAAATATTTCAGAGTCTTCATAATTTCTCAGAAGTTCATCTTTTGTGATTAATTTAATATTCAAATTTAATTTTCATATCTCATAGAAGAACTAGGCTTTTTCAAGTGTGCTATATATCAAGGTTTACAAACTGAAAAACTGAAAAACTTTCAACAGAAATTTGCAATTACAAGTGTGTGCTTATATTTAGAAAGACTTTAGGTGGAAATCTAATATCTCGTATTCTCACATATGGAAGACTTAGGAATCAGTGATATTCATTTAATTTTCATGAACAGAATTTAAGAAGATTACGTTTAAACTTTTAATTTCAATGCCAGATTTGAGTTCAATAATCATATTGCAGGGTGAAGAATCAATAAACAGTTAAAAAATTTATAATCATCTATTATTCGCTCTGCGAGTCTATCCTACTCTGTATCGGCTCCAAAACGAAGTTCCACTCCCTGAGGTCCTACTCATGCCCTTTACCCAAGAAATTTTCCTGTTACAGAGAGGATAGAATATGTAATAGATGACGCGCCAACTTAAGGGGCTCGATTTGGAGCCACGCCAAAAATAATAGATTGCGCCGCAGCTTTAGGGGCTCGATTTGGAGCCGTGCCATAATAATAGATGATGCGCCAGTAATAACAGATATAACCGCAACATTCAGGGTTCGATTCAAGTCATTTGAGTACAGGATTCGACTGCAACTATTACGAACACGAAGAACTTGTTGTATTTAATTTATTCGAATATTCCGGAAACATGGATAACTTACTTGCAGCAATCGAAGTCTTAGCATTAACGATCAGAATGCTAAGATTGATAGGTCTAATAACCAGATAACACAAATACAGGCGCAAATGGTAGAGTCTAATTCCCAATTGCAGGCACAGTTAACCGAGTCAAACAGCAAGGTCGAGGTCTTAACTTCTAAAATTGATAGGACCTTGGACACTAAGTTTGCAGAAGCCGATAAAGGCATTAATAAAAGGCTCACTGAATCCAGTGCCCTTATCGAGCAACGATTCCGTGAAGCTGGAACTCGCCTCGAAAAGAAACTTACGGACTGTAGTGCACAGGTCGAAGCCACTTTAAAAAACATGAGGAATCAGTTCGTTGAAAACTTAGAGTCTATCAAGGAAGAAATAAAGACAGAGGTCGTCAAGTCTTTAGACAAAGATCTTAGAAATATTCTTCCTTCCGTTCAAGCATTTTCCACTGAACTTAAAGATTTACGGACTGAATTTCAAGAATCCCATGGTAACATCTCGCAAGCTCATGTAAAGCTAGCTCAGGTGCAGGAAAACCTGCGAGATGCATTAAAGAACGACGTGGGCAAATTACGAAGCGAGATAGGATTAATTAAGAGCAGGCAAGGAGAACTCGACAAGCATATTACAGGACAGCTAGACAGCACGCATACCCAGATAGCTGCTTTCTGTAAAGTCGTACAAGTCATTAAAACTGACTTGAGAAATGAAATAAAACTTTTAGACGCCTCAATTAATTCCAAAATTGAAAACTTGTCTGAAGAAGTGAATCAAATTAAACTCAAAGAACATAAACTTTAAAAACTATGACGACTTTAAAAAGGCACTTCTTAAACGCTTTTGGGATTTTGAAAGACAACACCTCGTCAAGATGCAACTCTACTCTAGTAAATACAATACTTCAGTCAATACTTCCCGATATTCAGATTATTGTTTAATGCAATTAAAAAAATACAGTTTTTAGATCCACCTTTGCCAGATATCGAACTCATTCAGATCCTGACACTTCAATATCCGCCTCATGTTCAAGAGATACTAGTCGCTGCCAACATTAAAACATTGGAACATTTCGACGCTGCTTTGCGCAGGTTAGGTACGGCTAATATCCAATCTAGTCCGAAAACTAACAGGAGTCGAGAAATGAATACGAACTCTGCGGAAATAAAACCGCCGGAGAGAGAGGAACCCAGGACACGTGAAGAAGGCAGATTAAGCCCTACCAACCCAACCAGATTCCGGAATTTTAGACGTCCGAGGAATCAGGATAGACACCCTTACCAACCTAGGAATTCATGGAGACAGCGTGAAAACACTCCTGAAGGAAATCGTGAGTCCAGACGACGAGAATTCGAAAGTAGATGGAAGGATACACGGGGATACGTCAGGGAGAGAAATCCTAATCCTCATGAGCTTGGAGCCACGTCCCTGGAATACCAACGTCAATTCGGACCAAGAGAACAAAGATCACCTGATCCTTAATCAACAGGCGCTATTAAAAAAACGCCGATCTCACAATAGGGAGATTGACTACAGAACACGATGAGGACGAGATTTCAAACTACTGTACTGCTGTTATCAATTACTGGCATATTGACGATTCCAAATTACTATTCGAAGACGCACAAACACCAAGGCCAATCACTACCCGTTCATTACCTGTCATAACAGTACTCACAGGCAAAGTACAGGTGACTACGCTCATCGATTCTGGAGCGCAAGCTTCTTTAATTTCTGATAGGCCTGTGGACTCACTTAAAAATCAGAACAATGTTTTGTTATTGCCTGCAGCTCATATCAAAGTAAGAGGGATCGTTCCTGATAAAGTTGTTAAGTGTAAATCCCAGGCATTTTTAGAGTTTGAAATTAACAGTCAATAATTCGAACACATATTTTTGGTAGTATCACGTCTTAACTTCAACTTAATACTTGGATCAGATTTTATGATCAAATACAAAGGAACCATTGACTCTGACGCCAACCTCGTAAAATTAAAGAATAATTCCGTAGGACTACAGCTGGTAGGACAAAGCGACCTGGAAGTTCAAGAGAATGGAGCCCGTTTCGAAGAAGCTGGTTGTGACATCATTAAGCCCGCTGTAAGCGAGCTTGCGCCAGCCGTAGCAGAATGTAGAAAGGCTGACCAAAGTGAGGACGATGCAGAGTCCCTATTCAATGAGAACTCCATCATAGGTCCGGATTATATAATGTCAATAGCCAGTGTGGTTGAAGACTCGGAAATTAAATTATAATTGAAGGAGGCTAAAAATGATGTTCTACAAAAATTTGCATGTGTGTTCGATGACAAGCCTGGAGAGATAGCTGGCTACGAATATCATCTTAACGTAAATGACTTGTCCCCTTATCAGAAGAAGCCATATCCCATTCCAGAGAGCCAATTTAAAACAATATGTACCACAGGAAGAGTAAAGCCTGGAAAAGAAAATCCTGCGTATTTTCTTTTCGTCAAACCAAGGGGAAGATGTACCAGGAAAGCCTAGGTCCTGGCCCATATCAATCGAAAGAAACGTTATTCCAGCATAAAATATCCGTCCGATGTACGAACAACTGAGCAAAGGAATGTTCCAGGATGTGCCAGACTCCACGAGTGCACTAGGCGAAGTCAAGTGACGTCACCTGTCGCTCGAAGCTCACCTCCCCTAGAGATATTTCTCGAAAAGAATTTTTCTTTTCGCAAACTTTTCAACACCTTAACCAATTTCAACGGGACAAACGCTGAATTGTAGCGGACGTCATAAAAGTTAATCCCTGTGAATTTCGAATTAATCCATCCCATAGTTGTTGAGTTATAATAATTTAAAGTCTAAGAAGATTATGCACTCACGGTCACATGGCCAACAGAACCACCCCTCCCAGCGCCGGTATATATGTCAAGGCTAACAAGCAGAGCAGAGCAGAGCAGTACAAGGACGAGTACACAGACGTGTGTGTGTGTGAGTGTGACAGAGGGGAGACCGACCCTCGTACAGTATGTCCGCGCAGTCACGGTGAAAGTACTTCCGGAATACGAAGTTATATATCGCCGACAAAATTATAAAAGACGTCGCACTGTATTTAGTATATCGCGTCGCGAATACGGTCTAATTCTAAAGATATTTGAGGACATAATACGAGTGAACCTATTGAAGTGCAAATACCAAATATTTAACGTTCATAGAGTATATCATTACGTGTAGACTTAGTTTACTTCACATAATGTTGAACCTCTACAATGAACAGAAACTAATGTGTAGAATTACCAGGACTCATTTCTTTTCGAGTATTGAACTGTGTTTCTTTATTCACGTAGTGTTCATGCCATATTAGTATACGACTTACAGTAGTAAACTGGGTGAATACTAAGAACTTTTTCTGAGGTAATATGACGTTATAATATAATAACCAGATAATCAGGAAATAATCCGTAGTGAATTAATGACCGTATTCAAAGACTGTGATTATAGACTGTGATTTGACTTTTTTTCATGTGTGAACTGTGTAATTATGGACGTTTTCAGTAACGACTTTAAATAGTATTTCATACAGAAAGGACTGTGATTATTCATTTAACGTCTTAAAGTTCAATTACGCCATAAACAGTGTTCGACAGTAAATGACAGTGTCAGTGATAACTACTCGCATAAAGTGAATTTTCCGTGTGCGAAAAATCACCTTAACGAGCTGCAATTCTACACGATCCAGTTCCAGCAATCATCACCTCATCGAAGGACGTCAACATGGTGTGTTAATGGAACATCGCCGATCCTGATTCTCCACGGAACATTCCAGACGTCCGTCCTTCAACATTTGTAGCAACATTTCTTTCATTAAGTGAGTAGTAACAAACTGACTAAAATTTTCCCATTAATTTTGGAACAGTGGAAACTTCAGTGCCGCGTGTGAACAAATATTTCAGAGTCTTCATAATTTCTCAGAAGTTCATCTTTTGTGATTAATTTAATATTCAAATTTAATTTTCATATCTCATAGAAGAACTTTAGGCTTTTTCAAGTGTGCTATATATCAAGGTTTACAAACTAAAAAACTGAAAATCTTTCAACAGAAATTTGCCATTACAAGTGTGTGCTCATATTTAGAAAGGCTTTAGGTGGAAATCTAATATCTCGTATTCTCACATATGGAAGACTTAGGAATCAGTGATATTCATTTAATTTTCATGAACAGAATTTAAGAATATTACGTTTAAACTTTTAATTTCAATGCCAGATTTGAGTCCAATAATCATATTGCAGGGTGAAGAATCAATAAATTGTTAAAAGAAATTTATAACCATCTATTATTCGCTCTGCGAGTCTATCCTACTCTGTATCGGCTCCAAAACCAAGTTCCACTCCCTGAGGTCCTACTCATGCCCTTTACCCAAGAACTTTTCCTGGTACAATACATACAAACATACATTCATTTTTATATATATAGATTCATTGGTTCTATCGTACGGTGAATATTTGTGGTTTTTTGGGGAGTAACCAGTTCTGTAAGAATAAATAACATTCATTACGTCATTATTGCATTCATATTTTCTTGGAATGTGAGGCCAACTAATTCATTAGTGATGTAAGTCAGAATATTTTTTCATTAAAATGAAAACATCCTTTTAATTGAGTTAACTTGAAGAGCACTTTCTGTAAATAACAAAGAAATTCTGCAAAATATTGACCGGTATCAGCGGAATGAAAGATTGAATTTGCGCCAAAACTTCGAAGGCAATTTTCTCAGAACTGCTAATTTTGAGTTACGTCACTATTGTTCATAGTTAATGACAACTTGGAAACACAAACCTCACAAGTATAAAACCTTTCTTCACCCTTTCTTAGTAACCAATAATTGCTGGTCAATAAGTATTGAATTTTTCACGACGGCATTGTAATCAAAGTCGACTTTTAACCTATTAGGTCGTGTTACGTACATGTAGTACGTGTTGAAGAGATGTTAAATACAGAACAAAAATTGCCAACCGGACACCAGTGGGATCCGAACCCACAATCTCCCGATTTCGGTGGTCAGCTTGCTTGGTCGTGAAAGGTATTTAGCAAATTTAACCGTGATAAAAATGTATACTTTTATGTGTTGTCACTTGTGGACTTATAAGTCTGACAAAGAATACATGCATGAATTAAAAAACATTTTAAAATGATGTGCATTAAAGACCGCTCTTTTCCTGTTTCTTTTATTTTTATTCTTTTTTGGGGTATTTGGCACACAAACATCTTGCATACAAAGACATTTCATAAAAATACATTCTTATACACTTCTTATACACTACATCCTCCTCTACGAACCATGTGACCTTGCCGCGGTGGGGAGGCTTGCGTGTCCCAATGATGCAGATAGCCGAGCCGCAGGTGCAACCATATCGGATGGGTATCTGTTGAGAGACCAGACTAATGAATGGTTCATCTTCATCGAAAGGGGGGTAGCAGCCTTTCGGTAGTTGCAAGGGCGGCAGTCTAGATGATTGACTGATACGGCCTTGTAATATTACTCAACATGGCTTAGCTGTGTTGATACTGCTACACGGCTGAAAGCAACGGGAAACTACAGCCGTAACCACCTCCCGAGGACATGCAGCTCTCTCTGTATGAATGATGTACTGATGATGGCTTCCTCCCGGGTAAAATATTCCGGAGGTAAACTAGTCCCCCATTCGGATCTCTACACGAGAGGGGGCGATCATCAGGAAGATGGATACTGACATTCTGCGAGTCGGAGCGTGGAATGTTAGAAGTTTGAATCGTTGTGGTAGGTTAGAGAATCTGAAAAAGGAGATGGATAGGTTAAAGTTAGATGTAGTTGGTATAAGTGAAGTACGTTGGCAGGAAGAACAGGATTTTTGGTCAGGCGACTACCGAATTATCAACACGAAATCAAACAGGGGTAATGCAGGAGTTGGTTTAATAATGAATAAGGAAATAGGGCAGCGGAGAAGCTACTACGACCAGCATAGTGAAAGAATTATTGTCGCCAAGATAGACACCAAACCAATGCCCACCACAATAGTGCAGGTCTATATGCCTACTAGTTCAGCGGATGATGAAGAAATTGAAAGAATATATGAGGAGATAGAAGATTTAATACAATATGTCAAAGGTGACGAGAATCTAATTGTGATAGGAGACTGGAACGCAGTGGTAGGCCAAGGAAGAGAAGGTAGCACAGTAGGAGAATTTGGATTGGGACAAAGGAACGAAAGAGGAAGTCGGCTGGTTGAATTCTGCACTGACCATAATTTAGTCCTCGCCAATACTTGGTTCAAACACCACAAACGACGGCTGTATACGTGGACGAGACCTGGAGACACTGGAAGGTATCAAATAGACTTCATTATGATTAGGCAGAGATTCAGAAACCAGGTGTTGGATTGCAAAACTTTCCCAGGAGCAGACGTGGACTCTGACCACAACTTGTTGGTCATGAAATGCCATCTGAAGTTGAAGAAATTGAAGAAAGGAAAGAATGCAAAAAGATGGGATTTAGACAAGTTGAAAGAAAAGAGTGTGATGGATTGTTTCAAGGAACATGTGGCACAAGGACTAAATGAAAAGGCCGAAGGAAACACAGTAGAGGAAGAGTGGAGAGTCATGAAAAATGAAGTCAGTAGGGCTGCTGAAGAAATGTTAGGAAGGAAGAAAAGATCAACTAAGAATCAGTGGATAACTCAGGAGATACTAGACCTGATTGATGAACGAGGAAAATACAAGAATGCTAGAAATGAAGAGGGCAGAAAAGAATACAGGCGATTAAAGAATGAAGTGGATAGAAAGTGCAAGGTAGCTAAGGAAGAATGGCTGAAGGAGAAGTGCAAGGATGTCGAAGGCTGTATGGTCCTGGGAAAGGTAGATGCTGCATACAGGAAAATCAAGGAAACCTTTGGAGAAAGGAAATCTAGGTGCATGAATATTAAGAGCTCAGATGGAAAGCCACTTCTAGGGAAAGAAGACAAAGCAGAAAGATGGCTGGAGCATATCCAACAGTTGTATCAAGGTAACGATGTAGATAATTTCGTTCTGGAACATGAAGGGGCTGTTGATGCTGATGAAATGGAAGACCCAATTTTGAGGTCAGAGTTTGACAGAGCTATGAGTGACCTAAATAGGAACAAGGCACCTGGAATTGATGATATTCCCTCTGAATTACTGACTGCCTTAGGAGAAACCAGCATGGTAAGGTTATTTCATTTAGTGTGCAAGATGTATGAGACAGGAGAAGTCCCATCCGATTTTCGGCAGAATGTTGTTATACCTATTCCCAAGAAAGCCGGTGCTGACAGGTGTGAAAACTACCGCACTATTAGTTTAGTATCTCATGTCTACAAAATTTTAACACGTATTATTTACAGAAGAATGGAAAACAAGTTGAAGCTGAGTTGGGGGAAGATCAATTTGGCTTCAGAAGAAATGTAGGAACACGTGAAGCAATCCTGACTTTACGTCTGATCTTAGAGGATCGAATCAAGAAGGACAAGCCCACGTACATGGCATTCGTAGATCTAGAAAAGGCTTTCGATAATGTTGATTGGACCAGGCTATTTATGATTCTGAAGAGGATAGGGATCAGATACCGAGAACGAAGAATTATCTACAGCCTGTATAAAAATCAGTCTGCAGTGATAAGAATCGAGGGCTTTGAAAAAGAAGCAACAATCCAGAAAGTAGTGAGGCAAGGCTGCAGTTTGTCCCCTCTCCTTTTTAATGTTTACATAGAACAGGCAGTAAAGGAAATCAAAGAGAAATTTGGAAAGGGAATCACAGTCCAAGGAGAGGAAATCAAAACCTTGAGATTTGCGGATGATATTGTTATTTTATCTGAGACTGCAGAAGATCTCGAGAAGTTGCTGAATGGTATGGATGAAGTCTTAGGTAAGGAGTACAAGATGAAAATAAATAAGTCCAAAACAAAAGTAATGGAGTGCAGTCGAACGAAGGCAGGTGATGTAGGAAATATTAGATTAGGAAACGAAGTCTTAAAGGAAGTAGATGAATATTGTTACTTGGGTAGTAAAATAACCAACGATGGCAGAAGTAAGGAGGACATAGAATGCAGACTAGCACAAGCAAGGAAGAGCTTTCTTAAGAAAAGAAATTTGCTCACTTCAAACATTGATATCGGAATTAGAAAAAATGTTTTTGAAGACTTTTGTGTGGAGCGTGGCATTGTATGGAAGTGAAACATGGACGATAACTAGCTCAGAAAGAAAGAGAATAGAAGCTTTTGAAATGTGGTGTTACAGAAGAATGCTGAAGGTGAGATGGATTGATCGAATCACGAATGAAGAGATACTGAATCGAATTGGTGAGAGGAGATCGATTTGGCTAAATTTGACGAGAAGAAGAGATAGAATGATAGGATACATCTTAAGATACCCAGGACTTGTTCAGTTGGTTTTTGAAGGAATTGTAGGTGGCAAGAACGGTAGGGGTAGACCAAGGTATGAATATGACAAACAGATTAGAGCAGATGTAGGATGCAATAGTTACGCAGGAATGAAAAGGTTAGCACAGGATAGGGTGGCATGGAGAGCTGCATCAAACCAGTCTATGGACTGATGACTCAAACAATACACTACATTAAATAATAATTTTAGGAAATATTCTCAGCATCCGTCATATTGGCTAAATGGTTAGCGTTAGCGTTAAAGCCTCGGTTGCCGACCGAGTCGGGGATTTTAATGTCATCTGATGAATTCTCCTGGCTCGGGGACTGGGTGTTTGTGATTGTCCCAATACTTTCCTCTTCGTATTCAGACAACACACTACACTAACAACCACTACAGAAACACGCAATAGTGATTACATCCCTCCATATATGGTTGGCGTCAGGAAAGGCACTCGGTAGTAAAACAGGGCCAAAACCTCATGTGCAACATAGTTCGTACCCGTGACCCTGCAGATGTGGGAAAAGCGGTAAACGGAGGAGAAGAAGAAGAAGAAGAAGAGTAGTATACTCATAAGTCATAAAACACAAATTGTATCGACTGTCCCCCTGTATCACAGTACGGATTGTGTCCTTGGACACTTGGATTCTCTGGCAATGGCCATCATGGACGTTCTGGGGATTTTATCGAGAATGTTCTGCACCTACTGTGTGAACCGTGTGTCCTCATGCTGCCCGAACGCTATGAATGCAGTTTCTTCTTGGCTGCCTGTAATACACTCTTTTGAATTTTCTAACTCCTTCCGAACTTAGTGGACGAAAGACCTGGCAACTTTCAAAAACCGTGCAGTCTCGATATCGCTGTGCTTTGTATGTTTTTCAAGGATCAGATCGCGCTCTCATTCATTGCGTTAGTTGATAGTGACAATGATGTTTTCAGAGGGTAAAAGAACAGAACTTAATTCGCACATAACTTTAGGCGAAGAGCTTCATGCCCTCATATTCCTTACTATCCTGTGGTTTACAAGGATTTATTTAGCTTTGAAGATCCCCGAACTATGGGGAAAACGCATTATGATTTTAAATGACAGACGTAGTAAAACGAAACATACAAATTCGGTGCCATAATAGCCAATTAGGTCTTTGGTCCCCTAAGAAGCTTGTTTGTTGTCCATGCAGATGGCATGCGGAAACTGGATTGCCACATTGCCAGCGTGACGCTACCCTCAGGCTTTCTTAGCCACCTTGACCTGGTCCGTTGCCTCTCATATCAGACAGCTTCTCAGTTGGTATCATGAAGCTAGGGGAAGGTCGTTCCATCCCTCAGCCCAGAATTAACATCCTCGGACTGCCTGGGAATCCAACCCAGTGCCTCTGCTTAAGATGTGGGCACGTTACCCAAAAACCAAGTGTATGGCAGAGATAGCAAAATACATATAAATTAGAACTACCGTCCTTACATTAATCCGAAATACACATGCACAGTCTTTGTTATTAGATAATACTTGTACATTAGAGAGATTTAAAAACATCTCTTTTACACTAACGAATTGAACTAAAACATGTTGCCATATTTTTCCCCTCAGAACGTTTGAATTTAGTATAATTCTGATATCTATCACTATTAATGAAATAGAGTTAAATACATTTATCGCTATTCGTTCTACTGTAGGTACACTTACATTTCTTGACATTCGTATTGCGTGATCATTAACAGATCTATTTCTATTGATTTGACTTTAACATTATGCCGAATAATGTTAAATTTAATATTGTGAGCGATATCACCAAATATTTTATGATAGCTAACCTGATTGGAAAAATTCCTGTTGAGAAGTACGTTCACCTAGTCATTGGAAACATATAGAGCTCAGGGTGTGCAATTCTTATGCAGCTATAACTCGGTTGTCTGATCTTGTGTGCAGCAACATCACGTTATTATTAATATTATTATTATTATTATTTGATTACCCCAATGAAGATCTTTATTCATATTAACACCTAGGTAGTGTACCGTTCGACTTATCCAGCAGTTAACCTCAATCGAATTAAGACGAATGGGATTACTAGTAATGAAGTTAGACACAATGAATCAATTATATAAAATGTCAAGGAAATTGAGAGTAACGCAAAGTCGGAATGAATAAGATCGCAATGGCAGTGACCAAGATAAAATAGATATTCGAGTGATTAAGACCAACACTGTTTAAAAATCACAAATGAAAAGCTAACTCAAGGGAGTGGACGTGTTACGAGCAAGAAGCTGTATAAATGGTATAAAATATTAAAAACAGGAAACGGATTCAAGAAAAGAAAGCTATTTGCAACGTCTGAATAAGAATCTGATAGAAGAATATATAAAAAGATTAATCAAATCCGCGTGAAATATTAGAATATGAGACTTGTAAATTGATTAGCAGCGGCACAGAAAAACTGCTAAAACCAGAGAGGATATTCAACATTTCGCGATATAAACGATTAACAACTAGTAAAGCCATTCTATACGAGATAAACTTGAAATATTTGCAGATATATTGGAGATCTAATAGCAATTGAGATTATACGAACCAATATTCAACGGAATCAAGTGGTTAAATTATGTTAGAAGGCTTTGGAATTGTTGTTATGTCACAGCTGATTTCATCAATATATTTTGTCTTTTCAATCGAGAATTTGAAGGAAACCATGGCTTACTAAGAAGATTTGAGGCCGACATGGCAGAGATGCCCCCCTGGTACCCGATGACATCACGATGACCGGCCAAGCAGAATGACCAGAATCCAGAGCTGCGGAGGATGACCAAATGACAGATATCATTCTGGAAAGCGACAGAAAAAAGGTAACTTTCTTTAATAAAATATATCGATAAATATAAACAAGGTTGACATTTTTGTAGTTAAAGCCCACAGTAATAGGTATGTGTTTAGTGTCTTCAGAATGATTTAAATGATATTAGATTCTCGCGAGTGATTTATATGTCAATGGTATAAGGAAATAGGTAGTCTTCATCAGAAACAAGGTAAACCCCAGTTAGGGAATGTAATAAAGTGATAATAATGTATCATTGAGAGCAAGGAATCCCAATTAGCCATATTATACCGTATCATATGTGAAGTGTGTAAGAGGAATAATTTTAGGATCTTCGATACGCAATGCCAAGTGATTTTATGATATGTAGAGGTTATATGTTACCATAATAAGTTAGGATGTATGTTAGATATGGTTATACTGGCAGACTGAAGACATGTGAATCTTATTTGGGAAGATATTGATCCGATATGACTAATAAGGTTATTTAAGCGTCAAATAATGTATATATGCGAAAGAAATGAAATAATATGAAGTGATATAAGATAAAACGAGTTATGATGAAGATATTATGATGTTATATGAAGAAATTTGAGAATATATTGAAGGAATAAGTAATGCTACGATGAAATATGAGATGTAAATGATGTATTTGAAACGATAGGAAAGAAATATTGACGCACACTGAAGAAGGACAACAACAATACAGGAAATTGAGAAACGAAATAAATCGAGAGGCGAAGGCATCCAGGGTTAAATTTCTGGACTTGAAATGCATGGAAGTAGAAGAATTAGGTAAGAATCATAAATTTGAGACAGCGTTTAAGGTAGTCAAAAGGTTCTTTGGGGCAAGAGGATTAGGTGCAATGGAGTGAAGACAGACGATGGAGAACTGGTGTATGAACATTCTGGAATTGCCTCAAAATGGAAAGAATACATTGATAAATTTATATGGAGGAAGACATACACTTTGTGAAATTCTAGAAAATGAAGAGCTAGTAGATAAAGAAGGTGAAATACTCCTAGATGAATTTAATCAAGTAATAGAAAGGCTGAAAAACGGAAAGACGTCTGGGGTTGACGGTATACCAGCAGAGCTGATAAAAGCCACTGGACCGAGCTCGATAGCTGCAGTCGCTTAAGTGCGGCCAGTATCCAGTATTCGGGAGATAGTAGGTTCGAACCCCACTGTCGGCAGCCCTGAAAATGGTTTTCCGTGGTTTCCCATTTTCACACCAGGCAAATGCTGGGGCTGTACCTTAATTAAGGCCACGGCCGC
The DNA here is from genome assembly GCF_040414725.1 of Anabrus simplex. Lineage (NCBI taxonomy): Eukaryota > Metazoa > Arthropoda > Insecta > Orthoptera > Tettigoniidae > Anabrus > Anabrus simplex. The sequence continues at coordinate 375,571,559 of NC_090265.1, read as the reverse complement.
TTCCTTCCCACTCCTAGCCCTTCCCTGTCCCATCGTCGCCATAAGACCTATCTGTGTCGGTGCGACGTAAAGCAACTAGCAAAAAAAAAAAAAAAAAAAAAAAAAGCCACTGGAGACAATGTGAAGAAAGCCCTATTTGACCTGATTTGAAATGTATAACACGGGACATATCACATCGGACTTTAGGAAGTGTGTCACAGTGACCATTCCAAAGAAATCATCTGCTAATAGATGTGACCAATATCGCACACCAAACCTTGTAACCCATGCCTCTAAAATACTCACCAGACATTATCATGAAATGCATTGAAGGAACGGGGGAGTTGGCATTGACAGAAGATCAATTTGAATTTAGGAAAGGTAGAGGGGCTCGAGCAGCAATCCTAGATTTAAGAATAATTATAGAGAAAAGACTACGAAAAGATCTTGATACATTCATTGCGTTCGTAGACCTGGAGAAGGCATTTGATAAAGTTGAGTGGGATAAACTATTTATGGTGTTGAAGGAACTGGGTGTCAAGTACAAGGAGAGGAGGACAATTTAGAAATTGTATGAAGACGAGATAGCTGTTATACGATGTGGAGATTCCACCGCAGAAGCCTACATTAAGCAACTAGTTCGACAAAGTTGTTCGCTCTCACCAATTCTTTTTAATGCATACATCAAAAAAATCAAGAGGTGAAGTAAATGATAATTTGCCAATGACTGGAGGTCTCAAGATTCAAGGAGAAAGAATTACCATGCTTCGCTTTGCAGATGATATCGTAGTCCTGGCAGTAAACGAAGATGATCTGAATTATACATTAACAGAAGTGGAATCCACCTTCAACAAATGCAAGCCAAAGTCCTTCTCTGTAGCCGGCAGTATGAACCTCCTCGTTGTACTTTAAATAGAGAGCAGTTGACAAATGTACAGGAATTCACTTATCTTCGTAGAAAAATAACAGCAGATGTAAGAAGTGTAAGAGAAATAGTCAGCCGCGTTAACCAAGCTAAAATAGCGTTCAACAAGGAAAGGAAAGCTCTTTACATGCAAAAACATTAGTATGAGCTTCAGGAAACGTCTTGTAGAGATATATGTGTGGAGCGTACTGGTGTATGGTAGTGAAACCTGGACTATTAGGTTGGCTGATAAGAAACGTATAGTAGCCTTTGAAATATGGTGCTAAAGGAAAATACTGAAAATTCCATTTGTGGACAAAATCACTAATGAAGAAACGCTGAAAAGGATTGGAGAGAAGCCATGTTTATGAAATATGATTACTGACCGAAGATACAATTGGATTGGACATACCTTGAGCCATTAAAGTCTTCTGCACACAATACTGGAGGACAGTGTGGAAGGAAAGAACTGTGTAGGTAGACCACGGCTAGGATATATAAAATAAACATTCACGACAAGGGTTGTGATAATTTCTTGGACATGAAGAGATTAGCCACAGACCGGAGTTAATGGAAAGCCGCTACAAACCAATCTTTGGATCGAACACCACAGAAGATTACATGATCAGGTAATGCTTCACCGACTCTAATTCCCTGAGTTTTGTTTTCTAGAAATATAGCCATTCAATCAGCTACTACTTTTTCAAGTCCAATAGTACTCATCTTTCCAGTAGTCTCCCATAATACACCCTATCAGACACCTTAAATAGGACAATCGTGATATAGCTACTTGACCTGAATCTAAAATATATATGCAATATCTTGCTGAAATCCTGCAAGTTGAGCTTCAGTTGAATAACTTTTCCTAAACCAGAACTGCCTTCTACCAAACCAGTTAGCAATTTAACAAACATGTATAATATAATCACAAAGCATGCTTTACCAAAGCTTATATGAAACACACGTCAAGCTGACTGGTGTGTAACTTTCGGCTTATGTTTATCACCCTTTCCTTTGTACAAAGGGGGCTAATATAATCAACTCTTGAGTTATTTTCTAGAGCTCTCTCATGCAAACAGTAATCAAATAAGTACTTCACAAAGGGTACTTACTATATCTCAACCCATTGCCTTTAGTATATTCCCAGAAATCTTATCAATTCCAGCTGCTTTCCTTTTCTAGCTTTGAACTTTTGTATCCAATTGTAAATGTCATTGTTATCGCAGATAAATTTCAATACTTAGTATTAGTCACCTCCGCGACCTGGACATTTTCCTTGTAACCCACAGTCTTTATATGCTGCTGACTGAATAGGCCTACTTCTGCCTTCTGTAGATCCTCGCATGCACACTCCCCTTGTTCATTAATGATTCCTGGAATGTCCTTCTTGGAACCTGTTTCTGTCTTTGAGTACCTATACATGCCCTCCCATTTTTCACTAAAATTTGTATGACAGCGAATTTATGCTTGCCACCATGTTATCCTTCAGTTCCTCCTTATTTTCACAACCATTTCTAACTTAATTTCTTTCCAACCGGCGCCTCCTTCTTAGCCTCTTTACTTCTCTATTGTAATAAAACGGGTCTTTGCTATTTCTTGCCACATTTAAATGTACATTTCTTTAAACCCATCCCGCAGACTGTTCATATTTTTCTTTACCATTTTTCCACCGATCATGATTGCTTTTCAAAAACTCCCTTTTGACCGTCTTATCAACTATATGGTGCTGCCTAATAGTCCTAAACCTTCCTTTCCGTCATATTTATTTTTAACTACAACGAAAATAGCTTCGTGTTCACTTACACCATCCATTACTTCAGTTTCAGTTTTACCAGCACTATGTCCAGAATATTATTCCGTCCAGTAGGTTCCATCACTTTCTGACTTAGCTGTCCATCCTAGGTTAATTTATTTTACATTTGTTGGTCATGTTTCCTTGTGTTCGCAATTAATATTTGGTAAATGAGACAACTCTCTACAATCACGCTCCTTTCATTGTCATTTACCACTTAGCTGATTATCTTAACAAACAATTCCGCAAACGTAATTAACTAAATTATTTATAGCTATCTAAAATAAAAGTATAACACAAATAATCCATTTGAATACGAATACGAATTCACTAGTTACCAAAATGTATATGTATACACAAAATACGAACTTATCTTATAGAATTCTTGAAGCGTTTACTTGGTGTTACGTTCTATCATTATTATTTGCCTTTCTGTAAATAAATAAATTGATTAACTTCCATTTAATATAAAGTGTGCAGCGTTATCGTACGTTTTAGAACATAATTCAATTCACTATACAGTGTAAACGAGGAAAACGGAATCAAAGTAACACCATTCCTATCATAATTAGACATCTGTTGCTAATTACAGACTTCATTAAAAGCTAATACCATTGCCAATGTTTTCAGTGATAAATTACGATATATATGTATTAATGAAATTACAGTCAAATGATATCGATATTGCTGTCAGATACTGTCTTTGTCATGTTCATATATCATACATTGTCATGGATAATTATTACTGTCGTCGGACTGAAAGAATGTACAGTATATGTACACATACACTGTATCACCTACCTTGCTCTGCAAGAATATTCCGGATATATTGTCCACATCTTTAATATTCACAAATAAATTGTACGTCTGCTTTAAAGATGAAAATATGTTTGACAAACGTATTTTTGAAATACTGTAATAGCCTACATATGAATTTAACCGATTAAATATTCACAAATTGTGGACAATTATATTCCAGGCACTCGGGTTCGATCCCGGCTGATGTCGATTTTGAAGGATGCTCACAAATCTCATCACTACGTATCATTGTTGTTAGAATGTTGAATATCTCTGATGTCGCACTCAGTGTCACCTCACGAAGATAAATCAACTCCACCAGAATATCCGTTCTAGTAGAATTCCGCTTTCATTCCTAGATAGCAGCACGATCGGAATGTTGAAACTGGTAGGCAGGCTGCATAGTTGGAACGACGTCAGGAGGTCTACACCACGGTTTCCTAGTTTTGCACCAATCAACCAGTCACTACTGATCTGCATTTAGGGCAGTCGCTCAGGTGGCAAATTCCCTATCCTTTGTTTTCTTAGCCTTTTCTTAAATAATTGCAAAGAAATTGGAAATGTATTGAACATCTCCCTTGGTAAGTTATTCCATTCCCTAACTCCCCTTCCTATAAATGAATATTTGCCCTTGTCCTCTTGAATTCCAGCTTTATCTTCATATTGTGATCTTTCCTACTTTTAAAGACATCACTCAAACGTATTCGTCTACTGATGACATTCCACGCAACATCTCCACTGACAGCTCGGAACATACCACTTTGTCGAGCAACTCGCCTCCTTTCACCCAAGTCTTCTCAGCTCAAACTTTGCAATATTTTTGTAACGCTACTCTTTTGTCGGATGTCACCCAGAGCAAACCGAGCTGCTTTTCTTTGGATTTTTTCCATTTCTTGAATCAAGTAATCCTGGTGAGGGCCCCATACACTGGAAACATACTCTAGTTGGAGTCTTACCAGAGACTTGTATGCCCTCTCCTTTACATCCTTACTACAACCCCTAAATACCCTCATAACCATGTGCAGAGATCTTATCCTTTATTTACAATCATGTTTATGTGATTACCCCAATGAAGAGCTTTCTTTATATTAACACCTAGGTACCGGCGAGGGGCTGCCTGGCCGAGGCCGTAAAAGCGTGCTCGGTTCGCCCGGAAGGACGTGGGTTCGAATCCCCGTCAGGAAGTCGTAGAATTTAAGAAACGAGATTTCCACTTCCGCAGGTGCATATGGCCCTGAGGTTCAATCAGCCTATACCAAAATTGAGTACCAGGTTAATTCTTGGGGGCAAAGGCGGCCGGGCGTAGAGCTAACCACTCTACCCCATCACGTGCCACGGTTAACAATCGTGGAAGCCTTTACCTTCCACTGCTCCAAGGGCCTTCATGGCCTGTACGGAGGTGACTTTGTCTTTTGTCTAGGTACCGGTACCTCAAAAGGAACCTTCACGCCATCATCGCAGTAATTAAAACTGAGAGGACTTTTCCTATTTGCGATACTCACAACCTGACTTAATCCCATTTATCATCATACCATTGCCTACTGTCCATCTCACAACATTATCGAGGTCATTTTGCAGTTGCTCACAATCTTGTAACTTATTTATTACTCTGTACAGAATAACATCATCTGCGAAAAGCCTTAACTCTGATTCCGCTTCTTTACACATATCATTGATATATTGAACCCTTGGGCGACATAAGAAAACATAAAGGTCGAGTAATACTGCCTTGAGGAAATCCCCTCTTAATTATTACAGGAACAGAAGCTTCGCCTACTCTAATTCTCTGAGTTCTATCTTCTAGAAATATAGCCACCCACTCAGTCACTCTTTTGTCTAGTCCTATTGCACTCATTTTTGCCAGTAGTCTCCCATGATCTACCCTATCAAATGCCTTAGGTAGGGCAATCACGATACAGTCCATTTGACTTCCTGAATCCAGGTAGCTAATACCATACGATTATTATTATTATTATTATTATTATTATTATTATTATTATTATTATTATTATTATTATTATTATTATTATTATTATTATTGCACCAAGTAAAATTGGCAGCGATGTGGAAATAAGGAAGGTGCGGGCTTCAAGACCGAAGGCTGAATACCAGTGACGGGCAAGGAGAGCCATGACGCAGTCAGCGAAAACCGAGTCGTTGTAATGCTAAACATTTATTACAATAATAAGTGCGCACAAATAAAGTCCGTATTCATTTGGGGGACCTGCCCTCCAACAATTCAAATATTACAACTCTCAATTCTCAATTCTTAACAAACTCCTTTTAGTGACAACATGTTGAATTGAAAGAAACCCCGTTAACACATTAACTTTTACAGAAGCAAACCCTCTTACTATTCTATTTACTGAGGCTCTTAGCCTCTATTAACAAGAGAACAAATACGTTACATTCTCAATATAAGGCAACTCCCTCCCTAAGCCTAACGTTGGTTGGTAAGCTTTCCTACCTCCACGCTCGCGGCTAGATGACCAAGCTGCTTGCTCGCTCCAAGCGAACTGAACGAAGTTTTTCTGCGAGCACCGTGCCATCCCTCGGCAGAGGCGAGGAGGGGCAAGGTGGAGAGAGAACACGACAAGTGCGCAAGTCGGAGGAAGGCTTGCCAACACAATTTGGAGGGTAACACCAGGGCGGAAATAATTTCGCATTTCCCTGGGGCCATTAGGGAACGGGACAACATTTGTACTTTATTAAGATAGGAAGAAAAAACACACATGTTACAAAGATATAATATATGCAGATCGATCTGTATGAATTGTAAATTTAAAAGTTCATGACGAAGGAGAGTTCCTCTTGGTACAATTATTATTATTATTATTATTATTATTATTATTATTATTATTATTATTATTATTAGGTTGTATATAGCATGCAAACGGGTCGAAAATCCACACGCAAAGATGACACTTAAAGTAGGAAATCCCGCCAGTCTGGCACGGGCAGTTATGGCCGCTAGTTCTCTACTCGGGAGACAAGTGGGTAAGTCAGCCATCTTCAAGAATTTCTCCGTGATTTTCTATCTCCATACAACTAGCGGGATGGTACCAGTCCGAAGGCCACAGATGATTCATTCTAATTCCTAACCCGTATAATTTCACCTACAGCCATAAACAACACTACAGCGGTACATGTAGCTCACCCCATGGGATGTAGGCTACCGGGAAAGGCAGACACGAAACTGTAGAGCTCAACATGTCCTCGAACAACCCGGTATTAAAAGACATATGCTAAAAATAAAAGAAATAAAGTATGATTCTTGGAATTCGTAGTCGAATCCTAGCACAGCCCGCTGAACCTTTAAGAATGTGTAAATGGGACAGACAATAGAGTTGCTGGAGCACCAATTAGTTACAGGGCTGAATACCGACACTGTTTCATTTCTAGAGACCATAAACTGATAAAGAGACGTCCAAACGCACAATAATAATAATAATAATAATAATAATAATAATAATAATAATAATAATAATAATAATAATAATAACAATAATACAATCTTCTTGTCAGGCTGAGTGGCTTGGACGGTAGAAGGCCCCTAGTTGGTGGCAGAGTGCGGTGGTATTTGAAAGTGCTCAAGTAGGCCTACGCTAACCTCGTATCAATAAATTTACTGGTATGAGAAAGAACTCTTGCAGGGCAAAATTCCAGCACCACAGCGTCATTGAAAACCTTAACAGTAGTTAGTGAGACCTAAAACCAATAACGACTACTACTTCTTCTACTACTACGCCTGGTTTTCTTTAGCTTTAATCTCGCTTGATTGCACAGTCCACTACATGGTTCTATTAGGACTATTTCGGGCCACATCTAGATATATATTTACGCTCATGAGGTCTTTACATAGTGTGTTGACCCAACGTTGCTTAGGCCGTCCCTTTGTTCTTCTGCCGGCGACCTCTAGCTTGTACCTCGTCTGGACAATTGTGTCGGATCCTGCTCGTAAAACGTGCCCAAACTATTGGAGACATATTTCACGCATTTTCTCGTGGATTGGTCCAACAGCTCTGCTGGAAGATCATATGGACTAGTGCCCTTTAATGGCTTCATTTTCTTCAGAGCAGACTTGACCTCTTCGATTTCAATTTCCTCCTCTGGCCCCTTGGACAACAGAAGTGGTTGGTATTGACGGGTGGGCGAAATCGTCGGTTGAAATCTTCTGGAAGTAGTTTCGACTGCCTTCTCACGTTTATCTCCGGTCAAGAAGTAAGTTACCATTTTGATAATTGACGCTGTCGAATCGATGGATATCTGCCGTTTTTCAATATTTTAATTGGGCTCACCTTCACGTGTGTGATGTTTTACGTAGAGATTTGCAAACTACGGGTGCCGATGTATTGTCATGGTTACGATCTTCTTCGCTTCGCTACGGACTGTCCTGTACCCATTCCAACAAGGGAATGTTTTGTCGGCAAGAAACTCGTGTTACAATCTTTCTTTTTTTGCCAACTGCGTATTTTACATTGTCATTCCAAAACCACCTATCTCTATATATCCGCCGGCGTCCTGCTTTGTTGTTCCAGGAGTGATATGAGCAGACCCTTTCAGTTTCATTCAGTTTTCTTCCACGGTGGTAACTGCGGTAGTATAAATCGTACTATGACGTTGGCTTCCTTCTTTTTGAAGCGCTACCATTCGATTCTCGTTGGTCAAGTTCTCTCCAAGTGTTGGTTTGTATGTGGCTTAACGATTACAGATGAGCGATCGGGGCTGCGTCGCGAGTGTCTCATACGGCTTAACTTTTGCTTCGACCATGTCTTTGGAATATCGACGTCCGACAAAAGCGTAATCAACCTTGGTTCCATTTGTACCGATGGAGTACGTGATTGAATGTGTATCACACTTCTTGAACAAGTTTTCGTGGTGACCAGGTCATGAGTTTGTACAAAATCGAGAAATCACTGGCCGTCGTCGTTATTTTCCTATACCCATGTCAACCGTAGGCCGCAGGTCTTTCTTTGTGTGACCTACAGTACATGTCCATTCAGATCGCCAGTGATGATAAGGTGATTTTCTAGGGAAACTGGTCTTTTCTTCAATTGTCGCCCAAAAAATTTTGATGTAAGTTGACTGGCCTGTCTGAGGGGCGTAGGCACTTGAAGAGGTTTATGTTACTTCCATTTACAATATCAAGCGATCATCATACCGCTCAACTTCCGAGACACTGCCCACAAATATTTGCAGATATAACAACGCCAACACAGCTGGATGTTTCGTGGGTATCACTGTACTGTACATTACTTTGAAACAATATTCAATGTCACATGACTTACTCCCAGTCCATCGTATATCCTGCACTGTACATACGTCGATGCATCGGTTTTCGAGAGCTTTTGTTCGTTTATTGCACCGTCCAGGCAGAGTGCCAACATTGCGTGTTACAAGGCGGGAAGTGAAGGCCAGCTGTCGCGTCGCCACTCATGCGACGATAACCTTTGCACACTTTTCACGTTGACTGGGCCTCGGCAACCCACATCGCCTACAGGAGACGCCGTACTCTCTGAAGTAGGTTCATTACACAACTTTCCACGAATCTGTGACTATGTATTGATAATGAAAATAATAACCTAATTTCATACAGGGGCGTAGCCAAGGGGGAGTTACTCGGGGTTGTAATTCCCCCCTTCCCATGGAAATTTTACAGAAAGAAAATAAACAAAAACTGATAATAAACTGAATAAACATTCAGAGACATAACTGTAGAACCAACAGATCTGTTGAATCTATTTTCTAAGGAGCCTCAAAAGTTGGATTTTTGATTGTAAACTGAACTGTTGACCTTGATTGTATTGTTCTTGTTCTGTGTTTTAATGTAAGATTTTGTAGAGTACTGCAGTCTGAATGTCAACATAATTCATCAGTGTCCTTTTAAGAATGGCAGGAGGGCTGGTATGTGGATGAAATGGTACATGCAGCTCACCTCCATTGGGGGCGTGCTTGAAAAGAGCTGCACCACCTCGTGGTGAGGACACGAGTTTACTTTATCAGTGTCGTTATAATGATAAGTCATGCATCATGTGCGCAGCACCTTCATTGTGTTCTATCATCATTTCGTAAGTATAACCCCCTCCCCTCTCTATCGGCCGATCCTGGCTGCGCTACTCCTTCCGTACCATACTTGGCTATAACCTGTTTACATGACGGAGACATTTTCATTATAAAAACTGCTTTTCACGAGAGTTTAATCCTGATGTAAACAAATAGGCGGACCTTGCCTTTACACGTGGACATATACGTAGTTGACTGGAGAAGCAACCGTCGCAGTCACTCGACTGTGTGTGAGCTCGAAGGAAAGTAGTATGTCGCATTAATTTTATTTTATGTTAGTTTATTGCATTTAGAGGGTTTGGAAGAGTGCGCAATCAAATTAAAATAGGGTTGTCATATATACCGCTATACTGTATATATGCTTTTTCATGAAATAGTGATTAAATAACGAGAAATGAAGGCGCAAGGCGTGGTGTCATACAGGAAGTCTTCTTGTAGTGGGGGAAAGTCCCAAGCTGTACAGCGTGGAGATACGGTGTTGCATCTTGTAGTTATCAGTGAGTCAGTATTCATAGTGAGAGAAATGGAGCAAGAGGTAGGTAGGACCTTCGTGTGTAATAAAGCACAAAAGAGGAAAACCGCTCAGAAGTGACCATAGGCAGTGCATTGTGAATGTGTTCAATAAACTAAGTGAACAGAATCCATGTTTAGTCGTTTATTCAGAAGTTCAGATCTTCGCACTGTTGTCGTATGTGATGCGCAGCCCTGTACGTCTCAACACGAGACGTTGACGGGGTGGAGGTCGGTACTGCACGCTCAGCGAATCACAACTCTTTCTTTGGCGGAGGCGTGGACATACCACGTTTACATCAGGATTAAACTCTCGTGAAAAGACATATAGGTGCATGCCACTGCCGGATAAATTTGTTGAGAATTGTACGAGAATGTGATGAAATTCGGACATAATTAATCATATATCGTCGAAAAGAACTGTAATAAAACCATAGCGGTGCTAGTGGTAAGTATCGTTTTAAGAGGAAGTACAACTGGGTCAACCATCCTCACTTAACAATAATCAGAGGGAACATGGGAAATGTCCGATACTTCGAAGCATATTGAGCAAGTGGCTGCGGGGTTTGAGTCACGTAGCTGCCAGCTTGGATTCGGCAGATAGTGGGTTCGAACCCCACTGTTGGCAGTCCTGAAGATTGTTTTCCGTACTTTCCCATTTTCAAGGCAGGAAAATGGTGGGGCGCTTCCTTCTAACTCTTAGTCCTTTCCTATCCCATCGTCACCAAAAGACCTATCTGTGTCGCCTCTTACGACAGTCATGGTGTTTGTATTCTACTGTTCCTACCACAGGGAATATTAAACACAGAATGAATGTTTCACCCAATCAAGTGAACAATGTATGGTTTCTCAGTTCACATGATATCAAAATAAAATCATGTCGGAAATATAAGCAAGCACTATAAAGATATATGTATACACATGGTAAACTTGTTCCTGTAGTGAAAAAAAAAATAAAAAAAATAGTTGCAACATACACGTATCATATAGTACAGTATGTGCCGGGCAGAGTGGCTCAGACGGTTGAGTCGCTGGCCTTCTCACCCCAACTTGGCAGTTTCAATCCTGGCTCAGTCCCGTGGTTTTTGAAGGTGCTCAAATACGTCAGCCTCGTGTCGATAGATTTACAGGCACGTAAAAGAACTCCTGTGTGACAAAATTACGGCACCTCAGCGTCTCGGAAAACCGAAAAGTAGTTAGCGGGACGTAAAGCCAATAACATTATTATTATTATTATTATTATTATTATTATTATTATTATTATTATTATGTCCGACTCGTTGGCTGAATGGTCAGCGTACTGGCCTTCGGTTCAGAAGGCCCCGGGTTCGATTCCCGGCCGGGTCGGGGATTTTAACCTTCATTGGTTAATTCCAATGGCCCGGGGGCTGGGTGTTTGTGCTGTCCCCAACATCCCTGCAACTCACACACCACACATAACACTATCCTCCACCACAATAACACGCAGTTACGTACACATGGCAGATGCCGCCCACCCTCATCGGAGGGTCTGCCTTACACGGGCTGCGCTAGGCTCGTAATAGCCATACGAAATTAAAAAAAATATTATTATAATATAGTATGTAATGAGGAATGTAGTTTGTTGCAATAATTTTGAAGTTCATATTCTCTGGACTCGAATGTTAATCGATTTTTGACTGCTCCAAGTTTTCATAGCGTATGATGTTCTCTGGGTCATTAAAAATACTTCATTTAAAAATGCCAAGATCATTCTTTACTTTCATGTTTTTATCTATAGAATTATGCTGAATCAACTGAATGCCTAAATGCATAGAGATTGAATTAGGTCAGTACGTATCGGGCGAGTTGGCCGTGCGGTTAGGAGCGCGCAGCTGTGAGCTCGCATCCGGGAGATCGTGGGTTCGAACCCCGCTGTCGGCAGCACTCAAGATGGTTTTCCGTGGTTTCCTCATTTTCACACCAGGCAAATGCTGGGGTTGTACCTTAATTAAGGCCACGGCCGCTTCCTTTCCATTCCTAGGCTTTTCCTGTCCCATCATCGCCATAGGACCTATCTGTGTCGGTGCGACGTAAAGCAAATAGCAAAAAAAAAAAAGTGCAGTACGTATCCATGAATTTATGTATACATGTACTGTAAGAATATGAAAGCTCAGGAAAACTCGTACTTTATAGGAGGTAGTGTATTTGTTTCTGGAACATTTGACTGGGAAATAATCAAGAATATCTCTTTGATCTGTCTCGACGTTTTGTGTCCTCTGTTATTAAAGTGGAGGTCCTCTTTCCACCATTTCCATGTCTTTTAATCTAGGTCACATTTATATTTTTCATCACTTTGTGCGTTAGATATTCCAGATATTCTCTGAAAAATTCCAGCCGCTCTCATATGTGTTATCATTATTTGTCAGTTACCGAACTCGTAGTGAAGTTGTAGGGCTAAATTACCAGCGTTAGATTCATATGAATTAAATCGCTGTCATATTCTTCTCCCCTCTGGACTTTTCCCAATTACTTGGTGTTGGCACCATACGCAAATTTAGCCCAGTTTTATTTCTGAAAGCCTGTTTGACGCCAACACTATGTAAAGAGATGTATTCACTGTTGCATGTTTCTGTGGTGGTTAGGAGGATGATGTGTCATATGAGAATGGAGATACGGAGCGAGTTGGGTACGCGGCTTGCGTCACACGACTGTTAGCTTGCATTCGGAAGATGTTAGGCTCGAACTCCACTGTCGACAGCCTTCAAGATACTAAGACGAACACGAACACCCAGCCCGCGGACCAGAGGAATTAACCACGTAAGTTTAATATCCCTAGCCGGGTAAGGAACTGTGGAGCTCCAAACCGAAGGCCACTACTCTGACTATTCACCAAAGAGCCAGACAATCAAAACCCAATCATATTGGGCACAAACATGTGATTAATGGAAAATCTCATTTTATGACTTCAACGTTTCTCCGTAAGTGGACAGTGTTGTGAAGGACTACACTTTTGAAATACATGGGTGGGTAAAACAAATACCTTTCAATATCTGGGACCTGTGATTCAAGACAATGCAGGACTTGGTTAAGGCGTTATCAATAACGGCTACGAAAAGTGGTGGGCAACAGCTGGGGTTGTTCGAAGGCTGGACGACAAAGAAAGTGTATGAACAGAAACTGAAATAAAGATTCTACGATGGTCTTATGAAGTGGACAGGCTGAACAAAACCCGAAAAGACGTTATCCGTCGATCTCTGACGGAAATCAAAAGGTACCCAACTTGGATGATATGATAATATTGAAAGAAGGATCAACGAGTACGTGGCTTAACGACATGAGAGGATGAACCAACACTACGACCACCAAAATTAAGAAGGACAGCTGTAGTTAAGTAGCTGTAGTTAAGTAGTGAATAATTTGGAATGTGCCAGTACTAATTCTGCAAGTGTCAAAGATAGAATGTATTGAAGAAGAGCGAGGATAACTGACTTGATACAATTGGGAAATAGTTTTGAAGAAGGAGACTATTGGAGAACGCAATGTAAGCTGGGAAGAATACTGCCGGTTCCTTTTAACACGATTCGGAGAATAATTGCTTTGCTTCCAGCTCATATAAATGGCATGTGACATCGTGTGTATGCTTGGTACATGTGCCATTGTATGTGGTTGAGGTACGTGTTTGTAATTGATAGGAGTAACGACTGGAAGGGATGCAGGTGAGGCCCGAACGTTGGGTAGCATTTTCATGAGCACTAAACCATGGCAAATACTGTATTTTCTTAAGATGGTCGAGAATGGGATTTCAGGCTACTTGACTTCTCAATCATGTTACTCTCAGTTGTTCGGACGATTGATAGCGTACGCCAGGGCCTCTCAAACGCCCAAAATCTCACGCGTGCAGATAGAGGCGCAAGAGCTCCGTGCACTGTGCATCGCTGCCGCTCGGCATGACTCGGATCAACGCTTCGTCTCTGGGCTACTCGGCTAAGCTCGGCTCAACTCGCCTATGCTCGGCTCAAGTCAGCTTGGATTTGGAGCGCTACGGCGCAAGTGGGGCAGAGGGAGACAGGCGGAGCGAGCGAGACAGGCGTGAGGAAAGAGAGAGTAAGCGCTATTGCTCCAAATCGAGGAGTGGGGGGTCTGCACTCTGGTCAACCAAGCCAAGTCGTCTCTTGCACCGTGCACAGTGCATGCACCACGCGCATGCACCCTGAGAGGCCCTGGCGTACGCTGCCAGCTTCTTTGGCGCTAAGTCTTGCCTTCGTAGTGTCATTGGTGGTAGTTATTGGTTTAAGGGGAAATATAACTATCTATCTTCTTTTAATTCTAATAATAAAAATATATAAAACTTAGTAGGCCGTACAAGGTACACCCGCCTGACTTATTGGCGTGAAACGTCTCTGGTGTATTGTAGTTAAAAATGATAAACAAGTTGAAAATTTTATATCGTTTCATTTATTCATTTAAAGTTTCATTTTTACAATATTTAGTGTTACCGAGTTTTCCGAGAAGTAAAGTGGGAAAGAAGCGTGAGGAGTGAATAGTTGGATAAGAATGAACCAAATTTAAAATTTGATAATATCTACTGAAAATTTATTTTCTTTCTTTTCTTATTGAGTAATCATTCAAAATACACAATAACAAAGATTTAAGAAGAGCGAAACATTATCAAGAAATACAGGGAAGCTAATAAGCTTAGCTAATTTACAATCAGGGGAGAAGGACTCCCATTTCTTATACAAGACATAGAGTCGAGGTTAGATCAATAGGTCTTATATAATTTTACAAGTTTTGGTGAGGCACTAGCCTTTACTAGCGAAGTTCTCCAGCAGAATTCGGACTACTAAACGATACATCATATTGACAAACGGATTGTACCATAAGACGCCTCATTTAGCGGTCTAAATGGCTAGTTTTAAGATATTTTTTCCTGTCTCATCTATTTTTGGGTAAAATTGAGTTAGGAACGTTGAATAGGGTGAAATTTGGGTAATGTTTTCTCACAGTGCATTGCTTTAGGGTACTAATGTGACAGATACAAACATAGAATTTGGCTCACGTATGGATACTAGGTTGGTCAATGTTCGTGTAGAATTAGATGATTCTACCTTTCGTATACGTGATTCGAACTACGAATTATACGTGTACAAAGAGCAAAATATGGATATATTCGAGAAGTAGAGACAAATCTAACATATAAGGAATAGCGATACGACAAAACGTCATAGGACCGAAGTTGTAGATCACTCCAAATTGAACTGAGATTGTGCCATCCTTTTCGTGATGCGACTTAACGTTTAGCCGTGAAATACCTCGAAACGGTCCGGCTCCATGGCTAAATGGTTAGCGTGCTGTCCTTTGGTCACAGGAGTTCCGAGTTCGATTCACGGCAGGGTCGAGAATTTTAACCATAATTGGTTGATTTCGCTGGCACGGAGGCTGGGTGTACGTGTTGTGTTCATCACCATTTCATCCTCATCATGACAGGCAGGTCGCCTACGGATGTCAAATCGAAAGACCTGCACCTGGTGAGCCGAACATGTCCTCGGACACTCCCGGCACTAAAATCCATACGCCATTTCATTTAACCTCGAAACGAATGTCTGCACCGACATTTAAATTGCTTCAATATTCCGATATTTTTCGGGGGTAAAAAATGAAATATTTGAAGTTCTTGGAAGCTGTCCGTCGATTACAGGCTAAGGCATCTAATTTGGACAAATTTCAATTTTCTAGCTCGTCAGATAGATTTCGCCTAATATTGCTTTGGGGAATGGTGTGGGGGTGGGGGTTGGGGGGGTTGGGGGTGGTAAAAATGTGGGCTTTCAGGAAACTAAAACTAACAAATATTCAGGTGATCATTATTACACATGAAACGGATAACTGTACGAAAATTTCGCCAAAATAGTCAATGTACAGACACACGGTCGTTACGATTTTAATTATATACATAAGAAATCTGCTCTACGTACAACACTTTTTGGGTTATGTCCACTGGACTTAGCCTGAAAAACCGTCCGTTCATGGTATCTCCCTTATTAATCCTCCTATCGAAAAATTGCACATGTGAAAAAAGTTTTAGAAATGGATTTCCATTAGGCTAAGGTTGGTCGATTTCCAGTAAGTTTGGTCGTGTGTATATTGTGGCAGAGTAAAATCACTATTTCGATTCTCTATAAACCCCCAGTCCATTCCAGGAATTCGAAATGGCATGGACCTAAAAGTCTACCCGTTGACAGGTGGATACTAAATATGAAGTTTGGTTGACTTATCTTCAGTAGTTTCTAAGACTTACTCTTTACACGCACCCGCTTGTTCGTTAATGACATCTTCCTTATTAATTCTTGTATCAAAATGATTCATATTAAAAAGGGTATAGAAATTGATTTACATTAAGGCAGGTAGATTTCCATTAAGTTTGCTTTTGTGTATTTTGTAAGAGTGCAAAGTTACGGTATCGGTTTCGTGTAAATCCCCCTTTGGATTCTATATATCAAGTTTGGTAGAAATAAATCCAGTAGTTTTCAAGTTATCGACAAAAGGACATACAAACAGACAAACATATAAGAGTATTATTCGTAACAGTCGTTTGCTGTAGCAGTCTCTTATTCAATATTCAAGCATGCTCATCAAGTGTCCTTATTTCGTTCTGCGCTTTCGTCACTTTATTGTTACTGACCTACATCTAATCAATACTGCAAACAACACCACTCAGCATTTCAACACTTGCATTCCCACCAACTCTAACACAAACAGAAAGACCTTGCCTTCATGTAATCCCATATCATTACCCAACTCCCCATACTCAACTAAGTACACAACTCCTATCTTCCCTAGCTCATTTGAATCTTATCATACTATCCCCTTCCCTTTTATACCCACTCTTCCCATATACATACAAAACTATTCCACCCCCCTACTCCCTTGTCCAACCTCTAACTCAGCCTACTCTCGTAGGCCTTTTTTGCCGCGCATAAATATCTGTTCAATTCACCCCCTTTTTCCCACTGCTTAATAATCCATCTCAAGATTGCTTTCTCATCCCCCCTTCCCAATATTTTCCTATGCTCTTCACTCAATAATCCATGTCTTATCTCCCTCGTTTCCTCGCAATCTCTTAGCAAATGAAATTCATTATTCTCTGCTCCACAAAGTATACATCTTGTCTTATCCCTCCCCTGTATCCAACTTGTATTCCTTAGCAAACCTAATAACCACCACATCATTCCATATCGTTTTGACCTATCAACGTATCTAATATTCAACCCTGCTATCTCCTCTATTTTCGTCAAAACCTTTAACGAATTTCTCAGTCTGCTTTCCCCTAATAATTTCTGCCTATGTATATCTCTAATCCTCCTTTCCAATATCTTCATCCCTCTAACTTCTGTCTTCGACCATACCTCCCCCCACAGGTGTCCTAATCCTATCCTCTCCACATATCCCTTTATTTTTTCTAGCCAGCCCCCTCTATACATGCTCTTACATTGCTGTTCATACGCTGCCTGGACTATCTTCCCACCTTCCTGTCTTTTTAAATTCATCCAGTATCTCACTATTCTTTTTACCCCCTCTGATTCCAAATCCTCCCCACACATTAGTTCCGCCCCTGCATTTGCTGTGCACCTCGGTAAGCCCATTACTAACTTAGCAAAACTACTAACAATCCTTCTTAGTTCCTCTCTTTTCTCATCCAGCCCCCAAACTTCTGCGCCGTACAATACCCTCCCAAAAATTACCGACCTTAACACTAGCCTCAGGGTTTTATAACTGATACCCGGATATTTGGTTAGCATGTTTCTGACTGAGGCTAGGGCTGCCAATCCCCTGTTTTTCGCCCTTCTGGTCTGGTCATTCCACGTTCCTTTGTCATAAAAAATAACTCCTAAATATTCCAACTTCCTTACCTGTTCCAAACTTTCTCCCTGTATTACCCAATTACCTTCTATCTTTCTTCTTTTGTCTACCTGGACTACTAATAATTTAGACTTATTTCCATTAATTCTCAATCCCCATTTACTCGCAAATAGCGTCACTGCATTTAACGCTCTATTCATCCCCCCTGAAGTTAGCGTCATCAATAATACATCATCCGCAAATATCAGTCCTGGTACCTCTAAACCATTAATTACCGGCACAGCCCAATTTTCAGCCCCAAATCCCTCTAAAATATCGTTGATAAATAAAATAAACAGTATTGGCGATAATTTACACCCTTGCTTTAAACCCACCCTGGACTCTAAGGGTCTACTCAGTCTCTCTTCTCCCAATTTAACACAAAACCTAACCACCCTATATATTCCTTCCACTGCCCTCAACATCTTTTCTGAAATCCCTAACCTGCCTAATTTCTCTAATAGGGCCTCTCTATTCACCTTGTCAAAAGCTTTCTCAAAATCTATTGCTGCTACGTAAACCGTACTTCTAGCCATACTTTTATACTTTTCTAGAATAGTCTTTACTATCATAATGTTGTCCACCGTTCTTTTCTTTTTCCTAAATCCTCCTTGATAATCTGTCAATATTTCATTTTCTTCCGCCCACCTACTTATCCTGTTCGCTAGCACTCCAGTGTATATTTTACTTAAGGAATCCAGCAGAGATATGCCCCTGTAATTGTTCACACTACTCCTACTACCCTTCCCTTTGTATATTGGGCATATAATTCCTGTTTCCCATTCCTTCGGGAACTTCCCTCCCTCAAATATCTTATTGAATAGTTTAACTATGCCCTCTATCATTATCTCATTTTTGCCAATTTCTTTCCAAAACTTGTTATTTATACCATTACATCCCCCGGCCGACTTTTCTCTAACTCTGCTTATCACTCCCTGGATTTCCTCCCTTGAGATTTCTTTATCCAGATCATATATTGCCACTCTCCTATTCCTCCAAATTACCTCTTTCCGCGTCCCTCTTCATCCTTCTTCCCCTTTTTCCCCTAGTAATTCATCAAAGTGCCTCATCCATTGCTCTTCCTCAATACTCGTTTTCTCTTTATTCCTTCCATCCTTAATAATTTTATTAATCTTGCCCCAAACTCTCTCAAAATTATTTGTCTTGCAATCCTTATTTATGGCTTCAATTTGTTCCTCTAGCCACGCTTTCTTGTCTCGCCAATTTTCTTTTTATACTCTTTCCTCAATTTACAAAAAATCTCCCTTTCTTGGTCCCCACCTTTCCTTCTATAATCTTCTAACGCAATCATCACCTTCCTCCGCATTCCTTCACACTCTCTATTAAACCATTCTTCTCCCTCCTTCTTATTTCTCTTACTAGATCTCGTCTTCTGCGCTATTATCTTTATTGGATGTAGCAGCAACTCTAAGGCTTTATCAGTATTATTCTCTTCTAAGGCCCCTTCCCACCTATATTTCAGGAATTGTAACTCCTCTTTTACTACTCTATTCCAATCTCGGCCCACTTTCTCTGACCATTTATACTTATTATATCCACTCCCCCGTTTATCAATCGTCCCATCCAGCTTCCTTGTGCACTTCTCTTCCCCCCTTTTCAACATAACCCCCACCAGAAAATGGTGTGATTCAATCCAGTCTCCTATTTCCATTCTTACAATATCCTCAATCATCCCCTCCGAGCTCAAAACCATATCTATCACACTACCACCCTTCTCAGTAACATATGTCAATTTCCCCATCCTGTCCCCCTCTATCCACCCATTCAGAATATATAAATTTCCCACCGCACACATCTCCAGGAGCTTCTCTCCGTAACTATTTATAATTTTGTCCTCACTCCTTCTACTTTTCCGCATACACATTCCATCCTCCCTACTATATACTGGGCTCTGTTCCCCTATTCTCGCGTTCCAATCCCCGAATAACAACATGTCTTCTTCCCCTGGAAACATTCCTCTTATCCTACCAATATCTACCAGTAACTCTTCAAAAAAATATTTATTTGCATATGCTGAATTACTAGGATGGCAGTAAACAAAGGCTAGATTTATTTTTCTCCTCCTTCCCTCAACCCCTCCCATATTCAATCTCATCCATATGGTTTCTTTCATATCGGTCTCTATATCCTCCACCATTTCAATAATTTCTTCCCTAATTAGCACTATCATCCCTCCTGGTGCGCGGCCTCTAGTCCTCTCTTTTCTTCTATATTTATATTTTATCACAAACCCCTTCCATGTAATCTCCTTCCCTATTTCCAGCCACGTCTCCAGTAGTGCCACCACATCGAAACTTTCAATTTCTTCCTGCACTTTCTTATTTCCTAATTTGTTCATTAATCCCTCTATATTTACACATCCTATTTTCCAATATAGTTATAACTTTCCCTCACTCCCTTCTGTATCTCCCCCTCTGTTCTTGCTCCTGGTCATTATCGACCTATCAGTCGTTATCGCCCTCTCATCTCTTGTCTCCCTCCCATCTCTTTTAACCGATCTATTCCCTTCCCCCTCCTCCCTATCCTCCTTGCCATTCCGACCGTTTCCCCATATATCCTTCAGACTGATACTTCTTTTCTTACTCAAAATTGCTTTACCTTCCTGTTGATTCGTCTTCCCTTGTCCTTTCTCGCTCACTAAAACACTACACTCTGCTCTCACGGTTTCTTGCTGTTCTCTCTCACTGACCACTTCACTATCTTGATCTTCTGTATCCGGACTGCACTGCCCGTTCTCTTCTGAGATGATCTCCTCCCTTTCCACGTCTCTCCTCCTCCCCTTTTCTTCCTTCTTCTTCTTCTCATCTTGCCTTGTCAACTCGCCGCCCTCAGCGCTCTCGTTTGCGTCCATCTCCTTTAGCTTCGCCACTGAATGCACTCTAACCCATCGCCCGTTTGTCACCTCCAACCTCAGCCCTCTTATTCGGGCCTTTAGCCCCTGGTTCCTCGCTCTCCATAAGTGCCTATTCAAGATCCTCATATTTTCACTTCCTTTTCTTCCCATGCCTCCTTTCACCCCTATTTTCAGTCCCTGTAAATTCTTACTGTTACCTAACACAATTTCTGCCATTAAGGTTGAGCACAATTTAACCCTAATTGGCCTCCGACCTTTGGTTTTACCTACTCTCTCTACATCGTCTATGTCTATCTCACTAAAGTTTATCTTCATTGTATCACGTATAACTTCCACCACCTTAGATATCAGTTCAATCTTGCTCTCTCTCGCCCTCCCTCAACTCCATATATAAATATGGCTTTCTTCAATCTCTCCTGTCTGTACCCCTCCGCTTCTTTCTCCATCTTCATCACCTCCTCTTTCAGATGTTTCACTTCCCCTCTCAATAACTCGATTTCTTTCTCATTATTGTCCACTCTCCTGCTCGATTCCTCAGTCTTCGTTTCAAGCCATTTCTTCATGTTCCCTATCTCCTTTCTCTGCTCCTCCATCATGTCCTTAATTTCCTGCACCTTCTCCCATTGACACTTTTCCTGCATAACTTCACTTACAACCACCCTGAGTGCGGCCAAATCCTCCGTACTATATTTTCCACTGGTATTTGTGCCTGGGTTTACTTCCACCCCCCCAATAACCAGTAGCACCGCTATCACTGTCACTACCAGCACCGCTTCACTCATTTTTAATCCGTCCGTACTTATCACCAATCCATTCCTGGTCTTCTCCTTCTGCCTTGCCTGCCATTTCCCAATAGCGGCCCGGTACTGTTCAATGCCGACCATGTTTACAGCACGCACTTCACTACGCAACCTCTCTCCTCAACCGCTCGAGCTAGACTGACAAACATATAAACAAACAAACAAACAAACAAACAAACAAACAAACAAACAAACAAACAAACAGATACTGAAGCTAAAAATATGCAGATGGTCATTATTACACCTGAAACGGATAACTGTACTTAAATCGCCAAAATAGTCAATGTACGGGCTCACGGTCGTTACGATTTTATTTATATAGATACCATCCTCACTGATTTTTCAATCCGTTAAGGCTGTAAGCTGTTGATTATTAACTAGTGTCAAATTGACATTGCTAGACCCTCTTCTGCTTTGGAAAGTGTACAGGGTGGATTCTTCATTCATTATATGAAGATGTTTGCTGATCAGGTATTCTTGCAACATTCTGCCTCTTGAGTTTATTAGTCTGTCATGGGGGACACGGAAAGAGCCTCCCCGAAGAGTGTATGATTTACATTTGGGCGTTCCCTGGGCAACGGTGAGGTGTTAACACCGGCTGATCTTTCCAATCCAGAAGTAACATCAACTATTATATAATGACATCCATAAGTCGGGAAAGGTTCTTTTCAGAACCAAAAATGACCATCATATCTATAAACATAGAAGGTATGCCAACTTGTAAACAACAGCTCTTACAAGAACTTTGCCGAACAACAAACTGTGGTGTAATATGTGTACAAGAAACTCATAGGGATGTACACCAACCACGTTCTAGAATACCAGGTATGAAATTGGCAGCAGAGAGATCGCATGGCCGATATGGTAGTGCAGTCTTCGTCAAGCCAGATCTCCAGATACTCTCCACATCAATTACAGAAGAAAATGATATAGATCACAGTGGAATTGAGCAATTCGGTTATAGTTTCCATCCATATACCTCCTAATGTAACATTCTCATTCATGCCACCTAACAATCTCGATGATTGGAAGGTATCTTTCTTCATTGGCGACTTCAACAGCCATAGCAGTATTGGGGTTACGAACAAGACAACGAGAGTGGTGAGAATGTTTTAGAATGGGCTGAGGAACACCATCTGTCTCTTATCCATGACAGCAAGCTCCCTTCCTCTTTTAACAGTGGTAGATGGAAGCGGGGTTATAATCCAGACTTAATATTTGTGAGTGAAAAGATAGCACATCAGGTGTTAAATCTGTATGTGCTCCTATTCCGAATACACAGCATCGCCCAATACTGTGTCAACTGGTAGCTGCCATTAGACCTTAAGAGGTCTACTTTAAAAGGAGATATAATTTTAAGAAAGCTAACTGGGAAAGATTCACCAACTTACTGGACGAGAAGATCAAACCACTCAATCCAATTCCAGAAGCATATGAAGAGTTTAATAATATCATCAGGGAGTGTTCAAGAGCTACAATCCCTAGAGGACGTAGAACAAACTACATACAAGGTCTAACTCAAGAAACCTCTGCTCTCCTAACAGAGTATCATAAACTCCTCGAAGAAAACCCTTTCAGCAATGACACCATCACAAAGGGACAACAAGTAATTTCTTTTATTTCTGAAGTAAAACGGTCATAGTGGTTAAGGTTGATGGAAGAGATTGACATGGGTAGAAGTAGTCAAAAAGCTTGGCGATTACTAAGACGACTCAGTAGTGATCCTAATAAAACTTCAACACATTCCAGTGTCACAACAAACCAAATAGCACATCAACTTCTACGAAATGGATTACCATCAAATCCATGTTGGCTTCAGAATAAAGGAATTGAGAGGGATTATGAGCAGGAGACAGATACATTCACTAAACCTTTTACTTTATCTGAGCTGAACAGAGCAATAAATCAGTGTAAGAATGGTAAGGCTGCCGGCCTAGATGAAATATGTGTTGAGCAAATTAAGCAATTTGGACCTGTTGCTAAACAATGGTTACTAGAACTGTACAACTGTATAAACACCTGCAAGTTACCACGTGTGTGGAGGAAAGCCAGAGTAATCACAATTCTCAAACCAGGAAAAGACCCAAATGATGCGAAAAATTATAGACCTATCTCACTGCTGTGTCATCTGTACAAGATCCTAGAACGGATGATACTGGAAAGACTTACTGTGATCATTGAACCACTTCTTATCCCAGAGCAAGCAGGATTCCGTAAAGGAAAAAGTTGTACTTCACAGGTCCTCCATCTGACACAGTATATCGAAGATGGATATGAAAATCATAAAATCACAGGGGTGGCTTTTATCGACTTATCTGTTGCATATGATACAGTTAATCATCGTATACTGTTGCGCAAATTATACAACATGACAAAAGATTACAAGATGATTCAAGTAATTTGCAATCTTCTACAAAATCGTAGGTTCTTCGTTGAATTTCAGGATCAGAAAAGTCGATGGAGGAAACAAAAGAATGGTTTGCCACAAGGCAGTGTTCTCGCCCCTATGCTCTTTAATATCTATACGAATGACCAACCTCTTCCAGTTGGCACCAGAAGCTTCATATATGCGGATGATCGAGCTATTGCTACTCAAGCAAACTGCTTTGAGGTTGTATAAGAAAAGTTATCAGAGGCCCTTTCTGAACTATCCTACTACTACAGAGGAAACCAATTGAAGCCTAACCCATCTAAAACTCAGGTATGTGCCTTCCATTTAAAGAACAGACAGGCGTAAAGGAAATTGCTGGTAGTATGGGAAGATACTCAACTAGATCACTGCCCAACACCACCTAAATATTTAGGTGTAACTTTGGATCGTGCTCTCACCTACGAACAACACTGCATGGACATCAAGCAGAAAGTGTCAGCTAGAAACAACATCCTTCGCAAGTCGTCTGGAACCAATTGGGGTACACATCCAAAGACATTGAGAACTACAGCCCTGGCTCTGTGTTACTCCGCTGCAGAGTACGCTTGCCCTGTTTGGTACAGATCAAGTCATGCTAAACAAGTTGACATTTCTCTAAATGAAACATGTCGACTCATTACTGGCTGCTTGAGATCAACTCCGCGAGATAGAATCTACTGTTTAGCTGGAATCGCCCCACCAGATATAAGAAGAGAAGTTGCATCCATGAATGAGAGAACTAAAGCACTTGCCTCATGTGCACACCCATTGAATGGATATGACCCTGCCCACCGAAGATTGAGGTCTAGGAGGAGTTTCCTGAATACAACCGAAGATTTAAACGAATCTGCTCAATCCACAAGGTTGAGATTATGGAGAACTAGAAATCCTCAACTGGCTGTTGGATGCTACCAATTGAACATCTCCCTTCAGGACACAAGCAACATTGGTCTACGTGGAAATCGTTGAACAGGCTTCGCACTGGGGTTGGTAGATCAAGAATCAATATGGTAAAGTGGGGCTTTCCTGGCACATCCAGACAATGTGAATGTGGTGAAGACCAAACCACAGCTCGTTTCATGAACTGTAGTAAATGTCCTTTAAGTTGCACAATAGAGGGCTTGATGGCTGCGACACCTAATGCCCGTAATTTGGCAAAATTCTGGGCAGACACTATTTGATATGTATGTCATTAAGTACCATTATGCTATGTAAAATGTATGCTTCTGATAAATAGTCTGTCATGCCATGTAGTAGGTCTAGAATTGCTGTCAACAGCAACGTGTAGCCCTAGTCTTTTTGAAAATTTAAGTATTTTATCAATCTTCACGAATTCCTCATCTAGTTGTTGAGTAATATCACAGTACATACTAACTATGTAGAATCTTACTTTCCTATAAGATATTTCTACAACAATGTTGCCCTCGTCTGATAACCGTGTAATAAGTAGAGCATCTATTGCATTATTTATGACAGGTACGGCGATCCTTTTCCTTCCAACAACTGCAGTATATATTCTGTAGCGCTTCGTTATACCAAGTACTCTATTTTCAATTACATAGGGTTCTTGAACGATCAGGATAATCTGACCCGTCTTCGTTGGTTGACTGCATTATATTGTTAGTCGCCATCCGCGAGTGCGAAAGGTTTATTTTATGTATATATGTATGGTGACCATTTGCCTGATGTGAAAACGGGAAACCACGGAAGACGAGCTTCATGGCAGGGAACTTCCGAATGCAAATCTCAAAGGTACGTGACCCAAGACCCAACTATGTAGCCAACTCACAAGGTAGGAAAATTGAGATCTGCCTAAATCCATGTTTATACATGGGCACCTGCATTTGGCGTCCAGGTAAAGTGAAGGCTCCAACAGATGTACAAGCAGTCATTAATGAAACGTTTGAGAAAGGACACGATAGTAATACAGCATAAACACAAACAACTTCACACAGGCAAAAATACTGATACAGGATGGCACAATCACCTAGGCTGTTTTGCTGATTTTGTTGAAGAACAAGTCTTAATTAATTGGTTTCTCACTTGATTGAAATATGAAATATAACAAACCACTAGTAAAGATATAACTGCCACATGAGACATTCTTACAGCGGCGCGAAGCCGGAAGGCGATACTTTTCTGTTAACAAGTAACGGTGAGGTAGCTTGAGTGGAAGGATGAGGGAGAAAGATTGGCGGCTCCACTATCCACTTCACATCACAGTCGCAATCTTCTTAGTAAAGGATTGTACGGTAGGCTACTTGTAGTCGAGTGCACCATCTTCCATTCTTACGAAACAGCTTAAAATTCGTGGCAGAGTGGGAATGAATCCTGCTAACCAAACAGATTACTTCTTAGAGTCGAGCTTAGTGAAGCAGTTGGTTATTCGTTGTCCGTCTGATCGGTCCTCGATGAGGTCGGTGTATTTTGAGAGTGATTAAATGACGTGACAACTCCTTTTTGTTAGCTTCCGTACATTATGGTACTCATATGGAACAAAAACTCTGACACTCTGGACTGCGTTACGACAGTTAGTGAGTAGAACAGACGTTAAGCGAATAT
Organism: Anabrus simplex; assembly: GCF_040414725.1. Taxonomy (NCBI): domain Eukaryota; kingdom Metazoa; phylum Arthropoda; class Insecta; order Orthoptera; family Tettigoniidae; genus Anabrus; species Anabrus simplex. Next base: position 375,545,009 of record NC_090265.1, on the reverse strand, counting down.
AATTAATTCCGCATTCAGTATGATGTGTGTGACAATGAAATGTGTACGAATCCATTTTCGTTCTGTACTTAACAACATCTTTCTAATATGTACTATATGTACTGAACACGTCCTAATACTTTGAAAGTTTATTTCGAATGAAATGTGTTTTTTTCTCTCTAACACTAGGGCTATCATATTTTTGAAAGAAAAAACGAGAACTATAACGTTTTATTAAAAAATAACCTTACCTTAGAAATATAACTCGCTGGGCGTTAGATTAAGATGCTCTGGCAATGGGCTCCTTTATTTACCTTTTTTCTCTTTTTAGAATGCAGTTTATATTTGGTATTTTCATTTTTTATCTGTTCATACAAGTGACTGCATCTGTAGGCACAGTTACTTTTTAGCGTAGTTTTCACACTTTCTTTCACTTCTTCTCCAAACATTTTTCGTGAGAAGATTCTTAGTAAACATGCTGATGTTCCAGGCCAACACCGTATGTATTCCATAATTATGAGGAGATTTGAAGTTTTAAATTCACAGTTTTTAAGGAAAGTGAAAATTCTGGAATTAATATTCTAAATCGCCTGGTACACTTTATTAGCAACGTGTTGAATAATATGTATGTTTTGATTATGTAGTACCGTATTGCATTATCACAACCGCAATGTATTGTCGGGTGTTATTAGTAAAATGATTTGAGGGATTCACATATGACAAATGAAGCAGCAGATGCATTTCTCCTTCCTAGTGTTTTAAGATCGTACCAGCTCAGATAGGCTTCCGGCGACTGTAGTAGGGGAAAGAGTTAGGAATGTGAAGAAGTTATCCAGGGCCACAAGTAAGTTGTACAACCCCAGCATTTATTTGGTTATTTTATTTATTCGTGTCAGACGTACTAACATATTACATGTAACAAGTTTTAACAGCTTCATTTCAAGTAATACTAATCCCGTATTGACTATAATCAAATAGTGAATATTTAAGATAAACTTAAATATTATACCCAAGTGGTCCGCCTATTCAATACAATTTATAAATTTTTATATTAGTACATGTTCCGTCCCCTAAGGGACATAATCAGCTGTAATAAATTAACATTAATATACCAGAATTAAAAATAGATATTACTAACATTGGAAAGGCACATTAAAATATTGATGTATGGTTACGACATTTAAAATAAGATCTTAGAAATTTTGTTAAAATTGTAAGTCATATAGTCGATAAAAACAGTTGAATTGTCCATTATATTCTTGATAATATTCTTGGGAAATAACAGTTGTGCTTTATAAAATCTTAAATGATCAATTGTTGTGAATAGCACCCTTGATTTTCATCTCTTGATGAAAGATTTGTTAGATCTTTGATATGCATTCCTTAGATAGTATATACATTGAATGCTTCAGAATTTAAAGTCACCTCGGGGACGTAGTGGTAAAGTTCTTTGTAGAATTGAATATTATTTTATCTGAAATAAAAATGAAAAACTAAGTGTAAGTAACGAGAAATGGAAGATAAAATGAATATAATGTAATATACTCGTGTTACTTACTCCTTATTATTGGCCCCGATGTGCGGAGAAGGACTCACATCTACTGAGGTAAGTGTGTATCTGATTTAAAACAAGTACTGGTAGTTTCTACGCTGATCGGGAGTGTGAAGTGGAAGTAGGGAGGGGGGAGGGTGGTGGTGTCCTAGTCCTAGGGTGAACGACCTGAGTGTCACCGAGCGTGTGACGTGTTAGAGTCTGACGTTTTTTCGTAACTCTTGCTTTTATTAGTTCTTCATATAATATGTTATACTTCACAGAAAGCTCATTGGTATTATTTGTTGGATTGTTCCTTTGGTCTAGATAAATGTAAATGTCTTCATATATGTTCAGTAAATGGCCTTAATTTATAGTTTTCAGTATTTTAAGGTCATTGTCTACGTTTGTAAACATGTCACAACTACAAATACAGCGTTTTTTCTTCTTATGGCTGTGGTTATTGCTTTAAGAGGAAGTTTCACTGTGCAATGTCCACTTTCGCAGCGTAACAATTAGTGCTTCTTGCTGCCGTCATCGGAGGCCAGGGTTCGATTTCCGGTACTGCCACAGATTGAAGAATGACAGGAGGGCTGGTTGGAGGTCAATATGACACAGGTATCTCACCTCCCTCGGCGGTATGCCTGAAAATAGCTCTACCACCTCGGGATAAGGAGAGAGGTTTTGTCTGCCTCCACGGCTAAATGATAATCTTACCGGTACTTGCTTTGATCCAAGGAGTTATGGGTTCGATTCCTGGCTTGATCGGGGATTTTAACCTTGATTGGTTAATTCTTCTGGTTCGGGGGTTGAGTGTTTTGGCCTCTTCAGCATTAGAATTCATCTTAGGTAGGGAACCATCATCACAGGTACGCAGGTTGCCTATAGAGCGTCATCTCAAAAGACCTGCACCATGCCTCTCTGGAAGCCATACGCCATTATTATTATTATTATTATTATTATTATTATTATTATTATTATTATTATTATTATTATTATTGTTACCGTGTTTTTGTGGTAGTTATGCATGAAAGAAGGTGCTGGGTGGTGAATAGGTCTCAAGCTACTGAAGTGAAATTAATTTTAAAATTTAACAAGGTTATATTTTCTTTTCAAAATTAGGTAACAACAAATAGAACAGGGACTTAGTAGCCGAAACACGATTGAAAAATACATTTACATAGGTACCCCATTTGGGGCTTCAAAAGTCAGAAACATAATTCTTGAGCAATGAGCCCAACCTTACAATGAACACCATACAACAAAGGGGCCGAAAACCCCCAAACATGCCAGAAACATTTGCTTCCAATTACACCCAAAAGCCTCCTTGAGGCAGAAACACAATTTTCAAGAAAGGGCAACTTCCCCCTAAAATACAAGCCTATCATAGGCCACTCCGAACTCCACCTTTAAGCTGTCCTCCAAGGACATATACACAGGGGTAAAATACCCAACCTACTGAGGTCTGTTAAATGACAAGAAGGTTAATGCATGACCTCTAAAATACAATTTGAGAGGAGGCGAACTTGCACTCCCAATACACATTGCTTAAGACCTACTTGGCCCTAGGCCGTTAATACAAGGGCTAATCCCATACTAAAGAGGTGACTTAAGAAGAGAACAATTTGTTTTACGTTAACGAAGAATAGGTTGAGAAAACTAAGTTCACCTCACAACAATATGAGTGGGAGCTCGAGAGGGTTAGCACTCTCTATCCCAGTATGAAGCTTTAAAAGAGAATATATGAAAAGAGTAGTTACATTTTAGGAAAAGGTTACATGGTTGAACGCTTAGAACCCGCCCCGAAAGTTAAACTGCTGAGCTAGCAAAGAAAGAAGTTATAAATCGGCCATTACCTTGTTGTTGACCGCTGCCGAAGAAAGAGGCGCTTCCCGCCCCCTGCTATGTACTTTACACACTGAAAGATGGATCAGAAGTGGCGCAGAGACCCAAAAATCAGCAGTTTATATCCTCTCGCGGAAGGTTCTAGGCGTTAGGGGAATGAAAACACCCGCCCACAATAATTTTATTGGCTAGGGTACAGAAACATATCCAAGTTGGGGGAAAATACATCGGATTGGTCGGAAATTACTAAAAGAAATTCGGGATTGGATAAACCTAAAACAAGGGGAAAAAGAGGGGTATACAGCCAACTTAAACAATAACAGAAGGAAATTTAACAAGAAACAAACATTTGAAATAAAAATTTCTCCAACAAAATAGTTCTTTGACTCCGCACTAGGGTGCACTATTGTTGATCTTCAGTAGTGTCCTCTAGGAGAGAAAGTTTACACTTCTTACTTCAAGCGAAACAAAAACACATCAAAAATGACACAGTTCAAAAACTCAAAATTTTCCACGTGGTGACATCTTCTGAGAAGGTAAAGAATTAACAGCGTAGATAAAGTTCAGACTTCCTCCAGCAGAGGAGTTTCACCTGGCGCAATTTTTAAATTAGCGGCGTGGAGGTGTACCGCCCGGTACAATTATTATTATTATTATTATTATTATTATTATTATTATTATTATTATTATTATTATTATTATTATTATTATTGTCATTGGGCAAGTAGCTTCTATTAAAAGGGTGAAAAAGAAAGACTCTCTGGGCTTGTCAAAAGCTAATAACGCCGGGTCGAATGAGAACAAGTCTTGACCGAGAATGACCGGATAAGAAAGATGAAAGTGAGGAGCCTGACACAAATAAGTGGAAATAATGCCAGACTCATCTACGGGAACCGTGGTTGCCAACCCACGCTCCCAAATTGAGAGTCCCACCTCCCCCTTTTAGTCACCTCTTACAACAGGTGGAAGATACAGTGTGTGTATTCTACCACCCCATCCACAGGGTATTCTATTGCTACTATAACTTGTGTTTTTGTAGCGCCGCCCTGCCCCCGCCCCACCGCCGAAAAATCATAACCCCCCTTTCCCGAAAAGTATTCCTAGGTACGGCCTTGTACGGATATCTTCCAATTTTTCATATAATGGCGGTTTGCTCTTTGACTAGTTAAAACAAAAATCACCACCACCATAGATCCCTCTGTGGCCTTCGGATCTCAATATCGTGGGTTAAGACTCGGCAGAAGTACTCGAATTTTTGAATTTTTGAAGGGTGGAAGGAGGTCCATTCAGCACTCCATGTCTTACGATGTCGGGATGTAAAATATCTTTGGTGGCACAGTTGGTGTTAACTAGACAAAATTAATTAAAAGTAATTAAATTTCTGTCTTAGGTCACCCGAATGGAGTTCTGATTTCTCTGCCATCTGATAGTGGAAAACATAATGACGAAATTGACACGCAGACAGCCTAAACTGTATCAGTTGAACATATCAGCACACAGTGGATGAGGCATAGATTTTGTGTTGTTTTGGGGTGTACTATCCACCCCACGCCCGATTAATTCCCACGTGTTTGGAAACACTCTGTATGTATTTTAATGGTATCTTTATTCTTTAAATTATGTCTATCATGTATTACAAAACATTATACAATAACACTACTAACTTCTTCTTCTTCTTACATGTTTATCAACATCCACAGACAATCACCGGTCTCTGAATGCCATTACTAACCATCACCCGAACTTCCAACATCACAGCCGAAGCTAAAACTGAGACAACAAAAGAAACTTTCTTTGCTATAGCGTGTGCCAGTGGACAGATGTCAAAATACTTCGTCCATCATAAGGTGATAAAGGACTGAGGAAACTTGCTGAAGTACGATACAATAGGAACAACTGGACAGAGAGCAATCAGGGAATGATGATATGGAGTAGATTAGGAAATAAACCATCTGCTGGATTGGTACATGTTTACATCCTTTATTATATAAATTAGGCTATAATTACAGTCGTGTATTACAACACATTATATACAACATATAAAACATTCATAAATAATAAATGAAACGGGAAATACAAGAAATCATACATTTGCTTTAGTAGCATAATGCTCCTCACTAAAGCGTGAATCAGCATTTACCACTGAGACATGGTCTCTCGTAGAATACATTCCAATCGAACCTTATCATGGACTTAATTTTTTTTCGGAAATTTGAAGGAAGTATGAAGTCACACCTATTATTAAGCGGATTATAACTTAATCGATGTAAGAGATATAATGAATCAATCAGTCAATTAACTTTACATTGATTTAATGGTGAACTTTACACCTGGCTTACTTTTTGGAACCTTATCCATTTCTGTGATCAAAATGCTTTCAGCTTGTAGCACGAATGGAAGCCAAATTAAAGAGTACAATACAATATTTTCTATGACTTTATATTTTGAAACCCTCGTTTTTCGCGAATTGAATATTTTCTCTCCCTTCTATCTGAGTGAACTATATATATTTTTTCTACTTTCTTTCTTTCCTTGGCATACCATAGCCGAGAGATTGTCATTGACTTAATATTTGAACTTTCCCTTCAGTCAACAACCACCATCATATATCTAATCTTAATAATGATATTATTGGTTTTAAGTCCCACTAACTACTTTTACGGTTTTCGGAGACGGCGAGGTGCCGAAATTTTGTACCACAGGTGTACTTTTACGTGCTAGTAAATCTACCAACACGAGGCTGACGTATTTGAGCACCTTCTAATACCACCGGACTGAGCCAGGATCGAACCTGCCAAGTTGGGCTCAGAAACCCAGCGCTCAACCGTCGGAGCTACTTTGCCCGGCTGCCTGATCTTCAAGGCGGTCGTAGTTCGATTCTCTACCAATGCATGTGGGGTTTTGGAGCAAAAAGTTGCGTCAGTTTAGTTCGGACTCTTCGTAGAACTCCATCTTTCCTTCCTTCTTTGCTACTTTTATCGTAGAGGCAGAATATTGTCTCTAAGAACGTCAGGAATATATATATAATTTTGAGGACGCCCAAAGTACATTTATAAAATAAATTTCAATAACTTTTCGCTTAAATATTCTAATTAATTTTAGATCAATTGTCACCAATTTTTACAAGTAAATTCTGTAGTATTGGAGCATGAAGTTGCGTCAATTTAGTTCGGACTCATCGTAGAACTCCACCCTTCCTTCCTTCTTTGCTATCTTTATGGTAGAGGCAGAATATTGTCTCTAAGAACGCCAGGAATATATATATATTATTTTGAGGACGCCCAAAATACATTTATAAAAGAAATTCCAATCACTTTTCTCTTAAAAATGTGAATTAATTTTAGATCAGTTGTCACCAGTTTCTACAAGTATATTCTGTAGTACGATGATATCTAATATTCTTAACGATGTGCTGAAAGTAATGTACCATAAAATTTAGAACAGTTTCGCTATTTACGAGAAGAATAAAGCTACATGTTATTTTCTTCAGTAACACTCGAAGCATAATTTTCGCGCAAGATACATGCCATCTATGCTGTAGATATATGGTGAAGTTAACAGGATATTTTCCGTTGTTATTGCTTTACTCAAGGATATAGAGATATCGTAGTGTTGAGTCCCATGGACGTATTGCGTAAATATTATTACATTACCTATGTAGTGTTTTGAATTTTAATTTGTTTGGGATAAAAATAGTGGAATAATGTATCATGCTGGAATTTATTTTGAAGGATATTCTCAAAGGCTGGTTAGATCTTCAAATTGCACCAGGCGACCCTGCGATGACGGAATTTTGTCCCACGGGAATTCTTTAATATGCTGGAAGCTACCGACACAGAATTGTTGTCGCATTTGAGCACCTTCAAACGCTACCGACCTCAGCTGGGATCGTACCTGAGTCTTGGGAACAGAAGTACAACAGTTAACCGACTACGCCACTGAAGTTGGCAGAGAGAGAGAGAGAGAGAGAGAAAGAGAGAGAGAGAGAGAGAGAGAGAGAGAGAGAGACCACAATGTTATCGGTATTCTTATTTTAGTGCTAAATGGGTAAAAGAGCACCGTATTATTTTTCTTCTCCGCCCTGCACGACACATCACAAAGTAAGCTTGTAGTTTTATGTGACTGCTGATAATCATAGGCATGGACCTCCACTTTTAAGAAGAGTCCAATCTACAGGGACATGAACAAAATAAAACGCATGGCGCAACAGCCCATTAGGGCCTAGACCTGTCAAGACGACTGCTGCCTATCCAGATGGCCATCAGATACTGGAGTGCTGAATGGTCAGCCTTATTGCTCATCTTTGTTTGACCAAATCTGCTGCTTCTCGTATCAGACAGCTCCTCGAGTGATCTCGCGAGGCTGAATTAATCCCACCCCAATACTCAGTCCGAAATTAAAATTCCTTGAATCGAACTCGGAGTTTCCAGGTAAGAGGTAGGCAAGCTACACCTACGGCACGGAGCTGGCACAGGGTCATGACATTTCATGTTTTTAAACTCACACGCATTGTCACTGGATGAGAAGCTAGTGAAGATGAATCTAGGCTGTCACACCGTGACGTTATATTACACTGCTCGCATTTGAGCACCTACCACTTGAATTCAGCCATGTATCTGCTAGTTCGTATAATGCTAGAGTTTTTTATTGTCAAATTCGCTATGCAACAGAACGAGAAATGTAGAATGGGAGAAGGAACCAAGATGAAGGATATAGCTTCTAAAATGAAACCGAGTGAATGATATAGTGTCACTGGCGTAGCATCTGGGATGGAAATGAGAACATGTCTCGAGGTTCGAATAGAGATGGCAGATTTAGGCGAAAACGGTGTGCGGCACGAGGTCCGAGAGGAAAAATAAGGGAAGTCAGATTTATTTAGGAAGATAAAATAGTTGGAGAGCTTGGTAAGCCAACGATAGACGGAAATAACTGGTCGGGATTTGTGTGTCAGACAATGGAATATTGGCGTTCTGAGCTCAAGTGGACGGATTCAGTCATGGGGTTATTAGAAGGTGCTTATATATAACAGATTCATGTCGGTAGATTTATTGGCATGTAGAAGACCTCAGTGTCTCGGAAGTAGACAATAATAAGAAAGGAAAATCAAAAAAGAAAATGGAGGACATTGGAGCCAGATCTGAAGACCAAATTATAGGGAAAATGTGTGTTAACGGAGAACCGAGCAAAGTATTTCACTAAACCACATTAATTCCATTCAATCTGGAATATTGATCAAAAGAATGTCATTGTTTCCATATCAATTTACTACATGAAGGTAGAATGAATGGTTCGTGTCTCCGAAAACCGTAACAAGTACTTAGTGGGACGTAAAGCAAATAACATTATTACATGAATGTTTTGAAAACTACCGTGCGAGTTGGCTGCACGGCTCGAGCCGTATAGCTGTTATGTTGGGAGGTAGTGGGTCCGAATATCACTGTCGGCCATCCTGAAGTGAGGTACTAGAAACGGTTTTCGTGGTTTCCTATATGTTTTTTTTTGCTAGTGGTTTTACGTCGCACCGACATAGATAAGTCTTATGGCGACGATGGGATAGGAAAGGCCTAGGAGTTGGAAGGAAGCGGCCGTGGCCTTAATTAAGGTACAGCCCCCGCATTTACCTGGTGTGAAAATGGGAAACCACGGAAAACCATCTTCAGGGCTGCCGACAATGGGATTCGAACCCATTATCTCCCGGATGCAAGCTCACAGCTGCGCGCCTCTAACCGCACGGCCAACTCGCTCGGTGTTTCCTATATTCACACCAGGCAAATGCTGGAGCTGTGCCTTAATTAAGGTCACAGTTTCTTCCTTTCCAGTCCTATATCTTATCGCATCGTCGTCAAAAAACCTGCCCGAGTTGGTGCGACGTAAACCAGTATTAAAAAACTACAAAGAAGTTGGAGATTTCGCCGGTAGTGGCTCAACAGACGATTGACCGCAGAGCCTGCTCAGTTTAGTGAAGAAATTTGATCGGTAGGGTTTTTAATTGTTTTTGTTCTTATTTTTAAGCTATTTTAAACAATTAATTTGAATCTGCCATATTATCGTACCTTCAAGTCAGCCCCAGGCACGTTTCTGTTGATCATTCCTCGAACGGTTACAGTTCTTTGAAGTGAAGTGGAGCTCCTCTGGTTTTTCTTATTCGTGTACTCTTGATTGCATTACATCGCTCAGCTCGTTAGCCTTGTTAATAAGGGGACTTCTCCTCTACTTCCCTTTTCGAACGTCAGTAGAGTTACTGCTTATCTGAAAAGGGATGGAGGTACTGTTACAAGTCCATTACGAAGGGAACTAATCTGTAGCAAGAGACAAGACGAATTCACTGTACACTTCTTCTTCTCTCACTATTCCGAGGTTTCTTGGGGTCGGCACTGTGTGTGGATTTGACTCAGTTTAACGGCCGGATACGCTTACCAAATTTATTTAGATAGACTTATTCATATTGCATGTGTCTGTGGTGGCTGGGAATGTGGAGTGTTGTGTGTACCTGAAGACGTATAAAAATGAGGTAAACACACACATCCAGTCCCCGCGCCAGAGGAATTAACCCTGTGCTAGGAATCGAACCTAAAGCCCTCTGAAACAAAGGACACTACGTTGACCATTCAGCCGAAGAACTGGCCAAGAATTCACTGTAACCACAATGTAAAAGCTTGAACAATTGAACATTTCAAAGATTTTATACAGCGGTTGAAGCTTTTAGTACATTATTCATGGACTGGTAATAAGAATAAGGTTTCGGTAATAATGCTGTATGTTAAATTCCCCTTCAGTTCCTCTTTGTCTTTGAGACATCGGAGTGTAGGAATTTTGCCTTCAATACGAGTTCTTTATTAAGCCAGACAAGTCTGTTGAGACGTGTCTTTTGCATTTAAAGCACTCTACTCTAAACTTTATCAGATACTTGTCTTTTGAAAGCAGGAAGAGAGAAGTTGGAGGTTTTACATCAAAATCCGTCAGGTTTATTTGAATATGCGATGACGACACATTGATATTCAATGGGCGATGAACTATGAAGTCAATATTTCGTTCAACGTTAGTGAAAAATTGATTGATGGTATCCGTTAATAAGCTGGTAGGTTATTATGCTATATACATAAAAGATCTGTGTCCATCCAGTCTTCTCTTCTTTAAGACATTTGGCATGAGAAGGCGACTGCTATCCGGAAGTCGAGTAACCACTTCACTGGCTTTTCACAAAGGCGTTTACTGTTCGATTCCTAGCCAACAGATGTGGGATTTCTGAAAGGGGAAGCCATGTTCATGTGCTTCGAAATGCATGTAAACCTGTACGTCCCGTAGCTATGAACCGATGTCAACAGTCACTTACTTGCTGTTACGACTGTTACCCAGTCAGTTGGTGTCAGGTGGTCAGCGTAACTACATCCTCAGCTATATTACTTGGTTTCTTGGCCGGGTATTAAACAAAGAACCCATGGTGCTACAACACTGAAGGGCCTTCACATACCAAAAGACCACTGCTCAGCCGGAAGGCCTGCATATATCGAGGTGATACATGGTTAGCGCGATGAAACATCCCGGCCTTTATTTTTGGTTTTCTAGACCGAGGCCACCATCTCACCATCAGATAGCTCCTCAACTGTTCTCACGTAGGCAGCGTGGACCTCCAACTAGCCCTCAGATCCAGGTTAAAATCCCTGACCTAGCTGGTAATTGACTCACGGACGTCCGGGTAAGAGGCAAGCTCGCCGCCCCTATACTGCGAGACCGGCCCTTGAAAGTGCAAAATTATTGCTATTCTTAAATATAGAGAAAATAACTTAAGGCAGATTTTCAAAGCATCATTTCCTATTCCTATTCACTGGTTCACAACCCCGCGATATATTTTCCAAACCTAAGTTTCCTATTGGGAACTGATCTACTTGCAATCTCGTCCCATCTATTGGGAGTTAAGAAAATCAAACAAACGACAAAGCATGCTCCATACGGGCCGAAAAGGCAGTTGAAGGCGCGGAAGGTAAAAGCTCCCACTGTCCGTAAACTCGGCAATGGGTGAGGTAGAGTAGTTAGCTCTGTACCTTTGTCAACAGGAATTAACCTGATATTCACTTTTGATGTAGGCTGAGTGAACTTCAGGGCCGCATGCCTCTCCAGAAGCAGAAGTCTCGTTCCTACATATTTTACTTCCTGACGGGAAATCGAACCCACGTCCTTCCCAGTGAACTGAGCACGGCCATATCGCTTCGGTTAGGCAACCCTTAGTTTTCTTGTATATGTGCCTAACTCTTGTCCCGATTCTCTACGGGATCGGGTATGAGTGAGATGAATTTTTAATAATAATAATGATAATAATAATAATAATAATAATAATAATAATAATAATAATAATAATAATAATAATAATAATAATAATAATAATAATAATTTTATTTGTTTAGGTCCCACGAACTACTTTTATGGTTTTGGAGACGCCGAGGTGTCGGAATTTAGTCCCACGGGAATTCCTTTAGATGCCAGTAAATCTTCCGACAGGAGGCTGAGTATTTGAGCATCTTCAAATACCACTGGACTAAGCCAGGATCCATCCTGCCAAGTTGTGGTCAGCGAGTTTTATGAGCGGATGCTCTTTCTGACGTCAACCTCATCAGAGAAGTTAATGAGATGCAATGAATGACGTGATCTATGACAGTAGGGATAGGGTCAAACCACGGTACCGGCACATAGCCTACTTCTATCAAATAACACCACGGGGTCTGCTCAAGGCTTAATGTCAGAATACGACGGACGGACGATTCATCATCAACAGCCTGCCCTGCCGATCAACATTTCGATGTTAAACATTTCTTTCATCAACAGGACTCGAACCACGGTATCAGACCATAAGACTTGACGCCTTAAATATCATGGCCAGCAGGCAGGATCCTTAGTATTCTCTATCTTCTTCGTCTACTTCTACTTTTACTGCTTTTCCCCGCGAGTGCACAGAGTCGCACATATGGATTTTGACATGTTTTACGACAGAATGCCCTTCATGACACCAACCTTATATGGCCGGATGTAATCGCTATTTCTGTGGTGGTGGTTGGTAGTGTGGTGTGCTGTCTGAATATGAAGAGGAAAGTGTTGGGACAGACCAGAACACCGTGTCCCCGAGACAGAGGAATTAATCAGACGCGATTAAAATCCCAGACCCGGCTGGGAATCGAAACCGGGACCCTCTGAACTGAAGGCCTCAACGCTGACAATTCAGCCAAGGAGTCGGACCTCGTTAGTATAATGTATCATCTTGTAAATATATTTTATTGCAGTTCTTGACAAACTTACTGTACTCTAAAATCACCTTAACAGTATCGTGAATATTTTCCGTCCACGGTTTGTTTGTTTGTTTTTAATTTGCTGTTGTGTAGTTTTCATCCAGGCATAAAACGCATGTACGTTAGGTATTCAGCCCGAAGGCTGGTTGGAACCTCCACAGTTCCCACCAGCAGCTGTCATAGATAGCCTAGGAGACACTGAAGAGGCATACTAGGGAAATGAGGAGTGAGGTAGTTTCCCGTTGTTTTCCTCATCGAGCCAGAAGTTGCTATTGCATATCAGTCTGCCAAGCCCACTGAAATGCACGCACCAACCGACCCTATGGGTGATATTTTCACACCATTCATAACAGGGACTGGCTGCATAAGGAATGGCAATACTAGCATCACTCATACCTCGGTCACTTTCATATTGTCAAAGCCAAGGATAAGACTGAGATAGGCCAATGAAAGTAACAAATTTATTCTAGCCCACACCAGAAGACACAGTGCACTGTAAACACTACATCTCCCCAGCAAAGACATATAAAAAGCATGTTTGCCAATAATGTTAAAATCAACTACCTGTTTCCAGAATTGTCTTGTCAACATCGCCATTTATTGTGCTACATCCAATTACCACCATGCAGTTGGGCACAATAAAATAAGTAACGAAATAATGCGTCAGAGCAAAAAAAAAGACCGATTTCAATTTAAACTGGATATTTGTTTTAATCAATCAATATCTAAATGAATCTGGAACATATTAAGTCCAACTTGAAGATGGAGCAAGTTGGATTAATAGATAATTCACACCACAATACGAGAGATCCTGGAAACTGGAGTGAATTGTCTATCGACCAAGGAAAGATTGTTGTTTTATGTGACTGTTATATCGTGATCATAGCCTCGAGTTTCATACAGAATCCGAACCACAGATTATGTGACCTCTTGATTAAAAAAACCACTACATTGCCAGGATTGGAATTGCAGCCACATTGATGAGAATTGGCTGTTGATAGTATAGGTACTCCGCTGGATATTTCTTTTATCCCCGCAGAATGCTTCGAAATGTTACATAGTATTAGATTACGTGACCCGGCCCGGTTTTGTCTGAGGGTTGGATGGTGGCCTTCCGAGTACAAGTTGACCGAGCTCGATAGCTGCAGTCGCTTAAGTGCGGCCAGTATCCAGTATTCGGGAGATAGTAGGTTCGAACCCCACTGTCGCCAGCCTTGAAAATGATTTTCCGTGGTTTCCCATTTTCACACCAGGCAAATGCTAGGGCTGTACCTTAATTAAGGCCACGGCCGCTTCCTTCCCACTCCTAGCTCTTTCCTGTCCCATCGTCACCATAAGACCTATCCGTGTCGGTGCGACGTAAAGCAATTAGCAGCGAGTACAAGTTGGCTGGTTCGAAACTAGTACAATAATGAGTATGTGAAGGTGCTCAAGTCTCGTGCTGATAGATTTTCTAGCACGTAAACTATCTCTTGCTGGACAAAAGTCCGATATCTTGGCCTCAAAAGCAGTAGATATTAAATTTTGAAGGCTGTTGAGGTATACAAAAAAGTAATATGCACGTAGCCTAAAAGAGATGCAGTGACTAATCAGTGATATTTTCCCATAAATTTGATGTGAAGTAAAACTTTTTACTCGTGTTCTTACCACCTCATCAAATATTGTGCAAGAGAAGCTTGAAGGTGGAAAATATAACGCAGGCGAAGTTAAAGGACAGAAAACATTTTATGTATTACGTGTGAGGAGTCGAAACTTGAGTTATAGTAGACTTAACTTACACTACTCAAGGTACGTGCGAACACGAAGAAACGGGGGACTTGTTTCCGCTGAAGAAAAGGATATCACAAACATTCTTCGTTTAGCGGAAAGAAGTGGAGAATGCACAAAGTGATAGTAGAAAAAGAACGACACGCCAAGATATTGTTGAAAGAATCAAAAGTTTGTCTTGTCTTCTAGAGTTCTTGGCTGCTATCTTGCAACTTCAAATTAACTTGTCGTTTCTTATTTCGATCAAATCCCAAGATGCTGGGTATCGACCAATTGTACTCTCACGGTGTCTTTGTATGTAGTAGTAACTCTTCCTTTAACGTTCTTATTGTGATATAAGGAACCAGGTGTTGGTCGACTCAGAGCTATTCTGTAGACCATAAATAACTGTGTCCTCCTTGGCTTCGCACGGGAGCAATTTTGAATGGTAATTGGAAATTTCCTTTTAGTCAACATTAATTGTTTTTCTCAGTGCGACTTTTTTCCAAGTCTCTACCAGCCACCCAACCGTTAGCTCGCTCTTTTCTCCTCATGCAATATTTAAATCATTCACTTACTTTCGCCAAAACGAAGGTAACTCTTCAGATAACTCCCAAACAATTCATGAAAATCATGTACGTTTTAATAAGATTATTGAGGTTAAAAAACTATTTCGGTAAGGATTACGTGATTGACTACAAAGTACATTTTCTAATTTTAAGATTGAATTTTACGGCAAGCTCTACAGATAGATATATAGGGTTAAAAATGAGAAAAGGTTGCTTATCATTTTCAGATTATGGACTTTAATCTAAGCAGGATTTGTCAGTCGGTGTTCGTCGCGGAAATTCTCGTTGAACTTTTTACTTTCATCCTTTCTTCCATACACACTTAGGGTCTATCATTAATGGTTTGGGCAGCGTAAGCTAAGAAAGTGCTGGAATGACCGTCTTCTTATTTGACTTCCTTCACTGAAACCACCACGGCTCGGCTCCCTTCTGTTGTAGATTAATGTTTCATTCATCTAAACCTTCCTCGATAAATGTTCTACATAAACAACGGTCGAAACCGTATCAAAATGCGTTCGGTAGTTCTCAGCATTAGCCCGTACAAACACAGAATCACACCTATATTTAGGACTTTATGATTGGTTGGTTGATTGATTGATATCGTGTTGCGTTAGAAGAGGCACAGTGCAGGTCCAGGAAGACAAGCCCCTCTGTGTGTATGATGATGAGAGTGTGAAACCTGGTGTGAGCACAGCGTACTCCTATCGAATAACACCAAGGGGCTGCTCGAAGCTTCATGTCCGCATCCACTGCTATGGTTGTCTGACGAGAAGTCGTGTGGATGCGGGTTAAAGGGTGCGAGTGCTAAGCATGAGTACCGCGCATGAGCTTACCTCAAGTCTCAAGGCCTGACAATAAACATCTCTGTCCCGTCCGTGGTGACTCTTGCGAACTGAGATGCTGTTGTGAAGGTTTCAGAGTGATGGTGCTCTAGCTACACATTTAGTATAATTATAAGTACTGCATAAGTAATATTTAAATAACGAACATGTATCTGTTCCTTCTGTCACGACTAATGTTTTTAATGAGCATAGTATCTGATACTCGTGCCGTACGTACAAGCTGCCGAGACTTCTCGTCAGACGCAGATACAGTAGTATCAACAGTGTCATATGCACTCACTCCATGTGAATACTGCAGACGGGTTCGGAATTAAACCCTGGCATTTGGCACTCAATCTAGTGATTAGAAATTGTATACCACCATCTTTCCTACCCTGCTGGCCAACATTCTGATGGTGAACATTTTTTCGACTAACAGGACTGAAGAGAAATTTAAAATGGACATTTAACACAATTAATTTACAAAATTAAAACGACAATTTGCCTTTAAGAACTGAATTAGTGCTTTATTACATAGACAATTAGAGACAAATCTGGAAGAGATATGTTGGGAGAATGGATATAAGCAGTATACCGAAACAAACCCTACAATATCTGCCCACTGGGTAAATATCTACTGGATGCGTGACATAAAGATGCTAGGGGGCTTTACGTCGCACCGACACAGACAGGTCTTATGGCGACGATGGGATAGGAAAGGCCTAGGAGTTGGAAGGAAGCGGCCGTGGCCTTAATTAAGGTACAGCCCCAGCATTTGCCTGGTGTGAAAATGGGAAACCACGGAAAACCATCTTCAGGGCTGCCGATAGTGGGATTCGAACCTACTATCTCCCGGATGCAAGCTCACAGCCGCGTGCCTCTACGCGCACAGCCAACTCGCCCGGTGACATAAAGATGGACTGAGACCTTAATAAACTCCATGCCCTGATACTTGGCTGGAAGATAATGGATTCAAATGCACAGGAACAACTCCTTTCATTGTTAGCAGCCATTTTTGTTTGCTTTTAATCACACAAGAACAAAGAATGTCAATGGGATAGATCACCAAATGTTCATGTCATATATAGGTCACTTGCTTCTTTTCTTCTAAATTGTTTGTGCCCTACTCGTAAATCTCTTACACACCTTTATTGTTTGAGAACAACTTTAATGTTACTGCTAATACGTTTTAACTGTGAGCTTGCATCTGGGAGAAAGTGGGTTTGAGCCCCACTGCCGGCAGTCCTGAAGATGGTTTTCTGTGGTTTCCCATTTTCACACCTTAGTTAAGACCACGGCTGATTCCTTCACACTCCTAGACCTTTCTTATCCCATCGTCGCCATAAGAATTATCTGTGTCGGTGCGACGTAAACCAAGTTGTTAAAAAACGTTTTGAGGGCCTGGGATATGGTGGACAATCACATGTTTTTTCTTCCGGCTCGACAGTATCAGGGCATGCGAGACCTAAGCCTTCACTGGTGTAGCTCTATGTTAATCTTTTACTTTCTGATGCGGTATTGTTGCGTGCCAGCCCTCTTCGGTATTTCCTCGCAGGAACTAATGAGTCAGAAGCTAGCTCCCAGCCTGAGGGCAACGTGACAGCCACTCCCCTCGATTGTTCTCTTCATCTCGTTTCACCATGCGCCTTCTGGAACACGAAACAAGAACGTTCCCATTCCGGCCGAGCCCCGAAGATTCTAGTATTCGATCAATAGGATATGGAAAAGAGGCTAGCCGTGAAGCCATGAACAATCAATCAATATTTGACTTGAACGGAGTTAGTGCTGGCTGTCGCCAATACGTTGTGAAGGATTACAATTACACTCTATTGAATTCTTTTCCTAATTAAGTACAATCTGCTGATGTATGTTACACGGAATTTAGGATACAACCATTCAAGAATAACCAAACAACACTTTAAAATATTAAATTTAGAAAATTCATCCTTCTTTTCAAAATGGAAATTTAAAAAAATACTTTCTATCATTCACACAAAGTTATCTATCGGCCGATATGCAATATTTTTGTAATGGTAGTGAAGTTGAGTAGTATGATAAGCCTTGCTTGGCTTTCGAAGTAAACATCACGTTCATATCATCCAACTTATAAATTATGTTACGCAATGACTCCGATGGCAATAATATGCTGAACTAAGTGGATGGTGGACTTATTAATTTGGATTAAATTGTGAAGCAGCGAGCTTTCACCGTCATGGTTACCAGCTAAAACAACCGTAATAAGAGGGGCTATGGAAAAGGAAGTTGTCTGGAAATAGTTACATTACTTATAGGCCGCCATGATTTTAAGGCTGAACACGTAAACTCACACTTCACGCTAAGATTTCGAAGATTCAGCACTCGAATTCTGACACCGACAGAGACTATGCTGAGTGTAGTTTCCCAAATGATACTCTGCAGAACTCTGCAGTGGTACCTTAAATCAAATCTGAAGAAGTGCTTGCATTTTTAATACCAATTATATTCTCTGCTTCAAATTCTAGAGAATGAAAGGTTTCGAAACTCGCAGGTATACAGAGTTGAAGATATATATTTCAAGCTTCTGAAATGAATCATTATCTAATGATGGAACACAACGAATACATAGATTGTGTCCATAAAACCTATCTGTGTCAGTGCGACGTATAGGCAATTGTACAAAATAAAATTATATATATTATATAGATAATTTATATACACATTAGTACACGCGTTCTGCTCCATACCTTATCTTAACAACACGAGATGTGGTGATGGTGGTTGTTATAGAGGATAAAACAGCGGGCTGTCTCTCGCTGCGACGAATGTTTTTAAAATGGAATATGCATTATTAATGGCTAACGCACATCCTTCAGGGCGGGGCAAAGATGCTTGTTCATTTTTGCACTATATTTTATTGAAAATTTACGCTCTTATAAGTCTTAGGGCTTATGTCGAATGTAAAAAAGTCTGCAGAACACTTGTTCAACCTATGACATATTCTCGAACTCGGCGTCCTGAGAGTCAGAAGACGAGATATTCTGGGGCATGGAAAGCATCATGTTCATCGAGGGAATCGTGTAAGGGTCTGTCTCCATGGGAATGAGGTCAAGGTCTGAGCTGTCGTCTAGAGCAGTTGCATTCCCTTCTTCCTCGAACTCTGGTGGACTGTATCCTGAGGGTGAGATATTGTCATCGTGAGGAGCAAGTTCTCGAGGTTCTACTGGAAATCCTGAAGGTTCTGCTCTTTCGTCTTTGGGATGAAGGTCTGTCGAGAAGTAGTCCTCCAGCTCGCTCATGTCCCGGCCATGTTCTTCATCTAAAAGAAAAATACGCATCACATTAGTAATAAGAAGCTAAGAGAGATTTAAAATGAAATATATACCAGACATGAGACATACGTTGTGTGGTGATTCGTGCTGATGATTTTTGCTTTAAGGGGAAGTACAACCATGGAACCATCCCGTGAGTGATGATTACTGCTTGAACTAGGATAAGGGGTTCTATGAACATACGCCAGAAAATCTATGGGGCCGTAGGCAGATGTAGCACTCTGTTACCTGCAGAATTCTACACCAAAATGCATCACTGTACTGCAATTCGTGATAAAAGTAATGTGTTATAGTATACACTACCTGATCAAAAGTCTACGGACACTCGTATTTCATGCGGGATTGAACCCTAGACGTCAGGAGAGTTGGACCCACCCGTTTAAAGAAGGCAGAATATGTAGGTCAGGAGAGTTCAGTGACTTCGAACTTGGAAATGAAATGAAATGGCGTAGGCTTTTAGTGCCGGGAGTGTCCGAGGACAAGTTCGGATCGCCAAGTGCAGGGCTTTTGAACTGACTCCCATAGGCGACCTGCGCATCGTGATGAGGATGAAATGATGATGAAGACGACCGACACATACGCCCAGCCCCCATGCTTAACCAATGACGGAATAGAACAGATTTCTCTCATTTTCTCTTATACTATTGATTTTCTGTAAAATCCGTGGACAATATGTGAAACGTCCAGTCATTATAAACAACTTTTTTAACGTACATAATTTCGCTTACTCTTCAAATGACGGAGAAAATTGCTATTTTGCATTGAGTGACCGACAGACCGACAACGAATCTACAGGTTACCATGGCAACGTCTCTGACTGCTTGCCAGCAGGGAAGTAACGTCATTTTCGCCATCATTCCTGTAAACTCGTGGTTGTTCATTGGGTAGAAAGCCAGAGAAACGTCAATCGGCCATTCTACGGAATATTGGTGAAATACCGTTGGAGGTTACAATCGTCCTCAAATAGCACTTAGGGGCGTTGTTAATATTTGAACAGTACCGCGGAGTGTAGCCCATTATTTCACACCGTAAGGTATTTTCTGGTATTTGCTATAATTTTACTGTATTTTTATTCTAATTCTGTTTTCTGATTTAATTTCTTGACTCTGCCTTGCCTCTTTAGGCTTAAGTAATAACACCATAAGTCATCTATTTATCTATTTACCTAAGAATCCCTACACCTAAGTTTCTCCTCTATTACCGCCTTTTTATATCCGTGACTCATAACATCACAATTTATTGAGGGACATTTTATTTTCAAATGCATCCACTTGGTATTTACATATTTGTAATCCTATTTTCTATTAATTTCAACTTCCTTAACTATATTACTTTCTTCCTTAACTACTCCGTATGTATGCGTGTACTAATCCCGAAAACTGGACACTATTCTTTGAAGATGCCTTTGCTGGCAGGACCTAGTGTTTACAGTGCACTATGTCTTCTGGTATGGGCTAGAGCAATTTTGTTACTTTCATTCTTTCATCCTTGGCTTTGACAATATGAAAGTGACTGAGGTATGAGCGTTGCTAGTAATGCCATTCCCTGTGCAGCCAGTCCCTGCTATGAATGGTGTGAAAATGTTGCTCATAGGGTCGGTTGGTGCATGCATTTCAGTGGGCTTGGCAGACTGATTTGTAATAGCAACGTCTGGCTCGGTGAGGAAAGCAACGGGAAACTACATCACTCCTCATTTCCCTAGTACGCCTCATCAGTGATGCCTAGGCCATCTATGACAGCTGATGGCAGAGCTGTTGAGGATCCAACCAGCCTTAGGGCTGAAGACTGAACATTCTTTGAAGAAAATTTCCAAGCTGTTGAAATGTATAACTTTTGGCCCCGAAAATGCCGTAATATGGATGCAATTTTATTGACAGTGCAGACCTTTTCTAGGGGCTACCTGGCCAAGGCGGTAAAGGCGTGCTCGGTTCGCCCGAAAGGAAATGGGTTCGATTCCCCGTCAGGAAGTCGTAAAATTTAAGAAACGAGATTTCCACTTCCGGAGGTGCACATGGCCCTGAGATTCACTCAGCCTACACCAATAATGGGTACCAGGTTAATTTCTTGGGGCAAAGGTGGCCGGGCGTAGAGCTAACCACTCTACCCCATCAAGTGCCGAGGTTACGGATAGTGGAAGCCTTTACCTTCCACCTTTCCAGGGCCCTTCATGGCCTGTACGGAGATGACTTTGCTTTGCTTTGTAGACCTTTTCTTGCGGGACAGTTGGTGGCTAAACGGTAAGTCGTATTACGAAACAGATGGTACAATCGCCGTTCAATTTGGTGAGATCGACAACTTTGGACCTATGACTTTTTGTCGTATCTCTATTCCTTGTGCGTTAAATAGAGTTGTATTTCCCCGTTTAAAGTTAAAGTTAAAGTCAACCAAATTTTATGATTCCAGCTGTCACATAACTATAAGAAAACAAAGTAATATGTGAAAAATGTATAAAATTTCACCTCGTTCAATGATTCTAACTCAATCTTACCCATTAGTATAGGAGATAAGAGAAAATGTCGTAGGGCTAATCATGTATTGCACTAAAAAGGCGTCTGATGTTGAAATCCGTTTGCTGATATGTCGAGTACAGTTTCAAAGCAGTGACTCTCGAAATAAAGGTATGTATTTCCGTGCTTATGTAAATAATTGTACAGGGCGTCCGCTGTCTGTAATTTAGTTTGTGTTGCCAGTTTTTCAGATATTTATCCATGATAGGTCATCTCAAGACCGTATCTGTGGTTTATATTTTTACGTGTCTGATTGTCTGTTTGTTCCACCATCACGGCGAAAGGTTTGGATAAATCTCGACCAAACTTCATATTTAGAGTATACTGATCTCGACAAAGGTTTTGAAATGCATAAAATTAAAAAAAAATCTCTGAATAGACAGGAATATGTGAAACGTCCCTTTATTACAAAACAACTTTTGTTATGTAAATAATTTCGCTTGCTGTTCAAATGACGAGGAAATTACATTTTCTGCGGGTCTCATGCTTTGGATTGGGTGACCGACACATTAACAATGAACCTGCAGGTTACCATGGCAATATCTCTGACTGCTTGTTTACAGGGAAGTAACGTATTTGCCATTTTCGTCATCGTTCCTGTAAACTCGTGATCGGCCATTCTGCGGGATATTGGCGGAATAACGTTGGAGGTTACAATCGTCCTCGAATAGCACTAAAGGGCGTTGTTAATATTTGAACAGAACCGCGGAATGTAGCCCATTATTTCACGCCGTAAGGTGTTTTGTGGTATTTGCTATAATTTTTACTGTGTTTCTATTCTAATTCTTTTTTACGCTTTAATTTCTTGCCTCTGCCTTGCCTCTTTGGCTTAAGTAATAACACCATAAGTCATCTTCTTATCTGTTTACCTAAGAATGATGGTTTTTATATCTCACTCCCCCCTCGGCACCAGCCTAAAGGGGGCTGAATTTGCACTTTAAAAAGATCCGGAGTGTCACTTCATCTCAGCAACCTCAAGAACTGTGGATTCAACACTATTTTCGATTATTTTTATACTTAAACCCGCTGACCCTCCTCCCCTCTGGGTGATATGGATGGCTTACCCCCACAGTGCTCGTCTCCACATAGTAAGTCATAAGTGTACCAAGTTTGGTTGAAATTACTCCAGTGGTTTAGGAGGAGATGTTTCATTTACATCTATACATTCATTTTTATATAGAGAGATAGATTAGTTACTCGAGCGGAATAAACTATTTTGTTAAGGATTAACTAATTAAATTAAAAAATGATTTTACATTTGACGTTTCTGTATAGCAAACTGAAAATGAAAACCTACAACCTGTTTTCCATGCATTGACCGGGTCAGGGATGGAATGAATGAAGCAGATATAGGCTGTTAGTACGATGGGGTCGCCACTCCCAAAGTGATTTATTAATGAATGATAGATGCTATGAAATGAGAATGGAGAGTGTTGCTGGAATGAAAGATGACAGGGAAAACCGGAGTACCCGGAGAAAAACCTGTCCCGCCTCCGCTTTGTCCAGCACAAATCTCACATGGAGTCACCGGGATTTGAACCACGGTATCCAGCGGTGAGAGGCCGACGCGCTGCCGTCTGAGCCACGGAGGCTCCTGTACAGCAAACTGTAACATAAAATTAGTTTTAGTGGATTACGTGTTAAAGATAGATATATGCTGTCATGGACTTCTTTGGGGAACTTTTTACGCTGAAATTCTTACCCGTATAGTAGGCTATAGATGTATCTTTAACGGTTTAGCAAGCATAAACTAAGAAAGCGTACGGACACCCGGATTTTCTTGGACTTGCTTCACTTAAATCGTTACTGTAACATACAATCACTTATACTGGGCTATGTGTTAGGCTAAAGATAGATATATGCCGTCGCAGACCTATTATTAGAACATTTTATACTAAACAATTATTCTTACCCGGATAACATAGACGTATCTTTAAAGGTTTAGCCAGCGTAAGCGAAAAGGCACAAGGACGGTCGTTTTTTTTCGACTTACTTCGCTGAAATCGCTATGCTCGGCTTCCTTTGGTCATAGATGAATATTTCTATACATAGACCTTTCTCGAGAAGTGCTTAATAGAAAGATGAAAACCACATCAAAATCTATCCAATGGTTGAGATTAGCCCTCAAGACAGACAGACAGACAGACAGACAGACAGACAGACAGACAGACAGACAGACAGACAGACAGACAGACAGACAGACAGACAGACAGACAGACAGACAGACAGACAGACAGGATCGAGGACTTTACGGTATATTATACTAATAGAGGTAATTTTGTAGTTCTTCAACAAGTAGTCAAAATAAATACAACTCGAGCTCCAGATTCTCTCTAAATAAACACTGAAGTTCTCGTTTTGCTTACCTCTCGCCTTTCCTTAAGAACTAGAAAAAGTAAAACAAATCGAACGAGCTGGCCTTGCGATTAGATTCGCGCAACTGTGAGTTTGCATGCGGGAAATTGTGGGTACGAAACTTACCGTCAGCTGCACTGAAGATGGTTTTCCGTGGTTTCCCCATTTTCACACCAGGCGAATGCTAGGACTGTACCTTAATTAAGGCCACGGCCACTACTTTCCCATCCTTCCGTCGCCGAAAATCTTTAGTACGTTAGTGTGACGTTAAACAAGTATCAGAAAAAAGTAGTAGAAAAAATAATAACTTTCAAAAGTTGAATAAATAAACTTTCTTAAAGTAGGTCACTGAAGTGATTACTTTCTTCCCTTACTATGGCAATCCTGGTCGGTTACTCAAGGTATTACGAGATGCGATGCCTCTCAACATGTTTATTTATGGCGGAACCACATCATCCCTTCGCCGCAGGGACGTAGAGGGCAGCAGCTATCAGTCACTGGCCACGAGGGTGAAAAGAAAGCCACGCTGGGCGGCAAAACATCCCTCCAACTGAAGGCAGCAGGGCGCAGCACTTCCCAACCAGCCAGCATGAGGAAAGGAAGTAAGTAGCCGCACCAAGCTAACCCCAGACAGTGAGAGAGAGAGAGAGAGAGAGAGAAACAAGGTCATGTTTGTCCAATGCTGCCTTGGAAGCAGGTTGACGCTCAAACAATTTTCCAATATCATGTCTTCTTCTTCTTTCCCAGCGTTTAGTCCTGCACTGGTGTAGGGTCCGCGTTTAAACGCGCCATCCTCCACTTCCTGCGTCAGCTTCAGTGATGCCTACAAGACGCACGCATTTCTTGATGCAGTCGAACTCGGGATCGAGAACCTCCAGGATCAAATTGGAAGGCTGTACAGTATGTATCATTGAGTCTGCAGGGCTTCGGACGACATGACCATATCATCTAAGTCGTAATTCTCTCATCTCCTCTGGGATAGATGCCACTCCCAATCTTCATTTCTGACATGGTTCAGTCTTGTAAGAGCCAGTGACCAACGTAACATTTTCATCTCCATGCCATATAGAACTTGCCCATGCTTCTTAGATGTAGGCTAGCAATCGGACCCATAGAGCGCAACTGATCGGACCATGGATTTCTAGACTTTTTCCTTTCAGGCGGGTGGGAATGTTCCAATATCACTAAGTTAGTGAAATCAAAGAAATGTGAGGTGTAGTTCTAAATGCAGAAAATAGGGCATATTTAGTTTTGTTGTATTATTTTACTAAATATATTTTTGAATTCCTGTCCCGTCAGGATGGGGAATGAAAACGTACACGGATCGGAGCTAGTCGTCCAAGTGGTTACCACAATCAATGTTGATTAATGTTGGAGATCACACAGTGTTTCAACATCAGGCCATGAAAGTCCTTGGAGGAGTAAAGTGTTCCACTTTCCGTAACCTCGGTACTGAGAAGTGTGGAGTGGTTAGCTCTACGCCTGTCAGCCTTAACACCCAGAAATTACCCCGATACTCATTTTGGTGTATGCTGAGTGAATCCAGATACATACACCCCTCCAGAAGTGTAAGTCTCAAAGTATCCTGACGGGGAATCCGATCACGTTCTTCCGGGTGAACCAAGGACGCCTTTACCGACTCAGATTCGTAGTCACTAACAGCTAATAATAGGGGCAGAAAAAATATTAATAATGGTAAAATGCATGAAACCTCGTGTAAAGTGCAAGTTCTAATCTGAACATTTTTACAATTTTGGACATGAATGTGCGACGGAACCTCGATAGTTAATTAACTTATTTATTTATTTGTTTATTTATTTATTGAGAATCAGAAACAGCATAGTTCCGATTTACGAAGATCCGAAGTACATTTCTTATGTACAATACAGTAGATGTACAATATTTACAACAATGATTCTAAATTGGGAAATTTTGCTTCTTACATTTGTAAATATATACGAGTGTTTAACGACAGTTGAAAAATACCTCTTGAATTTACCACATGCCTTCGTGGAGACAAAGTTTACAAAGCCAGTCTATTACGGGGTGACAAGACTTGCAAGACTCTTTTCCTTACATTTTAAAGTTACCCAAGCAACGTCGGGGAAACAAGGAGTGAGCAGTAAATATAAATCACCGTAACCTAATTCCTGCCAAGTGCCAGAGCAGAGGATTGCTCCTCATCAAGCGATTTGGTACTGGAATACGTCAGCACGCTATACGCCAGACTTTTGTTGTTGTTGGCCTAGCGTGGTTTTCTACTTAGAGGAAGCTATCGACTAAAGCGTTATGCATTCATTTGCGATTATCGTTAAAACGAGCACTGTAGTTTTGTAAAGCTTTTTAACAGTTACCGTACTAAATGGTTATCGAAGCATTTAAGTGAAAGATTGCTTACCTTCCTACTTGTAAACTAGATGAACTTTCCGGTTTTTTGTGGATAAGTAAGGTAAGAATTAAGGAAACAAAACGCGCCTGTGACATTCAACACCTCAGAAAGAGAGAGAATGAATATTAAATCGTTCTGAATGTCGGGGGAAGTACCACGAAAAAATACTGAAGTATCCAAGTAGGTTCGACGTTGATTGTCGTAACGTCCCAATATGTTTAAAATCTGAACACAGATATCTCGTTTCAAAGATACACTACTTTCTTTTTGACCCCTAAAAGCAAGTTTCTGTGAGCCTAGGAAGTAAACAGTACTGTAGTTATTAAAGGACACATAATTTTCCTGTTCTGTTTAATAGTTCCATTTTGCTTTTCCATAGCTCTTTTATGTTGCTCACTTAAACAAAATTCAATTAGCATATTTTTTAGGTAACTGAAGCTTTTTAGATTTGTGTATTTTATCTGCTTTTTAAATGTACCCATGCGTGTTTCATGCACTCCTTTCTTTCTGAAAATAAAAGGCAGGGTCAACAATACATTATATTTAATTGTCCAGAGCCACACAACCAAGCTATACATAAAATGCGCTCGTTGAAATGCTGAGTAAATGTGTTTGTTTTTTTCTTTTCAAACAAAGAGTTAGCTTTGGTGGATCATTTTCACCGATATCTAATTTCTCATGAAACGATAACAAAAAGGAAAGGAGTCTTAAGTAGTTTTCAACATATTAAACACTTGCAACTGCTTTCTGTAATCCCTGTACCGCAATCCGTACTGACACCATTTTTGACAGCTGTCACCAAGTCTTCCGTCCTGGGTTCAGTGGGACGTGAGTTTCCAACTTACATACATTTTAATCAAAAATTTGTAATGGTTTTCGTCACGTTCAGAAAAAAGAAAAAAGTGCAAATCATGAATTGTGAGTGTCAGAATATCCAAGGAATATGTGGTGTGAAGGAGACTGTCTCTAACCAGCGTGCCAGTTCTTCTTTCTCCTATCAAACAGAGAATTTAAGTGACTTCAGCACAACTTCTCAAATATAGCGTTTTAAATATATAATTTGTGTCTTTTTACCGCTCTTATTTTATCAGACATTTACATTGAATTTAGTCATGTAAAAAAATGTAAATGTCAGAACATCCAGGGAGTTTGTGAAGTGAAAGAGACTTTCAGGTGATTTTTCTGTCTGCCATTTATGTCATTTCATTCCTGTGTCTGTCATATGTGTATTGTCATATTTGTAATGTTTTTTGCTGGCTGTATGGTCGATGGACCAAAAGCCAAATAAATTTAAAAATCTTACATACATCTACGCTAGTTCGCAGCGTACTGGAAGACTCGAATGTATAACTTAATTCCCCTCTAGCACAAGAAAAATTCACTTTGTATCATACACTAATTAAATATACTATTGACTTCGAGAATGGACCTAATAAAAACTAAACAGCAATACGGAAGATAACCTTACTATGCGTTTTTACTACTCCGTAACCTTGCCTGTAACTTCAGAATCACACCCATGGGGTTCGGGAGTTCCTACGTCTTACTACCCGACGACCGACCTTGCAATGGGAGTTGGGAGTTTGTGCGCTAGTAAGCATGCGGATTTTCTAAAGAAAGTTAAACGAAATAATATCACATACACATTCTAAATCAATACATTAATGAAGTATTTAAAATTTGAAAGGAAGTGACGCTTCCAGCACATCAATGGACACTACGCGCCTGTAGAATAGATGTACGTATGTTTTGGAGTCCTTATGCCTAAGAAAAATGAAAAAGAATGATAAAGTCGGTAGCATCAAAAATACCTGGATGGGACAAGTGTATTTAGGGTTGGAATTTGAAGAATCTAAAAGAGTAACTGATCTGATTTGTTATAATCTACACTTTTAGATTAGAAAGTGAAAAAAAAACTGTCCAAGTAAGTGGAACACATATACGAAAAATCAAGACATAAGAGCTGAAATGAAATAATTATTAAACATTCTTTCCACATTTTCACAGTAGTATCAGATTTCGAAATTACTATACATGAAGCAATTTAGCCATCTTAGGGCGAGAGAACTCGATAATAATCATACGACCTCAGACACAAAATTGCGCACCTCCAGTGGATAGGGCCAGGAAAATACATCCATGGTATCTCCCAACTGTCCATTGGCCATTTACAAAGGATGTTCCAGGGGCTCTCAATTTTGGTTTGGTGACCATGGGCCTTTAGCTGAGTTTCTTTTACTTTCAAATGGGCCTACTTGGGATCTAGCTTGTTCAACTTTTTGGCTGTGATCTTTACCTGCAGATCATTCCATGTTAAGAAAACAGCATTGCTCTTATGGCAACAATGTTGCCATATCGAACGTCTGTGCTCAACAGCATCATGAGTAATCGTTGGCACGTACATTTATGAAATTCAGTGCTAAAGTTATAGGAGAGAAGAAAATAAGCTGAACATTATTTTCATGAACTCAAGGAGACTGGTTGTTTAGAGGGGGCTCATTTTGTTATTCACAGCATAACGGGAAAACGGTGGCACATACATGAGTAAAACTCAGTATTTAAAACAAAAGGTAGAAGAAACTAAGCTGAAAATTATATTCATGAAATCTAGGGGATGGAGAGGGTGTAAGAGGGGCTCATTTTCATGTTCACAGCATAACGGGAAAAGGGCGAAACATACATTTGTGAAACTCAGTTTTTAAGTCAAGGGGGAAGAAAATACGCTGCAAATTAAGCACAGTTTACTTATGTTTCTTCCTCAGCTTCATCCATAAATTAACTAATTCACTGTATTTAACATAAATAAGTAATCACGCATGTAGGCTAATTAATCAAGTAACACTCACTCAAGACAAGTAAGCACTGATATAAAGACTAAAACACATAAGCAACACATAAATAGACGACTTCACTACAACAGTAATAAGCCGCCGGGATTCACAGAGTAATTGTTTACGCGTAGCATGTACCAGAGCGATACAGAAGGATAATGAAAGAAGGCAACAAAGTGACGGATTTTTCCGCAATTGTGCTTCCTCCTTGCGAATGTATTTATGAAATAGAAAAACTTCAGTAGTTATTTTAATAATGCACGGGAAATGAGTTCCTCATCCATTTATCTTTCTTTCATAACACAATAAAAAGTACTACATTATAATATTCCTCAATCGTGAGGAATTATGGGTGCCTAGGGGGTTATGTTTGCTCCTTATAGATCCGTAAGAGCAATAGGTACTGTTTTCTTAACATGGAATTATCTACAGTGTTCTCGTCGCAGCCTCTCCCGGTGCAGCTCCTTCCTTTCCTCTGGGGCAGCAGTGGGTGGGTGGGGGTTACACTTCGTCTCTGAAGACCATTCTCTTCAGGAATCTGTCGGCCAATCTGTCTGTTGTGTAACTCTGTCAGGCACAGTTCTTTTATATTCTTCTCGGCTTCCGTCAGCTATATGGTGCGGACTTCCTTATTTCGCCAGAAAGTGAACAGACGATTGGTCAGTCTGTTGGGAGAAAATCTTGCTGCATGACCATAGAAACCTACCCTTCTAGCCAAAGAGTACTGGGAGTAGAGCTCTGAACTGCGCCGTTTCCATTATTCCTAAATTTTCCAATACTGGCCCTACGACCGAGAATTATTCTCTCTCTAACTTCTATCTTTTTAATGAAGCCTCTTCTGTTTAATGATCGACACTCCATGGCATACAAAGACTCCGGCCGGATGATTGTTGTGTAGTGTTTTAGTTTCGGACTGCATGATAGGCATCGCTTATTACAGATGTTTTGATTTTCATAGGCCAGTTCCAGCTTGCTCTCTCTCGTGGAGAATGCTGATTTCTCTTACATGCTGTGTTCAGTTCAGTCACCGAGATACTTATATCTCCCCAATACTTTGATTTTAACCTGTTCTAGGAACATTTATTTGTTAGTATATTTGATTTTGGTCAACTACATTTTATCCAGTGACACTTGGAGTCTCACTTTGGCCGTCTGTCTCTTCTGAGTCAGTTTACCTTGTTTGCCACTATTTCGAGAGATTTTTGCCACCACTGCTATGTCATCTGCAAAGGCCACACAGTCTGATGATGATTATGCTTGTTGTTTGAAGGTACCTAACATCTAAGGTCATCGGCCCCACCCGCCAGGCCGTCTACTCTTCCCTCTTGTGATCTAAGTGGACCCCAGTCTAGACACCCAAGTTGACCAGTTTCTTGTGTCATTCTCTCACAACCTTTCTAAGGAAGCATTTGGAAAGGAGTGGGGAAAAGTTTATCATCATGTTTGACTCTTGTTTTGATCTCGAAGCTTTCAGAGATCCCTCCTCTGATTTTAGCATTGGAGTATTTTTCAGTCAGGTTTTATAGAATGAGTCTGAGAGTTTTGATTTTCTCATTATTTCTACTAAGGGTTTGTGTGTCCACGGAATTGTAGGCATTGCTAAAATCAACAAAAGTGACTACCACCTTGCGGCTTCTAATCTAGTACCATTTTCAGGATTTGCTCAATTCAGGATCGGCTCTTCCGGAGGCCTCCCTGGTATTCCTCCTTTCCACTGTCCAGTTCATTCTCAAACCTTATAGGAAAGGCCTTAGAGATGTCGTTGTACTGGTAGGAGATAGATCCCTCAGTTTTTGTTCACATAAGTAAAATCACGTAAGTAAGAGCTTCTCCATTTCTCAGAGTCTGACTGATATCAGTGAGATATAATCTTGGTGTTCTTCAGACGTTCAAAAATTACATTTATTCATTTATTTATTTACACATGATACTCCTTCCCGATCACTCAATTCGTAGTAGTTAGTAATTTTTCCAGATCCTCTGCAGATTCAGATAATATAAGAATATAATCTACAAGTCCCTATTCATGGAACAAAGTTATTGTGTACAGTTTTGCATTAGAGCTTAATGAATCCCACAGAAGGCTACTCTGAATTAAATGTCTGGAATATGGGTAGGATATTCTTACCTGCAGTAAATTCCCTAAATTTACGTAGCTTCTTCGCCAATCGAGACGTTTTGGAGGTTATTACCTATCAATGAAAATAATGCCTTACAAATTACTCTTTAATTTAATTTCTTACTTTTATTTCATCAAAATCATTAACTTATATTTACACTCTTATAATCAAAAGTACATTTTTAAGATGAAGAAGCAGTACCGCCCTCCCCTCTCCATTGTACAGAATAAATGCGCGCATATTCCCATCGCACCACCTACGTCGCCTCCCCTCTTCACGAAACAGAGTTA
The DNA here is from genome assembly GCF_040414725.1 of Anabrus simplex. Taxonomy (NCBI): domain Eukaryota; kingdom Metazoa; phylum Arthropoda; class Insecta; order Orthoptera; family Tettigoniidae; genus Anabrus; species Anabrus simplex. The sequence continues at coordinate 375,513,440 of NC_090265.1, read as the reverse complement.
TTGCCTACAAAATGTATCCTATTTCCCTCCCCCTCTACTTGGCTAGTAAGACCGGAGCTAATGAACTGACGTCAGTTCAAACACAGTTTCTGAAGGTAATGGACGACAGCAGCTAAGGTAAGTACAGAAAAATGTCTATAATTTACTAAAGTGTTGGTAGAGGACTGATACGTTGATTGTTTATTCATATCAATATTCATAACATCACCAATCCATTATCATTTTGGAGGTTCATAGTTTGGAGGGAATAGTTTGCGCAACTTAAACAATGTTATACATACATGCGCATGATTTAAAGTGATTTGATAGTGTCTGAGGATGTTCTTGTAGAATGAAACATGTCATTCTTTGTTTAATAGTGTGTAGCCTATATTTTAGTGTTACATAGGCCCCCATTATGTTTTGAGGTAGTGTGTTCGACAGACTGAAAATGTTTAAGTTACATAAATCCAAAATGCTAATGATCCAGTTAATCCTTGAACCTCATTAGAGAGGAAAATAACGCAGTGGTGTTGATTTGTCGGAGATATGTTTCAACTGGCAAAGGAGTGAAATAACCATTTCTAAGAAGTGCCGGGAGGAGACGAATGTACGAAGGGCGTACTATATGATTTTACACTTTATTTTTTCTACCCAAATGAAGTAAATTACACGTTAGTTGTTATATCCACCTTCTCAACATAATCTCCTTGTAACTGTATGCACTTTTGCCATCGATGTGTCTGTCTCTCCAGACCTTCCTGAAACTATTCTTTCGGAGTGCTGCGTACCCATGCATTGACAGCTGTGTCCAGTTCTGCAAAATCCGCGAAACGGCGACCACTCAGAGGTTTGTTCATGTTCCCGAACAGGTGATTATCACTTGGTGCCAAGTCGGGAGAGTACGGTGGATGTGGCAGCACCGTGAATCCCATTTAATCAAAGGGAGCGGTGGTTTTTCGGCTAGTGTGGGGCCGGGCATGAAGCCATCGGCTGGACCTTGATCATGGCGTTGCAAAAGTTCTCTGGACACGTCCACACGCCTTTAATTTTGGTCTGCAGACAAGAATCTAGCCACCCTCGTGGATGACAACTTCCTCAACTGTAAGTGGCCGTGCACGATCCTCAGCAGGGTGATTCGGCTAATTCCCGTGGCTGCCTTCATTTCCGTAAATGTGATGCATTTGTTTCTTTGGATTGCCTGCTCGACCCGGGCAAAGTTGACTGGTGTTGACACTGTCACATTCCTTCCAGAACTGGTTTCCTTGTCCACCGATGTGCGCCCTGTTTTCCAACCTTCCACCCAGTTGTAAACTACTTTCCCTGACGGCGCATGTTCTCCACAGACTGCCACCAAGCGCCGATGATTTTTTACAGTGGTCACGCCTTCTTTCCATAGGAACCAAGTCGTATAGCGCTGTCCTTGACGGTTGCTTTCCATGTTGTCTTTTTTTGCGATGACTGTGTTGTTATGAAATGGCTATGCCGACTGCATTCGTTGGGCCCTGTTCGTGTGCTGCTATCAAACGGTGGAACAAGACACTAGTTACACGTCACCACTTTCAAAAGTGAAATGTGAACCATACCCGGACGTACAAAAAATAACGCCCCTCGTATTTACTCAAGAACATACAAGATTGGGTGTGACTGAGAATTGCGTGTGAACTCCTACCTGTAACCTTCGACCAGATGAGAAACCGAAGTGTGACCGCCAACAGCCCTGCTGGATATAAAGTTGAAAAAGAAGAAGAAGAAGTAGATTAAGAAGAAGAAGTAGAATAAGAAGAAGAAGAGGGAATTTTGTTCGTTGAAAACATTTTCATACGTTACGTCTTAGTAGGCAATAAATTGGATTCTGAACAGTTCCACCAATAGTTGACATATACAGCCTAGGCGTCTCTCAACGTGTTTAGTGGGAAAATATGCAGTGAATTCTTTCTATTGCACCCATAAGGCGAACAGCCAAATGAATAAATTAATTAAATCATCAGTTTCAATATGGAAAAACTACAGAGGGCAAATTCAGTAGAGATATTTCACAAGTTCGCAACAAAGAGACCTCCCAGAGAGAAGATACATCCTCTCAACTTGCCTTAAATCACGTCCCAGGAAGAAACTTAGAGATACCCCAATGAAGGGGGGATGGTCCGAGATAAAACACGAAGCCGTTGAGCGAGGTAGCAATGAGATAGGAGTTATTTTGTGATTGTTGAGGAAAAGATTTCATTTCTAGATTGAAATTCTGTGTTATGTGTTATGAGTAAAATGAATTATTTAGATTGATTGCCACCAGTAGCACCTCAGCGTCTGTAAAAGATAATAATAAAATTACAAGCGTGTCAGTTTAAATAATCGTTGACTTAATTTGTTTTGATGTAGCGTGAGGACTTGTATTACTCTGTAATAATAACTCACTTAATTAAACGTGATTAAAACCAGTTCGCGTAGAAGGTACGCGGATATCAGATAATTTAATTGAATTCATTATAGGCGTAGTTTAGGTTTGTTTGTATTTTGACTTTCCTTTGTTTTTGAATGAACACTATTTTGACAGTGTTTTGTAAATATAAATCTCAAGCAGGATTGTTTATAGTTGTAGAGTTACAAGGGCAGCCCGTCGCTCTCCGTCTATAAATTACAGCATATTCTTTATGCTACTAAAGGCACCGCAAAAATAAACAACATGGTCACAACTACAATTTATGTAAATTAGGCTTGAATCATGCAAGTGAACCGACCTTGGATTGTATGCAAGTGTAAAATAATGTCGCAAAATCTGATTTAAGAAGGTGGAACCTGCCGCCGTTAACAATGCAATGTGTTACATATGAATTAAGTAGGTTGAAGGTAACAAGAGGTAATGAATCTTAGATGTAGAAGGCGAGTTCATTTGACTTATGACAGAAGAGAGGTATTTTCCTGTTATTTGTAATATTTTGTCCAGTAACCATCACAGTGAGCAAAGATTATATTATGGCTGAGCGATTAATTTGTGACGTTTACTGTATTTGAATTAAGAGTGAAGACAGCCATGATAGGCAACTTTCAGCCACTTGGTGATAACAGTGTATCAAGGTTTATAACAATAATAAAAGAAGTACAGTCTCAACGGGAGAACAGTGTGTTCATGGTATAATTTGGTTTAACATTACTTTCAAGTTAACATCTGAGTTATTCGACCAGGTTGGAGGTCATGTTTTGAGAGTAAGTTCTGTAACTATTTGTGTTGTGGCAGCTAAATATTAATTATTTTGATTGGTTAGCTGTTTAACTTGAGATGATTTTCAATCATGTGGTAATTTCAATTTGAGACTTGAGTTTATGATATTCTGAGTCTAGCCTAGATTGCTAAAAGATTTGGGGAGAAGACTTTATGGCATTAGCGTCCTTTCATTTGTTTTGTTATTTAAGTTGGAATTAATCCATTTGGTTGGTTGTTTAATTTAAGTGAATCCAGTTGTTTTAGTTAATCCCATATAATCCAGTCTTTATAATTAATTTCATTTAATCCTGTTTATTGCAATTCAATTTTAAACTTAAATACTTGCTTAATTTCTTTTGCTTTCGTTAATAAATTCTATTCAGTTTGAATCAGTCTTGGGTAACGTTATTTGTAGCTAGCTTGACCCGTAGTTATTTCTATCCACCCCCTCATTAGCCCTAGTACGAGGAAACATTGTGTGTATGTATTACGCCGGAGGTAAGAATCTACGTGTGCGGTAAGTATTTTTATTTTTCAGCAGCAGCCGAGGCAAGAGTCTACAAGAGGATCACCGCCACACATGCCTTGAAAAGGGCACACCATGTCTTTTATTACCAAGTCAGTGTTTGCTATTAGTTCACTGAATTCCATATACCTACCGATCCTACAAGCAAAAATTTTCTACTTCTCACCACAAAGACTCCTGCGTAACGATTGGCATTACTGATGTCAACCATACCTGTTACTTAAAAAAAAAAAAATTAAACCCAAGAATGTGACTGAGATGATTCATGACACTAACAAACTTGAGAAATAGTGCACTTTCAACGTCTTTATCTTAACAGAGATGGCTCTGGCTTAGCTACTTTTTATGTATGTATGTATGTATGTATGTATGTATGTATGTATGTATGTATGTATGTATGTATGTATGTATGTATGTATGCATGTATGTATGTATGTATGCATGTCTGTTTGTTAAGTTCGGAGCCTGAATGATGACTGGATCCTCGATATATCAACCATCAGCTGTCCTCTCCTGCACTAAGGCGAATGCTGCAACAGTTCCTGGTATAGGCCACGGCCGCCAACTCTCTCACCTCCGCACATCTCCTTCACCGATACAAATCACTTGGCCCGAGAGACAGCGTTACCGTCTAGGAGGCCCGCCTTCCCCTTCAGGGGTGGAATGAAAACAATTTAGCAGTAGTAGTCACAGATAGCCTAGGTGTCACTGAAGAACGCTCTAAAGAAATGAGGAGTGAGATAGTTTCCCGTTGCTTCCCTCACCAAACCAGAATATGCTGTAAGCATGCACCAATGAACGCTATGAGCAACACTTTCACAACATTCATCATAGGGACTGGCTGTGCTGAGAATAGTGTCACTAACACTGCTCATACCTGGTCACTTTAACAGTGTCAAAACGAATTATGAGACTGAGACTGAAAAATATAACTAACAAACTGGTTTTAACCAATACCAGTGTATCTCAGCCGAGACGGATCTGGGCATCTTTTCTTGTTATTAAAGGCTCTTTCAGGCATTTCATATTATCTCACTGGTGTTAGCATTTCTTTAGAAAGCATGTGGAACAATAGTTTGAAACACTAACTAGGAAACTAAAACCATAGTAATTTGTTATTTTACATCTTCAAGTTTGCGCTACATTCTAGATTTACGCTGCAGGGTATTTCACAGATTCCCTTTTCTAAAAACTTACTGATGATTAATACCGATGGTCAGTTGAATTAAAAGTTAAATATTCCTGCTCATATCGGAGACGAAGTATACACTCTCTCTGTGTTCTCATTCACTCCAATCTTTCTTCCGAATAAATACAGAGGTACGGAAACATAGAGAGAACTTCAGACGCAGCTGCTAAGTTGGCAATGTTTCACCGAAGTTCTAGTTCACAACAAATTCCAGGGACTGCAATGAAACTACAAAGCGGAAATCCGTTCCGTCTCTTACTTGAGAATAAGGCTCGAACGAGGTCGACATACATTTAGTTAATTTACAGTGTATCGTTCTTTTGACGATATGTAAAGAGAAATAATACTTATGATACGTAAGTATCTTCTGACGATGTTCTGAAAACTCTTACCGTAAGTATCAGAAAAAAATATGAAACAGAGGATTGGCATGTTAAAGAATAAAGTTATCTAATGCCTGTTGCTCACGGTAAAATTTTCTGTCAAATTTATTGTACAATAATTTAATTTTATAAAATTTCTGTTGCTCACGCTCAAATTCAAGTTTTATAAAACATTTGATAAAACTTTTCATAAAATAAGTCATGTTCTATTCCATAAAATTAATTTTACGAAACGAACCAATCAGCGAAGCTGATTACGATGATGTTGGCGCTACGTCGTGAGAACATTGTGAATCTCGACTGTAAACAAACACTTCTTTCTAAAATGGCAGGATCTGGGTGGACTAAGGAAGCTGTTAGTGTTTTAGTGACGAATACCAGAAATATCCTTGTTTGTACGAAATAAAACACCACTTTACCACAACAGAAATGCAAGAAGAGAGGCAGAAAATACAATCAGCGAATCCCTATATGAATGCTAGTCTTCTAATCTCAACTAATTTTCGACCAAGGACAGCAATCCTCTACCTTCTCTTCTTTTGATCCAATCTCGAGTCCAGCATTTCCTGGCATTTCTTTTCTTCCTTTTTACCACTGTACAACAATATAAGTGCAGATAAAGCAGCAAGTTTTGCTTTATTTGTTGGAGCCATACTCTCAAACACACTGTAAGTTGAACAACTGATTCTTGGTTTAAAAGTTTATCGATAGATGGCAGTACATACAAATCTTCCTTCAGAAGTGAGTTCATAGATGGCCATCCTGATGCTTCGACGGATTTAAAAAAATAATTTTACCATGAGCAACACAACTTGTTTTTTTACCAAAATTTTATAAAATTAATTGTACAACAAATTTTACGAAACATTTTACCGTGAGCAATAGGCATAACTCCCCAGATACTTCCTGTGAATATTCAGGCAGACTGTTTTGCTCGGGACGCTGTAGTAATCCCATCTACTGGAGGTGAGTGGCAGCGGAAGAGGAAAAGCACGAACAATGGTCAATGTAATGTTACTGTTGATCAGTTTTATGGACTTTTTTTATTGTTGGCCTTCACATTTAGTTTTCTTCCGACACTGTGATATTAGGGCTTCTAATGTAAAGGGAGTCGTTCTTTCTTTCATGACTCCTTCTTGTCTTATTCTTCCGATAGGACACATAACATAGGTATTTAAACATTACATATTAGGCGCCTTCCCCTAAAATACCATTTCGCTCAGCGTGAATACAATCATTTATAGCCTAAATTGTAGTGCCTTATTCTCCGACGTTACATACCGATATTCAGTACATTCTCTTCGGCCGTTTTCTCGTGATACCCGTACAGACAGACAGACAGACAGACAGACAGACAGACAGACAGACAGACAGACAGACAGACAGACAGACAGACAGACAGACAGACAGACAGACAGACAGACAGACAGACAGACAGACAGACAGACAGACAGACAGACAGACAGACAGACAGACAGACAGACAGACAGACATGACGGAAAATTAAAAAGATGAATGTTCTTGTTACTGTGGACACGACCGATACAGAAATACCATTCCTTTTACATTTTGAACAATGTACAGATAAAATTCTTATTTTTTATATATTTTCTACTTTGTAGATTTCTTTCATATTCAGTCAACCAAAAAGTAATATGATTCCCTTCGGAACACAGCGATGGTACTAGTCGAAATAGCAAGTCAGTACATGAAAATCAACAACACAAAATCTTACTCAATGTACGAGAGTAAAGTTTTAGCGGTTTATATCTCGAACGTAGAACCTTTAAATTGTGTTAATGTTAAACCACTAAGGTCTCGAATTCGTTACCGCTTGCTGTAGGCTACTCTTTCAGAAATAACTAGACTTGTTGGTAGCAGGTTTAAAATAACTTGACTTTTATTGAAGATTGAATAAGTTAAACAGTTGCTGATAATCTACTCTCAATGCTGATGTTAATGCAGAGTTCGATTCTTGGTGACGGACTAGCAGAGTCCTACCTCACAGCGAGTTGATGATTAAGTGAAGCTGATGAGCCTGGGACACAGGCTCTTTTATAATGAAATAGCGAGCAAAGTTCAGGGCGTACCCCGAGATTATAATACACTCAGTTGCTAGTGACTAACAGCGAGTCATCAACAAGAATCTTCTGTTCATGTGTGTGTCACTGGATTTACTTTGGATGACCAACCCAGTGACAAATACAATTGTGACATTACTTCCTGAATCAGCCTATGACTATTATACAGTATTGAAATACATGGTAATATTTCCTTCAAAACTTATAATTATGAATATTACTTGCTGTACCTGAGATACTAGGTACATTACCTGGGGTTTCAGGTGACATACCAGTATGGTCATGTAACTCGAGTACGTCAGTAAAGCAGACATAACTAGCTCCCCATAATTGCAGCGGAAATAAAAGCACTACCTGGACTAGCATGAAACAAAATAGAATAATACTATTTTTTGTTAAATGATTTCTCGATACCAATGCTGGAAGGAAAAGTCTAAACATTTTATGAATATTGTATTGAAGTTAACCTTTAAAAATTGAAGACTTGAAATTCCAAAGAAGCCAAGTACTAGATGAAGAAATAGATTTTACGCTCATAGGAGGTAAGCGCCACTAGAGTTGTACAAAACGACGTGCAGACTCGCTCAAACTCATTTGTGTTAGATGGATCTCACTCAAGTCTAGACATGTTCATATTTCCTGCTCAAGCACTCTGTTCAGTGAGTGGTACAAGAACCAAACCCAGAAAAACGCTCATCTTCACTGAAGGAACGAGTTTACCGACCTGTCCATGCTGTCTTATCACAGTGAGCAGGAACGAGTCTGGGCAGATCGAACCAAACCAAACCCCATGGTGGAACAGCCCATAAGGGCCATGGTCCACCAAGCGGCCCTGGGGCCTGCAGATTACAAGGGGTCGAGTGGTCGGCGCGATGAATCCTCTGGGCCGTAATTCTTGGATTTCTAGACCGGGACCACTATTTCACCGTCAGATAGCTCCTCAATTGTAATCACGCAGGCTGAGTCGACCCCGAACCAGCCGTCAGAACCTGCGGCCTCCGGGTAAGAGGCAGGCACGCTACCCCTACACTGCGGGGCCGCTGGGCAGACCGAAAAGCTCGGAAATAGGAAGTTCAAGTGATCCACTCATTGGTTCACTGTTGCCACATGCGTCGGTTCTATGCACATCTTTATTGTACAACCTTCTTCTTTGTGACATTACTCCATATAACACCCACAAAACGCAAACGTAAATCAAACACAAGGCAACAACTCGCAGTTTGATCAGCCACTGAGTGGAACGATATGTATTCCGAGCCTATGGTAGAGTTTCGAATTTATTTTGACACACACACAGCTCACTAGTCAAATATCACCCAGTTTGTCTGAGCAGCAATGATTCTTGTTCGAGTTTGTGTAGACTCGTTCAGTTATGAGTCTGTCACTCTTCGTTCCAGCAGCAGGTTCTCTGGCCAAACGAGCTGATTAGTGGAAATGGTGAAATAAAACTGGATGAGCTCATATTCGCTCAATGCACAGCTATAGCAAGCGATGACTGTTACGGAAGGTGTGTAGTACAATTGGCTTGACTGCACCTGAATACCTCCCTGTAGTGATGTGCGCGAGTGATGCCTGGAATCGCGGTACTTCGACTCTTTCGAGTCCAGGCTCGGGCTCGTTTCGCTTGCGAAGACTCGATGACAGTATGACGTCACACGTTCGCTCTCGCGTCCGCTGTTGGATGGATAGAGCATATGTACAAGTGGTCGCCGAGGTTTTATGGGATTGCGATAGACCGGTACGATATAAATATTCTTAATGAGTGAGCAAAATAAACAATCTGAATTTGATGATGACTTACGAAAGATAATACTATAACTACATACGCATAATAAAGTATGAAAATATCCCTTCACGGCGTCACTCACCCACTCCACTGAATATGCCCTATATTCTAATAATGATAGCATAGTTATCTGGACTTCTGAGCCCAACTTGGCAGGTTTGATACTGGTTTAGTCCGATGGTATTTGAAGGTGCTCAGATACGTCAGCCTCGTGTCGGTAGAATTGTTGGCACATGAAAGAAGTCCTGGGTGACTAAATTCCGGCACCTCGGCATCTCCGAAAACCATAAAAATGTACGTAGTTGGAGGTAAAACTCAAAACATTATTATTATTATTATTATTATTATTATTATTATTATTATTATTATTATTATTATTATTATTATTATTATTTAAAATCACTGTCACGGTGTCCTGCTCCATGGCTAAATGGTTAGAGTGTTGGCCTTTGGTCACAGGGGGTCCCGGGTTCGATTCCCGGCAGGGTCGGAAATTTTAACAATCATTGGTTAATTTCCCTGGCACGGGGGCTGGGTGTATGTGTTGCTTCATCATCATTTCATCCTCATCACGACGCGCAGGTCGCCTACGGGAGTCATATCAAAAGACCTGCACCTGGCGAGCCGAACTCGTCCTAGGATCTCCCGGCACTAAAAGCCATACGCCATTTCATTTTTTTTCACTGTCACGGTATGCCTACAATCGTCCGAAGGGACAGGTGAATAGTTTATACTTAGATCATACTTTCGCAGATATAATGTAGGGTATTAAGATTAGGCGTCCAGAATGTGATGTATGTACACGAAGCAAATCATCAGACAGAACGTCATTCTGTTCTAGCTAAACAATGAACGCAATGAACAAAATACACCCTCCGTTTTGACGTTTATCATTGCAACACATGACTGTGAAAAGGAACAAAACCGAGTGTAGTCTTTAGAAGTTGAGCGAAGGTCGAAGAATAGCGGCGGGATGTAAGCAATACTCTTTTGTTTTTTGCTATTTACTTTACGTCGCACATGTATGTTTCTGAACGCCCTACACATGTATCTTTGCAATAAATTCTCTCGCAGTAATAATGTCATTATTTCGCACAATATTATTACACATTTTCGTACAAGGACGTCGCGGGAATAATATTTCATAGCTATCAACAAATCCCCGGTGGCTACTTCCAGGCTGCACAGTAGCCTAATAAAAGTAATAATAATAACAATAATAGAACGCTGCCGGTATCGACATTAGAAAAGGTCCCCACCACAGTGTGGAAATTGTCCCCATCCTATGCTCATCTTCGGTCCTACGTGTCTATCTTTCAAGTTGACGTTTGTTAGTAAGTCATAAATATTTTGCCTATGATGATAATAATTATCGTAGCAATCAAATTATTGACGACCGATGGCTCAATAAAACCAATCATCAGCAGCAAACATATTGCAATCCACATCACAAAATTATTCTGTGAGTGACCCTGAATGCCGTGCAATCCAGTACAATAGATTATAGTTCTAAGACATGTCCACAGATAGCGACACTAGTATGCTTGTACTCGAGTCTGGAGTCGAGTATACCGATTCTAAGAGCACATTACTCGATTCTACTCGATTCCGTCGCTAGCCCATCACTACCTCCCTGCCACTTTATACCTTTCAACAGATGATCCATGTAAACCAGGGCCTCACAGGGTGCATGCGCCGTGCAGTGCACGGGCGCAAGGTGCAGGAAACGACTTCACTAGGTTGACCAGAGTGCAAACCCTCACTCCACTTCCCCTACACCTGTCTCACACGTTAGGCCTGTCTTCGCCTTCTCCACCTTCCCCGCTGATCCTCACCTCACTGCGAAATGTTTATGTGCGGTGAGCGGGGACACTGTTGTATGGGACAACGTTACCGGTATTAAAACACTCTTCTTTCAATTTGGTTTGAGCAGACAATTTATCTTCTCTAGCTCTCCTTTTCCTTTATCTTTGCAATGATACCAGTTATGCCTGGAACAAGGGACCGGCTGACAGCAATTTGAGAGCCTTCTTTAAATTACAATCAGAAATAGGCCTACTCGTACGCAATCTAGTTTTAGTACAAGTCAAAGCAGGAAAAAAGACCTTTCACATATGCATGCGGAACCAAATATAGAAATAATCTTAGCTGCTTCTCGATGCAGCTTAGGAAAATCTTCCTTCGACAAATTCTCGTAGAATTTGAGCTAAGCCTTTGTATTGGAAAATATTGTTGATTAAATCACATAATTCTTGTCCCACTGATTAAGCATTTGGCTTTATCGTCACGACTGACAAAGAAATACGGAAGTTCCCAGTTCGATTGAAATGGAGTTTCGGAAGTCTTTGCTTTCTTTGAAACAGGTTGCTCCATTATTATGTTGTTGTCTTGCGCTTATCTATTTCACTGATAAACAAGCTGTCCATCACCGAACGCTTCGTCGCTCTCAGCGCACTACACCATCCGAGTCAAGCCGAGTTGAGCCGAGACGGAACGATGCACAGTGCACGGAGTCTCTGCGCCTCGATATGCACGCGTGAGGTTTAGAGCGTTTGAGAGGCCCTGATGTAAACCATGAACAAAACAGCTAAAAGATTGTACAGCGTACAGATTGTCTAATCCTTGTAAATACTTTGAACCAATAACTCATTCTATCATCAGTTCTCACAGCAGACGCATCCTCTTTGCTGACTCAGCCAGTTCTACTTTCTTTCTTCCATAAGTCCCATTAAAATTGATAGCTCCCCATCGAATTCCATTTCGTTTGCTAATTTGTTTCCAAGGATTCCCTCGCCTATCAAATGGGAGTGGGTCTCTGTTACTTCGATAGGTCCGAGGCTTGCTTATATCGTTTTGAGCGTGCTTGATGAAAATTCTGTGAAGCAGAATGCTACCCTTACTTACACATAGTCCAAGTGAGGATCTCTCCTCTAAAGGGTTCAGGACCACAGTGGATTGTGTAGCTCTAGCCGCCTGAGCACAAAGAGGGCCATGACTCAGAATATGTCTGAGATGCCCATTCCCATTCCATAGCAATTTGTATCCCGACTCTCAGGACCACTGACTAGGTCACTCAGCCGTTGCCCATCGTTCGCTAACTGGGACGTGACTATAGTAACCCACACAATATGCATAAGGAAACACAAACGTCCAGAAACACTGCTTTGCGCAACCCTCCCTCATCTCCTTAATCATTACAAGAGCAGATGCGTTTCACCTACTCGAATCCTTCTAGTTCTATTTGTGACAAATTTAACCACCCATTCAGCCATGTTTTATCCATCCCAATAGCACTCATTTTAGTCAATAATCATTCATCTACCCCGTCAAAGGCCTTGGATAGGTCAATAGCGATATAGCCAGTTTGACTTCATGGATCTTAAATATATGCTATATCTTTCTGAAATCCTACATGTTGAGTCTCACAGGAATAACCTATCCTAAGCCCGAACTTCCTTCTATAAGACCAGTTAATGATTTCGCAACCGTGTCTAATATAATTAGAAATAATGCTTTCCCAAAGCATTTCTGCATTTTTAATCAAAGATCTGCCTTTATAGGGCACACATCAGGTAAATAATATCGACACCCTCTTCACTACATTTTAGTCGTTTCATTATTAATTACCAGGCTGTGATTGGGGAGGAAACAGGCATTGGCTGAATGTTAGGTGTCGTCTTGACATCCCCATGGAACTGTTTGAAATACCTCGGAAAACTACTTGTAAGTTAGTCGAAAGTGGAACTCTCACACACAAAGCAATTAAGCACACTAAGACCTTAGATATGGTAAGAAAACTGCTATCCAGACTTCATGCATTGAAGTGTATCGTGGTAAACTACATTGTCTGACATTTTTTTAAATTCCTCAAGTGTATTACCAAAGGTAACGTGCACCACGTTCTAGTCTCTGAACTCATAGTTGTGCCAGGAATTGAACCCGGACGAACAGGACGAGATGCTTGTTCCTAGACATAGATCTGACAACTAAAAGTTTAATTAGGACACTTCCATCTAATCAACACTTAGAATTTATGTAGAATTTTATTCTGTCTCATTTTTACAGTATTACCAGTTTTGGTCTCTTACCAAGACCATCTTCAGCTACAAATGATAACCATAAACACTATACACCATTACAAATGATATAAAAGATAATTGATTTGTATTATAAATTTACATTCCTCATTTTCTGGGTTTCGACTTCCTGAATTAGGAATACCATTTACCCTGGATGTCCAATTTTTATACTGTAAATTTTTTTGTTTTTACCTACATTTATTTGGAAAACACATTAAAACATATTAAAAATGCAGTTTTAAGATACTTACTCTTCACTCAAACTTTAAATCAACTTTAAAAGTAACTATTAAAACATATCCGCTATCTAATTTGAGCTTCTTGCGAATGTAGCCTCTTGTTTCCAAAATAATGCTATCGGCGAATAAAGTATAAATCTATAACAAACGCTGTCTAAAATATCAAGTATTTGAGAGGCAATAGACCTTCTAAACATCCTTCTTTCAATTTAGTTCCATTAGTTTGAAAGATGACTGCTGAATGTTGTTAAATGTGGAATGTCATCGAGAAAATTCTCTCTCCCTTTTTTCTTTAACCATGCGTCAAATGCATCAGCTTGAATTTGGGAAATGAAGTACATTTCGTCATTAAAGCCATTGAAACTTGGAAATCAACAGGGAAATTATGAAAATCGTAAATTATAACTAAACATTGATTAAAATTTCGTGTTAGGTAGGTTTCAGGCTCGAATTGTTTTACAAAGGTTTTCGTTCCATTCTGAAGAAAATCATACGATTATTCAGATTTTGGTTTATTTAGACTTCTGTTCGTACTAGATTTCTCTTCACATTTTGAATGCCAATCGTCTTCATTGGATAAGTCGGGGAAGAGAACAAGGTTTTATTTTCAGTACTCGGCCAGTAAGTCGATTTGGAGTATTGAAAGCTATCGGTAAACCTGTCACGTACTCGCAGGCACGTACTCAGCTCCAGGGCAATATACGTCCTGGGTAACGAACTGGAGCACTCCAAGGGGTGTGATGGACCGAGCTTTTCTACTCAAGGAGATCATTTGTAAGTCAAGAAAGGTTAAGATATGGGCAAGGAATAAAGAGTATCTCTACACTTTCTTGTCCCACATCAGCGAGAAACGAAAGGAGCCCCTTATAACTCCACATAATCAATGTTACTATCCGCAGCTGCGACTTAAATTCAAGTCTTGCCCGTCCAATGTGCATTTTATACTCAGAAATTAAATCTAGATGATTTACAGAAGTACCGTAGTCGAAATGAGGTCTAACAACAAGTTTGAAAACTGTATTTCCATAGCCGAGTAGAATGATGGCTTTCTGAGTCCAAGTCCTAGGGTTCCATCCACGCTCAGTGCGATATTTGAAAGAGTTCAGATATGCCAGCCTCGCGTCCGTACATATGCTGGTACTTAAACGAAGTCATGTAGGATAAAATTCTGGCATCTCAGCTTCTCCGCAAACCATAAAAGTACGCTAGTTAGTGAGTTGCAGAACCAATAACATTATTATAATATCACCTAGGTAAGCAGTGTGTAAATAGCTTCGGCGACAGACATTGTTACATCATTCCATCCGGTTGTCCTGGTTTCAGTTCGACTCCATTCCATCTCTGTCAGGAATTTAATATCGATCGTAGGGTACTGAACATCGACCTCGTCACCTTGTTCTCTCCTTACTTCTCTTCCTTACTTTATTCTCGGGCATTTCCTCCTCCAGTCATCTCATATGATCCCACCACCGAAACCGGTTTGTGCGAATAGCTTCGTCCATCATGTTTATTCCCAACTTAGCCTTTTTTTGCTTATTACGAGTACCTTTCTGACATTGTTATCACCAATCACTCCCGCTACGGTCACTTCAGGTATCGTGAGTCCGCTTATTTTTCACTCTCGCACTGCAAAGCCGGTCTTAAAACAAACCAATGTACAGGTAGTTTCGTCCAAGAGTTGAGTTCCTTCTAAAAGAATACTATTGATCGCCACTGGGAACCCATTGCATTAGTTTTGATACATCCTGATTCAGTTTCACTTATGACGCAGGCATTCCGACGAGTCTGTATCTGTGCTGACCAGTCTTGAAATTGAACTAAATGTACAATAATAATAATAATAATAATAATAATAATAATAATAATAATAATAATAATAATAATAATAATAATAATAATAATAATAATGTTAGTGTCCGGGTTCGATTCCCGGCTATGCCACGAAATTTGAAAAATGGTACGACGACTGGGGCGGGATCCACTCAGCCTCGGGAGGTCAACTGAGTAGAGGGGCGTTAGATTCCCACCTCAGCCATCCTTGAAGTGGTTTTCCGTATTTTCCCACTTCTCCAGGCAAATGTCGGGATGGTACCTAACTTAAGGCCATGGCCACTTCCTTACCTCTTCCTTGTCCATCCCTTCCGATCTTCCCATCACATCACAAGGCCCCTGTTCAGCATACCAGGCGAGACCGCCTAGGCGAAGTACTGGTCGTCTTCCGCTGTTGTATTTTCCGGACCCAAAATCTGATGCTCCATGACACTGCCCTTAAGGAGGTAGAGGTGGGATACCTCGCTCAGTCCGGGGGAATAACGAACCCTGGAGGGTAAACGGATTAAGAAAGAAAGAAAGAAAGAAAGAATAATAGTAATAATAATCACTCTGTTCAATGAGTGTTATAAGAACTAAACTCATAAAGGGGCTCATCTTCACTGAAGAAACGAGTCTACCGACCTGTCCATGCAGTCTTATCACAGTGAGCAGAAACGAGTCTGGGCAGATCGAACCAAACCAAACCCCATGGTGCAACAGTCCATAAGGGTCATGGTCTACCAATAATAATAATAATAATTTGTAACATCTCTGAAAAAGAAGCTTTCGCGTCGCTCATGAATAAAATGGAAATGGCTTATCAACTGACCGAAGACGTTTACAACAAAAAGTCCATATTCTTGAACGCAAGACTCAGACATTATTGCACTATCATAAGAGGCTTTTTATGTAGCTGAACGCCTTAATATGAACAAGAAAGCCTGATAGAAAAACTGGGATCTTGAAGAAATTTCTTGGCCCAGATAAAGACAAAAATGAATGCAGACGTCGACATAACAATGAGCTGTATACTCATGTCCAGAAGATCCCTCATGTCATGTTGAGAAGGAGAATTGCATTCTATGGCAATGAAACCAACACGATTATCGAACCGGCTCTTCACCTATTTTAAAGATTATAAACTCAGTCAACTTGGTTCAAGGAGGTGAGAAGGGGCCTACGGGAGAATAGGAACACTAATGAAGATATACAAGTCATAAGACCTATCTGTGTCGGTGCGACGTAGAACCACTAGCAAAAAAAAAGATATACAAGAACGTACCCCATTCAGAAGAAAACTAAAAGACCACCAGGCTTTTCAAGAAAGAACAAATTTGATGACGGGAAAGACGTGGACGGAAGGAAGGAAAGGGCAACACCGGCAACGAATGAAGGAGCACTGGACAAAGATCAAAGCCCACAGAAAATAGTTGAAATACCGTGGTCCTTAGTAGGCCGATACGATAAAAGAAAATAGAAATAAATTAACCTTTTTAGAAATAATTGTAATGGTTAGGAGTTGGCACCCCTAAATTTTCTATCCTTAAGGTTGCCAAAAACCGTTTTCTCTGCGCCTAATCAGCGGCCAGTCAGCTGTAATAAAAGTAGTTCGCAGTTGCCTGCGAGATAATCTTCTTCTGATCATCGGTTGAGGTTCGGACCTCGCTTAAGGCGACTGGGCGCTGGGACAACCATTAGGGAGGCTACAACATCGTAAATATCATGCAAATGTAGAAACATTGAGTGGCCGACGGAGATACTTTGGTATCAGAATGTTTGGGATTGTGTTGAATGTTCCTTACCTATCTTTTTGTTTCCGGACGATTTTTTAGATCCTTTCTTGTCTCCTCTTGGAATTTAAACATGTCTTGGTCTTATGTAGTATGGGCTTTGCTCCTATTCGACTTCGAGTTTAACTCCCTTTGTTTTGTTGTTGTTGTTGTTGCCTTCATTTTATTGATAAAAGTGCAACGAGTGTGTTTTGGTTGTGCTTACCGCTGTACCTGAAGCCATTTAAGATTTGGAAAATGGGAATCCAAATTGTTCTTTATTATTAATTAGGCTCCGAGAGCTCTCTGAGCTTCTTGAACGTTATACAGGGTGCAGAAAAACGTTGTTTTGTAAATTAAACGGTTTTTACAAGTTGCTGACCGTCGCACCGACACAGATAGGTCTTATGCGACGATGGGACAGGGAAGGGCTAGGAGTGGGAAGGAAGCGGCCGTGGCCTTAATTAAGGTACAGCCCCAGCATTTGCCTGGTGTGAAAATGGGAAACCACGGAAAACCATTTTCAGGGCTGCCGACAGTGGGAT
Organism: Anabrus simplex; assembly: GCF_040414725.1. NCBI lineage: Eukaryota > Metazoa > Arthropoda > Insecta > Orthoptera > Tettigoniidae > Anabrus > Anabrus simplex. The sequence goes on along the minus strand of NC_090265.1, from coordinate 375,495,850 downwards.
CGAACCTACTATCTCCCGAATACTCGATACCGGCCGCACTTAAGCGACTGCAGCTATCGAGCTTGGTCATAACGTTTCTGGCGTGAAAATAGGAACCAGGGAAAACTATCTTCATCGCTGCCGACGTTAGATCCACCATCCCCCGAATGCGAGCTCACAATTACGTGACCAAAAGTGCACTGCCTACTCCCTCGGTGCTGCTGATATACACGAGGTTCTACACATTATAGCCAGGTTAACTTTTGTTCAGTTTTTAGTTTGTAACACAGATGCTTAATAGTAGTGCGTAAGGAACCTAGCATATTTATAATTCACAACACGTCATTGTTCACTTCGTGAGGACCAAATTTTATTCTCTTCAAGTTGGCTGGAGAATTCCCCTCACAATATTTGAGTTATGTGTCGCACTGACACGTTGTAAAATTTATGTGAAGTTTTCTCCCCAAGGTGCAGATTATTGGACCGTAAATTAGAGATGACTTGATAGTACAGCTGTACGGTGCGGATTAAAGTAATAAAATGTGGATATAAAACATGTGCTTACATTCACCTGATTGAAACCTAAACCACTAATTGCATTGTTGGTCGAAAGCAGTGCACGGTAGAATATTAGCAATACTTCGTGGGTGTCATTTCAATGGTTAATTGATATTTTAAGTGCCTTGAATAACCCAAGAATTCAATAGTTGAACGAAACATAAAAACCGTTCGGCTTCTTGGCTAAAAGGTCAGTGTAGTGGCTTTCGACTCAGGGGACCTCTAGGTTCGATTCCTGAATGGGTCTTGAATTTTAACTTTTGTCTGGTTAATTCCTCTAGCTCCGGAACTCGGAGTTCGTGTTTACCTTCATTTAAATACCACACACTACACTAAAAACTATCACAGAAACACGAATTAGTGAACACATCCCTCAGCATATGCTTTGGCGTCAGAAAAGGCATCCGGCGGTAAAAATGCACCAAATCCATTCAAAGTATCAACCCTAGGAAATTGGTAAAACACCAGTAATAATAATAATAATAATAATAATAATAATAATAATAATAATAATAATAATAATAATAATGGCGTATGGTCCCCGGAGAGGCCTGGTGCAGGTCTTTTTTCTAGTAGACGCCCTATTAGGGGACTTGCATGTCTATGAATATAAGGGTCCTACCTACGATGATTTCTAATGTTGAATACGCCACACACACCCAGCCCCCGAGCCATTGGAATTAACCAATTAAGGTTAAAATCCCCGACCTGGCCGGGAATCGAATCCGGGACCCTATGAACCGAAGGCCAGTACACTGACCATTCAGCCAACGAGTCGGAAAACAATAATAATAATAATAATAATAATAATAATAATAATAATAATAATAATAATAATAATAATAATAAAAACAGAAGGTGAGACGATGAGGAAGATAAAAAGAAAATTTTTACTCAAGATATTTAGGTCCTAGGAAGTCAGGTGACATCTGGAATAAAAGAAAGCATGAAGACCTGTCCAAACAGATTAATAAACTGACTGATGAAATGAGAAAGAGGCAACTGAAGTTTGCTGGACACATTCATCGGATGAGTAACGACAGATTGGCTAAGAGGATAGGCTATGGGAGTACACCAGGAAATGCAAGAGCACCACAGCCTGGATGAAATAAGTTATCAAAGATATAAATGAACTAGGTCTAAACACGTAAAAGCATGTCGGACAGAAAGAACTTCCGGAAAATACTTGACAGACACAGGCAAATTCAGAAACCAGAGAGGCAACAACGAACTTTGGCAGACCAACGGATGGAGGCTTGAAGCCAAAATATGAAGAGGTTTCGGGAGCAGAAGAGGCAGGAAGCCCAAAAGCAGAAGCATAAGCTAAGCGTGATCCATAGAAGGCCCAAACGAATGTAAAAAATACCGTTAACTAGACCGGCGATACTATGTGGAATTTCTCTGGGACACAAGCGCAATGGACTGAATATTGATTACTTGGCGTTCGCCGACGGCATGGCACTTCTATCTAATTCAATAGAAACTTCAGTGAAACAACTCAGTGTTCTCAGACAACAAGCACCGAAGGTAGGGCTAAACATTTCACTTGAGAAAACACGATACATTAAAAATGTATCTCGAGCAAGGAACGATCAAGAAAACCAACAGTTTTAAGTAATTGGGAGAATGGCTGGAAACTCTCTTCGGAGGAGTAGCATTATCAACTATAGTTAATACGCTAGAACTGGCATACCAACTGGCCAAGAACACATACAATGAAAAATGTCTCTTCTGTAACACTATAATGAAGCATTACCGGATAGTCATTCACCCTCAAGTTTTATATGCTTCAGAATCTCTAATATTGAACAGAAAGGGACTCACGGACAAGCTCGAAATCCAGGAGAGAAAAAAAATGAAGAAGATATTAGGACCAGTCAAAGAAGGGATCGAATACAAAAGGCTCTACAAATAATGTAAAAATCACGGACGTGGCCAGGAAGAGACGCTTAGAATTGTGTGGACACATCTACAGTATGCATCATGCCAGAATGGCCAACCAGCCAATAGACGAATACTAGGGCACCATGGTTGATGCACCTTTTTGTGGTTATCTGCGTGCTTACTTACGACGCGGAGTTCACCGAGCAGAATAGAGGCCAGCCTTGTGCTTTATATAGTGGATATTCTTACAGAAAGTTACGGGAAAGTCAAGGATGTTTGGTGACATGGGTATGTTTAAAACAGAAGACATCGCAGTGTGAAGGAAGACTTGTGTGTCAGGACGATACAGTGATAAGAATGATCGATCATCAGTGCGTTCCTGTCCGACTCGTCCTGTCCGACTCGTTGGCTGAACGGTCAGCGTACTGGCCTTCGGTTCAGAGGGTCCCGGGTTCGATTCACGGCCGGGACGGGGATTTTAACCTTAATTGGTTCATTCCAATGGCACGGGGGCTGGGTGTATGTGTTGTCTTCATCATCATTTCATCCTCATCACGACGCGCAGGTCACCTACGGGAGTCGAATAGAAAGACATGCACCTGGCGAGCCGAACCCGTCCTGGGATATCCCGGCACTAAAAGCCATACGACATTTCATTTCAGTGTGTTCCTGATGGGACGAACTTGGACGTAAAATATAGGCTATATTTTGGGCGAATAAGCGATTCCGCGAGGACATCAGCGCGGCAGTTCCTCGGCTATTTGACGAAGAAATTCAGCCTTTATTAAACCGGCGTTACAAATTAGTTACAAGGATGCCGCATTCTGCATTTTAAAAAGTACGTTTTACCGAAACAGAAACCATGCTCAAGTAGTACAAAAAGGCCAAGACGTTTTGAGGAGGTTTCTCTTCGTGAGCAAATCTTAAAAATGTCTGATGGGGAGAACTCTCCCCTAGTCGATGATGGTGTAAGTAATAGGTTGTTGATGTTCGGTGGAGGCAAAGGAAAGATATATTGAGAAGAGAAAAGTCTTTCTTAACGGATGGGACATTCAAAAGCTACAGTAGTCAGTTTAATCAAATTTATTCCTTACATGTCGACGTTGGAAGCACAGAAGATGAAACAAACGTTGTGCCAGTCGTCTTTGCATTTCTTCCTGACAGAAAGAAAGAAAAAGAAGGAAACGTATTTACGAATGCTACCATTGCTTCAAGGGTCTGCCTGGCCGAGGTGGTAAAGGCGTGCTCGGTTCACCCGGAGGGACGTGGCTTCGGTTCCCCGTCAGGAAGTCGTAAAATTTAAAAAACGAGATTTCTACTTTCGGAGGTGCACATGGCCCTGAGGTTCACTCAGCCTACAACCAAAATGAGTACCAGGTTAATTCCTGGGGGCAAAGGCGGCCGGGAGTAGAGCTAACCACTCTACCCCATCAAGTGCCGAGGTTACGGATAGTAGAAGCCTTTACCTTCCACCCCTCCAAGGGCCTCCATGGCCTGTACTGAGATAACTTTGCTTTTTGCTTTGCTTTTACTATTGCTTCTACGAAAAGTACCTGATAGGAAGCCCGTGACGGTAGGCCTATATACTGATTTTGAAACGTCGGCTATCTAAGCCTTAAAGGAGGCAATTCTCTCAGTTGATATCCGTGAGTGTTTCTTTCATTTTATGCAATGTCTGGAGGAGCGTTCAGCATATTGGTTTGACTATATTATACAAGGAAAATGAAGATGTCAGACTGTGGGTACGAACGTGTGTTGCACTTCCTCTTCTAAAGTTTGAACATGTTGAAGAAGCTGGCTGTATATCCTCGGACAAGCACCAGAAGAAGAAGAGCTCGTCGAATTCCTCGACTACTTCGTGGACTAATGGCTACAAAATCCTACAGTGCCATCTGAATTATGGAACTGCTACCGGCGACATCGTAGGACGAATAATTTAGTAGAAGGGTGGAATAATAAACCGAAGAGTCGGATTGGAAGACCACAATCCCAGAGTTAACGACCTCATCAAGTTCTTTTAACGACTTAAGCGTTGCCCCGTTTGCTTTTTACAGTTTAGTTTATAGAGCTTTCAAAATCCCCCTTTCAGAGAGTAACTTAAAAAAGGAACTCAATTTTATAAAAGATCTGGCCTCAATTAATGGATATAAAATAAATATAGTCAATCGGATCATCAATAAAGTAAAACAAAAGCTAGTAACTAATCTTACTCCCGAAAAAACTAAGCAGTCCAAATTCGCAACATTTACATTCACCAATCCAGCCATTTTTCAAATAACTAATCCTATCAAAAAACGAGATGTGAATATAGCATTCAAAACACAAAATACAAACAGAAACATTTTTTCAACAACAATAGTATAAATTCTAACAATAACCCTTATCTAAGTTCTGGCATCTATAGATTAACATGTGTAGAATGTAAATGTTCATATGTTGGCCAAACTGGCCGTAACTTTCTCACAGGATACTTAAAACACGTTAATGCTACAAAGCACAACAAACATTCTGCGATGAGTGCTCACATGAGAGAGTCAGGCCACCAATTTACAACCATAGAGAAAACCTAAAAATTATAAAGAAGATAGAAAAAGGTGAACTAATGACAGAATTAGAAAATATTTATATCCACTTAGACCAGTATTTCAATAAGAAAAAAAAATTAAATGACGAAATTGAAATAAGAAATCCGTTACACGAACAAAGACACTTAATCTAGAAAAAAGTAATTTTGCCAAAGTTTTCATTCCCAAAACAACTAACAATCATCCAACATTAAAGAACTAAACCCCTCCCTGCGCTCCTACTAGACATTCCCCTTCCAAAACCACACCCACAAACATTTCTCCTCCTACCCCTACTCCCTCCCCTCAACCCCCACCACCTCACTCTTACAACACAAGGAGTAGACACATAACAGACAGTCTCCACATAACCTCGGACAACACCAAACCGACAAACAGCAATTGGAGGGGTAAGTGAAGTTTCTAGAAGTACACTCTTAACTAGCAACACAAATTCCGATTACTTACAAGATTCCTTTTCTTGTTACAGACATTCAACAAGATAAACCAAGCAGCAGCTTTAAAATACGAACGTTGATTTACGTCCCTTTCAATCATCCTTATCAAATCCATTAGTTCAACGAACGGTCATTGACATCTATAAGAACATATCTTTTCAACAGCATTCGCCGAGGTCATATGACAACAAGCATTTAAATTTCTTGAAGATCAACATTTATCCTGTTACAAGTTCAATCATCAAATTGACGATAAATTTGAATCTTTATAGACTCTTATTCACAAGGGATAAATAACTGTTTTACCAGATCTCATTGCCAAGAAAATCCTCAAATTTAGCTCCTAAGATTGATTTTCACGTCTTTCTAAGATTTTGGACATGATATATATTTTTATTTAATTTAATATTTTAGTACTCTCTCTTCCATAATTTTAATGTATCTTCCTATTAAGCACATGTAATTAAGCCATGTATACAAAGATTTTATATTTTATGATATTCTAATAGAGTAAGTTTTAAGTTTGTCAAAAATGTTCTAATAGTTCTTAAGTCATTATTTACGTAAATAACAATTATTCGAGATTCAGATTTGGCTGATGATGCTCTATAAGGGAGCGAAACATGTCCCATATCTAACTTTTTAACTAATGAAGTTATTTTAAATGTGACAACATTATAATGTATTGAACAGGTGGATTCATAATAAAACTTTATTATTGTATATCAACAGATTTAAATAGGATTAAAACATAAGATTAGTCACTTGCAAAGGTTTAATTTTCTCAGTTTCGTAGTTTATGGCTTGGGCAACTAATAGGTGATTCTTGGAATCGAGATACCTATCTCTATGAAAAAGCAGAGGGAATTTAGAATATAACCGAAGCCTTGTGTTTGCGCTCTCCTCTGGTGGCCCATAAACCGTCAGAATTAAACATTCAATGCAGTACTCTGCTACAGGGGCATTCACTAAAGCACGATTACAATGTTTTAGCAAGCTTCGAGCTATGAGAGTTATGGAGCCCCTGTTTCGTTTTTCAGGCTAATGACTCTTGGGAAAATGCTCGGCAAATAATCTGGTATTCATTGAATCGCAAACAAAATCAATGAGGATTGATGAAAGGACATGATTACATTTACAGAGTCGTAAAACGGACTGGAAACTAGATGTTTTATTATTTTGTGTCGTCCACGTAAAACGAGATGAAATAGGATAGAAGATCATTCGATTCTCATAATGCAGCAGGCGCCAAACGGAATGTGCGGAGTAGACTAGTTCAATACGAAAGCTATAGAGCGCAATATTGTTTCTGACAAGTAGGCAAACGAATGCGATGTGATTAGATTTGATGACAGCGAACATTCAGCTTGGATGGTCTTGGGTTGGAATTGTAATAGAAGTTTAGAAGGAGGTAATGCGAAGGGGATGATGTGGAAGATAATACGAAAGAGAACACTCTCTTAAATTGCTGTATGTGTTAGAATAGCACTAAATACTACACGTTCATTTTTCAAGACTTACAAGGAACCTATTACGTACTGGGAAAAAATTATGGGCAAGCTCTTTATTCGAATCCTCCATGTAAAAGGTCTGAGCATCAATTAAGTATTTTGTATAACTGTTCTACCAACGCAGTAGTATGTAGTAATTCTGTACTATTGTATGGGCTCCACCTTAATTTAGTAAATGGTTTCACTTTACTTGAATTACCTTTTGCTCTTTCATTTTTCCTGTCCGACCTCTTTTGGTTGTTGTTCTCGGACCCATATTGTATACATTTTTCAAGGTCTAGTGAACCTTTCGCACCGAACGAGTTGGGCGTGCGGTTCCCGTGGTTTCCCATTTTCACACAGGGCCTTAATTAAGACCACTGCCGCTTCCTTCCCACTCCTAGCCCTGTCCTATCTCATCGTCCTCATAAGACCTATCTGTGTCGGTGCGACGTAAAACCAATTGTAGATAAAGAAGAGCGTTACACAGCTTTTAGTTTTCGTAGTTCGAAACATCATCCTTCGATAGGTTGGGACTCTTATTTCTCTTTTAACCCTTTAATTGGTAGTCACCTACATTTTCAAGAAAACATTACCAAAGGATATTTCTTACACCAAATGGTGTCTCTGAATGCTCTGATGTGTTGACAAACATTTATTTACGTTATGTACAGAAATTTGGGAATATTGCTAGAGAGCAACACTGCCGAAAAGTAACAATCAGTAATTTCGATAAAATTAGTGTTGCTCCAGAGCAACACACTCTATTAAAGGGTTAATCATACTCAGTATGTTGAATCATCAATCATCTGTTATAACAATACGCAAAGGAAACTGCCAAGGAATTTATTTTATTGCTTGTAGACGTGCAGTTATCCCTGTCTAATTATAATCGGTTAAGAATGATAACAGTGATAATAGTCAATGTAAGAGTTTACTGTTCGGAGAAATGAATGAGATGATATTCATTCAATTCTTACTCTTCATAGAGGAGAGTTATTAAGAACTGATTTCCTATCTTCATGATACTTTCACGTGCTGCGGGTTGCGATATACGTAGTCTAAGCAGTTTCTTTCAAAGATTCCATGTCTCACAGGTTATCTTAAAAAATACACAGCGTGTCCATTACATCTGCACATGCAATAAATTTTATAATAGAGGTTTGGAACTTGTTCAGTCGTTAGATCCAACTGGGCGTGGTCGGTGGTAGTCAATTCGGAACGTTAGGCGTGAGTGGCTTACATTAGCTTTTCCTGCCAAACTGTTATCGAGTCCGGGTCACAGTTTGGTGGGAATGTGTTCATTTAAATTCAAGAGAGGTTCTCAACTGTGTTCTTTCGAACATGGTGCTCGTGTCATTGATGGTACTGTATGTGGAGGGTCCAGGAGTCGCTTATTGTGTCTAGTATCTATTGCTTCACCGAGAAGCTAAGGATAGCTTCATATCAACATGTGTGCGGTGACGGTGGTGATCATTACTTTTAAGGGGAAATGAAAAGAGCAAGGGAACTTGTAGTTTTAGGTGACTGTTGATACCGTGATCATAGACATACTATCTGCAATTTTATGGGGATTCTGAACCATAGGGACGTGAGGCACTGGCCCAGATTCGAATATCAGACGTCTGGGTGAGAAGCCAAGCAAATATGTTACTTAGCTGTCATGTGTCCTCTTAAACCAAACCAAACCCTGAGATGCAACAGCCCCGAAGGGTCCTGGTATACCAAGCGACCGTTGCTCAGCCCGAAGGCCTGCAGAGTACGAGATGTCGTGTGGTCAGCATAACGAATCCTCTCGGCCGTTATTCTTAGTTTTCTAGACCGGGGCCGCTATCTTACCGTTAGATAGCTACTCATTTGTAATCACTTAGGTTGAGTGGACCTCGAACCAGCGCTCAGCACCAGGCCTACCGCGTAAGAGGTAGGCACGCTACCCCTACACCCCGGGGCCGGCTATTGCTCGCCTTAAGGGGAAGTATAATTCTCTTAACTAATCAGAAGTGAAAAAGGTTTGGCTAGTCCAAGCTTGAGCAAAAGGAAGGGAAGAGCTACCATGAGCGCGAAGATGGACTTGGCCTTTCAAAGCTAACAAGATATGAATAATGGAGGTTGGATAGTAAAAATGAATATGGACAGCCTGAGGCACGTAGAGTGGAAATAATGCTAGATTCAGCTAGGAGTGCCTAGTCACGAATGGTCTCAAGTTGATAGCTTTGAGGGACTCTTCTCCTAAGTCGCCTCAGGTAGGGGATACATGAGTGTAACTCATGCGTGTTCGTACTGGATTATTTAAACTGTCTGCAGCTATAGTTACAGTATTTGTGTGAGTGACTGGAAGTAAAGCTCGTCCGATTCCTTGACTGAACGCTCAGCCAGCGTAGTGGTCTTCAGTTTGGTGGGTCCTGGGTGCGAATCCTGGCCTGTCCGGAGATTTTAGCCACGATTAGTTAGTTTCTGTGGTTCGGAGACTGTGTCTTTGTGTTCTTAATATACATCCTAATTTTTCGTACAACACACAACTATCATAGAAATACGGAATAGCGAATACTTCACTCCACATAGTCCGGCTCCATTGATAAATGGTTATCGTGCTGGCCTTTGGTCACAGGGGACCCGGCTTCGATTCCCGGAAGGGTCAGGAATTTTAACCATCATTGGTTAATTTCGCTGGTCTTCATCATCATTTCATCCTCATCAAACGCGCAGGTCGCATACTGGCGTCAAATCAAAAGATCTGCACCTGGCGAGCCGAATATGACCTCGGACACTCCCGGCACTAAAAGCCACACGCCATTTCATTACTCCACATAGTGTTGGGTCAGGAAAGGCATCTTGACGTAAAACTGAGCCGAATCCTCATGAAATGCCGAAATATAAGGCCACGAAGGAGAATAACAAGAATGGAACTAACACTATGAACTTAGAAATAATTTTCTTGCTTAAATGTATTTCCTAGTTCTGTTGTGTTCTGTAGCAGATACCTTAGTTAACTTCTAAAATTTTGACTTATGAGATGTTACGTCTTGTCTACCTTGATCTATGGAGTTGAAACCTGGACCGTAAAGAAAAGAGAAATGGGCATTAGAGGCATTTGAGCTATGCAGTACAGAAGAATACTGCAGTTGAGTTAGACAGATAAGGTCACAAACGATGAAGTAATGAGGTGAATGGGAAAGAGAGAGGAAATATTAAATACTAAATCAGAATGCTGCAGTATCACGGTCATGTGATGCGAGGAGATAAATATCATCTACTGCAGCGGTAATTCAAGGGAGGATACAATGCAAAAGAAGACCAGCAAGAAGACGCATTTCTCGGATTGATAAGCTGAAAACTTGGTTCAGCTGTTCCACTATTGAGCTGCTTCGCACAGCAGCATCTACAGCAAGAATATGATGGTAGCCGACCTCCTGAGAGAAGGTGGCACTGGGGGAAGAAGAATATGCACATAGGTAGGGTGACTATACATCCTTCTTTCTTAGGACTCCCTCTGTAATCATTCACATGTCCTGGTGTATCGAGAGAACTCAATACACCATCATTATCTTAAACTAGGGGACACTCAAGTTGAGTGACATCATCACAGGCAAGTTCGTTGACTGTGTAAAAACCATTTTTACCATCAGAGAGGAATTTACAGTAACTTCTACATCACCAAGGCTACCGCGGTTCGAATTATTCCCAGTAAATATTTTTTTGGAATGGAACAGTCAGCTTCCTGTGGTTCAGATGCCATTTAAAACCACAGATGCCCCATGGTCGTGTTACAAAATAAACAGTCTCGTAAAATTAAAAGTTTGATTTATTTTACTTTTCTTACAGTTTGGTCCAAAGTTATCTTGCATTTAGAGACACAATAACAAGAATATTTTTTCGACTGATTAAAAAGATAATGAGTTAAATCAATTAGCGAGGAAAATAATTCCAAAATTCATGGTGGACACTTTCAAAATATATTAAAAATCTTAATTTAATTTCTGATACGTTATCAATTTAATAATTTCGTTGACTGAGTAAAAATCATTTTTACCATTTGAGAGGAATTCACAGTAACTTCTAAATCATCTCAAATGAAAATGTGCTTAACAGCAGGTTGTTAAATGATGTTACAATACTTAATCCTTTACTTCTTTTACACACTCCCACCTCATTACCTTTCAAAGATGCTAATTTGTTCCTTGCATCTTGTATCCTTCCCCGCTCATTCATTCTAGGTTCAGTTTGTCTCGCTTGATGGTTTCTCTACATTCAGAGCCAGAAATACTCCACGAACCTGCTAACGAGACTTACAGAGGTGATATAAATTATTAACGAAGTTGTTCTTTGTACCTCTGGTGTGCTACTTAGCCCTTCGAGAACGTCTTGTGCTGGCATAGCAGGAGCACTCCATTCTTACAAGTTAGTGTACACAACACTGACGCGAAGAGAGGTGGTGTTTTTCGGCTTGTTAGGCCGTGGACACTTTCTAACGAGTGATGATGTTTTAGCCAATATACAGTAACGGGCATTCCGTGTTAAATCACATGGAAGAATACTGCAAAAATGGACGCGAATTTTAAAAAATAGAAAATTTTTAAACAGATTCAGAAAAGGAATAAATATGTTCCTAACTGATAGCGTTGACAGAACGTCGTCAATAATTTCGTACTGTGTTATTCATAAATTCCTAGCCCAATATTTCAATTATTCTCAAGGGATAACATATTGAATGAGGTTTTATTTTTACACATATAAAATAGGCTTATGAATGATACGTAAATCATCTGGGTTGTTCACAATATTATGAGGATAAGCATTAAAATGCTAATTTTCATTTATTCCAAAATTGAAAAGAATCTGGATGCATCAATGCTTTCAATTTTGGCAGTTGTATACATCTGAGATGCAAAAATTTACGGATTCATGAATGAAATACAAATAAAAAATGTATTTAAAAAATTATGATTATGTTTACTCATTTGATGAGATTTGGACTCTCTTGAATTCAAAAATGTTAATCGTGTTAAATGATTGCTATAGCTAGGCTGAGCTCCCACATGGAGCACGTAACCAAGCAAATATACTACGCGGTTCGAGGCTTGGTTTTTAAATCTGATTTGATAGAGAGGTGTCCTCATCACACCACTGATGATCATGATTAAAAACTTGATCATCTTAACAATTTCTTACTTACTGTAAGATGCAATTGTGGAGATCCTGAGATCCCTGAATGTATTAAAGATCAATAAGAATTTTGTCATACGTTTGAGAACAGTTTGGAAAGTTTGCGGTCTCTCTTCTTTGGAATACTCTACAGAAATGGACCTCGCTACCATAGTGCATGATTGGTCTCATAGACCATATACGAGATAAATTGACCTATTTATGATAGCTGAGGTATTTCTAAGTTGTGGACGATGATTTGCCGCTCTGTTTATAGAACTGAACTTTTATCATACCTATAGGAGTGCAAGTATTCACTGTGTAGTCCTAATTTCTAGATATATGATATCGGGACTGAGATGCTGCCTGTCTGTGAGTTCTTTAATCATAGCCCTCCTCCTTGGGATTACAACTGCTGAAATATAAGTAGGACACCAGTTTGTTCAATTATGTCGTTGTCCAGATGAGTGAGTGCATGCTCAGGTTGGTTTAGACGACATTGACGCCCGTGTTCCTTTATTTTGCGGTTGATAGTTTCTATATATACACCAGAAACGTACTAGACATTTCATGCTCGTAGATTCCAACGGTATCAGTCTTAGGGATGAAGGTTTGAGCTTAAACAGAGCTTGCATCACAATACTGAGGGAAGGAATGACAGCATACTGGTTATCCATCTTCCCATCAGAGAACTTGAGATGACACTGGTACCGGCTTTCTAATCGAGTCTCTCCGTAGTATCTGTAAAAAACTATTGTAAAGAGAATTTGATATATAGGCTGTAGTGCTAATTGATTTTATAGGGATGTTTAGAAATTAATAAGAACGTGCTGGTATAGAAGAAATTAATAATAATAATAAATAGGCCTCTAATGAACAAGGTTAAATAAACAAATTTTTAATAAAATATACTACTTGAAGAGCCAGGGGGGATATGCCAAGCAGATGAAGGAAGAACTCAAGAGGTTAGGAATTGCAGATGAAGAATGTCGTGATAGAGACCAATTCAGGAAAAGACTTTCCAACATAAAAGTTCTGGTTGAAGAAAAGAAAGAGCGCAGAGGGGGAAGATGGACTGAAGAGAGAAGAGCGCAACATTCTGAAAGAATGAAGGCACTGTGGAGAAAGAGGAAGGAAGAAGGGATGATTAGAAGGAAGTGAAGTGGTATTGGCGTGGTCCTAAGTTTGGCCGGTTCGCAAGAAAGAAAGAAAGAAAGAACAAGAGGAAAAAGTAATATAATTTCGCTTCCAGGCAGCTACAATCAGAATGTCGAAACCGGTAGGCCACTTCATTGGCATCACATCAGAAAGTCTGCAATCGGTAACTGAGGCTAAATGATGATGATGATGACGCGGATTATTATCATTATTATTATTAATAATAATAATACTATTTGTTTTACGTTCCAGTAACTACTTTTGAGGTTTTCGGAGACATTCCGTAATATTGTAATATTCCTTAACGTGCCAGTAAATCTACCGGCACTAGGCTGACCTTCCAAAACCACCGGACTGAGCCAGGATCGGACCACCGATTAGATGCTGCTATCATCTTCGAATTCTCCTGGAGATGAATGAACCCCAGTAGGGCACCTGTGCAGTGTTTAAAATTTTGTGACAGAACGTAGAGTTAAGCCACATTCCATCCCCTGGTAGTGCACTAACGTAATCTGTGTAACCGAGGTGAAATTTGGTTCGAAACGATGCGGACAGCTTAACGGGGTGTCTGATTAGCTATCAACAGTCGAAAAACATTCTCTTCCGAGAAATATCTAAGATAGTTTCGATTGAGTTTTATTGTAGTGGATCATCTTGGTTGATAAACAACGGTTATCTTCACTGATCGAGAAATAGAATATTGAGGTGAAAGACTGCAGTTTTTAATCATGAGATTTAAATCCAGGATCTTTTCAATCCAGAAGCAAGGATTATTTTCAAGAAAGAACGTTGAAGTCCACCTCTGTGGTGTATTGGTTAGTGTGATTAGCTACCGCCCCCGGAGGCCCAGGTTCGATTCCCGGCTCTGCCACGAAATTTGAAAAGTGGTACGAGGGCTGGAACGGGGACCACTCAGACTCGGGAGGTCCCACCTCAGCCATCCTGGAAGTGGTTTTCCGTGGTTTCCCACTTCTCCTCCAGGCAAATGCCGGGATGGTACCTAACTTAAGGCCATGGCCGCTTCCTTTCCTCTCCATGTCTATCCCTCCTAATCTCCCCATCCACCCCCACAAGGCCCCTGTTCAGTTTATCAGGACCAACTAAGCTAGGTACTGGTCCTCTTTACCAGTTGTATCCCCGACCCAATATCTCACGCTCGAGGACACTGCCCTTGAGGTGGAAAAGTTGGGATCCCTCGCTGAATCCGAGGGAAAAACCAACCCTTGAGGGTAAACAGATTAAGAAAGAACGTTCAAATGCTAAACCAAACCACAAGATAAACTGTTTTACTGGAACTCGGACTCCTGCTAGTATAACTCACCATTCTATCGAACGGAGTTTTTAAAGGTTTCATTAGACACTTTCTCGTCATTTCTTCTTCAGTGCAACTGACAATATTCGTGATGACACTTCTCTCCGCGCTGTGTATCACAGCGTCGCTTTTCCCGCATTTCATTTATCAACATCCGTTGTTAACGCTCGCTCAGGAAAGGAGGCGTACTTCCAACAGAAGGTTCCCTATGAACTGAATGCACCCGAGGAAGCATGCGCATAGTATCATACTACCATAATCTTCCCGTATATCGCTCTTGCCGTGTGGTTCGAGTTGTACTACTCGGCATGTAAGAGGATACATTAAGGGAACAACCCTACTATTTCTCCCCTATTAATACTGATAGTACGGATTTGTAGTTATTTTCTAGTTGTAGGGTTCGATTCAGTGTAGCTAACCATACAGTTATGGGGACCCTAGTTGCAGATACGTCGTCTTACAGTTACCGTTCATCTCGCATGTTGGCACTATGTAGTCATTCTTTTTGCGTGATTTACGAGAATATACGTACTGCCGTGTTGTGAAAATCGCTACTGTTACATTTGCGAGAGTAAGAAAAGCATATTTTCTTTTTCTGTAGGATTGCAAATCTATTTGGATAATACAAGATAAGTAGAACTGTGGCATGTTAGATTAATGCATTTAGTAAAGTAGTTGGTGTGAAATGACGAACGTAGTAATTTTTTTAATTTTTCTAGTGGTTTTACGTCGCACCGACACAGATAGGTCTTATGGGGACGATGGGATAGGAAAGGTCTAGGAGTTGGAAGGAAGTGGCCGTGGCCTTAATTAAGGTACAGCCTGGTGTGAAAATGGGAAACCACGGAAAACCATCTTCAGGGCTGCCGACAGTGGGATTCGAACCCACTATCTCCCGGATGCAAGCTCACAGCCGCGCGCCTCTAACCGCACGGCCAACTCTACCGGACGTTTTTATTAATAAGGTCGTATTTCGTCCAATTTTTATGTGTAGAATTCAATTAGGATGTCTAGGAAGCAAGCATAATATGCAAGAACTCTTCCGAAAAGGAAAGGAACGTTACCTCCTCTGTTCTATGATAAGTTTTTGACATAATGAGTATCAGATGAATTGATGTCGTGTCTCGACTTAGGCACGGTTTGCAAACTTAGCCTTTGTGTATTCTTGTTGACTTACGGCAGATGTGTATGTAATATATTTCCTTGTGTGCATTATTACAGCGTGGTTTCACTTCAGTCCAGCAAATAATAGCAAATTTCAAGAAGCGAGCTGAATTATTATTTACACCAGGCACATGCCGGAAGAATATGGCTATAGTAATGCGCACATCAAAATAAAGGCAGAAATTTAGCCCTTTCAGACCGAGTACGCACAATTGTGCGGGTTCGTATTTTAGTTATCCCTGGCCGTAGTTGATGTTTTTTCGGCGCTAGACCGGACTGCAGTGATTGTGCGGGACTCGTGGCGTGTATTTCAATTGCTTTTAGTATGCGCTTGACCGCCAGGGTGAAGGAAGAAGAGTTTAAAAAGCACAGTTGATCGGCGAGATGACGGGAAGCAGTAGTGCCAAAATTAAGTATTTATTTATTGCATGTATATTAATCTAGAAGCTTTACTGAATACCGGAATATATTCAATGAAGTGTGTACATTGGTTAGTGAACGTAAATTTTGCAGATACATCATCGTATGTGATACAACGAGGTTTTGAATTTTGATACGCACAACTGTGTGGGTCCTGCTTTTCGGATGTTAGTTTTTATTTTGTAAAATAAACTATCAATATGTGTATTGAGGAGCATTTTAGTAAGGTTTTGACATACAAACAAAAATTCACACCTCCAGTTTTCTTCCAGGTCTGAAAGGGATATAACACAAAATTGAGTGGGGGTGAGAGAACGTGTTTATTACTTTAATACCTCATTGCCCTGAAGATGGTTTTCCGCTGTTTTCCATTTTCACACCAGGCAAATGCTGGGGCTGTACCTTAATTAAAGCCACGGCCGCTTCCTTCCCACTCCTACCCCTTCCCTGTCCCATCGTCGCATAAGCCTGTCTGTGTCGCTGCGACCACCAAACCAACTTAATTATGAATATCTTGATTTCCCATTTACTTGGGTAGGAGAAATTTCATTTATTTATGCTTACATTAAGGTTATATTTCGTTATGGCTATGACTAGTGATTTCAGTAATCAAATAGTCAAGTTGGAAGCAGTAATGAGCCATTAGAAAAAAACGGGAGTAGGACGGCGATATTTGCTTTTTAGTGTACAGCCTTGCTTGCCGTGTACTATACATGACGCAGGCACATACAGCACGAGCAATTGCGGCGTATTAAAATAAGAAAACATGGAAAACTAGCTTCGGGGTTATCAAATTACGGATCGGAGCCCACCATCTCCCGAATACCGGACAAGTTGGCCGTGCGATTAGGGGCGCGCAGCTGTGAACTTGCACCCGGGAGATAGTGGGTTCGAATCCCACTGTCGGCAGCCCTGAAGATGGTTTTCCGTGCTATCCCATTTTCACACCAGGTAAATGCTGGGACTGTACCTTAAATAAGGCCACGGCCGCTTCCTTCCCACTCCTAGGCCTATCCTATCGTCGCCTATCTGTGTCGGTGCGATGTAAAACTAATAATAATAATAATAATAATAATAATAATAATAATAATATCCGGTATTAATAATAATAATAATAACATCTCCCGAATGCAAGTTCATAGCTACATGCATCGTTCAATTGACCCGGTACTAAATTGTAGAACCCTTTGTATAAATTCCTGACAGATTCCTACAGATCAGAGCTCAAAAGAACACACTTAACCTACTGAAATATAAGATGGCTTGCTGTTTCAGATCAGTCTGTACTCCCATACGAGATCACAAAAGAAGTACTTGTAGATTTAGTTTCACACTTTTTGTATCAGAGGAGGATAAGCGATGTACGTCCTAGTTTACTTGCTCGCTGCAGTTGACACGTGCGGTTTTCTTGTGAGGACTAGTGGGATTGCGACACTGCAATATGTGACGGCAGTCTGGTAACTCTCTGTTGAAGCAGGAGAGGAGGAGGAGGCGCTAGTAACTCACTGGTTCATTGAGGAGACAACCGCGGGGCATAGAACAGACAACCACACGTTGAGAATGACATCGCATGGGGACAAAGTTAATTTGTGTCAAATTTTGTTCCTTGACATGCGGTTTAATTATTAATTATGTTAATCACCATAAATGATTGAGTATGAAGTAATGATATTCTGTCTCATGTATTGTGCGTATTCCACAGATGTGTTTACTGAAGGTGTCAAGGACTGTTGCTTCGACGATTAGCGTAGCTTATTTGCTTTACGATGAATACAGTTTAATAAAAAACCAAACCAAACCCCGTGGGAGTACAGACCTTGAAGGTCCTTGCCTACCATGCGACCGCTGCTCATCCCGAAGGCCTGCAGATTACCCTCTCGGCCGTTATTCTTGGCTTTCTAGACCGGGGCCGCTACCTCACCGTCAGATAGCTCCTCAATTCTAATCACGTAGGCTGAGTGGACCTCGAACCAGCCCTCAGGTTCAGGTAAAAATCCCTGACCTGGCCAGAAATCGAACCCGGGACCTCCGGGTAATAGGCAGGCACACTACCCCTACACCACGGGGCCTGCATATATAGTTTAATAGTCTGTGTTATTGTAGAGTCTTTACAATAGTCTACAATTACTATAGTCTGTAATTAATAAGAGAATGAACATCCCCTGTGAATAATAAGTGATAAGAGTGTCGGTCTCCAGGTCCCAAAACCACGGGTTCAAACGAGGCAGAGATAATTGGATCTTTTAAGGCAAGGGATAAATCCAGATATATCATACGTCGGCATTTAAAATATCTTGTAATATCCTTGGTGTTTACCTGAAGCAAACATAATAAAAGTTTAATAAACAATAATGTTATTTGCTTTACGTTCCACTAACTACTTTTTCGGTCTTTGGAGACGCCAAGGTGCCTGAATTTAGTCCCGCTGGAGTTCTTTTACGCGCCAGTAAATCTACCGACACGAGGCTGACGTATTTCAGCACCTTCAAATACTACCGAACTCAGCCAGGATCTAACCTGCTACGTTGGGGTCAGAAGGCCAGCGCCTTAACTGTCTGAGCCACTCAGCCCGGCTAATAAAATTTTAGTAAAACGTCGAAACTGATACGAGGGCAGCCTAAATGGTGTCGGTTCAAAATGCGTCTCCATAGTAGCTGAGGCCGTATTATTATTATTATTATTATTATTATTATTATTATTATTATTATTATTATTATTATTATTATTATTATTATTATTATTATTGTACCGGTTGGTACACCTATACGCCGCACATTTGAATTTTCCGCCTCGACTGGAGAATCTCTGAACTTTAAAAACCGAATCAATTCAACTGTTTCTCAGAAGATGTCACTGTGTGTATTTCGATTTGTTTTGTTTTTCATTGACCAAGACGTCTGGACATTCTCTTATAGATGTCACTGCCAAAAGAACTATGATCACGCACCCTGGTGCGAAGTGAAGGAACTTTTTTTGAAGAAATTTTGTATTCAGAAGTTTTGGTCTTTACTAAATTTTGTTTTTTCATCTATGGGTTGGCAATATTAATTTTGCTTTCCGCCAGTTTTGAACTTAGCCAATCCTGAATTTCTTTAATTAATTTTGGACCAATAGTATACTTCTTCTCCAATTTTAATGTGTAAATTTTGGGCAACCAATAAACGCCTGTGGGTGTGTCTTAATTATTCATGAAAGGTCTCGAATCTTCCATGAGGGTTTAAAAACTGCTGATTTTCATGGCTCGTGGCCACTTCAACAACATCTAGCTTAGTGTATGGAAGTATAGCAGGGGGCGGGTTGCGCCTCTTCCTTCGAGCAGCAGCTCTTCAGCAGAGGTAATGGCCTTTTAACATCTTTATTTCTTTCTTGCTCCGCAGTTTAACCCCCGAGGAAGGGTCGAAACCTTTTTAAAGTATCCTACCTGTTCAAAAATGTAACTTAGTGCCGGCTTATGTAAACATTTTCTTATTACTTTAACTGTACATCGGGGATAGAGAGTGCTTTACAATCTCGAGCTCCCCTTCAACTTGGATTTGAGGTGACTACGTTTTCATAACCGATTTTCTTCTCTTCATTCATGTGTTAAAATTATTTTTCTTATACGAGTCACCTCCCTAGTGTGGGAATAGCCCCTGTGTAATCGGCCTAGTGCCCCTTAGGTTTTAACAAGTTGCATGTAGGAGTGCAAGCAACGCCTCCATTCATATTGGTATTTTGGGCCATTTCATTAACCTATTATTTTTCTTTTAAGGCCCGGTGGGCTGGGTACGAGATACCCCTGTTTAATTCGTGTAAGTTGCGCCTCGATGGCAAGTGATTGTAAATCTTTGTATTGCCTTTAATAGGCTTGAAAGATTGAGAGCGGGTCAGCTCTTTATGGTGTTGTGGTAAAAGTGCCTCAGAGAGGCTTGAGATGTGAAGGTGGGAGCAAGTGCTCCATGTTATGAGGGGTTTTCTGTTCTTTGGTAATTCGTGGTTGTGAGGCTGAGAGCTCAGGAATTGTTAAACTTTGGGGCTCGTAGCCCAGAATTTGTAAAGACCCCTTAACTTGTGCTTTCGTTTGTAAAGTTACATTGTACCTGATTTTTCTTTGTTATTTCACCTAGTGAAAATTGTTAAATCTTGTTGTCTATTGAAAATATAACCTTTATTTAAATTTTAATTAATCTTTCGGCCTTGTAGTTAGACCCATTCCAGCCCGCACCTTCTTTCACCTCTGCCTTCCACAGATACCTCGGAACAATTCTTCTTCTTCTTCTTCTTTTTCAGTAAGAGCCTCCGTAGCTTAGGCGGCAGCGCGCCGCCTCTCACCGCTGGGTTCCGTGGTTCAAATCCCGGTCACTCCATGTGAGACTTGTGCTGGACAAAGCGGAGGCGGGACAGATTTTTCTCCGGGTAATCCGGTTTTACCTGTCATCTTTCATTCCAGAAACACTCTCCAATATCATTTCATTTCATCTGTCATTCACTAATCATAGCCCCAGAGGAGTGCGACAGGCTTAGGCAGCCGGCACAATTCCTATCCTCACCGCTAGATGGGGGCTTCTTTCATTCCATTCCTGACCCGGTCGAATGACTGGAAACAGGCTGTGGATTTTCATTTCATTATTATTCAATAAAATAATAGTATTGGGAAGGAAGTCCCGGTAGTAGGAGTAATGTGCTACGTTACCATTTACCCGGAGTATGGGAATCCCGGGAAGAAAGCACAAGCAGGAATTTGCTGTCATTGTGCGAACTCTAAACTTATAACCCTTGAGAATACAAGCCTGGACAATGCATTGTGGGCAGAGTTTAATAATAATAATAATAATAATAATAATAATAATAATAATAATAATAATAATAATAATAATAATAATAATAATAATAATATAGAGTGTGGTAAACATAACCTGAGTAAGTTAGAATGTCCCAAATTATGGTCAGTTTTGGCGCACTGTTCTCTCTACCTCTTGCACCGCATCCTACAGTCTCTCCCAATCCCCGTTAATTGTTCATGCTGATGCCTAGTGTGTCATTTAGGCAAATATATTCTTTATGTATCACACTTGGCACGAATCATGCATATTGCATCATGGGATCATTTCTAGGACTAATCATATATGCCACACGAAGACTGACTGAAGTGCGATTTCACGACGTGCGTGGATGCACAGTCGCATGCAATTTCAATCATTTATATACGTTCCTTAATTAAGCTACTTGTCAACTTTCAATTTTTTACAGAGTGCTCTAATATTTGTGACAGTCAGTCTAAAATCGTGCCCCTTTCCCACAGACCAGTACATTGAAGAACCCTTTTCAAGGGCTTTATTCCGACACTGTTAAAATTCTAAAGGGATTATAGAGGTTAAACATATCGTTCGTCATTATTACATACACATCAGGGCAGATACGACAGAAACTCAAGTCATTCAAGTAAGCGCATGCGACTGTTGACCGAGCAGGAACAATATCAATGATTTATTTGAGAGAGGTAGTACACGTATTTCACTGAAGGGGGAAGTTCAATTGTTCCCTTTCGTGGACTAGATAGTGTGTGGTAAAATTTATAATTTACACACAGTCCACAGCAATTACATCTATTTTTGAGTTGCTCTTCATATGAAGTTAATAGGCCTTTTGAATGAGTAGTATCTAATCGTTATTTCCTCGGCTAACTTTTAACAGTACTTCAAAGTTTCGCAGAATGTACGCTGAAAGCATTCCGACTGCACAACTTCTTCGCTCATTAATGGAATAAATGATTTGTGGAGAAGATTCTGTTTCCAAGTTTCAGCTAATACTGAAAGGGAAGGAATGTTTGTCAAATGTAGTAAGTTCCCGCTTGCAGTTTAGTTCGTATCGGTTTCCCATGAACTCTGGATAAAATAATTTCGTTATGGCTGCCTTTCATTGAAATTTCTATTTTCTATGTCAGAGGAGAGTGCCCATTAAAAGTTCCTTGCGTTCTAGCCACTTTCATGTTCGTACCTCTAACTAATAAAGGTTGACACTAACTAGGAGAAAACTCCTCTTTCAAAGTTATTTGCATATCTTCAAGTCTTAGCAGAAGATTTTAGATTATACACCTAGGGTTTCATCCAGATTATTCCTAAATATTATATGTATAGGGCTTATTTAAATGTGAAATCTAAAAGTTCTCTCATGCAGTTCACAGTTTGGGAGTTGTATGTGTTTAACACGGAAGCCGAGCTGAGTCCAGCACACGTTCCATATAATTTATGTAGGTTCCACTGTGTTCCTTCCAGTTATGCAGCGCGGAAGCATTAAACATCAGAACATTATATATTCGGCTTGTGGCCATGCCACGGAGCGGGGAGTGATGAGTCAACGGCAGGCAGGCATCGCACGCCCACCGGACGATCGATGAGAGAAACTCAATGTAGATGGGTCATCGTGCCGTCGATATATTACAGCAGGACCTCTCAAGCGCCCGAAATCTCATGCGTGCAAACTGAGGCGCAGAAGTCCTATGCACAGTGTATCGGTCCCACTCGGCTCGGCTCGTACCAGCGTGTCGTCTTGGGGCGACTCGGGTAAGCTCGGCTCAACTCGGCTCGTATTTGGAGCAAGTGAGGAAGGGGGAGAGGAGCGGAGCGAGCGAGACAGGCGTGGGGAAAGAGAGAAACAGCGCTATTGCTCCAAATCATGGTGTGCAATCTGGTCAACAAAGCGAAGTCATCTTTTGCACCGTGCACCGCGCAATGCACTGATGCCTGCACCCTAAGAGGCCCTGTATTACAGCTTCAACTCGGCGAGCGAGACTGTCTAGCAGGTGTCGGAACGGCTCCGGGCGAACAACAGGCCATCCTTCCTACAGCTCTGTAGCAATTCTAGTTAGTGATGTGGATCGTTGGTGCCGTTCTAGTTCTTCTCAGAGGTGTTCGATAGGATTGAGGGACTCTGGGCGATTTCCGGATCCTTATTTTTCACAAACCACTCCCGGATATACCCTGCTTTATGGCAGAGAGCATTAACGTACTAAAATGCTCGGCGATTATTCCCGGAATTGTCTTCCAACATAGAAAGCGATGAGCTGGTCAAAATGTCCTTACATCTCTGCTTTCACGTCGTATGC
This sequence comes from Anabrus simplex, assembly GCF_040414725.1. NCBI lineage: Eukaryota > Metazoa > Arthropoda > Insecta > Orthoptera > Tettigoniidae > Anabrus > Anabrus simplex. The sequence goes on along the minus strand of NC_090265.1, from coordinate 375,472,637 downwards.
AGTATTACACGAGGGCCACCAGCTCTACACTGTTAATTCACCACGAACAAATATCAATGTGGAAATTGTACAGGCTCATGTATCATCCACTTGGCTTTCGTCGGACCTAAACCATTCCATCTGACTGGCACATGGTATAGGATGACACATCAGTCTGAACCATGCGTCTCTACTTGTCAACGGACCAGTAGTGGCGTTCATTGAAACCATCGAACGAGGCGCTTGGTGTTCACCGTGGGAATGTCTTCGGTCTATAGGCGGGTCTCGGAGCCTTGAATCCTAAATCCTCGTATCTCTTTTCGCAGAGTCGTAACGCTAGCTGCACGCATTTCAATGGTTGACGGTCTTTATCGAGCAACACACGTGGCCTAATTTGTTGTATTTACGTCTTTCCGTTTCAGCTTCCCAACCATGCCCCCAACAGTCAACTCAGTAAGCTAACCTGGTTGATTGCTTACTGATGTGGCAACCAACAACCACTCCACGTTCGAAGTCGCTAAGCTTCCTTACTCGATACATTGTGCAGGTATCTCGTGACTCTGGACAACGTTGGGCCGTCAGCCGTCATGTATTGTGTAGTAGTGGCGGTCGTAGTGATATAGGCTATAGGCTCTATATTACGTGTAGATGGGGATGTCCGGATATTTTGTGTATATTTATGAAATACATTCCATATAGCTCACACGTTGTACGAATATAATGGTTTATAGTTTGAGGTAAGTTATTGGAAGAAAACTGCGAGAGTTGTTAATTGGCGTGTGTAAGAAGTTCTTTTTTCTTTATCTCAATTGCTCTCGCAGAGCCCAGTAACGCTCTTCTGGGCTTATTTTTCAGACTATTTGTAGGGATATTACTAGCGATCATACAAGGAAAACTACTGTTGAACTAAGGTCACGGCATATCAGTTTTATCACTCCGCTATGTAATAAGCATGAATAAGTCGTAATTATCATTTATGGACCAACAATGAAATAAAGCAAGTTTAGATTATTTGAACATATTGCCAATTATGTGTCCTCTAAAGGTGTTGTTGATTTCCGACGCATTAAAGAAGAAACAATATTGTTAATACTTTAGTAGTGCAATTGATGTTACTAATCGTAATCATGCCCAACATGCTGATAATTTAAATGGAATTCCAAGAAGTCGATATTTAAATTTTCGCGGAACGCAGTTGACAACTATGTTTTCCATGAATTATAGTGGAAAATAAATTATTGCACCGAGTTACACAAACTCATGACTTATAACATAAGTTGCATTAAATCATGCTCGATATGACTTACGAAAACATATATTTATGACGGTAGTCTCCATAATACACAACGTACGAGTAAATGCACCAGTAATTTTTCATTAACTTGTTCCGTCTTGACCCCAGTCGTATACAGAGTGTCCCATATAAACTACGAACGTCGTAGCGGCTTTTTTACTCTCCCGTCTGTAAGCAGCAGTATAGGAGGCGTGCGCATAGTTCATGACCTTGCAAGCAGCCTGCAGTGTTTGACCTGGCAAGCATCAGTGGCCAGTCTGAATCTCAGCTGTTAACATGGCGAGGCAGTTTTCATTGCAAAACCGTGTTTTCGTTAGTAAAAGTTCTAGTGTTTACTTTTAATGGTCGTGTGAACAGTCATAACACTCGCTATTGGTGTGCAGTAAATCCTAATGGTGTTTATGAGGTCCTTCAGTACGATAGGAAGATTGGTGTTAGGCGTGCTCTTAGTGCAAGACGAATATTGGACCTATTTTTTTCGAGACGACAGTAAATGCAGAAAGGTCCTATGGTGACATTTTGACACCGTTCTTCCATCAGTTAACGGAAGAAGAAAAATCGCGTGAGTGGTTTCAACAAGATTCAGGCCCCTGCTCATGCAGCAGATTATTCCCTTCTCACAATCTTGAAAGTGTTTTCAGACAGATTGATCAGTGCTGGTCCATTTCCCCCTCGTTATCCAGATCTAGCAGTGCGTGATTTTTACTTGTGGGTTAAACTGAAAGAAAAAGTGCATCGAACAAATCCTCACACATTGGAGGAACTGAGAGAAAATATTACAAATGAAATCAGAAACATTCCAGTGGTAGAACTCACTCGCGTCTGCCAGAATGTGGTTACTAGATGCAATGCCTGTATAACCCAGGAAGGACGACACTTCTAGCTTCTTTTATAAAGTAATATTTCATACAAGATTTTATACATGTTTATAGCAGGGTGGCCGCGCGCTACGTAAGTTCGGCTGAGGCTGCCGACGTAGCGCAGAGTACGAACACAGTGCGCTCAGTCTTGGTTTATATGAGAGACCCTTTCTGTTTCCTTTTCACTCTCGCTCGTGTCCCGCTAGTGAGGGGCGCTGGATGTAAGTGGGGGTGCGGGAGTCGCGTGTCCTGAGAGCCGGTTTTCATGGAGTATGGCACGTCGATTTTTGCTGTGGAGTTTATTTCACTCCTGGCTTCATCGGCCATACCTTGCATATTCTATATCTTGCACATGATAAAATATATTGTGTATTTACCTGCCGTAGTTAACACCTATGTTCATTACTTTTTGGGGGAGATTAATGAAACCATCCTTATTTGACACAGAAGCACCAGAGTTTTCCTTTTCGACTCTAACTGAAATAAATAGTATAACTTCGGAGTTATTCTCTCAGAGGACTTTTCTTTAACATTTGAAAATAATGAAACCACGTGGACAGTGCACCGTTTCCCGCTTGGTAAACCGCTCTGCTACACTACGAGAATAAGGGACCCGGTTTACTACCGCTTCCCACTCCTTGTTTCTGTCCGCCACTCATTCCGCGCCCCTCTGCCAAGTATCTCCGCCTGTGTGAATGGAGCCATAATCTACTGCAGTTCAGTTGTGGTTTCCCTTGGTGACGCAAAGTACAACACTTTATGAACTTATGCGTTTCTGTCCTATTCATGCGTCCTGCTGAATACTAGACCCATCACTTTGTGAGCACAGTTTACAATGGACTAACGAAGGTTCATTTTACCAGAACTTCGTGTAACATAAGTGAGTAGTAAATTGTCGTTTATGGCTGAGGCAAATTAATATGAGATCCAGAATTATTTCAATGATATCATGTGTCTCATGCTTCAGAAACTGAACAGTTTTTAAATATAGGCGACTTAATTCATATGTTTGCGTAAAATATGAGAAGCGAAGAGTCCATTTGTATAGATAATTTTCATTCAGAATGGCTACGTTCCGGTTTTGAGGACACATGTGTGAAGAACAACTTCATGTGATGAAATTATCTTGTCTTCCTTCTTTGGCAGCATAGGGAAAAGCTATGCATGTTGAATTAATATGTAAATGAAAAACTGGTGGTGACTAAGTAACATCTATCACCATAAATACCGGATTTCGTGTGACAATGGCGAGCGTACTGCAAATATTTTAGATTACGCCATTTCTTATTAGTATAGATATCCAATTTGCCTAACGACTGCATTGCAGGAGTTCATCTGGAGTCAGGAAGTGACTCACAATAATATTTAATCTCCAAATTGTTAGTGTAATTCAATATTATTTAGTTCTTCCTTCTGTATACAAGCCAGTGTAATAAATACAAGAAATTGTTCCTCATCATGAACAATAAATTCCTTAATTTGCTCCTTCATTATAACGTTCGTGCTGTACGTATACGGAATATGCATGCTGTACATTTCAACCACTAATATTCTGGCATACAAGATCTCATATCTTGATTTATTGCTCTGGAATTTTATAATTTATAGCGAGCCCAATTTGTTTCAAGATTGCTTCCATACTTTTTTTTTGTGTTGAAGGATCGAGTTTTTTCATGAAAAAAATCCTATTTTGTCCCATTCTGCTGATTGCTAGGAAGTGTTCTTTCAGACCGATCGATGCTTTTTGAACTTCTTGTTAAGTACATACCCTAAGCAAGTTCTCAACTGGATTGAGATCGGGTAACTGGGGTGTAGTGTTGGTTACTTTCAGTTAGAGGAGCATGGATCTGAACTAGCAAGTCTAGTAGTAACATCTGAGGAAGGTCAAGTGTCACAAAAGACTATCGTGCAAATGATGACGATCGTTTATTTTTGGGCAATTGAAATGGAACTACTTTTGCCCTGAATGGAATTTATACGTGGGACCATGACATTGATACAAAATCTGAAAGTCCCTCCACAATTTGGTATGAATTGATCTTGAAGTTAAGTTCAACTAACATCAATGGTTTAGAGTATCCTTCATGGATATAATTTGGGTGTCCGTGAACAGGTATTCCACCAATAAGATGTCTTTGGTGAAAGCAGAAGTAATGTCTCCCTGTCACACGTCTTCTACACGTGTCTACAGCCAAAGACACTGTCATGATATTTAATTGTGCAAGTTTTCCTTGTCTCTTTGTGAACCAAAATGCGATAAACTTGTAAACATGCTACAAGTGAAACGCAGAACGACGTTTTCGAAGGCAACATTGTTTCTGTTCCAGGAAAGAACGGAAATATTCTGAAGGATAAATAACATACGGGAATAAATGTGACAACAGCGTGGAACAGCGGATTGGTGCGAACAGGTTCTCTACGCGTCACTTATCATCTATAAAGATCTGGTGGTTAGTCCTTGAAATGCCTAGGGTATAACATCCTCCTTATCCTTCTGACGTCGTCTGCGTAGGAAGGAACAAACAGCTGTTTTTGGCCTTTAAATTAATTCTCCTTCCTTCAAAACTTCTAACCTATAACTTCGATCCAGCACAAGCGGGCCATTCTAGAAAGTCGACCGATATATTTTCAAGGCAAGTTGTCACACTTCTAGTTTCTAAACTGCGTGACATATACCACTGAAGTAAACGATGATCGAGATATGAACGATCAATATATACAACATGACCTTGAGTTGCAGTGGTTGACGTCATCTAACGATACTAGAGACGTAGGAAATTTGAGGCACGAATTGGCGAATCGCGTGGGAGCCGAAGCCGTGTAACTCGAGCGATAGAACGTTCTCAGTAGTGTCAAACGATTTGTAGCCAACCAGACTATAATCTTAATTGAGCAACAATCGGCAGCGGACAAGTTAAATTGGAAAAATTCGCGAGTAAATTCGTGTGAAGGGAGAAAATTCGAGATGTGGAGGCATATTAGAGCGCAAATGAGAGGAAAGGTATAAGTGACGGGTAGCAATTAATAGAGCACATCAAGATGAAGAGATTAAGACAAGACTGACCAAACCGAGCTCGATAGCTGCCGTCGCTTAAGTGCGGTCAGTATCCAGTATTCGGGAGATAGTAGGTTCGAACCCCACTGTCGGCAGCCCAAAATGGTTTTCCGTGGTTTCCCATTTTCACACCAGGCGAATGCTGGGGATGTATCTTAATTAAGGCCACGGCCGCTTCCTTCCCACTCCTAGCCCTTTCCCGTCCCATCGTCGCCATAAGACCTATCTGTGTCGGTGCGACGTAAAGCAACTAGCAAAAATAAAAAAAAATAAAAAAGACTGACCAATGCCGGGAGAGGTAGAAGGAACGGGGAGGGAAAGAAACTGGAAGCGGAGTAGCAAGCCGACTACGACGCGAGCACTTCTACGCACCTCTGCCAGGGTCAGTGGATGTGGACGAGTATGTCGTTGTACTTCAATGTAGTGAACACAGTACGGAAGAATGAAGTACAATTCCAGAGCTTGCCGGGTTTGGAGAGACACTAGAAGTTCGCGAATGAACAATTCCAGTAGATGTTTGAGATTAATCCGAAAACATCCCATCCCGAGAGACGTATTCAGGTATAAAACTTACGGCTGCCTCTCTGATACATTCTACTCCGTTTTTATAAACCGCTAGTCGAATATATTGATGTGGAATCCAAACCACATGGACGTTACCTTCTAAAGAGTCTTGGTGTATTTATCAGAATTCGATTCGTGACCACTTTGGTAACTATGTCATTGAGGTATCATGCCCAAGTACTGACGTATACTCCTACTGGATATACTTATTTGAAATTATAATATAAGGATCTGAAAGATAATTTGATTTGTCAGGCTGAGTATCTCATGTGGCGAAGTACTTTTCTTCTCAGTCAGTTTGTTCTTTGTGAACATTTGCCTTATTACCTTTTTTAGAACGAGGAGAACTGTGAAGTACAACTTTTTTTACATGATATACGTAATTTTTCCCTAGCATTTCGTTCAGTTTATTATTTTTTTGAAAAAATGCTATACTGCCCTTTTACAACGGGGAGAACTGTGAGCTGTGAGGTGCATGATTTTGTTTCCATGATATAACTGAAACAAAGTCAATATTTCAGAGTTTTCTTCTACAAAACTAATTAATTAGAAGTCTTCAATTTCCACAAATTTGTAGAGAATATTCATTATTTTTATAAGTAGTTTGCTCATAATAAGAGAATTCAGAATTTGTTTAGCAATTCAGTGCTTTATTTTGTTAGAATTCACAAAGAATTACTTCGATTGCAGCTTTTATCATTTCAAATTTTCAGAATAATTATTCTTCCTCCGGGCTAGCCATATTTTTATGAAACAAAAAACGGAACATGGGTACCAGTAATAAGGCGGTCGTTATATAAAATCTATTGATGGGATAGTATTCAAATTCTCATCAGTTTCTTAAGAAAATCCACAGAATGAAAATCGAAATGAAACCTTTCTCATTGTTTAAAATAGAGTGATTTAGACAGGTAATTCTTTAAAATGTTTCCATACTTAAAGAGGAGGTACTACTGTATGCATCAAAAAGAAAAGAAAAGGAAAGAAGAAAGATCATACAATGATGAATATTACAATTGAATCGGTTATTGGAAAAAGGAAGAATGTCCAAGCAACCCTGTTTTGAGAAAACTGGAAAAAACTGAATAGCATTCATACTATTGGTCCTGGAGTTTTGCGATACATTGCAAAGTTGTAAAGCTATGCAGCAGGAACATTATGACAGCCAGATAGAGGGCATTTTCACAACTGATTAAAAGTAATTTGAGGTAGAAAGCCTTGGACATTCTTCCTTTTTCCAACAATTAAAATTTTCGAAGGTACTGAAAACTATGTTAAGAGAAACACTCGTTTATGTCACCGTAACCAATTAGTTTATTGCATATAAATCCACCACAGATACCAGGAATACTTCTTAGCTCGGCACATAACACTCAACATTGCAATTCCTTACATGAAAACATTTTGTTTTAATTGTCCTAATCAATTTCTACATCAGACTGATCATCACTTCTGGTTGACCACTGTACAATATTATTGTAAAATCCCTGATACTCTGAAGGAATGTACTTGATGATTTTCTGAACATCTTCGATTTTTCTGCGGTTGAGAGGAACTACTTCTTTGTATGCTTTGTCCTCGGGACCTGTCGGTATTTCTAGTCCCTTAAGAAGCCTGAAGGAGCTGAAGTTTATTCCATCAATAAACTCCGATGCACATATGTAGCCTGGAAGCTCTGGTTTGTACATTAAATGTCTATAGCTTGCAAGAGAGAACTTAGCTTTCATTTGGCTATCCAAGGCAGTACAACTTCTCTTGAAATATGATGGCCACCACTGCTTAAATTAGACTATATCTTCATATTCCATGACTTTGGCTTGATATGCATGAGGCTTCTTTCTACAATTCACTATAATTTCAACATACTGTTCAACTGAATACACCCTGTCTCGTCTTCGTAACACTCTTTTGATGAAAGAAAAATCCATGTCACAAGGCAAGAAAGGGTGACCTCGTATTGGAAAATAATGTTGAATTGTTTGAAATTTTCCAATCATGGTAAGATACATCAAAAATCGAACAGGTGTTGTTCCTGTTTTGTCCAGCACAGGAATCACTAAAAAGGTAAAGTTCTCTAACTGTGTCAGGAAGTCTGCGTAAATCATACAAAAAGGTGCACCCCTGTTTGGACCGAGTTGGAAAAGATCTAATATGTTTACCTATCTTGAGAATAACATCCGGTTTTGGAGCATTTCCTCTATTGAAGTGTCGTCCCCTAATATCATTTGAAGACTGACCATTAACGAATACCGGTAGTGTTGTTAAGCGAACAATAGCTTTATCACTTATTGCATGTAAACTTGAATAAGCTTTCCGGCACACAGGCAATTTCTCAGAATCCTTCATAGCGTAAAATTTAAATGTACCCTTTTTCACAAATCTTGGTTCCTCTTTTCTACTTCTTCTTGCTACTGGTGTATACTCTATCAGTCCCATAAGTTACAAATCTGTCTTTCTTAGTTCTGCCATCATACACTGTAGAGATAATAGTCATTTGCTGCTCCTCCGTAATTCTGTCAAAACACCTCTGGGCAACTGCAAGAAACATATAAGAGAAATATATTAGGGAAATATAAGCAAAGTTATTGTACATATAAATTATATCCATATATCCATAATAAACAACATTATCACACATAAGGGCAAAAAGCTCTTAAACGATAACCGGGTTTCACAAATACCACCGAGTTATAGATACTGTTGAAATAACGAAACTACACGGTACTTACCGACATTGAGGTCCAGTAGATTTCGGTGGTACATTAACACCTTTCGAAGTAATGTATTGCTGGCGCAAGGACTTGGCTCTCTTGCGTTTCGCTTTGCTATAAGCAGCTGTATTTCTAATGCCTTTTCTTCTTGGTAGCACTTGTTCGTCAGCAGACTCACTTTCGCTCATTTTAACGCTATTTGTCACTATAATATTTCTAAACTTACTGTTTATCACCAGCAATAAATTGCAAATGGCAATGAATAATTCATCCTACACCAACAGAATAAGAACACTCTCTCCTCGTAAGATTGCGCTACCGTACAGTGGCACTGTTCATGGCAGTGAGTGAAACAAAGACGAAAGTCCGGACAATCTTCCCTTTTCCACTCACCCGAAACTATGATGGGCCACAGATCCCAGCGTTTTACACGGACATTCATCCTTTATCTACCAATCGACGCGTCCATGTATCGCGAGCAAATTGTATATCTCAGCTTAAATTTGAGAAAATTGGACATTCTTCCTCTTTCCAATCACCGATTCAATGAGTATAATCCGGGAAATAAGCATTTTTGTTTTTTACAATTGGCTCTATGTCGCACCGACACAAATATGTCTTATGGCGACAAAGTGAACCCGACAGGGGCATGATCCAAGGACCTTAGGTTGGTATCGATCTCCGTAATTACGCACGCAATGCTATTAAAGGGAAAGAACGCAGAAAATGATTAATATTCATATCATTAATAGAGGTCATACCGAAACTAATTAATATTCATACCATTGAGATGGATAAATTGTGTATTTTAAAATTATTCTACGAGATTTCTTTGTCTGCGACTTATTGCGCAGTATTATCCTTTGTGTAGCGGGGGCCCCGCAGATGAAGCCAAGCCAACTTAGACCCGGGAGGGGTTACGAATGGGGATTCCCTGTGACATCACTCGAGAGAAGACATCCCTCCTCAAGACTCACAGAATGAGGGGAAACTAACTTTTTCGAAACGGAACATAGAAGCCATCTTGGAATCGGACTGGCCAACTTAATTACCTACGAGATAGAAAATTAATAAAACTCGAATTAGGGGCTCATATCCCGATTTAAAAGGGATGAATGTTACTGGGACATTTATTTAGAGTGTTTAATGTACTCTTCCGTGATAACTTTCAGCAGAAGAAAGAATACTGTGTTGTTTCTGCGTGGAAAAGTACTGGGGCCATCTGGTTAGTCTCATGACACGTCCTCGACGGAGGGAATTCACCCCGTGTGGTAGGGGAAGCAGAACATATTTTAATTAATTTAAAGAGATTCACCGAAGGATAATTGGGTGGTTATGTCTCAATCGCACCAACTAGATACTGGTCACCGGTCACCCGCACTATTTTACCTCGAGTACGCCGGGAATAGGCGCTACGCAAATTAGTGGAAGGGGTATCGCTCCCTAGTAAAAACTACTGCAGGAAGGGAGAAGAGTCAGTCGGGATTTGTGGCTTACAGACGGCGAAGCTACGTGCCGTTGAGCTTCCAGCGATCTTTTGTTTGAGTGAATTTCAATTTAATTTACAAGTGAAATCACGTACTGTGCGTAAATATTGCAGAGATTGGATAGACGTGATGCTAGTGTCTAAACTTTAAAGATCAGGGACGTGTCGCGAACATTAAATATAATTTGTAATAATATTATTATTATTATTACTACGGCGCTACTGTGTCGAGTAGTAACAAAGGTACGCGGAATCCGATACTGAATCGCGGATTGCGGAGTGAGGTCCGATATCGTGGCTGGACGTTCACACTGAATGTAACTAAACAAATCTTGGAATAAATAGTGACGTGTTGTGTGCCTCAGGAATACTGCCAGCGGTCTCGTCAACCTAGAACAATGGACTCCCGGTTGGAAAGAAGAATGGTGCCTTCAGTAACTGCTTTGGTGCCTATGGGTCAGCACTAAACCAGCAATGGACTCCCTGAGCTGACAACGGGTCATCGAGATGGAGATGAGTATCAATCATAATTAATATGACGTAATCAGATTGGGCGGGGAACAGTTATCATTACCTGACGCTATAATGTTAAAGATTGTAACTTCAGTAATGTAGATGTGCTACCATGATACACGTAGCTTCTATTTACTTTATTTAATTAGTAACACGTCTGAGCAATCAATTGTAAATAAAGGGGTAATACGATAAGTTTGCATGCAGTAGTATTTTGACTTAATCATTTTATTTGGGGAAACTTGTAATTATTGATGCGTCAGGAGACCAATTTTTTTTTGTAATTCAGAGTAATTCAAGTTAGGCTGTAGTTAGTCCAGCGATGATAATGCATGGCTGGTAAATAGTGTAATTTTATTCCGTGAGCACCCAGAACTACGAGATATGACTTCGGAACTGACACCCAGGCCTCCACTGACATATATTTAGATAGGAAGTGTACGATTTTAATTGGCAGGCTTATCACAATTTAAGTGCAAATTGAGGAATATTTAATTCATAATTGTATTACCGTGTGACGATTTTATCAGAAATCACAATTTAGATATGGATTAATTACACCGTTATTACGAGGAAGTTAATTATGATCACGCAGTATGGTCTAATTTCCAGGTAAGTCGTGTAGGGAGATAGTGTAATGATGAACCCAATAATAATAATAATAATAATAATAATAATAATAATAATAATAATAATAAATTGTAGTTATGGTAATCATGCAAGTATTGGTATCAGAGAAACCGGTGTCGCGTCGCGGGATCATGATATTGTAAACGAATGTGTGTGTTGAATTGAAGTGAAGTATTGAGAGCCGATGTAATTTTGTTTAATGAACAATGAAGTTCAGTTTATTAGTGAACGATCCCCGAGATGGGGTGTTTTGTTAAGAAAGGGCGTTATGCCTGTGAAGGCCGAGGCCATTGACCACCCGCCGTGCAAGGGGCTGGGGCAGTTGACCTAGTGAGGAGAAGTGTTTTTTTTTTTTTTTTTTGTATGCTCGTCCGCTCGTAAAAGGGGGAGCCTTGAGTTAAATAGAACGAGGGCGGAAGAATCGCCTAATAATGGAATATTCAACACGCCAGAATGATGTAGTCGCTAATAAATGACACGGCGATTGTTACCAGTACTTGTTAGTTTACTGTCATTACACACTTGAGTATAATATAGCTTAGGGTTTTCAGGGTCCCACTTCCATCCAAAGAGGTGTCAGTTCAGTTCCCGACAGCGGCATTGGTACCCCAATGCTCAACCGAAGGCTGGATGTCTCACGTGTTTACTGTATATATAATTTGTGTTCTTTAAGGGTTTATGTATCTTGTTGTGATTATAATTGAGTTGCCGATGGTGTTGACCATCGGGGTGGTGAATTGTATACAAGAGAGGGTCGGTTCAAACCCGGGCGTTTGTTCCACATTTTTATGAGTTCCTTCGTGGTACTTCGTTGGGGAATAGTCGTGTGTTTAGTATAGGGATTGCTCAGATTCGTTGCATGCATGTTAATCCTATTGGTCAATGATATCACATAGCCTCAGTGTCTATGATAAGTGTTTTCCCGTTCGAATCTCGTCATAATGGATCGCTCTGCGATAGATAATACTCGGATCCATCACAAACGACTGAAAGTCGATAACAAACAACAACAATTGATAATAATCCATGTAATTCATTTGTATATAAATGCATCATTACCATCATCATCATTAAGGCCTAATAAACCACTTGTATTAATCTAAACTTTAACCCGAATGTGTTCTCATTGTAATTAGGTATGATCCGTCTCCTACCCTGTATGCCTTTAAGCTATGTCGAGTTAAGCGCCTATTTGTTTTATTCCAACCCGTTAACGCCCTGTAGATATCATGCCGGAGCCATTATGTGTAGGGACGGGTGCAAAAGGGACAGGAAAGGCCTAGGAGTGGGAAAGAAGCGGCCGTGCCCTTAATTAGGGTACAGCCCCTGCATATTTGCCTGGTGTGAAAATGGGAAACTACGGAAAACCATTTTCAGGGCTGCCGACAGAAGCAAATGTTTACCATTACTGTAAGAGCAGAGAAAAGGGAATAAAGGTGTTTGGCACTATGTATTATTCAGCATACCTTTGTTTGCGTTTGTATCATGAGGACGCTGAGTGACGTCATGCGCAACCTTACTTCACAGGTTCTGTGAACAGAGTTTAGTGACAAACGGTTGCATTCTGTTCCCGCATTTGTCTTGCCTTAGAGCTCACAATGAAAAGATAAACTGCTCTTACAGTGATAGTAATTCCTAATTTCTCAGAAGATATTAATTTTAGAAAGCCTTTGGCTATTTTCTGATGGTTGCAATGTTTTTCATCTGTCAGCCCAGGCCGGAGTAAGGTGTGTCCCTTCACTGAGGTCTCAGTCACATTTATGGTTGTGACAATATGAACGCTACTGAAGTATGGGTGGTCGGAGCATGACGAATGCGCCTGGATATTGTGAAAGTTACTACTGGAGTCAGGCACCTATAAAAATATAGCAATGGAAAACTATGTCACTCCTCATCTTGCCTAGTATGCCTCATTATAGTATCGCCATTAGCTTTTGGAGTTTCCTTATAACTGCAAAACCTTCGGTGGTACTATTTGAGAACCAACAAGCCTCCGGACAGATTTCTTGACAGGCAGACGGTTTAATTTTTAAGACCCATCTTTGCAGCACTTCGTATATACCACCTCCTCACTACATTTTGGAACCAATCCCCTTAAATTGGCTAATTTAATCCCCTTAAAATTGCTTTAAGTTAATGGAAATCATTAATCTTATTCAAATAATAAGAATGAATTAATCCAGTTACCAAACAGCAGGGCCTCTCAAACGTCGAAAATCTCACGCGTCCAAATCGAGGCGCAAGAGCTCCGTGCACTGTACATCGGTCCCGCTCAGCTCGGCTCGGCTCTACTCGGCTCAACTCAGCTTGGATTTGGAGCGCTACGGAGCAAGTGTGGAAGAGGGAGACAGGGGGAGCGAGCGAGACAGGCGTGAAGAAAGAGAAAGTAAGCGCTATTCTTCCAAATCGAGGAGTGGAGGGTCTGCACTCTGGTCAACCAAGCGAAGTCGTCTTTTTCACCGTGCACAGTGCATGCACCAGGCGCATGCACCCTGAGAGGTCCTGCCATACAGTAAACAGTAAGAAATGTAGAAAACAGGTCTAAAAATGTGGAAATTCTTACCGAAGACATTTCACAGATACAGGGACATACATTTGCTATTTTAATATTAGTGAAGTGGGACACTCTACCTCCTCTTAGTATGATCAGAACAATGAAAATGACAAAAAAATGCTTGATATGTGGTATGAAATCTAAATGATTTGGGTGCGTTCAATTTATGGCTAATGTTAGTTTATAGAGCGAGTTATTCAGTGTTATATTACGGGTTGCTCTGTTCGATTTAAGATAAACCAAAGACCTTTTTCCCAGTGGAAACGGAGCGGTGTATAAACTCTTCCGCCGTGACTCCCCGTGGAGAGCTGCTGCTTATCGAAGCAGGTCAAGTGGAAAGGAGAAAATTACTGATGAGATTGACTTCCTGAAATCGATGGTATGAAGTATTTCAAGCGCAGGAAGAATTTGTGGCAGAATGAGTATTCCTGGGAAATTTAAGAATTTTGCCTCTACAGCGGTCCACACTTCTTCACGGAATAGAAAATGAAATCGTTTGGAGATATGAGTGACAATCAGGATATAGCAGTGAGTACATACTCATGCAACGATCTTCATGTAATATTTCCTTTCCAGCATCCCAGGATTCGGTCAAATTATCTCTCGAACAGAAGGATGTTAGGTCTGCGTCGTCTGGAGAGCCTCTCATTTCCTTTAATGAATCCTACATGTTTTATTGATACCCTTGTCCTTCAAGTAGTCGGACCTCATGTGAACCGGGCTGACTGGCTTACATGGTAGAGAGCTGGCTTTCTGAACTCAAGGGTATGGATTCGATCCTGTTATTTGAGAGCTTTGCGTCGGTAAACTTACCAACACTTAGAAGAACTCCTGCGGAACAACATTTCCAGCACCTCGGCTTCACTGAAAATCGTAAAATAAGATAGTGGAACGTAAACACAAGTACATTATTCTAGTCATGGAATTGATGGCCTGAATGTTAATGTTTTACCGAGTGAGTTGGCCGTGCGGTTAGGGTCGCGCACGTGTGAGCTTGCATTCAGGAGATAGTGGGTTCGAATCCTACCGTCGGCAGCCTGAATATGGTTTGGAATGGTTAAACAAGTATTAGATTGTGATTATTATTGAAAATGAAAACCTACAACCTGTTTTCCAGTCATTGAGCGGGTCAGAGATGTAATGAATGAAACATATATAGGCTGTTATTACAATGGGGTCGCCACTCCCAAGGTGATTTATTAATGAGTAATAAATGCTATGAAATGATAATGGAGAGTGTTGCTGGAATGAAAGATGACAGGGAAAACCGGAGTACCCGGAAAAAATCCCGCCCGCCTCCGCTTTGTCCAGCACAAATCTCACATGGAGTCACCGGGATTTGAACCACGGTATCCAGCGGTGAAAGGCCGACGCGCTGCCGTCTGAGCCACGGAGGCTCTTGTGATTATTATTATTATCATCATAATACGGCCTTCCGTCCTAACTACTTGGGGTCGGCGCTATATGTGAACTAAGCCCAGTTGTACGGCTAGATATCTTTCCTAACACCAATCCTATGTATCCTATGTGAAAGAATGTATTCAGTATTACGTGTTTGTGTGGTGGTTTGTCGTGTGAAGTGTTGTATATAAATGAATATGTGTATATTGGCGGCCACATAAACTCAGTCCTCCAGTTAGCGAAATCAAACTAGATGCGGTTAAAATCCTCAGCCTGGTCGCGAATTCAACCCATGGACTTCTTAATCGAAGGCAACGACGAAGCTGTCCATGCAGCCGAGGAGCCAGATATTGTTATTATTACATCTGTTATGTTTTAGCTCTTAATTTTATCGGTATTGTATCGCCTACTTCTTTTCGTGTTTATTGTACAATGATTTATTAATTTAATTTTTTTCTTTGTCATCACTTTATTGGGTTCAGTGGCTGAGGTGGTAGACGTGTTAGCTTTATGAGTCCAAGATGGTGGGTTCGATCCTGGTTCAGTCTGGAGGTATTTGAATTGCTCAAATACATCAGCCTCATTTCGGTAGATTTACTGGCACGTAAAAACAATCGTGTGGGATCAAATTCCGATACCTAGATCCTCCGAGAATGGTATAAATAGTTGGTGAGACGTAAAAACTCTCGATGTAACGGGCTATTTGGTGCTAAAGGTGGCCCCGTAATAACGAAAGTCTGTTAAATATCGCACTTAAAATTATCGTGACTTGAGGCGCACTGCAGTGTTACCTATATGTACAGGTCATCTGTGTCAAGTTCAATCCCGGCTTAGCCCGACGGTATTAGAATGTGCTCAAATATGCCAGCCTCCTGTCGGTGGTTTTATTGGCATGACAATATATTCTTGTGGGACAAAACTCTGGCACCTCAGCCCTCCGAAAACCGCAAGAAAGTAGTTAGGAGGACATAAAACATTATTATTATTATTATTATTATTATTATTATTATTATTATTATTATTATCATCATCATCATCATCATCTGTTTACCTTCCAGGTTCGGTTTTTCCCTCGGACTTAGCGAGGGATCCCACCTCTACCACCTCAAGGGCAGTGTCCTGGAGCTTCAGACTCTTGGTCGGGGGGATACAACTGGGGAGTATGACCAGTACCTCGCCCAGGCGGTCTCACCTGCTATGTTGAACAGGGGCCTTGTGGAGGGATGGGAAGATTGGAAGGGATAGGCAAGGAAGGGGGAAGGAGGCGGCCGTGGCCTTAAGGTCGGTACCATCCCAGCATTCGCCTGGAGGAGAAGTGGGAAACCACGGAAAACCACTTCCAGGATGGCTGAGGTGGGAATCGAACCCACCTCTACTCAGTTGACCTCCCGAGGCTGAGTGGACCCCGTTCCAGCCCTCGTACCACTTTTCAAATTTCGTGGCAGAGCCGGGAATCGAACCCGGGCCTCCGGGGGTGGCAGCTAATCACGCTAACCACTACACCACAGAGGCGGACATTATTATTATTATTATTATTATTATTATTATTATTATTATTATTATTATTATTATTATTATTATTATTAAAATATACCATCACGATGGAAGTCTAGCTAAACCAGGCTCCTCTACCAGTACATAGGCCTACTGTACATTCATTGTTAAATTTCTTTCTTCTTTGGCACGGTTTATTTAAAAGTGAATGAATTGAAAGAAATTGAATGAAAGAAAAAATATTTTACTTCAAGACATCTATTATATAATTTATTCTGTTTTATTTACATTTTTAAGGTCTTAATATCCTATTTACTGCAAAAATACATTATTGGGACGTTATGAAGACCAAACATATAAACAAATGTATACCCAAAGCAATACCAAACTGGCTTGATATTTGGAAAGTTTTCAGTTAGTTAGATAATGATGGATCAAGCCTGCGGAGTTTAATGTTCGAATCGGAAAGGCAACTGGGTAAAAATGCAAACTGAGCTGCTAAATGTCTACGTAATATCTCGTTTAAGTCGAGCAATTTTCTCGTCTCCGCGTATTTTAAAGTTGATGATATTAGACGTGTTTAAATGTGGCAGCGCAGTGTCGGTGACGTCTGACAGCGTGTTAGATAACTTGAAACCATGTAATCCTACATTAAACCGTGTTAAGCCATGTCTAAACAGGACACGAAGATCCCGAGAGGAGTGAAAGGTAGAGGCTTCCTGAGATAGAGTGGTCAGCTATGTATTGTCACCTTTATACCCGGCAATTAACCAGGTCATTAATTCGAGTGGAGACCAAAGCAAGTGTTGTAACCAGTGCTGGTATTTATATTTAATAAAAATGGTTAAATATGAACATATGTATGGGTTAGAAATGTTTAAAATAGGGATTAAAATAGGGACTTACTTGTGGTGCAAATAATGTAAAGAATAATTGTATTGTATCCATTTTTATTTATTTATTTATTTATTATATTTATTATATATAATATATATGTTATTTATTTATATTTATTTCAATTTTTCCCAACTGGAGATTGCCTCTGAAGGCAAAGTATACAATAAAACCTTAAGTAGTTGTGAGGCGTTGGTTACATAATGGTTAGTCAGTATATGTGACATATCGATGGCTTACTTCTAAAACCTCGCATCTCCCAATGCACTTCCTATCTATTTTCTTCCTTAAGACTGGTCACGCCTCCCAGCCACAGTTGTATGTACGGTCTATCAGAACAATTTTCGTTGTGTTCCTTTTCCTATGGTTATGTGTAAAGGTAAAATGAACCTTAAATACGTTAAACTGTAGGAATGCTTAAATTCGCCATGAAAACAACATCCCTACAATATTGTAGGTAAGGTCCATTTTCCTTTACACGATTGCACAGGAAAATGAACACTACGAAAAAGGTTCTGATGGATTGCATATTAACATGTGGCTGGGAGGCGTGATCAGTGTTAAGGAGTATAACGGGTAGGAAGAACATTGTCACATACGAGGTTTTAGAAGTAAGCCGACGATATGTTGTTTCATTACAAAGTTTGGGAGATATGATTCTGCAGGATTTCGATCTAACAATTCAAGGCAGTCACTGAAACTTTTCTTATTAATGTCTGATCGAAGTGAATTGATTTGCAGAACTTGACGGCAAAGACAGGAGTGGTTTGTCTAGCGACAACCATTAATTCGATGACTTCGATATCATCCAACTGATACTCTAGATGAGAGAATGGGATGACTAGTCCATATGTTGCCTTCAAATCCTCGTTAATCTCATTGGGTTGTGTTTTTGGACGTTTAAAATCTTCTCTATCAAAAAACCTTTTCGATGGTGTTTGAATGCTAACATGTCAATTCGACGGGTCCTTCCTATAACAGAGAGACCACGAATCTCCTCGAACACTGGTAAGGCCGAGTTTTTTGAACGGTTCAGGAATAGCAGATCGAATTTTATGTTGCCTTGTATTTCGTAGAGCATTGCCATGACAATAGTAACCAAGGACGTGAGCAAACGTTTTATGGTTATAAAAAGAGTACAGCTAAAGATTTATTGCTTAAGCATCAGAACCACAAAATAAGAATGTTAATGGTAGTCACAGAACAAGGATTTAAAAAATAAATTTTACATTATTATTATCTGTACTAAATTCCTGTAATTTAGGCAACGTTCTCACCACTCAGGACGTTTTATTAGGCTATTAATTATTACTAAATGTAATGTCTCAGAAGATACTCCATAATTCAATTCCGCAGGTCTATTTCATCAAAATCATCATCGTTATTTAAATTATTTTAACTTTAAGACCATAAAATATGGAACACATTAAAATAAGTTAAATTATATAAATATATGTAAGCTTTCCTCAAATATGTATAGGCCTACTGTATCCAGAAATATGGACTAATATGGAAAATAAAATTTGTTTCTAATCATTCGAAACGCATGAAACATTTTTTAACTGTAGCTAATGGAAGCACAAATATGTACTAACATAGAAATGCCAGCCCAGCCCATAACTAAATCGGTTCAAATCCCACTGTTGGCATCCATGAATATGGTTTTCCATTTTTACACCAGGAAAATGCTGAGGCTGTACCTTAATTAAGGCCATGGCCGCTTCCTTCCTTTCTTGTCCCATCGTCGCCGTAAGATCTGCCTGTGTCGGTGCGACCTAAAGCGACATGTAAAACAAATTGTAAAGAAAAAAAGAAAAAATTAAATCCTTCAACGTCCGGACGGGTATTTAGTTTCATGTCCTTTAAAGTTAACGGTGGTGTCAATGGCAAATGGCAAATGAAGAACGTAATAATCCTTTCTTGACTCAAAACAGAAGGGAACGTGGTCAGAAAAATAAAGGTACTGGTAAATAAAAGTGGAAAGAAGAACATGAAATATGTCAAGACAAATGGTTAGAAGATTGCAGGAGTTGATCGAGAATATTGAGATAGGAAAGTTAAAAGTAAGAAAACTGGAACCAGTAAGTGGAATTAACGACGGGATAAGCTAAAGGCCCCGTTATCGCCATACCAAACTCCAACACTCCACTAAGTGGTCAACTCTTTGAACTGCTTTTCAGGACAAGAAGAGGATTTTTTCACGTAAATCAAGCACGGATATACGACCTGACTTCGGAAATCGCCACCAAACTTAATGTTTAAATATTTTTAAACTCTGCGTTCCTTATCTGATCTTAATATTCCAGGAGTGTTCGCCAGCGAGTGAAAACGAGCCCATCACGGATATGCGTTTCGTACCCAACTTTCTCACCGTTGGAGAAATCCAATGTTGTAGCCGTGTACGTGACATGATGTCTGTCAGATGTCTTTCGTCTCTGTTTAAATTGCCTCAGCGATATTGTGTTTCAGTGACACTTCGTTGCAGGAGCGTCGCAACTTCACAAGATAAAGCAATGGCCAGTGGACACACGGTGTCATAGATTCACGTGCAATCTAAATCCGAAACATAGCCATTGTTCCTTATTGTAATTTTAAGTTTTTCAGTCTGTTGAGAACACTAGTTATAACACATAGAATTCTACCAAATCACTTACCATGCGTATATATGTACAGTATTGTTTATGTTGCGTAAACTTGTCAATAATTATGAACTGGTGATGTTATGACCAAGTGGGATAAATATAGCTGCCGTAATCCTCCACTGTTACCTTAGTAAGTTTGAGAACATTTTCTGTACTTAACATCAGCTGCTAATCGTCCGTTACCTCCAAAGTACATTTATATTGAACACGGGAAACACATCCAGTCCTCGAGTCAGAGGAATTAACCAATGAGGGTTAAAATCCACAAAACGGCAGGTAATCGAACCCGGGTCCCCTTATACCAAAGACTAGCATACTAACCGGTTAGCCATGGAGCCAGAAAAAATGTACGATAATAGTTGTGGATTATGCATCATTTATATATATAAAAAGGCTCCTAGTGAGCATTTCTTGCTACTATTATTAATGATGAAATACTATTCGTCAAGGCACATTTTCTTGTGAACGTGTTATTTGTATTTTTATTTATCCGACCGACTGAGTAGAGAGTTTTTTGTCAGTAGATATGCTGGCATGTTGGGGAACCTCTTTTCAGGGCTATTTCCGGTACTCCGCTTCTCTACTTTATAAGAGTTGAATATGTTTATATGATCACATTCATTAACGAAGTCATGAACACTGATAAGGTTACTTACATGTGTGTTCGTCTTTCTTGTTCATTTTTTAAATTTTAGATTTCACAAGCAACACTGCTCTGAATTTAGGGCTGTCGCCTAGGTGGTAGATTCCCTATCAATTGTTTGGATAAAAGATTTCATAGAAGTTGCTCCCTTGGTAAATTATTCCAATCCCTAATTATTCTTCCTATAAACGAACATTTGCCCCCATTTTTCCTCTTAAATTCCAAATCTGTCTTGATATCATTCAGCAGTCTGTACAATCTCGGCCAATGTATCTGGCACACTAACCTTTTTAGCTGTTCTTAGAAGAAATGTTATTTCTATACAAGAGCTTGCTCTCCTTTCTTTGATGCACAGTAAGTAATGATAATGTTTTTATTTGTTGGAAGAAAATAAAGAAAATGTCGTCTCAGTTAATGTAACTTTCAAGTTTTTCACTCTGTCAAGACATTAATTGTAGCACATATTGAACCGGTCATGGGTTCAATATAACACTGTAACATACCTTCAAAAAACACACTAACAAAAATGACATGTTTCGTTCTATGAAAACATCCTCATATTCTATCAATCACTTTATATCACGCACATACATGTACAATATTGTGTATGTTATGTAAACGTGTCAATGACAGCGAATTGGTGCTGTTATGAACAAGTGAGAGAAATATGATTGTGGCAGGACTCCACTGTCGCCTTAGTAACTTTGAGAGATTTTCCTGTACTTAGCCCGTCATTATCACCATCATCACCACCAATGGTGACACTACAGAACCCCTCTCACTACCTTTCTTACTCTCATCCCTCTACACAACGCAATAGTCACCAGTCAGTTAGAATTTACGATTTGTCAAGACAAGTTGTTTGAGGGCCATCAAGACCCACTGCGACCGTTTTCGTTTGAGTAAATTTTTCTCACTTTATATCTGTAGAAACGTATAATGTGGGAAAAATCAAACACATTGCCCCTAACAGTATTCTTTCATCGTATAGATGTCACAACTATAAATTAATTCATTATTTATGCTTGGAATAACAATGGCAAGGCAGATTCTGAAACAACTTGCCAAGGAATTGGCCCTTCCTTACATGAGGTCTGGTTTGCAGCCTGGAAAACAACCGTAAGCTAAGATCAGAAATAGTGCACATCCTGAGGGACGAGTATCCAGTCCCTGAAGAACCTCAAACAGAAGAAGATGCCAAAAAACGAAAGAGATGTACACTGTACCCCAGAAATGAGAACAAATGTTACCAAACCTGTGCGATCTGCAAGAACTTCGTGGACGAAAACCATGGGAAACTGGCCTGCCTAGATATCCTGGAAAGTGCCTAATCTAGTGCTTGAACGCAATAAGAAGCTGGATTAGTGTAAAAAAAAATATCTCCATTTTCCGTAAAAGCATCACTTGAGTTTGAAGTTCCTTAACTTTAGCCCATTTTCTCAGATTTCCTGTATAGCAAAAGTTCATGTGTGAAAAACATTGAAAATTTTAGAATGATGCCCATTTGAAAACGAACGTAAGTGTTGTCTACATTATACTAGAAGACATTCCAATGTAACATTTTTGTACTTTCAGTTTCCGTGAAGGTATGTTGACTTTTTGAAACTCGAGTACCTAATTTTGTAATAATTTTTCAATAATAAATTTGTAACTGTATTTTAAAGATTAACATAAAAGTAAGGGCATTTTCATATTATAAAAAACCTGTTAATTGTTAGAAGAGTTTTTTATAAAATGTAAGTTGTCTTTTAAAGCAAAGCAAATAATAATTTGTGGATCATAATGACCCACCACAACCATATTAAGATACATCAAAGACGCCACCGTTGCCAGCTGCTAATCGTCTGTTACCGACTACGTTTGGAGTGAAGCCAGTTCCCTTGCTCGGGTCGTGGTTGTTATGTAGGGGGGAGACGGTCATCTTATAATGCATTTTATGTAATAGGAAGTAAATGCTTGGTAATGACTTTGATGAAATAAAAACGTGGACTTGAATTAAGGGGTACCTTGTAAGACATTCTTTTTAGTGATAATTAATAGCCTTCTAAAACGTCTTGAGTGGTGAGAACGTTTCCTAAATTTAAGGAATTTAGTAGAGAAAAGACAACGGCCGTAGCCGTGTTGAAACACCGGATCCGGTGTGATCTCCGAAGTTAAGAAATATTGGGCGTGGTCAAGATTTGGATGGGTTGCCACGCGCTGTTGGTGGGGAGTACTGGAATGGAGGAGCGGAAAGGAACTGGCCACCCTATCGTACGTAAACTACGGCTCAGGCACACCTCTGCGGAGGTTCGGACCTGCCTTCGGGCAGAATACACCCTTACCTTACTTACCTTAGTAGAGAAAAAGTACCACAATCGAGACGTTAAGCGTCAGAATGCTACCGCTGTATTCATAAAACGCTAAATAAAAATAGTGTGAAAATATTCATGGTAGTGGTTTGTTATGTATGGGAATGAGGGGCAAGATGGAAGGCGGCATTCATTTAACAAAATTTCCACCCTCCACATTGCAAGACCATGAATTGACAGCCTTCAAAGACCGTCCAAAAGGCTTTTCCATAGATCCGACAATCAGGTTTGAAACGTCCGAAACACAACCCAATGAGTTTCTGAGGATAAGAAGGCAGCATATGAACTAATCATCCCATTCTGTCAAGTAGAGTATCTGTTGAATGATATCGAAGTCATCGGATCAGGCTAATGGTTGTCACTAGAGGAACTATTCCTGTCTTTTCATTCAATTCGCGAATCATTTAACCCCAATCAGACATTAATAAGAAAAGTTGCAGTGACTGCCTGTGTTTAATTAGTGCTTAATGAATCCCAGAGGAGGTAACTCTGAGTTTAGACTTCTGGAATATGGATCAGGCTATTACATTCCTTGAATGTAGGCAATGTTCTCCCCATTCGAGTCGTTTAGTAGGTTATTAATCATCACTAAAATAATGTCTTACAAGATACCCCTTAATTCAATTCCGCACTTTCGTGTAATCAAAATCATTATCATGCATATAACACTTCCCCACACCTCTCCACGGGACAGAGTTATTGAGTACAGCATTCCCCTTGTTTTTTGGGGTTTCAAATCAATCAATCAATCAATCAATCAATCAATCAATCAATCAATCAATCAATCAATCAATCAATCAATCAATCAATCAATCAATCAATCAATCAATCAATCAATCAATCAATCAATCAATCAATCAATCAATCAATCAATCAATCAATCAATCAATCAATCAATCAATCAATCAATCAATCAATCAATCAATCACTACTGATCTGCATTTAGGGCAGTCGCCCAGGTGGCAGATTCCCTATCTGTTGTTTTCCTAGCCTTTTCTTAAATGATCGCAAAGAAATTGGAAAATTATTGAACATTTCCCTTGGTCAGTTATTCCAATCCCTAAATACCCTTCCTATAAATGAATATTTGCCCCAGTTTGTCCTCTTGAATTCCAACTTTATCTTCATATTGTGATCTTTCCTACTTTTAAAGACACCATTCAAACTTATTCGTCTACTGATGTCCTCCCACGCCATCTCTCCTCTGACAGCTCGGAACAAACCATTTAATCGAGCAGCTCGTCTCCTTTCTTCGAAATCTTCCCAGCCCAAACTTTGCAACATTTTTGTAACGCTACTCTTTTGTCGGAAATCACCCAGAACAATTCGAGCTGCTTTTCTTTGGATTTTTTCCAGTTCTTGAATCAAGTAATCCTGGTAAAATAATTTCGTGTGGCTATTTGTAGCCGAATGCAGCCCTTGTAAGGCAGACCCTCCGATGAGGGTGGGCGGCATCGGCCATGTGTAGGTAACTGCGTGTTATTGTGGTGGAGGATAGTGTTATGTGTGGTGTGTGAGTTGCAGGGATGTTGGAGACAGCACAAACACCCAGCCCTCGGGCCACTGGAATTAACTAATGATGGTTAAAATCCCCGACCCGGCCGGGAATCGAACCCGGGACCCTCTGAACCGAAGGCCAGTACGCTGACCATTCAGCCAACGAGTCGGACAGTAATCCTGGTGAGGGTCCCATACACTGGAACCATACTCTAGTTGGGGTCTTACCAGAGACTTATATGCCCTCTCCTTTAGATCCTTACTACAACTCCTAAATACCCTCACAACCATGTGCAGAGATTTGTACCCTCACTACATAGAAACCACGACCGGAGCAAGGCATAAGAGCTCATTTTGAAATAAATAGTTAGAAATTTTAAATTCAATTAGCATGAGGCATAATAACCAACTGGTTTCTTTTATTCACTCATATACACTATGTATGTAAATGTACAGTATGAAGTAATCTGAAGCCTTTACTGTGTGTGTATCTGCCCTTTAGCCCCATTCTGTGATATGGGGTCGGAAGAAATGAGATGAAATGATATGGCATGATATTTTCCGACTGGATGCCCTTCCTGATGCCAGCCTCAGGCGCGGTACTAATGAAAATGAAATGAATGATTGTGAGGCGAAACTGGATAAGGGGGTGGTAGGAATCGGCTGTGGCCTATGAACAGGAACTGTCCCGGCATTTTCCTGCAAGAAAGCCATTCTCAGACAGCTAACGGTGGAGCTCGAACCCTCTCGTCTCCCGAATACAGAGCTTGTCCCCATAGCTGTAGTGTATTAACACGCACGGCCACTCCGCTCGGTAACTTGAAGCTGTTACTAAGACTTACAAATCAATCCAAATACGTTTTAGGTACAGAAATACTAGTTCAAAAACATATAATATATCAACAAATTGGTACATTCTTTAAATATATGAAAGAACAAGTACATTCTTGTAATCTATTTACAGATTGTTTTATAAACAATCTTTAGAATAGAATGTTTTCATGCCGAGATATGTAAGGAACGTAAAGTTCAAAGCAAAGCAAAGTCACCTCCGTACAGGCCATGAAGGCTCTTGGAGTGGTGGAAGGTAAAGGCCTTCACTATCCTTAACCGCGGCACTTGGTGAGGCAGAGTGGTTTGCTCTACGCCCGGCCGCCTTTGCTCCCAGGAATAAACCTGGTACTAATTTTTTGTGTAGGCTGAGTGAACCTCAGGGCCATATACACCTCCGGAAGTGGAAATCTCGTTTCTTAAATTTTTCAACTTCCTGACGGGGATTCGAACCCACGTCCTTTCGGCGAACCGAGCACGCCTTTACCGCCTCGGCCAGACAGCTCCTTAATGTTCAAAGTGTAATGCAATTGAAGTAATTTTATATTAATGATTTCCAAAAACATATCTGTGTAAAAACCTGATCTTGTAGGCAAAGTAAAGTATTAGTTAAGGTTTGATCAAAAAGTTTCCATTTGTGGGCGTTGCTGCAGCGAACACGCAACGTAGCGTGACTCCAATGCAGGTATATAAGCACGGACATGTAGGCAAAAGGATTAGTGTGGCAGTCGCGTCGTACCGAGGAGCGTGCGTTAAACGCGGCTACGTGAACTATGGTGATGTTGTTATCAAATGCGTCCAAACAGGACCAACGTGCTATTATTCTGTTCTTGGCTACCGAAGGACAAACACCGGTGGACAACCATTGGAGAATGAAGACTGTGTATGGGACAGCATGTCTGTCGAAAACCACCGTTGTGAAATGATGCACCGAGTTCCGTGCGGGTCGCGTTTCGACACAAGACGCCTGTCGATCCGGGAGGCCAGCCTCATCCATTACGGACAACAAGAAGCTAGAGGTGGATGAGGCGATTGGGGTGGACCGGCGGACAACCCCATGCGATTTTCACGCCTTCGGTCCCCTCAAAAAGGCTTTGAAGTGTCGACACTTCCTGTCGGAGGAGGATGTGCAGCAGGCGGTTACGGAATTCTTCACGCAGCAGGACATGGTGTTTTACCACACTGGGATATTCAACCTCGTGCGTCGATACGGTGAGTGCCTCAATTCTCATGGCGATTTTGCCTGATTGGCATCCCGATTCAGGACTGTGCGGTCGTCGAACGGAAAATTTTTGACCACCCCTTATACATGGATAACAAGTAAATTACCTTCTCAGACGTGGAAGTAATAATAAAATGATGAAAATTATCATAAAATACTTACGCGTCTCAATCTTTGCACAAGTAATGTACGAATTTGTTATCAATCTATCATGGTCTAGAATGACATAATGTGAATGTAATTACTAATATGTTTTGAAATGTTTAATATACATTGCTGGACTGACAATGTGAACAGATGAAATAAACGGTTTGTTTGTTTAACTAAGCATGGTACAGATTCATTCAAAGTACGGTATGAATGATAGACTTACCGTCGGTGTAGTCACCATCTGCATCGCTACAATCCTGACATCCTCTACGCTGTTGCCAGATTCTTGCGAGGTTGCCAGCTCCTTCAACACTCACATGGATGCTGGGGATGTCATCGTTGTCACTCCTGGAATAGCAGGTGTTCTCAGTTATTTGATTATATAAAAAGTCAGCATCACACTTGTCTGATTAAGAAATAAATTAACTGGAAGGTATGTTTGAGTTATCTACTAAGTTGTCCCTCGGTATCGTTTGATTGCTTATCTTATAAATAAAATTCTAGGGGTTTGCTGTCTGTAATGCGATTTATTTCACCAAATTTTGCTATATTTATTCTTTCTAAGTCAACCCGAAATCATATCAGTAGTTTTTAGCTTTCGTGTCTGTCTGTTTGTTTATTTGTTGTTTGTTTGTTCCACGGCTGAATAGATCTTAACCAAACCTCACATTATGTTAGAGTCTACTCATCCAGGAGCAGGTTTTGATATGCATATAATTTAAAAATTACTGAACGGACTGGGGTTTATAGGAAGACTAGAAGAGATTTATCAATTTTCTCTTACCCTATTGATTATATGTCAACCAAAATTCATATTTAGAATCTACTCATCCAGCAGCATGTTCTGCTATGCATATCAGTAAAAAATAGCTGAATATACTGTTTTTCTCAATTCTTTCTTACATAATTCGTTATAAAAATATGCATACTATATGTTGAAAACTCCTTAATTTTAAATAATTTTTGTTATCTACATAATTTCGCTTTCTCTTCAAATGACGGAGAAAATTACTAATTTCTGCGGGCTTCATATTCTGCAGCCATTGACGGATACCCTCCTAGACCTACAGTTATTTGAATGAGAAAATCAGAGGATACATCATAGTTCGCTCGGCTTGAATATTAACCCCACCCAATGCAACTGAACACCGTGGAAACGTGAGGTAGAACTTTTCCCTTTGTTGTCTGTGTGGTTATCTATCTTTATATTCGTAATCGTGGAAGACTGCTGGATTTATTCAAACCAAACTATGTATTTGGAACCTACTCACTCCGGATTGTGATATCAGGTGCATATGATGCCATGGTAATCACATGGAGTTGGTGTTTATAGGAAGATTATTTTCAAATATTTTCGCTAACATCAGGTCTACCAAAAGGCAGTATATAACAAACGTTTAAGAATATGTTATTTCCGTTCCTTTTCTGTCAATTATGTATTTATCCTACGACGGATAAAAACGCAGACGATAATGAAATTTTGGATTTTTAGTCTAATCCTGTGGTACGTGTGATGTCACTTCACATGTGTGTGTGTGTGGGGGGGGGGGTGTAATGGGAAAAACTAAAGAGCCAATTTACTCTTCTCGATAGGGCAGATATTAAGCGAGGTATCATCAACGACAGCAGAGCCCCATGCCAGTGGTCAGAGATACAACACGTAACCTGAGAACCAATGAGAATTTCGCACAATTTCGGACCAGGAACTCTACCGTACAATAAATTCGGAAATCATCCTCATTCTCTCTCGACTTTGTTCAGCTGCATCATATTTCGCGTTACTGCAACGCGCTTTCGTAGGAAAATATCATTTTAAAATGTCTTATTAAACGTGAGAATAGAGCCATGTTTTTCGCATAAATTTCTGGAGGAAGCATGTAATCCACTACGAATTTCCGTGCGAAGAAGGGTATAAATGCTAGTCTCTACTATTTCTGTAGTCATTCAACATATAAAATTAAAATATATCAACCGATGAGCTTGTTCGCCAAACATTACCTGACTCATAGAAGAGAGTAAACTTGAAAACGTGTGCAACTAGAGAGGGAGTAAGAAAGAATAATTAATAATGAAATAACGTCTCTTTGTTTGACTGTTTGCCTTTCGAAATGACATCGAGTCTAAATTGATAGGTAATAATAATCATAATAGTAATAATAAGATAAAATTTTCCTTCATGTTGGGTTAAAACCTCAACAAGTCAATGTTCGAGCTTGAGGTATTAACCAAACATGAAGGAACATCTTATTTTATCATCATCATCATCATCATCATCATCATCATAAGTGTTTTTGTTTTGTTTATGCCAAATTTTTGATCTTATTTAGCTGAAGATGCTCCACATTAAGAATGAAACCTGTACTTTTTAAATACTGTAATTCGATTTTAAGCTGGATTATGTCACATAATTACACAGACTAGCAGTAAAAACAAACGAGTATTGTAAGGTGGGATTCTCCATTCAACCTAACCTTCGTTAACGGATAAAGTTTTTACGCCCGAATAGTGACACGATAAAAGGTTGAAAGCAATTTAAGCAAGGTGAGTCATTTATTTTAGGAAGGAATACGACCGTAATCTTGGTGCATACCTGCTGTTTGTGACTTGTTTCTTCTTCTTGGGATATAGGTTGAGGTGGACTATCATCTGGTGTCGTGTGTCGCTATCATCGTCGTGTTGCTGTTGATATGGAATCCTGCTCCTGATAGGTGGGCTGACAGCAGGACGTGGCCGAGAAGCTGTCCCTATGGGTATAATTGGCCTCAAAGAAGTGGCCTTCTTCTCCTCTTCCGTCATTGGATAGATATCGAGCATGATGCTGAAGGGTCGCGTACGCTTCCTAGTCTTCTTTTCAGGCTCCTTACCGAATGGTTTGTAGATAGCAGAAGTGTAGGTACCAGGGTACTTATTCATTTGGTTGAGATCATGGGTGAGTGATGACGGGGTCGAGGATGGTTTATTAAAGTTGATAGGAGGTCTCGGAAAATATTTGTCAATTGTACTCTGACGGTTATCAGTTTTTTGGTCATTAAACTGAATCACATTATCGGAAGGTGCGAAGCGAAAGTCACTGTTTGCTAGTAGGTTGATTTCTGCTGGATTTGAAGGCTTGTAGTTATGAAATGGATCTGCAATGTAAGCATGCCCATTCAGAGACGACGGCTTACCCGTTTCAACGTACTTCTGGTAGCGATGATTGGCCACCATTGTTTCTCCCATAGTAAGTTGTCCTTGAGATGAATCATTGTATCCATGATCATCCTCTTCGTCATACTGTGGGTTAACATACACTCCTGAAAACTTGATAGCTTTCTTAGGTTTGCTGGAGGTTGCGAATACTTGGTTATGGCGTTTCCTCTGATTCACTCTGTCTCCTCCATCCGTAGTGAGGTACTTTATGATATCTTGAATGTTCTTAGCATCGTTGGGATACTTGTAGTTGGTGAGCTGAGCATACGGCTTGCTATTTGTGGCGTACGCATAGTTAGTTGGCACCTGTTCGAATGAAGAATAAGATTAAACATCAAAATATGCAGTTAGAAATTTAACTTACTTCCAGCGTTACTCTATTTTAATAGTTCATAGAAAATTTTTCCTTGGCATAGTGAAAGAAAACATCCTTATTATATAAAAAAGCATATTTTTGTAATAGGCCTACCAATGTCTATTAACTAAATGGGATAGCAAGAGCAGGAATGGGACCACTCGGCGTAATTTTGTTTCAAATAATAATAATAATAATAATAATAATAATAATAATAATAATAATAATAATAATAATAATAATAATAATAACGTAATTGGTTTTACGTTCCACTAACTATTTTTACGGTTTTTAGAGACGCCAAAATTTTGTCTTGCAGGAGTTCTTTTACGTGCCAGTAAATCTCCCGACACGAGCATCTTCAGGTACCACCGAGGTGAGAGAGGATCGAACCGGCAAAGTTGGGTTCAGAAGGACAGTGCTCTGCCATCTGCCGTAGCCCGGATCTTTTTTTTTACATGTCCAGGATATAGCGTAACATACATTAAAAAATTGACTCCGAGAAACACGAGCATGACACGTGCAGACACAATAACAAAATATTCACAATTGAAGGTGTCTCGAAGCCGAGACTTCAGCGTCCGGACAACTTTGTCCGTTCCTGGAAACAGGTCATCCATGGTGCAGGTTTTATCTAGTTCTCGGTAAACGAAATAAGGATGTTCTGGATGGTGGGGTTGGAAGGTTCGATCCTTTCAGTCCGGTGGTATTTGAAGGTACTCAAATACGTCAGTCCCATTTCGGTAGATTTACCGGCACCTATAAATAAACCCGCGGGACAAATTCCGGCACTTCGGCGTCTCCGAAAACCATAAAAGTAGTCAGTGGTACGTAGAACTATTTATGTCATTATTATTATTATTATTATTATTATTATTATTATTATTATTATTATTATTATGAATGTTGGAAGTATTATCCACAATCATTATAGAGCCACACATTTCGACATTCGTTTTACACAGACAAACTAGTTCTGAGTCTGTTGGGATTTATTACAACTAGATGACCTCCAGATATTAGAGTTTCATGTAGTCAGTATGAAGACATCCTCAGGTATGTTACATCTCTTTCTTGACAGGACATGCTTCTTCTGATATCATACAACTCATTAGTTGGTGTAAGAGGCTCAGTGAACCTTACTTCAGACCTCAATCTGGATACAAATAAATTATTGAACGATCTGGTAATTGAACCTGGGTCATCCAGATAAGGGGTCAGAAGTCCTACTCTTACATAACATTAATAATAATAATAATAATAATAATAATAATAATAATAATAATAATAATAATAATAATACAGGGTGTTTGAAAAAGGACTCCCTAGTTTTAAGTATAAATTTAATGGGGAAATTAATGAAAACTACATCAATGAGTACATACCATGAAAGAGAGTTCCTTCAAGTTTTGTTTAATGTTAATAGACTTCAACGTGGAATCCATTTGTTGACCTGCACACATCGAGACGATATTCCACATCTCGCCACGTATTCATCAACATTTCACGTGTAACTGTCCCAAACGCCGCGATGATTATTTCCCGTAAATGATTGATTTCGGATCTTTTCGCCGTACACAATTTCTATTATGTGACCCCAAAAGAAAAACTTCAGTGGGGATAAGTCTAGGCTTCGTGGTGGCCAAGGTATTGGGCCAGCCCTGCCTATCCACCTTCCTGGAAAGCGAGTGTCAAGAGTCGCACGCACATGGTTACTGTAATGAGGTAGGGCGCCATCTTGTTGGAAAAAAACATGTTGCACTGTTATAACTGACTCAGTTTTCACAAGACAAATAACACACACTGCGCTTTCTGTTGCAAAGTACACATTGCTACTGAGTTGCTCTGCACTGCACGCATGCCTGGACTGAACTGAACTGAGGGAACAGAGGAAATAAACAGCACTGGCGCAGTCTCAAAGTCAAGCAGACCTGCCACCTGCACAGGAGCCAAACTTGGAGAGTTGGTGAATCACACACCACAAACTAGAATAGTGTATGTCACTTTGTACAGATTCTAAGGCACATTAAACCTAGGGAGTCCTTTTCCAACACCCCGTAATATATATATATATATATAGATAGATAGATAGAGAGAGAGAGAGAGAGAGAGAGAGAGAGAGGGAGAGGGAGAGAGGAAGTGATAATTGATCTAAGTGCCAGAAAGTACTGCTTGAGTAAAAGGATAAAAACAATATACTACTGAAGGAACCTTTTAAATTTCTTTCGCCAGTGATAGCACTGCAAAACATGTGCATCAATATTATCCAAAGAATTATAGTTTGGATTCAATAAACAAATAGGAAATAAATTATAAAAAATAGGAAATGAATTATAAAAAACGAAAAAATGGAATGTTCTAAGTCCATCCAGTTATTTCCTGCGAATTGAACTAACTGCAGAGGGTGCTGAACATTAACCAGTCAAATTATCATTGTAGAAACCCATATTTTCGTCATCGATGAACTCAAGCATAGTGCGAATGCCTTTCTTTTTGTTTTCAGACAATGGTTGCACTTTAGGTAAGCTGTCAAGTAGAGCCAACGTAATATAATTTACAGAAATTCCTCTTTTGAACACACGGAATTTCTCCCATTCCACTATGTCGCCGAAGGGGTTCTTCTTGTACATAACCAAACCAGGATTATTATCTTTGGTGACTCGCAGGCACGGCACTTGAGTAATACGTAACTTTGCTGTGTCAATGCACATAGTGGGTGCTTCATCGGAATCTAAAAACTTTTCACTCACATCTAATACCCGGTATGGTCTGGTAGGTCTTGCTGTAAATATATCCTTCTTATAACATCATTTAGTGTCTGAATTTTCGTACGTTTTTCACTTTTTCAATGAGAGAAAAATCTCTGTCAGATGAAGATAAGCTGTGGTCAGACAAGAGGAATTTGTGTTTAATGATGTCGGAAATCCCTGAAGCTAAAACAAAATTGTATAAAAACAGAAGCAATCTATTTTCATGTCATACACAGTAAGTCGTGAGTAGTCCCATGTTTATGGTATGCAACAGACACGATGCAACTACTGGCACTGAGATGAAGTAGCACTGCAGGAGATCTGCAAGGTCTAAGGTGTATCCGTACATTGGAGGTATGGACATACAGGTTCGGCCATCTGCTAACGCTTATTGCAAATACCAGGAAAATAATTGGAACTTAGATCATTGCATTGGCGTTGCCAGATATACTGTGTATCCCTTCAAGGAGAAAAATAAACAACTACATTTTGGCACTTAGATCAATCAGCACATCAACCCTGCATATATAACTTCGATTCAACTACATCAATATCAGAAAATTTGTTAAAAGTTTTCATCCAATCCTATTTGAACAGAGTAGCAAGTAGGCCTACTATGTTCCCTTACTGGTACCCTCCTACTTAAAATAATAATACCATGCATTTAACCTCAATGATATTAAGAAACGTCTTGGAAAAGAGATACCTCAACGTGAAAGTAAACGTAATAATGGGTCTTTGATTTATTTAATCACTACTTAAATGCCAATCTGCTACGCAGAAATTTGCGCGTGGAAGACATTTACCTAAGTACGCTATGTAGCCATTGCCTGAACATTTGAGACAAAAGAAATTAGATGGGGATCTTACTGTAAGACTAAGAAACCAGACGGCTCTATTAAAATATAGTACATTTATTCTGTTAAATAATAAACCTGGAGAGTTGGCTACGAGGTACCCACAGCGTAGCAGTAAGCTTACATTTGGGTTCGAACACCATCCCCAACAAATGCTGAGGCTATAACGTAACCTAGTCTACGATTGCTATCTTTCTAATCGTATCCTACCGTCAAAGTAAAACTATCTGTGTTAGTGAGACGTTCAGCAGCAAAAAAATAAGATATGACTAACGTACCTTACATAAAAATTTAAAGAAGTTGGGCGTTTTAAATTAGGTATTGAAATTAATGAGACAAGCATTGAAGAATTGTAAAAACAAAACCAAAATTCAGGGGTACATATCGGAGACATTGCAAATTAGAAGATCTATACAAAAGAGATGCATTGTTAACAATTCTCTTTAATGTACGTAGGAAAGGTGTCATATAAAACTTAGAAATAAACCTGGAGGAACTATATATATTAAAGAGAACAAGTCAATACCTGGCTTACAAAGATGATGATGTAATACTTGGATGGTCGATAAGAGCTATCATAGTAGTATTTTCACAAATACATGAAGTGTCACATACATCGAACCTAGTAATTAATCAGAGGAAAACAAAGTTCATGTATGTTAGTAGATACAGTATGCAGCTACAGGTCAGACACTAGTAAGGCCTATATGTGGTGTGTGGTTCGGAAAAGTAAGCTGTATCAATTAAATAGGATAGTTAATATTTTCCAAGAAGCAAAGCAAGAAGCTAAAGGAAGGATTGTTAGCATTGATGCTTTCACGGCCCGTAATTTTAGACATGATAGAGGCTTTTTTGGGCTTCTAGCATGTCAAGAAAATAAGATTAAATTCTTTACGTTTTGCAGAGAACTTTGCTCCGTCTTCAGAAGAAAATCTTGACTGTTCATGAGGAAAATTTCTCCAAAAATGGAAGTTTGACGGTGGTTTCAATTTAGACGTTAGTAATAGAAGTGTGAGTGGTAAATTCGTCACCAGATGGCTCACCGTACGCAGTACAGCGCTATCATTCGAAGAGGAAGCTGACGGCTCCATCAAAATCAGTCTGGGAGGGGAGCATAACAGGAGTACACACAGTCTATTACTAACGTCTAAAGAAAGGATTGCACTTGGAAATAGATATTTTGTCATATTTTTAAATGCAGGGCAGTGAGAATAAAAGGCAAAGTAAAATTATATAAGGCAATGATAAAGCCAATACGAAAGCGAAACGTGGTCTATGTCAGAAATGGATATATGATGGCCATTGTCTGGGAAAGTAAGATATTGGGACACCTCTATAGACTATAGTAGTGGAGCATGGAATTTGGAGAATATCAACTGATGATGAGCTAAGTATTTTGATCATAGGTGAAGGCATAGTGGCAGGTATTAAAAGCAAATGATGACAATGGGTTAACCATGTGATAAAAATGGATGAAGACTTCTGAAGTGGGTGTTGGGCGGTAAAACCGGAAGAAGGAGATAAGCAGGAAAACCAAGATGGAGATGTACATAGGATATGGAGCAAGAGAGTTGAAAGTGAGGGTTTGGAGAGTGACACGCAGAGGAGAATGCGCAATTATCCTGAAGGATATCAAGGCTCTCAAAGGGTCGTAGAGCCAAGAAATAAGTGGGCCTATGTAAGTAAAGTAAAGTAAAATAAAATAAGTCTAGCATACCTGCTGGTATTGCACGCGTGACCTCTGGGGTGGCTGTAAGAAGGGATGTGGGGTTTGAGGCCGGATTCTTCTCTCTCCGTCCTTCCGTCGGGATGGTCTCGGCCTAGGAGTCGAACTCATACCGGGACTTAAAATGAACACTGTCTTAGGGGCTCGCAGCTCCTCTGGAGATACGCTCTGTGTATTCTCATCAATGAATGTGATGCTCTTTTCTCCAGGAGTCTCTCTGTTGGACGCATTTTCTGGCTCTTCGAGGACTGGACTGCTGAGCACGTCCATCTCTGTTGAGGTGGGGACAGTAGGAGTGGTGCTACTGCTGCTACTGGTGATAGGAGCTACAGTGGCGGTGGACGTCTTCAGCAGGAGAAGTCGCTGTACATCTCTTGAAGAAGAAAGGCTATGTCCTCGTACTACGTCGTACGCTACAATGCTCACCTGTAAACACACAGTCGTTATATTAGTGGACCAAAAATAATGATTAATAGTGTCATTGTTTACATAGGTTCTTGACCAAGGAACGTCATCAATTGTCAAACTAGTGATCAGATCTGATCATTTATAGATTATTATCCGCAATAAGGTCTGGGGTGGTATTTGCCGAGCTAGATTCTGTATACACTCAAATATTCAAGGACGGTGTGTGAATGAAGTATTTAATCTAGTATAAACTTGAAATATACGAAATTTATGATATTGTATCTTCTTGTTTATCATTATGCCCTTGCGATCTCCGGTACCTACTCTTCGCGAACAGTACCATATCAGTATTCCCCCCAGTGATCCTTAGACGTACCTTTGTTGTTAGTGAACATACACAGTGAACGTCAGTAGCTGAAAGGAGATACGTAAAAACTAAAACAAGGAACATTCCAGTGTATTGCATACGAACCATTTTGAAGATGTTTTGCCCTCTATGTAACGTCGCACTGACAATATGAGTAGGAGAGGTGAGGCCTTAATTTAGGCAACAGCCCTAGATTTCCTGATGTGAAAATGAGAAACGACGCAATTCCATCTTTAGGGCTGAAAATAGTGAGGCTCTGACTCGAAATCTTCCGAATGCCAGCTCATAGTAACACGACCAGTACTCTCGCAGGCAGCGTGAAATGGTGTATTCGTACGGAGCTCTGTAAGTTTTCAAGTCCTATTCGTTCGTGCGCGAGGAACATTGAATTTTGGTTTTAAACTAGTTTGTGTCCTAATTAATAATCAATAAGGACTGCGCTTTAGAACAGATTTATTGCTTTAATATGGCTGATCCACTGGACACGGGCCAAACCATTAGCGCAGCATTACAAACATGTCACTCAGAAACATACCAACAAGATCGTGCTCTTTCAAGGGGCTATGTATTTAACCAACAAATCCACCAGAATTTTCAACATCAACAGATTCAATAGCAGCAGCAACACCAGCAGATAATCGCTATTCC
This sequence comes from Anabrus simplex, assembly GCF_040414725.1. Lineage (NCBI taxonomy): Eukaryota > Metazoa > Arthropoda > Insecta > Orthoptera > Tettigoniidae > Anabrus > Anabrus simplex. The sequence goes on along the minus strand of NC_090265.1, from coordinate 375,435,566 downwards.
TAATCCAACAGCTCAAGGATTTGGTTACAGTTCGGGACTTCCGGACTCAGAAATTATTTCAGGTAATAATCTAATAATAACATATAATGTATCCAGATGTTTACGGTAGTTCTTGTCTCTCTAATGTATGCCAACCACAATTTAAATGGCTACGAGCTAGTAGCAATGATCCTTCCACAGTAAGAAACGATCATATGATTACGGATTCCATAAGTAGTTCGGGCACCTCAGACTCTTCATCTAGTGCAAACACAATAAATAACGAACCATCTGAACCAGTAGAAATGACGAAACATTTTTGACCAGATAATCGTTTGAATAGCAGTAACAGCAATAGTATTTAGTAGTATTTATTATTGAACATAACGGCGTTCAGCCCAAATACATGTTCACAATACAATAATAATAATATAATAAAATAATAATCTATATACTAACTGGATACCTTAAATAAAACCAATCTCGCCCTTCTCTGCCCTTACATTCTACACATATCAGTACAACAGTTCGTTGCTGCAAGAACCGCCGACTTCGCGTTTCAACAAAATCAGCACGTGTCCTTGTTAACTCAGCTACTATCTTCGCATTCCTTATTCACTGACCTACTACTCCCTGGATTCTAGTAAAATGATAGTCAAAAATTACATACTATCCTGCCATACCACAATCAATAAGGCCTATACAGTTGCAAAATACCACATAATTCACATACAACCAACTCTCTTGATATAACTTGGTCATACTTAATCTCCAGGTTAAAATTCTACCTTCTCAACTACGTACACAATTCCAGAACTCCACTTACCATTACATATACCATACAAACTCCATCCACTGAATATAATCAAACTATTAAACAAGCCTCCCATAAACACACATCACCATTCCAAACACTTACCCCCATAACTCCTCTCAGCCATACTTCATCATCTTTGAATTTACTGCACATACCTCCATAACACGTATCACCAATCATTTCATCATACAAACACAAACCACAATACATCTCCGAACTCATAACCACCTTCATTCTTACCCAAAAAGGCTCCAATTCCACACTCCAATTCCGCCTCCTTATACCCACCTCTTACTTTACATCCTTCATCTTTCTCTCACATGATTTTTTTATCGCACATAGGTACCTGTTCAACTCTCCCCCGTCTTCCCATTGTCTGATAATCCACCTTATTATAATCTGCTCATCCCCTTTTCCTAATAGTTTCCGATGTTCGGCACTCAATAAACTACTTCTTAACTTACTTGTTTCTTTACAATTACCTATTAAGTGAAAATCGTCGTTACTGCCCCACATAGTACACATACTGTCTTATCTCTACCTTTTAACCAACCCTTATTCTTGTGTAGTCCCATAAAGCACCATACCAACCCACCCCTGTTTAACCTATCAACGTATCTAATATTTATCCCCTTTACTTCCTCTACTTTATTAAAAACACTTAGGAAACTTCTTAGCCTACTTTCTTCAAATAATTTCTGCCTATGCATATCTCTAATCCTCCTCGAAAGCACCTTCAGCCATCTGGCTTCTGTCTTCGTCCACACCTCCCCCCACATGTACCCCAAGCCTATCATCTCCAAGTATCGTTTAATTTTTTCTAGCCAGCATCCCTTATACATGCTCTTCAGTTGTTGTTCGTACATGGCTTGTAACACCCTTCCGCCTTCTTGTCGTTTTCCACATCATCCAGTATTTAACTATTCTTTTCACACACTCAAATTCCAAACCTTCCAAACATGTTAATTCAACCCCTGCATTCGTTGTGCACTGCGGGAGCTGCATCACCGACTTACCGAAATTACTAATAATTCGTCTTAATTCCACTCTTTTCTCACCCAACCCCCAACTTCGGCGAAGTCATTTAGTTGGTCTACAATAGATATGCTCAACATAAGTACTCTGGTTGAACTGCGACGTGAACGTGAAGTTTTTCTGGGCTTGGCACAAACTATAAACAAAAATGTATAATTTGTTTGCTAATCTTGAATGGACTACATCAAGTACGACGTGCCAAGGTCAAACATTACGGAAATTGGCACAGTATTGGAATGCTTTTCCTCATCATTTCGTACATAAACATTTGTATTTGTTCTATACTCATTTCTAGCATTTTGTAATAATTTTTTAAACTTTCATTAATATTCAGCATACTATGGCTCCTGGCAATCAGTGTTGTTATGTCTATTTCTACTTAGATGATGCCTTTTCTAAGTGAAGTTTGTTCAATGTATTCATTAGTGTAGTAGGTTTTTAAAATAATTGATACGTTGCTAACGATATGATTTGTAAGTTTTCTAATGTATTCAATTTTGCAGCAAAAAAATGGCGTATGGCTTTTAGTGCCGGGTGTGTCCGAGGACAAGTTCGGCTCGCCAGATGCAAGTCTTTTATTTGACTCCCGTAGGCGACCTGCGCGTCGTGATGAGGATGAAATGATGATGAAGACGACACATACACCCAGCCCCCATGTCAGCGAAATTAACCAATTATGGTTAAAATTCCCGACCCCGCCGGGAATCGAACCCGGGACTACTGTGGCCAAAGGCCAGCACGCTAACCATTTAGCCATGGAGCCGGACAATTTTGCAGCAGATTTTACAACAATTTTCAACCAGGTGCCTGATAGGATATGAGCTATTGATACGACTGATGATCCCCCATAGGAAAGGGTGAAACATATCTCAACTCTCATTTTAATGTTGTTTTAACTTAGAGGTCAACAACATGACTTGTATTGAATAGGGGGAAGTGAAATAAATTTCTTACGTTTATTATGACATAAATAACATTTCTCAGGATGGTGCTCTTTAACTTTACGAAAAACGGGAGTATTCAAACACTGTTTCAATTGGCAAAGTCATGAGAAAGTTCCTCCTCTGTACAGTGCATGTTCGTCGGTATTTTAGAATAGTGTAAAATAATACTCTCACAAGTCAAGTGAGGCTGCTTGTCCCTTCATCCCACGATGTCAGTAAATACAATAATCTAACAAGTGCGCTAACTAGCACAATTCCTACGCCACCAGTACCACTTTATTATTCTCTCCCAACCGTTCCATGTCACAATTCTATTTCAGCAACCCTATTCCACCGCCCTCCTAAACCAACAAGGACATCTACAGCACCCTTCCAATTCACAACTTACTTATAATACACAATATATTCCAGTCACACCTATCACGTATAATCTGTACATCCTCAACTCCATCCAATACCACTACCCCGGTTCATAACAACAAACAACTGATTAAACAGATCTTTAACCTCAACATGGTCATAGTAAATCAACCCCGCCAAATGGCAACGTATAGCCAAAGGCAATAGGAAAAACATAGCCAGATATATCTATTGCAGCAATATCAGAGGTAACTCAAATATATATTACAAAGAGTTTCATGTCTTACGTGAGGATAGAGACGGCGATTGCAGGTGGCGGCGTCGCTCTGCTTGTCAGCACAGACTTACCTTTCGCAGAGATCATCGACCAATACGACATGCAAGTTGTTTGTAGGTCGTTTAACATCGCACTAACACATCGAAGGTTTTCGGCGACACAACGATGGGAAAGGGCTACGATTGGGAAGGAAGGGAAACTAAGGAAAACCATCTTCAGGACTGTCGACGGTGGGGTTCGAACCCACAATCTCCCGAATCAAAGATTACATCTACGCTACATAGAAAGTTTTCAGGCAATTACAGCAGGAATTCGTATCCTAGTTCACGGAATATATTCTCGATATATTGTCTATCCAGGGCTATTTCTTCACTCAGAAAATGGTACTCTTTCACCAACCAGCTGGAAGCGTGGCTGGAACCACCGTTCCTTTCTTGTGGATATTTTAATAGCATTGTTCTTTGCGAGGTACCACATTTAATGATGCGTACGGGGCAGCTATTTTGAACAGTATAGAAGAGTTTAATCTCTAGATTTCAAACTCTCTCCGAGTCGTGTACACCACCCGAGACAACGGCCTTCGGCGTGGGCTTAACTTTATGTTCATCTGACATCTCAACAGATTTTATGTGGAAAATTCTACCATTCACTATGGGATAGGATCATTATCCCATAGAAATATCCACTATCCAAGCATACCATACGAGCACGAGTTACCCTTCAACAAACAAATTGGAACTTAAAATGAGCTAACTGGAATAAGTATAAGAAAGCAATGGAATGTGAATCTAATATGATACTGGATGCAGGAACACCAAGTGAAAAACAGAATGCACTAGTGAAGGTGATGAATTAACGTCCGTACCGTGCGGTCACCTTAAGGAAAGTCATGGCCATTTCTTTCCTATTGCTAGCCCTTTTATATCCCATCGTCGCGGTAAGATCCATCTGTGTCGGTGAAACGTAAAGCAGATGGTAACACTTACTTGCAAAGGCATTTCTACTCTTGCGAAAAGACCTGCTGTTTGATGGTGGATATCCGAGTGCTCTTTAATGGTATCTAAGGGACGACAAGCCCTTAATCATTGTAAGTGATTTTCAACAGGGGACAATTTTGCAGTTTACAAGAGAAAGGATGCTGAAGTAAAGAGATTTCTAAAGAAAAAAAATATAAATAAAAAATAAAATAGTCCGCCTCTGTGGTGTAGTGGTTAGTGTGATTAGCTGCCACCCCCGAAGGCCCGGGTTCGATTCCCGGCTCTGCCACGAAATTTGAAAAGTGATACGAGGGCTGGAACGGGGTCCACTCAGCCTCGGTAGGTCAACTGAGTAGAGGGGGGTTCGATTCCCTCCTCAGCCATACTCGAAGTGGTTTTCCGTGGTTTCCTACTTCTCCTCCAGGCAATTGCCGGGATGGTATCTAACTTAAGGCCACGACCGCTTCCTTCCGACTTCCTTGTCTATCCCTTTCAGTCTTCCCATTCCCTCACAAGCACCCTGTTGCAAGTGAAGCCGCCTGGGCGAGACACTGGTCCTCCTTCCCAGTTGTATCCCTCGACCCAAAGTATCAAGCTCCAGGACACTGTCCTTGGGGCGGTAGAAGTGGGATCCCTCTCCGAGTCCGAGGGAATAGCCAACCCTGGAGGGTAAGCAGATTAAGAAAGAGAGAGAGAGAGAGAGAGAGAAAAATAAAATATAAAATATAAAATATAAAATACAAAAAAGTTTAAAAATTGGAAAACGTACTATCAGAAACTGTCTAAGGATAATGCGCTACGTAACGTTTGGTCTATGATCAGAAATTTTAAGAAAATGATTCCTCGTCAAGCACTTAGGGGTGCTTCGATCTGCCACCACGACTGCTGCCCGGCCAGATGGCTTGCTGATACTAGGGTATCATATGGTCGGCGTGACGTAAGTCTTAGCCGATTGGTTGGCTATCTTCACAGAGTACACTACTTCTGATATCAAGTAGATCCTCTACTGGTGTCACGAGGCTCAATGAATAACGTTTGCAGCCCTTGGTAGAACATTTAATTGCTTGGACCAGTCGGACCAGCCTCTTTTCCTACTCCTTGGTGGGGTCGGGGGTCGAACTATGTCACACATGTGAACTTACATATTTTACGGGCAGATGCCCTTTCTGATGCCAACCCCATATTGAGGGAAGCATGATGTATGACTTGTTCCTGTGGTGTGGTGTGTTATAAATACGAAGAGGTGTGTAATGAGACGAACACAGACACTTAGTCCTTGACAACAAGAATTGACTATACACGTTTAAATTCTGACCCGGCAGGGACTCAAATCCTTTGAACCGAAGGTCACGAGGCTCACCAATCAAACAACGAGCCCACACGACGACGGAAATAGTAATTTAGCAAATAATGCGTGTGTTTACATGACAGTGAGCTTAAATTCTACGAAGAACCCAAATTGGGAAGGATGATTTTCTTGTTTATTGAGAGACACTTCACATTCCATTATCTAAATTATGTTGTGTCACTCCAAGTGTTGTACTTAAAAGTAATACCGTAATTTATCTTTCCTTCTGGTGACAGGTGACATGCACAAAGTACCTGCGTCATAGATAAAAATGAAAAAAGATGGACTCGACAGAGAGTATCACTTATATACCTTAAGATGATGCATTGTTCGTTGTCCGACAGCAATTTAAAAGCCATGTATCATGTTACGTACACTGTAGCTGCAGTAGTATTCAGGTACCCAATAGCATTTGGGAGGCACTCATAGCTGTTATAGAATGTGCTGCTACAAAACTAGGACATAATGCTATGCTCACTGCTCTGGATTATTCTAAATAACGAGCTAACCGTGGCACTGACTAGAAATAACATGCTTCCGAACAAGCAAACGGTCTAGCACTTCGGAGCTTGAAAAGAGGTGCAGCGAGAATGATACAAAAAATGAGGACTTCCAAAACTAGGAAAGAACATTAAGAGGATTGAATGTCAGGTAGTGAATATGAATCTGGAACTGGCGAATAGTTTGAAATATTAGGATGTATATTCTCCCGGGATAGTTTGACTACTATAATACAAAGTGTAGCTTTCATTGAAGTTTCAGTCTAATTTATAACTGTGAGAGTTTGAGAGCTGCCGGTGTATAGCCGTGTTGAGTAATAACACTGCCTTAATGATGTACAGGCCGTACTGTAGCTCCGATGGCGTCACGCAAAGGGGCGAACTGTGTCCTCCATCCGACCCGTGCAATGCAAAGACTTGCTACGTCTGTACCTTGTAATTACGAAATATTCACAAATGTTGTATTAATATAACAGGTGAGATCACTAAAACCTGTAATCGCATTTTAATTCGTAAGTCAGGTCAATGTAATTTTGGGAGAAGTAAGTTTGAAATGCGATCTACGCGGTCAAAGCTTGAGTGTTTTACGCGTCAGTGTACCCAACAAATAATTATTATGCATTAATACAAATATGGACAGAACAAACATCCGATAATAATAATAATAATAATAATAATAATAATAATAATAATAATAATAATAATAATAATAATAGACTTTACTTCCATAACTCTAGATGGCCATAAACACAGTAACTTTCTTATTTTTCTTCCTTGACACTTCTGGCACTATCCTTCGAAGACTTTCTTGACTTCTTTCTTCCACACTAACATTTATGTAACTTTTTGTTTAGGAATAGCGCAGGTTTCACCAAATAATAATGCACTGACCAGTAAGATTTGTAAGTTACTTCGCACATTCAAGGAAACTGCCGAGGAATAATTCCTTAATTATTACTCAAGTATTAATTACTTCATTATTAAGGCGCATTTCTTCCAACGCCTAAATGTTATCTACCAACAACAGTTTAAGTTTAAAATGTTATAAATGTATTCATAAAAATGTTAAAATCATTTATTACAAGGTTAGGTTTTATAAATTGCATTTGGTTCTCCATTTTTAGACTGGGTTTTGTTTTTACTCGCATTAATTTTAGGGAGAAAACGCAGCGCGTACTCAATATTACTAACCCAAGAAATAACCATAGTAGGTTCGATTGGTTACCGTCCACTTTTATGCTTGTCCCGTATTAACAATAAAACTCCCTGCTGTAAATCTGTGCAACAAGAAAGTCAAAACTCATCATCAGATGGGGAAAATGAGTGAAACATACCCCTTTACTCTTCGTAACAGGTACATTTTCGGTTGGGTTTCCATAAAGGTAACCTGCCCTCATACGAAGGAAACGAAAATATTAGTGTATATTTAATTGTATAGTTGTATTTTGCCCTGGTACGCAAAAGTTCTTAGAATTGTGGCAACTGCAAACTTTCACACACTGTATTTAAATTCGAAACACATTATATTTCTACAAGAACGTGTTATACGATAACAATTAAAGGAATAAATTCCACGAGAAGTATTACTTCCCTTGAATTTAAATTACTCACCACGTGAAGATACCATACCTAGCCTAAACTATGAGGTCTCATTATCTTAATAACAGCCGTTTACCTAAATCCTGATGTGATAAATTTAAAGTAGAAGCATGCAATATACTTAAATATGAAGTTCTGTCTTCCAGCAGTCCCAGTTATCCAAATAATTCTCGTAATCCGTATGAATTACATTCACAAGTACAACTTGTAACATTCGCTTAGCTCGCTTCAATTGATCAGTGGATGGGCTTGGCGCGCTTTCTACAGTACGGCCTGTATATTACGAAGGCAGTGGTAATAACATTCAGAGCATAATTAGTGCGCTCGGATGTTACCAAAGGTGTCAATCATAGGTCAGTCCTGCTTTAATGGCAGTTTTGGACATTGTGAGGAAATCAATAACTATCCCAGTCCTCACGTGATTTGTATGCCTCATTATGGCGTCACCATCGGATTTTGCTGTTTCTATATCTCTGTAAAATATTTTCGGGCGCCTTTTGTAGATTCAGTGAACCTTCGGGCAGAAAACTTAACAGACAGTCACTAGTACTATGAATGAAACTGAATCGGGAAATAGAAAATATAATGCACCGATCTTCTCTTCTGCTACTTTTCACCGGCCTTTTTTTCCCAATTTCGGTATCGGGATTGGTACTTAAAGTGATTTGGCCAAGTTTTACGGTCGGATGCCCTTCCTGACATCATCCCTATATTTATGAGGGATGGCTTCACTATTGTTTGTTTCTGTAGTGGTTGGTAGTGTAGTGTGTTGTGCGTTGCGTGTTGATGAGAAGTATCAAGACGAACACGAATACCCTGTTCCCGAGCCTGAATAATTACTCATACGCAGTTCACATTTCTGGTCCAGTACATGGGGCCCTCTGAACCGAAGGCTAGTACGCTGATCATTCATTCATTCTACTTAACGGTATTCTATAACTGTGAGGTTTTCCACTCCATCGAAATGATGTAGGTCATACAACCTCCACAGAAATGATACCTATTATTTGAGTTTGAAGTTTTGTCTATGGGTAGGTTATGTGGGTATATGATTATATTTGCAAACTACCGAGCGAGTGGCTGCGTGATTTGGGTCACGTAACAGTCACCTTGCATTCGAGAAATAGTGGGTTCGAACCCAACTCTCGGCAGCCCTGAGGATGGTTTTTCGTGGTTTCTTATTTTCACACCATGTTGTACCTTAATTAAGGCCACGGACACTTCCTTCCCACTCCTAGTCCTTCCGTATCCCATCATCACCATAAGACCTGTCTGTGTCGGTGCGACATAAAGCAGCTTGTAAATAAAGGAATAAAAGAACTAGAGAAATGTAAGTTATACTTTCCGTTCATCGAAGCTCAACGAGCGTCTAAACGCTGTACTCTGCATAGAACGCGAGCTGGTATGAAGTATTGAATGCAATGATTCTGACAAAAACGTTCAAAGTTAGGTGAGATCGATAATTAATAAAGCACGTTAAGGCTGCTTGTATCCTCAACACATCAGCCATCAGCCGTCATAGATGATCTAGGTATCACTGAAAAGGCTTACAGTGGAAATGAGGAGTAAGGAAGTTCCCCGTTGCTTTCATCACAAAACCGGAAGTGTACGCACCAATTGACCTTATGAATGAGATTTTCACGCCAATCATAACAGGAACTGTCTGCATGACAGTATACAGTACGACATAGTGCACTGTAAACACCGCATCTCGCCAGCAAAAACATCACGTCAAATTAACTTAAATATAAGGAAGATGTTCTATTTTTGCAGAGTTTTAAAGTTTGTTTTTCTAAAATAGGTTTATGTTATGCTCTACGATTTTTTGCGTAGCAAATAATCACTTAAGGATGTAGAGAGCACACTATATATTCCATCCTGCGGCAGAATGCCAGAATTTGGCCCCGTTGACAATACCTGCCCTCATTCTTTTCAGAGAAAGACGTGTTCAATGAATTAGTAGAAACGTTCGCTCCTAGAACTCACTAAATGAAATAACAGTATCTGGTTTCTCACAATTGAATTTAATTCGCTAAGGGTGAAGAATAAATAAAACAATAATGTAGAAATAGAACGTAATTTATCGTCCCACTCGTTTATCACTGTTAGTTTACCCCTCGCTCTCACGCTAGACATTTTCAAATATTTTTCTCCCACACGCCCTACCCAGTTATTGTGTCTGTACTGTCTAGATCGTAACACTCAATCATCGTACTAGGATGGACAATTTCTGTATCGGCTTTGATTTACATCCAAAAGGTCGAACCGATGTGCCATCACTCTTCTTACATTCTGTTGTTGTCACCACCAGTACAATAACTGTGTCGTCTGGTAGTGCTTGGTGTGTCATTAGAACTTTCCGTTAATTTAGAACATATTTCATTCTGATACTGTTTGAGTAGATGGTCTCTTGGTTGAATGGTCAGCGTAACGGTACTCCTTCAGAGGGCCCTCGGTTCGATTGCTGGATGAGCCTGGGATTTCAACTGCACATGAATAGTTCCTCTGACTCGGTGACTGGATTTTTGTGACATGACAAATACAATGTCTCCTCATATACATACAAGACACAACAATATCAACCACTATATAAATACGCAAATCTAAACACAACCCTCAGCATAGGATTGGTGTCAAGAGGGCCATCCGGCCGTAAAACTAGGCCACTTAAGTTTCGGCTCTTATAAACCTGGGGAAAGACTTTCGTTGCATATGATAGATAGATAGATAGATAGATAGATAGATAGATAGATAGATAGATAAATAGATAGATAGATACTCGCGAAAGTAGTTTCGAAAGTTGGCTCTCAAATTTTCTTTTCAAGTGGTTTAACGTCGCACGAACTCAGCTTATGTCTTCATCATCTTTAGATTATATCACATCACCCCCTATGAATATACTCTTTTTAACTTCGACTATCGCAACACATTGCGACAATTGCTTTTCTAATGTCTATTGCTCTCACCTCTTAGGTACGTGCTCTATAGAACTAATTTAATGCGTACCAAAAGGAAAATAGCTAAACCATTGCAAAATCGACCAGTGACTCACGCTGGACGTTTCTAGCACCTGACTGATGAAATGTTCTAGTAGATTTGTAGCTAAATGCAGGAACTCTACTAATGCATAAACAAATAAAACATCAAAATTAACATCCCTATATAAATTAATTAGTTTTGAGTGACCAAAAACTATCCAGATAATTAATGTGAAGTATTGCTTAACATTGGTCACATCGTCGCCATAAAACCCATCTGTGTCAGTGCGACGTAAAGGTAATTGTAAAAAAAAGAAAAGAAAAGAAAGAACATGGGCTCACCATTTTCCAACAGGACGTCTTAAATTTGTGGAAATAGTGGGAACTAAACCTTACCAAACTGCATCTGAACTGCGACCTCTTGTTGAGAATCCGCTTTTACTAACTCTCTCCACTCAGTAAATCGTCAAATGTTTTGGGATATCCAACTTCAACAGCCCTGCTCCGTCCGCAGTTACAACCGCCAAGAAGTTTGTGAATTGCTTCCAGGCCCGCTGTTGTGGTAAATCATTTAAGCAGAATGTTCAAGCCGCGGATGTGAGTCTCAGTGAATTGCTGTCTCCGAGATGAGTAACCCCTGAATCCTACTTTAGATTGAACTTCTAGTATCAAGAAAGGAATTCGTATAACTTTGTGCATCATTGTATTATTCTCTTATAATGTAAAAGAAAAAGGTTCCCACTTATTCAATACACAACAAAAACTCAATTAATAATAATAAATTCTGTAGATCAGGTGTTTATATGCTTAAATGTAGTAGCTGTCCGTCCACCTATATCGGTTAAACAGGTAGAATCTTTGCCAAGAGGTACTTAAAACACGTAAATTCGTGTAAAAGTAGATTTTCAGCTATGGGGAAACATATGGTGGATTCAAACCATAAATTCACGAATATTGATGAAGATCTATAAATCTTAAAAATGGTTAATAAGTACTCTCTGCTCAGTATCTTTGAGAATTTTTTCATTCACCTGGATCAACTTTAATGAGATATCTGAAAAATCAAACATTTTATTTGATTTATTAATTCCTATCTATACTATTATAGAGAGGTAAAGTTTGTTTGTATGTAGTGGCTAATCTCAGGAACTACTGGACCGATTCTAAAAAATATTTCACTAATAGAAAGGTGCATTATCCCTGAGTGTTATAGGCTGCATTTTATTTTCAAAACAATTCGAGTAGGGGCGACGTGGGGAGATATAAAAATACTAGGTTAATATAGGCGAAATATCCAATTAGTCGTACAAGGACGAGACAAAACTCATTTTAAGTCCCTTGACGAAAAGAACAAAACTCAGTAAGCCCTACCGGCCCAAAAACCATGTTTTAAAGCCCTAAAACCAACCGTTATTGAGATAATGGCACCACACTACCCCTGCTCTAGGAATCGGATAAAAAAATGAACTGCCGTAACCAAGGCAACATCAGCTCCAGTATGCTTACAGCAGCGAGATTATCTACAACATATCACAAAAACCTAACAGGCATAAAATTTGGTATTTGGAATCTCCTTTACAATAAAAGATCACAAATTTTTGTTTTCAGAAAATCCACTTAAGGGGTGAGGGTTGAAATTCTTTATATGAGGATACATATACACTGACTGACAGAGCAAATGCAACACCAAGAAGGAGTGGTCAGAACTTTATGCCAATTGCAGGGTAGACTGACGTCACTGAGGTATGCTCATGATGTGAAATGCGCCGCTGTGCTGCGCACGTAGCGAACGATAAATGGGACACGGCGTTGGCGAATGGCCCACTTCGTACCGTGATTTCTCAGCCGACAGTCATTGTAGAACGTGTTGTCGTGTGCCACAGGACACGTGTATAGCTAAGAATGCCAGGCCGCCGTCAACGGAGGCATTTCCAGCAGACAGACGACTTTACGAGGGGTATGGTGATCGGGCTGAGAAGGGCAGGTTGGTCGCTTCGTCAAATCGCAGCCGATACCCATAGGGATGTGTCCACGGTGCAGCGCCTGTGGCGAAGATGGTTGGCGCAGGGACATGTGGCACGTGCGAGGGGTCCAGGCGCAGCCCGAGTGACGTCAGCACGCGAGGATCGGCGCATCCGCCGCCAAGCGGTGGCAGCCCCGCACGCCACGTCAACCGCCATTCTTCAGCATGTGCAAGACACCCTGGCTGTTCCAATATCGACCAGAACAATTTCCCGTCGATTGGTTGAAGGAGGCCTGCACTCCCAGCGTCCGCTCAGAAGACTACCATTGACTCCACAGCATAGACGTGCACGCCTGGCATGGTGCCGGGCTAGAGCGACTTGGATGAGGGAATGGCGGAACGTCGTGTTCTCCGATAAGTCACGCTTCTGTTCTGTCAGTGATAGTCACCGCAGACGAGTGTGGCGTCGGCGTGGAGAAAGGTCAAATCCGGCAGTAACTGTGGAGCGCCCTACCGCTAGACAAAGCGGCATCATGGTTTCGGGCGCTATTGCGTATAATTCCACGTCACCTCTAGTGCGTATTCAAGGCACGTTAAATGCCCACCGCTACGTGCAGCATGTGCTGCGACCGGTGGCACTCCCGTACCTTCAGGGGCTGCCCAATGCTCTGTTTCAGCAGGATAATGCCCGCCCACACACTGCTCGCATCTCCCAACAGGCTCTACGAGGTGTACAGATGCTTCCGTGGCCAGCGTACTCTCCGGATCTCTCACCAATCGAACACGTGTGGGATCGCATTGGACGCCGTTTGCAAACTCTGCCCCAGCCTCGTACGGACGACCAACTGTGGCAAATGGTTGACAGAGAATGGAGAACCATCCCTCAGGTCACCATCCGCACTCTTATTGACTCTGTACCTCGACGTGTTTCTGCGTGCATCGCCGCTCGCGGTGGTCCTACATCCTACTGAGTCGATGCCGTGCGCATTGTGTAACCTGCATGTCGGTTTGAAATAAACATCAATTATTCTTCCGTGCCGATTCTGTTTTTTCCCCAACTTTCATCCCTTTCGAACCACTCCTCCTTGGTGTTGCATTTGCTCTATCAGTCAGTGTATCTCAGAAACGGAAGATGTTACAGACGTTAACATAGGTAGGCCGTACTTGGAATCTCTTTTAAAAATAAATGAACGCACTTTTTCTGTTAAAACCACTTAAGGGGGCAAAAACGTTTTAGAAAGCGGGTGATATATTACCATGAGTATTTTCTTCTCTTCTACCGGTTTTCCCACACCTGTGGGGTCGCGGGTGCGAACTGTGTCGCACATGTGTATTTGACGCTGTTTTACGACTGGGTGCTCTTCCTGACACCCACCCTATTTGTAGGGATATAATTACTATTGCGTATTCCTGTTGTGGTTGGTAATGTGTTGTGTGGAGTGAATATAAAGAGGAGAGTGTTGGGACAAACACAAACAACCTGTCCTCGAGCCAGAAGAATTAATCACACGCGGTTAAAATATCCGACCCAACCCGGAATCGAAACCGGAGCTCTGTGAACAGAAGGCCCCAACGATGTACTCTCAGCCAAGGAGTGGGGCAGTTTTTAAAATGAGTATGTCTACAGTATATCTCATAAACGTAACATGTTACAGGCGTGAAATTTGGTATTTGTAATCTCCTTTAGAAGTAAAGAAACCCCCTTTTCCTGACTGTTTCTCACATGTAGAGCTCCATCTCGCTTGTTACAGATTTAGCTCTGCCAGTAGCTTGGTCATCTTAGCCCCAAAAGGCAATGCCACAAACGTGGTTTACAAAGAGGTTCCTGCGTAAATGAAATGCAATTTTTCGGCGAGTTTTTGTACTTTAGGGATTTTTAGATATTGTCTTAGTGCAGTACCGAGCAACAATTAATTTTTATTAACTTAAGAAATCCTCGCGAGCGGAGCCGTGGGTAACAGCTAGTTTTCAATAACAAGAAATTATGTACTCTAAACTCTCTTCTATATTTTTCTCCAAATTCCCTCCAGCTATCACCCACCATTCCTCATCCCTCGGCCCTTGTTTCAGCTGAGCTGAGTTCTATAAAATAAATTCCTCAAGTGTTGGTATTTTAAGTGTTTCACCTGGTCTTCTGTGAGGTGTATTCTTCAAATTGGAGGAAGGCTGAGAGCTTGTACAGGGCATGTGTTTTCATGAGTGTTTTTCAAATATTTACTTGTCTTGCACTGAATTTCAGCAACACATGCTTGCTTCATGAATTTTATCTATAATTCATGTCTTGCCTTAACTGTTATTAATTTTGACAGATGATGGTCTCTAGTAAGACCGAAACTAGTTTCAACAAATATATGTAAGTTTTTATGGTTACAACAAACGAGTGGAATAGGTGGAAACTTTAAGCTTTTGTTTTACATTGTATTGTTATTCAATACGGATTAATATGAAATTTATAACATATGATTATAATGCCAACCAGGCAAAGAAAACAGCCTATTTATACTTAAGCTTGAAAGTCAAAATAGCAGAGCAAAGACAGCGATTTTCTTAAACAATACATAACACATAACACATAACTTGACCCTTAACATTTAAAAGTGAATTCTAAGAAACATAGATCTTCAATTACAAGAACCCAAATTCGCACTAATGTGATTTGGTTCAGAGAATAAAACAAGCCCCTATACAAGGAGAAATTTTTCGTTAATAATAAGCTGTATGAAGCTCACCTTGAATACGTCATAAACTGTATGAAGCTCACCTTGAATATACCATAAGCTGTATGAAGCTCACCTTGAATATACCAGGTTACTATCTCAAACCCAATGGGAGTTTTCCATTCACACGTTTAATATAAATTGCAAATCACTTTATCCCGTAAACAACAAGTATTAGAGAAAAAGTTACTCAATCTGAAAAACTCAGAGTCTGCTTCTAACTCTAACACAGCACATCTACCACTAACAATCTCCTCCGATCACTAGCTTATCTAATGTTGTATTTGACAATATTGAGCAGAGGTCCGAAACATAATTGGCCTAAACCTAACAAATTTACAACGTAATAACCAATACCGTGGAAACTGAATTATCCATCAATAAACCAATACTCAGTATCCAAGACGAAGTTAGATATGAAGCAAAAAAGAAATTATAAAACCGCCTTAAACCATTACATAATGATATTCCCATTAATCATAACTATAACCACATTTAATAAATATAATAATTTCACACATAAACAAATTCACAATATCAGAAAGAAAATTACTGATCATAACCTCATCGTAACTAAGGCAGATAATGGTAATTCTACTGTCATTATCAACAAAGATGAATATACAAGAAAAACAGAACAATTCTTTTCTAATAGTTCATTTTCCCCATTAAGAAAGATCCCACCGACAAACTCCAACGTCAACTCAAAAAAAATACTAAAAAATTAATCTTGTATATTAATAGAATATGAATATAATTCACTAATCAACACGAATCCTGAACTAAACACGGCCAGAGCACTTCCAAAAATCCATAAATCCAGCATCCCCATTAGACCAATAGTTAATTACAGACACACTTCTTTACATAAAACATCGAAGTTCATTCAGAGATTATTAAAAATAAATTACCATTTTCTACCCTACAAATCTATTAGAAATTCTAAAGACCTAGTTGAAGAAATCAACCTTTTTAAAATTAAACCCACCCACCCACTCACTCCATCCATTCATTCGATATCGTTAACATGTATCCCAGCATACCCATACCTGAAGTTTGTTGCATTATACAACTGAATTTGACAAGATGCAGTAAATTAAGTAAACAAAAAATTCTTGATTTTACTTCTGTTTTAAAATTTGTTTTAATTAACAATTACTTATATTTTAACAACACTATATACCAACAAAAGATCTAGCGATGGGATTATCGGCCTCAGGAGTCTTAGCTGAAATCTACCTTGATGATTTAGAACATGCCAGAATTTTTAACAATAATATTTTCAACAACAATCAATTTTGGGCCGGATACGTACATGATACTAAAGTTATAATGGATGAGAACTTCGTCGACGCTACCACCACCCTTTCAAACTTAAATACACTTGATCCATATATCAAATTCACTCTAGAATCAGAAACTGAAACTAAAATAAAATATTTAGACTTAACTATCTCAAGCCACCACAATTCCCTTAGCTACTAAATTTATAGAAAACCTACACAAACCACAAACTCCGTTCATGAAGAATATTTACATCCATAAGTCAATAAACGTGCTGCATACTACAGCACGGTTCATCGTGCATTCAATATCCCAATGTCAAAAAAAGATCTTTTACATGAATTAAACACCATAAGAAACATAGCCAAGCCCAACGGATATAATAAACATTTCATTGAAGGAATAATAAATAAAGTCAGACATCGACTTTCCACTGCTCGTAATAAGGAAGAAAAACTAGCAAAACCTTATTTTCCACTTTCACGTTTAATAATCCACAGATACACCAGATTTCTAACATTTTCAAAAGAACATGATATAAAAATATCCTTTAAAACACACAATAAGTATGCATCAATTCTACACAACACAAACTGAATTAATAATAATAATCTTCTATATAAATACAATCGTAACTAACGTGCGTCTGTACATTGACTATTTTGGCGAAATTTCCGTATATCTATCCGTTTCAGGTATAATAATTACCATCTGCCTATTTTTTTAGCTTTGGTGTCTGTTTGTTTGTTTGTTTGTCTATAACTTGAAAACTACTGGGTATACTTCTTCCAAACTTCATATTTAGAATCCACCTGTCCTTGGGTAGGTTTAAGGCCAATGTTGCTTCTAAATCACTGAATTCACTGGGGGTTTATACGAAACCGAAACCGAAACCGAAACCGTGATTTTGCACTCCCACAAAATATACACAACCAAACTTAATGGAAATCTACCTGCCTTAATGGAAATCAAAATCTAAACCTTTTTCCTCATGTGCATCGTTTCGATACGAGGATTAATAAGGGAGATATCATTAATGGACCGTTTTTCGGTACAAGTCCCACCGGACTTAAATCAAGAGCGAGTGCGTGTTATGCCTATTTTTTATAACTTGAAAACTACTGGAGATATTTCAATCAAATTTCATATTTAGCATCCACCTGTACAAAGGTAAGTTCTTTTTTTTTTTTTTTTTGCTAGGGGCTTTACGTCGCACCGACACAGATAGGTCTTATGGCGACGATGGGATAGGAAAGGCTTAGGAGTTGGAAGGAAGCGGCCGTGGCCTTAATTAAGGTACAGCCCCAGCATTTGCCTGGTGTGAAAATGGGAAACCACGGAAAACCATTTTCAGGGCTGCCGATAGTGGGATTCGAACCTACTATCTCCCGGATGCAAGCTCACAGCCGCGCGCCTCAACGCGCACGGCCAACTCGCCCGGTGGGTAAGTTCTTAGGTCCATACCAAGTCAAATTCCCGGAATGGACTGGGGGTTTATAGGGAACCGAAATAGTTATTTTACTCTCCCACAACATATAAAAAACCAGCCTGACTGGAAACCTACCAATCTTGATGGACATCTATTTCTAAAACTTTTTCTCATGTGCATTTTTGACAGGAGGAATAATAATAAGGGGGTTTTGTAGCCTAAATCCAGCGGACATAGCCCAAAAGGTGTTGTACATGGAGCAGATTCCTTACCTGTCTATATAAATAAAATTCGTAACGACCGTGTGTCTGTGCATTGAGTATTATGGCGAAGTTTTCGTACAGCTATTCATTTAAGGAGTAATAATGACCATCTGCATATTTTTTAGCTACAGTTTACTGAAAGTACCGTACTAAATTTTACTCTCCTCGTCCAAAGTCAAGTTTGCGGCATAATCTGCCAGACGAGCCAGAAAACTGAAATTAGGCAAAATTATACGATTTAGCCTGTAAACGACGGAAAACTTCCGAGATCTTTAAATTTTTTTACTTTTTAAGCCAGAAGAATATCGAAATATGCAGGCAATTTTAATGATGGTGCAAACATTCGTTTCGAGGTATTTTTCAGCTAAACGGTCATTCGTATCGGAAAACGGATGGCCCAATCTCAGCTCAATTTGGAGTGATCTACAACTTTGGTCCTATGATATTTCGTCGTATCTCTACATTTTCTTTTTTTTTTTTTTGCTATTTGTTGTACGTCGAGCCGACACAGATAGGTCTTATGGCGACGATGGGACGGGAGAGGGCTGGAAGTGGGAAGGAAGCGGCCGTGGCCTTAATTAAGGTACAGCCCCAGCATTTGCCTAGTGTGAAAATGGAAAACCACGGAAAACCATCTTCAGGGCTGCCGACAGTGGGGTTCGAACCCACTGTCTCCCGAATACTGGATATTGAGCGCACTTAAGCGACTGCAGCTATCGAGCTCGGTATCTCTATTACTTATATGTTAGATTTGTCTCACTTTATCGAGTATACCTACATTTTGCTATTTGCACACGTATAATTCGTAATTCGAATCACTTATATGAAAGATAGAATCATCTAATTCTACATGAGCATGGCCCACCCAGTATCCATGTCTATGTCTGTGGCTGTCACATTAGTGCTCAAAAGCAATGCACTGTGAGGATACATTACCCAAATTTCACCCTATTCAACGTTTCTAACTCAATTTTACCCCAAAGTAGATGAGACATGAGAAAATATCTTAAGACCATCCATTTAGGACCTTGCTAAATGAGACGTCTTATGGTACAATTCGTTTGTCGATATTATGCATTGTTTAGGAGCAGTTAATCTGTAAATGAAGGTTTGCAATATTGTAAACTTAATATACTTCGTATGTAGATCTCTATATATTCACTGAAGTCGATTTGTAGCGATGTAGAAAGGGTGTGTTTGCCATTTTATATCGGTAGTGACCCTTAGAAGGAGGGCGTCTGTTATTGTAATCATTACTCTCCACATCGACTTTGACTGACGGTAGGAATGGGATCCTTCTCCAACTCCTTTGTAATTAGCGTTAGTAAGGAGGGACTACCATTGTAATTAATAATTCTCTTCTCGATTTGACTGGAAGAAGTCAAGGGAGCATGCAATTTTGTTCAAAATTCCCCTAACCGATAGTGTTTGGGAGTAGGCAAGTGTGCCCACCGTTATAAACAAATTTACCCATCTAAAATGTGACTGTCATTAGGCATAGTGGCCTTGCTATTATAATGGAAACTCACCGACTTGGTGAGACTGTCATTAAGAGAAGAGGCCTGTCATTATAATGATAACAAGTGCAACTCAATTTTGACTGGCTGTAGGTAAGGTGCCTACTATTATAATAGAAACTTCTCAACTGTAATCTCTCTGGAAGTAGGAAAGAGCAAATGCTATTGTAACGAAAACTCCCCAAATCGATTGTGACCACACAGTAGGTAATGGGGCCTCCCATTGTAATTAAAACTTACCTACTCGATTGTTATTGGCAGGAGACATGTGAGCCTGCCGTTATCATTACAACTCCGCAACTCGCACTTTACATTGTAAACAACGTATGGGCATCTCCCCCTGCTGTTTCTGGATAACGCTAAGAGACATGTATTTAAAAAAATCTTATCACTGCATGTACAGTAATTTACTTCGATATCTGTATATAATGTAGAATACCGTAGCGAATCACGGGTACATTGCTAATAATAATAATTATTTCTATAGATCAGGTGTTTATATGCTTAAATGTAGTAGCTTTAAGTCCACCCAAAACGGTCAAACAGATAGAAACTTTGACAAGATGTACTTAGAACATGTAAATTCATGTAAATATAATAGATTTTTAGCTATGGAAAAAACATATGTTGGATTCAAACCGTAAATTCACGAGTATTGATGAAGATCTACAAATCTTAAAAATGGTTAATAAGGGACCTCTGCTCAGTATCTCTGAGAATTGTTTCGTCCACCTGGATCAATACTTTAATCCCAATTTCAACCTTAATGAGATATCTGGAAAGCCAAACCCTTTATTTGATCTATTACTTCCTATTTTCAATAAAAAGAAATTAAGTCTCTAAATCATCATCTTTATTTTTCTCCAAATTCCCACCAGCAATCACCCACCATTCCATATCCCTCAGCCCCACCTTAAGAAAATAAACCTTTTCTTTCGTATTGGAAACAAATGAACATCACAACACTCTCCCATCAACATCATTCTGTTCACACTTGTTTCGTCTGAGCTGAGTTGTATAAGTTTCCTCAAGTGCTGCTATTTTTAGTGTTTCACCTGGTCTTCTGTGAGGTGCATTCTTCAGATTGGAGGAAGGCTGAGAGCTTGTACAGGACATATGATAGTGATGAGTGTTTTTCAAATCTTTACTTGTCTTGCACTGAATTTCAGCAACACATGCTCGCTTCATAAATTTTATCTTTTATTGATTTTAACATAATGGTCTCTAGTAAGACCGAAACTAGTTTCAAGAAATACATGTAACATTTTTAAGGTTACAACAAATAAGTGGAATAGGTGGAAACCTTTATCTTTTGTTTTACATTATATTGCTCTTCAATATCTATTAATATGAAATTTATTACCTATGATTCTTCTCTGATGTTTCTTCGTTCGTGCATTCTCTCTTAAAAGTCGTTCCGTTTCCCATAAATCCAGCCATTAAGGAATAACTATTTATAGCTCTACAAGTGACACACCATTCATAATGATACCTTAGGAGTAACCAAACCAATGAGAGTGAAATTTGCCATAACATTTCTCTTAGGTCAAAAGTTACTGTTAGAAACCATTTTGAAAAATTCAGCCTCTAGGGAGGAACAAATAACAACACGAAAGTGGCAAAGTTTCGGAGTGATAAGCATCGAGCTGTTAATA
The DNA here is from genome assembly GCF_040414725.1 of Anabrus simplex. Lineage (NCBI taxonomy): Eukaryota > Metazoa > Arthropoda > Insecta > Orthoptera > Tettigoniidae > Anabrus > Anabrus simplex. The sequence goes on along the minus strand of NC_090265.1, from coordinate 375,413,924 downwards.
TTTATGCCACTTGGTAGAGTTAATGGCTCGAGGGCTGCTGTAAAAGTAATTTTCATTCTGTCTGAGTACAGAGGTGAGTACTGAATGCATAGGATTTCTCTCTGTTGTGGCAGGCAGATCATGATTTTAGGTAGAGTGGTTGGCAATTCTGTTTCTTGTCTTGTCCTGCTGGTCAAAGGTGAAGCATTATACGTGTTTGATGTCACAAAAAGACTGATAATCCATTGTTTGAGTAATGTAAATGTGCCTGTAGAATGAGAACTTATTGGTGCTTCACTATGTGGTGGCTATCAGGAGAGATGGCTTCCTCACTTTCTTATTTAATCTACGGCACAAGCACGTTTATCCGAGAGGTTAGAGTGAAAACAGCAAACCATAAATCTTCCAACTGACGTAGGTTCAAGCTGTATTCTGTAGCATCGATTGATGATTCCTGTCAGAGCAAGGCTGAGCACTTGGCTGAGATTGCAAAGGGGAATGTGAATTGGAATAAAACTCCAAACGAAATGGAAATCATGGCCAGTTCCTGCGAAAAAAGGGGAAGATTTTTTCATTTCTCTTATAAATTGGCGAAATATATATTTTTTAAATCTGTGAAAAGAACGAGCTCTTACATCCGTGAATGTTGTATACACGGTGCAATTCATGTCCGTCTATCAATATAACAAAACAGAAAGAGACTAGGTAACCTCAACTGAGTACAGAATGCATAACTTTGGTTAAATTTCAAGATACAAAAGCGCTTCAAACTAGCGCTGTGAAGAGGAGGCGGACCTCCTGTTGATTGAATCGGATAATACGATTACAGCGCTCCTCCGGAGACCTCCGGTAGTCCTCCGATTGAATTCACTGGCGGAAAATTCAAATGCTTTGATGTGGGCAATGTTGCAACGGTGATCTTAGGAGGAATTACAATTTAGATTTCAGTACTAATTCCACAGATGCATGTGTTCCCCTACGTTTGTCATTCAAATGATGTAGTCGTTTCAAGATCGCCGCATTATTTGTTACGTTATGAATAACAGATTTTGATCTGCTGACGTTCAGTTTGCAATAGGTGCAGGTGGATAGAATACTGTAGATTGAATATTGGCATATATTATACTGTTGCAAATGCGTTAACAATATTATTAATCATCATCATCATCATCTGTTTACCCTCCAGGTTCGGTTTTTCCCTCGGACTTAGCGAGGGATCCCACCTCTACCGCCTCAAGGGCAGTGTCCTGGAGCTTCAGACTCTTGGTCGGGGGATACAACTGGGGAGTATGACCAGTACCTCGCCCAGGCGGCCTCACCTGCTATGCTGAACAGGGGCCTTGTGGAGGGATGGGAAGATTGGAAGGGATAGGCAAGGAAGAGGGAAGGAAGCGGCCGTGGCCTTAAGTTAGGTACCATCCCGGCATTCGCCTGGAGGAGAAGTGGGAAACCACGGAAAACCACTTCCAGGATGGCTGAGGTGGGAATCGAACCCACCTCTACTCAGTTGACCTCCCGAGGCTGAGTGGACCCCGTTCCAGCCCTCGTACCACTTTTCAAATTTCGTGGCAGAGCCGGGAATCGAACCCGGACCTCCGGGGGTGGCAGCTAACCACGCTAACCACTACACCACAGAGGCGGACAATATTATTAATACTGGTAGTAAAATAGTTTAAGTGGTAATTATATTCCATTGCATGTAAACATGTATTATGTACGATGTTCTTACATTAATTATACTCGTAGCTTATTTATTACGGAACAGTACATCCGGCTCCATGGCTAAATGGTTAGCGTGCTGGCCTTTGGTCACAGGGGTCCCGGGTTCGATTCCCGGCAGGTTCGGGAATTTTGACCTTAATTGGCTAATTTCGCTGGCGCTGGAACTGGGTGTATGTGTCGTCTTCATCATCATTTCATCCACATCACAACGCGCAGATCGCCTAAAGACGTCAAATCAAAGGACCTGCATCTAGTGAGCCGAACTTGTCCTCAGACACTCTCGGCACTAAAAGTCATACGCCATTTCAATTTTTACTGCAGAGTACGAACTGATTGAAACTGGTTATATGCTGTACCGGGCTGAGTAGTTCAAACGGTAGAGCGCTGGCCTTCTGAGCTCAAGCTTGCGGTTTCAATTCCGACTTTGCTCGGCGGTACCTGAAGGTGGTCAGGTGTACCGGCAGTAGCGGCGATTGGGAATTAGAAGTAGGGGGGGAAAATGTAAAGACAACAAAGTACCCCAGTTTGTGGGATATAGCGGGGGGGGGGTATATACGTTATACATTAAAACTGAAAAAAAAGCTACTAAATGGAATTTCGACAGAGAGGTAAAGATTCTCAGCCTACCAACTTGCCTGTGTTGATAATATTTATTTGAGATTTTGATTCAATACTATACAATAAAACTTTCACGAGAGGAACAATATTACACATGTATTACAATTAAATAGACGTACGGCGTGATTATATAATTAAAATCATTTAGTATTTGACTACAAACTAAAAAAAAAAAACTAACTGACACTAAATAGACTGCCAGACTAACGAATGCACGCGTACCCTTCCTCACAGCACATGCAAAGTCCCCACTACAGTACTCGCTGTGGCGCTATACAAGTCGGTTAACCGCGTGAACGACTTTGTTGCGTATTTCCGCTAATAATTTCGTTATTAGTTAAAGCAAATAATTAGCTGATAAGACAACAGGGCTTGTACAAATTGCTTGTTTTAATAATTCCTATAATACCTTGTTTCATCCAGCTAAAATGGAATACAAATGCAAAGTTTTCTCCACAAAGTAGGGGGGCAACTGTCCCCTCTCGCCCCCCCTAATCACCGCTACTGTACCGGCACATGAAAGAACTCCTGTGGGACAAAATGTCGGCACCTTAACGTCACAGAAAACCGCAGAAGTGGTTATGGGAGTACAATAATAATAATAATAATAATAATAATAATAATAATAATAATAATAATAATAATAATAATAATCCTTCCATCAATTTACCCTCCAGGGTTGGGTGTTCCCTCGGACGCAGAGAGGGATCCCACCTATACCGCCTCAAGGACAGTGTCCTGGAGCGTGAGACTTTGGATTTTGTTATATGTCGCACCAGCACAGATAAGTCTTATGGCGACGATGGGATAGGGAAGGTTTGGGAGTGGGAACGAAGCGGCCGTGGCCTTCAGTTAGGTACCATCCCAGCATTTTCCTGGAGGAGAGGTGGGAAACCACGGAAAACCATCTTCAAGGCTGCCGACAGTGGGATTCGATCCCACTATCTTCCGGATGAAAGTGGGTTCGAACCCCACTGTCGGCAGCTCTGAAGATGGTTTTACGTCGTTTTCCATTTTCACGCCTAGAAATTACTCTCCTTAGCCGTTCCTATCACATCGTCGTCATAAGACGGCATGACGTAAAGCAAATTTTTACAAAAGTAATCGACAAATGAAACACGAACGATAAATGAGAATGTATATATGTCCTATATTCTCCTTCGTCATACTTATAAAGCAGTATTTACTATGTCGCTAGCACATCCGTTGCGCACCACGGATGGAACGGCAAGCGAGGCACACATTCAGTACTGTTGCTCCGTCCTCCGCTCGCCCTCCGCTCGCGTGCCGAAGCACCGATTGGTTTCCCAGCAACAGTTTACTACCGGAGAATACCGGAGGGAGCGCTCACTCGCACTACCGATTGCAATCATAGGAGCAACTGCTCCGTTCCCAGCTCTATTCGCAACAGTAGCTCCGAGTGTAAGGACTTAGTAGACTGTAATTTCAAACGTACGTCCATGAATGTAGGCGCCCTATAAAAATCGTTACCTACATAAACAAAAATTGATCTATAATCACCGATATTCCATACAATACCCCTTAACAAAGAACGTATAGTCATTCAGAATAATTAATGCATCCTCTCATTTGTTATCAAGAAAATGCAATTATATCGACATATAATACATACCCCATATACCTGTAGGTATAAACCCTGTAGATACAACAAACAATATATCTTAATAGGTTCAGTTGTTCCTAAGAAAAGTACAGGCCCTACCTGTGCAGAACTTACACAGTGGTTCGTTCATTATTATTATCATTATTATGGAAATATTCGTCCGCCTCTGTGGTGTAGTGGTTAGCGTGATTAGCTGCCACCCCCGGAGGCCCGGGTTCGATTCCGGCTCTGCCACGAAATTTGAAAAGTGGTACGAGGGCTGGAACGGGGTCCACTCAGCCTCGGGAGGTCAACTGAGTAGAGGTGGGTTCGATTCCCTCCTCAGCCATCCTGGAAGTGGTTTTCCGTGGTTTCCCACTTCTCCTCCAGGCGAATGCCGGGATGGTACCTAACTTAAGGCCACGGCCGCTTCCTTCCCTCTTCCTTGCCTATCCCTTCCAATCTTCCCATCCCTCCACAAGGCCCCTGTTCAGCATAGCAGGTGAGGCCGCCTGGGCGAGGTACTGGTTATGCTCCCCAGTTGTATCCCCCGACCAAGAGTCATAAGCTCCAGGACACTGCCCTTGAGGCGGTAGAGGTGGGATCCCTCGCTAAGTCCGAGGGAAAAACCGAACCTGGAGAGTAAACAGATGATGATGATGATGATGATGATGGAAATATTCCCATTATATTGGCGCTAGAATACAGTTAAATTTGAATTCGTTTTTAATTTCTGGACATATGTAAAACACGTGAAAGACGTGGCAGAAGTAAGGGATGATTATTTACGAGCGGAGGGAGGAGTTCAAGCGATTCAAATCTGTAAATGCTGCTCTGTAAAACATGGCACAAATGTCTCCTAACCACTGGTCTTGCGGTGTAGGTGGCAACGCGTACGCCTGTCACCCGGCGGCCCCGGGTTCGATTCCCGGCCAGGCCAGTTTTTAATTGTAAATTATTAATATCCCTGGCCTGGGGACTGGGTGTTTGTGTCGTCCTTAACGTTCCTTTCCTCGCATTCAACACTTTACCCTACCGCCATTTACATAATACACGCAGGTTTCCTCATATATGGTGCAAATAGGGGCAAAGGATCTTCATAGGTCGACGCCCCGAACAAATAGCATTAAAAAAAGTTAAAGGAGTGTAGTTTCGCGCAAAAACAGCGACGTCATAAATTCCTGTGAAAATGCTCGTTCATTCCTCCCGTATGAAGTTCACACTACGCGCTTGTCATTCAATGTTTTTTTTCTTTGCTAGTTGTTTTACGTCGCACCGACACAGATAGGTCTTATGCGACGATGGGATAGGAAAGGTCTAGGAAGTGGAAGGAAGCGGCCGTGGCTTTAATTAAGGTACAGTCCCGGCATTTGCCTGGAGTGAAAATGGGAAACCACGGAGAACCATCGTCAGGGCTGCCGACAGTGGGGCTCGAACCCATCATCTCCCGAATACCATCTTCAGGGTTGCCGGCAATGGGGTTCGAATCCACTATCTCCCGGATGCAATCTCACAGCTGCGCGCCCCTAACCACACGGCCAACTCGCTTGGTCGTACCGACTGTAACAGCCTGCCTGTATATTGGTGGGAAGTAGCTGGGGTGTAAGATAACTTTCTTCTTTAGCATGCCATTCCTCTGGTTCATACATTTTCTGATATATCTGGTACGTAACACACTGGTTCATCATTGTATTCGAGCTATAAAATCCCTACTCTGAGCCACTGATTGGAATGAGTAGTGTGCATATTTAACGAAATAATGACAGAGGAGTGGTCACGGCAGTCTGCGACCTGGTTATTCCAGTTCTGGAACTTTGGACTCTTAGATCGGCACCGTAGTAGGCCTACTGTTCGTTGAAAGTGAGAAAGTGTGCGGTTTTTCATTTGATCGAGTATTTTATATGATAACATTGCTTTCAATCGCTACATTCCTACTGACGTTTTTGTAATGACCTATGTTGAATTCAGTTAGGAAAACCACCAAGTCAGTCTTTCTGAGAATCCCGTAGCGAAGCACGGGTACATCAGCTAGTAATAATAATAATAATAATAATAATAATAATAATAATAATAATAATAATAATAATAATAATAATAATGGCTTTACGTCCCACTAACTACTTATAAGGTTTTCGGGGACGCCGTGATGCCAGAATTTGGTAACGCAGGAGTTCTTTTACGTGTAATTAAATCTACCAACACGAGGCAGACGAATTTGAGCATCTTCAAATATCACCGGACTGAGCCAGAATCGAACCTGCGAAGTTGGGGTCAGAAAGCCAATGCCTCAAACGTCCGAGCCACTCAGCCCGGCATGTAATGATAATAGTATTAATTATTTCATAACGAAGTATTTTACAGTCACGGACAAGGCCTAAATTATAACATGTTTATATTTAAGAAAATACATAATTATGTTTGTACGTAAGAATGCTATGTGTAATATCGATAAATAGTTAAGGTATTAACTGAGGGGCCTAGTTTCGCACAATAGTAGCGACAAGTTTTAAATTCCTGAGAAAATGCTCTTCCATTTCTCCCGTACCAAGTTCACACTACGCGCTTGTCATTCAATCGGAGTTCTGTTACATAATTATTATGTCTGTACGTAAGAATGCTAGGCCTATTTGTAATATCACCAAATAACTGAAGTATTAACGGAGGGGCGTAGTTTTTCACATTAATAGCGACAAGTTATAAATTCCTGTACAAATGCTCGTTCATTTCTCCCGTGCCAAGTTCAAACTACGCGCTTGCAATTCAATCGGAGGTTCTCCGGAGGCAAACGATTGAAAGCGCCCGGAGCCTCCGCTCCGTAAACAACCGCTCCGTTAACAGCGCTACTTCAAACTCATCTGATATATATATATTCTATCCCCTATCAACAACACTTATAGCGTACGCTGCTGTGGGCGTGCAAGGTCTGTGATACATAATGTTAAGTAGTCCTTCACATTAATTATCTGGATAGATTTTGGTCACTCAAAAGTAATTTTTTAATATAGGGATGTTAATATTGGTGTTTTATTTGTGTATGCAAAAATAGAGTTCCTGCATCTAACTACAAATCTATCAGAACATTTCATCAGCCAGGTGCTAGAAACGTCTAACGTGAGTCACTGGTTGATTTTGCAAAGGTTTAGGTATTTTTCTTTTTGTATGCATTAAATTAGTCCTGTAAAATATGTACCTAAGCGGTGAGAGCAATGGACATTAGGAAACAAATTGTCGCAATGTGTTGCGATAGTCGAAGTTAAAAAGAGTATATTTATAGGGGGTGATTTGATAACATCTAAACATGATGACCTAAACTGAGTTAGTGCGACGTTAAAACACTTGAAAAGAAAAATTGATAACCAGCTTTCGAATCTACTTTCGCGAGCACGTATCTATCTATCTATCTATCTATCTATCTATCTATCTATCTATCTATCTATCTATCTATCTATCAATGTTTGAACAGAGAGTTCTTCAACTTGTCGGAAGTTAATGAAATGGAGTAAAGTACATTTTAATATCATCAAATGCCACCGATGTCAGGTAGAGTTGAACTCGCTATCTTTGGAATAGGACAGCGAATAACCGACTGCACCACTAGGTCAATGCACCCTTCATGTCTGACCGTTAATTCTTGCCACCGTTTCTCCTTACTTTAAAGAGCTGCTTCCACCTAATTTCCTTGATGATGACCATTATTTTTATATGTGTTTTTATATGTTCATCTTTCGGAGGTAAATACATTAACCTTATATTCATGGAAAACAGATAGTTTTCCTGACAGTGAGTCATTGAGGATGGTGCAGTGAACTATGTACCTATGGTTATTGTTTTGAGAATAGCATGCAATAAATATGGAACAGCGGCGGGGTAGCTCGCTCTTGTTTTATAGCAGTAATCCATACTGTGAAGTAAAAAGCGACAAAGCGAACATCCACAAAAGAATTACATTAACAATATTCATGAATGTGATATTTTCATCCAGAGAAAGGAAGTAAAATGTACCTTTTTCATTTTTTCAGTATACCTTGCAATAAAAATACTCAAATACCAGGCCTGGGTACAAGCAGGCCGGTTCCATTAATTTATATTCAAATAAGTGATCAAAAGGACAATATGGGATTTTCTTTATTGGTATTTCCACGAATGCACTCCTCTATATTGATTTAAGAAGAGATAGGCTTTTCCTTTCCCTAAACACCCAGAATTTTTGAAGCAGATAGTTACTGTTGAACCTGTATATTGCAGACATACCTGTCACGAGCTCTCGTCCATTTGCTTATGCTGACGATCTGGCAACAATTACTCAACATGTGGATGCTATGTGATAAAGATAACTTTAATGCAGACTTCTAGTCCAAGAAAGAGCGTGCGAATAAAATTATATCACTTCAATGAAGAAGGCCAACGGTCGTAGCAAAGTGTAAGGAACTGGCTAGTGGAGTTTCTCTCAAACATACTGCGAACAAGTCAACTCCCTTCAGAGTTTAAACGAAGTAAGATTCTAGTTATCCTAAAACCTGGTAAACCTGAGGATTCTGTAGAAAGCTATAGACCAGTTGCCTTAATGAGTGTCTGCTTTAAACTCTTGGAACGGCTTGACTACAATAAAATAAGTCCTCTAATTTTTAAAATCATTCCTATCGAACAGGCTGGTTTTAGACCTCAACGTAGTTGTGAATATAATGTGCATGCTCTGACAACACATATTGAGACAGTTTTGAAATGCAATTGAAGAGTAGAGCAGTGTTTATTGATCTAACAGTGTGGAGAGAAGGTATTGTGTATAAGTTCTTTAAGCTGACAAAGTGTAGTCAAATGTCGCGTTTGATTAATAATATGCTCTCAAATAGAATTATCTAGGTACTCATGCATACAAATCACAGCAAAATAAAGGTACTTAAAAATGGTCTACCTAAAGGATTTGTTTTTTCTCCATTACTGTTTAACCTGTATATTGCAGACATACCTGTCACGAGCTCTCGTCCATTTGCTTATGCTGACGATCTGGCAATAATTATTCAGCATGTGGATGCCTTGTGTTAAAAATAACTTTAATGCAGACTGCTAGTCCAAGATAAAAGTGCGTGGGAATAAAATTATATCACTTCAATGAAGAAGGCCAACGGCCGTAGCCGTGCTGAAATACCGGATCCCGTGAGATCTCCGAAGTTAAGCAACGTTGGGCGTGGTCAAGATTTGGATGGGTTACCACACGCTGTTGGTGGTGGGTGGGGGGAATGGAGGAGCGGAAAGAACTCCGGCTCAGGCACACGTCTGCGGAGGTTCGAACCTGCTTTCGGGCAGAATACACCCTTACCTGAACGAAGAAGAGATGAGAACTGAAAGAATGCCGTTCCTTATATATTTATTAAGGCTTTCGAAAGGCGGGAGGAAACGAAGGTTCCGCATTGTTGGCAGTTGCTTGGGTGACCGCGTTTTTCATTTGCGACGCACTCTAGTCGGCCAATGAGATAACGCGACTAGTACATTCCCTTCAGTTCCCTCTAGCGAGATAGAATAATTAGCGTAAAACAAAACAGCACATCCTCGCCATCAGTGTAAAATAATTCTCATTCAAATGAACGGGGTGTAAATTCATTCAGCTAGTTGGTTGGAATATGGAAATACAATGGATCCTGGCACATCCCAGGACCTAGCTGACAAGAAGAGAGAAGTTGAATACATCAACCCGTCACTGTAATGGAACATGTTGTCGTTAGTAATTTATTTACATGATAAATACGTCTGTCATCCTTCTTTAGTGAATTAACTTTTATAATCTGTACCAGACCCACCCTTGTATCTGTACAATTGTGTGTAGTTGTACTTATATACGGGATAATAACGTGATGGACCAGAGGAATTACCCATTCTTCGCATAGTGAAAATGAACAATGAAAATTCACAGCCTGTTTCCAGTAATTTGACCGGGTCAGGAATGGAATGAATGAAGCCTCCATCCAGCCACGAGGAGAGGAACTGTGCTGGCTGCCGAAGCTTGTCGCATTCCTCTGGGGTAATGATTAACAATTGACAGATGAAATTATATTGGAGAGTGTTACTGGAATGAAAGATAACAGGGAAAACCGGAGAACCCGGAGAAAAACCTGCCCCACCTTCACGTTGTCGAGCACAAATCTCATATAGAGTGACCGGGATTTGAACGACGGAACCCAGAGGTGAGCTGGAACAAATAGCTTAATATGATAATAGTGGAAACTCTCCTCACTTAGCACGCAGAGCAGCGGCGACAGCACGTAGTGCTGCCATCTAGCGGCTCGCAGGGAACACTAACATAACGCGCCATTCAAACACTACACATTTCGACTTCCAACCCAACGAAATACTGATTTTAAGACGTTTGCGTCGTTCTTGTAACATAATATAGGGAAGGAAAAAGGTGGATGTTGATCTGAATGAACCAGTGATAAGAATAAAACAAATGTATTATCAAATTAAAACATTAAATCGTCATGTTATGACTAGGGCCTACAGTCTTCAAGAGCAAATCACACATGCAGTATCTTTTTAAACTTGGTATTTTTACAGGCAATATTTTTCACTGTTGAATCATAGGTTATATTCACATATGCCTTTATAAGGGCTTTGAAATACTTGTCAGTCAGTAATTTTACACAGCTGTTACATAAGCCTACACTACATTCATTCAATGACAAAAACCTCTCATTTAATTTTCTTCTAATCCCATCTTTGCTTTCTAACAAAAACTAAAAAGAAACTATCTTCAAATGTTCTTGATATTTTAGCATCTAACTTTCCCCCACAAATATTCGGAAACATAATTTTAGAATTGTCACACATTTTCATTTCTATGTGCAAGTTTCCCATGCTATAATCATTATCATCATCATCATCATCTGTTTACCCTCCAGGTTCGGTTTTTCCCTCGGACTCAGCGAGGGAACCCATCTCTACCGCCTCAAGGGCAGTGTCCTGGAGCTTCAGACTCGTGGTCGGGGGATACAACTGGGGAGTATGACCAGTACCTCGCCCAGGCGGCCTCACCTGCTATGGTGAACAGGGGTCTTGTAGGGGGATGGGAAGATTGGAAGGGATAGGCAAGGATGAGGGAAGGAAGCGGCCGAGGCCTTAAGTTAGGTACCATCCCGGCATTCGCCTGGAGGTGAAGTGGGAAACCACGGAAAACCACTTCGAGGATGGCTGAGGTGGGAATCGAACCCACCTCTACTCAGTTGACCTCCCGAGGCTGAGTGGACCCCGTTCTAGCCCTCGTACCACTTTTCAAATTTCGTGGCAGAGCCGGGAATCGAACCCGGACCTCCGGGGGTGGCAGCTAATCACACTAACCACTACACCACAGAGGCGGCTATCATTATCATAAGATGACAATACATCCCTACACTCAGCATGGAGAAATTTGCTACATGCCCAGCCCATGACATAATTGTCTGCATTTTTCCTGTATTTTATCATAGTCATAATCAGTTACCTGATCACTTAACTCACACTGTCGAGTGACATTAGCATCAAACTTGCACTTCATCACATCATTATGAGTCAGTAGAAAGTCTGCAACATCAGATTCACAATTGCTGTCATCAGAAGCACAGATCAATTGATTTATCATAACACTCCTTATGTCACTGCGAAATTTTGTTGCATCTGGAGTTACATTGTTACCTCCTCTTGCTCTGATGATGGAAAAAAATGTTTTCAATGCAGTTCTGTGTGAGCCTCCTTGTTAGCAAATAATGAAAACCATAATCACTATATAATTCAGACCACAATAGTTTCAGTGCAGAAATATTGTCTATCCAACCCTGAATACAGAGAGGGTTGCCTTTGCGGTTATTCAAAACTTTGAGTTGTTTTAGACAATCACAAATTTCATCCAGCTTTTTCATATGCCCTGAGTCATTGTTTAAGGGTCTCCTGTACTCTTTGGGGCTACTGAGACTTCAAGAATTAAAAATATCAGACAAAATATCACACATTTCTATAAACTCTGCAGTGTTTGCAGCACTTGATTGCAAAGAATTGAATGACACATGAACTAGCATTCCAGAAGCTACAGAATGGCTGAGGACCCTGGTGGCTAAACATACCCTCATACCTTTCATCTAAATCTGTCCTTCTGCTCTTCACCCACTGAGTACACCTAAAAATCGATTAAATTCATAGGTTTAATCATAACAATATTTTAAAGAAAGTATGTTCTCATAAATAGAAAAAAATACCGGCACGTAAACATTAAGAGGTAGGCCTATACTCACAGCACTTTGTTGTTAGGAAATCTGTAAAACGGCTTGCGATCACTTTGTCTTCTGTAATGAAAACACCCATACACAGCACAAATAACTCCTCTTCCTGCCATTTCCAAAATCGTGATACATAACAAGCACAAAACTATCTGAAGTACAAATAATTCACTTCTGGCGTACACAGCTGACAGCAGTAGCAAGAGTAGTTAGCCTCTCGAACCGCTAGATGGCACGCAGAAGCGGTGTCGCCAGTTTCTCGCTGGAGTTTCCACTATTATCATATTAAGCTATTTGGCTGGAATGAAAGATAACAGGGAAAACCGGAGAACCCGGAGAAAAACCTGCCCCACCTTCACGTTGTCGAGCACAAATCTCATATAGAGTGACCGGGATTTGAACGACGGAACCCAGAGGTGAGAGGCCGGCATGCTGCGCCTGAGCCACAGAGAATTTCTCTTCACACAGTATTTTTGTTAATATAAACTTTGTTTGCCTCTTGCATCTAAAAACAATGAAATAAGGAAAATCTTCTTTGGTTCTTAGGATGTACTGAGAAATACTACAATCAAGCGAGTTTGTCGTGCGGTTAGGGACGCGAAACTATGAGTTTGAATTCGGGAGATAGTGGGTTCGAAACTCACTGTGGTTTCTAATTTTCACACCAGGCAAATGTTGGGGCTGTACTGTAATGAAGGCCACGGCCATTTTCTTCCCATCGGCGCCATAAGACCTATCTGAGTCTGTGTGACGTAAGGATTTTGAAAAAAACAATATAACAACAGAAGAAATAAATAATAGAGAAGGCTTTCGGGAAAAAGTATTGAAAATGGAAGGATTCCAAGGTAGGAAAGTAAAAAAGACTGGTTCAAAGTGGTCTGAAGACAGAAAGAAGAAACATAGTGAACAGATGAAAGCGTACTGGAAGAAAAGGAAAGAACAAAGAAGAAGGAATTGAAATTGGCACGTGGTCCTCTGGTGGCCCATTCGAAAGAAGAAAAGAAATACCACCAGGAAATCAATAATAATAATGTTAATTGCTTTACGTCTCACTAACTACTCTTTTACGGTTTTCGGAGACGCCGAGGTGCCGGAATTTAGTCCCGCAGTTCTTTTACGTGCCAGTAAATCTACCGACACGAGGATGACGTATTTGAGCACCTTCAAATACCACCGGACTGAGCCAGGATCGAACCTGCCAAGTTGAGGTCAGAAGGCCAGCGCCTCAACCGTCTGAGCCACTCAGCCCGGCACCAGGAAATCAGAGACAACTGCCGTCTCCCCTGATAATCACCATGTAATGAGGAACCGCTACCCTTCAGTAAATACATGTTCAACAGGGATATTTAAATAATATACTGTCGCATTTATGCGACTTCAAACAGATAATCTTTTAATTTAAACCAACATAATAAAATAAAAAGCAGAATTACCAACCGGTCCATATAAGAATATAGTCTGCCTATCTCAACACAGAAAAATTCGCGGCAAGCGGTTTGAAGACTACAGAGCGGCATACAATTTAACAATCATAACAACTTGCGACCTATACTGTCCCCTTCAAATTTGGCCTACAATGAACATTTTATTGTGTAGGGAAATAAGAGGCTATCATTTCTTTATTATGGGTGATATATTTCAAGTTCAGTTTTACACAGTCGTGTTCGCATGCATAGAACCGGTTTTTACCGGCCGGGGGAGAAGTATTGATTTTTCAATCGACCAGCCAGTTGTATCATGTGACCTAATTGGAAACTTTCAAGGCCAGAGCGTGTGAATTATTCTGAAGAATGTAATTTCTAGAATTGCAGTAACCTATCAGGTGTAAGAACGACGTCCAATTACGAGACGATATTGTGACACACCCACCTGGTGGAAGGTTTAAATACTCGTATTTTACGAAGAAACGCTCTGTTACACTTTGATATTTGGACACTTTGAAACGCTCCCTTACATTCTGATATTTGAGCACTTTAAGACGCTGATACTACGATACTCTCCGACATATTATTCGACGAGATTTTCGAAGGCTAATTTACATACTGTTCTTCAATAAATTCAACGTGGTTGTGTGTGGAACACAGACTAAAATTTTGTTTAGTTTCTGCTTTCACCTTACCTAGAGAGAAGAGGACCGCAACGTGTTCGTGGACTTCGCCACAATTTTTCAACTATCATCAGAAGGAGAAACCTACAATTCTACTGATCTGGACTTGGCTGTCATCGTGATGAATTAAAATATAGGCAACATCTATCATGGGGGAGATAACGACTGAAGCAGATGACCAGCAACATGTGAACGAGCAGTTCCAGAACATCGACGGAGATTCACTTACATCAGACATTTGAGCACCAATCTATAATGTTTTTCCTGTTCATCTTTGTAGAAATAATACTTATTCATTAGTGGTAGTATTTATATTAGATTTGTAAGTTTTGATGATATTTCCATTCTTCTTTCACATGGGTAATGGTAGTGTTGTTACAATGAGAATGAATGAGTTATTGGATTCTATTAGAGTAGTTAGATTGTGTGTGTCTTCTAACATGACTCTAAATGTCCCAACCAATAGCTTAGTGTACTATTTAAAAATCATTGTCCTCGCCGATAAATGATAATTATTTTTGAGACGATTTTCAAATGTTGAACTTGAGTGGGACAGATTTACGGCATATTTAGTATGTTCAATTTCAGTGTAAAATTCCATCTCACCTATTTCGCTGGATGTTATGCGATGTTATGCCATGTGATCTATTGTCGAACTCAGATTTATGCGTAAATAATATACAGTACTGCTACTACCAACAATAATAATAATAATAATAATCATCATAATAATAATAATAATATTAATAAATAATTATTATTATAGCTCGGGTTAAACTAAAGATTAAGAATCATGAGTTTAAATATTACTGTTCTAATTGTGAAATGTTGATATGTGCTCAATTAAATGGAATATGAGTCTGGAATACGGCGGAATCCTGAGGGATCAATTATTGAATTTCTTTGGGAAGTATGTGTTTGGTGAACCATGATTTCTGCAAATGTTAGAGTACGTGTTAAATGATGTGTGTAAGATTTAAAGTAATAATAATTTTAATCGTGACTCATGAACCATGGGTTCGAGGTGTAAATGTTTGACCTGTATTATGTGCGTGTTTGTAGTCGACAATATTCTTCTAAATATTAAACTACTGATTTCTTTGTGACCAACGTTGTGAGAACTTTATTATCTCTGAATAAGTGATCGCCCATATTATATCACATTTCTGTGAGGGTCGTGAGCTGGTATTTGACCGATACCGTCATCTTAAGATTCCATGAGCAGATGATAATGATAATAAAAATTTAATATTCAAATTCTAGAATCCGCTTGTAATATATGTAAATAATATTCGTGTGTGTATTTTGTGTGAATGTGGAGTAAGTGTTGTAGTGATTTACATTGTTCTGTGATTTATTGAAATGTGGTTCTGACCTGACCAAATGTTCATCATGTTGGGCCCAGGTTAATGTCAACGCTGTATAGGATGATTTATGTGGATCTAAAGCTTTAGTGAATTTTATTTTAAATTTACGTTGAGCCAATACTGAGGTACCAGACACAAATGAATAAGTCTGTACTATTTCCCAAGTAAGGGCAAAGATTCCCTTATTTGTAGAGATTGTGAATTTCTTTTTTTAAGGCGTCAAATGATAATAGTTAACTAGCATCATGTGTTATTCAGTGAAATATTGATAGAGATCGTGGAAATAATAATTATGAGAATGTAATTTAATAATGTTAAGTCGGGAATTGACATACTTTAATTAAAATTTCTATCATAAAAATTTTCGTAGCATGGTTCAATGGAACTCACCATAGATAGCAATAATAATGTAAATGAGAATTATCCACGAGGAGGACGACTTTGTTATAAATTTTCTGATAGATTTTTGGAAAGTCAATGATGCCACAATCAATTAATTTCTTGAGAGAAAGTGAAATTTCTTCATGTGAGCGTAGATGTTATCACGAAACGTAGGACAGATAGCCTAGGATGGGATAGGATCATTTACGAGCCATGATAGCTCATTGATATTTAATTTTCTTATAACTTGTAAATAATTTCACCATTATTAAGAGGAGATTCTCCCAACATAAATTTAATTTATTTATTAAAGCCAGATGTAGGCTAATAACAATTTGTTATACTTTTCAGTTAAAATTCAGCTTCGAAAGAGTTGGAGAACGATGGTGTAATGTCTCAGCCAACTTGCAGAGAAGAGTTTTGAGTTAAAATCCATCAAGATTTGATTGTTAAATTTTATTAAAAATTTGTATTTTCAGTGCTAGTTTCTAAATAAATGTCAAACCTGTTGTTTTAAATGACTTTTTGTGATTGTCGCTAGTTCTTGTGTCTTTCGTGCCTTTTAAAAGCATGCAAAGCCAGACAGCGAACTGTCTACCCCTGGGACTTTCGCTCTCCAGCTGAGCCTACCGGGAATAAAGGAGGCAATACCTTCTGAAAATTGGCTATATTCCGGGTTTTATACTATTATTTTTATTACTGAGAACATTCCAACCAGTCTAATAATAATAATAATAATAATAATAATAATAATAATAATAATAATAATAATAATAATAATAATAATAATAGTATAATATGTTATATATATTATATATTATTATAGACACATATTTTGTATTTTTTGTCATCTTCATAACATACTGAATCATGCTCATCGTACCTTGAAAAGACAGAAAGTCACGACCATCATTTATTTGAACTTTTGTTTTTGTCACTTGATTTTCAAATTTTAAAAATCTTTCTTAACAATGAATATGTTTTCCATATTTGGAATTATATTTGACTCTGCGTGTGCTTTCATATGCAGGTAAAAATGTTTGTAGTTTGACGTGTCTAAATCTTCACTGAACTAAACTGAAAAGTGTGTGGCAGACACATGCCATTTCTAGTCATTTAAAAAACGAATTGTTATTTAAATTTGATAATTAATACGTTTCAACTTTATGAAAGACTAAGAAATCATATTTAACAATACGAAGTACGGTACTTGTCTCAATTTAACTTTTTAATTTTTTAAGTGAAACACGGATCATATGGTCGTGAATGTGACAAAAGAATCTTATTAGAAGGTGTTGTTGTTATCGGTTCCTTCCAGGCTAATGATTTAAGTGATTACGTATCACGTACTTATTAGATAATTGTGAGAGTATGTATAAGGAAGTCTAAAGTCCAAAATATCGGCAAATCATACTTAAAACTCCGTTATTCCAAAGTTTTAAGTTGTAAATTTTGATGCACAGTATATTCCGAGTGGAGTGGCCGCACGTGTCAACGCGCTAATGATATGGAGACAAGCTCTGCATTCGGAAGACGCGTGGTATTGAACCCCACCGTCGGTTGTCCTGGGAATGGTTTTCTGTGGTTTCACATTTTCACTTCGGGGCAAATGTCGGGACAGTGCCTGTACAAAGGCCATACCCAAATTCTTCTATCTCCCTAACCAGTTTGATTCACCACCATTCATTTCATCTTCAATAGCTTCTCAACTAGGGATGACGTCAGGATGCGCATCCGGCCGTAAAAACATGCCACATAAATTCATCTCACCTCATCCTCATCAAGAAAGGGAAATAAGGAGTCGACATCCGTACGATGCATGATAAATATTTTGTTATTATATTATCTGCTTGTTGTTTAAGGTCATCGGCCCATTATATTATTTTAAATATTCTGAAGGATATTGTGCATTTTGAATAAAGTAATATATTCTGTCAATGACTGTACATCCCTTTGCCGTGTTGACAGTTCGTATATCTCTTAAAAATAACGGTAAAATGGCAGTTAATTCAAGTTGAAATGCTGGATTTCGATAGATGACTTTTTTGCAAGGAATGCAAGTAATTTGCATTGGGTGTAACAAACCTATTGACTGTTCTATGAAGTCTCAGGTGGAGCAACATCTAAAAACGGACCTTTATGTGAGGAATGCTCCGTCGACGAAACAAGTTCTTCACACACGAGTGGTGATGGAATCTTCTTAGACTTCCTTCAGTGAATTTATTAAGGATCTGTGCATGGCAATGGTTGTTGCAAATAAACCACTGTACATACTTGGAGTGCAGAAATTTAAAGCATTTCTACGCAAATAATACAACCTCAATATTCCGGACGAATGGACACTTCGGAAGAATTATTTGGAATCCTGCTGCACTGACACAAAGAATCGACAAGAGCTGAACGGTAGTTCTTCTTCTTGGGTCGTTTCATCGCAAGTCTCATTGCAGGTAAATTGGATGGAAAGGGTCCATCCAAGCCTTATTTAATCTACTGATCTACTGTAACCCAATGGAAAGACAAATACTGCTACAGTCTCTCGATTTGTCAACAATGGACTTAAAGAGTTAACTGGTTGTGCTATATTCAGATGGTGATGGTGAAAACTAAGGACGAGCTCTCTGTGATTTACCCCAGCATGGTCCACTTCACGTGTTTGGCACATTAACTACATCGAGTGGATTAGACCATTAGAGGTATAATCTTCTTCTGCTACTTATACCATATCCTCATCGAATGTCGGCTGTTATCAGGGCGATCTGATACTTGTTTTCAGCAACTCGGAAAATGGGGGTACTGAGCTCATACCATTCTCGTAGATTCCATAGCCAAGATATTCTACTTCTTCTCCTTCCTTCAATTTCAAATGATATGGCCAAAGGAACCAAGTTTCTTCTTTTTTATGTTATGCGTGACCTCTAGCTCTTCAGGTTTTGGAGTACTTCATTGTTACGTATTTTGTCAACCCATGATATTTTGAGCAGGCGACTGAAGCACAGAGGTACATTACTTGAAGTTCATGTCGTAACATCAGCAACGAAACAAGTTTACAGGAAATCTCCCTATCGCATGCAGTGCTGCAACGAACTGTTACCGGATGTGCCTTTACCTTTAAATGGGGAACGTGGATGGAAGCAGTGAAAGTGAAATGGCGTATGGCTTTTAATGCCGGGAGTGTCCGTGGACAAGTTTGGCTCCCCAGATGCAGGTCTTTTGATTTGATACCCGTAGGCGACCTGCGCGTCGCGATGAGGATGAAATTATGATGAAGACGACACATACACCTAGCCCACGTGCCAGCGAAATTAACCAATTAAGGTTAAAATTCCCGACCCTGCCGGGAATCGAACCCGGGACCCCGGTGACCAAAGGCCAGCACGCTAACCATTTAGCCACGGAGACGGACAATGGAAGCAGTGAACTTCTATAATGAAAATGTTGAAGCAGAGTTTCGATGTTGGAAACATCTTCTCCTAAAAGTGCAGAGTTTTTACTAAATAATAATAATGCTATTTGTTTTACGTCCCACTAACTACTTTTTAAGGTCTTCGGAGACGCCGAGGTGCCGGAATTTAGTCCCGCGGGAGTTCTTTTACGTGCCAGTAAATCTACCGACACGGGGCTGTCGTATTTGAGCACCTTCAAATACCACCGGACTGAGCCAGGATCGAACCTGCCAAGTTGGGGTTAGAAGGCCAGCGCCTTAACCGTCTAAGCCACTCATCCCGGCAGAGTTTTTACTTGAGTCCATAAGTGCATTTCAAGATTCGCAGGTAGCATCTTTGATAGTATACAAGCCATTTGAGTTGTATTCCAACCAGCATAAAATAGCTGGAAACTTCTGGATTGGTCCTCCATGAGTCTACGTCAATAGCGGACAAGTTCGGCTAGCCAGATGCAGGTCTTGTGATTTGACGCTCGTAGACGACCTGCGCGTCGAGATGAGGCTGAAATGATAACGAAGACGACACATACACCAAGCCCCCCTGTCAGCGAAATTAACCAATGATGGTTAAAATTCCCGACCCCGCCGGGAATCGAGCCCGGGACTCCTGTGGCCACTGTGGCCAAAGGCCAGCACGCTAACCACTTAGCCATGGAGCCGGACACTCAAGTGGGAGACACTCGAGCACCCGCCTTATAGTCCTGATCTCTACCCATGCGATTATCATGCCCTCGGTCACCTAATGAAATGAAATGTCGTATGGCTTTTTGTGCCGCGATATCCCAGAAGGGGTTCGGCTCGCCAGGTGCAGGTCTTTGTATGTGACTCCCGTAGGCGACCTGCGCGTCGTGATGAGGATGAAATGATGTTGAAGACAACACATACGCCCCGTGACATTGGAATTAACCAATTAAGGTTAATATCCCCCACCCGGCGGTGAATCGAACCCGGGACCCTCTGAACCGAAGGCCAGTACGCTGACCGTTCAGCCAACGAGTCGGAATTCGGTCCCCTAAAAAAGGCCTTGAAAAGTCGACGTTTACTGACGGCGGTTACGGACTTCTTCACGCAACAGGACAAGGGGATCTTCTACCTGGTGTGTCGGCGGGATGAGTGCATGAATGCTTACGACGATTTTGCCTGACTGGCATTCATATTCAGGAAACATTTTGATCGCCCCTTATAGGTTATTATTTGTCCAGTACGATAAAAGAACCAAGCGTCAGGTTAAGTTTTAAAAAATACACACAGCAGGATCAATTAATTACAAATTTTGCAGAGAAGCACTCTATTTGTGGACTTCCAAAAAGCATATGATAGTGTGAACAGGCAAGCAATATGGCAGGCCGGGAAGAGCACAAGTTCCCAGGAAACTAAATAAAACTAACACAAGCATATATACAAGAAGCAACATTGCTCAGTGCAAGTGAATGGAAAGAGGTCGGAGAAGTTCGAAGTGAGGACTGGAATGCGACAGGGAGACTGTTTCTCCCTCCACCCCCACCCTTCTGTTTAATCTGGTACTAGAAAGAGTACTGAGGAGAGGAACAAACCTAGAGACAGCAATTCAACTGGGTAGAAGAATGAACACCCTGGCATACGCGGATGATGTAGTCTTGATAGCACAGAATGAACAAGATCTTGTTAAAATCACAAGAGTTTTAAGGGAAGAAGCAATTAGTGTGGGCTTAAAGATGAATGTGGAAAAGACCAAATACTTTGTAGTGAGCAGAGAAATCAATAACAACTCCACAGCTGTGGATGGAGAAGCCTTTGAAAGAGTAAAAGCATTTAAATATCTTGAGGCAGTACTCAGTGAGAGGAATGAAATAGGCCAAGAAATAATGGGTAGAATTCAAGCAGGAAACAGGTCAAGGTTTGCAGTCGGAAAGTTGCTCAAGTCCCGGCTTCTATCGAGACACGCGAAGATAAGGATCTACTGGACGGTAATACAACCCGTGGTCCTATACGGAGCAGAGACCTGGACTCTGACCTAAAAACAGAAAGAAAACTCATGACATTTGAGAATACTGTGCTGAAACAGATTTTCGGGCCAGTGAAGGATAGAGGAGAATGGAGGAAAAGGAAAAACCTAGAACTTCAGGAACTGTACAAACTGCTAGACCTTGTGGCAGTGATTAAAGAGAAGAGGATGAAGTGGTATGGACACGTAATGCGTCGAGAAGGTCAGATAACCAGGCAGGTGGTGGAAGAAAACATCAGAGGCAAGAGACCAAAGAGAAGACCACCACTGAGATGGATAGATGGGGTCAGATAGGATATGAGCAGAATGGGACTAACCGAAGAAGGAATAATAATAATAATGTAATTTGTTTTACGTCCCACTAACTACTTTTTAAGGTCTTCGGAGACGCCGAGGTGCCAGAATTTAGTCCCGCAGGAGTTATTTTACGTGCCAGTAAATCTACCGACACGGGGCTGTCGTATTTGAGCACCTTCAAATACCACCGGACTGAGCCAGGATCGAACCTGCCAAGTTGGGGTTAGAAGGCCAGCGCCTTAACCGTCTGAGCCACTCAGCCCGGCTAACCGAAGAAGAATACACGGATCGGAAAAGGTGGAGGAGGCTAATTGGCGAGGCCAAAAACCGACTACGGTTTTAATTAATTAATTAAGTAAGTAAGTAAGTATGTAAGTAAGTAAGTAAGTAAGTAGTGAGTAAAGGGTAACAACGTCTGACATCTCAGCATGCAACCAGCAGTCAATGTAAGCAATATATGTGGGATTTTCTTGAACCGAACCGTCACATCCCTGCTCTTTACTGGAAAGTAGAAACACCGTATCAATAAAAACATTTAAATACAGGGTAACTTAATTACAAATGTTTATGCACTGGGGAGCAAATAGTTTTAGTTTCCATGGAAACAGTTCTTATTCTTTGAATAATATTGTTATCGATATCTTGTTTATTATTCGACTATGAAGATTCTGAACTAATTAAATTTGCTTAGCGCTTCGTGAGGCTTAATAATGTATGATTATATGACAAATATTTTATGAGAGATACTAACATAAGAAAAGTGATACTTAACAGTAAAATGCAAATAAATGCCGAATAGATTTACATTTAGTTTCAACGAAAATCCACCATGTTCTGTATTTATTTGTAGTATTTACTGCATAGTGGCATATATTTGTTCAAAAATAAAAGAAATATATGTCACACAAAATGAAGGAACCCCTAAAAGACTTTCTTCTCTGGGAACATTTAAAGCCCGAATTAATAATAAACTTATTATTGCCGTGCGGTATTGTTCACTGTACGGTCCGCTCCTTGGTTACATAAGGAGTACGATCTTCAACAACGCATGTCAATGTGATACGAAGTATTATACCTGCTGTGAGGGCTTAGGGGCCTTCTCCATGTCGGAAGTTACACTGCTGTTAAAAGAAGAACCAGGTCAGCGAGGTAGTTTTATTTCTGTAACCGAACTTCTTCGATAGCAGAACTGCTGTATGCAACCAACATCCTTCCAAGTTGTTACCAAGATGGACGTGAAGTTGATTGTCGATGGACATCATCAGATCATTCTAAAGTCTCCACCTGGCCATCAGAAGATTTTGCAGTCGCCAGCTTATTATCAATAAGAAGATTTTGGAGTCGCTAGCCGACCATCAGAAGATTTTGTAGTTGCCAGCTTATCATCATAAGGTATTACAGTCACAAGCCGATCATCAGAAGATTTTGGAATCGTCAGCCGGCCATCAGAAGATTTTGGAGTCGCCAGTTGACCATGAGAAGATTTTGGAGATTTTGGAGATTTTGGAGTCGCCAGTTGACCATGAGAAGATTTTGGAGCCACCAGATGATCATCAGAAGATGTGAATTAGCCTAAGATGTGTGTTTGTATGTGTGTGGGTAGGTGGGTGTGTGTGGATGGGTTTTTGTGGGTAGGTGGGTGTGTGTGGATGGGTTTTTGTGGGTAGGTGTGTGTGTGTGTGTGTGGGTGGGTTTGTGTGTGTATGTGTTTGTGGGTGGGTGCGTGGGTGCTGGGTTTTACCGGAAGTAATGTACGAACGTCATTATGTAACAAATTTCATACATTAGAATATTATTGGGTAAGGGAGAATTTATTAATCGGTTAGAGTGTCTGGCTGTTGTATGGGTGGTACTGAGTTCAGTTAGGAGCCCTGTACAGGGTTCTTCTCGCCTAAGGTGGTGCCTGCAGTGCCAGGACTCACACAGCCCAGAATAAATAATTGAGGTACTACTCATACAATCGGTACAGAGCTCCAGGGGCGAGCAATATAGAAGGGTCTATCTATTTGGGGCTGATGACCTAGATGTTACGCCCCTATTATTATTATCATCATCATCATCATCATCATCATCATCATCATGAAAAATACCGGCGAAGGATAGCTGCAGTATAGCGGAGATCAGCTTTAAGAATTACAGAAGGTGGCTTATGGCAAACGAATGGAACGATGGCATCAAAGATGTGAGGAAGATCCACGAGGAGAACGGATTAAGCGGTTGATAGCATGTTTAGCGAACTGGGTACCACGAGCTCACGGAGAAGTTAATTACGTATTATCTTACGCAGCTCTTGACAAGCCACGGATACTCTAGAAAATTTCTACATAGAACAGGCAAGCGAGCAGTCCATTGTGTGTTTATT
Source organism: Anabrus simplex (assembly GCF_040414725.1). Lineage (NCBI taxonomy): Eukaryota > Metazoa > Arthropoda > Insecta > Orthoptera > Tettigoniidae > Anabrus > Anabrus simplex. The sequence continues at coordinate 375,389,822 of NC_090265.1, read as the reverse complement.
GTAATGATGCTGACGATGTACTTAACATCTTTTCTTTTTGTACGTGAGCATTGATCTCCACGAAGAAGATGTTTACATGTTAAGCGAGGAGAACTGACACCAGAATCTATTGTCCTAGCTATGTTACGGAACCAGGAATGTTGAGATCAGATAGCTGCGTAAGCAGAAGGTATCCTACGAGAGAAAGAGAGTGATTTGGATGCTTATGAACGTCAGTAAACAAGAAACGAAGAAAGAAGAAGCCTGAGTGGGCAAAAGCACGATGCCGCCCTGAAGTAATGCGAGAGCAATTCCGGGGCGGAGGTGCACAACGTGGGAAAGGGTGTGTGGTTTTTAGTGGGTAAGAATCCCACACGCTTGTGGAGTGCGGACCCTTCACAAGTGTCTCATGAAAGATTTTCCACACTCCCTCGTAAAAAAAAAAGAACAAAAAAAAACATCATCATCATACGTTTAATTTAAAATCAACCCAATATCTCCCTCCAACCTTCAGAACCTCATTGTCCTTAAGTTTCTTCGTATTGTGATATATGGGCAGGCGGAGGCGACATATTACACTGGTTGGTCGCCACACTTTTGGGGGAGCGGGGTGCTGCTCTCCCAGCCACACAACACTCAAAGGTTTTGTGGTTTTCTTCTCAGTTTGTATTTGAACGAAATCTGTCGCTATTTAAAAAAAGTAGGCCAATCTACTGCTGTACTAAACTATGATGTGTCACCCAGATCTCAGAAGACTTAAACCAAGTGTAATATTCTCAATAAATCTAATCTTTTTTTTTACATGTTTTACACTGTGACAATAAAATTGATTTTATAACTTTAACAACAAGTATTTCTATTTTATGCGTAACATATTTGTGTGTAATCAGTTCGTACAGAGATCACATGTACTGGGACCTTTCCCACCATCCCCCATAGCTCATGGTACCATGTGCCAACAAAGAGGTGACCCTGTCGGGTCATGAACACATGGCACCACGCTCCACGGAAGGCGATGGTCAAGGGACCTTTTTCGGCCTGTGACGATTCCCTCTCATTGGGATTGAATAAGTAATCCACTCACATGAGAGGTCAACGCCCTGCGGCCTAGCAAGGTCAACTGCTAACTCTCCCGTTCCTAAGATCTGAACCCCGGCTACTCAGAGTCGCAGACCGTCCGCGGCGATAAAAATAAACTATCTTACAACTAACTTAAAGGCATAACATGAACGGAAGAGGTTCTGGATGCTAATTATCGGCAAAAATTAGGCACGAATAAATTTTCTGATTATTTAATTCACTCCCGTTGAACATATTTGCAATCTATAACCTTGAACTTCAACGTTAAATTACATCATAGAATTTTAATACCAACCACGGACAACCTTGTCCGGGCTGCCACCCAAGTGAAGTTTTTATCCCCATCATTATAAGATTCATAATGTGGTCTATTGACATACACTGTTGAAATTTATAACACAAAAAACAATCACCTATTCGGATTAAGCACATGGGTGTTCACATTTAACTTCAAACAACTCGGAGAAATTTGAGTTGCGTTTATTACGCTCTTGGTTGATCAACTTGGTTTCGAGTTTGCGGACACGATTATTTTACCTGCTGAGTACGGTAAACACTATTATAATGAACCAAACTTTTTACAAAATTTTATAAGGAAACTATGATGTTACGGATATAAATATTCCCGGGATTAATTCCCAAATTACATATTTACAACACAGCAAGTTACACTAATTTACTCTAAGATTAGAGTGGCCACCTACATCGAACATAACACGAGAAATATAATATTTAAAGACATTAAAAAAAATCATAAAATGATAAACGACTTCACGGCGTCGCAACCTCTCGCAAAAACATGAAATGCACATAATTCTTGTTACTGCTAATCACCTCATTTGAGGACTAACTATACACATTCTAGGGCCTGAACCCTCCACTCAAACGAACTACCAAAGGATTTTTCACGAAGCCTCAATTAAACAAATCAATTAGCATCAAAACAACATCCTATTTACACTATTATCACACCTGGAAGAGAAAACACAAATATAACATTTTCCATACATGGTAACTGCATCTGGATTACCATTAGCCGTCGTTTGTGTGACTGACTCCCTTTTGTCATGTCCGAGGTACGAACGGGAGACCAACAGGTCTCTCGAGTCGGGGAACCTGAAAAATCAAGACCCTATCTATCGCTTCTCCATGTGTATGAACTAAGTGTTACTGCATTCATTCTTTCTTAGCCGTATTAGATTGTGGTAATCGATTAACAAAAAAAAAAAAAAAAAAAAAACCTTTACTAGCAGAGCGAAAAGGGATTGAGGAAATACACTTCCTTGAGACGGACGGCCATACATTTGCCTTTTCAGCAGTTCTGGTTTGACCCGTCAAGCGAGCTCGACCCTCCCGGGGATGGCTGCCATAAATTCCCTTGTCAACCGCCCTCATGCCGGCCACATACTTCTTTCTTTAAAAACCCAACATTAGTGCGTTTACAAAAGCCTATTCAGTGGGCCAATTTATTCACGCGAACAAAATAACACATACAAACAGGTGCATAGAATTATGCTCAAACCCGCTCAGGTATTCTTCATCAGACCAATCTCTCAACTTTTGGGCCGTTACATGATTTTACTCTCTCTCTCTCTCTCATAGGAGTCCGGAGTTCCATCCTCGTGCCTCCCATAGTAAAACTACCACAATCCACGGGCTAGCAAACTAGAGTTTAATAACCTCACAGAATTTACTAATAACAAATAGCCATAATACTCACAATAATGATAATAATAATAATAATAATAATAATAATAATAATAATAACAATACGGACTATGTACCTGACATGAAGTTATAATTCTTTAATAGATCGGCATAAGATTATCCGACCAAACTGATTAATTTAAATGAAATCAAATGGACTACCAAAAAGGTATTTAAGCAATCACACAAAAAAAATATTTTCTTTAACGGGGCACTAGCTATAGTTGGTAGGGTGGACATTTGTACCTCGGTGCCATGACTCTTCACACACATATTGGACAGCAACGCCTTACATTATCATGCATAAAATCCAACTACTTTACATTAAAACGAGTACTTCATCTATCCAACTTTATCTGGTTCACAGGATATATGGCAATGATTCTTACGTCATCTTAACCTGTCTTCTTCCACATATCTCTCCCAGAATGAAGGCTCCTTTGTTACCTCAACGAAATTAATTAACCTTTTCCCCCCGTCTCCTCTGACAGTACTCATAAAACAAGGATATAATCATGCTCGTGCAATACAGACAACTAGATGGGAAATTCATACTCTATTCCTAATTGTTTCCTTCCCAAACAACTTTAAAAGGTTAAACTAAAATAAAAATACCGACCACTCTAATCTTCCTATAATTATTCAATTTAACATCATCCCATGCTATTCCTATATTCTGACATGATTTATCTACAGGGAATATCAATATCATAAGATCATAATTTTGTACTCAACATGTTGGTCCGTTGTCCATCGTCCGTCACTCGAGCCCCGAGGAGGGCTGCCTTGTAGGTCTTAACCCATCCTGCTGAAGTGGGAGATCGCTGGTTCAAGACGTTCCATGATGCTCCTGGAATAATCCATAGCGTTGGGGTTTGACCACTGAAATGACACTGTTTACACTTTTTTTTACAAAACTTCCTCCACTCGCGTTACAGGCAAATTTTTCCCTTTTATTGGTATGATTGCGATCTTTTGCGGAATGAAAGTTGCATATTTATTAATTTGATGCCGGACGCAGCTATACTACCTCAGTCCGACAAAGAGAGTACAGAAATCACGGTTCCGTCACTGCAATAGTTTATTAAACTGAATTAACGTGACATTGGGTTCCTATATTTATTTCAAAACCCTGTCTCGTACGTCTGTTTCTCTGTACTTCTACAATTACGCCGTCATTCAGCACGATAACTTGGTACTTGTTTTCTGTTTATATCATATTACACGGAATTTCGTGCTACCTTTTTTTATATGTCTACCTTCACAAAATTCAAATTATTCCTCACACACCACGGACTCTCTTTACCACGGGAGATGAATTGAAGAATTGTTTTCTCCGTCCGAGATTCGGCACATCACGGCGTCACAGTTTCGCGATGCGAACATACGACGTAATTCACGTAATTTTGTGGCGCGTTGCGAACAACCTGTAATTCATACAGCACTATCGCTCAGTTAAGTTCTCTACCGACAATTCGTATGAGAGATTATACATATTTGCACTCCCGTTTATATCAACATTTCTATACAAAGAAAAGGAAAGCCCGACCACAAATCGGCCGTGTGGTCACCTCGTAGACTCCTCAAAGACTGGCCTCCACCCTCATATGTGCAGGCAAATATAAAGGCTCTCTAGGGTGGGGAATGCTTCGGAGACATCTTCCTCCTACACATTTTAGTTTTCCAGATCCACAAGGCTTACGAATCCCAGCGGTGCGGCAATTTGTGTGGCCAACTACTCCGAAATACACGCTGTTATGCGGAACTCGGGATGATCGGTGGATTTGTCGTAATTAATTCCAATACCATCGGGGTGGGGGTAGTATTCGCTAAGAGTATTTGGCGACCCTGTAGGCGTGGGGACGCCGAGGAAATTACGTAACCATTTGAAGATGCATATTCGTAGGTGAGATTATTCTACCTTGATTTTTAATTTTTCCATTCATCCAATAATCCTCTTATTACTCTGCCGTATGTTTTCTGGTTAGTTTAGCCTTTATTGAGCAGAAAATACCCCTGAAATCGCCCCATCGCTTTGGCATCGCCGGACGTTGGCTTTTGTTTTCAATATGGAGTCAGCAAAATTGTATTCTTCTTCCCCTTTTTCCATGATACGCGCGCAGTTCGGGAGTTTTTCTAAGCCACCCCCTGGGAGATCTAGGCGCCTCTCTGTCGCGAAGTGTTATGCAATATGACGCTACTGCCAGCATCCAAACAAAGGAAGCTACAAGCCTACTAATTCCTTAAATATATGATTCTGAATAATTATTCATGTGACTATACGGTCACATCTGCCCCTCCATTGGTTTCAAGAAATTTGGAACGGAGTTACGAATTTCTTGGTTTAAAATCTTGCTTTAAGGAACGTCTCCTCTGACAGTACTTAATCTTTGAGACTCAAATTTCAGCCAGGCATTTTCTCTTTCGAGAAGGAAACATATCCGTCCCAAGGCTTCACGCTTCTGATACAATCCTAGGCATTCTTCACAACACTGGTCATCTTGGTTCTCCTGCTCGACCGTTGACATCACGTGGACCATTGCATCCTCTTGAACGTCCTCTTCCTCGTCCAATGGATCCTCATCTTCTTCTCTCTCCAGATCCTCTTCCTCTTCTTCGGCGTTCTCATCCACCTGATTTGCGTCTATTCTGCCGCTTCCTGGAGGATGGTATACTTTCAAATTTGCGGCGTTGTATACTGTCTCAGTTGTGCCGTCCATACTCTGGACCTTGTACGAGTTATTATCGAGATTTTCGATGACCCTATACGGCCCAATGTATAGCTCCGCAAATTTGTGATAGATTTTATTTGCGGGATCGGAGATCGCTGGTCGTTTAACAAGGACGAGTTCACCAACTCGTAGCGGCCGATGGTACCTTTTCCCACGCAGACGTCGTAATCTCTTTTCCGCCTGTTCCTTCAAGTATTCTGCCGTCGTTTGGATGCAGAGTTCCGCGGATAAGCGGGGGTCTTGGGGACATTGGATCACGTTCACCCAGGGTCTCTTGGGCACTTCATCGAAATGAACGACGCTTGGGATCATCCCAGTTGATTCGTGGACTGTCCCATTAACACACTCCTCAATGATAGGGAGGACGTCCACCCATCGCCAATGTTGACGGGAACAGTAGATTCGGCAGAATTTGCCTATTTCCCGCATGATCCGCTCAGCTGGATTGGATTCGGGATGGCGAATCGAACTCAAATGATGCTTCACCCCTAGCCGTTCAATATCCCTTTTAAAAGCTCCGGAGGTAAATTGGGAACCGTGGTCTGTTAAAATATACTCCGGTTTACCCATCCTCGGAATGATTTTATTCTTTATCTGATTTATGACAGCTCTGGTATTTGCTTTTTGTACAGGGCAAAGTTGGATGAACTTCGAAAAAACATCGACGCACACCAAAATATGCTGCATTCCGCGTCGTGCCTTGGGCAAAGGACCATAAAAATCTAGCGCGAAAAGCTCTTTGGGCTCCTTCGGCAACAAAGGTCGTGGCAGTTGTTTCAGCAAAACGGTGTTGTGTTTCACCCGCTGGCATATATCGCATGTCATCAATACACGGCGGACAATCTTCCTCAAATTTGGCCAAATGAAGGTTTCCTTTAACGTAGATACAACCTTGTCGATCCCGGCGTGACCAATGGCTCGGTGGGCCAACCAGATTAAGTCTTCATGTAATACGGGCGGCACTACAATCCTGTATCGAGTGTGGTTATCATCGACAAATTTGTGTAGAATCCCATTGAAGTAATTGTATCGTTCTGCCCTCTTCTCTATTTCTGAGTACTCGGCGGTACCTGGTTGTATCTTCCGCTTGAAGAACTTGATCAATTTCCCTGTTTCCGGATCTCTTTCTTGCTCCTCCCCTATAGTCCTCAACTTCTCTAGCGTGGCCTGGTCTTCATCTTCTAGTTGGATGTGGAAAATGGAAGTTTCGCTGGGGTCCGGGTTTCGACTCAATGCATCTGCGATAATGTTGTTTTTCCCAGCACAATGCTCTACTGTTAAGTCATACTGCTGGACGAAAAGACACCAACGATTGACCCTTTCGCTCGTCATTGTCGACTTGAGCATGAACGTTAACGCCTTATGGTCCGTCCGTAAGACAATGGGGAAACCGTAGATATACTTTCGCCAATGACCTAGGGCTGTGACGATGGCCAACATCTCGAGTTCAGTCACTGTGTATTTGAGCTCGTGAGTTCTCAATTTTCGGCTCATAAATGCCAGATATGTGATCTTTGGTCGTGCCTCCGGGTCTTCTTGGTACAACACGGCACCGACCCCAATTTTCGATGCGTCCGTTTGCACGATGAATTTCTTTGAGTAATCTGGGTAACCTAATTTGACGCTGTTGGCGAGGAGTTCCTTCGTCTTATCGAAAGCAGCTTCGCATTCCTCGTTCCACTTCCAACGGTTATTTTTCTTTAGCAAATTTTGTAGGGGTGCTACGACTTCGGTATACCCAGGACAATGATCAGAAAAGAAGTTACAGATCCCTAGAAATTGCCGAACATGCTTGACCCTAGTTGGTCTTGGAAAGTTTTGGATTGCTTGAATTTTTACGGGGTTTGGGATCACGCCATCGGCATCAATCACGTGTCCCAAAAATAAAATACTCCTTTGACAAAACTGTGACTTTGACAGGTTGACTTTAAAGTTGTTTCGATCCAGATCGAGCAAGAGTTTCCTGATCTTCTCGAGATGATCCTCGACTGTCTCAGACGCCACCAGAATGTCATCAATGTACCTTACAGTGAATGCTTTTACCTCGTCGCTAAGATTTCGATCGAGAGCTCGGATAAGAGCGGAACCCGCGTTCATAATGCCGAACGGAAGCCGGTTGAAGACGTACGTCGTTTGGTCAAACATAAACCCAGTCAAAATTTTGGTCTTCGGGTCTAACTCTACGTGATGAAAAGAGGAAGTTAAGTCGACCCCAGAAAACAATTTCATATGCCGAAATTTCTTCAGGATGTCCTTGATACAGGGGGCTTGATCATACTCGGGGACTAAGCGCTTATTAATGGCCCTCGCGTCAAGGCAAACGCGAAGGGACCCATTCGCTTTCTCCACGATTACGAGTGGGTTCAGAAAAGGTGTTGGTGACTTCATAATCAAACCACTAGCCTCCATCTCGCTAATTATTTGACTGACTTTGTCATGATACTTTTCTGGTACCGGATACGGGCGTTGCTTAAATGGTTCCCAACTGTTTACTACCAAGGTATACTGGAAATTTGGGATCTTCCCCGGTCTTGAACCGAAAACTTCTTTGCATTGCTCTAAAATTTTGAGTAATTGATCCTTCTCATTTTCCCCAATTTTGGCTTCATGAATTTTTCCTTGAATGGTTGAATCCAACGATGGTTCCTCTTCTGTTTCCAATGCGGCGATTGTCATTCCAGATTCCTCAAAAACTTTGTGGCACATTCCGTCCAATCCTATCCAGTTTTCCTCTCCCTCCGTGTTTCCTGAACAGAGCTGCGTCATCCAAATCCTTTCCTCGGTTTCTAAGTCTTCACAATCATTTAACTTTATCTCAGTTTGGGCCGAATCCAACTTTAAACAAATTTCGTTTGTTTCCATATTGATATGGGCTTTATATTCCCTTAGGAAATCTGAACCGATGATAACATTATATTCCATTTTGGACAAAACAATGAACGGGTGGGAAATAATATCCTTCCCAATCTCCAGATCCAAATACGCTTGACTATTGCAGATCGTGGTCCTGTCAGGGATTACCCCACGAACTTTGACATTTGATATTGGGATAACCGGGATTTCATTCTTGGATTGAAGTTCTTGTAATAGTATTCTAGAAACGACGCTCACGCTGGCTCCCGTATCCACAAGACAACGAACTCGGACCCCATGAACTCTGATATAAATCACAGGCAATTCCCTCACGACCTTGATGTCGGTTTGAAACTTATCTTCCAATAACTCATCAGATTGTACAACCCACGTGTCGATCGTGATCACTATCCCTGACAATGTTTGAGGGTCGATAGCCTTCGAAAATTCGGCTATCTCCTCATCTAGTACTTCGGCTTTTTTTTTAGACGATCTCCCTCAGCTGCCTCATATTCTGGCGCACGGGGATCTAATCTACTTTGACTTGCATTGTGTTGTTGCAATGCAAGGCTTTCAGCCCCTTTACATTCGGTCGTCTGAGTTAATCGCCTAATGGGCTGCTCCCATATGTCCTTAACATTTTTTGATGCATTTAGCTCCCGGACGTACTGTTGTGACTCCCTTTTTCTGTCCTGAAGGTCGCCCTGGTAGTATTCCCTACGCTGTTGGGAATTTCCGTCATTGCGCGGTTGCCATTTTGGATATGGTCGACGCTCTCTATTATTACCATTTTGCTTATAAGCCGGTCTATCATATTTACGTCTGGACTCTTCCCATGGTCGAGACCTCCACCTCGCATCTCTTGGGTTTCGGTTCCCAACGTACAGCTCCCGTGTACTTGTTCCCTGATCTTTCTGGCTGGTTGGATTAGCACTCCCTTGGCAATCCAAAACGTTGACCATCTCTGTCTGCCTAGTTCGTATATGCTGCCCACTGGACGTTTGGTCAAGGTGCCGCAACACCTGTTCCATTTCCACCGCCGTCTTTACGTTCGCGGCTATTAACATGCGTTGAACGTCGGCGGGAAATTGCTTACTAATGGCTGCCATTAGCTCAATTTCTGCCGGGGGATTGTCTAGTTCTCTCATCTTGACTAGCTGCCCAGTGAAGTACTCACAGAAGCGCGTTGGGCCAGTCATGGAGTACCGACGAGAGTACAACTCCAATCGCAACCCCTGTTGAGTCTGCATTCCCCAATACTTATCCAGAAATGCCCTTTTAAAGCTCTCATATCCATCAAAGCAGTACCGGAACGCTTGGAACCAAACGAGGGCCTGGTCTTCCAAAAACCTTTCCACAACCCTCAATTTTCGCTCTGGCGTTATCCGATTATCGGCCATATATCCGTCCATTTCGAGCAAAAATTTCTTTGGAGTCATGTTTCCCCCAGGTTTAAACCGTTTCGGCTTATCTTCCGCCATCTTCATCATATTGTAAATGGGTATTGGTTCAATGGGAATTGACGTCGAATTGTGCATTGGCGTTCCAGATAACTGTTCCTGACTGGTATTAATCCTAGCAAAAAGACCTGTTCCTTCCGGCTCCATCTTCATTTCGAAAGGGTTAACGGGGCTCGATTTTATCGGACTGAACTCCTTTCCCTTTCCGTGAAAATCCTCCCGTACTTTCAATTTTCCTACCTCTTCTCTCAACTCTTGGATGAGGTTTTCATGGGTATCTACCCTAATTTTCGCCTTCTGGATTTTATGGGACCAATCCTCGATTCTATCTGATATTTGGTCGTCCCTCTTATGAACCTCTTCTCGGATCGAAATTATTTCTTCGGTCGTTATTTCTTTGACTTTGGATACCTGCTTCTCTATTGACTCAGCAAATTCCTTACGCACCGCCACGGCTTGATGTTGCACATCACACAGTTTACTCTGAGCCTGACATATCTCCCCCTTAGTTGCTTCAATCTCCCTACTGGTAGTTTCCTGATATGCCACTGTCGCTCTAATGTGTTCCTCGAGTTGCTCCGCCATACTGATAGTTTGGGCCTCAATACAACCTACACGCTCAACCGCTGTGTTGATCATCTTGCCAAAAATGTCCTGTTTTTCCTCTACACCGTCTACTCGCGCTCCTAATTTCTCGGTAACCTTCTCACAACGTTCTCGATCGACTTTAAGTTGGTCAACTAGTTCGTTCTGACGTTCAGTCATTCGCTCGAACCGCTCCTCAAAGTCACCTAGCCGTTTATTGATCTCCTCTCTCCCTTCCTTGCATTCCTCCTGTACCTTATCTATCATTTCTTTAATGTTTCCCTGAATATCCTCACTCTTTTGATTCAGTTTTTCCGTAATACTTTCTCGAATGTCCTCACTAGTCTCATTTAGTTTCGCCTGCATGTCTTCGTTATTTTCACGCATCATTTCTTTCATACCCTGCATGTCTTTCTGAATGTCCTCGCTATTCTGATTAATTTTCGCCAAAATGCTTTCGCTATTAACGCGCATCATCTCCTGCATCCATTCTTTCATCTGTTCTAATTCCATTACGAACACAATTTTCATTAAATGAGCCCCCCTTTAGACTCGAACTTAGGACCTGGGTCAATTAACTCGAAACCAAGTTTTCTTCAAGGTTGTTTCCCCACTCAACTTCGAAAATTTCTACAATTTAATAGAATTAAGTCCAAAACGTAGCCACAAAAAAGGAAACGCTAACTCGAAGTTGCCTAACTTTTACACCCCTGTTGCACCGGGAGCATAATCAAAATTAAAGAATGTAGCCATAATACTTAACGATAAAATTTTGAATACATTAGCTATCCGAAATAAAATACCAACACAGGTGGTATATGCCAATAAATTAGGTCATCCTTCCAGCATTGAGGCAGATACACCTGATACAATGGGTAATATCGTCCCAAGACTTTCCGTCTGAAGCCTAATCTACTGCATCTTCAGAATCAGCTCAAAGGCCTGAGGTCACCTTGGCTACTCCACGGAGAATCTAACTCGTCACATGAATTAACACTCACTATTAGCAATGAGGCCTATTGCAAGTAGTACCTCCTGACTAATACCCATGAATATGGTTACCTGAAGGGTATCGATATTCGCTTTCCTCAGATTCGGGAAAATCATTCCATTGTTTCCCGGATTCAATAGAATCCTTTATTAATTTCTGGGTACGTCAATTGCTATGAATGACCGTCATGGTTATTGCCGTAGTGATAATAATAATAATAATAATAATAATAATAATAATAATAATAATAATGATAATAACCATGACATACGACAATCTTCGCCGTACACGTACAAATTAAATTTTACTGTCACTCGTCATTCATTTTCACCTATTGGTCCAATAATGTGCATCCAGTAATATGAACTAAATCAGTTCTTTATCATAATTGGTCATTCCTACAAATTTTAATTCTGGCATTACCATGCCATGCGCCCATTTTTCAGAAAATAAAAAAAACCGAAAATGCCTACCGAAAAAACCGAAAAATCCTACTGGAAATGCCGAAAATGCCAACACGAAGGGCGCCATATGGGACCTTTCCCACCATCCCCCATAGCTCATGGTACCATGTGCCAACAAAGAGGTGACCCTGTCGGGTCATGAACACATGGCACCACGCTCCACGGAAGGCGATGGTCAAGGGACCTTTTTCGGCCTGTGACGATTCCCTCTCATTGGGATTGAATAAGTAATCCACTCACATGAGAGGTCAACGCCCTGCGGCCTAGCAAGGTCAACTGCTAACTCTCCCGTTCCTAAGATCTGAACCCCGGCTACTCAGAGTCGCAGACCGTCCGCGGCGATAAAAATAAACTATCTTACAACTAACTTAAAGGCATAACATGAACGGAAGAGGTTCTGGATGCTAATTATCGGCAAAAATTAGGCACGAATAAATTTTCTGATTATTTAATTCACTCCCGTTGAACATATTTGCAATCTATAACCTTGAACTTCAACGTTAAATTACATCATAGAATTTTAATACCAACCACGGACAACCTTGTCCGGGCTGCCACCCAAGTGAAGTTTTTATCCCCATCATTATAAGATTCATAATGTGGTCTATTGACATACACTGTTGAAATTTATAACACAAAAAACAATCACCTATTCGGATTAAGCACATGGGTGTTCACATTTAACTTCAAACAACTCGGAGAAATTTGAGTTGCGTTTATTACGCTCTTGGTTGATCAACTTGGTTTCGAGTTTGCGGACACGATTATTTTACCTGCTGAGTACGGTAAACACTATTATAATGAACCAAACTTTTTACAAAATTTTATAAGGAAACTATGATGTTACGGATATAAATATTCCCGGGATTAATTCCCAAATTACATATTTACAACACAGCAAGTTACACTAATTTACTCTAAGATTAGAGTGGCCACCTACATCGAACATAACACGAGAAATATAATATTTAAAGACATTAAAAAAAATCATAAAATGATAAACGACTTCACGGCGTCGCAACCTCTCGCAAAAACATGAAATGCACATAATTCTTGTTACTGCTAATCACCTCATTTGAGGACTAACTATACACATTCTAGGGCCTGAACCCTCCACTCAAACGAACTACCAAAGGATTTTTCACGAAGCCTCAATTAAACAAATCAATTAGCATCAAAACAACATCCTATTTACACTATTATCACACCTGGAAGAGAAAACACAAATATAACATTTTCCATACATGGTAACTGCATCTGGATTACCATTAGCCGTCGTTTGTGTGACTGACTCCCTTTTGTCATGTCCGAGGTACGAACGGGAGACCAACAGGTCTCTCGAGTCGGGGAACCTGAAAAATCAAGACCCTATCTATCGCTTCTCCATGTGTATGAACTAAGTGTTACTGCATTCATTCTTTCTTAGCCGTATTAGATTGTGGTAATCGATTAACAAAAAAAAAAAAAAAAAAAAAAAAACCTTTACTAGCAGAGCGAAAAGGGATTGAGGAAATACACTTCCTTGAGACGGACGGCCATACATTTGCCTTTTCAGCAGTTCTGGTTTGACCCGTCAAGCGAGCTCGACCCTCCCGGGGATGGCTGCCATAAATTCCCTTGTCAACCGCCCTCATGCCGGCCACATACTTCTTTCTTTAAAAACCCAACATTAGTGCGTTTACAAAAGCCTATTCAGTGGGCCAATTTATTCACGCGAACAAAATAACACATACAAACAGGTGCATAGAATTATGCTCAAACCCGCTCAGGTATTCTTCATCAGACCAATCTCTCAACTTTTGGGCCGTTACATGATTTTACTCTCTCTCTCTCTCTCATAGGAGTCCGGAGTTCCATCCTCGTGCCTCCCATAGTAAAACTACCACAATCCACGGGCTAGCAAACTAGAGTTTAATAACCTCACAGAATTTACTAATAACAAATAGCCATAATACTCACAATAATGATAATAATAATAATAATAATAATAATAATAATAATAATAATAACAATACGGACTATGTACCTGACATGAAGTTATAATTCTTTAATAGATCGGCATAAGATTATCCGACCAAACTGATTAATTTAAATGAAATCAAATGGACTACCAAAAAGGTATTTAAGCAATCACACAAAAAAAATATTTTCTTTAACGGGGCACTAGCTATAGTTGGTAGGGTGGACATTTGTACCTCGGTGCCATGACTCTTCACACACATATTGGACAGCAACGCCTTACATTATCATGCATAAAATCCAACTACTTTACATTAAAACGAGTACTTCATCTATCCAACTTTATCTGGTTCACAGGATATATGGCAATGATTCTTACGTCATCTTAACCTGTCTTCTTCCACATATCTCTCCCAGAATGAAGGCTCCTTTGTTACCTCAACGAAATTAATTAACCTTTTCCCCCCGTCTCCTCTGACAGTACTCATAAAACAAGGATATAATCATGCTCGTGCAATACAGACAACTAGATGGGAAATTCATACTCTATTCCTAATTGTTTCCTTCCCAAACAACTTTAAAAGGTTAAACTAAAATAAAAATACCGACCACTCTAATCTTCCTATAATTATTCAATTTAACATCATCCCATGCTATTCCTATATTCTGACATGATTTATCTACAGGGAATATCAATATCATAAGATCATAATTTTGTACTCAACATGTTGGTCCGTTGTCCATCGTCCGTCACTCGAGCCCCGAGGAGGGCTGCCTTGTAGGTCTTAACCCATCCTGCTGAAGTGGGAGATCGCTGGTTCAAGACGTTCCATGATGCTCCTGGAATAATCCATAGCGTTGGGGTTTGACCACTGAAATGACACTGTTTACACTTTTTTTTACAAAACTTCCTCCACTCGCGTTACAGGCAAATTTTTCCCTTTTATTGGTATGATTGCGATCTTTTGCGGAATGAAAGTTGCATATTTATTAATTTGATGCCGGACGCAGCTATACTACCTCAGTCCGACAAAGAGAGTACAGAAATCACGGTTCCGTCACTGCAATAGTTTATTAAACTGAATTAACGTGACATTGGGTTCCTATATTTATTTCAAAACCCTGTCTCGTACGTCTGTTTCTCTGTACTTCTACAATTACGCCGTCATTCAGCACGATAACTTGGTACTTGTTTTCTGTTTATATCATATTACACGGAATTTCGTGCTACCTTTTTTTATATGTCTACCTTCACAAAATTCAAATTATTCCTCACACACCACGGACTCTCTTTACCACGGGAGATGAATTGAAGAATTGTTTTCTCCGTCCGAGATTCGGCACATCACGGCGTCACAGTTTCGCGATGCGAACATACGACGTAATTCACGTAATTTTGTGGCGCGTTGCGAACAACCTGTAATTCATACAGCACTATCGCTCAGTTAAGTTCTCTACCGACAATTCGTATGAGAGATTATACATATTTGCACTCCCGTTTATATCAACATTTCTATACAAAGAAAAGGAAAGCCCGACCACAAATCGGCCGTGTGGTCACCTCGTAGACTCCTCAAAGACTGGCCTCCACCCTCATATGTGCAGGCAAATATAAAGGCTCTCTAGGGTGGGGAATGCTTCGGAGACATCTTCCTCCTACACATTTTAGTTTTCCAGATCCACAAGGCTTACGAATCCCAGCGGTGCGGCAATTTGTGTGGCCAACTACTCCGAAATACACGCTGTTATGCGGAACTCGGGATGATCGGTGGATTTGTCGTAATTAATTCCAATACCATCGGGGTGGGGGTAGTATTCGCTAAGAGTATTTGGCGACCCTGTAGGCGTGGGGACGCCGAGGAAATTACGTAACCATTTGAAGATGCATATTCGTAGGTGAGATTATTCTACCTTGATTTTTAATTTTTCCATTCATCCAATAATCCTCTTATTACTCTGCCGTATGTTTTCTGGTTAGTTTAGCCTTTATTGAGCAGAAAATACCCCTGAAATCGCCCCATCGCTTTGGCATCGCCGGACGTTGGCTTTTGTTTTCAATATGGAGTCAGCAAAATTGTATTCTTCTTCCCCTTTTTCCATGATACGCGCGCAGTTCGGGAGTTTTTCTAAGCCACCCCCTGGGAGATCTAGGCGCCTCTCTGTCGCGAAGTGTTATGCAATATGACGCTACTGCCAGCATCCAAACAAAGGAAGCTACAAGCCTACTAATTCCTTAAATATATGATTCTGAATAATTATTCATGTGACTATACGGTCACAGTACAATTTAAATAAGGTGGTTGCTGACGTAGAATATAAATGCAAACGTTGATACGTTGAGTGAATATCGATGACCTTCTTCTGATAACACCTATCTGAGAATGCACTTCCTATGCAGTAATTTTCTTAAAACTGTTCACGCTTCCCAGCCATATATGGGTATGCAATCTACCAGAACAATTTTCGTTGCGTCCCTTTTTTCTCTACACACGTGTAAATCGTTGAAATCGTACAAGTTAAAAACAAAAAATCTATAGCATTCAAAGTAGAAACCGGCGTAGTTCAGAGTTCCGTCATAGGGCATTTTCTCTTCCTCGTGTATATAAATGATAACGTAAGTAATTTACCCCATAGGTCAGCACTCTATTCAGATGATATCGCTGTCATAACAAGTGATAAGGACTTAACAAATGTGGAAAATAAAAGGTTAGAGATGCTACAGAAATCATCCAATTAGTTGCAGGTTGATAAACTATTTTTGAATAGTAACAAGACGGAACCTCTGTGGTGTAGTGGTTAGCGTGATTAGCTGCCACCCCCAGAGGCCCGGGTTCGATTCCCGGTATGAGGGCTGGAACGGGGTCCACTCAGCCTCGGGAGGTCAACTGAGTAGAGGTGGGTTCGATTCCCACCTCAGCCATCCTGGAAGTGGTTTTCCGTGGTTTCCCACTTCTCCTCCAGGCGAATGCCGGGATGGTACCTAACATAAGGCCACGGCCGCTTCCTTCCCTCTTCCTTGCCTATCCCTTCCAACCTTCCCATCCCTCCACAAGGCCCCTGTTCAGCATAGAAGGTGAGGCCGCCTGGGCGAGGTCCTGGTCATTCTCCCCAGTTGTATCCCCGACCAAGAGTCTGAAGCTCCAGGACACTGCCCTTGAGGCGGTAGAGGTGAGATCCCTCGCTGTGCCCGAGGGAAAAGCCGACCCTGGAGGGTAAACAGATGATGATGATGATGAACAAGACGGAAGTTACCCATATTTATTTTCACTTAATTAAATGAACTTTTAGTTCTGTCAAGTTATTGGGAATACACTTGGATTCTAAGTTAACCTGGTATACTCACAAAAGTTACGTAAAAGACTGTCTAGAGCAGGCCTTTGCAACTCGAGCACTTAGTGCTGGGGCGCACCAGAGCTGCACTCAGCAGCACTGTTCCCCTCCTTCCTCACCTAACCCACGCAGTGGTCGGTGCATGTGTGCGTAAGAGACAGTACATTCATTCTCATTCTCTCTCTGTGTGTGTGTTATTCTCAGGGGAATCTATTCGATAGAACAGACAGTGGAGCAGTTGGTTTCACCTTCGTTAAAAATGTCGTTTAATCCTTCATGGGTGGATTCATATTTTGTTCTCAATACTGACGGGAAAGCTCACTGTTTAATTTGCCATGTCATTTTAAGCGTAAGGTCTTCAACCGTGTGACGACACTACCACAATAAACATGTTTTCACCTATGATGACATTGTTGGCGCAGCAAGAACCGAACAAATTGCTAAGTTAAAATCGGAATTGTCAAGTTCTTCAGAGATACGTCACAACTTACGCATTAGGAATTTATTGTTTTACGTGCAATTTAGGAGATTTGTTTTCGTTTTTGGTTTTGTATTATTAAGAACTGTTTAGAATTAGACTTAGATGTGCTGCTAAGAAAACACACCAGGCGAGTTGGCGACGCGGTTAGGGGCGCTCAGCTGTGAGCTTGCACTCGGGAGATAGTGGGTTCGAACCCCACTGTCGGCAGTGCTGAAGATGGTTTTCCGTGGTTTCCCATTTTCAAACCAAGAAAATCCTGGGGCTGTTCATTAAATAAGGCCACGGCCACTTCCTTCCCATTCCTAGCCTTTTCCTATCCCATCATCGCCATAGGAACTGTTGCAAAAAATAACCACAAAGATTTTAATTATTTTATCTCCCTGTCCCATAGATACTTGAACCCAACACTTTAGAAGGTGCAGTTCGAGCACGTTATGGGCTATTGTTGCTCTGACAATTGCAAAAAACAAACCAGATGTTTTCAATTCTGAATTTAAATAAAAGGAGAACTAGGACTTCTCTGTCTGATGCGGACTTAGAGGCTGTACTTAGAATTTCTACTGCCAAATCGATTGTACCCATTATTGGTAAATTAGTTGCCGCAAAACGATGTCAGCAATCGACTTAAACGCTAAATGTAGATTAAGGCAAGTGCAAAGTATGTACAGAATAAATTGTGTGTTTATGTGTTCACAGAACTGTCATAAATAATATTTTCATAAGCTGCGCGCTGACTTGACGACCTGTGGTTCTGCCTCTGCCACTTCCCCTCCTTCCCCCTCCACCACAACGGTGCTATAGCACAGCACCGGGGCTGGCCGGGGCCGACCGGGGCCGTGGGAGCACCTCAGTTGGAATCGCTTGGTCTAGAGGGATATTTTTACTTCGAAGGCTGAGTCATTTTATAGTAATCAGATGTGTGCATAAATATGCTTTTTTCTATTCAAATTTGTCATACGGTACCATATTATGTGGAAATTCGACAGACGCACAAGATGTGTTTGAGTAACAAAAGAAGGCAGTAAGATGTATAAAAGGAAAGGCCATGCAGGGCTATGTTTCAAGAACTTACCAGTATGACTCTCCCATCACTATACATATTTCCTTGCATTCTTAATTTCAAACTAGGACTGATGGTCTGACATCTCGTAGAAATATTCACTCATATGATTCACGAAGAAGGAATGATTCAGATTTACCACACGTTATATTGATAAATACAATAAAATTATAAATATAATGAGAATAAATTGTTCAATAACCTGCCAACTCAATGGAAAGATATGTCCTTAAGTAACTTCAAAACCTATCTCAAAAATGGTTGTTATTAAACAGTTTTTACTCACTATCAGAATATGAAGAAAACGTAACGCTATTGTCAAGCGGCGAATATGAAAGCACCTTCCTAATAGGTAGCTAACGCTGGTAGTTTTGATCAGCTCCAAAGAGTATTATTCAATAGACAAATATAGCCCAAAGTGTCATGATAAGCTTTCATTTTACTTCACATATCCGCCGCTTGACAATGGTGTTACCTTTTCTTCATATTCTGATGAAAATGAAAATCCACAGCCTGTTTCCAGTCTTTCGACCGGGTCAGGAATGGGATGAATGAAGCCCCCATCTAGCGGCGAGGACAGGAATTGTGCCGGCTGCCGAAACCTGTCGCACTCCACTAGGGCAAAAATTAATAACTGACAGATGAAATGAAATGATATTGTAGAATGTTGCTGGAATGAAAGATGAAAGGGAAAACCGGAGTATCCGGAGAAAAACCTGCCCCGCCTCCGCTTTATCCAGCACAAATCTCGCATGGAGTTACCGGGATTTGAACCAGCATGCGAGGCCGGCGCGCTGCTGCCTGAGCCACGGAGGCTTCTTCACATTCTGATAGTGAATAAGAACTGTTTAGTAACAGCCAAATTTTTAGATATGTTTTGGAGTTTCTTAACGGCATATCTTTCCATTGGGTAGGCAGCTTATTGAACAATTGAACCCCACTATATCTATAATTTTTGTGTGTCTTCTTCAATCTATATGAAGTGCTCTGTTTAGAGGCATTTTGATGTAATTATCCAGGGTGATCGTAAACTGCGTGAACTGAGTATAAGAGCAAAAGTTACGTGTATATCTCGCGCCATTGTCAATGTGTCAGCTGCTGAAGTTAGCCAATCAGATCACTTCATGGGCGAGACATGCCGAGAAATGAGCATCAGACACTAACACACCGTGGCTTTCAGCCAATGGTACCGTAGCGTGCTTGCTGTGGGCCGAGCCTATCAACAGGAAGGTCCTCGTTCAAGTCGCTCCCCTGGAGAAGTTTATTTCTTGTATTGGCGCTCTCAAGCTGGACGTAAGCCTCGTGAAGATTTAGCAACACCGCCTCGCAAAGCCTATCTGAAGTCTCCCGCGAAGTGATCTGACTTGGTAACTTCAGCAGCTGATAAAATGACAATGGTGCGGGATATCTAATTATTTTTTTCCAATTATTCATCAGTTTTGCCAACGGTCTAACGCTCATATCCCCGGCTCACGTTGTGTCTTACAACCCTGTATATTTTAACTGTATTCCGATGAGGCCTGCTAAGGACCACGTGCCAATTTCAATACCGTTATTCAAACTTTGTTGTTTTCTCTTTCGTTCTTTGCAATATTCTTTCATCCTTTCATTACGCTGTTTCTTTCTGTCCTCGGACCACTTCGCACCAGGCTTCTTGTTCAATCTTCCTTGGAATCCTTCCATACTACCCTCTTTCTAAAAATCTCTCTGTCCATAGTTTCTCCTTCTCTTATATTATTTCCTTCTAAATATTTCTTTACTTCTTGAATCCGGCTAGTTGTTGCTTTTTTTATCCGACAGGTACTTGAAAACCCTTTTTCTTAATCTGGAATCATCCATTCTGTAAATATGTCCAAAATATTGCAATCTCCTTTTTCTTATGGTTTCTTTTTTTTTCTACGTCCCTGTATATTTCATCATTAGATCTTAATTTCCATACCTCTGTCTTTTTCACAGAACCTAAGATGTTTCTCATAACTCGCCTTTATAGTAGGCCTACCTCAAGTTTATCTAATCTACAGTTCAGTACCAGGAATTCACTTGCACACAGGCATTCCGGTTCCACCACTGTAACGCAGTGCCTTATTTTAAGATGTTTAGATAGACTCGTTTTGTTATAAAAATTCTTTGTGATACCATATGCTCTTTCCATCGTGCACCCTTTCTTCTACTGCAGATTTGTCTAAACCATTTTCTTGAATTATTTCTCCCACACATTTGAATTTCATTACTCTTTCCACTGGACCAATATCTGTCGCCAAAAACTTTGGAGCATTCTTGATATTTGTAATGAGTTGTGTTTTTTTGTACGGAGATTCTCAAACCTGTCTTGTTGGCTATTTCTTTCAAGAGACTGATTTGTGTTGTTGCACTTATTAGGTTTTCTGATAATATAGCAAAATCGTCTGCAAATGCTAGGCAATTTATTTCAATGCTTTTGTTTTTCTCCCCAAAGTTACCGGCAAAATGTTGTGTTCTTTAAGCTCTGCATTCCAAATTCTTACAATTTTCTCTAGAACACAGTTGAATAGAGGGGGTTGACAATACGTCACCTTACCGTACC
Organism: Anabrus simplex; assembly: GCF_040414725.1. NCBI lineage: Eukaryota > Metazoa > Arthropoda > Insecta > Orthoptera > Tettigoniidae > Anabrus > Anabrus simplex. Next base: position 375,368,578 of record NC_090265.1, on the reverse strand, counting down.
CCTGTATTTATCTTAATAGGTTTTGATATCACACCCATACATTTCACCTTTGAAATTGTGTCAGTAAATGTTTCACGTATTAGGTTTGCCAATTTAGTTTTCACTCCAAATTCACGAATTGTTTTATCTATGGTTCCACTATCAACCGATTCAAAGGCCTTTTTAAAATCAACAAAAGTCATAACAATGTCTTCTGAATTCAATATCCTATGGCGAATTATGGATTTTAAGTTAAATATTTGTTCTGAACAAGATCTACCTTTTCGAAATCCAACTTGATACTCACCCAGTTCCTTGATTATTATTATTATTATTATTATTATTATTATTATTATTATTATTATTATTATTATTATGCCTTTGCTGGCGAGACGTAGTGTTTACAGTGCGTTATGTCTTATGGTATGTGCTAGAATAATTTTGTTACTTTCATTGATCTGTCTCAGTCTCATCCTTGGCTCTGACAATATGAAAGTGACTGAGGTATGAGTGATGCTAGTAATACCATACCTTATGCAGCCAGTCCCTGTTATATATGGTATGAAAATATCGCTCATAAGGTCGGTTGGTGGATGCATTTCAGTGGGCTTGGCCGACTGATATGAAATAACAACTTCCGGATCTGTGAGGAAAGCAACGGGAAACTACCTCACTCCTCATGTCCCTAGTATGCCTCTTCATTGACACCTAGGCTATCTATGACAGCTGTTAGGGAGCTGTAGAGGATCAAACCAGCCTTCGGGATGAATACCCAACATACGTTCATTGGCTACCTGACAAAGTTTGCTGATGTTTAAATTTTGCCTTGAGCGTTACCTACCGTTCTGTCGGGCGGGACCTTAGTATGTGTATCACTCACTAACCTGCTCGCCTGCCTGGGAGTCGGATGCACTTAGTGACGGCCTACTCGTCTGAGCTTTGCTAGCCATTCATACGGAGGCAAGTTAACTTATTTTTTTCTTTCTTATTCGTCTATCGTAATATTAATTTTCAGTTCATTCCTTTCGCTTTCAATCCTGGTAATTTCGAAGTAAGTAGTTGTTGGACGTCGAACTTAAATACATTTTGTTTGAAGGCAAGCTGTTTTAAATCTTGTCTACTGTAACTTGTGCTTGCTCGCCGGTAGCGTGGGGATTAACTTCCTGTTAAACTAAATATGGATTTAGGGTAATAGTGGACTGTCTAGGCTTGCGGACGACATAGCCATAGCATGCGAGACGGAAGATCATGAAAAGAAACAACTTAACAAGATGAAAAAGATAGCCAGGAGGGAAGGGCTCACGGATCGCCCACTCTGAACAACACCGGAGTTCGGAAAACACCAGAAGGCACCGTGCAACAGGAAGGAGCAGGAGCAGCGATGTGATACAACAGAGGGTGACAAAGTTGAGGACTACCTGCCTTGTGACCAGAGAAGAATCATGGGCAAAGCTCAGACACTGCAAGGCAACAGAGAGGAACGCAGTACTGTATGCAGCCGAGACGATGACATTAGGAAGACATTGGGCAGAGCAAGTGGAGAAAGGAGAAAGAAAAGCCCTGAGGAAGATAGTGGCACCATGAAGAGGAGGTGAAAGATGGGAACGAAGATCAAGGGACGCAATGAACCGGAACATGAGGACGATCTCTGAAGAAATACAGACTGAAAAGAGCAAGCTGGTCAGGATGGACATTGAGAGTATGGAAGACGAGAGGAAAGACGGGAACTAAGCGAGTTGTTGGACTGATATGTAGATCAAGGTGGAGTGGACAGAGAAAGGTACAGGAAGAGGATATTCGTCTGTCGGATGGAAACCTTAAGCCTTGAGCAGACCTCTTGGTGTTATTCGACAGTAGTCGATACCAGTTTTTCATCTTCTCTCCCTACCTAATATCATTCTTATCATTTCACACTCGCAAATACGAAGGCCAGCCGGAAAGTGGTACCCGTTTCCGCAATAAAGACACAGGAGTAAATATTAACAAATATACACATTTTCATTGGAAAGAGCATACATACACTACTTCTCCACATAATCTCCAAGCAAATTTAGGCATTTGTCATAACGTGGGACGAGTTTTTGTATTCCAGCGTCATAGTCCTCCGCCGCCAGCGTATTGAGATACGTAGTCACGGCTCGTTTAAGTTCTTCATCGCTGTCAAATCTTTTCCCGCCAGAAAGACTTAAAGCTTCGTAAAGAGATAAAAATCCGAAAGGGCCAAGTCCGGCCTACACGGGGGATGGTCGAAGGTTTCCCACTTGAATTGCTGCAAAAATTGTTGTGTTATCGCAGCTGCATGAGGCCTGGCATTGTCATGAAGGAGAATGACGCCTGTAGACAATAGACCTCGCCGTCGATTTTGTATTGCCCGCCGTAATTTCTTTAATGTTTCACAATACGCATGAGCATTAATTGTGTCTCAACGGGCCATAAAATCAATGAGCAGTACACCTCGGCGAACCCAGAAAACGGTTGCCTTGAGCTTCCTGGTGGACAGAACTGTCTTGAATATTTTTGGTTTGGTTGGTGAATGAGCATGAAGCCACACCATTGACTGTCGTTTACTCTCAGTTGATGCATAACAAACCCATGTTTTGTCCCCAGTAATGATGCGAGTCAGGAAAGAGTCTCCTTCATCGGAATAACGTCCCAGAAACGTCAGTGCTGCAGCAATACGCTTGGTTTTGTGCTCCTCTGTAAGCATGCGAGGGACCCACCTTGCACAGATTTTTGAATAATGCAGATGGTCTTTGATAATTTCATCAACAGTTGTTCGAGACACATTAGGAAAATGTTCACAGAGTTCATCAATTGTGACGCGCCGATCTTTCCTCACGCATTCGCCTACTGCGCTCAGCAGTTGGTCTGTAATGACAGATGGTCTCCCTGAACGCTCCTCGTCGTGTGTATTCCCCCTCCCCAGGTTGAAGTTGCGACACCAGCGCCGAACAGACGACTCGTCCATCACATTGTCTCCATACACCTCCGTTAACTGGCGATGAATATCACAAGGTCGAACGTTTCGTGCATTAAGAAATTTAATCACGGCCATCACTTCACAACTGGCGGGGTTCTCAATTTGTTTAAACATTTTAAAAGATCACAGACACAACACAGGCAATGCTAGCGTCACGCAACCTCGCACAGAGCAGGCAGACAAGCCACTGACGCGGTCTGACCTTGCCCAGCGGCTACCCGAGTCGTCAGCGCTTCATGCGGCGCTAACGGGTACTACTTTCCGGATGACTTAAGTGAGCCACGGTCGTCTCGATGAGTGCATAGTCACTGAATTGTCATCGAAGCGACCGTGCTTCGAATTCCAGCTAATGAAAATGGAACTATTCCCTTATTTCTTCAAAACATAATTGAAGATTTCTGGGGTAAATAATGACAACCCACATTTTGTAAGTCCTAAGATATAAATGAATGAATTTTTACGAAATATTTTACTGCTGAAATGTTGAATCTTTGAAACATCTTACTCAGTACAAAGGCATATGCAACCCTTCTTCAAATAACATCCTGAGAAAATTGCATACAGAAGCAGTATTATATGGGTAATTAGAGTATATTAAACCCTGAATGTGCCCATCAATTTGAGGGTTGTAATTGTTTACATGCAATATTGATAAACGTAGTAAACTGAGAATGCAAGAAAACATCTGTTTCTGAAGTTCTGGTTGAACTGCTTTGATTACCGCCCTAGATAAGGAAGAACAAACAGGAACTTCATGTTGGATATAACTGTTTAGCCCTTTATAGGGCAAAAGACTAGGGGTGTTAAAAATATATATTTTATAGTTAATTTGAACATGAAGTATACCGAGCTCGATAGCTGCAGTCGCTTAAGTGCGGCCAGTATCCAGTATTCGGGAGATAGTGGGTTCGAACCCCACTGTCGGCAGCCCTGAAGATGGTTTTCCGTGGTTTCTCATTTTCACACCAGGCAAATGCTGGGGCTGTACCTTAATTAAGGCCATGGCCGTTTCCTTCCCACTCCTAGCCACTTCCTGTCCCATCGTCGCCATAAGACCTATCTGTGTCCGTGCGACGTAAAGCAAATAGCACACACACAATAGCACGAACATGAAATATATGTATGACTAGGGATGTACAACTAGTTTATGGATTTACACCTTATTTAATAAAATATAGGGTGGGAAATTATTATCCCACTGGCCGTTCCAGATAGGTAATATTTGTGTGTGGGCAGTGGGATAATAATTTCCCACTTAAATTTGTTTATGATAATGTACTCATTAAGTATTCATTACTTTATTGACATCAATATAATACAATAACATAACATACTACATGGCCTATGGAATAAAAATGACAATGAAATCTCTCAAAACTAATTTAGTTTGGTTGTAGAATACTTTTAAAATACTGTCTGTGATTTGTGAAATGGTTCAAAGCATGATTTACGTAACGCAACGTTACATTTCATGTTATGGTACTGCGTTTCTCCTTCTGCTCGGTATTACACTATGCAAGGCGACGATATGTTTCTATTGGGTCAGGTAGATGGCTGCCGATATCTGATAATCTCACCGTATTTTCGATCGTTGCTTGTCCATCAGACCTGTTTCTCTTCCTTCTACGCCCGTTCGCTGGGGAATAACCAGGGCGTTTCTTGTTCGAAAATGACTGTATCAGTTCATTTACTAGTTGTGACCTAAACTTCAGGTGTGACGTACCTTTCGTCTTCTCTTTCATTTCCGCTTTGTACACTGTGTATGAGATGACAATCATACTGTCCAGGAAGTAATAAAAAATCTTGAGCCACCATCTTCTTGAGTTCTTGACCTGCCAATAAAAGATAACATTAACCTATAAGAAACTGTGTATAGGAATTCCAAACATAATAGGTTGTGTGGGTTGACCATTGTCTTTGCTTACCAGAGTACTGAACATGGTCTTCAGCGTCATTGTCTCCACCTTGCTCTGAGTTCACAGCTTGTTCTTCGGATATTTCATCCAGCCAGACTTCAATATTTGTTTCCATATTCTGAGCAGTATAATCAGCCTACAATTATTTCCAAAATAATAAAAAACAAACCCCATGGCACTAGAGCCCTTGGAGGGCCTTGGTCTGCCAAGCGGCCGCTGCACAGCTCGAAGGCCTGCAGATTACGAGGTATCGTGTGGTCAGCACGACGAATCCTCTCGGCCGTTATTCTTGACTTTCTGGACCGGGGCCGCTATCTCACCGTCAGATAGTTCCTCAATTCCAAAATAATACTGTATTAAAATATTATTATTATTATTGTTATTAGACTATTATTATTATTATTATTATTATTATTATTATTATTATTATTATTATTATTATTACCAAGCTACTATTAGAGGAAACATGCTTTGCCTATGTTTATGATTTGAAACCACTTATTAGCAGAACTAAATAGCACAATTACAGTTGCAGCAAATACGAAGAGACTTGCCGCAAGACACTATACGACACCTGTACGCCTCCATGCCCACTCGTAACACATTTTGTATCCAAGTTGAAGGTGGACACACAGGCCGGAGGGTACTGCTAGAGACTCCATCCAAGTGTTCAATTTTTCAGCAATAAACTATCTTATGTTCACATATCGTGATATCATTACATGCCCCAACGTTACAGTCGTCTATGCAAAGTTTAATGTGATTCCGATTACTCCATCTTCATGATGAGCAATTCGTTTTTGCAAATGAATGTACATCGGCCACCCGAGTTACGAATAAAACACTGTTTTATCATTCTAATTTATTTCAGGTTGACCCAATAAACGCGCACACACATGCATACACACAAACACTTCTCCTTAAAAATGAACTTCCACACACTAATTGCTGTCTATTTACAAGTTTCTGTTCTTTTCACAGAGCGGGTGGTCCGGCTCGTTGGTATTACCTGAAAGGGCTTTAATCCTATTCACAGACTCGCCTTACTTTCACTTCTTCAACCAGTCACCCCTGGCAGCAACTGTGAGCAGACAGCTAGGTTTCAACACACGACTACTAGCCACACAACACACGATTGACTGTGCCTTGGTTCGACTCCAGAGACGGCCCAGTTATTCACACAAACACAGATAACACGGGAACATCAACAGTTCAACCGTATTAAACAGCAGGACAATACTCTTCACAACAACGATCATTAACACTGTTCCAATTACACTCACGAGAGCTGCTCCAATCTCCGAAACTACGATGGTCCTCAGTCCGTAGAGGCTCAAACACACACCGTGCTCTTAGGCAGTACATAGTCTTTCGTTCCGCACGCTACTATACTCCGACTCCGGTGGGACAACGACGGCAGTCAACAGCCGTTAACAGCAGTCGACAGTCTTGGCGAGGTAAAAGAGAAATATTACACCATGATGACATCACAGTAGACAGGCACCAAAGTTGGCTTCGAGAGGTGAGCTAACGATTGGAACCCACCGAGTGTAACGGCCCAATTTCCCCTAAACGTCACTCAGTGAAAGAGGGGTCGAAATAAGCGAACACATGTTTCGGCTTATCCGTAGACAATCGATCGTTTCAGAGAAAATGACGGTCGAATTTTCCGACGTGCTTTACGTGCGTTTTTGAGCACAGTAAGCTCAACTGACGTGGTGGCGCAGTGGCTATCGCTGCGGCTCGACACTTTTGCGCCCTTGTTCAAATTCCGATTAATTGCGTGTTATTTTGTTTGCTTTTGTTCCATTTATCTTCTTATATCCATTGATGATTACTACAAGAATATTTCTTTTCAAGTTATTTGATGAAAGGGGGTTATGTTGATTGTAAAATTACAACAAAATAATATATAGTATTTTTCAGGGATTACAATGTTTTGTAAGTTCATTCTTAAATTAACACGAGGGCCCGGATGTTTATGCAGTAAAAATAGGTTAGAATGCAAACTTACTGTAGCGGGTAATAAGTAGGGTATACCCGCACGACGGTAATGGTATGAGGTTTGGATAAACATTAGGGGTTCGGCCCATTAGAACTCCTAGAATATATGTTAATCACACTACATTACGTTAGAGCAGGCTAGTCGATATTTCCTACTAAGAAAATTACTGTATTTAGTAAGAAAATTATTTAGTAGGAAATGTCGACTAGCCCGCTCTAATGCAGTGTTGTGGGAGTAACATAAATTCTAGGGGGTTCTAATGGGCGAACCCCTAATGTTTATGCAAACCTCACAGCAGTACCGTCGTGCAGGTAGACTCTACTTGTTACTCGCTTCAGTAAATTTGCAATCTAACCTATTACCGCATAAACATCCGGGCCCTAATTAACACTTAAAGGAGACGTCGTATGGTGCATTCCGTTGGATAATACTTATCATAGAAACATTCGAAACATAGAAATTTTGCAGACCACAAGCATCGTGCAAAGACAGGTTTGTTACATTTCTGGCTAAGAATGTCACTCGGGAAAGAAACATCGTTAACATTACTGAATATTTAACGTGTTTGCAAACCACCAATAACGGATCATTTTTCCAAAAACCGGCGCTTGCAATTGATTGTGAATCAATGTGTCGATTTTTATTGCGTCGCGTCTAGTCGTGATATCCCTTTTCTGTGCATTGAGTGTAGAATAATTGTTTTAAAATTCATTTACCAGACAGAACATTAATAGACGAAAAGGGACAACGATACTTCAGAATACACTGAACAAAACCATTCGTGTACTAAACATCAATGAACAAAATTAAATAAATGAAACAAACGAAAACATAATCGGTTTTGAACATGAGGCGCAAAAGCGCGTAGCCGGGGTGAAAGCCAGTGCGCTACCACGTTGGTTCAACTTGCTACGCGCTAATAAGCACGTAAAGATGTCGGAAACTTCGACCGCTATTTTATTTGAAACGGTCGAGTGTCTACGGATAAGCCGAAACATGTGTTCGCTTATTTCGACCTCTTCTTTCATCATCATCATCATCATCATCATCTGTTTACCCTCCAGGTTCGGTTTTTCCCTCGGACTTAGCGAGGGATCCCACCTCTACCGCCTCAAAGGCAGTGTCCTGGAGCTTCAGACTCTTCGTCGGGGATACAACTGGGGAGTATGACCAATACCTCGCCCAGGCGGCCTCACCTGCTATGCTGAACAGGGGCCTTGTGGAGGGATGGGGAGATTGGAAGGGATAGGCAAGGAAGAGGGAAGGAAGCGGCCGTGGCCTTAAGTTAGGTACCATCCCGGCTTTCGCCTGGAGGAGAAGTGGGAAACCACGGAAAACCACTTCCAGGATGGCTGAGGTGGGAATCGAACCCACCTGTACTCAGTTGACCTCCCGAGGCTAAGTGGACCCTGTTCCATCCCTCGTACAACTTTTCAAATTTCGTGACAGAGCCGGGAATCGAACCCGGGCCTCCGGGGGTGGCAGCTAATCACGCCAACCACTACACCACAGAGGCGGCGACCCCTTCTTTACCCAGCGAACTTTCTGGGAAATCGAGTTATTAAACTTGACGAGTTTAAGTAAGTTCCACTTCCAGAAAGGTGATCACAACATATTTGTTACTTGAGTGTTGATTCCATTAAAGAAAAAGTCATTGTAATGATGAAACATTTACGAAATAGTTTTGTTTATCAGCTCAGTGAGTAGAAATGTACCTTTTCATGTTGAGGAATCAAGTCCGTTCACAGTTAAAATTTTGAAACGAAGCTTCAAATTCTTATCTCCCCCAAAAGACTAAGGGGGATGAACCTTAAAATTTCAATAATGACCCACAGAAATGTTCCAATTTTAAAATATCTTGTCTCATCTTCTTACCTCATGGAGAACAATGATGGATCAGGGAGAACCTGCTCTCAAAATGAAAGTGCCACCACCTCGAGCTCCGACGCCCGATGCCAAACTGATTTATGCCGGGAAAGTTGTCCAATTTATTATGGTTGAGGGGAGGAAATATAAGGGGTGGTAAAAGGATCGAACACACTCGAATACTGTAGAGAAAAGCACTGAGCCTGATAGATGTCACGTCAGACCCGACGTTCAGTGGAGGGTCAGACATGTGAGAGAGCAGAGTGGAATGGAATAAACACAGCGTAGCGCGAAGCTATGTACTGTAGAAGGTCCTGTCCAATACGGGCAAGCGGATAACTGATGAGTAGAGTTATCACAGTGCCTTGAACATTAGATGCCATCCTATGTAAGGCCCTATTTTCATAGCCGTACGTATCAATTCAAAAGAAACCTGTCCGAAGGTCATGTGTCATAATAATAATAATAATAATAATAATAATAATAATAATAATAATAATAATAATAATAATAATAATAATAATAATAATAATAATAATAATAATAATAATAATAATAATAGTTATTATTATTATTCCATCTTACTGCTGTCACTTTTCCAATACTTACTGCCTCACACTTTCCTCTTTCACATTTCTGAAATGGAGCTTTTGATGGTAAGTTCATTTCTCTACTTAGTTTTCTCTCAGGGTCCCTGTTCCACCTAAGTATCGATTACACAGCTCCTCTAGTAGCCGGACAGAAGTAAACAAATTGTCAAAATACAATTTTGTCCCTTGAGGAACATGTGAATGCTCAATCAGGCCTGCAGTATATCGCCACCCTGATCCAGTCCAATATTATTATTATTATTATTATTATTATTATTATTATTATTATTATTATTATTATTATTATTATTAACGGTATTATTTATTTATTTATTTATTTATTTATTTATTTATTAATTCACTAATTTATTTATTTGCTTTTCGTCTTATGGCGACGATGGGATAGGAAAAGCCTAGGAGTGGGAAGGAAGTGGCCGTGGCCGTAATTAAGGTACCACGGAAAACCATCTTCAGGGCTGATGACAGTGGGGGTCGAACCCACTATCTCCCGAATGCAAGCTCACAGCTGCGCGTTTCTAACCGCACGGCCAAATCGCTCGGTATTCTTATTATTATTATTATTATTAGATTATTATTATTATTATTATTATTATTATTATTATTATTATTATTATTATTAGTATTATTATATTTACAGATTATTGAATTTTTTAAATACAAGTCAATTAAAATGAAGTGAAATCTGAAAAAAATGACATCTAATGACATATTTTACAATTTTGAAGTGTAGTATATTAAATTAATTTATTATCAAGTGGCCATATTAGAATATGAAAACTAATCACTTAGCAGACGCTCTTCATGATTGTGCAAAATGGGAGGAAATAAAGTATGGCATAACTGAGGCTGCTGAAGAAATGCTGAGAAGGAGACAGTTACAGCCGAGGAAGCCAAGGATGATTCATGAAATCGTAAACCTTATTCGTGAAAGGAATAAAGAGAGGTGAATTGAAAAAAAAAGAAAGGTACAAAGAAATTAGAAATCAGATCACTACAAACTGTCGCAAAGCAAAGGAGAACTGGATGAAGGAGACAAGTGAGGTTATAGGAAAGGACATAATCGGAAGACAAGTGGAGAAAGCATATTTCAATATCAGAACTCTACAACACAAACCAGAAACTAGAAGCTCTATAGGCAAACAAAAAATGGGAAACCTCCTATCTAACACCAAAGAAATTTGTGATAATTGGAAAGAATACATTGAACACTAGTACAAAGGAATTGATCCAAGTAACACAACCACCTACATTGAAAAAGAACACGATATAGACGAATGTAGAAAGGGTCCCTCAATCTCATCTTCAGGGTTTAATGCAGCACTACCCAGAATCCGGGAAAAGCAAGCACTCGGTCAGATAGCATTCCTACAGAACTTCCGAAACACTCGGGTGGCGATATGAAGCGTTTCTTTTTCAGCAGGTATCAGATTGCTATGGGAGTGGCATAGTCCCTGTGACTTCAGTAAAAGCAGAACTGTTGCAATACTGAAAAAGAGGAATGCCACGGACTGTTAAGATTATCGAACTATCACTCTCCTGTCTCATGCTTCAAAAATACTGCTCAACATCACCAAATGCAGAATTAAAGGAAATTTAGAACACTATACAGATAAGGGCCAGAGTGGATATCGATCAGGGAGGGGTACCAGGGAAGCAATTCCGACATTACGTTTAATTCTGGAAAGAAGATTTTAGAAGAATAGGAAAGTATACGTGACCTTCATTGACTTAGAGAAAGCTTTTGACCGAGTCGACTGGAAACAGCTTTCCTTGCCATGAAAAAGGCAGGAATTGATTGGAAAGATAGACGCCTCATACTCACTTTATACAGAATGCTGATTTTTAAATCAATGGGACAAAGAAAAATGCCAAAATAGGTAAAGGAGTTAGGCAAGGACGTCCACTCTCTTCTTATCACTTCAATATGTTCACCGAATAAGCCATCACAGCCATGAAACAACTGGGATCAAAAGTAATGGTAAACAAGTACATCCTATAACATTTGCTGATGATATTGCCATACTAGCAGAAACAGGTAAAGTATGCAGAGAATGATCAGCATACTAGCGAAATTCTTAGACAAATGGAACCTCAAAATTAAGGCAAGGGAAACAAAAACCATGACAATATGTAAATCCAAGAAAACACTATAACACACATCAAAATTGACCCCTAATAAAATTGAACAAGTGAATCAGTTTTACTACCTAGGAAACCTAATCACAAGTGATAGTCGGAGCATATCAGAAGTCACAAAAGGGATAGCAATACCAAAGAGAGCCTTCCAAGATAAGAAGCATCTGCTGGCCAACAAACATATAGAAGGTCTTTACAAAAACCTTTGTATAGAGCGTGCTTCTGTACGGTTCCGACAGCTGGACATTAGGAGAGAAGGAAAAGAAAAGACTAAGGACAATTGAAATGTGGGTCTGGAGAAGAATGCAGAGGATATGTTGGACTGAAATGAAGAGCAATACCGAAGTCCTGAGAAAGATAAGAGGAAAACGGAGTCTGGTAAGTGAAACTGAAAAACGGAAAATAAGATTTCTTGGTCAGATTCTGCGGCATGAGGAGTTCCTTCGCAACATCACTGAAGGAAGAATTGCAAGGAAAAGAGAAATAGGACGGCTCAGAGTGTCTTATTTCATGAACCTGCTTCAGAGAATGAACTGCAAGACTACGCCGAGTTGAAAAGACTGGCCTGAGGCGACAAGGCTTAGTCATTAGAATATGATGATGATGATGATGATGATGATGATGATGATGATGATGATGATGATGATGATATTGATAGAATTCTTGCTCCTCTCTCACACTTAAACGCATACAATATAAGTTCCATGGTATAGCAGAGCAGAAGTTTCAGACACAACAGTGCAAATATTTGTGCCAGAAGATCTATTATTCGTCGAAAATGAACGTCAAAACTGAAATTGTTTACATTATTCTGCGTTACAAATAGCTAGGTCCGCTTCTATGGTGTAGTGGTTAGTGTGATTAGTTGCCACCTCTGGAGCCTCGGCTTCGATTCTTGGCACTGCCTCGAAATTTGAAAAGTGTTACGAGGACTGGAACGAGGTCCACTCATCTTCAGGAGGTTAACTGAGTAGAGGGGTTTCGATTCCCGTCTCAGCCATCCTCGAATTGGATTTCCATTGTTTCCCACATCTTCTCCAAGCAAATGACGGGATGGTACTTAACTTAAGGTCACGGTCACTTCGTTCCCACTTCCTTGCTTAACCCTTCCATCTTCCAATCCCACGCAAGGCCCCTGCTCAGCATAGGAAGTGAGGCCGCCTACGAAAGGTACTGGTCCTCCCCCAGTTGTAACTCGGACCAGATGCCTCACGCTCCACGACACTGCCCTTGAGGCGGTAGAGGTGGGATCCCTTGATAAGCCCGGGGGAGAACCAAACCTGGACGATAAACTGAATAAATAAATAAATAAATAAATAAATAAATAAATAAATAAATAAATAAATAGCTAGAAATCAGCCTTCTAAAACGCAATTACTGGAAAACCTCTACAAATGATATTTTTACACCGTCCATCACAGGAACTGGCTGCATAAGCACAGTTCAGGCAGTTTCTAATTGTGCAAGCCAAAGAAACACGTCGATGAAAGTAAGATACTTGTTCTAGCACCTAGCAGAAAACGTAGTGCAATGTAAATGCAATATCACTTCTATCAGTCAGTGGGACAATACTTTCGTCGGTAACAAATCTACTCACTAACGTAATTGTTAGGCCTGATTCACTCCACTCCGGTTCTATATTCAGTAACAAAGCCTTGAACACTACTTCAGGGTTGGCTTAACGTCACACTACCTCAGATGGTAAGTTCTCTATCTCCATGGTGGAACAGTTAACGTTAATGGCTGCCGTCCTCGGGGAATCGGGTTCGATTTCCAGTACTGCTGGAAATTATCTTTGCTGATGGTTTAACGTCGCACCAACACATCGAAGGTTTTCTGCGATGTAAGAATGGGAAAGGGATAGGATTGAAAAGGTACCGGCCGTGACCTTAATTAAGGCCCAGCCCCAGCATTTGTCTGGCGTTAAAATGGGAAACCATGAAAAACCATTCGAACCCATCATTTCTCTCCCAGAAATGATTTTTTCTTGCAAGTTGCTTTACGTCGCACCGACAAAGATAGGTCTTATGGCGACGATGGGACAAGAAAGGGCTAGGAGTGGGAAGGAAGCGGCCGTGGCCTTAATTAAGGTACAGCCTCAGCATTTGCCTGGTGTGAAAATGGGAAACCACGGAAAACCATCTTCAGGCCTGCCGACAGTGGGGTTCGAAACCACTTTCTCCCGAATACTGGATGATGGCCGAACTTAAGCGACTGCAGCTATCGAGCTCGGTGACAGAAATGTAAGAATAGAGGGGGGTTGGTAGCTCTAGAAATTTTTCAGCTCCTTGGCAGTGCTCTTCGGTTCTGATGGTCCCGTTTTCGATTTCCTGCCGGATCATGGACTTAATCTTAAATGGCTCGGGGACTGGTTGTCTGTGCGTTTCCAGCATCCTTGCAACTCAAGAAACCACACATAACGACGCCCACCCTTGTCGGAGTGTCTGCCAGGCTAGGAATTGCTACACGAAATTATTGTCATGTTATTATTAAGTCATATAGGTTTCCGGCGAAGTCAATGTTCGTATTTTCTATTTTAGTGCTGCGTCATATATTCCCAGTGATACTTCAAACGAATAAATTAATGCTGCACATTGGGGGACTAGTGGAATAGCCTATATGAATAGGATTTATATTAATCCAGAAATCTACTGCATGGAGTGTAATCAGGCAAGAAAGCTAGAAGTTTAACATGACTCTTTACATTGTGATCACAGCTACAGGACTTTCAGTTTAATAATGTTTTTGTTTTTATGTCCAACTAACTACTCTTAATGATTTTAGGAGATGCCTATGTGCCGGAATTTTGTCCAGCAGAAGTTCTTTTACGTGCCAGTAAATCTTCCGACACCTTCAAATGCCATCGGGCCGATTCAGGATCGAACCTGCCAATTAGGGCTCAGAAGGCCAGCCCTCTGCCGCTTGAGCCACTCAGTCCTGTCAAAATATGAACAAAATTTGTCTATGTACTCATATGCGTCTCTAGGTTGCTTCTAGGAAGATTTCCATGCTCTTCTTTAAGGCAATGGTCATCAGTCATGTGGTGATGGTGTTTGTTGTTTTTTTTAAAGCGGAAATACAGTTTGAGGTTCACCCAAGTGACATTAAGAGGAAATCAGAGGAAGTAAGTCTGTTTATGACTGTATCGGACAAGAAAGGGAAGCATATTAAAGATATAAGATAACTGAAAGCCTCTCGAATCCAGTATCAAGAACTAGAGCTGAATGACAGATATTAGTTAGTAAAGACTAGCTGATGTGCCAGTGCTTCGCTACGGAATTCTCAGAAAGACTGTCTTTGTGGTTTTCCCAACTGAAGTCAACATAGTCATTACAATGGCGTCAGTAGGAATGTAGCAATACTCTATCAAGTAAAAAAACTGCACATTTTCTCTTTTAACGAACATTACTACGCTGCCGATCTAACAGTCCAAAATTCTAGTGCTTAGATGACCAGTCTGCAGACACCCGCGAACATTCCTCTGTCATTATTCCGTTAAATGTGCACACTGCACTAACATTGCCTCAGAGTAAGGATTTAATAGCTGTAATGCTATGATGAACCAGTGTGTTACGTACCAGTAGTACCAGAAAATTTATGAACCAGAGGAATGGCATGCTAAAAAAGAGAGAGATCTAACTCCTTAGGTACTTCCCGCCAATATTCAGGCAGGTTGTTATACTCGGTACGCAGCAGTAATTCCATCTATCGGAGGTGAGTGGCAGCAGAAGACATACAGCACATCACAAAAAACAATGGTCAATGTAATGTTATTCTTGATCAATTTCATGAGCTTTCTATATTGTAGGCCTTCCTTCACATTTAGTTTTCTTCCGACTCTGTGATGTTAGGACATCTTATACAATTATTTATAGCGTAGACTATAGTTCCTTGTACCCCGACTTTACATATCGATTTTCATTAAAATATGTTCACCCATTTTCTTGTGACTCGGCGCTGATGTGGACTTAGCAACAAAAATCCAAAATCATGAATATCTCTTTTATCATAGCCGGTACGGTAAAAATGTAAAAGACATAAATGATCGGAAATTTAATACTATATAACTTTTGTTATGTAGTATTTATCGATAGGGCCACTATTAACCTAAATATTTGAAAATTACATTTGAGGCCTTCTCCTAAAATATCATTTCACTCAGCGCGAATAAAATAATGGCCAGCCTAGATTTTAGTGGCTCATTCGCCGACTTTACATAGCGAGATTTACTAAAATGTGTTTTCCCATTTCTCGTGACTCGGCGCTGATATGGACATTGCAACAAAAGTCCAAAATTATGAATATCTCTGTAATCATAGCCGGTATGGTAAAAATGCATAAGACATAAATGATAGGAAATTTAATACGGTATAACCTTAGTTATGTAATATTTATCGATAGCACCACTAATAACATAAATATTTGAGAATTAAATTGTAGGCCTTCCCCTAAACTACCATTTCACTCAGAGTGAATACAATTATTTATGGCCTACATTGTAGTGACTTATTCTCCCACTAACATACCGATTTTCATTAAATTATCTTCAGCTATTTTCTCGTGATACGCAAACATGATGTCCCCTTTAAATTTGGCCTACAATATGCATTTTATTATGCATGCAAGCACAAGGCTATTATTTCGTTAGCACGGACGATATTCTTCCAGTCTTGCGTTGTAGAGACGTGCTCGCCTGTACAGAACCGGTTCCTACGAGCGGGGAGCAGAGTATTGATTTTTTATTGACCAGTCACTGGGAGCAGCCAAGGTCGCCCCGATCTAAATCGCGCAAGCGAGAGTCTTCAAATGAGAGCACTTTCGAGAAGTGTAATGGCCTATCAGGCGTAAGGCGACGGCCAATTACGAGTCAATGTGGTGACACACCCTTCTTGAGAAATGCGTAAATACCCCAGTTTTCATAAGAAACGCTCCCTTACTTATTCTTACTTACTAACTTACGTACTAACTTCCCTTACGCTATTATTCGCACTGTGCTGGGATTTTACGTCGCAGACACTCCGTCATTGGACTTGGAAATATTTCTACTTGGCAGTACAAATCAACTATCTTCCTTAGCACGTTAGTCAACGAGTCTGGCAGATTTTCGCAGGCTAAGTTACGTGTTATTCACCTTCAAAACTCAACGCGAGTGTAGAATATCTTCTAAATTTCTTGTCAGTTTCAGCCTCTACTGTGTTAGAAAAAAGAAGGGGATCGCCACGTGGTTATTGGAGTTCGTCAAGATGTTTCTACAATTTGAAGAGGAGACCTACCATAATTCTGCATTGAACTTCACGGCTACAATGGTGTATTAAAATGTAGGCGATCTCTAACATGAAGAGATAACAACGGAAGCAGATAACCAGCTGCATGTGATCCAGAAATTCCAGATCATCGGCAGAGATCCAGTTTCATCATACATTTAAGTATCCTTTTCTAACGTTTTATCCGTTCATCTTTGTAGAAATAATGCTTACTTATTCATTAGTGGTAGTACTTCTTCTAGCTTTGCAGTATTCTCTAATATTTTTCATCCTTCTTTCACATGTTGTCATTATGTATGAGTGATTATTGGTCTCTATTAGAATAGCTAGAACGTGCGTGTGTCTTCTACGATTTCTCTAAATGTCCCATTTAGTAGTTCAGTATTATTTAAAAATCATTGTCCTCATCGATAACTAATAATTTAATTTTGAAAATATTTTAATGTGGAAGCCATGTGGTACAGATTTACGGCATGTTTGTTACGCAGGATTTTTATGTAAAAATTTCTTCCAATTCGATTTAAGGCGTGTTAGTGTCATCCGGCTTATTGTCGAACTCTTGTTCACGTAAATTTAATATCTAGCACATCTAATAATAATTTAAAAAATCTACCGAGCTCGATAGCTGCAGTCGCTTAAATGCGGCCAGTATCCAGTAATCGGGAGATAGTGGGTTCGAGTCCCACTGTCGGCAGCCCTGAAGATGGTTTTCCGTGGTTTTCCATTTTCACACCAGGCAAATGCCGGGGCTGTACCTTAATTAAGGCAACGGCCGCTTCCTTCCAATTCCTAGGCCTTTCCTATCCCATCGTCGCCATAAGACCTATCTGTGTCGGTGCGACGTAAGCAAATAGAATAATAATAATAATAATAATAATAATAATAATAATAATAATAATAATAATAATAATAAATTTTCACCTCGGGTTAAATGAATGAATAAGGGTCATGAGTTTAAATATTGCTTGATCTTGTTGTAAGATGTTAATGTGTACTCAATTAGGGTGAATATGAGCCTGGAATATGGCAGATTCCTGACAGATCTTTTACTGTATTTTTACTGACTTGTGAATTCATTTATTGAATTTTATTTGAAGAATGCGTGTGTGGTAAAACGTAATTTCTTCATGTGTGGAGCACGTGTTAATTGATGAACGTGGAGTTGAGTAATAATAATGTCGTGGCTCATGAACTATGAATGCGAATGCTAATATTTGACCTGTACTATGTGCGTTTCTGTAGGCGACAATTTCCCAGATATCAACCGCCGATGTTATCATGACCGACGTTGTAAATTTGCATCATCTTTGATCAAGTGATCATTCAGACTTCATCACATTTCTGAGAGTTGTAAATGGATTTTTCTTTTACCTGATACCGTCATCGTGATATTTTGTGTGTCTAGGGTAAAAGTCAAATATAGTATTCAAAGTCTAGGATTCGGTGTAAATAATGTAAATAATTCTCATGTGTCTTTGTGTGAATGCTGTGTGTGTTGTAGCTATTTCAGTGAATTGTGATATATTTTTGACTGTGGTTTTGACCCGGCCACGTGTTCATCACGTTGGGCCCAAGTTATCAGCATCGTTGTTTGAGTTGATCTAACTTTTTGAGAATTAAATCTTTAGTAAATTTCATTTTAAAATTAAGTTGAGATGAGTTCATAGTATCAGACAGTAATGAATAAGAAAGAATTATTTCGAGCGTTTGGGCAAGGTTCACTGTTATTGTACAGCTTATAATGTAAAATTTTCTCAAGGCGTCAGATGGAAAAAATTAACGTCACGTTATGTTCAATTCAACATTAAAGAAAGTTTCGTAGAAATAATTATTGTACAAGTACAATTTGATGGAAATATGTCCGATAGAGACATCTTTAAATCATGTTCCAGATAAAAAATGGTGTTTCTTTATTTTTCCAAATTAATGGATATCACGTTTTACTCAGCACTCTATGAAATAAAGTTTTCATTTGAAGTAACGAGTGTTGACATGAATGGATCTGATATGTTAGAAGCTTAAGACTAGTATGAGTCAGACAGCTTTTTGAGATTGAATTAATTTCAACTTGTAAATAATTACGACATTATTAAGGGGAGGTCCTCCCATAGAATTATTTTTGTGTTTCGTTGAGCAAGAAGTAGGCTAATATCCGTCTGTATATTTACATAATATGTTGGCTTCCAAAGCTATCGGAGGAATTAAACGCTATATCCGAAGGAACTGGCTGAGATGAATCAAATTTAAATTACAATCAAGATTTGTTTAATATTAATTTGTTAATGGATGGAGTGCTAGTTGTTAATAAATGTCAAAAACCTGTTGTTTTGATATTTTTGTATTATTGTCGCTAGTCCTTGTCTCTTTCTCTGCCTTTAAAAATAAGCAAAGCCAGGCAGCGAACGGTCAACCCTTGAGACTCTCGCTCTCCGGCTGAGTATGCTCGGTAAAAAATGGGGCAGTACAGACAGACAGACAGACAGACAGACAGACAGACAGACAGACAGACAGACAGACAGACAGACAGACAGACAGACAGACAGACAGACAGACAGACAGACAGACAGACAGACAGACAGACAGACAGACAATAATAATAATAATGTTATTTGCTTTACGTCCCACTAACTACTTTTTAAGGTCTTCGGAGACGCCGAGGTGCGGGAATTTAGTCCCGCAGGAGATCTTTAACGTGCCAGTAAATCTACCGGCACGGAGCTGTCGTATTTGAGCACCTTCAAATACCACGGGACTGAGCCAGGATCGAACCTGCCAAGTTGGGGTTAGAAGGCCAGCGCCTTGACCGTCTGAGCCACTCAGCCCGGCAGACAGACAGACAGACAGACAGACAGACAGACAGACAGACAGACAGACAGACAGACAGACAGACAGACAGACAGACAGACAGACAGACAGACAGACCTTACGGAAAATTAGAAAGTTCATATTCTTGATACTGTGGACACGACCGATACAGAAATGCAATTCTTTCTCAATTCTGAGCAATGTACAGACAAAACTCTTATTTTATATATAGAAGATAGATGGCAGGAAGGTTTTGGCACAAGTAACTTGAGAATCAGCTGGGACAGAAATACACAAGGAAGTCACTGCGCCCTGTGTCGGTACTATGCACGGAACGTTATTCGGTTATATTCGATATGGAAAGTATGACCACAACAGATTATTTGAACTTCAAAGCAGAAATCAAGGACAATGTAGTCAGCAATGGCTGTATTGACCAGCCTTTAATTTTAAAGAAAACCTGTTGATGTAGTACCTCTGACACTTCTATGAAAGGATGTTTAAATCGATTAAGATTCATCAGGAAGGTGTTAAACGTATTCTGACTCCCTGTCATGACCAAGGATCAAACTTGGTCCGTCCAGTTTATAAGTAAACATCATCAACGCTGGTTAAATGCAATTTCATAGAGACAGGTGTTACATTATACGATGTAATCGGATCTTCGCCATTTGTGTGCGAGATGAACGTGATTGTTTCCAGTAGCTAAGCAATACAACAATAGCGTTTGAACCGAAAAGAGATCGGATGGAGTAATAGCTACAGAATCATCACTAAACCTTATACGTTGTTGTTTGGGTCATCAGTCCATAGACCTACCCTGTGCTAACTTTTGAAATTTCTACGTAACTATTACAAACCTACAACTATTCTAATCTGTTTGTCATATTCATACCTTTCTTATCGCTTGCACTTTCCTCAAAAAAACCAACTGAACAAGTCCTGGATGTCTTGAGGTGTGTCCTATCATTCTATCTCTTCCTCTGGTCACATTTCTCCAAATCGTTCTTCTCTCATCAATTTGATTCTGTACCTCTTCATTCTTAATTCGATCTATGCATCTCACGTTCAGAATTCTTCTTTAACACTATTCGAAACGCTTCTATTCTTGTTCTTTCTGAACTAGTTATTATCTCTGTTGCAATTCGACGCTCCAGACGAAAGTCTCCAAAAGCATCTTCCTAATTCCTACATCAGTGTTCGAAGTGAACAAATTTATTTTCTTAAGAAAGACTTCCTGGCTTCATTTTGTGTCATCCTTACTTCTGCCGTCATTAGTTATTCTTTTTTTATTTGCTAGTGGCTTTACGTCGCACTGACACAGATAGCTCTTATGGCGACGATGGTATAGGAAAGGCCTAGGAGTTGGAAGGAAAAGCCCATGGCCTTAATTAAGGTAGAGCCCCAGCATTTGCCTGGTGTGAAAATGGGAAAACACGGAAAACCATCTTCAGGGCTGCCGACAGTGGGATTCACAGCCGCGCGCCCCTAACCGCACGGGCAACTCGCCTGGTATTAGTTATTCTACTGCTAACAATATTCATCTACTTCTTTTAAGATTTAATTTCCTTATCTAACTTTTCCTGCATCAGCTGACTTCGCTCGACTGCTGACCATTACTTTTGTTTTGGATTTATTTATGTTTATATTGTCCCCCTTCTCTGAGAGTGTACCCATACCATTCAGAAAAATCTGCAGGTCTTCTGCAGACTAATATACGCATATCATGAAATGGTTTTCATCACCTCGGACAAAAGAGTTACCGACTCTTTACAAAAAATAGGAGAGACGTACAGAGGTACCACATCAGCGTTATTTATTGGCCAACAAAACAAGAAATGGGAGCCTCTAGTACAAGACAGCTTTGGTTTCTTAATTTGAGTTACTGGATACAGCACACAGCAGTACCTTTAATACTGGGTAACACGTCCTCTTGCGTGCCCAAATTTCTCTTGGCATACTGTCCACTAGTTTATTAACGTAATGTTGGTCCAAATAGCTCCGCTCATGAACGGTGATTCGGCGTTGATCTAGCAGAGTGGTTGGTGGGACGTAATATTCATAGAGAGCCTTCTTTAATTTTTCCGAGGAATGTTTTTTTTGCTATTTGTTTTACGTCGCACCGACACAGACAGGTCTTCTGGCAACGATTGGATAGGAAAGGCCTAGGAATGGGAAGGAAGCGGCCGTGGCCTTTATTAAGGAACAGCCCCAACATTTGCCTGATGTGAAAATGGGAAACTACGGAAAACCATCTTCTGGGCTAGTGACAGTGGGATTCGAACCCACTATCTCCCGGATGCAAGCTCTTGGCTGCGCACCCCTGATCGAACGACCAATTGGTCCGGGCTGAGAAATGTTTGATAGGGTTCATGTCTGACAAACACGACGGCCACTTTAGTCAAGCGATATCGTGATCACCAAGGAAGTCACTAACAAGAACCACACGATTGATGTGCGCATTATCATCCATTAAGACGTCCGGCTCCATGGCTAAATGGTTAGCGTGCTGGCCTTTCGTCACAGGGGTCCTGGGCTCGATTCCCGGCAGGGTCAGGAATTTTAACCATCATTGGTTAATTTCCCTGGCACGGGGCTGGGTGTATGTGTTGTCTTCCTCATCATTTCATCCACATCACGACGCGCAGGTCGCCTACGGGAGTCAAATCAAAACACCTGCACCCGGCGAGCCGAACCCGTCCTGGGATCTCTCGGCACTAACAGCCATACGCCGTTTCATTTTTATACATTAAGACAAATCCTTCTCCAAAATGCTGGCGATACTGTGTCACTATGGGTCGGAGGTTGTCGTCTCTGTTTCGTACATTGCCCTGCATGACTAGGATTGGCGTACAGTGGTCCAACATAATGCTGGACGGTGTGTTTGAGGTGTGGAACCTGACCAGACTGTCTCGAGGAGGTTTGAGAGCTGAGCCTGACCATGGACCTCGAGCAACCTGTTTCTCACGGTATGAGTTGATACGCGGTGACCTATGGCTAACCGAAGATCATTATTCAGTACGTTTTCATTGCGTTCAGGGATTATCCGAGCTGAAATGCGAAGGTGACGGACATCGACTGCAGTCGTAGCACCTGGAAGACCTGTACGATCCAAGTTATCAACAGTTTCTGTCTCACTGTACGGCTTCAATCCTCGAAGCACATCACTTTGATTACAGCCAACACATCGAGCAACTGCCCTTGTTGATCATCCTCTTGACGTTATGATTATGCGTACACGTTCAGTTGTCGACACTGCAGGTCGTGCTATTCTAGACGCTCACTATACTCATTAGTACACACCGATGATGATGCTTCCACGCTAGTGCTACAACTTCAACTGAAATACTGCCTCCCGTATGAGCGTGGCATTCTGACTGTGGGTTGGACTACGTGCATTTATGAGTAGGTTTACAAAAATATTCTACGCGTCGTCTTTCCGGTCTGCAGAAGACAGTTCAAGATAGCAACGCAGTTAAATGACAAAATGACACACAGAGGTCAAACAAAATTTTTTGATGTGTTTCTTAAAAACAAGTTTCCAGTTTCCAAATTGATGGCCTTCAACCTACAACAGTAGAAATCGAGCAGCTGAAAGGTATATAATAGAAAACAATATGTTTTGAATGTATGAGCCTATCATTATTTTATGTATGTGATGTGTTATTTCATTTACGATTAATAAAACATGTTTTCAAGCACTAACAATTCGCCAGAAAAGTAATGACAATAAATTAGGTTCATTTAGCCTACTCGTCCACTCGCTAAACTTCCTGCTCCAATCTATAACCTATAGTACTGATTTAAGGCTTAACAGAAACTGTGCGACCTAAATATATCCTTCGTGGGTCATTTTAGTACGCTCGAATGTCTTATTTTTATTCAGTCTTATAGTGTTATTACATCATGTAATGAATATCATAGTTATAATATTCCATTTCGTGTGCTATTATTTGCCTCTGTTCTTCACGAATGAATATTACCCTAAGGTTCCTATACCTATCATGAGTCAAATACTTGTTCTATCGCCTCTCCACGATGCAAGTGTTATATTTATGTCTAATATTTCTACTCCACCTCTTCTTTGACATATTCCCTTAGTACCCATTGCTTTCATTTTACACTGCCGGGCTGAGTGGCTCAGACGATTGAGGCACTGGCCTTGTGGCCCCAGCTTGGAAGGTTCGATCTTGGCTCAGTCCGGTGGTTCTTGAAGGTGCTCAGATGTGTCAGCTTCGTATCAGTAGATTTACTAGCACGTAAAAGAACTCCAGTGGGACTATATTCCGGCACCTCGGCGTCACCAAAAACCGTGAAAAGAAGTTAATGACAGGTAACACTAATATTAACATTATACACTGCTTATCATTATATTCGTACATGCTATATTTACTCATAATGCCGACATTATAAGAAGCTCATATTTCTGCAGTTGGCAATTTGTTTCTCCACATATCCTTTACTCTCTGAAAAACGACAGATTTTACTCCAGGTAGTCAATAATGTGCTTTGTTGTTATGGATTGCAGAATTTCACCACAATTGCCTTTTTTCAGGTTCAACCGTTAGTTGAATATTCTTTTAATCATTTTCCCGTGAATAGATTCTTCACAAAGCAAGCAGGCATCACGATTCACTGTTCAAGTGTCTTTTAGATCCCTCTCAGATTCATATCTTTAAAATTCGATCAGTATTAAAGATATTTCACATGGAAATATTTAAATACTGTATTGAAAATATTTTATTTCAATTCTGTATTTAAAATACTGTCTTCTCAATACTGTATTTCTCGGAACTTCAATATTTCACCACTTTAAGAGCGCACTATTTCTGATATTTCAACCTGGTCACTCTTGCATCGCCTCTATGCTCGCAGAAGATTATCTTCCAAGACAGTGCTTCTCGGGATGTAGCACATTTAGAACTCTGGGCGCGAGTAAAGTTACTTGGAAACGTAGAAGATAGTCTGTTTTCAAGTTTGCTGGAGTTAGACAACTTTTACGACCACAAGTAGCGTCGTCTGGTTTAGACTTCAGAAGTCGTCGAAATAAAATACAGTGAACTGTATGTCTGTCCAGCCCGCTGTTCCGAAGAAACCAAGCAGACCAAACAGAGGTCGTTCGTAAACACAAACGAGTGCTACGTGATTCGTGAAGAGTCCTAATTCAGTTACAGCTGTTCAGTTGCCTTCCCATCAACCTCTGTACCCCAGCGCGATAAAACACGATTTGTGATGAGATTGGTAGGTCTACACGAACGTGAACGACTCTCCATCGACCAATGACATTGTTACGAATAAACCACCGTCTGTTTTATAACTCAAATTTATTTCAGAATAACCCAGTAAATGAACACTCAGACATACAAGCGCAATTCTATCCCACCATGAATGGCCACACTAACTAATTGCTGTCTATTTACAATTCTTCGTTCTTTTCACACAACAGGGAGTCCCAGCTCGTTGGAATCACCTGAGAGGGTATTCTGGTCAGGTTCCACACCTCGTTGCATCTCCCAGAAAGTGACAGCGAAATTAGTGGACGACAAGAATACACGGAAAGGGCCGCCCTCCAGGCCGGCTAGGAGATGCCCAGTCGTCTGACTCACTAACCTCTTCCAGGAAGTACCGAACGGGGCTGTCACAGGACTGTCACGTAACAGTATTTCCCTGGCCACCCGAATAATAATAATAATAATAATAATAATAATAATAATAATAATAATAATAATAATAATAATAATAATAATAATACCGGGCGAGTTGGCCGTGGGGTTAAGGGCACGCGGCTGTGAGCTTCCAACAGGGAGATAGTGGGTTCGAACTCCACTGTCGGCAGGCCTGAAGATGGTTTTCCGTGGTTTCCCATTTTCACACCAGACCTTAATTAAGGCCACGGTCGCTTCCTTCCCACTCCTAGCCCTTTCGTATCCCTTCGTCGCCATAAGACCTATCTGTGTCGGTACGACGTAAAATCCAATTGTAAAAAAAAAAAGTGTCTCATTGAGTTCAAGTTACGCGGAACACGTCGTGTAGCTGTAAGCTTGTATCGGAAGATGGCAGGTTTGCACATCGAAACTCAAATTCGGCAGCCCTGAATATGGTTTTGCCTGGTTTCCCACTTTCACAGCAGGCAAATTCTGGGGCTGTATCTTAATTAAGGCTACGGCCGCTTCCTCCCCATTCCTAGGCCTTTCCTGTCCCATCGTCGCCATGAGACCTACCTGAGTCGGTGCGACGTAAAGGATACCAAAAGAAGAATATGGCTTTCCGTGTTTCTCCATTTTTACACCAGATAAAGTGGCAGAGCACCTTAATTAAGGTCACGACCGCTAATCTCTCAGTTCGAGTCCTTTCTCATCCCAGCGCCATCGAAACCCTGTATGAGTTAGCGTGATGTTATCTCATTAGAAATCACTCATCCCAGGAAATAACAAGATAAGTCGAAAAGTTCAAGTTCTCAGGTGAAACATTTTTTGTTTTGTTTTGAAACAATACGAAATCACCGATTCATCAAATGTTGTCAAACCATTCTGGTTTTTATGAAACAGCTCTTCAAAAAAATATTATGGTTTCGGTTTGATTTTGTTCAATTCAAAATATTAATGAAGAATCTGCTTTAGATCTCGAATGAAAGTGACTTGTCCTATACTGAACAGGCATTATTTTCTGATGTGGACCAATCAAAACTAAAGTGGTGTAAGTCACATTTGTGTATCGTTAGCTAGTATCATGTAATAGTTCAGTTTAACGGGACCAACTGTGTAAATTAACTGCCAATAATTCATTTACAAGATAATAATATCCACGTCCACGGGAACCACAGAAAATTTATTGCACATAAGACTAACTGACTTATCTGGTTTAAGCCATTTTTATTAACAATATTCAGAATATTAACAAGATAACTCAACTTATCTAGTTCTTATCAGGGACTGTTTTGTATTCTTGAATAATCTGGAAGTATACCTTAGTAGGTTACTGCAAAAATTTTAAAAACCGAAAAAATTACTTATCCGGTTATTCCCTGGGATAAGTGAAATAAGGACTTGAGTAACATTTCAGTGATGTAAAGTAAGAGGCCATGCCCTCAGAATATTTTCTTTGTTATTTAATAAAAAATCTTTCCGTTGTTTTCATTGGAACTGACATTGAGCTCCCTGCAGATGTATCACCGATATGTCGAAATTTTGGCCGGTAGGACTTGTATAATATATAGGAAGTCAACAGTACAAAGCCATTGCAGTCAAATGCCTCAAATGTCGCCGATATTAGGTGGGATCGAATATGCTATCTTGAGACAGAAGAACAATGACTGACCGTGTGTACCTCAGAGGTCGTCTGCAGGCATATCTGCTCAAGTTAATAGATTGTGTGAAAGTTAAAAGCACGGAACTCTTGTACTCTATCGAGTCGGCAATTTTAACATGGGATAATTAACAGAGGTAAGAAAGTGAAAGCAACTGTGGCAGGAGGAAAACAATATACTCACTGTCCAGACAGATGTAATCCTATCCTCCCTTATCGCACATTATTAGTGGTCTTTGGGGATAATTCAGTAATGCACAAGAACAAGTATTAAATGTAATTACAGGTTGTTCTGTTTGAGCTCCTAATTACCAGACCACCATTACTTTCACATCGTGTACTGTCGTCTTCTACTTGTACTAAGCAAAGGCATTGTACTACTTAACCTTCTGAGAGCCAGTCGATCTTACATAAATTCCCAGGCTAGTGTACATGAGCCGGAAAGAATGGCTCAGAAGGTGGAGCGCTGTATTTCTGAGCTCAAGTTGATCGGGTTGAATGTACTGAAATACGTGTGTCGGACCGAGCTTGATAGCTGCAGTCGCTTAAGTGCGGCCAGTTTCCACCATTTGGGAGATAGTGGGTTCGAACCCCACTGTTGGCAGCCCTGGAGATGGTTTTCAGTGGTTTCCATTTTTACACCATGCAAATGCTGGGGCTGTACCTTAATTAAGGCCACGTCCGCTTCCTTCCCGCTCCTAGCCCGTTCCTGTCCCATCGTCGCCGTAAGACCTGCCTGTGTCGGTGCGACGTAAAGCAAATTATAGGCTCGTGTCGGTAGATATAACAGCCCATAACAGAACTTCTGTGGGACAAATTTACGGTACCTCAGGGTTTTCGAAACATATACAAATGGCTAGTGAAATTTCAAATAAAATTTGATTATTTACTTTATCTGAAAGTACATCGTCATTGCCGGGACAAAACCTCCTATGTGAAAATACTTTTGGAGATATACTGACCCGCAGCACATACATTATGAAGAGCGAGAATGCCTTGACAATATTCACACAGTATTGCACCTTGGACGACAGAACCTTACCGGCCAAAGTTCTAAGCTAAAATATTTCACATAGGAGGTTTTGTCCCGGCAGCGACGATATGTACTTTGTTTTCTGGACAAATATTCTGAATTCTGTCTGTTCCTTTTCTATTATGAAGCGGAAGGTTAAATCAACAAAGAAGTGAACATATTTTAAACATTTCTTCAAAGAAACCTTTCTAGAAACACACATTTTCAAACTTTATGGATGGATTATGGCAGGGCCTCTCAGGGTGCATGCGCGTGGTGCATGCACTGTGCACGGTGCAAGAGACGACTTCGCTTGGTTGACCAGAGTGCAGACCCCCCACTCCTCGATTTGGAGCTATAGCGCTTACTCTCTCTTTCCTCACGCCTGTCTCGCTCGCTCCGTCTGTCTCCCTCTGCCCCACTTGCGCCGTAGCGCTCCAAATCCAAGCTGACTTGAGTCGAGCATAGGCGAGCTGAGACGAGCTTAGCCGAGTAGCCCAGAGACGAAGCGTTGATCCGAGCCATGCCGAGCGGCAGCGATGCACAGTGCACGGAGCTCTTGCGCCTCTATGTGCACGCGTGAGATTTTGGGCGTTTGAGAGGCCCTGGATTATGGTATCATATTTACACATTTTCAACATAGATCTAACAAGTACATATTATGAGTATTTCTGGCAGATTTCATCAAACAACTCAGTATTTCCTCTTCAGATAGCTTACCAGTGGACACTGTTGCTTGTATGTATTCGTCTTGGATGGTGCTTAGTGAATATCCATTTGTCTAATTCCACTGTCTAAAAAAACCTCCAAGTCACGAGAAGATACTTCCCTTGTTCTGTTTTAGTTCGTCATGACAGAGTTTAAACATTCACTGACTTGTAATGTATTAAGGGAGAAATGGTAAGGAAATCAATGAAATCATTATATTATATTATATTTGGCACTCCTTTTTAGGGTTAAACACCCTGAAACACCACCACCCACACCGAACCTTGATAACAGAAGTACAGCTAAGTGAGATGCTATGGTTCGCTATATGCCTGGAGCCAGAAGCTAGGTAGCAAATTGAGAAGTTGTGCAAAGATAAGCAGTAACCCATTTGAGATATTTCAAATGGTCCCAGAGTAATCTGGAGGAACTTCTGAAATCATGGTATGAACGGTCTCAAAGTCGGTAAAATGGCTGAATGAAGGTTCTTTTTTTTGTCTACTTGTTTAAATTCGCACTATCACATCGAACGTTTTTAGCACTGGAAGGCTGGGAATGGGCTGGGTTTGGGGAGGTAGTGGCAGTGGGCTTAATTAATATACAGCACCAGAATTTGCCTGGTGTGAAAATGGGAAACCACGGAAAAACCTTTTCAGAGATACCGACGGTGGGATTCGAACCCACTGTTTCTGGAATGCAAGATCACAGCTGCGTGACGCTAACTGCATGGTCAACTCTCTCGGTATGAATGAATGCACGACGTCCCCGAATAATAATAATAATAATAATAATAATAATAATAATAATAATAATAATAATAATAATAATAATAATAATAATGTTAGGGTTACAAGTTGAACTAGTGGTGATCTTTTGGGAAAGATCACGAAAATACCACTCGATTGTTGAGATCGAGAGGTGCCTCGAGATGTCCGACAAGGAGATGACCTCTCCCCAATCCTTTTTAACTTAGTGTTAGACAAAGTCATCAGGGAATGGGGAAAATAAATCGAAGGTATAAACATTGGTACTCGGGACAAAGAATTAACGTGAAGTGCCTAGCTTTTGCTGATGATCTAGCTATCTTTACCAAGACTAGTGAAGAAACCAGGTATGCCATAGAGAAGTTACATGAGATAGCATCAAAGACAGGCCTCCATGAGAAGACTTATGTCATGGCTAATGGACAACAGAATATCCAAAGATCCCCACTACAGACAAATTATGGAATAATCAAACAGACCCCTTCCTTCAAATATCTAGGAGAAATCATTGTACCATACGGAGAAATCATTGTACCATACGGATTGGACAGGAAATCTAATTTAGAAAGAGCCACCAAACTCCTGAAAGCATACCGAATAACATGGAACCACTACAATAAAAGAGTGATGTCACGAAATGCAAAACTTCGGCATTACAAGACTGTTGTTCTTCCGGAAACCTTGTATGCCTCAGAAACCACATCTCCAGGAGGCCACTCAAAAATTGATGAAATTGCAAATCAAGAAAGAAAAATTCTTAGGAAAGTATATGGCCCCGTTCATGTAAATGGTATATGGATCAAAAGGAAGACTAGATTTGTACAGCAATCGACAAGTTCACCGATACCGTACGCAGGAGACGATTGAAATTCTATGGCCACATCTGTAGAATGGACGACACTGGATATGCAAAAAACTGCTTGGTATAATTAAATCAAAGAAGGTCAAAATAAGCTGGTTTGAGGAAATAAAGCAGGACTTAAAAGAAATGAACATCACAAAAGATATCATCAGGGATCGCAAGGCTTTTGGGAATCTGGTTGCAAAGCACACGTTCACGGAAAAGGCTAAAAGAACCACGGGGAAACAATGGACGGAAGAACGATAGAAACAGCATAGCGAGTTCATGAAGAGATTTTGGGAGGAGAAGAAGAAAGGAAAACCATCATCAAGCTAACAAGTTCCAACGCGCTCTGTAAATGGGTATAATGAATAAATAATAATAATAATAATAATAATAATAATAATAATAATAATAATAATGGCTTTACGTCTTAGTAACTACTTTTACGGTTTTTGGAGACGCCGAGGTGGCGGAATTTAGTCCCGCAGGAGTTATTTTTCATGCCAGTAAATATACCGACATGAGGCTGACGTATTCGAGCACCTTCAAATACCACCGAACTGAGCCATGATCGAATCTGCCATGCTGGGGTCAGAAGGCCAGTGCTTCCACTATCGGAGCCATTCAACCCCGATATTTCTTATCAGATATAGGCCTGCTTCTCTAGCTGATCTTCCAGGATGTAATCAAAAGCAGTGTGTTTATGGTTGTAGTGATTTGACAATGGAGGATATACAAAATTTTCATGCAGCCTTTTATAACTACTATTCAAACATAGACCAAGATACATTCACATTGAAGCACACATTTCAAAGTATTCCTACAATAAGGTGTTCCGTGAAAGGAATTTCACCAGGAAATTCGGTTACTATAGGTTATTTTGTAAAAAGTAAGCAAAGGTATGACTCCAGTCTGTAGTACTGCCTTTCTGAATATACATGGAATCTCAAGATTTTGGATACAGAATCTGAGTGGGAAATTTATGAAGACGGGCAGGACCCCTAAAGAAAACAGAGCTGATAAATGTAGTAATGTTGTCAAGGGGCATAAGGAGTCAGTTACTACTTTATTTCCAATCTAAAACGAGTTGATTCTCACTATGGTAGAGAAAGGTCTGCACGGCAATATCTTCCTAGTGACAGTAGCATTAAAAGTTGTGAAAAACTTATTGCACAGAAAACAAGGATCTGTCGGTTAAATATGATTTTTTGAGAGGTGTTTGTTACTCCCTTTAATACTGGCTTCAAATCCCCAGCAGTATCCGAGTGTATCAGACTTAAAGGCCTAATCGTCGCATCTAAAGTGCTTCAGTGAAAATCCGATCTCATAACAAAGTTTAGGGTGCATACGCAAAAACCAAAAGAAGTATTTTATAAAGACCTTAAAACTCCTGAAAAGAACATAGCTGAGTTTTCATTTGATTTTCAGAAGAATATGCTTCTTCCCCGGGTTCCTGATCAATCTGCCAATTTTTCTAGACAGTTATAGGTATTTCTATGATTTATGCTGTCTGCTTACAGGAATGTACAATCCTAGTAAAAAGTATTCGCACACTTAATACTGAAACAAACGTACTTTATTTAGTATGCATATTTTCATGTACGTTGTATAACATAGGTCAGCTTTCTGTTCACTATGTAAAGATATATACATCATAAAACATAAAATTGATATACATGTCTGTCATTAATACATAAATAAATGAAGAAACATGATTTCATACTCATAAAAAATATTCGTACAGTTCGATTTTACTTTCTTTGCTCACTGATTTTGGTGCACATTTGGTTGGCAATCCTTTTGATTTTACAATGGACTCAAGCCGCCTAGGCATTGACTGAACTACCTTGGAGGTGAAGGTGGGCTCAATCGTACCCCATTCTTCCAGAAGAGCTATTGTTAAAGCAGGCTTTGATGAAATATTTCATGCGCTCTGTCTCTCTTTAAGATAATCCCACACATGCTCAATCGGATTCAGATCGGAGGAATTTGGGGGGGGGGTGTTAGCATGTATTGTGGTGTGTTCTATAAAATCCACAACCGTGTATCAAGGGCCGTATTCTTTGGATTTTTATTCTATATGAATACATAATCACCAAAAGTCCCATTTTCGGCACTAAATGCTAGATGTTTCTTCAAATTTTCAATATAGTATTTAAGGTCCATCTTTGCATCTACGAATTTTAAGGAACCTACTCCAGCTGAGCTCATGCACCCCCAAACCATTAAACAACCTGCACCATTCTACACTGAAGGAATTCTATTTTTCCTTCGAGTTCTGTGTTCTTTTCCCTCCACACCTTTTTGCCATGTTCTTGAAAATAGTGAATTTACTCTCATCCGTAAATATAACACGATCCCAGAATGCTAGAGAAGCATGTTTATAGTCCGTAGCACATTGTAGTCTTTTCTTCCTATTTGCTGCGGTAATTAAAGGTTTTCGCCTGGCTTTTATACAATAATACCCTTTGCTGGCGAGATGTAGTGTTTACAGTGCACTATGTCTTCTGGTACCGTGGTGTAGGGGTAGCGTGTCTGCCTCTCACCCGGAGCCACCGGGTTCGATTCCCGGCGAGGTCAGGGATTTATACCTGGACCTGAGGGCTGGTTCGAGGTCCACTCAGCCTACGTGATCAGAATTGAGGAGCTATCTGACGGTGAGATAGCGGCCCCGGTCTAGAAAACCAAGAATAACGGCCGAGAGGAATAGTCGTGCTGACCACACGACGCCTCGTAATCTGCAGGCCTTCGGACTGAGCAGCGGTCGCTTGGTAGGCCAAGGCCCTTCAAGGGCTGTAGTGCCATAAGGTTTGGTTTTTGGTTTGGTTTTTTATGTCTTCTGGTATGGGCTATGTCAAATTTGTTACTTTCATTGATCTGTCTGTCTCATCCTTGGCTTTGACAATATGAAAGTGATTGAGGTATGAGTGGTGCTAGTAATACCATTCCTTATGCAGCCAGTCCCTGTTATGAATGGTGTGAAAATATCGCTCATAGGGTCGGTTGGTGGATGCATTTCAATGGGCTTGGCAGACTGATATGTAATAGCAACTTCTGGTTCAGTGAGGAAAGCAACGGGAAACTTTTCTTTTGCTAGGGGCTTTACGTCGCACCGACACAGATAGGTCTTATGGCGACGATGCGATAGGAAAGGCCTAGGAGTTGGAAGGAAGCGGCCGTGGCCTTAATTAAGGTACAGCCCCAGCATTTGCCTGGTGTGAAAATGGGAAACCACGGAAAACCATCTTCAGGGCTACCGATAGTGGGATTGGAATCTACTATCTCCCGGATGCAAGCTCACAGCCGCGCGCCTCTACGCGCACGGCCAACTCGCCCGGTCAACGGGAAACTACCTCGCTCCTTATTTCCCTAGTACGCCTCTTCAGTGACGCCTACGCTATTTATGACAGCTGTTGGCGGAGCTGCAGGGGATCAAACCAGCCTTAGGGCTGAATACCCAACATACAACATACACCCATTCGTATATAAACACTTTTTGAATTGGGAACATGCATCATTTTCAAAAATATTTTTTTTGAAAAGTACACCAATGAAATAGTACGTAAACGTATTACATTGTGGTATGTTGCCTTGTTTTCTACCATTAAAAAAATATTTAATAGTGCCTTTCCGCAAGGCGAGTGAAACGGCCTCTGACGTAAGCGGCGCGCTGTGACGTCACGATCCCGTATCGCATGGAGCTCTACCAGCCGTTGTGCATCAGCCGTTGCTAAAGCCGATTGTTTATTATTCATGATCGCGAATAACTTCAGAATGACAGAAGAAAGGTTCAAAACAGCACAATCAGACAATCTATCATGTGTAGATGTCATCATTCTTGAAAAATAGTGACTTTTGTGGCCGCAGAATTTCGCGGATAAAAAGCAAGTTTGTAAGTGGCATCTTTTATATACGTGCAATGTACTGTAACCCATAGTATTAGGATAACAACTGAACCTGGATATCTATCACATCACTTTCAACATTTCCTTCTAGACTGATTCCCCTATTAAAGAATAACATTACATTTTCGGGCTTTCAGCATTAGTAAAGTAAGAAATCGGATTTCAGCACTAACATAAACATATAGGTAGCATTATAGTACTAGTCAGCTTCTGTGGTGTAGTGGTTAATGTGTGTCATTCCCGGAGGCCCGGTTTCGATTCCCGGCTCTGCCACGAAAGTTGAAAACAAATAGTACGAGGGCTGGAACGGGGTCTACTCAGCCTCGGGAGGTCAACTGAGTAGAAGGATTTCGAATCCCACCTCAGCCATCCTCGAAGTGGTTTTTCGTATTTTCCTACTTCTCCTCCAGGCACCTAAGGCCACGGCTGTTTCCTTCCCTCTTCCTTGTCTATCCCTTCCGATCCTCCCATCCTCCAACAAGGCCCCTGTTGAGCATAACAGGTGAGGTCTCCTGGGCGAGGTAATGGCCCTCCTCACCAGCTGCATCACCATACTCAAAGTCTCACGTTCCAGGACACTGCCCTTGAAGTGGTAGAGGTGAAATCCCTCGCTGAGTCCGAGAGAAAACCAACCCTGAAGGATAAACTGATTAAGAAAGAAAGAAAGAAAGAAAGAAGGAAAGAAAGAAAGATCATAGTACTATAGGGCTATAATCTATCATTCCCAAAAAATATATATATTTATGGTTGGGACAACTGGCCTACCCACTTCCGGGGCCCATGAAAGAGAATTAAATATCTTTGTGGAGGGAAAAAGTTAAACATGATAAAGGTAAATATGACTTCATCTAGTTTTCACAAGTCGGGCTGAGTGGTTCAGACTGTTGAGGTGCTGGCCTTCTGACCCCAACTTGGCAGGTTCGATCCTGGTTCAGTCCGGTGGTAGTTGAAGGTGCTCAAATACGTCAGCCTCATGTCGGTAGATTTACTGGCACGTAAAATAACTCCTGCAGGACTAAATTCCTGCACATCGGCGTCTCCGAAAATCGTAGAAGTAGCTAGCGGGGCGTGAAGCCAATAACATTAATTACATTTGGCTTTTAACAAGCTGAGCATATCAGGAAAGAAAAGTGTCCTGGTGACATTTTAGTCGTTCAATACAGGAATGTCTTTGGGTGCTGTGACTTTAATTTTTTTTTCTGTTTGCTTTACGTCACACCGTCACATAATGGCGACGATGGGACAGGAAAGGCCTAGGAATGGGAACAAAGCGGCCGTGGCCTTAGGTACAGCCTCAACATTTGCCTGGTGTGAAAATGGGAAACCACGGAAAACCATCATCAGGGCTGCCGGCAGTGGGGTTCAAAACCCACTATCTCCCGGATGCGAGCTCACAGCTGCGCGCTCCTAACCGCACGGCCAACTCGCGCGGTATTTTTACCCTTCGGTTTATTGACTTGGCTTGTATAACCTAAAACTTAGGCTAAGTTGGATTATATTTTAAACACCTACATCACTATTTTCACCTGTGTGCAATTATGTTATTTATTTCATTAATATTATGATAATTATTATAATTGAGCATTGTTAACTTATAAGACTCCAACAGACAAGCATTGGTTTTGTGTAGAGTTATACATTTGTTAAATTCACGTCGTTTCCTTTCATGATGTACACGCCTATTCTTTGCTACATTATAGGGTATTTAGATATAGCCTAAATTTCTTTACCAATTAAGCTCTTCAATAAAGGCATACATAACTGTCCCATGCCAAGATATATTGGTAGAATTAGAGCTGTCAAAATGGTTCATAACCCCTTTGATTTATTATCTTGACATGGATCACCCAAAACATAGGTTAGGTTTGGAGAATACTTTAATAATCAGCATTATTTAATGCACCGTTTATTACTTTCATATTCCAAGATGTAATTGAAGCATTTAAATAAAGCATCATACATTAAAATTTAAAGTTTTACCACTAGAACAGCTGACATGGAAAAGTGATTTGAAAATTCAAACAAATTCATCTTACGTTAAAATTTTCAAAAAAATAAACTGTAGACTTTTCCGATATATCACCAGCATTTCTCCAGCTCGCCAAAATCCATTTCTCCCTAGTTTTAGCGTCTTTGGAACGTTTATAAACAATTTGTTTGGGATGGTATGCGATGTGCTATTGCACATCGGAACTCTACACCATTTATACGTTTTCTGCCTCACTGTCTGCACAGGATTCATTTTAAGTCTAAAATATACCACTCAGATTATTATCCAATGTATAGACCTCGAATTTAACCATACTAGACACCAACGTAAAGTAGAAATACGCGAAGTGTATCCTGCTTCTCACAGCACACTGCGTGTTATTTCGTCTGCTAATTCAGTCAACCTGTACGATGACGTCAGGCCAATGAGATCGCGTACTTGCGTGACGTGACATTTTCGTAGATTTTTATCATGTTTGGAGTTATTATTTGTACATTCTGATCACATTTTTGAATTCTGCATGCAATTTTGTATCAGATTAGCATATTTTTAATTAAAACCCCGGATCATGCATGTTCCCTATTGTGGAAACACAGATATTAAGTTTTAAATCATTTCCTAGTTCAGACCTCAGTTTTTCAGCACTTTCCTGAGGGTAGTCTTTTAGTTCGTTGGTGTAGTTTGCATGGACGTCCATATGTACGTCCGTTTTTAAAAGATTTTCTCTCACCATACCTGTCAATAATTCCCTGAACTGTAGATCTTGGTCTCTTCACAAGTTTCGATACTTCCGAGAGCGGTTTACAGGAATTATGAGCCCGGATTATAATTCCTCCCTCTTCTTCTGTTGTTTCTTTCATTGTGCGGCCCATCTTACTGATTGACTGTATCACTTGTGTTTTAGAACGACTGAAGCACAACTGACTTGGTACAAGATGTGACCTTTCCTACTTACCTGCGTTGCAAGGGATGTCAACAAGGACTTTGATGTGACGATAAACCACCTGTACGAATACTTTTTATGCATCTATATTTTGAACTTATTGGATGATGCGTCTATTAAAACAAACATTTCCAAAGTACTATTGTTATTTCCGTTACGTATTCATATTCATGTTTCGCGAAGTACCGAAATATAGAAAAATAGCGAATTTTCTAGCGGCCTATGGACAATGCGTCAACTACAAACGACAAGATTGCTTAAAGTTTAAGGTGTACGAATACTTTTTCACATGATTAATATTACGTTAAGCCAAATAATAAAGTAATTTTCAAAACGCTCTCATTCCAGTGTACAATTCCAAAACTTTCTACATCCAACCAAAAATCTTTCATAACTTCGCAGATATCGAGCCTTGATTTTCATAATATTGACTATAATAAATGTGTATTCACTCAGCTATAAAACTGAAAAAAGTTGTCCACTGACACCGAAAGAAAAGGAGTAAATAGTTTTCCGCGTTTTTTACAAAATCGTTTATTAAGGATGTAGGCAGTTTTGGAAGGGGGTCTTCAAGTCATTCGTGAGTTCTTTATTGATTGCTTCCAGTTAATTTCTCACTGTTTATACTTTCTCTCCTTTGCCTGAAATTGAAGCCGATACGACCTCAATCATTTTACCATACTGGTTATGTACAGATTCTAGCATGATCAGCTTATTTTTTTCTCTTGTTTCTACATCCTGATGCAGAGTATCCTCGACGCGACTAACTAAACCTGTGCGTTTGAATAGGCCACAGCTTTCTGTATTTCCTTAATTATGTATTCTACGTCCTGCACCTGAGATTAAGAAAATCATCTTGGAATGCGTGCCGCAAAACTGTATTTAAAAATGCCCTACACAAGATATTCACGTAAATCCTTCGTGAACCGTTAAGGCCTTCCTAATAATTAGTGCTGGGCAAAACAGTTGCGCTCAGACAACGGTTGTATAAAACGGTTGCAAAATAACGTACTTCTACTGAACAACGGCTCACATCTTTCCTTGTACCGGCCAGTCAGTGATGTATATCATTCTATCCAATATAAACACAAATGATATGAATGAACTGAATTCATTTACGAATTTCACAGTCATATAGCATAACCATTGGATATATAAAGATTACAACGCGACCAAGAATGTAGTTTTCTAACCACCCTAAGCCAAGAAAAAAGTTGTCTTACAAAATTAATAACAGCTTTTTTCCTTGGGAACATCAAATTATTATTATTATTATTATTATTATTATTATTATTATTATTATTATTATTATTATTATTATTATTATTATTATTTTTGCTATTTGCTTTACAAGTAGGTCTTATGGCGACGATGGGATAGGCTTAGGAAGCATTAATTAAGGGCTGCCGACAGTGAGGTTCTAACCCACCATCTCCCGATTACTGGATACTGGCCGCACTTAAGCGACTGCAGCTATCGAGCTCGGTAAATTCTTAAATTTATAAATAAGTTAATGTATAAAACATAACATTGTATATTGTGTTAAAATTTGGATTCGATCTGATGACGTGTTTTGAGAAATATTTTTTTTAACTTGACGTATTGTTGAAACACGTTTAAAAACGGGCACTTCCTGCGTTCCATCTGCCATAAAAAATACTAGTGTACAAATTTAAAATTCCAAACGTTCGTGACTACCGTGAAATAAAACGAGGAAAATCATGGTGTAATTAGATTTTATAGGCTTACTGGTTATATCATAAACAACATTTGAATGAGCATAACAGTTTGGTCGACAGTAGTAATATAACATTCTTGTTTCCAACACTCTTCTAACCTACTACTATACAATGTTACCTATTCAGACTACTGGAAATGTGGATTAGGAGAATTTAAAATTACCGTGTGCTTGAAAATCTACTAACGTACATTACAGAAATCACAAATAAATGTGTCCGAATATCAACAAAATTTACAAATCTATAACAAAATAATCTTAAATTATTGTACTTCCTGCGACCTAGAGGTGGAATAATGCTCGTAGTTCGCTTCCTTCTTTAAACTGGGGCAGTATTATGCCTTGATAAATACCTATGTTTTTAGTTGTTCGTAAAAGGTTGATTCTCAACTCACGATTGCCTTTGTGAGTGTGCCTGTCATTACAGAGTCGGATTTGAAGTCATGTTATGTTTTCGTATTAGTTTTAAATGCTAAATGTCACGGCATCTAAAGATCCACTAGTTCTGTATTTCATGTCTGAATGGAGGCTAATTAGAATAACTAACAAAATTAACTCTAAAAATACTCAACTAATTGCACCTTACAACACTCGAGCCATAGACCTGGTGTAGCGCTGTCTATTATGGCTCTCGGTGACGTCAGGCGCATCATTCAATAGCAGGGCAGCTCTCCAGAACAGCCTATCTCACACTGGAAAACCCCAGTGTCAAAAACGCAACGATTGCGGAAGGCAGTTTTGTATACGTATCGGTTGTGAAACTTGAAACTCCACTTGATCTGTGCTGGCGAAGATCGCAACAGCAAAGCGCAACTGCAACTGTTATTTTCTCGCAACGGGTTCATTCGACAACGGTTGTGTTCCGGAAACGGTTGAGATAAAACGGTTGCGTTGTATCTGTCCCAGCCCTGCTAATAATCGTACCTTGATCTGTTACATGGCCTGTTGCCATTTCTTGATGGATGCAGTATTTTTGTATCCATCTCTTGGCACAGGCCAGAGCAAAGTGTAGCTCCCACCGAAGTCCCAGTCTCATCCATGGCTGTGGCAATATGGAAGCTGCTGGGGTATGGGTGGTGCTGAGTAATGACATTTAGAGCACAACTAGTGTCGAGTGTTATGAAAGGTGTTGCTCATAGGATCAGTCATGCTGCAGTAGGACCTTCTGGTCCAGTGAGGAAAGCAATGGCAAACTACCTCACTCCTCATCTTGCCTAGTACACCTCATTTGGGCTCTGCCATTGGTTTTTGCGGTTCCCCTATAACTGCGTAGCCTTTGGCGGTGCTATTTGAGGATCCAACCAGCCTCTGGTCTGATGACCTGACAGACATATCTGTTACAAACAAAACCCTTTAATGACAGCTGAATTCCTAACTCAGCACACTGAGTGATAAATTACACAGTACAAAAAATTAAGGGAACATGTTTTGGAACGTATGCCATGCTCCACAAAACAATACCTCACACCCAGCCGTATATTACCAAATAAACCTTTATTCTTTACCGTTGAAGTATACGAAAGAACATCGATGGATTCGCGTTCATTTTCAGAACACAGACGGAAGTATCCAAAAAGGGGCGAACCAAAGTAATAACAGTCCTCCAGGGCGAATTTTTATTACAGTTGGAGAGGTTCAGTATGGTGTATATCCTCCACGAGCATTTATCACATCTTGGCACATACGTGGCGTGCTCTGTATAAGTCGATGGAAGCCACGTTGCGGTATCAGGTCCCATTCCCTAATGAGAGCCTGTTCGAGGTCTTCGAGAGTCTGTGGTGGAACAGG
Source organism: Anabrus simplex (assembly GCF_040414725.1). NCBI lineage: Eukaryota > Metazoa > Arthropoda > Insecta > Orthoptera > Tettigoniidae > Anabrus > Anabrus simplex. Next base: position 375,328,019 of record NC_090265.1, on the reverse strand, counting down.
ATGCCCACGAACACTTCTGTCAAGCCTATCCCACATATGTTCGATGGGATTAAGGTTGGGACTCACTGCTGGCCATTCCATCTCTTGAATGTCCAGTTCTTGCAAGACAGCTCTGGTGATGCGCGCTACATGAGCCCTGGCATTATCGTGCATGAGTCCGAATTCAGGGCCAACATCGTATGCAGCAACCAACACATGCTGTAGCAGTATCTGCTACGGCCATCAATACTCATGCCACCCCACACTATCACAGAACCTTTTCCGAATCGGTCGTCTTCCTGGACAACATTTGGCGTGTATTGCTCACCACGGCGTCTCCATACACGTTGACGTCCACCATGCTGTGTCAGGGGAAATCTGGACTCTTCTGTGAACAACACAGATCTCCATTGGCGAAGTTGCCAGTTGACGTGGGTAGGGGCAAACAGAAGGCAAGCTGCGCGATGTTGCTGCGTTAAGCGCGGCACTCGAACAGGACACATCTCTTAAGCTGTTCCTTACTGTCTGGTCAGACACCGTGACTTCAGTGACCCTCCTGAGGTCTTGTTGCGGTTCTCTGGAAGTTGCCGAACGACGCCGCAACGCACAGATGGTCAGATATCGGTCATCCTGTGGGGTTGTCATGCGTCCACGACCTTGTCCAGCCCTACTTTTGAACTGGCCTGTCTCACTGTAGCGATTCCACAAGTGCTGAATAACTGACGGAGAGACAGCAACACGACGAAAAGTCCATCCTTCCTGGATCAAAGTGACGGCCCTTGCGACCTGAACCTCGTTAAGATGTCTCAAGGGATGTGCTGGTTGACGTACAAGGTGCTCAAATGACCGCAGTAGTCTATGTACCTCACGACGACACACGGACGCACTGCTATGCGCGTTGTTTTGAGGGGTCACCTGACAGTTTAATGCATGTCTACGCCTACAGTTGGAGTAAACTTCGATTTGACATGCCCTGAGTAGCTAAGGGCTGAAGGTATGCTGTACGATCATTGGAACCCCATTTACCAAATTTACATTCACATACCAGACGTTACAATTCATGTTCCCCAAATATTTTTGAACTGTGTATTCCATGATGTTTCCACCAGACTTCGGAATATTGGGGAAGAGGCAAGTCAAAAGAAATATGATTTATATTACCCACTCAATAATGTAGGGGCTGCCAGGCCGAGGCGATAAAGGCATGCTCGGTTCATCCTGTAGGATGTGGGTTCGATTCCCCGTCAGGAAGTTGAAAAATTTAAGAAAGGAAATTTTCACTTCCGGCGGTGCATATGGTCCCGAGGTTCACTCAGCCTACACCAAAAATGACACATACATACATTACATACATTATCATTATAGACTGTTATGTCTTTCAGCGTTCAGTCTGCAAGCCTCTGTGAATTTACTAAACGTCGCCACAATCTTCGATTTTCAACTAGTGTTGTGGCCTCACTTAGTTCTATACCTCTTATCTTTAAATCGTTAGAAACCGAGTCTAACCATCGTCGTCTTGTTCTAACTCTACTTCTCTTACCCTCCATAGCAGAGTCCATTATTCTCCTAGGTAACCTATCCTCCTCCATTCACCTCACATGACCCCACCACCGAAGCCGGTTTGTGCGTACAGCTTCATCCATCGAGTTCATTCCTAAATTAGCCTTTATCTCCTCATTCCGAGTACCATGCTGCCATTTTTCCTACCTGTTTGTACCAGCAATCATTCTTGCTACTTTCATGAGTAACAGGTTAATTCCTAGGGGCAAAGGCGGCTGGGCGTAGAGCTAACCTCTCTACCCCATCAAGCGTCGAGTTTACGGATTGTGGAAGCCTGTACCTTCCACCCCTCTAAGGGCCTTCATGGCCTGTATGGAAATGACATTGCTTATACTCAAATAGTGAACCGTAAGGGAAATAAAGTGATTATTTTTGTAATTATCCGTCCACATGTCTGTAGTTGCAGCACAAGAACAACACTGCATTGCGTCACGAACGTCCTGTACTATAGCGCGACGAATATCGTCGGCCACTTCATGACTTCGGCGGGAAACAGTTATCCGGTGCGGTAGCACCTCACACTCATTTACTTTACCAAAATAATTTCCTACATTAACTCTTGTGCCACCATTTGAAACGCTGCGCCTGGCACAACATCGAAAGGACGTAGGTCAAAGACACACATCATTTTTTTTTTACAAATGGCTTTACGTCGCATAGCGACGATGGGATAGGAACGAGCTATGAGTGGGAAGGAAGCGGCCATGGCCTTAATTAAGGTACAGCCCCAGCATTTGCCTGGTGTGAAAACGAGAAACCACGGAAAACTATCTTCAGGGTTGCCGACAGTGGGATTCGAACCAACCATCTCCCTAATGACGAAGTCTTTTCTGGTTATTACCGAAATCTTCACATGATTTTTTTACTCTACAATAATTATTCCTCTGATCTGGATTGCACAAATTCTGTTTTCTGTTTTCTGCCTCTTGTCATCAATAACAACATAAAACCTTTCCTATACTTCACTCATCTCAGCACTATTTTCTGTTAATGCATTCCATTTACTTTTAATTTTTACTCTATCTAACCCCATTGAACTGAACACAAATGTTCTGGACTCATCATTAATTTGGCCCAAGATCTTTGAGCTCGCCAAGACTTGACCTAGCGCTGGGATTGCTCACTTCGAGTGAAAACACTAAGAAGCTTGCGGCGGCCAGCCGGTAATATCGTGTTTAGGCTGACGCTTGGAGATATAGGCAATTTCCTCTGCTTGTGCTGGGCTTATTCTCTTCTCTAATGAACACCGTAAAGCGGTCTGAAATTGAATTCAGGCTTTTAGCACGCAATCTAGTGATTTATTATTATTATTTTTTTTTACCGTCGTACCGACACAGATAGGTCTTATTTGGTATATGGCGACGATGGCATAGGAAAGGGCTAGGAGTGGGAAGGTAGTGACCGAGGTTTTAACTAAGGTATGAAAATGGGAAACCACAAATAACCATCTTTAGGCCTGCCGACAGTGACGTTCGAACTCACTATCTCCCGGATGCAAGCTCACAGCTGCGCGCCCCTAACCGCACGGCCAACTCGCTCGGTAATCTAATCAGTAGATTACGGCCCCTAAGAATAATGAATAGCAGAGTATTAATATCACAGTGTTTACGTTCCACGGTAACTATGTTCGACGTTGTCCAATCTAGTCTTAAAAGTATTGACTTATTTTTCTAATTTCTAATTTGAGAACAATTTAATTAGATCTATGGTTCGTAGTGTGGGTTAGGGTAGCTAAGCCCTAATTCGTGAACCGTGGCCAACGCCTGAGCGGCCTAATAAGTGGTCCTGAGAAACAGGATACCAGTTGCTGTCGAATAGGAGTGGGCATTCCGGACATACTCTACGTAGTGGGCATCCTTGTGCTCAGGTGGTTAGGACAATAAAATCCGCCGGTGGTTCTTAACCCGTTAGACGAGAGATTTCCACTGGGACTATATGTGTGTAGGGTGGCATCCTGCTTTATAGAATTTACCGAGTTTAGGATATTATTATTATTATTATTATTATTATTATTATTATTATTATTATTATTATTATTATTATTATTATTATTATTATTATTTAAAAATTGCTTTACATCGCACCGACACAGATAGGTCTTATGGCGACGATGGGACAGGAAAGTGCTAGGAATGGGAAGGACGCGGCCGTGGCCTTAATAAGGTACAGCCTGGTGTGAAAATTGGAAACCACAGAAAACTATCTTCAGAGTTGTCGCTGACATTATGGTTTGAACCCACTATCTCTCGAATACTGGATACTGCAGCTATCGAGGTCGGTCAGAATATTTTAAGCGAGCCTCGGACCTCGGGGTGTAACGGAGTCCCACTTCCATTTGACAGACGAGAAACTCCTCAGAAACAACTCTGCGAATGAAATAGAATTCATTGGGGGAGCTATCAATATTAATGGGGCTTATGGAAGAAATAACCTTTATTTCGGAGGAGGAGTTGCTATAGATCTTGAAAAGGTCATGAATCGAATGGTATACTTCAAAGATTACGTCCTTCTTGTGAATGACATCGTAGTCAAGGTCATCATCAAAGATAAGGTTGTGCTAACCGGACTATCACTCATAGAACTGAACGAAATAGGAAGATGATAGGTAAATGTGGGGTAGATATGGAAGCTAATATGAATGGGAAGCGTATACTGACCTCTGTGCTAGTAAGTTACAAGCAGTTACCAATACATTTTTCAAGCATAAGGCTACACATGGGAGGGTAGGAGCACAGATCCATAATAGACTAAATCGGAACTGACTTTGAATTCAGGAAATTTGCTCGGAATATACGGGTATTCCGGGGATGTTTCGATGGTACAGACCACTATCTGATCTATAGTGAACTAAATACCTGTAGGCCTAGGATAAAGTTAAATTTGTCTGCAGACGAATATGTGTAGAGAATATCCAGTACGAAGAAATTAGACAGGAGTACATGATTATGATTAGTGAAAAGTAAGTAGGTTCAGAATTGGTGACATACAGGAATGTTGTAGTAGAAAAGTCAACGGAATTCCTGGAAACCCAACCCCATGGTACTACAGCCCTTGAAGGGCCTTGGCCTACCAAGCGACCGCTGTTCAGCCCGAAGGCCTGCAGATTACTAGGTGTCGTGTGGTCAGCTCGACGAATCCTCTCGGTCGTTATCTTGGCTTTCTAGATCGGGGCCGCTATCTCACTGTCAGATAGCTCCTCAGTTCTAATCACGTAGGCTGAGTTGACCTCGAACCAGCCCTCAGGTCCACGTAAAAATCCTTGATCTGACCGAGAAACGAACCCGGGGCCTCCGGGTAAGAGGCAAGCACGCTACCCCTATACGACGGGGCCGGCATTCCTGGAAACAGTGTCTGTAAATAATGAAGTGAGGGAAGCAAACGTGAAAGGCAGACGTATCATATGTGCTCCAAACAAGGACTGATGCAGATAGGAAATTTCACGTAGATGAAAGGAACAGAGAGAAATCATTATTGTAGAGTCAGAACAAAACAAAAAGGAAAAGTCGTGTGAAGATTTCGGTAATGACCAGAAAAAACTTGGTCAAACCGCATAGAAACTTCTCTGGGCAGTAGTAAAGAATCGTCAAAAAGAAACCTTAGAAAATGACGCCCGCCTTGTGGCCTTGATCATTAAGGCTTGAAGTCTCTATGATCTGATACCATGGTTAGCTGATTTGAGTCCAGTAGGTGGAAAAAGAATCACTATCCGAATGTTGGCCGGCAGGATAGGTGAGGTTTCCTGATCTCAGGACCACTTACTAGGCCGCTCAGGCGTTGGCTACGGTTCGCGAATTAGGGCGCGACTACCCTAACCCACACTACGAACCATACATCTAATTTAATTGATCTAAAATTAGAAATAAAAAATATAAATCAATAATTTAAGGACTGGATTGGACATCGCAGAATATGGCTACCGTGGAACATAAACACTGTGATATTAATACTTTGCAATTAATTATTATTAAGGACCTTCTATCCGAGGTTGTAAGGGCATAGTCAGTTCACCGGGAACGACGTGGATTCGATTCCCCAGCAGGAAGTCGATGTATTTAGAAACGAGGTATCAACTTCTGGAAAGTCACATAGCTCTGAGGTTCTCTCTTCCTACTCCTAAAAAGAGCACCAGATTAATTCCTAGGAGAAAAAGGCAGCCGGGTTTAGAGATAACCACTGTGTCCCACTGAAAGCCGACGTTACGATTAGTGGAATCCTTTATCTTATACTCATCTAAGGTCCTTCATGTCCTGCCTGGAATTGGCTTTACTTTGTTTATTAATGAATCTCGGAATTAGATTAGTTTCCTCTCCGATTGCATGGTTAAATGGTTATCGTGCAGGGCTTTATTCCAAGGGGTCCCGGGTTTGATTTCCGGCCGGGTGGAAAATGTATCCTTCATTGGTTAATTGAGAAGGCTCAGGGGATGGTGGGAGGGAGGGGGGAGTCTATTAAGCATTACAATTCGTCTTGGTAGGGCCCCGTCCACACAGAGGCGCAGTTCGCCTACGTGGTGTCAACTGGGAAGACCTGCATCACACTTCTCCGGAAGACACACGTCATTATTATATTATTAGTTTCCTAACTAAAGCTCAATATCATAATCCGATTAGTATTGAACCCTTTGGTCCACCTTGAAGGATACCTCCCTCCCTTACCTATCAGCAATTTTCAAGAGACCAGTCTCTTGGGTCGTTTCGGGTTCTTCGTCACTTGCTGAGGTAAAAGGTAGGGTTCAGTAATACTAATCTATCTATTCAAATGAAAGGTCTATTCATAAAATATTTGTATTTTATTTTGGAAAAATTTACTGAAAAAACTAATAATTTGAAATCCATGTATAATTCGGACTCTATCTTGTTCACTTAACACCACAATCATTTTTAAACAGAGGGGCCGAACGCTGATTTGAGCCTTTGACTTAAATGCCTGATGGGAATCCTTACCAGAAACCATTGTCTCAATTCTTAAATAAAGAAAGGAAAGTCTGGAAATCCTTAAATTCGGCTTCCATGTGAGACTATATGTACCATTATAATGATTCTTGATGGTTCAGACCTCATAACACGAACTCTGGACTCTGGGTATAATTAAGGCAGTCCAATCAGTTTGTGCTACACAGTGGTTATACGGCATGGACCCTTAATTGAATCGATGTGACCTGCGACTATGTCATGGACCGACATCTAAACTTTTAAGTTACTTTAAAGTCATTGTGCATGATGACCGCAAGGAAAATGATGCTACAGTGGCATATGGCCCTAATCTAAGTCACTGAGATTGATAACCCCATGACCATCCAAGTTTCTAAGCTGAAGGCTAAACACAATTAAGTTATATCGGTTGATGACCAAAGTTTCCACTTTACTAACCCCAGCACATTTACTGCTCAATCAATCAAAGTCAAATAATGCAACAACAACAACAACGCTCACAATACTTTGTGGTAGTACACTGACTGACAGAGCAAATGCAACACCAAGAAGGAGTGGTTCGAAAGGGATGAAAGTTGGGGAAAAAACAGAGACGGCACGGACGAATAATTGATGTTTATTTCAAACCGATATGCAGGTTATACAATGCGCACGGCATCGACTCAGTAGGATGTAGGACCACCGCGAGCGGCGATGCACGCAGAAACACGTCGAGGTACAGAGTCAATAAGAGTGCGGATGGTGTCCTGAGGGATGGTTCTCCATTCTCTGTCAACCATTTGCCACAGTTGGTCGTCCGTACGAGGCTGGGGCAGAGTTTGCAAACGGCGTCCAATGAAATCCCACACGTGTTCGATTGGTGAGAGATCCGGAGAGTACGCTGGCCACGGAAGCATCTGTACACCTCGTAGAGCCTGTTGGGAGATGCGAGCAGTGTGTGGGCGGGCATTATCCTGCTGAAACAGAGCATTGGGCAGCCCCTGAAGGTACGGGAGTGCCACCGGCCGCAGCACATGCTGCACGTAGCGGTGGGCATTTAACGTGCCTTGAATACGCACTAGAGGTGACGTGGAATTATACGCAATAGCGCCCCAAACCATGATGCCGCGTTGTCTAGCGGTAGGGCGCTCCACAGTTACTGCCGGATTTGACCTTTCTCCACGCCGACACCACACTCGTCTGCGGTGACTATCACTGACAGAACAGAAGCGTGACTCATCGGAGAACACGACGTTCCGCCATTCCCTCATCCAAGTCGCTCTAGCCCGGCACCATGCCAGGCGTGCACGTCTATGCTGTGGAGTCAATGGTAGTCTTCTGAGCGGACGCCGGGAGTGCAGGCCTCCTTCAACCAATCGACGGGAAATTGTTCTGGTCGATATTGGAACAGCCAGGGTGTCTTGCACATGCTGAAGAATGGCGGTTGACGTGGCGTGCGGAGCTGCCACCGCTTGGCGGCGGATGCGCCGATCCTCGCGAGCTGACGTCACTCGGGCTGCGCCTGGACCCCTCGCACGTGCCACATGTCCCTGCGCCAACCATCTTCGCCACAGGCGCTGCACCGTGGACACATCCCTATGGGTATCGGCTGCGATTTGACGAAGCGACCAACCTGCCCTTCTCAGCCCGATCACCATACCCCTCGTAAAGTCGTCTGTCTGCTGGAAATGCCTCCGTTGACGGCGGCCTGGCATTCTTAGCTATACACGTGTCCTGTGGCACACGACAACACGTTCTACAATGACTGTCGGCTGAGAAATCACGGTACGAAGTGGGCCATTCGCCAACGCCGTGTCCCATTTATCGTTCGCTACGTGCGCAGCACAGCGGCGCATTTCACATCATGAGCATACCTCAGTGACGTCAGTCTACCCTGCAATTGGCATAAAGTTCTGACCACTCCTTCTTGGTGTTGCATTTGCTCTGTCAGTCAGTGTAAAATCCATTACCTTCGGATACGTCCACTTAATCGTTAACATTTAAATATTCCCAGAAAAATAAACTATGTCCCCTTAATCGTTACGTTAACATTTAAATATTCCCAGAAAAATAAACTAAGATTTCCAGAATGCATCCTCAAGTTATTCGTTTGGTTTACAGTTATTTCATAAATACACTTTCCACTGAATTAAATAATGAAATAAATTTAAATGATTTAATGAAATCTTAATGAACAGCAAATTCTATCTCCATGGACGAATGGTTTCTTTCACAAGTCCCTACTCAAATTTTGATGGAATTAAATTTTAATTCGCTAATGCTTATCATCTGTTGTTATCGTGCAGCTGGAAAAAATTTACATCATTTATTTCCAGTATTATATCTTTTTCATGACATCACACTTTAATCTAATCTAATACTAAGCATCATCAATACTTGGATAACCCTAATAATTAAGTACTAAACCATAAGTAACTCGCCGTACAATGTAAGCCGATTACGATGTCATATCATGTCATAACATTCCATAAAGCATGTGCACCCCTCACACACAAATCAATCATTATTATCATCACTCTATATTTTGGACAACCCTGAAATTGGCTAACCTCGCTCATTATACTCTAACTTCGTGGTTTCAAATAAACATTACGATCTCAGTTAAACAAATTCACAGTAATAGCCTACACGTTATTCCCGGATGAAAATTTCAACTAGTTCTCGCAAGTAATGATCTCTGTTAACAAGAATGCAGTTTCATTTTTAACACGTCGCAAGCGCACAACCCCGTTACTTTCGAGCGGCGAACTCCGATCAGCTGGCGGCATTGAAACAAACGACCCTCACCCTGTCTGTCAGTTTTAATATACCGGGCGAGTTGGCCGTGCGCGTAGAGGCGCGCGGCTGTGAGCTTGCATCCGGGAGATAGTAGGTTCGAATCCCACTATCGGCAGCCCTGAAAATGGTTTTCCGTGGTTTCCCATTTTCACACCAGGCAAATGCTGGGGCTGTACCTTAATTAAGGCCACGACCGCTTCCTTCCAACTCCTAGGCCTTTCATATCCCATCGTCGCCATAAGACCTATCTGTGTCGGTGCGACGTAAAGCCCCTAGCAAAAAAAAAGTTTTAATATGAAACACATGTCTTTCGCCAGGCCTGACTGGCCTCTCAGAATGAACCCTTTTGACTTCGCAAAATAGAACAAAATACGATATTCTGACCAAACAAATATGCACATAGATTTTACTTTCAAATGTCCTACAATAATTGTACAGGTCGCAAATTAATACCTGCGTGGATTGTCTCACTATATTTTCCATCCCAAACATTACACAAAATCTTCCTCGGGCTCCCTCACAAGTCCCGGCACCATTAACAGGCTTCCAATCACCTGATTCACAAATCCTATCTCAACTCATACGGCAAATCTAACCTCTTGCCTTCAACTCGACGACTCTTACTGACAAAAGAATTGGAAAAAAATCCTGGGAATCCACGACGTATAATAACGCACAAATACTTTAATAATGAACAACTTCGCATAAAATAATCTCGTATTTAAAACCTAGATTTTCACAAAATGACTGACAAATTTTACTGTTATTTATTGTGACATAGACTCAGTTTAAACTTACATAGAATAACGTTACGCTTCGTGACAAAATTTACGGATCTGAATTACTCAACACTACATACAGCGCTTCCACCCGATTGAAAATAGGAAACCACGGATCCTTTGCTCCAATTCCATCAAATTTCGAACAGAAAAATTTTACGTCGAATAAACATCTTAATTTGACATCACAAAATATAGGCAATAAATTCACGGAAATGACGATCTACTTTGGACGTGATATCACTTCGAAACCCTCACTAATAACTTTTTACAACATTACACGGCACTCGCAATACTAAAAAAAATATGCAATCAGAAAATGAAACAAATGACCTTTCGTCACATTTCTAACATTCACAAAACATATGGGTGACCAACTGCGTCATAAATACCCATCACAAGTACATATAAGTTTGACATCATAAAACAAGATATATAGTAGGCGGTAAGATGGTATGTCACCTACCTAAGGTTACGTCAGCGTTCATCTGACATCGTTGATCACACTCGACTGATTGTATGTTGACCGTCTTTTTTTTTATCAAATTACTTATGCTCCACATGGAGTCAAGACCCAGCCACATCGGCAGAATCTAGGTTTGTAGTACTTAGTCTTCTTTTGACGCAGGATTTACTTGCACAGTTCAACCCTCACTCACACGCTTCAATGATACAAATGCAGGGGTTTCAACATGGCGTCCTTTCTTATTTATAGACGTTACCCCTCTCTCCAGGCATTTTCCCTTTGCCGCCAAGAAATCTTGCGTAACTTTTCCGACTTAAATGAACTGTATTTAAAAGAGTTTTTGATGTAAACAGATACTTGTTAACTCGTTAACAGTAGTGTTCATGAATATTTAAAATTTATTCTCATTAAATGAACCTGTTAAATGACCTCATTTGGTAGGCACTATTTTCTGTCGACTTAGCGTGGGTTAACTAGACACGCGCATCCTTCTGAAATAATCCACAGAAATAGCTTAGCAATCTCAAATCCGTCTTACTAAAGACCAAGTGTCTTATAGATAAATACAGGACCCTCATTATAGTGCGTTCACCACTAATTATTTCATTTAATTATATTTATTCAACCTAAACTTTCTTCTGTATCCTTCCACATTCGACACGTGCGGATGACGTCACATCTCAGAGCGTGGGACAGAAGGTAGCCACTCCCCTTGCCACGTGTCGCCTCTGAGATATATAAAAATTAGAACTTCTTATTACAATTGACAATTTAATACTTAGGGCAGAAAGGTCATGGGTTCAGTATATCTCAGAGCCGGTTTTCCTTCGATATGAGGGGATATGGGAGAAATGACAAAGAGGGCTGGACTGCATTACACGTGCCACGACCAGATCTGCGCATATGAGTTTGAAGAGTTCTCTAGTTAATTGGTCGCAGATTTTAGCTGTTAACTCATTAGCATCACTCGCAATGTTCTATCTCGAGGATAGAAAAATGTTCCATAAGTAGGGAGCCAGCCCACTCACTCTTCCCCACCACGTACAATGCTGATATTCCCTTAGTCTAGAAGAGTTTAAAACTTTGCATTTCACCTTGGAGAGTGTACAAGATGTTAAGAAATGACATTTAATTTTCATGAGATATGCCGTTAGAAATTTTATACTGATGGATTATCTTCAAGATATGCTCTTCAAAATTGGCTGCTTGCTTGCTTGTTGATTCACTTTGAAGCTTAGGAAATGTTTTGTCATCGACTATTCCATGAGAGGGTGAAGAGAATATCTTGATAATCTTGTAAGAAAGCATCTTTAAATTTAATGTATCATTTCTAATGTCCGGCTCCATAGCTAAGTAACCCTGCTGGCCTTTGGTCACCGGGGTCCTGGGTTCGATTCCCGGCGGTTGGGAATTTTAACCATCATTGGTTAATTTCGCTGGCACGGGGGCTGGGTGTATGTGTCGTCTTCATCATCATTTCATCCTCATCATGACGCGCAGGTCGCCTACGGGAGTCAAATCAAAAGACCTGCACCTAGCGAGCTGAACATATCCTCGGACACTCCCGGCACTAAAAGCCATACGCCATTTATTTTTTTCATTTCTAATGGACCTGCAATTTAAAAAGCACATAAATTCTCACTGTTGATAGTCATGGGACTTCCAATTTTCCACGCAAAAAAAGAAATACAAGGTCATGAGTTTTAATATTCAGTATTCCACATGTATTGATGAAGATTCAAAATGCGGCCATTCCGTCGAGAAATCAGTGACAATGTCTCCCGGCTAACACGACCCTTCATATGCTTGTGCTACTGTGTATTTGTAGGAATGTGTTAATTGCTTGGGGGCTAAATTTTACAATTGAGTTTTCGTCGCACCGACACAGGTAGGTCTTATGACGACGATGATAAAGGGCTAGGCGTGGGAAGGAAGCGGCCATAGCCTTAATTAAGGTACAGCCCCAGCATTTGCCTGGTTTGAAAATGGGGAAACCGCGGAAAACCACTTTCAGGGCTGCCGACAGTGGGGTTCGAACCCACCATATCCCAAATGTAAGCTCAGAGCTGCGCGCCCCTAACCGCATGGCCATTTGCTTGGTGGGGGGCTAATGGAAGTAGATACTCGGGATATTCAAATAATACACTACTCTGTTATTTTCCTTGGTAAATATGTGAGAAAAAATATAGCCTACTGAGAATTTTCCTTTCAGAGTTGAACCTTAGATATCTAAAAGTGCAGCTTCTTAGTCTAATGATCGAATGAACTTCCACGTTCAGATACGATAATAATAATAATAATAATAATAATAATAATAATAATAATAATAATAATAATAATAATAATAATAATAATAAATAATAATAATTTTTAGCTGAATAACTAAAGTTTTCTTTTTGGCTGAATTCAGTGGTGTGAATTTTGCCAGAACATAAAGGTTGTATACACAATCATTCTCACATCTCCATCATATTGTATTATGCGTAAATTCCACACCAAGCAATTACATATTACCATTTAATTAAATGATTCAGATGCTGTGTAATGAGGATTCTGTGAATATTTCTTATATTTCTAAAAAATATAGCCTACTGAGAATTTTCCTTTCAGAGTTGAACCTTAGATATCTAAAAGTGCAGCTTGGTCGCTTGGTGGATGAAAATGTGTCCTACCGAATGAGTGGCTCCGCGATTTAGGTCACGTAGCTGCCAGCCTCCTTCGGGAGATTGTTGGGTTCGAACTCTACTGTCGGCAGCCCTGAGGATGGTTTTTCGTGGTTTCCCATTTTCACAACAGGAAAATACTGGAGCTGTACCTTAATTAAGGTCGTGACCGCTTCGCTCCCACTGCTAGCCCTTTCCTCTCACATCGTCGCCAAAAGACCTGTCTGTATCGGTGTGACGTACACCAAATTAAAAAAAAAGTTGTCCTTCCTTCTACTATATTAGAAAGTATCTAGTCGAGGGAGTAAGGTCGTGTTTGGTTCAATCGTAAGAATGTGCGTTTGATTCCCCGATAGAAAGTCAACAAATTTAGAAACGAGATTTCCACCAGCTTTTTTTTTTTTTTGCTAGTTGCTTTACGTCGCACCGACACAGACAGGTCTTATGGCGACGATGGGACAGGAAAGGCCTAGAAATGGGAAGGAAGAGGCCGTGTCTTTAATTAAGGTACAGCCCCAGCATTTGCCTGGTATGAAAATGGGAAACCACGGAAAACCATCTTCAGGGCTGCAGACAGTGGGGTTAGAACCCACTATCTCCCAGATGCGAGCTCACAGCTGTGCGCTCCTAACCGCACGGCCAACTCGCCCGGTTGATTTCCAGTTCTAGAGAAGCAAATGACCCTACGGTTCTCATATTTTACAACACAAATGAGTGCAAGGTTGATTCGAGGGCACACATCCACTTTGGATAGAGCTAACCATTCTTAACCTATGCCTATTATTCAAACAATAATAATAATAATAATAATAATAATAATTATAATAATAATAATAATAATAATAATAACAATAATCATAATAATAATAATAATAATAAGAATAATAATAATAAAAATCCAAAATCAGCCTCAGAAAGATTCACTGTGCACGTTCTGATGGTGGCCATGGACTGATAGACCTTGAGAAATTACACACTGTACAAATTGCATCACTAAAGTGCTCTGACCTGCATAGTGCAGTGGCTGTAGGAGATGGTAGTTTTACACCCCTCTATCTAAGCACCCCGGCTACACTTACACCTTCAATCTCCACAACTGAGGAAAATATCATTTTATGGTAAAATAAACCTCTTCATGGACGGTATACAAATGAGTTGGATCAGCCATACGTCGACAAACAAGAGTCACATGAGTGGCTGATATACCCAGAAACAGAAGGCTTCATGATAGCCATACAAGATCAAGTCATTGCCCCAATGAACTACAGAGAGCATATATTGTATGATCCTCTGTCTATTCAGATCAGTGCCGACGATATAATACATATCCGGAAACAATCCAGCACATAACCTCAGGTTGTCGATTATTGGCAAATACAGTCGGGCTCCATGGCTAAATGCTTAGCGTGCTGGCCTTTGGTCACAGGGATCCCGGGTTCGATTCCCGGCAGGGTCTGGAATTTTAACCATAATTGGTGAATTTCGCTGGCACGGGGGCTGGGTGTATGTGTCGTCTTCATAATCATTTCATCCTCATCACGACGCGCAGGTCACCAACGGGAGTCATATCAAAAGACCTGCATCTGGCGAGCCGAACTTGTCCGCGGATACTCCCGGCACTAAAAGCCATACGCCATTTCATTTCATTCCAATGGAAAATACAGACTACAAGTACATGAGAAAACAGCCCGACAAAATATGCAAATCCATTGTACTACAGCATATCGGAAGTATAAACCCCAATCAGTCCAGGAAAGCGAAAATTACAAACTTTACTGGGATAGAAGTGTCATACATACATACATACATACATACATTATCATTATAGACTGTTATGCCTTTCAGCGTTCAGTCTGCAAGCCTCTGAGAATTTACTAAACGTCGCCACAATCCTCGATTTGCAACTAGTGTTGTGGCCTTATTTAGTTCTATACCTCTTATCTTTAAATCGTTAGAAACCGAGTCTAACCATCGTCGTCTTGGTCTCCCTCTACTTCTCTTACCCTCCATAACAGAGTTCATTATTCTCCTAGGTAACCTATCCTCCTCCATTCGCCTCACATGCCCCCACCACCGAGGCCGGTTTATGCGTACAGCTTCATCCATCGAGTTCATTCCTAAATTAGCCTTTATCTCCTCATTCCAAGTACCCTCCTGCCATTGTTCCCACCTATTTGTACCAGCAATCATTCTTGCTACTTTCATGTCTGTTACTTCTAACTTATGAATTAGATATCCTGAGTCCACCCAGCTTTTGCTCCCGTAAAGCAAAGTTGGTCTGAAAACAGACCGATTTAAAGATAGTTTCGTCTGGGAGCTGACTTCCTTCTTACAGAATACTGCTGATCGCAACTGCGAGCTCACTGCATTAGCTTTACTACACCTTGATTCAATCTCACTTACTATATTACCATCCTGGGAGAACACACAACCTAAATACCTGAAATTATCGACCTGTTCTAGCTTTGTATCACCAATCTGACATTCAATTCTGTTGAATTTCTTACCTACTGACATCAATTTAGTCTTCGAGAGGCTAATTTTCATACCATACTCATTGCACCTATTTTCAAGTTCCAAGATATTAGACTGCAGGCTTTCGGCACAGTCTGCCATTAAGACCAAGTCGTCAGCATAGGCCAAACTGCTTACTACACTTCCACCTAACTGAATCCCTCCCTGCCATTTTATACCTTTCAGCAGATGATCCATGTAAACTACGAACAGCAAAGGAGAAAGATTACAGCCTTGTCTAACTCCTGTAAGTACCCTGAACCAAGAACTCATTCTACCATCAATTCTCACTGAAGCCCAATTGTCAACATAAATCCCTTCGATTGATTTTAATAATCTACCTTTAATTCCATAGTCCCCCAGTATGGCGAACATCTTTTCCCTCGGTACCCTGTCATATGCTTTCTCTAGATCTACAAAACATAAACAAAACTGCCTATTCCTCTCTTAGCATTTTTCAGTTACGTGGCGCATACTGAAAATCTGATCCTGACACTCTTTCTGTGGCCTGAAACCACACTGGTTTTCATCCAACTTACTCTCAACGACTGATCGCACCCTCCCTTCCAAGATGCCAGTGAATACTTTGCCTGGTATACTAATCAATGAGATACCTCGATAGTTGTTGCAATCTTTCCTGTTCCCTTGCTTATAGATAGGTGCAATTATTGCTTTTGTCCAATTTGAAGGTACCTTACCAACACGCCACGCTAATTTTACTACTCTATGAAGCCATTTCATCCCTGCCTTCCCACTATACTTCACTATTTCAGGTCTAATTTCATCTATTCTGCTGCCTTATGACAATGGAGTTTATTTACTATCCTTTCCACTTCCTCAAGCATAATTTCACCAACATCATTTTCCTCCTCCCCATGAGCTTGGCTGTTTGCAACACCACCACGATGATTTCCTTTTACATTGAGAAGATGTTCAAAATCTTCCCTCCACCTCTCCTGTGATTCCCTGGGATCTATTATGAGTTCACCTGAATTACTCAAAACACTGTTCATTTCCTTTTTCTCTCCCTTCCCAAGATTCTTTATTACTGTCCAGAAAGGTTTCCCTGCTGCTTGACCTAGCCTTTCCAGGTTATTACCAAAATCTTCCCATGACTTCTTTTTGGATTGAGCAACTATTTGTTTCGCTCTGTTTCTTTCATCTACGTACAAATCCCTGTCCGCCTCGGCCCTTGTTTGGAACCATTTCTGATAAGCCTTCTTTTTACGTTTACAAGCTGTTCTCACTTCATCATTCCACCAAGATGTTCGCCTTTTCCCATCTTTACACACAGTTGTTCCTAGGCATTCCCTTGCTGTTTCTACTACAGCATCCCTGTATGCCACCCATTCACTTTCTATATCCTGAACCTGCTTACTGTCTACTGTTCGAAACTTCTCACTAATCATATCCATGTACTTCTGTCTAATTTCCTCGTCCTGGAGATTTTCTACCCTTATTCGTTTGCAGACAGATTTCACTTTCTCTACCCTAGGCCTAGAGATACTTAGTTCACTACAGGTGGTCTGTATCATCGAAAAATCCGCGAAAAACTCGTACATTCCTAACAGATTTTCTGAATTCAAAGTCTGTTAAGATATAGTCTATTATGGATCTGGTACCCCTAGCCTCCCATGTGTAGCGGTGAATAGCCTTGCTTGAAGAAGTGTCATGACTTATAAAAATATTACCTGTAATAGGCCAGATATAACTTTTGTAGACGAAAACCACTTCATAATTGGCATAGCCTGCTCTAATCCTCTCAGCTTCCAATCAACACATACAGAGAAGATATCCAAGTACACAGATCTGGCCACAGAAATGAAAACCATGTGGAAACTCAAACAATGTTATCATCTTTCCAGTAGTGACTGGATGTAATGGTATTATACCAAAGGCACTACACAGAAGCAATGAAGCACTTAATCTCCACCCTCTCACTTACAGAGAATTACAAAACGCAGCAATCCTGGCCATTTGCCATATAGTGAGGAAGTTTATTGGGATGAACCATCCACCATATACAGAGAACTAACGAAAATCGTCTACTAATACTTTTGACTATTTATTTATTGTAAATATCCTATAAATATCTGTCAAATTTATTTTTTCAACACTGTATGTAAGTATAGAGTATGGAGCATATATGCGTATGTACTAGGTACTTCTTCCATGTACATTGTACTGAACAAGGACATAAACCCAACTGTAAAATTGTGAATTACATATATAGTCTAATAAAATAATAATAATAATAAGAAGAAGAAGAAGCTAATATTAACAATAGTGTTGACGTGGTCAATAAGAAACTTACTCCACTAAGAACAGTGCACATGTGGAACAATTATAGTAGCAATTACATAAGATACGAGGAAAAACTCAACTTAAATGTCATAATATCTTGGCTGTACCTTCTTTAACGCATGGAAGTGAGGCCTGGGAGAATAGAACGAGTTGTAGGAATAAAAAGAAAATCGAACGTAACTGTGACGGGGTGACGGCTTCAACTTTTGACGTGGATTACGTACTGCGTGATAGGCATTATCTTAAGTGCGGCCAGTATCCAGTATTCGGGAGATAGTAGGTTCGAACCCCACTGTCGGCAGCCCTGAATATGGTTTTCCGTGGTTTCCCATTTTCACACCAGGCAAATGCTGGGGCTGTACCTTAATTAAGGCCATGGCCGCCTCCTTCCAACTCCTAGCCCTTCCCTGTCCCATCGTCGCCATAAGACCTATCTGTGTCGGTACGACGTAAAGCAACTAGCAAAAAAAAGGCATTATTGAAATAAAATATCGAGTCGGTATTGGTTTGAAATTATATAGTTGACATTTCATTATTAATTCTAAACAAATTCACACGAAGTCAATGTACAATGGATCCTCGATATGAGAAGTAACGTGCGTATGGTAAAAGATCGACGACAGCATTACGGGCGAAGTTACATCTGTGTTCATACGATCCAGAGTCGTTGCAATTTCGATGGGCAGATAATTTAGGTTTAAAGGTATTTTCATGAAATATGTGGTGTGTAAGTTCAGACTAGTGTCAGAATTGAAATCTCCAGCTAGCATGATGGCCATTTGTGTTTAGACTGTTAAGTTTTCACTGATATTTTTTGTAGTTTCAGAGTATGTCATCATTCCTCCGTAGAGCAACATTTCCAAAGGGAAACGTTGGGATAAAAGTACTTACAGCCCAATACAAATCTGAGTTAGTCTTTTTCATTTAAGTTCGCAGGGTGTATGTCACCATTTCAAGACCTAATCATGAACATTTTGGCTAGTCTATCTGACGGGTTCACACTGGGTGTTTTAGTTTTGCTTCAGATTTTCATAAATGGCCTTGCACCGACTATTCCGAGTTCCAAACCATTTTCCACCTATGTGGCAGTACATGTGATCGGCTAGGACTCCAGTAGCGCAGATCTCACACACGACGTTGGGCCGCTTTAAATTTGAAACTCTCCTGATAAGTATTTTGATGCTCGGCATTGGTGATTTTGGGCAGTTTGGAATTCTGATAAGTCTCTCTATCCTCTCAAATGCGATAATTTTGAGTTTATTGTCCATTTGTCGCGATATTTTGTTAAAGAAAGAATATTTCGTAGTATCTTTAAATTACAATATTCTTGAATGTTCATTATTTGATTGTTTCGCCGCATAGTTGTAATAGCAAATGGTACCTTACACGATGTGCTACTACACCGGAATCCAGAGGTACACGAATAGTTAGCCATGCGGAGTGGTGATTTTAGTACCTTAAGTTCGTGGCACTATTGCATTATCCGATGACGCCACGCCGAGGTCAGACTGTTTTTGTTCCTTCCTCTTGAGATGAGGTATTAAGCATTGTCCTCGCACGCGCTGTCTAGACCTTTCGCCATCGGTTTCAGTTCTGTGCCGTGGCCTTTGCATCCAGTCAGATTTTCTATCACTTAACATAACATTCCCTTCTTTCACAGTGCTGTTCACCTCTCATACAAATCCAGACCGAACGCACGGTGCTTGTACCCTGGGCTACGGTAGCTGCAGTATGGCAGGTGTGCACATAGTTCTTGACCTTCCAAACAGCCTGCACGCGTTCTACCTCGCAAGCATCAGTCGCCAGTCTGAACCTCAGCTTTTAACGTGGTGAGACAATTCCTTGTTAGCTAGCAGACATTATTCGTCAACGAAGTCTAAATCCTCCAAGTGATTGTTGGTCCCCACTGGAGAGTTCTATCCAGGACGCGTTCTTACGAATACAGTATTTGTAACACCGTATTTTCGTATGTTAAAGTTCTGGTTTCATTTTAATGGTCATGCGAACAGTCTTAACTCTCGGTATTGGCGTGCATGAAAACCTAGTGGTGTTTATGAAGTCTCTCATTATGTTAGGAAGATTAGTGTTGTGCAAGGCGAATAATTGGGTCGAAACGACAGTAAATGCAGAGAGGTACCAAGATGACATTTTGATGCCGTTCTTCCATCAGTTAACGAAAGAAGAAAAATCGCGTGGGTGGTTTTAACAAGATTCAGCCCCTTCTCATACCGCAGAAGTGTTTGGAGACAGAGTGATCAGTGCTGGTCTATTTTCGCTCGTTCTCCAGATCTAACAGTGTGTGATTTTTATTTGTGGGGTAAACTGAAAGAAGATGGGTATCGAAGAAATTCTCACACATTGGAGGAACTGAAGGAAAACATAACGGATGAAATCAGAAACATTACAGCGGCAGAACTCACTCGTGTCAGCCAGAATGTGGTTACCAGATACACCGCCTGTATAACCCAGGAAGGACGACACTTCTAGCATTTTATAAGGTAAGATTTCATGTAAGATTGTATACACACTTAAAGCAGGGCGGTCGCGCGCGACATATGTTCGGCTGAGGCAGCTTCCGTAGCGCAGAGTACGAACACTGTGCGTTCGATCTGGGTTTATAAGAGAAACCCTGTATATGGCTCTGCGTCTGGTACCTTGGGGATTCCATTCTAGCGCTTGTTTAGTGATGCTGTTTGTATTACGCCCTAGTGTGTGCCCTATCCCCTTCTATTTTCTCCGTCACATCTCAGTGTCGATCGGAGTTACCTTGGTCATCCGTTATAGATCTACCTCAACATGTTTTACAGACATCTAATAATAAAAGTCTTGAAGGTTCCTGGCTTGCAGCTTTGTTAGTCCCAATGTTGCATAACCATGCACTAGGTCAGACTTGATGTTGATGTTGAATATGCTGAACTCTGTTTTGCTATGGTGCTTCCTTGATCCATATTCGTGGCATTCAAACGCATCCTTGGCCTTACCGATTCCACTTCGTACATGTTGCGTAGTTCGCCCACCAGGGGTAACGACGACTTCTACATACATACATACATACATTATCATTATAGACTGTTATGCCTTTCAGCGTTCAGTCTGCAAGCCTCTGTGAATTTACTAAACGTCGCCACAATCCTCGATTTGCAACTAGTGTTGTGGCCTCATTTAGTTCTATACCTCTTATCTTTAAATCGTTAGAAACCGAGTCTAACCATCGTCGTCTTGGTCTACCTCTACTTCTCTTACCCTCCATAGCAGAGTCCATTATTCTCCTAGGTAACCTATCCTCCTCCATTCGCCTCACATGACCCCACCACCGAAGCCGGTTTATGCGTACAGCTTCATCCATCGAGTTCATTCCTAAATTAGCCTTTATTTCTTCATTCCGAGTGCCCTCCTGCCATTGTTCCCACCTGTTTGTACCAGCAATCATTCTTGCTACTTTCATGTCTGTTACTTCTAACTTATGAATAAGATATCCTGAGTCCACCCAGCTTTCGCTCCCGTAAAGCAAAGTTGGTCTGAAAACAGACCGATGTAAAGATAGTTTCGTCTGGGAGCTGACTTCCTTCTTACAGAATACAGTCGATCGCAGCTGCGAGCTCACTGCATTAGCTTTACGGCACCTTGATTCAATCTCACTTACTATATTACCATCCTGGGAGAACACACAACCTAAATACTTGAAATTATCGACCTGTTCTAGCTTTGTATCACCAACCTGACATTCAATTCTGTTGAATTTCTTACCTACTGACATCAATTTAGTCTTCGAAAGGCTAATTTTCATACCATACTCATTGCACCTATTTTCAAGTTCCACGATATTAGACTGCAGGCTTTCGGCACAATCTGCCATTAAGACCAAGTCGTCAGCATAGGCCATACTGCTTACTACATTTCCACCTAATTGAATCCCTCCCTGCCATTTTATACCTTTCAGCAGATGATCCATGTAAACTACAAACAGCAAAGGTGAAAGATTACAGCCTTGTCTAACCCCTGTAAGTACCCTGAACCAAGAACTCATTCTGCCATCAATTCTCACTGAAACCCAATTGTCAACATAAATGCCTTTGATTGCTTTTAATAATCTACCTTTAATTCCATAGTCCCCCAGTATGGCGAACATCTTTTCCCTCGGTACCCTGTCATATGCTTTCTCTAGATCTACGAAACATAAACACAACTGCCTATTCCTCTCGTAGCATTTTTCAATTACCTGGCGCATACTGAAAATCTGATCCTGACAGCCTCTCTGTGGTCTGAAACCACACTGGTTTTCATCCAACTTCCTTTCAACGACTGATCGCACCTTTCCTTCCAAGATGCCAGTGAATACTTTGCCTGGTATACTAATCAGTGAGATACCTCGATAGTTGTTGCAATCCTTCCTGTTCCCTTGCTTATAGATAGGGGCAATTACTGCTTTTGCCCAATCTGAAGGTACCTTACCAACACTCCACGCTAATTTTACTACTCTATGAAGCCATTTCATCCCTGCCTTCCCACTATACTTCACCATTTCAGGTCTAATTTCATCTATTCCTGCTGCTTTATGACAATGGAGTTTATTCACCATCCTTTCCACTTCCTCAAGCATAATTTCACCAACATCATTTTCCTCCTCCCCTTGAGCTTCGCTGTTCACAACACCACCAGGATGATTTCCTTTTACATTGAGAAGATGTTCAAAATATTCCCTCCACCTCTCCAGTGATTCCCTGGGATCTATTATGAGTTCACCTGAATTGCTCAAAACACTGTTCATTTCATTTTTCCCTCCCTTCCTAAGATTCTTTATTACTGTCCAGAAAGGTTTCACTGCTGCTTGACCTAGCCTTTCCAGGTTATTACCAAAATCTTCCCATGACTTCTTTTTGGATTCAACAATTATTTGTTTCGCTCTGTTTCTTTCATCTACATACAACTCCCTATCTGCCTCGGCCCTTGTTTGGAGCCATTTCTTATAAGCGTTCTTTTTACGTTTACAAGCTGCTCTCACTTCATCATTCCACCAAGATGTTCGCCTTTTCCCGTCTTTACACACAGTTGTTCCAAGGCATTCCCTGGCTGTTTCTACTACAGCATCCCTATATGCCACCCATTCACTTTCTATATCCTGAACCTGCTTAATGTCTACTGTTCGAAACTTCTCACTAATCATATCCACGTACTTCCGTCTAATTTCCTCGTCCTGGAGATTTTCTACCCTTATTCGTTTGCAGACAGATTTCACTTTCTATACCTTAGGCCTAGAGATACTTAGTTCACTACAGATCAGATAGTGGTCTGTATCATCGAAAAATCCCCGGAAAACTCGTACATTCCTAACAGATTTCCTCAATTCGAAGTCTGTTAAGATATAGTCTATTATGGATCTGGTACCCCTAGCCTCCCACGTGTAGCGGTGAATAGCCTTATGCTTGAAGAATGTATTTGTAACAGCTAAACCCATACTAGCACAGAAGTCCAGCAAACGCTTCCCATTCCCATTAGCTTCCATATCTTCCCCACATTTACCAATCACCCTTTCGTATCCTTCAGTTCTATTCCCAACTCTCGCATTGAAATCGCCCATTAGCACTATTCTATCCTTGCTGTTTACCCTGACTACGATGTCACTCAATGCTTCATAAAACTTGTCAACTTCATCCTCATCTGCACCCTCACATGGTGAATACACGGACACAATTCTAGTCCTAATTCCTCCAACTGACAAATCTACCCACATCATTCGCTCATTTAAGTGCCTAACAAAAATTATGTTCCGTGCAATGGTATTCCTGATAAAGAGCCCTACCCCAGACTCTGCCCTTCCCTTTCTAACACCCGTCAAGTACACTTTATAATATCCTATCTCTTCCTCCTTATCTCCCCTTACCCGAATATCACTTACTCCTAGCACATCCAGATGCATCCTCTTTGCTGACTCAGCCAGTTCTACTTTCTTTCTTCCATAAGCCCCATTAATATTGATAGCTCCCCATCGAATTCCATTTCGTTCGCCAAGTTGTTTCCAAGGAGTCCCTCGCCTGTCAAATGGGAGTGGGACTCCATTACTCCCATAGGTCCGAGGCTTGCTTAAAGTGTTCTGAGCTCGGTTAATTCATGAAGCAGGATGCTGCCCTGCTTGCACATAATCCAAGTGAGGATCTCTCCTCTAACGGGTTATGGACCACCGGTGGATTGTATAGTCCTAGCCGCCTGAGCACAAGGAGGACCACGACTCAGAATATGTCCGAGATGCCCACTCCCATTCCATAGCAACTGGTATCCCGACTCTCAGGACCACTTACTAGGCCACTCAGCCGTTGCCCATGGTTCACGAACTAGGACGTGACTACAGTAACCCACAAACATGAACCATGACGACTTCTAAGTAGCAGAGATATTCTACTTGTCCGATCTCCTGAATTGGCGTTGTTCTGGCTCCTGCATCACACCTTCTTGGTTTTCGTGGCGTTGAAAATGAAATGGCGTATGGCTTTTAGTGCTGGGAGTGTCCGAGGACAAGTTCGGCTCGCCAGATGCAGGTCTTTTGATTTGACACCCGTAGGCGACCTGCGCGTCGTGATGAGGATGAAATGATGATGAGGACGACACATACACCCAGCCCCCGTGCCAGTGAAATTAACCAATTAAGGTTAAAATTTCCGACCCCGCCGGGAATCGAACCAGGGACCCCTGTGGCCAAAGACCAGCACGCTAACCATTTAGCCATGGAGCCGGACTTTGTGGCGTTGATCTTGAACCAGAATCATCTGCGCTGGCTTCAGGTCATTCCACTTAGTTTCCCTGTCTTTGAAATTGTTAGCTAGCAGACATTATTCGTCAACGAAGTCTAAATCCTCCAAGTGATTGTTGGTCCCCACTGGAGAGTTCTATCCAGGACGCTTTCTTGCGAATACAGTATTTGGTGGCTGTTTTATTTGATATGGACAAGGCCTATGACACCACATGGCGATATTGCATCCTTTCAGCCCTGTACCAGTGGAAATTTCGAGGTAAATTGCCGGTTTTTATTGCGGAAGTTTGGTCTGACCCTCTATTCCGTGTCCGAGGAGGAAGGCCATATCTATATAAATAAAATTGTTTCTGTTTGTCTGTTTGTCTGTCTGTTTGTCTGTTCCACCATCACGTCGAAACGGCTGGATAGATCTCAACCAAACTTCATATTTAGAGTATACTGACCCCGGGGAAGGTTTCGATATGCATATCATTTTAAAATCTTTGAAAAGACGGGGGTTTTATAGGAAAAACGGTTTTCCTCCATTTTCTCTTATACTATTATAGGCAAAATATCGAATTTGTCGTATAAGGACGAGACAAAGCTCAATTTAATCCTCTTGACGCAAAGAACAAAACTCGGTAAGCCCTACGGGCCAAAGGGTGGGGGGGTGGGGTGAGATATAGAAATAATTAAAAACAGTTTCGAATCCATAGATTTCAGGGTCTCTGAGATTAATAGTATTACTCCGGATTTTTTGCAAATCCAAGTGGGGAGCGAAGGGGGTGAGATATAAAATTAATCGAAAAACTACATATAAAAATATTATCTTCTTCTTCTTACTATATATAAAAATTGATGTATGTGTGTGCGTGGGTGTGTGGGTGTGTATATGACACATCTCCCCCTAAACCACTGGAGCAATTTCACCAAACGTGGTACACTTATCAATTAGTATCAGGAGACAAACCGCGTGAGGGTAAGACACCCCTAGCACCCTTTTGGCAGGGGGCGAGGGGAGTGGTATAAAAATAATCTTATAAATAAAGTTGTTCGTTTCTGTTTGTCTGTTTGTCTGTTTGTCTGTTCCACCATCACGTCGAAACGGCTGGATAGATCTCAACCAAACTTCATATTTAGAGTATACTCATCCCGGGGAAGGTTTAGATACGCATATCATTTTAAAATCTTTGAATACACGGGGGGTTTATAAGAAAACCAGAATGGTTTTTCCACCATCACGTCGAAACGGCTGGATAGATCTCAACCAAACTTCATACTTAGAGTATACTCCTCCCGGGGAAGGATTAGATATGCATATCATTTTAAAATCTTTGAATACACGGGGGGGGGGGTTATAGGAAAACCAGAATGGTTTTTCCACCATCACGTCGAAACGGCTGGATAGATCTCAACCAAATTTCATATTTAGAGTATACTCATCCCGGGGAAGGTTTCGATATGCATATCATTTTAAAATCATTGAATACACAGGGGTTTATAGGAAAATCAGAACGGTTTTTCCACCATCACGTCGAAACGACTGGATAGATCTCAACCAAACTCCATATTTAGAGTATACGCATCCCGGGGAAGGTTTCGATATGCATATTATTTTAAAATCTTTGAATACACGGGGGGTTTATAGGAAAACCAGAATGGTTTTTCCACCATCACGTCGAAGCGGCTGGGTAGATCTCAACCAAACTTCATATTTAGAGTATACTCCTCCCGGGGAAGGATTCGATACGCATATCATTTTAAAATCATTGAATACACGGGGGGTTTATAGGAAAACCAGAATGGTTTTTCCACCATCACGTCGAAACGGCTGGATAGATCTCAACAAAATTTCATATTTAGAGTATACTCATCCCGGGGAAGGTTTCGATATGCATATCATTTTAAAATCTTTGAT
Source organism: Anabrus simplex (assembly GCF_040414725.1). Classification (NCBI taxonomy): domain Eukaryota; kingdom Metazoa; phylum Arthropoda; class Insecta; order Orthoptera; family Tettigoniidae; genus Anabrus; species Anabrus simplex. Next base: position 375,301,400 of record NC_090265.1, on the reverse strand, counting down.
TACACGGGGGTTGATAAGAAAACCAGAATGGTTTTTCCACCATCACGTCGAAACAGCTGGATAGATCTCAACCAAACTTCATATTTAGAGTATACTCCTCCCGGGGAAGGTTTCGATATGCATATCATTTTAAAATCTTTGAATACACGGGGGTTTATAGGAAAACCAGAATAGTTTATCCACCATCACGTCGAAACGGCTGGATAGATCTCAACCAAACTTCATATGTAGAGTATACTCCTCCCGGGGAAGGTTTTGATATGCATATCATTTTAAAATCTTTGAATACACGGGGGGTTTATAGGAAAACCAGAATGGTTTTTCCACCATCACGTCGAAACGGCTGGATGGATCTCAACAAAATTTTATTTAGAGTATACTCATCCCGGGGAAGGTTTCGATATGCATATCATTTTAAAATCTTTGATTACACGGAGGTTTATAAGAAAACCAGTATGGTTTTTCTACCATCACGTCGAAACAGCTGGATAGATCTCAACCAAACTTAATATTTAGAGCATACTCCTCCCGGGGAAAATTTCGATATGCATATCATTTTAAAATCCTTGAATACACGGGGGTTTATAGGAAAACCAGAATGGTTTTTCCACCATCACGTCGAAACGGCTGGATGGATCTCAACCAAATTTCATATTTAGAGTATACTCATCCCGGGGAAGGTTTCGATATGCATATTATTTAAAAAAATTTGAATACACGGGGTGTTTATAGGAAAACCAGAATGGTTTTTCCACCATCACGTCGAAACGGCTGGATATATCTCAACCAATCTTCATATTTAGAGTATACTCCTCCCGGGGAAGGTTTCGATATGCATATCATTTTAAAATCTTTGAATACACGGGGGGTTTATAGGAAAACCCGAATGGTTTTTCCACCATCACGTCGAAGCGGCTGGGTAGATCTCAACCAAACTTCATATTTAGAGTATACTCCTCCCGGGGAAGGATTCGATACGCATATCATTTTAAAATCATTGAATACACGGGGGGTTTATAGGAAAACCAGAATGGTTTTTCCACCATCACGTCGAAACGGCTGGATAGATCTCAACAAAATTTCATATTTAGAGTATACTCATCCCGGGGAAGGTTTCGATATGCATATCATTTTAAAATCTTTGATTACACGGGGGTTGATAAGAAAACCAGAATGGTTTTTCCACCATCACGTCGAAACAGCTGGATAGATCTCAACCAAACTTCATATTTAGAGTATACTCCTCCCGGGGAAGGTTTCGATATGCATATCATTTTAAAATCTTTGAATACACGGGGGTTTATAGGAAAACCAGAATAGTTTATCCACCATCACGTCGAAACGGCTGGATAGATCTCAACCAAACTTCATATGTAGAGTATACTCCTCCCGGGGAAGGTTTTGATATGCATATCATTTTAAAATCTTTGAATACACGGGGGGTTTATAGGAAAACCAGAATGGTTTTTCCACCATCACGTCGAAACGGCTGGATGGATCTCAACAAAATTTTATTTAGAGTATACTCATCCCGGGGAAGGTTTCGATATGCATATCATTTTAAAATCTTTGATTACACGGAGGTTTATAAGAAAACCAGTATGGTTTTTCTACCATCACGTCGAAACAGCTGGATAGATCTCAACCAAACTTAATATTTAGAGCATACTCCTCCCGGGGAAAATTTCGATATGCATATCATTTTAAAATCCTTGAATACACGGGGGTTTATAGGAAAACCAGAATGGTTTTTCCACCATCACGTCGAAACGGCTGGATGGATCTCAACCAAATTTCATATTTAGAGTATACTCATCCCGGGGAAGGTTTCGATATGCATATTATTTAAAAAAATTTGAATACACGGGGTGTTTATAGGAAAACCAGAATGGTTTTTCCACCATCACGTCGAAACGGCTGGATATATCTCAACCAATCTTCATATTTAGAGTATACTCCTCCCGGGGAAGGTTTCGATATGCATATCATTTTAAAATCTTTGAATACACGGGGGGTTTATAGGAAAACCCGAATGGTTTTTCCACCATCACGTCGAAACGGCTGGATAGATCTCAACCAAATTTCATATTTAGAGTATACTCATCCCGGGGAAGGTTTCGATATGCATATCATTTTAAAACCTTTGAGTACACGGGGGGTTTATAAGAAAACCAGAATGGTTTTTCCACCATCACGTCGAAACGGCTGGATAGATCTCAACCAAATTTCATATTTAGAGTATACTCATCCCGGGGAAGGTTTCGATATGCATATCATTTTATAATCTTTGAATACACGGGGGTTTATAGGAAAACCAGAATAGTTTATCCACTATCACGTCGAAACGGCTGGATAGATCTCAACCAAATTTCATATTTAGAGTATACTCCTCCCGGGGAAGGTTTCGATATGCATATTATTTTAAAATCCTTGAATACACGGGGGGTTTATAGGAAAACCAGAATGGTTTTTCCACCATCACGTCGAAACGGCTGGATGGATCTCAACCAAATTTCATATTTAGAGTATACTCATCCCGGGGAAGGTTTCGATATGCATATCATTTTAAAATATTTAATACACGGGGGGGTTTATAGGAAAACCAGAATGGTTTTTCCACTATCACGTCGAAACGGCTGGATATATCTCAACCAAACTTCACATTTAGAGCATACTCCTCCCGGGGAAGGTTTCGATATGCATATCATTTTAAAATCTTTGAATAGACGGGGTGTTTATTGGAAAACCAGAATGGTTTTCCTCCATTTTCTGTTATACTATTGATTTTCCGTAAACTTCGTTTACCGTACGTGAAACGTCTCTTCATTATAAACAACTTTCGTTATGTTTATAATTTACCTTACTCTTTACATGACGGAGAAATTTACAATTTTCTGCTGGTACCATGCTCTGCATTGAGTGACCGACAGACCGACAACGAACCTACAGGTTACCATGGCAACGTCTCTGACTGCATGCCAGCAGGGAAGTAACGTATTGCCATTTTCCTCATTATGCTTTTAAATTCTTGGTTGTTCCTTGGGTAGAATGCAAGAAAGGCGTCAATCGGCCTATCTGCGGGATATTGGCGGAATATCGTTGGATGTTATAACCGCCTTGGAATAGATTAAATAATAACACCATTAGTCATCTTCTTATCATTTGTTTACCCAGGAATCAATGGACCTAAATTGCTCCTCTGTTACCGTTTTATTATATCCATAACTCACACTAGCATAATTTATGGAGGGGCATTTGTTTTTCCAATACATTAACTTGGCATTTACATATTTGTCGTTTTCCGGCTGTCCTCAGTTATAATCCATTTTCTATTACTTTCAACTATCTTAACTGTATTATTTTCTTCCTTAATTACGCCGTATGTACGCGAGTGCTACAAACTACTGGATGTATTTCCACCAATACTCATATTTAGAATACACCTGTCCTTGATAGATTTTAGGGCAAATATTGTTTCTAAATCCCTGAACTGACTGGGGGTTTATACGAAACCGAAACAGTGATTTTGCACTTCCACAAAATATACACAACCAACGTTAATTTAAATTTACCTGCCTTGGTAGAAATTAATTTCTAAACCTTTTTTCTCATGTGCATCATTTCGATACGAGGATTAATAAGGGAGATATCATTAACGGACCGTTTTTTTGTACAAGTCCCATCGGACTTAACTCACGAGCGGGTGCGTGTAAAGCGTATTCCTTACAACTTGAAAACTACTGAAGACATTCGAACCAAAATTCATATTTAGCATCCACCTGTCCAAAGGTAGGTTTTAAACGTAAATAACATTTCATATTCCGGAATGGACTGGCGGTTTATAGGGAACCGAAATGGTGATTTTACTCTTGCACAATATATAGAGAACAAGACCAACCTGACTGGAAATCGACCAAACGTGATGGAATTCCACCTCTAAACCTTTTTTTCATGTGCATTTTTTCGTCAGGAGGATTAATAAGGGAGATATCATGAATGGTCAGTTTTGCAGGTTAAGTCCAGCGGCCATAACCAAAAAGGTGTTTTACATGGAGCAGATTCCTTATCTATATAAATCAAATCGTAACGACTGTGTGCCTCTACACTGACTATTTTGGCGAAATTTTCGTACAGCTTTCCGTTTAAGGGGTAATAATGACCATCTCCATAATTTTTGGTTTAGTTTCTGAAAGTCCTAATTTTTACCCGCCTCGCCGAAAATCCAGATTGCGGCATAATCTGCCAGAAGAAAAAGAAGATAATTGAAATTTGACAAAATTATACGTTTTAGCCTGTAACGAACGGAAAACATCCAAGATCATTAAATTCTTCACTTTTTATCCCCGAAGAATATCGAAATATGCAGGCAATTTTAATAATGGTGCAGACCTTCTGAAATTCCTATCGCATAACAGATTGCACACTCTCCGTTCAATTTGGAATGATCTACAACCTTGGTCTTATTACTCTTTGCCGTATCTGTATCAATTTTACGTTTGATTTTTCTCTATTAATGGATGTTAAGTCAGTTTGGAATTTTCACATGCATAATTTACACCTTCGATTACTTATATGAAATACAGAATCATCAAACTCTTCACGAAAATTGGCCCACCCAGTAGCCATATATGAGCCAAATGCTATGTATATAGCTGTCACATAATTATCCGAAAAGTAATGTAATGTGAGATAATCTTACAAGAACGTTACCCTGTTCCACGTTTCTAACTCAATCTGACCCAAGAATAGATTACATATCATAGGACCAGCCATTTAGGCCACTAAATCCGGCGTGTCTTATGGTATAATCCTTTGTCGATATGACGTACGTTTAGTAGCAGTTAATCTGTAAATGAAGGTCTTCAGTATTGTAAACACGCATATAGTTTCGTATGTCGATCTATATATATTCACTGATGTCGATTTGTAGCGATCGAGAAAGGGTGGGTCTGCTATTGTAATCAGTACTCCCCACACCGACTTTGACTGGCAGTATGAAAGGGTTCCTTCTCCAACTCCTGTGTAACTGTCATTAGTAAGGAAGGTCTACAATTGTAATGAATAGTTCACTTCTCGATTTGACTTGGAGAAGGCAAGTGAGCATGCAGTTTTGTTTAAAACTCCCCTACCCGATTGTGTTTGGCAGTAGGCAAGGGTGCCCGCCATTATAAAGAAATGTCCTCATCTAAAATGTGACTGGCATTAGGCATAGTGGCCTGCTATTTTGATGGAAACTCACCAACTTGGTGTGACTGGCAGTAAGCTGGCTGAAAGTAGGAAAATGGGCCTGACATTATAATGATAACTGCACAACTTAATTTCGAGTGGTAGTAGGGTAATTGCATGCCATTATAATAAAAACTCTAATCTGTCTGGAAGTAGGAAAGGGGGGCTGCCATTTTAACGAAAACTCCCCAAATCGATTCTGTCCGCATAGTAGGCAATGGGGCCTGCAATTATAACGTAAACTTCCCAACTCGATTGTGAATGGCAGTAGGCAGTGAGCCTGCCGTTATATCACAAATCCATAACAAACACTTTACATTGGAAACAACGTACGGGGACCTCCCCATGCTCTTTCTCGGATAACGCTAAGAGACATGCAATTTTAAAACAATCTTATTTACTGCATGCACACTATTTACTTCGATATTCGAATACAATGTAGAATACCGTAGCGAAGCACGGGTACATTCGCTAGTTAGCAATACCACATTCAGGAAAAATGGAGTTCCTCAGAGATCGGCTCACAGCTTCTGTTTACTATTGCCATTAACGCTGCTGCGGGTTCAGGAGTAATGCCGCTGGCAGGTGTGAACAAATTTGCTCTGCATTATAGCCCACAAAATATAACAATTGCAGAGCGACAATTACAACAAACTATTAGCAGAGTGGAGCAGTGTACCTTAGAACATGACTTTCGGGTTTCAGTGGACAAGATCTCTTTTGTTCACTTCTGGCGGAAGCGCACTCACTCTTCATCACCATCTTGAGCTTTATTAGGGGGAGTCGCTCTTCCTGTAGTAAACACGTACCGATTTCTTGGGTCCCTTTCCGACAGTAAGTTATTGCTTCAATTAAAAGTCAAATGCGCCAATATCTTTTCAGCTACTCTTTTATAGGACACATAGTTTATTCATTATAGATTACGACAGTGCATATATCAATCAGCAAGGAAAACTGAGCAGCGTCCACCACAGCGGAGTTAGGCTTCCAACGGGACGTTTTCGTAAAAGTCCCATAGCCAGGATGCACGCTGAATCTCGTTTGCCATCTTTACACCTGAGACGACAGCAAATGCTGTTGTCGTATGCTACGAATTGGGGGTAATGCCACTTCACCTAAGCTATCCCTGAGTATTCCACAACGAAAACCGTGGGCTGTATCCTGCTTATCTGTGTGCCATGCAGCCGGTTGTTATACGCTTTGATAAAAGTTACAGATTGATGTACCTTCAGTTCTCTGCATTGTTAGACGGCCAAGTGGTTAATTCCACGACCTGAAATCATCCTGGATCTGCACACCGACCTCTCCATTTATCGGAGGCTCTTCATGTACGTTGTTAGCCGGTATCCCGGTCAGCAGTTATTTACACTGATGGTTCGAGAGCGGAAAAGAAAGTAGACCACGCGTTCATTGTTGATAATAAGGTAATTATTTTTCCTCTACCTGAAGCCTCTAGCGTGTACACAGCAGAGCTCTATCCTATCCTTTGAGCTGTGTGGTACGCGCTGTCCAGTGAACGTCGCCACATTCTGCTCTGTACTGATTTCTCGAGCTCATTGCAGTCTATCGATATATGTTTCCCGCGACACACTCTGGTGCAGCGGATCCAGGACCTGCTGGCAAGGTTGTGGAGGGTTAGCACCAGAATTACATTTCTGTGTCCCCCAGGCCACATGGGTATAGAGGGAAACGATTAGGCTGATAGGGCTGCCATGGAGACAATCGCATTGCCCCCGTTGCCTCACAAGGTTCCAGCTAGTGACATTCATTGTCATCTGAGACATTATATAGCAACGCACTCCCCCAGTGTGTACTTGCGACGGCCGTCCTACCGTAGCCGATATCCTTACGGAGGACGCAGACCTGGCCAATCTGCGCCGTAGACTAAAACTTTCGAGTACCATCTCGCTCATTCTACGAGATGACGACCTCTCAGTAGACCTCGTCATCCATTTTATGAGGGATACTGGCCTGTTTAATCATGTTTAAAAATGTTTTCCTCTTTATTAGTTTTAATTTTTCTTTTGCTAACTACGCTTTTATTCTATAGACTATGTTTTTATCTATCCTTGTGTAAGTTTTATTATGATTTTAGCTTTTAAGTTGAAGAAAATACGAGTACATGAGTTTTCATTTAAGTCAGTGCCTTATTCATTTTATATTAAAATTTACTCTTTTAATCATTTTATAGTTAAGTGAGGCATTGTGACTTAGATCCACTGATTAAGTTCTTAATTATTCTGTCGCATCATTATCATCTCTTTAAAAAATCCTAGTCAGCGGGTAAATTTTAATATATAATTTTATTTCGATTCATCTCATATCATCAGGGGCCAATGACCGACGTGTTAGGTCCTTTAAACAACAATCATCATCATCATCATCATCATTATTATCATCGAAATTATAAACATTGAGGGATACTGACGATGAGAGGAAATTTGATGTGCCTTTTACTTTAAACAATTCAATATTTAATTTCAAGATTCATTCTCTTTAGAGTGCAAAGTTACTGTCCGATTCCTTGGCTGAGTGGTCAGCATTGAGGCCTTCGGTTCAGAGGGTTACGGATTCGATTTGCGGACGGGTCGGGGATTTTAATCGAGTCTGACTAAGTCTTCTTGTCCTAACACTCCCCCCTTCATATTCAGACAACACGCCGCACTACCAATCATCACAGAAACACGCAATGGTGATTACATTCCTCCGCGTGGAGTTGGCGTCAGGAAGGCAATCCGACCTAAAACTGGGTCAAATCCACATCTGCGACGCAGTTGCACCTACGAACCCCACAGGTCTCGGAAAAGAAGAAGAAGAACAGTGCAAAGTTACTAATTTCATTCTTTAGTATTGGGATTTGACGGTGCGGCTGAGAACGCGGAAGAAATACACACACTCTTATTTCTCCTACATGGAAAGCTACAGTGTCTGTTATTATAATTTTTACTTGCATGGCTGCTCTTGTGTACGACCTAGCCTGGTGCTAATTAACCAAACATTCCATTGTTCTTCCTGCCGAGGCAAGAACTAAGCTAAATAGTTCATGGTTGACCGCTGCTCTACATCTTCACATATCCTTACTTACTCTTATATAATTCTGCACGCGAAAGGAAGTTCGTCACATCAGCAAAGAAGCACTTCCGAAGCACACAAATCAATTAGAATGAAATTATAATTTTGTGAGAACACTTAAAATGTTGGTGTCTGAAACAGACCCAGTTCATTGTTTGTCTATCTGTCTGTTCCATTCCATTCCATTCCATTCCATTCCATTCCATTCCATTCCATTCCATTCCATTCCATTCCATATAAACAAATATTTGCCCCAATTTTTCCTCTTTAATTCCAAATTTATCTTTGCTACTCAGTCGCAAATCGAACCCAGAGCTGTCAGATATGAAGGCCAGGATACTGACCACTCAGCCATGGACCTCCCAAACCCCATGGCACTAGAGCCCTTGAAGGGCCCTGGCCTACCAAGCGACCGCTGCTCAGTCCGAAGGCCTGCAGATTACGAGGTGTCGTATATCCTGAAAGAGGAATGTCAAATCATCAGAAAAATTCTCGGCCCAAAACTAATTGACGAAGGATACTGACTGCAATCTAATACAAAAACCTAGGACCTCTCAAACCTTGCGGCCGCCATCAGAAAAAGACGCCTGAAAGTTTACGGACACATCAAACGCCTTCCAGAAAACAGACTGAGAAGAATCTTACTTGAGGCAACAGAAAACATCAAAACAAATGGATGGACATCGGAAATCCGCCAAGACCTGGAAAAATAAGGAATCATAGTGACCGACATCGCAGACCAAACCTGATACAGAACGAAAATCAGCAAAAGGGAAGTAGAGTCAGAGAGAAACCACAAGCAGCCAAGTGGGCAGACGAGCGAGGAACCACGATGAGAGAAAAATTGAAGGCTGCCTGGCAAAAAAGCAAATGTTCAAATTCTAAGTGAGTTTTGTGTCATTAGTTTTCTGGTCCTTTTCGTATCTAATAATAATAATAATAATAATAATAATAATAATAATAATAATAATAATAAGGCGTCTCTGTCATCAAAATCCAGTCAAAAGAGGAACGCAACTATGGACTAGCAGTGCAATTTCACATAGCCTAAACCCTCAGGTGAGTTGATTTAGTCAAATGGAAGCGTACAATTCACTCACGCATGAAGACTTCAAAAGTGCTCTTTGTGAGTGTCTTGATGGCTGTAGGTCAGGAAGAAGACTTTACGGACCACTTTCTAAACCTCGCTACGCTATGTTGGCAGTCGCGACAATTCTATTATTCTTCTAAACGGGAGCACCACCAGAGCTCGGATAAAAATGTGGTTTCCTTTCGCTTGTAAATGCAAAGTTCAGAATCACAAATATGCTTTTGTACAGAGGTACGTTCAGGCAAGACAGTGAGCGATGAATTTTCTCCTCCCTCTGATAAAAAATTAACATAGCTTCTAGTTGCGTGATGAACCAGACGTTAATAATACGTAAACTCCATGAATTAAAACCTAAAGAGGTTATTTGCAAATGGCCTTAAGGAACATCTTCCCTTAAAAAAGTTAAAAGCTTTCCAGTCTGCGGAGCACACAATTTAAATATTACACCACTAGCAGTTGTGCCCGTTCTTTGCACGGGAATTTGCAATATTTCCTTCATGAATGTATGCGAATTTACATGCCTGTATTCAAATGTTTGTCCCCCATAAGTCCAACCCCTCGTTCACGTCGTGGGGAATGGGCAACGGTACGAAGTAGGGGTTAGCCTGTAAGGGTGAAGTACAGTGGGGACCTTGTGTGCCCCAGGACCGCTACGGTAGCTGTGAAGGCCTTACAGGAACCCTGAAAAGTAACGGCTAACGGGGCTCTGGTGAAGTCGTTAACGGCAACTGAGGCGGAGAAGAAGACCTTTGTTACGGCAAAGTTGGCGGAGGAGGCAACCCTTCCTCTTGGGGTAAAATAAAGAGGAAAACCACTGCCTTGTGGTGAAGAGGGATCTTCAAAGGCTAAGGGAGACTACCCCAACAGAAAACAGCAGGCTTGGAGGCGTAGGTGGCAGCCCCACCACCAAGCTCGGGTGCTGTGGGCCAATAACTCGCACAACCTTAAATTACCTAATTACAGAAACATCAACAATGAGAAACCGGACTGATCCAAAGATGACGACCTTTAGCTTGAAAAGGCTAATGGAGGCATTGGAAGAAGGCAAGACCTGGAGAGAGGTGAAGAGGTTGGCTGACAACAGGATCAGATGGAGATGCTTTGTTGATGCCCTGTGTTCCACAAGGAACAACAGGAATTAAGTAAGTATGTTGAACTGATATTTTTCTACCAAAACACATGGCAGTAACGTGAAGTACGATGAAGATGAAGAAAGTAGAATCAGAATGAGGACGATCAGAGAGTTTATTGTACAGTACAGTTCCTGGTCCGAAGTTGTGTGAAGTTCTCGCTTACATATTGTTGTTTCTCTGACCATTGGAGTGGCGCTGTGGCAGAAAACTCATGAAATACATCCCGTATTACCTGTTCTATCAACAAATGTAAAGTGGCTCTTTAGTTTTTCCGGTTAACCCACCCTGAAGTGACATGCACCAAGTATTCCACGGGACTTGGAGTAAAAATCCGATTTTTCGAAAGCATCTCCGTTATTTATAGTCGCACGGTAAATACGACATAAAATAACGGAAATAACATATACAATCATTTTCTCCGTCGTTGGAAGAGTAAGCGAAATTATGTACATAGCAAAAGTTATTGAAAATGGAGGGACGTTTCACATATAGTCCACGGATTTTAGAGCAAATCCATCACCCGGCGGCCCAGGGTACGATTCCAGGCCGGGTCACGGGTTTTTAATTGTAAATTGTAATTGTAAGAGAAAATGGAAGAAAACTGTTCTGGTTTGCCTATAACCTCCAGGCTATTCAATGATTTTTTAATCATATGCATATCTAAACCTTTTTTCGGATGAGAATACTCTGTGAGCTTGCTTCAGGGAGATAGTGGGTTTGAATCCCACTGTCGGCAGCACTGAAGATGGCTTTCCGTGTTTTCCCATTTTCACACCAGGAAAATGCTGCGGCTGTACGTAATTAATGAAGTCCATGGCCACTTACTTCCAACTCCTAGTCCTTTCCTACCCCATCGTCGCCATAAGACCTATCTGTGTCGGTGCGACGTAAAGCAAATTGCAAAAAAATATACTCTAAATATGAAGTTTGGTCGAGATCTATCCAGCCGTTTCGCCGTGGTTGTGGAAAAAACTGACAAACAGACAAACAGTCACGAAAGCTATAAACCACTGATATGGTCTTGAGCTGACCTAAAACGGATAAATATCTGAAAAACTGGCAAAAAGAAAACCAAATTACAGACAGCGAACCCGCTACAACTTTATTTACATAGATAACATATCTGTACAAAAAACGTTATTAATTAAGGAATAAAGTACACACTATTAAACGAAATCCGCCTATGTAGTAGTGGTTAGTGTGATTACCTGCCATCCCCGGAGGCCCGAAATCGATCCCCGGCTCTGCCACGAAAATTTTGAAACGTGGCACGAGGGCTGGAACGGGGTTCACTCAGCCTCGGGAGGTCAACTGAGTAGAGGCGGTTGAATTCCCACCTCAGCCATCCTAAAACTGGTTTTCCGTGGTTTCTCATTTCTCCTTAAGCGACTGCAGCTATCGAGCTCGGTGTCACCATTTCAGCATGATATAGATGTTGACTCCCATAGGGAATCTGAAATATTTGTCCTGAATGAGCAAATTTATAATACCAATATAAATGGTCCGTTATTGGACATTATAAATTTTCCAGCTAGCTCATTCTTGGTTGTCAGCGTTTCGCCCTCGTGTGCTAGGGTGGGCTCATCAGTTGGTACCTAGCACACCTACCAATACGCTGGCTAGTGCATACCGTGGAGGCCACTGCGTAGGCTAACTGGAGCCACCGGCAGTGCCAATGCACTAAGAGACTTTGTCTCATCACTAAAAATTGATGCCTGCTTGGCCATCAGATGATATAGATGTTGACTCCCATAGGGAATCTGAAATATTTGTCCTGAATGAGCAAATTTATCATACCAATATAAATGGTCCGTTATTGGACATTATAAATTTTAGCAGGCATCAATTTTTAGTGATGAGACGAAGTCTCTTAGTGCATTGGCACTGCCGGTGGCTCCAGTTAGCCTACGCAGTGGCCTCCACGGTATGCACTAGCCAGCGTATTGGTAGGTGTGCTAGGTACCAACTGATGAGCCCACCCTAGCACACGAGGGCGAAACGCTGGCAACCAAGAATGAGCTAGCTGGAAAATTTATAATGTCCAATAACGGACCATTTATATTGGTATTACCATTTCAGCAGTCACCACAATTCTATTATTCTAAACGAGAGCATTAGAACTTGGATAAAAATGTAATTTCCTTTCACTTGTAAATGCAAAGTCCTAAATCACAAATGTCTTCATATACAGAGGCACGTTCAGGCAATAGAGTGAGTGATGAATTTTCTCCTCCCTATAATCGTAGTAGTAGTAGGCCCTACTTCACTGAATTTCCCTCCTCCCTGACCACCAAGTTACACAGTCATGTTGGTTGTCTGAAAGAGCCTTTCAATCGACGGCCATTAGTACTGTTCGATGTTGGTATGAGACGCCTGAGAGGAATGCAGGGAACTGTGACGAGAAAGTTTTAAAAGCAGGAAGTGACTGACAGTTCCATTACTCCTATTACTATTCAGTAAAATAAGTAATTCATCTTACCCTACTCTAGTGGATACTTCCAACACACGAACTGAAGAGAGAGATAAGTTCTATGTTTCTGTGTTACCCGCATGAACCTGTAATCCAGTATTGCCACTTCACGCATGTTAAAATTACGCACTTCAGTCTATTCCCATATTTCCTCACCCAGCAAGTTTCGCGAGCTGGAAAGTGGACAGTACTATTTCTTCAGTTAAGTTAAACGTCTTTTATCAGCTTGTCCTTTGTCCAGAAGTCGTTTGGTCATCAACACTTTACATACAAAATTTGAAAGAATTAAACACAATTACACAAAATATCCAGATAATTTTGTAGTTCCTTTTAAATGACAGTTAATTTTGTCCATACCAACTGGGATCCCATTAAAAATCAAAAACACATAAAGAGGATTAATGTCAGCAACAACAGTAATAATGAATAATTTAGGCATATTTCGCTACATGATTTGGAAACTTTTGGATATTGTACTTAATACATTAGTTTCAGTTTTCTTCATAGATTAGGCTATTTTCCACTATTTTCTTTTGCTAATAAGCGTTGGACACTTGCTGGCTGTGGAGCACTGAGCTGCACGTAAACTTTGTTCAGTGACGTTTGCCTGCACTTCCTCCGATCTCGTCAAAGCTACTGCATCTGAAGGCAGTCTTTCGCATGTCCGCTATCGGCCCTCTTTGAGTCAAACAACAATCTGAAGTATCGGGAACAGTTAACCTTACTAATGGGATTAAAATATGTGATGCATGGGAGATTAGAATTTACTATTCTTCCTTTCGATGTTGGAAAGGATTCATCGGTAAGATTAATATTAACAACCGTAGGACGCAGGAAACAAGTTTAAAGAATTGTGTATAGTTCCGTTATTTTACGTGGTAGGATCACTTAGTAGTGCACGTAAGTCGGAAATGTTATTTTCTACAATTTTTGTTGTGTAGCATTTATCGATAGGATATCTGAGAATTAATTTTTCCATGTAATTTGCTTTATGTCCCACTAACTACTTTCACGGTTTTCGGAGACAACGAGGTGCTGGAATTTAGTCCCGTAGGAGTTCTTTTACGTGCCAGTAAGTCTACCAACACGAGGCTGACGTATTTGAACACCTTCAAATACTACCGGACTGAGCCAGGATCGAACAGAATTAATTTTTAGTTCTTCCTATAAACTACTAGCATGAATAAAATTATTTATAGTCTAGGTTGTAGTGTCTTTTCCCCTGAACTTTTAATATGAAGTTGTATTAAATTATATTCAGCTGTTTTCTTGTGATGCGCGTGCATACATACATACATTGTGTATCAAAACTATACGGACAAAGAAATAAGGGATACTCTTCGTGTTATATTAAGAACGATGATGCAATCGGATTGGGGGAGAAAAATGTTCTTTTCGAGAAAATAAGGTTACCTTGTTTCTTCTGGGTGCGTGATTCAAATTGTCGAACTCGCCTTATTTGCTGTGCTAGAGAGCCAGCCGCTACCTGTTGCTGTGCGTCAGAGGAGGGAAGGGAAGGGAGGGGAAGTGGAAAGTGGAAAGTGGGAGACAGAGGTAATGCGTGACACACCATACATCCTAAACAGAGTCCGAAAGTCACTACTGCACCGTCGTGAACTTAGCATCGAAATAAGTGAGGAGTGTCTGGATCCGCGGTGTAGGAGGCAACGCGTCCGCCTGTCACCCGGCGGCCCAGAATTCGATTCCCGGCCGCGTCACGGGCTTTTAATTCTAAATGATTAATATCCCTGGCCTGGAGACTGGGTGTTTGTGTCGTCCTTAACGTTCCTTTCCTCACATTCAACACTCTACATTTCCGCAATTCTACTTACACCAAGGTTCCTATCATATGGTGAAAGTAGCAGCATACGATCTACAGAGGTCGACGCCACGAACAAATAATTTTTTTTTTAAATGTGAGGGGCATATTGAATATCTTTTGTAATGAAACCACTTGGATTATTGTTTCCTTCGTTCGGTATTTGATTCCATTTACGATATTATTAGTGAAGGAATACACAATAGTGCGTTGGCAGTATTGCATGTTCGAGCATGTTAAATGATAAAGAACGTTACTGCGACCAACAGACGAGAGGAGAAATGATCTGGTGCATTTCTTGACTGACAAGGGTGTCTTAATTACAGCGTGCTCTTGTACTGTGTGTACACTTACGGCTTTTTAATAAACGAACTGTGGATATTGCCTGTAGGAGACAAGGACAATCCTGTGCGAGTTGTACGAGGAAACTTGCGCATGCGCTCGGAGCATTAACTCTGTCCCCATCAAACATCCCACTTCCCCTCCCTCGCCTTCTCTTCCCTGAAGCATGGCAGAGGTTTGTACTCTGGTAAGGCAAATACCGCGAGCTCGTCGATTTGAATCGTGTGCCCGGATGTAACAACGTAATATCATTTTCTAGAAAAACAATTTTTCTCCGACAATCCAATTTCACCATCGTTCGTAACATAACACGAAGAGTATCCCGTTTTTTTTTGTCGGTATAACATTAATAAATCACTTTGGGAGTGGCGATCCCATCGTACTAATAGCCTATATATGATTCATTCATTACATCCCTGACCCGGTCAATGACTGGAAAACAGGTTGTAGGTTTTCACTTGTGATACACCCTGTACACGCAATGTATGCATATGTATATATGTACGCGCTTAAAGAGAAGGTAAGGTAAGGGTTATTCTGCCCGAAGGCAGGTCCGAACCTCCGCAGAGGTGTTCCTGAGCCGGAGTTTACGTACGGTAGGGTGGCCAGTTCCTTTCCGCTCCTCCATTCCCTTACCCCGCGCCAACAGTGCGTGGCAACCCATCCAACTCCTGACCACGCCCAATGTTGCTTAACTTCGGAGATCTCACGAGGTCCGGTGTTTCAACACGGCTACGGCCGTTGGCCGCATAAGGAGACATGACAGAAATTTAAAACTTGCATTTTCTTCTTATTCTGGGCATGACGGACACACGAATACCTATTTAAAACTCGTATGACCATAAGAGATAAAATAACAGATACAAATTATTTTATTTCTAAACCTTGATTACTGTTTCCAAACGTAATACTGTAGCAAGTATGTGACAGTCGAAGGTGTCCTCCAAGTGATTTCCAATATTGGATGTCAGACAAGCCTTTGTATCCTAGGAGAAAATTCCTTCTGCCATTAATTTTGATAGTTGAACGAGTGTTGACGGGTGGTGGCCAGTTATTGCAGAGTACGGCAGATCAATAAACGAGATGACACCAGGCTTCTTCCCGCTTCACTGAACCTTGTCAATTCGTCAGCAGCTACATTGACAATGGAAAAGTAAAATGCTTTAATTTATCCACATAATTCTTTTGTACGAATAACGTCATGTCTCGAGTGGAAGGACTTGAACATCTACGTTTAGCGGAGAATTATTTATAAGTGGAGTTTCATGTTTTATTGAGTTCCGTTTCGAAATGCCATGGATGGGAGTGAATATCTCATTTTTGCGGACAAATGTTTGTAAGATTATACCAGGCGGCTCGCGAGCGCCGTACTTCCTATTTATACATGTCCCGCAAGCACAAATGATGAATGGGATATCTACCAACTGATTTTCACAGGGGCACTACTGCCAGCAGGCAAACCTTGCATGATTAAACCTCTTTTTCCATCGCATATTTCTAGGCTGGTGTATGGTACAACAGCACAATATTTGCTGTCTGCATATCGGCAATGGCTAGTGTGTTCAGCAGCGACGAATACACACACACATCATTTTAATCTGGACAACCTTGTCGAAATGCAGCCGAAGCTCCAAACAGACGTATGCCTTCTACACACGTATTTCGCCGAACAGTATTAGTTTTTGTTTCATACAAACAACTCTTTTATAGAGTGGAATGCCTTCACGTGTATAAATGAGTAAGTTAACACATTTTCTTTTCTGCATATTTGGCGTGTTTACAAACAGTAGCGGCGATTAGGGGGTGGGGCGAAGAGGGACAGCCCCCCCCCCCACTTTGTGGAGTAAACATTACATTTTTATTCCACTTTAGCCAGCTGGATCTAGGAGTTACTTAATAAAAGCTATTCGTACAAACCTTTTTGTATTATCTGCTAATTATTTCCTTTATTTTCTTTCATTAACAAAATTATTGGCGGAAATACGCACAAAATGCCGTTCATCGCGGCTAACTGGTTTGTATAGCGATACGGCAAGTAGTGGAGACTTTGAATTTGCTGTGTGGAAGGGTAGTAGGGGTATAGGCCTATGCATGTTTGGCCAAGGTCGTGAACACTGAGCTATAATTTACCCGCTTGCCGCGCGCACTCGTCAGTCTGGCAGTCTCTTTAGTGTCTGTTAGTTTCTTACTGTGCATTCAAATACTAAATGATTTTAACTGTATAATCACGCAGTACTTCTATTTAATTGTACCGTGCGAGCTGACCGTGGAGTTAGGGGGGCGCAGCTGTGAGCTTGCACCGGAGAGATGGTGGTTTTGAATCCCACCGCAGCAGCTCTGAATATTGTTTTCCGTGCTTTCCCATTTCCACACCAGGCACATGCTGAGGCTGTACCTTAATTAAGGCCACGGCCGCTTCCTTTCCACGCCTAGCCCTTTCCTGTCTCATCATCGCCATAAGTCCTATCTGTGTCGGTGCGAGGCAAAGACAATTGTACAAAAAATTCAATTGTAATTGTATTTTCAACAGGAGATAATACCAATTTTCCCTTCACTGCGCTAAATTATTTCTTTTGTGTTATGTTATTTATTAAGTAAATGCATTTAACCTCCCCTCGCGGTTTGTTTCTGAAATCTGGTGAAAATGTTATTGTACAGCGTTGAATCTAAATCTAAAGAAACTATTTCATAAGAGAGAGTAATATTCTTCACTAAAATGAAGATGGAAAGTAAACTTAAAGCTAAAACCTCGGAGAGAATATTCATAACTTTCCAGTGTTAAAGCGACGTGAAATAGTACAAGGATGCAAAGAAAATTCTGGGGACAGTACCAACACGTTATACCCGAGCCGAGGAAACTGACCGTGCCGGGGATTGAACCCGGAAGCTCGAGTACCGAAGGCCAAGATACTGACCACATAGCCATGGTGTCGAGCGATTTTAAGATAATACGTTTTGAAGTAGGAGTCACTGTGATAGATGCAAAAAGAGGAGGACCCTAGTTCGTTTTCGCTTTCCTCGTGGTTAGGTTAGCGAGTCTGCCCTTTACCCTACGAGTCTGAATCTTACTCGGAATTTCAGGGTTCTAATCCCAGCCAAGTCAGAGATTTTTATTTGTATCTCAGCCTACGTGAGAACAATTGAGAAGTTATCTGACAGTGAGATGGCAGCCCTGATCTAGAGAGGGAAGAACAAGAGCCGAGAAGATTCGTCCCATCGGCTACGCGTCACCTTGTAATCTTTGGGGTAAAAAGCGCTCGCTTGGTAGGCCAGGGCCCATTAGGGTTGTAACGCTATAGAGGATAGGGCGTCGATATATTTTCAGGGTCCTGCAGACCGAAAGGGTGATACAATTACAGAATGACATGCCTCCGCGTTCTATTCCTGGCCAGTCTAGGGATTCAAATCTTGACTGAGGGCTGGGCCTGGGTTCACTCAGCCTAGTGAGAAGAACTGAGGAGCTGTTCGATACGGGAAGCAGCGAACCCTGCCAAGAAGTCATCCAATATCACTGATGAAGCCGTAACTCTGATCGCATCATCTTGACAGGCCATGTCTTGTCTCAATGGCATGTATATGCCGCAATAATAATAATAATAATAATAATAATAATAATAATAATAACAATAATAATAATAATAATAATAATAATAATAATAATAATAATAATAATAATAATATCCGCCTCTGTGGTGTAGTGGTTAGCGTGATTAGCTGCCACCCCCGGAGGTCCGCTTTCGATTCCCGGTTCTGCCACGAAAATTTGAAAAGTGGTACGAGGGCTGGAACGGGGTCCACTCAGCCTCGGGAGGTCAACTGAGTAGAGGTGGGTTCGATTCCCACCTCAGCCATCCTCGAAGTGGTTTTCCGTGGTTTCCCACTTCTCCTCCAGGCGAAAGCCGGGATGGTACCTAACTTAAGGCCACGGCCGCTTCCTTCCCTCTTCCTTGTCTATCCCTTCCAATCTTCTCATCCCTCCACAAGGCCTCTGTTCAGCATAGCAGGTGATGCCGCCTGGGCGAGGTACTGGTCATTCTCCCCAGGTGTATCCCCCGACCCAGGGTCTGAAGCTCCAGGACACTGCCCTTGAGGCGGTAGAGGTGGGATCCCTCGCTGAGTCCGAGGGAAAAGCCGAACCTGGAGGGTAAACAGATGATGATGATGATAATAATAATAATAATAATAATAATAATAATAATAATAATAATAATAATAATAATAATAATAATAATAATATACTGTACATCGTTGTGGTAATCATGACAATAATAATTCTCACGCCTGTTTGTAGACGGCATTGGCTATAACCCAGTGGCTAATTTATAAATCCTAAAATTATTATATTCTTTTACAAGGAATACATTAAACATGGGCAAATGAGTGACCGCGCGGTATGAGTCAGCTTGCATTCAGGAGATTGAGGAGTTCGAACCCTACTGTCGGCAGCCTTGAGTTTAGTTTTCCTCCACTTCCATTTAACATCAGGCAAATGCTTGGGATGTACCTAAATTACGGTCACGGTCTCTTCCATCGTCGCTATAAGCCCTGTAAGTGACGGTGCGGCGTAAACAATGTAGTGAAAAAATACTTTGGTAACCCTCTTCCTCTTCGGCCACCTAATACAGAAATGTGCAACAGGCATAACTTTAGAAGTAAAGATCTCAAACCGAAGTGGTGGACTTAACTGAGCTACATGTAATAAAAGAACCTCACCCCACCTCCTTTCATTCACTTCTCTGAACTCGTCTCTCTGGGAAATGTCAGAGGTTTGGCCGTTTGGGCTTCGTTGTCATATTGATCACCCGAACTTTCAGTGCAACGCAACATTTTGATATTCTCTTTAGAGAATCATCCCGGGAGAGACATTCAGTAAAGTGATGTAAATGTTAAGTACGGTCAATTGGGTGGTGTTATGCATCTCTTGAACAAGCGCCAAAAATAAATTTCGAGATATGTGCACAAACGCAAAATCCTTTTTATTAGTTCATATATCCAGTGAATTGTAAAGTATTATGTACCAAATAGAAGACAAAACATGAGTTTTCTGGTTGTGTGTTTGAGTCATCAGTCCATAGACTTGTTTGATGCAGTTCTCCATGACACCCTATCATGTGCTAATCTTTTCATTTCTACGTAACTATTGCATCCTACATCTGCTCTAATCTGTTTGTCATAATCATACCTTGGTCTACCCCTACCGTTCTTACCACATACACTTCCTTCAAAAACCAACTGAACAAGTCCCGGGTGTCTTAAGATGTGTCCTATCATTCTATCTCTTCTTCTCGTCAAATTTAGCCAAATCGATGTCCTCTCACCAATTCGATTCAGTATCTCTTCATTCGTGATTCGATCTATCCATCTCACCTTCAGCATTCTTCTGTAACACCACATTCTCTTTCTTTCTGAGCTAGTTATCGTCCATGTTTCACTTCCATACAATGCCACGCTCCACACGACAGTCTTCAAAAACATCTTTCTAATTCCTATATCAATGTTTGAAGTGAGCAAATTTCTTTTCTTAAGAAAGCTCTTCCTTGCTTGTGCTAGTCTGCATTTTATGTCCTCCATACTTCTGCCATCGTTAGTTATTTTACTACCCAAGTAACAATATTCATCTACTTCCTTTAAGACTTCGTTTCCTAATCTAATATTTCCTACATCACCTGTCTTCGTTCGACTGCACTCCATTACTTTTGTTTTGGACTTATTTATTTTCATCTTGTACTCCTTACCCAAGACTTCAACCATACCATTCAGCAACTTCTCGAGATCTTCTGCAGTCTCAGATAAAATAACAATATCATCGCCAAATCTCAAGGTTTTGATTTCCTCTCCTTGGACTGTGATTCCCTTTCCAAATTTCTCTTTGATTTCCTTTACTGCCTGTTCTATGTAAACATTGAAAAGGAGAGGGGACAAACTGCAGCCTTGCCTCACTCCTTTCTGGATTGCTGCTTCTTTTTCAAAGCCCTCTATTCTTATCACTGCAGACTGGTTTTTATACAGGTTGTAGATAATTCTTCGTTCTCGGTATCTGATCCCTATCATCTTCAGAATCATAAATAGCTTGTTCCAATCAACATTATCGAATGCCTTTTCTAGATCTACGAATGCCATGTACGTGGGCTTGTCCTTCTTGATTCGATCCTCTAAGATCAGACGTAAAGTCAGGATTGCTTCACGTGTTCCTACATTTCTTCTGAAGCCAAACTGATCTTCTCCCAACTCAGCTTCAACTTGTTTTTCCATTCTTCTGTAAATAATACGTGTTAAAATTTTGCAGGCATGCGATACTAAACTAATGGTGCGGTAGTTTTCACACCTGTCAGCACCGGCTTTCTTGGGAATAGGTATAACAACATTCTGCCGAAAATCGGAAGGGACTTCTCCTGTCTCATACATCCTGCACACTAAATGAAATAACCTTACCATGCTGGTTTCTCCTAAGGCAGTCAGTAATTCAGAAGTAATATCATCAATTCCAGGTGCCTTGTTCCTATTTAGGTCACTCACAGCTCTGTCAAACTCTGACCTCAAAATTGGGTCTTCCATTTCATCAGCATCAACAGCCTCTTCATGTTCCAGAACCAAATTATCTACATCGTTACCTTTATACAACTGTTGGATATGCTCCTGCCATCTTTCTGCTTTGTCTTCTTTCCCTAGAAGTGGCTTTCCATCTGAGCTCTTAATATTCATGCACCTAGATTTCCTTTCTCCAAAGGTTTCCTTGATTTTCCTGTATGCAGCATCTACCTTTCCCAGGACCATACAGCCTTCGACATCCTTGCACTTCT
Organism: Anabrus simplex; assembly: GCF_040414725.1. Taxonomy (NCBI): domain Eukaryota; kingdom Metazoa; phylum Arthropoda; class Insecta; order Orthoptera; family Tettigoniidae; genus Anabrus; species Anabrus simplex. Next base: position 375,279,448 of record NC_090265.1, on the reverse strand, counting down.
CCTTCAGCCATTCTTCCTTAGCTACCTTGCACTTTCTATCCACTTCATTCTTTAATCGCCTGTATTCTTTTCTGTCCTCTTCATTTCTAGCATTCTTGTATTTTCGTCGTTCATCAATCAGGTCTAGTATCTCCTGAGTTATCCACTGATTCTTAGTTGATCTTTTCTTCCTTCCTAACATTTCTTCAGCAGCCCTACTGACTTCATTTTTCATGACTCTCCACTCTTCCTCTATTGTGTTTCCTTCAGCCTTTTCATTTAGCCCTTGTGCAACATGTTCCTTGAAACAATCCCTCACACTCTTTTCTTTAAACTTGTCTAGATCCCATCTTTTTGCATTCTCTCCTTTCTTCAATTTCTTCAACTTCAGATGGCATTTCATGACCAACAAGTTGTGGTCTGAGTCCATGTCTGCTCCTGGGAAAGTTTTGCAATCCAACACCTGGTTTCTGAATCCCTGCCTAATCATAATGAAGTCTATTTGATACATTCCAGTGTCTCCAGGTCTCGTCCACGTATACAGCCGTCGGTTGTGGTGTTTGAACCAAGTATTGGCAAGGACTAAATTATGATCAGTGCGGAATTCAACCAGCCGACTTCCTCTTTCGTTCCTTTGTCCCAATCCAAATTCTCCTACTGTACTACCTTCTCTTCCTTGGCCTACCACTGCATTCCAGTCTCCCATCACAATTAGATTCTCGTCACCTTTTACATATTGTTTTAAATCTTCTATTTCCTCATATATTCTTTCAATTTCTTCATCATCCGCTGAACTAGTAGGCATATAGACCTGCACAATTGTGGTGGGCATTGGTTTGGTGTCTATCTTGACGACAATAATTCTTTCACTATGCTGGTCGTAGTAGGTTTTCTGGTTAATATATCAAAATTAGTGATGTTTTAATTATATTGTCGTAATCTGAGATAATATCGCTTTGTCATTTGATGCCTTGTTGCGGTTCCTTTAGTTTTTTGTTTTCCTTCACTTGACTGGCCTACAAAATTGTCATTTAGTGATTCGATCCGACTCTAAAAAATTCTGCGCAGTGCATAATAAGGGACATTTTAACAAATGTTAATGCTCATTTAAGTAATGGATAATATTCTCTCAAATACCACAACTTATGTTATGTTATCATATTCGTCTACAGACCTCTTTCAAAAAGCAAAAGCAAAGCAAAGTCACCTCCGTAGAGGCCACGAAGGCCCTTGGAGGAGTGGAAGGTAAAGGCTTCCACCATAATTAACCTCGGCACGTGATGGGGTAGAGTGGTTAGCTCTACGCCCGGCCGCCTTTGCCCCCAGGAATTAACCTGGTACTCATTTTTGGCGTTGAGATAATCACTTTACCCCATCACGTGCCGAGGTTAACAATGGTTAAAGCCTTTACCTTCCACTCCTGCAAGGGCCTTCATGGCCTGTACGGAGGTGACATTGCTTTGCTTTTTTATATTGACGAAAATAACGGTCATTCTTTCTTACAGTGGTTGAGCGCGATGCCATTTGGTAATGAAGTCATAGTCGAGATCGCTAACATTTCAGCCAAACCTCGCACACAAGTATTATAAAGAAAATGGAGAATTTGACCCTCAAAGAGTTGACATACATATTGCGTCTGTTGCCTTGAAGGAGGCGTGTGGTTACTCCCTTCATTGTCGAGCCAATGGGACGTGTGGACAGGCGGGGAAGCAAGTACCATCCTCTCCGTGCGTGTTTCGTTCATGCTAGATATCCTTGTACTTCTGCTGTCTCCACCTCCCCTCACTCTGCAGATGTGTGCATGTGTTAACTTGTCTGATGGATGTGACCAATGAAAGAGAGTGTGTAAGCAGGTACAGGTGGTTCTGAGGGCTGTATGATTTCTTGCCTGAAATGAATATTTCTGGCCACGAGATACTAAAGATTTCGGGTATACACGTGTGCGCCTATAAGTTTGTAAGGCTGAGATATTGGAAAATCATTATACAACATGACAAAAGATTACAAGATGACTCAAGTAATTTGCAATCTTCTCCAAAATCGTAGGTTCTTCGTTGAATTTCAGGATCAGAAAAGTCGATGGAGGAAACAAAAGAATGGTCTGCCACAAGGCAGTGTTCTCGCCCCTATGCTCTTTAATATCTATACAAATGACCAACCTCTTCCAGTTGGCACCAGAAGCTTCATATATGCGGATGATCGAGCTATTGCTACTCAAGCAAACTGCTTTGAGGTTGTAGAAGAAAAGTTATCAGAGGCTCTTTCTGAACTATCCTACTACTACAGAGGAAATCAATTGAAGCCTAACCCATCTAAAACTCAGGTATGTGCCTTCCATTTAAAGAACAGACAGGCGTCAAGGAAATTGCAGGTAGTATGGGAAGATACTCAACTAGATCACTGCCCAACACCTAAATATCTAGGCGTAACATTGGATCGTGCTCTCACGTACAAACAACACTGCATGAACATCAAGCAGAAAGTGTCGGCTAGAAACAACATCCTTCGCAAGTTGTCTGGAACCAATTGGGGTACACATCCAAAGACATTGAGAACTACAGCCCTGGCTCTGTGTTACTCCACTGCAGAGTACGCTTGCCCTGTTTGGTACAGATCAAGTCATGCTAAACAAGTTGACATTTCTCTAAATGAAACATGTCGACTCATTACTGGCTGCTTGAGATCAACTCCGCGAGATAGAATCTACTGTTTAGCTGGAATTGCCCCACCAGATATAAGAAGAGAAGTTGCATCCATGAATGAGAGAACTAAAGCACTTGCCTCATGTGCACACCCATTGAATGGATATGAACCTGCCCACCGAAGATTGAGGTCTAGGAGGAGTTTCCTGAATACAACCGAAGATTTAAACGAATCTGCACAATCCACAAGGTTGAGATTATGGAGAACTAGAAATCCTCAACTTGCTGATTGGATGCTACCAATTGAACATCTCCCCCCAGGACACGAGGAACATTGGTCTACGTGGAAATCGTTGAACAGGCTTCGCACTGGGGTTGGTAGATCAAGAATCAATATGGTAAAGTGGGGCTTTCCTGGCACATCCAGGCAATGCGAATGTGGTGGAGACCAAACCACAGCCCATTTCATGAACTGTAGTAAGTGTCCTTTAAGTTGCACAATAGAGGACTTGATGGCTGCAACACCTAATGCCCGTGATTTGGCAAAATTCTGGGGAGACACTATTTGATATGTATGTCATTAAGTACCATTATGCTATGTAAAATGTATGCTTCTGATACGAGTAAATAAATAAATAAATTGGAAATTTCCCTTTTTATGATTTAGAATATATTTAAGGGCTTAATTTGGAAAACGGAATGACTGAATAAACTATTGACGCCATTGACACTATTGTCTGAACTGGAGATAATATGCCATTTATACTTAGTTGTAGGATACCTCTATAAAGACATTTTCAAGAACATTACTGCTCCGTTACGCTATCTTGCCTTCATGTAACCCAGCCTGACACTGGAGTGACACTGAAGTAAATATGCCATTAGACTGAGCTCGAGCATGGCGTGTAGATTCGTAACCTCATCTCAGAACTAAAAGCCACTGTGGCTGGTGTATAGTCACTCAAGGAAAGAATGAGCGCAGTATTGTATGAGAATGTTCCTCGCATTTATAATAATAATAATAATAATAATAATAATAATAATAATAATAATAATAATAATAATAATAATAATAATAATAATAATAATAATAATAATAATAATAATAACAATAATAATAATAATAATAATAATAATAATAATAATAATAATAATAATAATAATAATAATAATAATAATAATAACAAGGATTGTACCAATACTCTTGCAAACAGCTCCTAAATGCAGAGGAACCTAAAGAGAGACTCGCATTCTCTGAGCCTCTTTCCAGAAACCGAGACTCCACACCGCCAAACATTGAAGAAATAAGGGAGATTATCAAGAGCCTAAAGAACAACATTCCCCTGTGGGTGTGGGCGGTAGAATAACACCCACGGTATCCCCTGCCTGTCGTATGAGGCGACTAAAAGGGGCCTCAGGGGCTCTGAACTTTGGAGCGTGGGTTAGCGACCACGGGGCCCTTAGCTGAGTCCTGGCATTGCTTCCCCATACTTTTGCCAGTCTCCTCACTTTCACCTATCCTATCCGACCTCTCTTGGTCAACTCTTGTTCGTTTCCGACCCCGACGCTATTAGGTTTGTGAGGGCTAGGGAGTCTTTCATTTTCAAGCCATTCGTGGCCCTTGTCTTTCTTTGACCGATATCTTCATTTTTGGAAGTGTCGGATCCCTTCCATTTTTCCCTCCGATTAGTGTTATATAGAGGATGGTTGCCTAGTTGTACTTCCTCTTTTTAATAATCACCACCACCACCTAAAGAACAACAAGGCCTCAGGTTAAGACGGTATAGTAGCGGAGATGTGGAAACATGCTGACGAACAATCCATACAAAGCATCCATCAGATCATAGAGGACAGTTAGGCAACGGAGACCTTACCTGAGGAATTGGACCTCAGCGGTGATCCATCCTCTACACAAGAAAGGTAGTAAGATAGACCTCGACAACTACAGAGGCATCTCTCTAATATCGGTTACGTACAAGATCTTTTCTAAAGCCCTGCAAACCAGAGTGGTCAGTCAACTAGACTCCCAATTAGGTGAACATCAGGCCGGTTTTCGCGCAAATAGATCTTGCACAGAGCAGATACAGAACCTCAAGACAATCCTGAGGTACAAGAATCGTAGCGGACACCAATGGGTATTCATACTAGTGGACTTCCAGAAGGCGTATGATTCAATAGATAGACAGACCCTCTTCTCCACCTTATGTGAATTAGGCCTGGATGAGAAGACCACCAGACTAATCCAGGCTACGCTAAAGAACACCACCTCCAAAGTAAGCTCCAAAGTAAGGTGAGCTCTCAGAGAGTTTCTCTATCCAAACGGGAGTTAGATAAGGTGATGGAATTTCTTGCATTCTCTTTAATTGCGTTCTAGAGAAAATTATCAGGGAATGGCCTTCCACATTACCTCCAGGAAGTGGACTGAAAATCGGCTACAAGAAAGATAATTTCAGTGTACCTTGCCTGGCCTTTGCCGACGACCTTACCTTATCAGCCAACAACATAGAAGAAGCTACTCACCAGCTAGAGCCTCTATACCATAGCAGCTAAAACCAGCTTGAGGGTCAATATAAAGGAAACTGAGTTCATGACTAACATAAAGGAGGTCCAACTACTATGCCATTGGAAAACACCACCATTCGTAAGGTTCCTGCAGTGAAGTACCTAGGAGAGTGGATTTCAACAACCGAGAATGAGACATTAGCAATAGACACCAGATGCACCAAGTTGGAAAGGATCTACCATACCTGTAAGAGCATCTATACATCCAAGTGCCTCTCTAAGAACCTTAAACTCAAAAACTACAATTCAGTAGTAAGACCGTCCGTACTGTACGCCTCTGAGTGTCTTCTGATGAACAGAAAAGGTCCACTGAGGAAGCTACAGCTCAAGGAACGAAAAATACTAAGGAGGATTTTAAGACCAATAAGAGAAGGGGATGGTACATACAGGATAAGGCACAACAAAGAGTTCTATGACCATCAAGAAGACATAGTTACATCTATGAGGAAGAGGCGATTGACTTTCTATGGGCATTTGACTCGTATGAGTACTTACAGACTTACCAGCAAGATCTTTACCACTACAGGCAGAGGGAAAGCGTCCAAAAGTAAATGGATCACCACAGTGAAGTCCGACTTAGAACAGCTGGGGATTGCAGGACAAACCATACAGGATCGTGTATTATTCCGGCAGTTGACCTTTCAAGGCGTCTATTCGGAGTCTCTCACCAGCAGACAGAGTACAGACACTACCCGACCGAAGTGGACCGAGGAAAAGAAACAAGCACACAACCAGAAGATGAAAGCTTTCTGGGCGAAGGAAAAACAGAATTTCCATGCAAGGAGTCGAAACGAGCCCCGTGGTCCTTAGTAGGCCCAAACGACAAGAAGAAGAAGAAATAATAATAAGGTCAACTAAGTTTAGGGATGTTCGGTTCCCACCTCAGCCAACCTCGAAGTGGTTTTCCGTAGTTTCCCACTTCTCCTCCAGGCAAATGTCGGGGTGATACCTAATTTAAGGCCACGGCCCCTGTTAAGCATAGCAGGCGAGGCCGCCTGGGTGAGCTAGTGGTTCCACTTCCCAGTCGTTTCCCGCTGATCCAAAGTTTCTCGGTCCAGGACACTGCCCTTGAGGAGGTAGAGGTGGGATCTTTTGCTGAGTCCGAAGGAAAAGCCAACTCTGGACGGTAAACGGATTAAGAAGGAAATAATTTTCACGACCGCGTTGTAATCGACTTTCAACCTGTTCGGCCGTGTTACGTAGGCCTACATCAAGGTAACTGGCCTACAGATTATGGTACAGTTCTGAACCCTTTGACCCACAAAGGTCATGGGTTCATAACGTTTTCCTTTTTTAATCCGTTTACCCTCCAGGATTGGTTTTCCTGTCTGACTCAAAGAGGGATCCCACCCCTACTGCAGGAAGCGGAACCGAACATCCCTAAACCCAGTTGCCCTTATTATTATTATTATTATTATTATTATTATTATTATTATTATTATTATTATTATTATTATTAAGATAATCTTTAAGTTAGGCACCATCCCGTCATTTGCCTGGAGGAGAAGTGGGAAAACACGGAAAACCACTTCGAAGATGACTGAGGTTGACCTCCCGAGGCTGAGTGGACCCCGTTCCAGCCCTCGTACCACTTTTCAAATTTTGTGGCAGAGCCGGGAATAGCTAGCCTTCTGAGCCCGACTTCGCAGGTTCGCTCTTGGCTCAGTCAGGGGGTATTTGAAGGTGCTCAAATACGTTAGCCTCGTGTCGGTAGATTTATTGGTACGTTAAATAACTCTTCTGAGATAAAACTTCGGCACACTGATGTCTCCTAAAACCATAAAAATAATTTGTGGTACGTAAAACCAATAGCATTATTGTTATCGAAATCGACTTTCAAACTATTACGTCGTGTTACGTACATAATATAGTACGTGTTCGGTTCCGCTTCCTGCAGTAGGGGTGGGATCCCTCTTTGAGTCAGACAGGAAAACCAATCCTGGAGATATTAAGTACAGAATAAAAATGGCCAACCAGAAACCGGTTCTCTCCACCTCTGTGGTGCAGTGGTTAGTGTGCTGCCACCCCAGGAGGCCCGATTTCGATGCTAATACACCATGATATTCCCCAATTCTTTTTCTACAATACCCTACTTTTCAACATAATTTCATTTCAATGCTACGACCTTATGCCACCGTAATGTGAAGGCCTGTATGCCTGCATTGTACCACTCGACTGGTCGATTGTCGGGACAAACGTCGTGCTGCATCGATAACTTACTCGTCATTATTATTATCATTATTAAGTTCTCATTCCTCACTGGGCCAAACAGATGGAAGTCAGAAGGCGCGAGATGCGGGCTGTAGGCTGGATAAGGAAGAACAGTCCACTGAAGTTTTGTGAGCTCTTGTCGGGTGCGCAGCCTTCTATGAGGTCTTGCGCCCAACGACTCACCGTGCTTTTGTCCAATGCCAGGTCTCCGTAGACATTCTGCAAGTGCCTGTGATTATCTTTGATGTCCTGATTTTCCGCCAAATGAAACTCAATAACTGCTCTCTGTTTTGTACGCACCTCTGTTACAGACGCCATTTTGAAAGCCAGTTATATCGCTGCTACCTATCGGAAATTAATTAAACTCTACGAGACAAAGCGGGAATATCCAAAAATGTCCCAAACCAAATTGCAATTTTTTAAAAACTAAATTGGCCGAGAAATAAAATGTGTTGCATTATATATTGAAGTTGAGTGGCGTAAGTAACTAGAGTATCATGAAGGACGTAAACATATTCGACATAGTGTGAATTAAACGAACTAGTTTCTAGAAAAAAGGATTAATTCTGACCTTCGAAAAAATGAGGGTATCGGAAAAGGACAGTGAAGGCGTGATAACGAAAGATTCCGTAGGCCTTGCATATCAAATAGCATTCGGGTCGAAAGAAGGCAGGTCGGATAGAAAAGTTAAAAGCAAGGTTCCTGGTGCAAATAAGAAAAATCAATGTCAGGCTCAGTTGGGGCCCCGTGGTTAGCAATCCACGCTCCCAATTTGAGAGCCAAATGAGGTCCCCATTTCAGCCGCTTCTAACGATATTCAGTCTAAAGCTTACGAATCGCATAGAACTTGATATTTACCTACTGTCTAACCCTGCGGCAATACTCTAGTACAGTAATGTAATGCACTGCGGCAGAGCTGTTTGTTCAGCTTCTGTATTACTACGTATCTTGCTTATCACAGACCACAATGTCACACAGGCTATAGTAAATGAAACTCTGTGTAAACTTCATTGTTTACAGTGGATGAACTCAGAACATCTAATTAATAATGAGTACCATATAACAAGATTTATACTGGCAAGCTGAAGAAGAAATAGTCGTCAAGCGGAAACAAGACCATCGCGCTCAATAAGTCGTTAATATTCTATCGTTTTAGTTACTAACAAAATACAAAAAACAAACCGTACCATGTCATAGAGACCATCGGTTCAATATGTCTGTATACCTGTCTGTTTGCATGTGTGTATGATTATTTGTTCGAGTATGACGTGGAAGCGGCAGTGCGTACTGATATGATGAAATCGATCATTGTCATTTAGAAATATTATAAACAAAAGTTGCCGACTCCGCGGTCTAAGGATAGCGTGTCTGTCTCTCACCCAGAGCCCATAGGTTCGATTCACGGCCAGGTCAGGGATTTTAATGTTCAAAACAATTCTTAGCAGACAACGTAGGGGGTCCCTATACTACGAAAAACTTAAGCAATTTCCTCAATTCCACCAAAAGTTAAAGGGCTAATAATAATTTCGTGCGGCTATTTCTAGCCGGGTGCAGCCCTAGTAATTCAGACCTTCCGATGAGGGTGGGCGGCGTCTGCCATGTATTGTTATTGTGGAGGAGGATAGTGTTATGGGTGGTGTGTGAGTTGCAGGGATGTTGGGCTCAGCACAAACCCCCAGCCCGCGAGCCACTGGAATTAACCAATGAAGGTTAAAATCCCTGACTCGGCCGGAAATCGAACCCGGGACCCTGTGGACCGAAGGTTAGTACGCTAACCATTCAGCCAACGAGTCGGACTGTTCAAGGGCTAAAGGGTCTGAAAAGGTTTTAAATTGTGAGTCTCGGATAGCTCTAAAAATCAAATTTCAAAAATCATTTCCGGCCTAAATGCAGTTCCGGAAAAGCAGGCTAAAACCGCTTGTTTCTTTACTAGTTTTCTTTTTGATTTAGATCTATATTTACATAATTCTTTCTGTAATGTGTTCCTTGGTTCAATACCCTCATGTGTTTTCCGATTTTTTTTAAATGACCACACTGAATGTAGTTATAAGGGCTTAAGTGAAACTCTGCATTGACTCACATTGGCGATCGTAGTGGTGCTTAAGTGAAACAAAGCAGAGACTAACATTAGCGCTCGTAGTGGTAGAAAAAGGCAAATTGCTAATCTAATCGACCGGATAACAATGATTAAGAAAAGGGTTGTAATTTTTAGGAATAAAAAAAATATATTCTCATTTTTTGTTATATTTTATTTACCTAAAATTCGCAGCTGGGATGTTTTCAACCGAGTTGCTTGCCCCAAGGGCCAGAACTGTGGATTTTTACCTGAACTTGAGGGTTGGTTCGAGGTCCACTGAGCTTACGTGATTACAATTTGAGGTGCTATCTGACGGAGAGATGAGACCCTGGCCTAGAAAAACCGAGAATAATGGCCAAGAGGATTCGTCTCACTGACCATGATTTATCTCAATCATAACTTGTCTGTATTTAGGGTTCTCACCCAGCTGGCAGGCCCTTACTTACCTATGTTTTCAAAGAACTTGGAAATGTATCAAATATTTCCCTCTTAAATTGTTCCAATCCCTCTCATCCTGTAAATGAATACTTAACACAATTTGTCCTCATGAATTCCAACGTTATCTTCACATGATCTTTCCTACATTTTACAGTTCCAATCAAGCTTATTAATGTCATTCCACATTCTCTCTCTACTGACAACGCGGAACATACCCCCTTAGTCGAGCAGCTCGTCTCCTTACTCCCAAGTCTTCCCACTTCAAAGTTTGTAACACCACTCTTCTGTCGGAAATCACTGAGAACAAATCGAACTGATTTCCTTTGGAATCTCTCATATACCACAAGCCTTCGGAATGATCAGCGGTCACTTTATAAGTCATGGTCCATTAGGGCTGTAGAGCCATGGGGGAGTGGGGTGGGTTCAGAGAAAAGTGACTTTAATTTTGAACATGTTTGTCACAATAGCTTTTTTAATAGAGAAGATGTATTCACTAATTCTTATTTCTACTGCCAAATCTATCAACGGCGAGATTCACTGGTATAGAAATACTATTAAGTCGTCATAGTAACACTGTTGGTTGTAGTCGTGATAGGTATAATACCACGTGGTCATCTATCCCTTTTAATCAAGAAGATATGAAGGGTTCGCCTCTGAGGTGTAGTGGTTAGTGAGGGCCGAAACGGAGTCCACTCAGCCTCGGGAGATCAAGTGGGTATATGTGGGTTCGATTCCCACCTTAGCCATCCTCGAAGTAGTTTTTTGTGGTTTCCGACTTCTCCTCCAGGCAAATGCCGGGATGGTACCTAACATAAGGGCACGGCCGCTTCCTTCACTCTTCCTTGCCCATTCTTGCCAATCTTCTTATCCCCTACAAAGCCCCTGTTCAGCATAGTCGTTGAGGCCGCCTTGGGCGAGGTATCAGTCCTCCTAACGCAGTTGTATCCCCCCACGCAAGGTCTCACGCTCCTGTACAGTGCCCTCGAGGCGGTAGAGGTAGGATCTCTCGCTGAGTCCGTGGGAAAAGCCGATCCTGGACGGTAAACGGATAGAAAGAAAGAAGGAAATATACCGGAGACTATCGAAGTGAGAAGATACACGTGAAGGAACGAGCACTCGAAACAAGAGAGGAAGTAAAGTCATAAACAGGGCGAAGAAAACAAAATGTGTCCTACAATGTTTAATGCCCCCAAACAATGACTGACTGTTGTTAGGTGAAGTGTGCCATGTTTCTTCTGCTGCCACTCATCTCCGCTAGATGGCATTACTGCTGCATTTGTACAATAATTAATCCGTTGACGACGGATATAATAGCCAGCAATACAATGTATTTTGGGATAACTTAATGGAAGTAAACCAACCCCAAGTGTATCCATGTGTTAATACATTATATGCAGACGACCAGATGATTCTTACAGCAACAGGTGCTTTGCAAGAAAATACTCACACAAAAAAAAGATTCAGAGCAAAACATGAAAATACCATTTTTTTACTACTTGTTCTACGTAGCACGCAAAACTTGAAGTTGATTAGTTGATTGGTTGCAGATTTATTGTCGAATAACTTTTATGTTTACATGTTGTATGGAAAATGCTCGTTGCATCACAGTTTTCATTTCTTGGGCTACAATTTGGCCGACTTGTCAAAAATACTCATTAATTTAAAAACAACTCCAGGTTTTGCAGTAAGATATAAACTATTGGAGACATAACTTTTTCAATTTTCATTGTTCATTCAATAGGAAAAAAATCTAGTTTCATGCAATTTCAGGAGTAAAAATTATGAAGGCAACATTCAATTGGTAATACAATACAGGACTAATTATAATTCCTGCATATACTGAAACATTCTCGGAAAATTTCAGGTGAATCCGATAAGAACTCTGTCGCAAGGAGCATTTTATGTATGGCGAAGAAATGAAAAAGTATTAAGCACTTGAAAGTTTCAAGAAACATACTTACTTTGAAACTGCCCTGAACTGTAAATTACTCCCTGAGATGTCATTCTCGTCTTACGCACTGCGTAGGCCTACTACAAGTTAAATATATTCCAGTGGTATTACTGAAATTATAGTCCGAAAGATCTTTGAAAATAACTTTGCCTGACATCCTGAGAGAAAGGGGTGTACGCTTGCTCTATATAGGCTACGCCGAACCGCTACCTTTTAAATCCGGTATTTAGAGCAATTAAAATGGCGTTAGGGAAAACTGATAACCTTACTTGAAAGAGAAAGAATGGGGGGATTTTTAAGGTTAAATCTGAAAAATCGATATGTTAGTAAAAAAAATCGCAATATTTCAGTCATGACTCCCGTTATAAACGATCTCTATGTTTTATATTGTCGTTGCAAGTTAACAACCACTGTGTGAAGTATTTCAGCTTAGAACTTTGGCCGGTAAGGTTCAATGCGGTGTGAGTAATTTCAAAGAATTTACGGTCTTGATGAGATATGTGCTGCGGGTCAGTATTTCTCCCTCAACATTATCACATAGCGGTTTTCACAGGCGCAACGTCGTATGCCCATGAGAAATACAGACAGATTTCCATCGAAAAGTCCGGTTCCATGGCTAAATGGTTAATGTGCTGGCCTATGGTCACTGGGGCCCCGGGTTCGATTCCCGGCAGGGTCGAGAGTTTTAACCATCATTGGTTAATTTCGCTGGCACGGAGGCTGGGTGTATGTGTCGTCTTCATCATCATAAACCATCATCCAGACACGCAGATCGCCTACGGGAGTCAAATCAAAGACCTGTACCTGGCGAGCCGAACTTGTCCTCGGACACTCCTGGCACTAAAAGCCGTACGTATTTCATTTCATTTTCCACCTGAAACATGCTACAAATGCTTCACGAGGATAGGGAAATATTTAGTGACGCTTATAAATTATTGTTCTCCCTTTTTCTGTCCATCTCCACCCAGCATCTGTGGAAAGAAGCTGAGTATAAAAACGTATAAAAACATACCTCAGAAGTGCTATTTTAGAAAATAGATTTTCTTCGTTAGAGAATGATGCAGTTTAAAAAGAACTTCTACTGCAATTTATGTTTAGACAGCTATTATATGAAGATATCACCGACAAGTTTACATCCTTAAAGGACCGAGGATCGAGTTGGCATACAAGAAGTAGTCGAGGTAAATTATTAAGATAAGCATGTGTAAATATATATATTCCTACTAACTGTCCGACTCCTTGGCTGAATAGTCAGAGTTGAGGCCTTCAGTACAGAGGGTCCCGTGTTCGATTCCCCATCGGGTTGGGTTTTTAATAGCTAGTGATTTATTTTTCAGGCTCGGGAATTGTTTTGTTTGTATCTGTCCCAATACTACTCTCTTCATATTCATAATCCACACTACCAACCACCACAGGAATCCTCCTTTTAGGGTTGGCGTCAGGAAGGCCACCCGGCCGTAAAACAGGGCCAAATACACATGTACTACACATTTTGCAACCGCAACCCCACAAGGAGTGAGAAAAGCGGTACAAGAAGAAGAAAATATTTCTACTGGCTCTCACCTAACTTCGCAACTATGAGCAGCCACCTTATCCAGGGCCCAGATCTGTCTTTTCAGCGATGGTTGTCTAAAGAAGGAAGCAGAAGGTACTCGGAAGGGGAAATGTCAAGACAGGTATCTACTTGCGTAGTATTGATATTGGTGTAATGAGGAACGTTATCCTGTAATAGAATGACACGTTCGCGATTCACAAGTGCTGGCTTGACGAATTTCAGTTTTACTTGAATCTTCCTCAGTCTGTGTGTACTTACTTGCATTAATTCAACGGCACTCATTTTGCTACGCACGATAAACTAAGCAGTCTTCCATACACAGAGCATAACCTTGTTTTGATGTAGCGGTTGTTTTGGAACAGGTTGGTGTGATGATTTAAAAAAAAAGTAAAGATAGCAATGAATCTTGTGCACGACGATTACAAACCGTAGACAACGAAATTCTCATGACAACTCTTCAAGACAATAATTACCAAACATGTACAGTTTTAATAGAATAATTCAATTTCAGTGGAGAAACCACTCGACAACCCGTCTATCAGCTTGGAAAATGGAATAAAAGTGGGTGTATGGGTCCTTAGTAGTTCGAAAACTGGACTGAAAATTCTTTGATATAGTAGATGTAGGTAATTTTTAGCCTAGTACAACACTTGGAGACAGACCCCTTGACAAAGATGGGTGGCGTCTCTATTGCAAACTGCGTGTTAGTGTGATGGAGGGTTAGTGCTGTGCACGGTGTCTGAGTTGCAGGACCGTCAGAGATAATACAAATATCTAGTCTGAGCAAAAGGGAAGTAATACTTCACGATTAAAATACACGATATGGGCGTGAATTCAAGCCGGGTGTCTGAAGACCGAAGAACAAGACGCTGACCAATCACCCACGAAGCCGGGCGCTGTGCTGATTAGGAAGAAATAAGGAGCTCTGTTGAAGATGTCTGCATACTGAAAGGTCGAACAGAATAAAATATTTATAAAATCAGGGGATCATGTATCTATAATATTTCTTTATGAGGCATTCCCATTTTGGCGCCCGTTGTAATAAAGAAGTAGGTATTCGGAACAGCCTTGTTATACTGTAGTTCAGATCTGTTACAGAGCGTGGCGATATAATTCTCATCTGACACAGAACACGTACGGTACAAGTTTCAATTAAGTAAACTGCGATAAATTAGTGCGTCAAAAGGAACACTGGCCGGAAGATGCGCATTAATTCTATAAGATCTCACACTACCTTCTCAAGGTATTATCTTCTTATCTCTTACAGAATATAATGTAGTATCAGATAAGAGCTTTCATTACGAAATTCTTAATTAAAGCTACTGAAGTCGCCGAGGTATAGTTCACTTCAGAATTACAAGTAATTATGTGATTACATGATGTACACTACAAGATAATCTACAATTTCTCATAAATGTTTATATACTGTATGTGTAAAAGTGACTCAACATCTCGCAAATCCTGCTACCAGAACTGAGAGCTAATTATTAATATATGATGACACGATATCTTTCCTAGAATACATGAGAAGTATATCGTCAGCCCTTCTTTAAAATAAGACAAATCAGAAGAATGAATTCATAATATGGTTCGGGAAGTGTTATATTTTTAATAATTATGGAAACAGATGCATGTAAACATACATAAAAGTATTATTTGGTGCGGAATTTGAAATATCTAGCATACTTTGTTAAAGAAGGCCGTTTGACTACTTTTTATCAGTTCTAAACACTGAATGTTTCACAAAATCATATTTGAATATTTGCAGGCAATCCATACACTTTACTCTGAATATGTCAGATTAGAAAACACTGTAACAAGGAAATTTCATGTTGTTACCAATTAACCACATCTTTGCAATAATCAAAAACATATACCAATCAAGCATAGATTCTAAGACTCCTGGTTCACAGAAACGATGGGTTGAGGTGGAAACATTCGCAAGAAAGAAAGGTTGGGCACAATAGAATGTAATTTAGTCAATAGTAAATACATTCAGTGCATCCATTTAATATTGATAAATCTATGCGGTAGACGTTCGGCTCCCTGGTCAGCGTCGTGACCTCCGGTTGAAGTGCCCCGCGTGTGGTTCACGTCCAGGTCGGGAATTTTAACCTCGTCTCATTGATTGCTCTAGCTCGGGGATGGATATTTGTATTAATTTGAATTGACATCTTCACTTAAATACAGCACGTTACACATCACAGAGCGATTTGGCTATGTGGTTTGCGTCTTATAGCTTTCAGCTTGCATTTGGCAGATAGTGAATTCGAATCCCACTTCTGATAGTCCTGAAGATTGTTTTCCGTTTCTTTATCAATTCCCCATCAGGTGAATGCTGGGACTGTACCTTAAATAAGGCCATGGTCTCTACTATCCCATTTCTAGCTCTTTCCTATCCAGTCATCACCATAATACCTGTCTGCGTCGGTGCGACATAAAACAAATACCAAAATAATCACCCTACAAACTACCACAGAAACGCACAATTGTGAATATACAGGGTGTTAGGTGTATACGTGCAGATATTAAGCTAGTCGGCTAAGAAAAATACATCTCATAATATATGCTATGTACTTTTTACCTTCTCCTATTAGTTTGCCCATAACTGAGCCAAATATTTCAGGACCTAATGTGTTTTGAACGGCCGTAGCAGGATACGCCGGTGATGTCATTCTGTCCACGCGTAGCGGAAGTACAGTAGCCGAGTATAGGGCTTGTTGAACCTGTTTCTTATCGCAGGCCAACACATGTTGTTGTGCACTTCCCCTAAAGGCTTGGCAAGTAGAAGAGGATGACTCACGTGCCAGGTCATTTGCTGTACTCGAAAACCGGTGTAGGGTACTCTGTGTGAAAAGTACACAGAATCCTTACAGTGACGTCGAAGATCCGTACAAGCACATACGTGCGAATCAAGTGTTGTGTATTTGTGTGCGATTTTTAAGACGTCAATGGCATTACTCAGTGATCCAAGCTGACAAAATGAAAGGAAATGGTTAATAAGTAAATGAAATATGGGCGCAACATTTCTGTGCTGTTATTGCGACAGTCTACGATGAATATCTGACAATAGACAATGCGGGTTATCTATGCTTATTCATAAACTTTTTAGGTCATTGAAAGGACGGTGGACACTGAAAGAAAACGCTATAAGTATTCAGTGAAATTATTATTAATGAGACAAATTTCAAAAACCGTAGTTGCATCCATCGTAAACATTGCTCGAAGGAAAAAGATCTACTGTGGAATTGCCGCCGGGCATTTCTAATAGAAGGCTTATTCTTCTTTTTCCTAATATGTTTACCCTCCAGGGTTGGTTTTTCATGGGACTCAGCAAGGGATCCCACCTCTACCGCCTCAAGGGTAGTGTCCTGGAGCGTGAGACATTGGATCGGGGATACAACTGGGGAGAATGACCAGTACCTCACCCAGGCGGCCTCACCTGCTATGCTGAACAGGGGCCTTGCGGGGGTATGGGAAGATTGGAAAGGATAGACAAGGAAGAGGGAAGGAAGCGGGCGTGGCCTTAAGTTAGGTACCGCATCCGGGAGATAGTAGGTTCGAATCCCGCTATCGGCAGCCCTGGAGATGGTTTTCCGTGGTTTCCCATTTTCACACCAGGCAAATGCTGGGGCTGTACCTTAATTAAGGCCACGGCCGCTTCCTTCCAACTCCTAGGCCTTTCCTATCCCATCGTCGCCATAAGACCTATCTGTGTCGGTGCGACGTAAAACCCCTAGCAAAAAAAGTTAGGTACCATCCCGGCATTTGCCTGGAGAAGGGGGGAACTACGGGAAACAACTTTCAGGATGGCTGAGGTGGGAATCGGACCACCTCTACTCATTTGACCTCCCGAGGCTAAGTGGACCCTGTTCCAGCCCTCGTACCACTTTTCAAATTTCTTGTCAGAGCTGGAAATCGAACCCGAGCTTCGGGGGTGGCAGCTAATCACACTAACCACTGCACCACAGAGGCGGACGGAAGGCTTATTACTGAACAGTAAGTACCGATAGGTAAAATGATGACTGTAATGGACCCGTTTAATTAGAACTTCCGTAAAAATAATATTACTACTACTACTACTACTACTACTACTACTACTAATAATAATAATAATAATAATAATAATAATAATATCTTTACGTTCCACTAACTAATTTTCACGGTTTTCGGAGACGCTGAAATGCCAGAATTTTTTTATCTCAGTATTTTTTAATGCAAATAAATCTACAGACACGAGACTGACGTATTTGAGCACCTTCAAATACCACCGGACTGAGCCAAGACCAAGCCTCCCAAGTTGGGTTCAGAAGGCCAGCACTTTACGCAGTGCTGCACCAATCATCTTGCCGGGCTGAGTGGCTCAGACGGTTGAGGCACTGGCCTTCTGAGTCCAGTCTTGACAAGGTGCTCAAATACGTCCGCCTTGTGTCAGTAGATTTACTGGTACGTGAAGAACTCCTATGGTACTAAATTCCTGCAAATCCGCGTCTCCGAAAACCGTGAAAAGTAGTTAGTGGGACGTAAAGCCAATGACATTATTATCATCATCTTACCTGCACAGTTCATAGGGTTATCTTACCTGGAGTTCCTCATAGGTACGTTATTAGAGCTTTCAGAGGACGCTCCGTTTCGACTACGCCGAAACATGTGGTTTTTACACGATGGTCCACCACCTGATATAAGCCGCTTACTGCGTAATCATTTGGATCAGTCCTTTGGTCTATGGCGTATAGGACGACATGGACCCATCAATTGGCCCGCCAGATCTCCAATGGATATTACGGAAGACTGGATTCGGAGAAGTGATTTTCTTTTGTTAGTTGCTTTACGTCGCACCAACACAGAGAGGTCTTATGGCGACAATCGGACAAGAAAGGCCTAGGAATGGTAAGAAAGTGGTCGTGGCCTTAATTAAGGTTCAACCCCCGCAATGCCTGGTGTGAACTTGGGAAACCACGGAAAACCATCTTCAGGGCTGCCGACATTGGGGTTCGAAGCCCCAATCTCCCGGATGCGAGCTCACAGCTGTGCGCTCCTAACCGCATGGCCAACTCGCCGGGTACGGAGAAGTGAAGCCTGCAGAGTAGTCCAGGGAGGTCACTTGAACAATTGCTACGTGTTTCACATTGGTATGTCAGATGTTACACCATTTCTGCAGCGTATTGAGTTGGGAGTTCAGTTCTCAATCGATGTAGTATTTTGAGTCTCGATAGTTCGATATTCTCATAAATCCGAGCAGAAAAATTGAAGTACCGGTAACAAAAATTATAAATCTAGAGTTTCAGTTCGCGATTGCCTTGTACGTGGCGCAAGCTGAACACAACACACGGAAGACGTGCTTGTTAAAACGCTAGATATTGACCTTGAACACAGCATGGCAGTTCTTCATTCTACACTGTACTGGTTTGGGTACATTGCGTGTGTGTGTCTGTTGATGTGCATGTTTGATGTTTATACACAAAACCTGTTTGTCACACTTTGTCCTCTAGTGCTAACCACAATACAAAGATACACCTGACTCATCGCAAAGAGACCTGGTTCTGGTCTTACGCATACTATCCTGTAGTAAACTACTGCGAGCGATGTAGGCACGGGTGAAGTACATGTCATCTTGTTTCCTCCTACACCACGCATATTTTACTATTTTCTTCCCTGCCTTTCAGCTCCTAATGACTTGTTAATAATAATACCGGTAATGTTATTTGGTTTACGTCCCACTAACTACTCTTACTGTTTCTGGAGGCGTTGAAGTGCTGTAATTTAGTCCCGCAGGAGTTCTTTTTACGCGCCAGTAAATCTACCGACACGAGGCTGACTTATTTGAGCATCTTCGAATACCATCGGACTGAGCCAAGATCGAGCCTGCCAAGTTGGGGTCAGAAGGCCAGCGCCTCAACCGTCTGAGCCACTCTGCCCGGCAGCAAAAAATATTATTATTATTATTATTATTACCGGGCGAGTTGGCCGTACGGTTAGAGACGCATGGCTGAGAGCTTTCACCCCGGAGATAATGGGTTCGAATCCCACTGTCGGCAGCCCAGAAGATGGTTTTCCGTGGTTTCCCATTTTCACACCAGGCAAATGCTAGGGCTGTACCTTAATTAAGGCCACGGCCGCCTCCTTCCAACTCCTAGGCCTTTGCTATCCCATCGTCCTATAAGACCTATCTATATCGGTGCGTCGCACCGACACAGATAGGTTTTATGGCGACAGATATAACTAAGGACTAGGATCGGGAAGGAAGCAACCGTGGTCTTAATTAAGGTACAGCCCTAGCATTTGCCTGGTGTGAACATGAAAAACCACGGAAAATCATCTTTAAAGCTGCCGACAGAGGGATTCGAAGCCAGTACATCCCGAATATTGGATACTGTTCGAACTTTAGCGACTGCTATTATCAAGCTCGGTGATGATTTAAGAGTGGATTTCTGCCGCTGGTTAATTGATCAAGCACTCAATCCAGAATTTCTGTCAAGTGTATTAGTGACACATGAGGCAATTTTTATAGAAGGAGTGTTTAATATTTAGTATACCAAGGCAACCTCTAGCACCGGCTCTCAATTAATATCTGGATGGATGCAGTGGGAAGTCTGTCTCTTTGACCAATCGTCTTTTTATTAGCGTTATTTTGCTTTACGTCCCACGTACTATTTATACCGTTTTCTGAGACGCTGAGGTGACGAAATTTCATATCGCAGGAGTTCTTTTACGTGCCAGTATTTCTACGACACGAGACTGACGTATGTGTGCCCCATCAAATATCATCAGAATGAGCCACGATTGAACCTGCCAAGTTGGAGGTCGGAAGATAAGGACCTCAACGGTCTCAGACACTCAGACCGGTACCAATCACCTTACTTGCATAAATTTGATCGGTGTAGCTTTCCTTATGGCGACGATGGGACGGGAAAGGGCTAGTATCGGAAAGGAAGCGATCGTGGCATTCATGACGTTACAGCCCCAGCATTTGCCTGGTGTGAACATGGAAAACCACGGTAAACCACCTTTAGGGCTGCCGACAGAGGGGTTGGAACCCACTATATCCCACTCATGAGCTGTGGAATATCCCCATTCAATAGGACAAGACAGTTTCCAGCACCGGTTCTAATTAATATCAGGATGGGTGTAGTTGGAGGTCGGTTACATCTTTTTATTAATGTTATCTTGCTCCTGTACAGTAGATACAGTACGTTACTGGAGCTTTCAGAGGACGTGTCGCTTCGACTACGCCGAACCACGTGGATTTTACACGATGGTGCAGACATTTCCTCAACGGTAGACAGGACGATGTGGAACTATCAATTGGCCAGCCCTTATTGCAGTGGATTGTTATGCCTGGGGGGACATGAGAAACAAAGTATACCGAACTGAGGTAACCACTTCGGATGAGCTTCGTGAACGTATGTTTAAGCACCAGAGGATATTCTGAACCACAGTGGTGTCTTGGCTCGAATGACAAGTTGCTTTACGTCGCACCGACACAGATAGGTATTATAGCGATGACGGGGCAGGTAAGGGTTAGGAGTGGGAAGGAAGCAACCATGGCCTTAATTAAGGTACAGCCCCAGCATTTGCCTCGTGTGAAAATGGGAAACCACGGAAAACCATCTTCAGGGCTACCGGTACCGAGAGTGGGGTACGAACCCACTATCTCCCGAATACTGGATACTGGTAGCACTTAAGCGACTGCAGCTATCGAGCTCGGTGTACCAGTAAATATACCGACACGAGGCTGACGTATTTGGGCACCTTAAAATACCACTCCACGGGGCCAGGTTCGAACATGCGAAGTTGGAGTCAAAAGGCTGGCACCTCAACCGTTTTAGCCACTCAACCAGGCAGGAAGCACGAAATGTAGGTACGTTTAATTTACTTAGTTGTATAATATGTCCATTTTTCGTTTGAAACAAAACGTTCGATGTGCTTCGATAATTCAATTCTGATTCTACTCATATGGATATCCTATGCCATGCATTTGTTCGTTGGCGCAAGGAACTGTCTTCCTTCTACCTTTACGCAATGCACAACGGGGATCGTACCGCATTTCACGTCCCGGCGTGCGTATCCCAACCAATAATTATATCACACGCTCGTACAAGTCGCGCACGGACACAGGTTTTCAGGTCATTTCCATACTCACTAGACCACAGGGCTGACGACCACAGATATCCCTATCCCCTAAAGGACGTAACAGCAAATGAACCAGTATTAACGCTGAGAATTCAATACATCTCCAGGGTCCGAAACCGATAACTAGTGTTGTCTGAAACCCCTAAGACGGAAGCTAAATACTAACAACAACAAACCAGTCTGGCGATAATGTAACGTAACATGTTGTAGACTGGTAGCCTTCAGCTGTTACCGTAGGTCAGTTACTCGTAAACATAAAACCAGTTTGGCAAGTATATTACGTAACATCTCGTGGCATTGGAACATAAACATAAACATAACAGAAACCAGTTTGGCAGGGATGGCGCGTGACTTGCCTGTTATCAAAGGAAAGCTATTCATTCACAAGAACAAGGCATACTACCTATTCTAAAAACATCGTACCCCTTTGCTCTCGAAAATAACTTCCGAGGATTACTAAAAGTTTGATATATAGTGGTTCGTCACATCGTTCTCTATTGCTACAATAAATATCTGCACGTATACACCTAACACCCTGTATACCTCCACACAAGTTTGGCGTCAGGGAAGTTTTCCGGTCGTAAAACTGAGTTAAATTCATATAAATTACAGACCCCAGGCAACGGAGAAATGCTAGACAAAATAATAATAATAATAATAATAATAATAATAATAATAATAATAATAATAATAATAATAATAATAATAATAATAATCGTATGGCCTCAGCTACCGTTTGCAGACATTTCGATTTGACGCCATCTGGCTGTCTGCTCGTCAATTTCGACGTTCCGGTTTACTCTGTCTGCCATCTAGCGGACCTAGAGTAAACCGGATCTCTCTTGGGCGTCTATGGCTGAGATTTAATTAATTTTGTCGGGTAAATACCAAATGTATCACCAGAGATCTTTTACATGCCGACATCGTACGACATGGAGTGTCGAATGGACTTTTTTCCGCCCTTCAAAAATCCGACTACCTCTGCCGGGTTTGAACCCGCTATCTTGGGATCCGGAGGCCGACACTCTACCACGGACCCACAGAGGCAGCTACAATAATAATAATAATAATAATAATAATAATAATAATAATAATAATAATAATAATAATAATAATAATAATAATAATAATAATAATAATAATAATAATAATAACTTGTCTGGAGCCGTTTTATCTCTGACAGTTTCGTCACTTCCGATGTGCTCCCAGCGTAGGGAATAGTTAAGTCATCAGGGACCCTGTGATCGCCACGTATGTCTCGCAACTTATGAAGACCTAAGGGAGAATTCTCCGATTACCTGTGCTGTTACCTAATTAGTAGCAACAGTTATTTGTACTTAAGTTTTTGGTATGTGCCCTTAGGTTTGAAGTTATACTATCACAGTGTTAGGACTGAGTAAGTAGCTGGATAAAATGTGAGGGTCATTCAAGTCGCATTAACGTGAAGAATGTGTGGATTCTTACCCTCAACATTCCACATTGGCCATTGCAATAGCCCGCTCTTATCTAACCTCACCGCAAAAATGTTCACTGGTTAGATAATTAAATTCCTGGAAGGTTGCATTACCTTCACTGAATAAATCTAATTTTCAGGAAGTATGATCTCACTCCAATAGTATGTCATCTCGTTAATAGCGTACCGCATGTCATTGTTCGCCATACATCAATATTCGTTCACCACTGTTACCCTTAACAGAAATCCTCGTCTACTGCGCTAATTCTCAAATCAAGTCGGCGCCAACTGAATCAGTTATCATATTAGTAATCGACTAATAACCACACAGTTAACTGTCGATCGCTCACACTTACCATCAGATTAATTTAAAAACCAGAGAAGAATAATTCTACTTATAATCCGTATTTTACCTTAATTCCAACACTGCTCCACTTACTTCGAGAACACTCTTGGAACCAAAATTTATGTTTGTTTTCTCCGAGTGTACACTTTCTGACACAAACAATGATCAGCTGAAAGTCTTTGAGTTCAAGCGCGACCGAAAGAAATATTTGTTTATGCTTTGCCAGGCATAGCAGGTATAGCATATAATAACGTACAAATATACGCTTTTAGAATGAGTTTAAGTGATAGGATTCGCTACAAATTGCCCTAATATTATCGTCTTTCTAAAACAGTAATGTATAATAATAATAATAATAATAATATTGGTTTGATGTCCCAGTAACTAATATTACGATTTTTGGAGAAACAGAAGTGCCAGAATTTTGTCAGATTTGAGTTCATTTACGTACCGGTAAATCTACGTACACGAGGGTGATGTTTTTGAGGATCTTCAAAACCACCGGACTGAGCCGGGATCGAACCCACCAACCTGAGATCAGAAGGACAGCGCTTCAACCACTTGAGCCACACTGCCTGCATAATTTCACGGGATCATGGCTAACATTATGAACGCAAGACACTGATTCTTCCGTATTAAAGGCCCCACGGTTCTCGTGCCAAGAACTGAACAATAAACGTGTGATATTTTCAAGTTAATGGATGCTACAGTCTAGGGATGACCTTTGTACCTTCCCGCTCAGATATACTGAATTCAATTGTCGATCCTAGAACGAAAGACTCATTCAGTACAGGTCACATGCCTATGGAGAGAAGTAGGATGAAATTATCCGTTCTAGAAGTGGATTTGCCGAAATCAACTATGACGTATACAACATACGGAACAACTCCAGTTCATTGTCCTAGTCGCGACTAATCGCAGATATACCGGTGCATACACGACATCGATACAGATTATCAGATAAGACTTCTTGCACCCTAAATTCATCACATATATATTTACTTCAATATCCCACAATTTTTCATGAAGCAACGACAGCAAATACATTTCAAATCTATACTTATTAATAAAATTGAGATGGTGGTTTTTGTTTTGCTTGTTTGTTTGTTTGTTTGTTACCGGGCGAGTTGGCCGTACGGTTAGGGACGCGCAACTGTGAGCTTGCATTCGGGAGATAGTTGATTCGAACCTCACTGTCAGCAGGCCCGAAGATGATTTTCCGTAGTTTCCCAATTTCACACCAGGCAAATGCTGGAGCTGTACCTTAATTAAGGCCACGGCCGCTTCATTCCCGCTCCTAGGCCTTTCCTATCCCATCTTCGCCATAAGACCTATCTGTATCGGTGCGACGTAAAGCCAATAATAATAAGAATGTTTGTTTGTTTGTTTATTTGTTTCTCCTATTCGGATAGTCTTGAAAACTACTGGACTAACTGAGCTGAAATTTCGTAAGGGTATAGCTTGAATTCCTACGACGCTCAAGGGATACTTTTGATTTTGATATATTTCACCATTTCGAACTAGTGGGTGATTTTACAGGGGTATGTCCCAAATTTGAGCAATTTCTGCCCTACATCAACTAAAACAACGGATAAACGGTTGGTCCTATCGAAAAATAAAGTGCATCGTGTGGCCTTGACATTATATTTTCTGCAAGAAACGTCATATGCACTTTCTTCATAACTATTACGGTTTACGAAAAACATCAGCTTTCTTTTTTATACTGTGGTCGTCTTCACTAAGGAATAGGTTACTCATTTCGAGCGTACGTAGGGCAAGTGAAGCCATGCTCCTCATCATTTGTGTCGTCGTAGGCCATATGTTTGTTAATAGGCCAGCTGAAGAATGAGCGTGCCATTTTGCGGAAAGCGTTTGGAGGCTACAGGTGTATTTTTGAGAGTGCTAAGCGTGCTTACCCACATTTGAAAATTGCTGTAGGATGTAGTTTATTTATTCAGTATTTTCATTACTATCGTCATAGTTTTATATTCCACGTTCCTTTCTTCCTTCCTTTCTTAATCCGTTTACCCTCCAGGGTTGGTTTTCCCCTCGGGCAGAGCGAGGGATCCGATCTCTATCGCCTCAATGCAGTATCCTGGATCGTGAGACTTTGGGTAGGGGATACAACTGGGGAAGGGGACCAGCACTTTGCCCAGGCTGCCTCACCTGCTATGCTGAACAGGAGCCTTCTGGGAGATGGGAAGATCGGAAGGGATAGACAAGGAAGAGGGAAGGAAGCGACCGTGGTCTTAGGTACCATCCCGGAATTTGCATGGAGAACTGGGAAACCACGGAAAACCACTTCGACGATGGCTGAGGAGGGAATCGAACCCCCCTCTACACAGTTAACCTCCCGAGGCTGAGAGGACCCCGTTCCAGCCTTCGTACCACTTTTCAAGTTACGTGGCAGAGCCGGGAATCGAACCCGGGCCTCCGGGGGTGGCAGCTAATCACACTAACCACTATACCACAGATGCGGACCTCAAGTTAGGTACCATTCCGGAATTTGTATGGAGGTGAAGTGGGAAACTACGGATAAACACTATGGCTGAGGTTGGAATCGAACCCCTCTGCTCAGTTTACCTCACGACACTGAGTGAAACTCGTTCCAGCCCTCGTATCACATTTCAAATTTCGCGGCAGAGCTGGGAATCAAACCCGGGCCTCCGGGGGTGACAGTTAATCACACTAACCACTACACCACCATGTTTCTCTTTTGAATACCGTATAGCATTCATAGGCTTCGAATTAATATTTAGTGAGTTTATAACAGGCATTTCATTTTGCGTCATTAACCACGTTAATTCTTGCTCATAAATCCATACGAAGAACGGGTACTTAGCTAGTATCTCATACATTTCATAAACATCTAAACCAGATGTGTTTCATGTATTCAAGTTCGAACTCGTGTTGATGAGTTTCTGAGTAACACTGCGATAGACAGTTCGTTTTTTTTTCGTCATTCAGCCACAAATATTCTGTTTTGTTCTCACACTGTAACATCTAACCGCGGCATCATTAACTCGGTCCTTTTCTGTATTGTATAGTAGTCCGTTTACCCTCCAGGGTTGGCTTTTCCCTCGTACTGAGCGAGGGATCCCACCTCTACCGCCTCAAGGGCAGTGTCCTGGAGGTTGAGACTTTCGGTCTGGGGATACAACTGGGGAGGTGGACCAGTACCTCGCCCAGGCGGCCTCACCTGCTATGATGAACAGGGGCCTTATGAGGGAATGGGAAGACTGGAAGTGATAGACAAGGAAGAGGGAAAGAAGCGGCCGTGACCTTAAGTTAGGTACTATCTCGACATTTGCCTGGAGGAGAAGTGGGAAACCACGGGAAATCACCTCCAGGATGGCTGAGGAGGGAATCGAACCCCCCTCTACTCAGTTGACCTCCCGAGGCTGAGTGGACCCGATACCAGCCCTTGTACCACTTTTCAAATTTCGTGGCAGGGCCCGGAATCGAACCCGGACCTCCGGGGGTGGCAGCTAATCACACTAACCATTACACCACAGAGGGGGACTGGTCCTTTTCTGTAATCGAGCGAACCTCGACACAGTCCCTCGTGTACAGCTGTCTAGTGGACTTGTTTTGAGAGATCACTCCTAGATTCTACAGATTCCACTGATCTCTAAATCTACAGATTCCTCTGATCTCTAAGCAGCCTCTATCGATCAGCAGTAGAGTGTCGACCTCCGGTTCCGAAGATAGCGGGTTTCAAACCCGGCAAAGATAGTCGTATTTTTGAAGGACGGAAGAATTCCATTCGACACCCCATGTCGTACGATGTTGGCATGTAAAAGATCTCTGGTGGCACATTTGGTGTTTAAGCGACAAAATTCATTAAATCTCAGCCATAGACGCCCAAGAGAGTTTCGGTTTACTCGGTCTGCCATCTGGTAGGCCTAGAGTAAAACAGAACGTCGAAATTGACGAGCAGGCTGCCAGATGGTGTCAAATTGAAATGTTTGCACACAGTAGCTGAGGCCATACGATTCTTATTATTTTCTACTGATCTCTAACACCTTACATGATTCTTTCCCCACCATCAAAAGTGAGAGCATTCCGTGAACTCCGGAAACCCTAAAAGTAGTTAAGTGAGACGTAAAACAAATAACATTATTCATTCCTTTAGCCGCCTTAATTATGAATGCCTTGAGAACTGGCTTGAGATTCAAAGTCAAGATGAACTGGGTGCCACCAACGCCAAATATGACTGGATCTTACTAGGATCAGGGGATTACTGGGAATTTTTACAAAAGAAAATAAACAGTAACTGGCAATAAACAAGCGAAGGTCGACTCGATGGGTCGGCCCTCTTGAACATTCAGAGACGTAATTGTAAAAGCAACAGATAGCTTGAATCTATTTTCTAAGAAGCCTCGAAAATTGGAGTTTAGATTGTAATCTGAAAACACCACTCAGTGTAAAACTGTTGACCTTGATCATATTGTTCTTGTTCTGTATTTTAATGTGAGGTTTTGTAATGTACTGCAGTTTGAATATCAACGTAATTCACTTGTATCAGTGTTCTTATGACTCTCGCGGATGAGCGCACCATACCCGCACAAGCACCTTCATTATGTCGATCCTGGCTACACTATTGACTAGAATAAACTACATGTTTAGTAGGAGCTAGACAGGAACTGCTGTGTGCTGTGAAAATACACAGGCTGTTCAATACGCATGCGTGGCTTTGCTCAGAGGTAACCACAGATATACTATGCCTATACGACGGAGATTGCTCGTTTTCAGTTGGGTGGCAACACAGTGACATGTGGCTTCCGGCGCCAGACTGTCGGTTGTTTACTGGTCAGTTTTCTAGTCGTACGCAGCCAGGTGCGTACGGTCTTAAAGACGCGATATATGCACCACACGCTTTGAAATGAAGGGGAAGATTCATCGTTTAACGTGAAATTATATGGTACATAATACAGGGGATTGTACACTGTGATTTATTTTACGCAGTTTATATTATGAAGTACCTGGCTAACTGAGCTTTGCTCGGTATCATAGTGAACGTTTTGAATACTCAATGTGATAAAGAATCATGAAAAAATACACTAATTTATAAATCATTTATTATAAATTTCGAACAAGTTATATGGTAACTACTGTACTTATTAGTTTGCATAAAGGAGGCCAACCTTTATAAAAATATGTTACCGGACGAGTTGGCCGTGCGGTCAGGGGCGCACGGCTGTGAGCTTGCATCCGGGAGATACTGTATAATGGGTACGAATCCCACTGTCCGCAGCCCTGAAGATACTTTTCAGTGGTTACCCATTTTCACACCAGGCAAATGCCGGGGCTGTACCTTAATTAAGGCCAAGGCCGCTTCCTTCCAACTCCTAGGCTTTCCCTATCCCATCGTCGCCATAAGACCTGTCGGTGTCGGTGCGACGTAAAGCACCTAGTAAAAAGTAAATTAAAAAAGATAGTAAATGTTAAACATCATAATCTTAAACCTCCTTCCACACTATATTGCAAGAATGACGTGGATTCTCCAGTGGTAGTTGTGTTCTTAATGTGCTTGGTCTCTTGACTCTTAGAAAATGCTACGTTCCGCATATCATGATGTTTTCAGGTCCATGCCAACAAATTCCAAGTTTGGCCCTGCGTTTTGTGCACCTTCGTAGCAAATGCAGGTCTTACTGGAAATCGATGCCGTTGCATTATACACCCTAGATACCATTTGTGGAATCAAGGGTGATTCCTGAATCATGCATTTCTTTGCCGGATTGTTCACCAGTGATTATTTTTGCTTTAATTAAGTTATTACACAGGCTTGTTACAATTAATGTAGTTCCGTTGCAAAAACCTTGTATGACCGAGCTCGATAGCTGCAGTCACTTAAGTGCGGCCAGTATCCAGTATTCGGGAGATAGTAGGTTCGAACCCCACTGTCGGCAGCCCTGAACATGGTTTTCCGTGGTTTCCCATTTTCACACCAGACAAATGCTGGGGCTGTACCTTAATTAAGGCCACGGCCACTTCCTTCCAATTCCTAGCCCTTTCCTGTCCCATCGTCGCCATAAGACGTATCTGTGTCGGTGCGACGCAAAGCAATTAGCTAAGAAAAAACATGTGATACATCGAAATTACGCAATAGCATTATTATTGCATTTTTTCAATTTCAATTCATGTGGTGGAAAGTCTGAAATGTTCATCGAATGAAGGAATTCAGTTATAAATTCAAATTCTCATTCGGGTTGATCTTTTACTAAGTCGTAGCTATGATAGATTTTGTACTCTTCGGGAAGTTTGGCAGTGATATCATTGTTAATTCTATCGACATCTTTGTTGAGTGGTGCGAGTATTTCTCTTTCATTCTTTCGTAATTTCCAGTGGCAAAGCGATTTCCGAAAACTGCATCAATAAGATTGTCACTCGAAATAATATCTTATGGTAATTGAATTTCTTCTATTATATTCAGCGGTAATTCCCCGTCACCTAACTTTAGAAGATATTCAGCAAATTGGCGTTGCTCCGAATCAACACCCATGACTTCTTCCAGTGTAAACATCTTGAATAGTGCCCATAGAGAACATGTTTTAACGGAAAGATTAATATTTCTGTTTGTTCGTGGCTGTACAGGAAGCCACTAACAATAGTCTCTTCCCAATACTATCACTTTACCTCCAAAAGTGAGATTCGGACTTATAACTCTTCGTAAGAGTACATCCATGAAATTCAATCCGTATTTTGGAAGCATCGGAGCTTCATCTATAAGAAAACGATATCTGTTTGTGCTAATTACCTGACTTTGGACGATTCGGGTTTGATACTCGAAACTTACTCTGGTGTTAGTGGTACTTTGAGTCCGGAGGTTTTATGAGAAGTACGACAATTAGGGAGTCGTATGGATGCGATACCGATAAATGCCAATAAGCTTGTAGTAGGAAGTTTTAGAGGTAAACTAGCTGCAGTACCCGGCGTTGCCCGGGTAGATTTTTAAAGTTTACCTTTGAGATTCGTACTACCAGTTATTTATGTGTGAAGTGAATTATTGTAGAACTAGCTGATGTACCCGTGCTTCGCTACGAGATTCTCAGAAAGACTGTCTTTGTGGTTTTCTAGCTCTAGTCAACATAGGTCATTACAAAAACGTCAGTAGGAATGTAGCGATTAAAATCAATGTTATCATATAAAATACTCTATCAAATGAAAACCCGCACATTTTCTCACTTTTAACGATCAGTGCTATGGTGCCGAACTAACAGTCAAAAGTCCCAGTGCTGGAATGACCAGGCCGCAGAATGGCTCGAATGCTATGATGAACCAGTGTGTTACGTACCAGTAGTATCAGAAGAACTTATGAACCACAGGAATGGCATGATAACTCCCCAGATACTTCCCGCCAATATTCAAGCAGGCTGTTATACTCGGTACGACCGGGTGAGTTGGCCGTGCGGTTAGGGACGCGCAGCTGTGAGCTTGCATCCGGGAGATAGTGGGTTCGAATCCCACTGTCGGCAGCCCTGAAGGTGGTTTTCCATGGTTTCCCATTTTCACACCGGGCACACCTTAATTAAGGCCACGGCCACTTCCTTCCCGCTCCTAGCCCTTTCCTATCCCATTGCCGCCATAAGACCTGTCTGTGTCGGTGCAAGGTAAAGCCAAAAAGGTCATAAATGAGAGCAAGTTGATAAAGTAACCTCACTGACCACTCGTCGCTGCAGTTCTATTTCGATGAGTAATAGTCGTCTTGTCAGATCAAAGGACTTTTGAGTACTGTATGAGTCACATTACATAACAACAAGAAATATAACTCTTTACGGAGCAGTTTAACTGTATGGTGTAAGCTGGCGGTGGGTTGTCAGATTATAAGTACTTGAAACTAAATATCTCGGACTGACAACAAGCCCGAGTGTGACAGAAAAAGCAACAAAGGGTAATAAACGGGAATAACTTCGCTGGTTGTCTCACCTAGCCAGTGTGGTATAATAAATATCTGCAGCAGGGTTGAAAAGTACGATTGTAGGTACTGTTCAATCGCACCAGAAAGAATGACCACATGGTATAAGATGTATCAGCTGATAAGTTCCTCGCAGTCAGTCTCTTCTCAGAAACAACTCAATCCACAGATATAATGTTTCTTGTGGGTATCCACTACTCGGAAAGTGAATTATAGTTTCATAATAATTAAAATTCTGATAAAATATTAAATGCCAGGAACATACAATAATGTGCGCTATTTCCTCATTTATTTTTAATTTTAGCGACCATACAAATCAATGATAGTAGAGTCATTTTGAACTTTGCTGACAGTGGGTGAATGCTGCAGTATAGATTATCAGTGGAGCAGCAGCAGCAGCACGAGTGTCTAGGTGGTCATAGCGTTGAGGAAATATCTAACTTCAGCAAGACACCTACGGTAATTTGAAACAACTATTCGATGTTAGAAAATTTAGGTTTAATTTTAATTGCGAATGATTCTATGCATTAGAGATATAATTTAGGTCTTATTTATAAACAATGCTATCAGTAGATGAAAATAATACACAGCTCAAAATGATGTGCACATTTTCATTTAGTGTAGTTTTAATTTTTCTATGTGTATGTACGTACGTTATACAAAGGTAAACATCATGCAGTTAGCTATGCAAAAGGAACAGAAATGCAACAAAATCTCAAAGTTAGTGATTTGGGATTTCTAACACAAAATTATCGTTCATTTGGCAAATCAGTATTGCGTATAGCTACCTCAAGCCCTGAGATATGCTGGAACATGACGGGGCATGCTCAGCACCAAAGAATCCAACTTGTTTTGGTTCATACTTGAATAACAGTTTCAATTAGTTACTGAGTTTTGACAGGGGGACTAATACGGTGAACAATTGCTCCCTTCATTTCACGCCACGTATGTTCAACACAATTGAGGCCATTGAATATGCCGACCACATCATTCGCTGTGTGCCATCTGTCTCAAGGAGCTGATTGACCACTCTGACTTGATGGGCACGAGTATTATCATCCACTAGCGTAAAGCCCTCGACCACAGTAGTAGCAAATACTTTAACTACATGTTTGAGGAAGTCTCGGTATACCTACTGAACTGTAGGTATATGCTACTTGAACAACTGTTCTCGTGGTAGCTCTCGCAACTCACCCGGTCCATTTATGACCAACCTCGCTGCAACTCTGTTAGGCAACTCAGGTCGAATGAACCACGTCCTAATTTTATGACTTGGATTTAAATCCTTGAATCCAGTTATCGATTTCCAGCACCATGGGGCCTGTTTTCCAATTATCATAGCTGGCGTTCCTATTATTATTATTATTATTATTATTATTATTATTATTATTGGTATGGCATATTGAAATGAAAATATATCGCAATCGTAAGTTCTGAGATACAGTACTACTAACCAAACCAAACCAAACCCCACGGCACTACAGCCCTTGAAGGGCCTTAGCCTACCAAGCGACCGCTGCTCAGCCCGAAGGCCTGCAGATTACGAGGTGTCGTGTGGTCAGCACGACGAATCCTCTCGGCCGTTATTCATGGCTTTCTAGACCGGGGCCGCCATCTCACCGTCAGATAGCTCCTCAATTCTAATCACGTAGGCTGAGTAGACCTCGAACCAGCCCTCAGGTCCAGGTAAAAATCCCTGACCTGGCCGGGAATCGAACCCGGGGCCTCCGGGTAAGAGGCAGGCACAGTACTACTACAGTCAATAATTTCACGGACTGGCGCCTACAATGTAGGCAACACGATGTGTCCCTGTACAAACTACAGTCAACATGTTCGTGGACTGGCGCTAATAGTTCAAGGATCACATAGTATTTTGACCACTCTTTTTGCATCTTTTTCCTATCGTGGTGGTCCGGGCAATTTCGAATTTATAACCTCAAACGTTTCACTAACGAATTTGCCTCATTTTTGGCAGAACTTGAAATTTGTCTGTTGCTCAAACTACGATATTCTCAAGTTCCGCCGCTGACATGCACCTACCCTTTACAACAGAGACCGTAGCTCTGCTTATGCTGCAAACATGCAACTACCTCTAGTTGGGACTAGCGAAGAACTGCCACGGCAGCATCCTACGGTGCAAGTTCTCCGCTGTAGTGCACCACAGCGACACTAGACGGCCAGTCCACGAACTTAATTACTCTACTACGTACATACATACATACATACATACGTACATCGTTAATTTTCCATGCCTCTGTGATCAGACGTCGTAAAAAAAAGGTGCGATGTTCATCCATGGTTTTAAGCCCATGATACTTCCTTGTGCTAAAGAAAGTCTGTAGGTAACAGAAACCAAGAATATATAATTTTTCATTCTTACCATTCATTGTTGAATCACACTTGTTGCGAGAATGGTGGCGAGATAGTGCAAAGTTTTGAGCAACAGGTGATATATTTATTTATGAATTAACAAATATTTCCAATAATTGTAAACTTTGGGACAGATTATATTTTTGACACTTCTGTGAATCTACTAATATACTACGTTGACAATTATGTCTCGTTATTCAGATGAAAGAGGCTTGTAAATAATAGGGATGGGCTGCGAACGGAGTCGCGAAGAGTCGAGACTGCTACCTCTGGAACCGACACTCTCGACTCCAGTGTCGACTCCACTGATGCAGTAACGCCATCTATCAACTGTTGTCGGAACTGCTTCGAATTATAGTTCCACGTTCCTCCCTTCGTAACTCGTGATACGATGAATACAAGATGATTATTAGCCAGCAAACATTAAATATTGTTTCAGGATTTTATCAACGTTAGTGTTAATGTTGTAGGTCTATTTTAGCGACGATGATGATAATGATGACGATAATTGTAGTGGTATTAATAATCTGACAGTATACGTTTACATACTCACCAATATTAACTACAACGCGTTCAGCTCCGCGGTGTAGGGGGCAACGCGTGCGCCGGTCACCCGGCAGTCCCGGGTTCGATTCTCGCCCGGGTTAGGTTTTTTAAATTGTAAATGATTAATACCCTGGCCTGGGGCATAAAACAGAAAAAAAAGAAGCGAGTGCTTAGAGTATGGTTTTACAACAAATGTTTTACCAAATATTGTGCGTCATAACAGACGCCTCCGCAGTCTAAGGAGGCCCCGGGATCGATTGCGGACAGGTCAGGGATTTTTACCTGTATCTAAGGTTTCGTGATCACGTTGAGGTAGAGACCGGGTCTAGAAAGCCAAGAATAACGGTCGAGAGGATTCGTCATGCTGAACACACGTCACCTCGTAATCTACTGGCCTTCGAGCTCGGCAGAGGTCACTTAGTAGGCCAAGGCCTACCAGGGCTGTCGCGAAAAGGGGCTTTTTTGTATACTACTACTACTACTACTACTACTAATAATAATAATAATGCAAGAAGACTTAACGTGGTCCTTGAATTATAATGATAACCTACAACCTGTTTTCCAGTCAGTGACCCGGTCAGGAATGGAATGAATGAAGTCCCCATCCTGCGGCGAGGATAGGAATTGGGGCAATGATGAATAACTGACAAATAAAATGAAATGATGTTGGAGAGTGTTGCTAGAATGGAAGATGACAGGGAAAACCGGAGTACCCGGAGAAAAACAATCACGGGGAGTGACCGGGATTTGAACCACGGAATCTAGCGGTGAGAGGCCAACGCGCTGCCGCCTAAGCCACGGAGGCTTTTAGTGGTGTTACCTATGTTTGAATTATGTTAGTGGATTTACCCATATTAGATTTGTTTTCATCGTTCATGTGCAATTCATAATGATTTACCATCGATATTTGTTTATCAATTTCCTGATCACGACAAATAAAGACGTGAAATTAAATACCCGTATGCCGATACTTTCTGACATGACACGTTTAATTTTATTTCAGCTACACCATTACGCTCGTCGTCTTCGTTAACGATATCGTACTTCACTCTACAATACTCTTAAAAAATCCAATGGGCAAATGAGCAGCACCATGTATGATATTTCATGTTATTTTCCGCACCTCGACACGCTAGCGGCCCCGCAATGAGAGTCACTTTCGCTTGGAGTCGAGAGGCTTCATGCGAACCGAGACCGGTGTTCGGAGTCGATGGAGTCGACGCTCTCGATTCCAGGCTTCAGTCGCGCCCATCCCTAGTAAATATAGCTGTCCTGAAAATCGGACGCTATGCACAGGGTGTTCTATTGTCTCAAACATTTGTTTTCCGTTACTAGTTTGATGGTGAGTGAAATATTGGTAGTTTTGGAGGAAGAGCTCACATTTGGATAGGAGAATCACATCAAACCTCCTGATGATGGATATGAAACAGATGATGATGAAGATAGATGAACATGAGGGTAATTTAAATCACCTTGGTAGAAACCTGCTCCTGAGTAAATGTGAAGGGGAACTGCTGCAATAGAATATGAAAATGGGAAGCTGTCATACGAAAATAAATGTAGTCATACATACGATTGAGCCACCACCTCTGTTAGAAAATACATGGGCGTTAGTAGGTCGAATTATAAGACATAGGATAAGGAACCCCAAAGGGGATAAGATCATAATATACATCTCATTTGTTGAAGCACAAAATTGTGAAACTCTGCTACACTTTTTTTTTCTATAGGATGCGTTTCCAAGTGTATACGGTAATATAAAATGAAAGGCTGAAAGAATTTGGACTTCGTGGAAGTACAGTCTTACCTCTTATTGATGCAGGTGGAATTGAATCCGACAGGTGTCATACAGTATTCTTTGACATCTACTTTACGTATGTGAAATTGCTAAGATATCTGGATTCACAAGGAATACGAGCACAAGGGAAAATTAAATAAAAGTGGGCAGAGACATTCCCCCTTCGAAGCAAGGCGGAGATGGAAAGGAAGAAAGGGGATCATATGACTACAGGAGTTGTGGTGGTGTGTTGCTGGGGCGCTGGAATAACAACAGTGTTGTTACTGCCCACGAACTACAATAATCGGTGCATCAAGGTGACCATCGTAACAAAATTGAGTGTCTGTACCGCAATGAAAGCTGTTCAAGTCCTAAAATAATGACGTGAGAGGAGTGGATCAACTTGACCGGTTTGGACTTCATCGAAATACTTATGTGGATATCATAATCAATAAATACATGAACTTAAATAGGTTGGCATATACAGTATTGTGATAAATCTGTAGTAGAATATGTAGATAATGTAATACAACTCTCTAATACTGCCTAGCTTGCAATATTATTGTATAATGTAATGCTGAATATCTAGTGGTGTTTTCCTGACCCGAGTGCAGAGCGTCCGATACATCGGGCAGCCTGTGTAAATAAAATTATCACTTGTATGAGCATTGTGTTTGTTGGAACGTGTTTGTGTGATTTTTAACAGTAGAAATGTGTACATAAAATAAAACACAAAACGTAAGTATGCACTAATGGGTTACCATCCGCCTCCACAATCGTCTTCTTTACAACTAGCGCTGAGACCTCGTGTAACTCCACACCTCTTATCCTCAAATCATTAAAAACTATCGTCACCTTGATATCCCTCTCTTTCGCTTACCCACCTCGCCCGTGACGACTAGCCGATGCGGTAAGGTTCGGTTCTCCGTTAGGAAGTCACGAAACGAACCTTCCACTTCTGAAGAGGAGCATGACCCTGCGTCCAGCGTCAACCAATATTCTAAAGGCTAATGCCTTGTCGATGCAACCACTCTCTTCTTTCATTGGCTGTTCGTTTCAGTTCCATGTAATTGTTACAAATTAACCTCTTCTTGATGTTGTTCAAATACTTCATCCTAGGTCTTCCTCTCCCTTTCTTTCCCATCACTTTCCCTTCAAGTATGTTAGTGATGAAAGTATTGTGTCTGATGACATGTCCAATAAATTTTATTTTCCTGTTTTCAATTTCCTTTAAGAATCTTCTTTAACTTCCCTTAAGACTTCCAGGTTGGTTTTTCTTTCCGTCCAGCTCATTCTGGTCATTTCCCGCCATATCCACATTTCAGCAGCTTCAAGTCGATATTCTACAGCGTATTCTACAAAATTGAGCACCAGGTTAATTCTTGGTAGCAAAGGTAGCCAAGCGTAAATCTAACCAATGTATTCCTTTTAGTGCCGATGTTACTGGTATTGGAAGCTCTTCCAGTGACTTTCATAGCCTGTTCGGAGATGGCTCTCCTTGCTGAATAGATGATAAAGGGATACTTTGTTCACAGGATAACTGAGGTAAGTTTACCTTTGGATAGTTAGGAAAAAGAACCTGGCTTTGAATATGAAGATTATGCCCAGTCAACAGGAGTTACATTTCACCAAGTGATCATATTCAGAGTAAACTTTTAACTTGCACCAAGACAGCTAATCAAAAACGAATCCCTGCATTGATCACAGAACATCACTTTATGAACCGTAAATTAAGAGGGCACTTCTTCAGGGTGATTAGATTAGGAACCACTCTTGAATGACACATTATTGGAAACCCACACTATACAAATACAGTTCCATATTGCTTGAGGAGGAGCCTCCGTGGCTCAGACGGCAGCGCGTCGGCCTCTCACCGCTGGATACCGTGGTTCAAATCCTGGCCACTCCATGTGAGATTTGTGCTGGACAAAGCGGAGGCGGGACAGGTTTTTCTCCGGGTACTCCGGTTTTCCCTGTCATATTTCATTCCAGCAACACTCTCCATTCTCATTTCATACCATCCATCACTCATTAATATATAAATCACTTTGGGAGTGGCGACCCCATCGTAATAACAGACTATATATGATTCATTCATTACATCCCTGACCCGGTCAAAGACTGGAAAACAGGGTGTAGGTTTTTATTTTCATTGCTTGAGGAAGGTTTGAAATGTAAATTTCATCATCATCAGCGATGTGAAGTGTATGGGATTTAAGAGGAACGATCTGGTGCTAAGTGTGACACGTGTGGAATGTGGTTTCATTTCAAGTGTGGTAAGCTACAGGCCCTGGGTAGTGATAAGGAAAGGATGGTATGTAGCAAGTGTTTCATGAATGGGAAGGCGACTAGCTACAAAGCAAAAATGTACGAATTTCAGCGGGAATTCAATGAAGCAAATCTCATGATTGCGGAGCTACAAAAGAAGTTACAGGAAGTGTATATGAGAAATGTAGGCACTCATTCATCTGTGGAAACATTAAACCTGTAAATTGTGTGGTGATAGGCGATTCTATCGTACAGCATATAGGACAGGAAAATAAGTCAGTGAAAGTGTGCTTGCCGGGAATTCGAGCGGAACAGTTGAACAGGAAAATAAAGGACGAATGCGGCGGGAATGAAGAAGTAATAATTTTCCACGTAGGAACTAATGGTATATATAATGGGGGACGTTTATGATCTAGTGAACTCGATTAATAAAAAGTTCCCGAAGGCAAATATTGTAATGAGTAGTATACTAAGGAGGCCAGATGTATCATGGAAGAGGATTGGTCGGTTGAACAAAGAACTATCAGTGGGTGGCTGAAAGTTCCGGATCACTCTTTCTAGACGGCAACAGTTGGATCGACGACAGGGACTTCAGCAGGGATGGACTACACCTGAACCAACGAGGAGCGGTGAGACTTTGTGAACTCTTTTCAAGGGTTACTGAGTCCTTTTTCACCCAACTGGATGACAGCGCAGAACGGGCAGCCGAATAACTATCTACGACGGTAGCAGATTCGATGCAGCCACAGCAACAACGGGGCCACCAACAGGACATTGTGAGAGGCTGTGATTGTTGCAGGTTAATTGCGGATGTATTGGTAATAAAATCGCAAAATTCGAAAACTTACTTGATGCGAGTGACCCTGATATAATTGGGGGAACGGAAAGTTGGTTATCGGATAACATAGGCTATAATTCAGAAATATTCAGGTCAAAATTTCTAACGTTTAGACGGGATAGAGGGTCGAAAGGAGAGGGAATTTTCATTTGTGTTAGGTCTGAACTAAGCAGTACGTTAAAATGTGTTCTCGATGGCTGCGAAATAAATAAATAATGAACCCAATAAACAAAATATAGTCATTATTGGAGCTTATCGCCCGCCGAAATCAGGTTTAAACACGATCACTCGTCTTTCAGAATTGACATGTGCAAATAGGTATAAGCTACGGGAAAAGAATTGTAATTGTAGGAGATCTAAACCTACCGTCAGTAAATTGGGCTGGGTCAAGTACAGGTGGTGGTGGTGGTGGTGGTGGGGGTGGCTATCGAACGAAGCAGTTAACTTAATAGTGTGGAATAACGGCTTTCCCAAGTCGTTACAAAGAGCACACGTAAACGAGCACTTTTAGATGTTTTTCTAGTCAGACCGGATGGCATAGTTATATCTTGTGACGTAATTCAGGGGATTAGTGACCTAATGATGCGTGCAAAGCGGAGTATAGAAGTTTGTGAAGCTTTTGCTGGCAGGAAAGAAAGTAGCTGAAAGGAAATATCTTGAAAATTTCTTAAATGTAAATCGAAATTTCTGGAACACTTTTTAAAAAATATATACGAAAATTGAAGGGAGAGAACATGTCAATTCACTCTCTTTGTATAGGAGGGGATTTATTGGCGACAACAGACGAAAGCAGAAGAAGAAGAATGAGATATGTTTAACTCACCAGGAGAACTCCAACAGTCGCCATTGCTGCCACAACACAGTACCGTAATCTCCTACTAGCCGACCCTTTCTTGGGCAAGGCTGGAGGACTGGCCGCCTCACGATAGATACCGAACTGCCAACTGCTAATGGTGTTGCCCCACAGCCCTCTGGGCAAGTCCTTACGAACCATCCGGGCTGGTACCACCTGAAATGCCATGAATACCATTTATCATCAGTATCATTCACTGGTATAATTATATTGGTTGGCCACTGTTATTAATTATTTAAAGATCCGCCTTGTCAATACAATTCAAAGCCTAGTATATTTGCTAATACATCAAATGCATATAGATATAAGTGCATATTTCGAGAATCTATTAATATTCTCTGCTTCAACTTACAGGTTAAAATCACCCTTTACAAAATTATGCTCTAGCATAAATCTGGTGAAATATAATACAATAAAACATAAAAAGTTCAAACATGAATAACTTTATTTATAAGTAATTCCTGAAAAAAGCTAGTAATAGCTAGTTTGTTGTGTTTATATTTTAACGAAACTAGTTCTGGTCCTTGAGGCTTGGTTCCAACCACCATTTCCTGCATTTGAGGAATTTAAAGAGCAAGGTGATGGATATACTATGGTTTTGGTCCCTAAATCCACCCAGAGTTTCATTCTGATAAGATGTACATTGTTTCGTTACGTAATTGTATAAAATAAAGCAAAACAAAGCCATCTCCACAACGGCCTTGGCGGAGGGAAGAGGGGGAGGGTTTAAGGCTTGCACTATCGGCACTTGGTGAGGTGGAGTGGTTAGCTCTACGCCCGGCTGCCTTTGCCTGAGGAATTAACATGATATTCATTTTTGGTGTAGGCTGAGTGAACCTCAGGGCCATGTGCATCTCCGAAAGTCGATATCTCGTTTATTACATTTTTCGACGTCTTAACGCTGAATAAATCTCTCGTTCATCCGCGTGAACCGAGCACGCCTTACCGTCTGGCCCTAGCAGCCCCTTATGCTGCAACATAGGTGGACAAAATTCAAGCGATTGGTTTGTGCAAAGATAGACCTGCCGTCAGCACAAAATCACATATATGGGGATGGGATAGTGCACCAAAGATATGTTATAAGGTAAGTTATGTTCATTCGATCATTTTAGCCATGTAGATTCGCTATAAACATTTTGTATTAATCCGAAAGGTGGTGGTGGTGGTGGTGGTGGTGAATACTGTCTTAAGAGGAAGTGCAACTGGGCAACCATCCTCTATAAAACACTAATCAGAGAGAAAAAAATGGAAGGGGTCCGACACTTCGAAAAATGAAGTTATCGGCCAAAGGAAGACAAGGGCCACGAAGGGCGTGAAAATGAAAGACTCCCTAGCCATCGCAAACCTAATAGCGTCGGGGTCGGAAAAGAACAAGAGTTGACCAAGAGAGGTAGGATAGGATAGATGAAAGTGAGGAGCCAAGCACAAGTAAGTGGAAGCAATGCCAGGACTCAGCTAAGGGCCCCGTGGTCGCCAACCCACTCTCCAAAGTTCAGAGCCCCTGGGCCCCTTTTAGTCGCCTCTTACGACAGACAAGGGGATACCGTGGGTGTTATTCTACCGCCCCCACCCACAGGGGGATCCAAAAGAGGGTACTCGTAAATTTTACTGGGAAATTACTTAGGGAGTAGCACTCTTGTCAGAGTTTCAGATTTACGCTATTAGACAGGAAATTTAACGCAGATTTTAAATCTTTAAAGTTTGTTGCGCATGAATGTGATTGAATGTTATGCAATGGTTTTCGAAGACTTCATTGGTTTTATCAAGAATGAATTTTTTATCAGTGGATGAAAAGGAACATCTAACAAAGAAACAATCGCGAAACAAAACCATATTCGAATACCTCAAAGCATAATCCAACGTTTTGTGTACAATTCAAGCATAAGAAGCTGAAATTGAAAACAGTATAAGACCACAATCCTTTTTATTCAGTAGAAATAATTTAATCCGGCGCAAGTCATGGCCTATTCAACGCAGTAAAACTTCCCGTAAAGTGCAACTAATTGAATGTGTAAAATATCTCGACAACATACCAGTCGCTTGGTTGGACAATTCTGAGCAACCTTATGAGACCATTTATTCATCTATTCATTGTAATAACCCTGAAAATCAATGAAAAGTGTCAGATGACTGAAAGAAAAGAGGGGTACATGTTTCTGAATGTTCCAGAGGTTCATGAATAGAGACATTACTGCATTGTTGTCGGTTACATCCAATTCGCTGATATGTAAGGAAAAGACGTTGCCTAAAATCCGTCCACGCTCATATTCCTTGATGTTTTATTACGAGCTTCTGTCTTCATAAAATGAAACAGATCAAACCTAAAATGATTACGGTATTCGTCGAATAAACAACATAAGTTTTTGATTGCTCCCCCCTTCACTTGTCCTATTACTTAGAAGTAGCTTAGTGGAAAGCGGTGCAGGCACTGGTTGAACAGTTTACCCCCCTCTCTCCTCGGGAATCGCTCATGCTGGTGCTTCTGTTGAAAACTAGAGACGAGTCGCGTAATGAATGGACCTTGAGCCATTTGCCTGGCTAAACGAATAGTACTAGTAAATATTTCGCAAATCACTTTCTGTCGCATGTTAATAAAAAATGTATTCTAAATAACTAAAAAGGAACACTTAGTTGCAAATTTGACGGAAAGGACTATGTTGTTTTTATTACTTTATATTCCGTTTCAAAGAAATGGAGATCCAATACATTTTATTTCTGTTTGTGCATTGCAGTTCTGCGATAATCCTACCCAGTGTACCATGTTTTAGTCTTACGCAAGTGAACATTCTTTATATCTCTAAAGTCATGGACGATGTCAGGAATGGTTTAAGTGATCTCAATAAG
The DNA here is from genome assembly GCF_040414725.1 of Anabrus simplex. Lineage (NCBI taxonomy): Eukaryota > Metazoa > Arthropoda > Insecta > Orthoptera > Tettigoniidae > Anabrus > Anabrus simplex. Next base: position 375,236,687 of record NC_090265.1, on the reverse strand, counting down.
ACAAGAACACGGTCTTTATAATAAAACACAGCCTTTTTTACGCAAATAAAATTAATTGCTTTTTCCCAACTAGATGTTCGATTCGGCATACTGTGTGGTGGGGCGGTGGTACGCTTTTTTATGTAATTCTTTCACATGTGAAATTTAGTGATTTTCGGTTGAATAATTTCAAAATTGGCCAACATCACAAATTATAAAATCCCAGCGGCATTTTCATTAAATGATCTTCACTGAGGTGCAAGTAAACGTGTACGTGTGTTTTCGCAAGCGGGTAATGACATTGTATGGAATTCGTCAATATTCAAAATAACAGAGTGCTATCCTGAATACAATGACGTATCTTTTGTAAGTCAACACGCTGAGCGCATCCAATAATTGCACCCAGAATACGTTTCCCCGTCCCATGTTATCACTGGTTCGGTTCAAGCCATATTAAATGGATTGCAATGAATTTTAACACGTTGTTTTGGTCATCAGTCCATAGACTCGTTTGATGCAGCTCTCCATGCCACACTATCCTGTGCTAATCTTTTCACTTCTACGTAACTACTTGTTTGTCATATTCATAACTTGGTCTACCCCTGCCGGTTTTATTGCCTACTTTTCGCTCAGAAACTAATGAACAAAACCCTATCATCATAATCATCATCAGCATCATCTGTTTATACTCCAGGGTCGGCTTTTCCCTCGGACTGAGCGAGGGATCGCACCTCTACCGCCTCAAGGGCAGTGTCCTGGAGCTTCACACTCTTGGTCTGGGGATACAACTGGGACGAATGACCAGTAACTCGCCCAGGCGGCCTCACCTGCTATGTTGAACAGTAGCCTGGTGCAGGGATGGGAAAATTGGAAGGGATAGGCAAGGAAGAGGAAAGGAAGCGGCCGTGGCCTTAAGTTAGGTACCATCCCGGCATTCGCCTGGAGGAGAAGTGGGAAACCACGGAAAACCACTTCGAGGATGGCTGAGGTAGGAATCGAACCCACCTCTACTCATTTAACCTCCCGAGGCTGAGTGGACCCCGTTCCAGCCCTCGTACCACTTTTCAAATTTCGTGGCAGAGCCGGGCATCGAACCCGGGCCTCTGCGGGTGGCAGCTAATCATGCTAACCTCTACACCACAGAGGCGGACTGTGCCCTATCATTCTTTCAAATTTTGCCAAATCGTTCTCCTTTCGCCATTTCGATTCAGTATCTCTTTATTTGTGATTCGATCTACCCATTTCACTTTCAGCATTTTTCTGTAAAGCACATTTAAAAAGCTTCCATTTTTTCCTTTCTGAGCCGGCTATCGTCAATGTTTTACTTCCATACAATCCGACGCTCCAACCGAAAGTCTTCAAAAACATCTTTCTAATTCCTATATCAATATTCTAAGTGAGCAAATTTCTTTTCTTAAGAAAGGCCTTCGTCCGCCTCTGTGGTGTAGTGGTTAGTGTGATTATCTGCCACCCCCGGAGGCCCGGTTTCGATTCTCGGCTCTGCCACGAAATTTGGAAAGTGGTACGAGTGCTGGAACGGGATCCACTCAGCCTCGGGAGGTCAACCGAGTAGAGGTGGGTTCGATTCCCACCTCAGCCATCCTGGAAGTGGTTTTCGGTGGTTTCCCACTTCTCCTCCAGGCAAATGCCGGGATCGTACCTAACTTACGGACGCTTCCTTCCCTCTTCTTTGTCTATCCCTTCCAATCTTCCCATCCCCCGCAAGGCTTCTGTTCAGCATAGCAGGTGAGGCCGCCTGGGCAAGGTACTGGTCGTCCTCCCAAGTTGTATCCCCCGACCAAATGTCTCAAGCTCCAGGACACTGCCCTTGAGGCGATAGAGGTGGGATGCCTCGCTGAGTCCGAGGGAAAACCGACTCTGGAGGGTAAAAAGACAAAGAAGAGGAAGAAGAAGAAAGACCTTCTTTGCTTGTGCTAGTCTGCATTTTATATCCTCCTTACATCAACCTTCATTAGTTATTCTACTATCCAAGTAATACTATTCATCTACTTCCTTTTAAGACTTCATTCGACTGCACTCCATTACCTTTGGTTTGTATTTATTTTCATCTTGTACTCCTTCTGCAATACTGTGTCCATATGAAGTTCGGCCCGGCGGTGTAGAGGGCAACGCATCTGCCTGTCACCCGGCGGCCACGGGCTCGATTCCCGGCCCGGTCAGGGTATTTTAATTGTAATGATTAATAACCCTGGACTGAGGACTGGGTGTTTGTGACATCTTTAATCTTCCTTTCCGCACACACAACATTCCACACTACGGCCATTCCAATAACACGCAAGTTCATACAGTATGGTGCCAGTAGGGGCAACGGATCCACATGGGTCGACGCCCCGAACAAATATCATAAAAAAGAAGAAGTGTCCATATCATTCAGAATTTCCTCCAGATATTCTGAAGTCTCGGACAAAATACCAATATCATCGGCAAATCTCAGAGTTTTCGTTTCCTTTCCTTGGATTCTAGCATATTTACATACTTACTTAATATCTTTACCATCCAGGGTCGGTTTTTCCCTCGGACTCAGCGAGGGATCCCACCTCTTCCACCTCAAGGACAGTGCCCTGGAGCTTCAGACTCTGGGTCGAGGGATATAACTGGGAAGGATGACCAGTACCTCGCCCAGGCGGCCTCACCTGCTATGCTGAACAGGGGCCTTGCGGGGGATGGGAAGATTCGAACTGACAGACAAGGAAGAGGGAAGGGAGCGGCCGTGGCCTTAAGTTAGGTACCATCCCGGCATTTGCCTGGAGGAGAAGTGCGAAACCACGGAAAACCACTTCCAGGATGGCTGAGGTGGGAATGGAACCCACCTCTACTCAGTTGACCTCCCAAGGCTGAGGGGACCCCGTTCCAGCCCTCGTATTACTTTCCAAATTTCTCGGCAGAGCCGGGAATCGAACCCGGGCCTCCAGGTGTAGCAGCTAATCTCACTAACCGCTACACCACAGAGGTGGACATTCTAGCATACATGAGATTAAATGTGAAACATATGATGATATTACTGTAAAATAACACCGACCACTGTGGATCGTGTTAGCTCGCTACAGTTATGAAGCCAAACTCTGCATTCGGGGGATGAGCGGTTTCGACCAAACCGTCGGCTGTCCTGAGAATGGTTTTCTGTCGTTTCCTATTTACACTTCCTGGCAAATGGCGGGACAGTTCCTATTCAAAGGCCACAGCCGATTCCTTCCATCCTCTTACCCATTTTCATTCACCATCATTCATTAATCTGATGATTTCCTCACATATGATTGGCGACAGGAAGGGCATCCAGCCGTAAAACTTGACATATCATTTAATTTCACCTCATCTCCGACCCCGCATCAGGAAATGGGACTATGGGGATAAACATACACATAATCGTTAGCGATGCAATTTTTTGTGAATTCGAAAACCGTATTCTACCTCATTTGTGCGTGGCTATTTACGTCGCACCGACACAGATAGATCTTATGGCTACGATGGGATAGGTAAGGCCTAGGAATGGGAAGGAAGCGGCCGTGGCTTAATTAAGGTACATCCCCAGCATTTGCCTGGTATAAAAATGGGGAAACCACGGGAAACCATCTTCAGGACTTCCGATCGTGGGATTCGAACCCTCTATCTCCTGGATGCGAGCTCACAGCTGCGCGCCCCTAACCGCACGACCAACTCGCCCAGTACCTAATATCTAATTACTGAATTCTCTTCATACCGACTGTGTACAACAATATTCGTAAGGCACGTTACTTCTATATCTGTGCAAAACAAAGGAAACGAACGTAAGGTTAATTAATGCAATGGAATACAGGCATGAAATCTCTTTGGCAAGAAAAATGTAAATAAAAGATTTCACCATCCGTAACCTCGGCATCAAGTGAGATAGAGTGGTTAGTTCTATGCTCGATTGCAGGAAATAACCCAGTACTCAGTTTTGGTGTAGGCTGAATGAACCTCAGGCTAATATGCCTCTCTAGATAGGCAAGTACCGTTTATGAATGTTTTGATTTTCTGATGGGAAATTGAACTCACATGCCCTTCCGGTTAAATCGGACACGCCTTTAGTGCGTGTCATTCCTTGAAATAGAATTTGCTGCCGCCATGTTAACAGTGAAAGTTTAAAATTATTTAATTTGGTGAAACATAGCTTATAGGAAGGATATTTTAAGATACAATCTAAAGAAAAAACATAATCTACGACTGAGTGATATTCTTAGTGTGATGAAGATGTCCATAATTGCATTTGTTTCGACAAAATTTAATTTTTACCATTGTTTTACGTTGCATCGCCATAAACAGATCTTATGGCGATGATGGGATAAGCAAGGGCTAGGGCTGGGAAGGAAGCGAACTTGCGCCTAATTAAGGTATAGCCCGTACATTTGGCTGGTATGAAATTGAGAATCCATGGAAAAACCATGTTTAGGGCTGCCAACTATCCACTATCACCAAATGCCAGCTAACAGCTGCGTGATTCAAACGACGCAGCCACTCTCTCAGTCAAAATATGTTAACTTATATACGAAACAATGTACTAGGACCCAAGGAATAAGGACGACCCCAAGTATTTGCCTGTTTAAGAAGACAGCTGCAAAACCCACCATATTATTATTATTATTATTATTATTATTATTATTATTATTATTATTATTATTATCGTGTGCTCTAGCTACTGAAAATCTTAATAACAGAAGATGAGATGTATGAATTTTGTCCTTAAAGAACTTCGTTAACATGGTGAAAGCAACAACAAGGAATTATCGCATTTGAACACCCTTAAATGTCACCAACCTTGGCTGGGATCAAATATGCTATTTTGGGAACAAGTCATCAACAAACTAATTGCACTACTACAGATGCTTTTTTTTGCTAGTTGCTTTACGTCGCACCGACACAGATAGGTCTTATGGCGACGATGGGACAGGAAAAGGCTAGGAGTGGGAAGGAAGCGACCGTGGCCTTAATTAAGGTACAGCCCCAGCATTTGCCTGGTGTGAAAATGGGAAACCACGGAAAACCATTTTCAGGGCTGCCGACAGTGGGGTTCGAACCTACTATCTCCCGAATACTGGATACTGGCCGCACTTAAGCGACTGCAGCTATCGAGCTCGGTCCACTACAGATGGATATGTCATATGAAGTCATAATCATTAAAGTACAATAGTTAATGGACGTATTTGAAATGGTAATACTGTATTTCTTCTTTACTCCAAACGAATCACGAACTAAGAGGCTAAACATTATGGGATATTTAATCCTCAACAACTTGCCAGCAGTTGCGTTAACAGCCGCTGTCGTCGATATTCTTCATATGTAGGATAGCCGGAACTTTACAATCTCCTTTCTGACCAGTAAGTGTTAACTGGATTATAGTTGACCTTCATTGATTTGCTGACGAGTTTCAACAATGTGCCGACATTTCGTTCCGTAGTTCTGTAACATGCTGGAAGCCAGCGGTACGGAGTTGTTGTATTTGTACCCACAAATTCCATCGACCTTAGTCTTATCCGAAACTACTATCTTGGGAACAGAAGAACAACGACTAAACGACTGCACGAATAACGTCGGAAAAAATAATTATGATAGACTAGCCGTTATGAACCCATTGTTGATGGGTTAGTTTCCTACTTGCAGCAGTAATGTCATCTAGGGGAGATGGTAGTATCAAAAGAGACTGATCACAGCTCGACTAACTACAGTAGTCAGTGGGAGTAATCATATTGTTGATGAGTTTCAGGCCTTAGGACAATTTAGATCATTTCTGTTGTTTACTTCCAGATCGTCGATATTAAGGAGTTCGAGGCCAGGACCTTCAATAACAATTTTTGATTTCTTTTCCCCCCATTCTTCGAGTGATCGTTTCTTCACGTTTCTCTTCTCATTTCGGTAATAATTTTCATTATCTTCCTGGTCAATTGGTGCTAATAAGCACGTGGATTTACAGCTTATACAACAATCACGACAGCGACCACCACGGCCAGTGAGTTTGTTACCATGACGACTGATCGATATATCGACATCATCGAAGCTCACCGTTAATGATCTTGAAAAAAAACCCTAACTTTCTGGATATGGATCGATGAGTATATATCAGATATGAAAGGCTATAAAATGGATATTCTATATTTTCTATAAATCTGTGTAGAATTATTATTCCTAGCGCTGTAAACTGCATGAAACATAACTTGTATTATGTCGCATAACATTCATTACGTGGAGTTTTCCGATATAGTAAATATTAACGACATATTCTGTTTTCGTCCCGTGATATTGCTCTGTCACAATGCACATGCCCGGTGAGCCACGGGGCGAAGGGGTTTTTAGCAGCAGACTCAGTGACGCAATGGTTACCATAGCAACACCGCTACTACCCAGGCGACTTTTTATTACCTTCTACTGGCAGCTCTTCGCTCTCGTCACTTGTAATCCAGCAAACTGCGAAGTGTGAGTCAATGTTTTCCTGTAGTAGATAAGAGCCGATCTGTCTGGGCAGAGCAGTAAGTTCGCGCTTGCAGGCCACATTCCTCATTCTTGCATTCTTCTTATCTCTACACAGTACGTTAATCGACCTTGCCATCTCTGAACTTAAATATCGAGTTTCGAGAAATGCTGTTAAGGCGTCGTCCCGTGATGTAACAAAAGAACAAATAAACAGAGAGAAAAAATTGATATAAACCTACTTTTAATTTTTGTGCACGTGATCGAAGGTAAAAACGAAGAGTGAGGCAAATATTGAAAGTGTGTAGTAAAAATTACGATTGCATTTTTGTACGTTTAGTACTCAGCCCGAAGGTTAGTTGGGCCATCAACAGCTCTGCCATCAGCTGTCGTAGATACCCTAGGCCAGGGATGGCGAACCTTTTCCAACTAGTGTGCCGTTTTAAGTCTGGTTTATTATTATCAGCTGTCTACTGTGCCACTTGTTATTTGAGTTTTTTAATGGCTACAACCTCGTCTCATCCTGACCAAAACCGACTCTCATCCCTAAAATAAAATTATGTTTCATAAAATGTTATTACTCATACACATATGTTTCCTGGTCGTATTTTTCCAATACCGGAAAAGTAGTTTGTAATCATATGTTGCTAGTTTGTTGTCTTCAGCAACACACGATAAGCACTTACACCTGAACCAAAACGGTTTGTAACTGTTGACTTCACAACGTTAGTATTCTAGTTAAATTGACAAAGTTCTTTGTATAAAAGCGCTGTTTGCAGGCGTATAAAAAACCAAACCAAACCCCATGGCACTACAGCCCTTGAAGGACCTTGGCCTACCAAGCGACCGCTGCTCAGCCCGAAGGCCTGCAGATTACGAGGTATCGTGTGGTCAGCACAACGAATCCCCTCGGCCGTTATTCTTGGCTTTCTAGACCGGGGCCGCTATCTCACAGTCAGATAGCTCCTCAATTCTAATCACGTAGGCTGAGTGGACCTCGAACCAGCCCTCAGGTTCAGGTAAAAATCCCTGACCTGGCCGGGAATCGAACCCGGGGCCTCCGGGTAAGAGGCAGGAACGCTACCCCTACACCATGGGGCCGGCTTTTGCAGGCGTATGATGACGCAAACAAAGTATCTAGCAGTAGAGCAAGTTTCTTCACGGACGAAAATATTTGTGGCAGGTTGTTCCACTGCTCAAGTATTACGTTTTCCGGCTTCTGGAGAGAGTATTCTCAACTTCACACTCGATTTTCACCAATGCTTCACCAAGTTGGTCGAATTTTTTCACCCATGTACTGTTTTCTTGAAATTCCATTTCTAAACTGTCAATACATAACCGCTCAAAAATTTGGCATTAATATCACTAAATTGTGCATTATGATGTTTTGAAATCAAGTGCGATAGTTTGTCCAAAACTCGAAATTGGAAAAATCTCTTGGCAACAATTTGTCTTACACAATTAAAAATAATAAACAGTTACACACTAAGAATAATTTCGCGATGCTGACAACACGCAAAAGCCAAACTTCACTAAATTACTGATGTGGGTGAGCGAATTATTCGTCGGCGCATCTGACATTTATCTCACGTGACTTCTGGACCTATCAGTGTTGCAGTGTTGCCATAATACCCGTCCGAATGAAACTAGAAATAGGTACTTATTTCTGAAACCTGAAACACTATGACCATACGCTGCACGAGATAGGTATAGTCTATAGTACAAGACGTACATAAAAACATTAAACGTGCATTTGGTGTGCCACCGAAATTGTGTTCGCGTGTCACCTAATGACACGCGTGGCATAGGTTCGCCATCCCTGCCCTAGGCATTACTGATAGGCCATACTAGGGAAACGAGGAGTGAGGTAGTTTCCTTTACGTCGCACTGATATAACTAGGTGTTGATGGCGACGAAGTAATGTTAGTAATGTTATTCCTTATGCAGCTATAGTCGGCGTCAACTCAAGTCCTTTCCTCACCGAGCAAAATGTTGCTATTGCATATCGGTCTGCAATGCCCATTGAAATACATGCACTAATCAACCCTCTGAACATGTTCACACCATTCATAACAGCGACTATACTCTGAGTCAACTCAAGTCCTAAGCGGCCCCTTTGATGTTACAATGATGTAAATGCCTCAGAAATTATCCGTCAGGTTCAGGACGAGAACCGAAATGGAGAAGAGGAAGGAGGGAAGGTGCTCATACGTGGAAGAATATTTCCCTCATTTCTTCATTTGACTACCGGTATGGCATCAAAGTGACCGCTTAGGACTTGAGTTGACGCCGACTATAGCTGCATAAGGAATAACATTATTAACATTACTTCGTCGCCATCAACACCTAGTTGTATCAGTGCGACGTAACAACTAGTGAAAAGAAAATAAATTGACATTGCTGGTTGTCAAAGTCAAGGGATGAGACTGAGCCCGGTCAATGAAAATAATAAATTTATTCTAGCCCATACTAGGAGACATAATGCCCTGTAAACGCGAGGTCTCACCAGCAAAGGCAGGTATATACTATCCGCGTCTGACTATAACTCACGGCAGCTTGTAGGTACGGCACGAATAACAGATACTGCACTCTTAGCTACAAACATTAGTTGTGACAGACAATGCGAGCTCCTGCATATTCCTTATTAAACTGTTAATTATGCAATATTTATTATTATAGTAAAAGTGTAGCTAAAGCACAATTGCACAATTGCACTACCAGTTCGAAACTTTATGACACCAACTCAATTCGTGAGACTCACCGTGTCAGTGATGCCGCACGGTATTAAAGGAGCTGCCGTGAGCGAGGGCGTAAGATACGCCTACAATCGCGGCATGTCATGCTTGGCCTCGCCGGTCCCCTGACCTTAATCCATGTGATTATTGGTCGTGAGCTTACCTGAAGTCGTAAGTTTAGCGCGATCGTCGGACCTCATTAGGGGCGCCAAAAGACAACATCTGACGGCAATTTCTCACCATACCTACGGATATGCTGTACAATGCTGTTCACAACATTGTCCCTCGACTACAGGTATTGTTGATGTCTGACGGCCGACATGTTGAGTATGTATTATAAAGAACATCGCCTTTACTAAACCGAACCGATGTTCATTGCCAGGCCTTGAGACTTGAGGCGACCACAAAGGTGAATGATAATAAAATAATAATAATATACTTCGCGGATTATTGGAGGTGGAAAGGTAATCATTGACACATATGATTGGCATGACATGGAGTTTTATTGACACAAAATAAAGTACCCGGCTCTGTCCGTAGTATTTGAAAGTCCACAAATACGTCAGCCTCGTGTCGATAAATTTACTGACACGGAGCCTGTGTGACAAACTTCCGGCACCTTAATGATACATGGAATAAGACAATAAAACCATTATACTAGTAATAATATGTTTGACATTCCGTCAGTTATACTCGGTGAAAAAGAGCGGAGGTTCTAAACGTGCCACGGAACATACACATCTCTCTCACATCTAAACATTCTTACTAGCCGACTGCGTTGGAATTTGAATCCACGGCTGTCAACTTGGACTCAGAAGGCCTGTGCTCTACGCTCGAGCCACTCTACCCACCTTAAAATAGTAGTAGTTGTTGTTGTTTTGAGATTCTAAAGGTGATCGGGAGCGGATACCGAGAACGAAGAATTTACCTCCAATCTGTATAAAAATCAGTCTGCAGAGATAGGAATCGAGGACTTTCAAAAAGAAGAAGCAATCCAGAAAGGAGTGAGGCATGGTTGCAGTTTGTCCCCCCTCCTTTTCAATATTTATATAGAACAGGCAATAAAGAAATCAAAGAGGAATTTGGGAAGGGAAACACAATCCAAGGAGAGGATCTCAAAAGAAGATTTGGAGAAATTACTGAATGGTATGGACAGAGTCTTGGGTAGGGAGTACAAGATGAAAATAAGTCCAAAACAAAAGTGAGGTGATGCAGGAAATATTACATTAGGAAATGAAGTCTTAAAGTGAGCAGATGCATGTTGTTACTTGGGTAGTAAAATAACTAACGATGGTAGAAGTAAAGAGGACATAAAATGCAGACTAGCACAAGCAAAGAAGGCATTTAAAAAAAAAAAAACTGCTCACTTCGAACAACGATATAAGAATTAGAAAGGTGTTTTTGAAGACTATTGTCTGGAGCGTGGCACTGTATGGAAGTGAAGGATGGACGATAACTAGCTCAGGAGAGATGGATAGATCGAATCACGAATGAAGAGATACCGAATAAAATTGGTGAGTGGAGATCGATTTGGCTAAATTAGACCAGAAGAAGAGATAGAATAATAGGATACATCTTGAGATACCCAGGAGTTGTTCAGTTGTTTTTTCAAGGAAATGTAGGCGGTAAGAACGGTAGGGGTATACCAAGGTATGAATATGACAAGCAGATTAGAGCAGATGTAGGATGCAGGAGTTACGTAGAAATGAAAAGGCTAGCACGGGGTAGGGAGGCATGGAGGGTTGCATCCAACCAGTCTATGGACTGATGACTCAAACAACAACAACAACAACAACAACAACAACAACAACAACAACAACAACAAATATTTCTTTCTAAATTATTCTCCACGAGTGATCTCATATGCCTTTCCACATTCCTACTAACTAGACTGCCTGGAATACTGATTGAAAAAAAAAACATCATTTGCCAGGCCCCCTTTCCTTCCCTCGACTGTAGTGTAAAGCATGATCCACCGGGCGAGTTGGCCGTGCGTGTAGAGACGCGCGGCTGTGAGTTTGCATCCGGGAGATAGTAGGTTCGAATCCCACTATCGGCAGCCCTGAAAATGGTTTTCCGTGGTTTCCTATTTTCACTCCAGGCAAATGCTGGGGCTGTACCTTAATTAAGGCCACGGCCGCTTCCTTCCAACTCCTAGGCCTTTACTATCCCATCGTCGCCGTAAGACCTATCTGTGTCGGTGCGACGTAAAGCCCCTAGCAAAAAAAAAAAAATATCCGTTCATTTGTGCTTTTATCATACCGTTAACTGACAGATAACATGACATACCGCCCCAGCAGATGGAATAGAACTATCAAATCAATTTTTGTAGCAAATTACATTTTTCCTTTATTTTTGACAACAGCAGATTTGAGTTGTATATGGGTTGCATTACGGAGACAATGATGAAGATATCGTTCAGAATGGAGTACTCCATTGTGGGCAGAGTTCTTTGTAATCTTTTGGCATTTTATCAATATAGCACTTGTGGCAGAAAAGAGCAAAGTGCACGCACATAAGTGAGAAGAATACAAAGAAGGTCCATGAACAATTCATGTTCTCTTCTAATTCAGCAGCATTCAGTTCATAAAGTCTAGGGGATCTTTCATTTTCATGCCTTTCACTCCCATTCCATTTCCTCTGTCTGTCAAGTAAAGTCATCAGCCTAAAGGCTGACTGGATCTTCAGATAGCACAACAAAGTTTATGCGATTATAGGAAAACCACAGTAAGCCTCCGTGGCTCAGGCGGCAGCGCGTCGGTCTCTCACAGCTGGGTTTCGTGCTTCAAATCCCGGTCATTCTATGTGAGATTTGTGCTGGACAAAGCGGAGGTGGGACAGGTTTTTCTCCGGGTACTCCGGTTTTCCCTGGCATCTTTCATTCCAGCAACACTCTCCATTAACATTTCATTTCATCTGTCAGTCATTAATCATTGCCCCAGAGGAGTGCGACAGGTCTCGGCAGCCGGCACAATATTCCTATCCTCGCCGCAAGATGAAGACTTCATTCATTTCATCCCTGACCCGGTAAATGACTGCAAAATAGGTCGTAGATTTTCATTTTCATAGGAAAACCACAAGAACCGATGACGGCACGATAATGAGATGTACTATGCATAAGGAGGAGTGAGGTAGTTTGTCAGTGCTATTGCAGCAAGACTACGCCTATGCGTAGCACCTTTCATAACATTCAGACATACTAATCATGGACTGAACGTCATTACTCTCTGGTCTGTGCTAATAGACTGACATGAAAATACTGCAGGCTTTCCTCTAGCCGATGCATTCATTCTTTGAAAGCATAACATATCCTTCATCCTTCTCCTCGCATAATCTTCGGCTTTTAAAAGAGCTTTCGCCATAAATAGACGACATTATATTCCATCAAAATCATTGTATTTTTTCGATAATAAATGATTTATTATTAATTACTTATATGCTTATCTCTGCACCTTATTTGACATAAAAACAGAATAATTATTGTCTTATAATATGATACGTTTGATATACTGCTAGATTTCAAATTAAGATAGCAATATCCAGCTTTCCCCTATATTCAACAATTATTTTTTATAGGGAATAAGAGAAGTATGTACTGCATTATCTTAATTGGAAATCTCCTAGTGTCATTCCTTTCTGAGAATTAATAAAGATGGATGCAAAGCGAAAATTATACAATTTTGGTCGCTCTATCCAGATAGGCATTACGGGACGATGGGACAGGAAAGGGCTAGGAATGGGAAGGAAGCGACCGTGGCCTTAATTAAGGTACAACCCCAGCATTTGCCTGGTGTGGAAATGGGAAACCACGGAAACCCATTTTCAGGGCTGCCGACGGTGGGGTTCGAACCCACTATCTCCCGAATACTGGATACTGGCCACACTTAAGCGACTGCAGCTATCCACCTCGGTGAGAAGGAATAGAACGTTCCCTTGATTAAGGTACAGCTCCACCAGTTGCCTGTTGTGAAAATGGGAATCCACATAAAACCATCTTCAGCGCTGCCGATAGTGGGACTCGAACCACTATCTCCAGAATGCAAGGTGACAGCTACGTGAGCCAGACCGCATAGCCATTCGTTCTGTAAGATTGATGTACTGCCTTCGGACAGACACACCATCCCTACTCCAAGGGCTAAAGGTATGTATAAAGTAAAGGGATGCACGTGTGTTACATTATGAAACATCCAGTATTTGTATGCTGTGTGTTGCTGTCATGCGCCAGCATGACATAAACTAATTTGTATATATACAGAATGACCCAAAAGTCCGTTAACATTTGACACGGAAATACTACTGGACATAGAGAGGTAATAACTGATACACATAATTGGCATGACATACAGTTTAATTAACACCAAAATAAAGAACCCAAAATAGCAAAGGTTTCGCTTTATTCAATACACAAGTAATAATTAGCATAACAATTGAGGTTTAGTAAAGACGATGTTCTTTATAATACATACTCAACATGTCGGCCGTCATTCATCGACTATACCTGTAGTAGAGGGACAATGTTGTGAAGAGCACTTTACAGCATATCCGCAGGTATGGTGAGAAATTGCCGTCGGATGTTGTCTTTTGGCATCCCTAATAAGGTCAGACGATCGCGCTAAACTTACGACTTCAGGTAAGCCCACGATCAATAATCACATAGATTGAGGTCGGGGGACCGGGGAGGCCACGCAAGGCATTACGTGATTGCAGGCGCATCTGACGCCCTCTCACACGGCAGCTCCTTTTATACCGTACACGAGTCTCATGCGGCATCACGAGTCTTTAGCGTGTTGCTGTCCAACGCCATCTGTTGGCCTGTTTGTGCATCCGTTGTTGGTGTCAGTAAAACCCCATATCATGTCAAGCATGTGTGGCCATTTTTACCTGACGTGTTGCTGTCTAGCACCATCTGTTGGTCATTTTGTGTACTTTATTTTGGTGTCAGTAAAACTCCATGTCATGCCAATCATGTGTGTCAATTATTACATTTCTACCTCCAATATTCCGTGTGAAGTATTGCCTCGTTAAATGTTAACGAACTTTCGGTTCACTCTGTACTTACTAGATACTGGATACCGGAAGATATGAGAGAACAGCGAGGCGATGAATTGACGTTCCGAGTGTGCATATTATTACATTTTCACGACTAGTTTCAAATTATAATTACTATCAGGACCTAAAGTAATCTCTAACAACAGAACAGACTATTCAACATCATACTTCCCATTTCCACTTGTCAGGAGTACGGTATTGTTAGTAATAGACACAATGATGTGTACCAGCTCACGTAGAATTCACACCACTGTGCTCGCTACGATCTCAATAGAATTTAAAATTTAGGTTTTGGGAAAATTCGAAGGTTTTTATCGGTGATTGAAGCACATGTTTTTATGCATTTATGTCTAACCATAAAATTGTTTACCACCTTCAAAATTAACCCAGTGCTAGCCGCTAGTTTTACACGACTGTTGACATCGTAATCATAGCCATTGGACCTCCAGTTCTATGTTGAACCAGAACCACAGAGACGTGACTTCTCATTCCACATGTATTGATACACATGATTGGCATGTACATGTATTGGCCGGAATTCGAACCGTGGCTACTTTGGTAAAAAACCAGTGACTCCACCGAGCTCGATAGATACAGTCGCTTAAGTGCGGGCAGTATCCAGTATTCGGGAGATAGTGGGTTTGAACCCCACTGTCGACAGATCTGAAGTTGGTTTTCCGTGGTTATCCAATTTTCACGCCGCTTCCTCCCCAGTCCTGGCACTTTCCTGCCCCCATCTTCGCCATAAGACCTATCTGTGTCGGTGCGACGTAAAGCCAATAAAAAACAGTGACCTTTTATCCATGCAGAACAGGACTGACTTTCGAGTCATGCAACTACTTTGAACATTGTTGAAATCATCGGATGGTTTAAAGGGATAGGAACATGTAAACACTGGAAAGGGCCTTGACCGGAAAATACGTGGGTGTAATAAGATATCCCAGTCATAAACCTGCCACGTTGTACAGGTGATTAATACACGTGAACCTTATTTATGCTCAGTTATTATTATTATTATTATTATTATTATTATTATTATTATTATTATTATTATTATTATTATTATTATTATTATTATTATTATTATTATTATTATTATTGACATCGTTCAAATCATCGGATGGTTTAAAGGGTTGGGAACATGTAAGCACTGGAAAGAGCTTTGACCGGAAAATACGTGGATGTAATAAGATATCCCAGCTATAAACCTGCCACGTTGTACAGGTGAGAAACACGTTAGCCCTACGTCATCTTGTTGGGAAAAATATTTATGCTCAGTTATTATTATTATTATTATTATTATTATTATTATTATTATTATTATTATTATTTGTTATGATTATTTTTGGAGGCGGGTTTGAGGTAAATGAGAAAATAACTTGCGCTCACCGCCTGCTCGATATGCATCCCATGGTTGCTTATGCTGCCTGCTCATTACAATGTTTTAATATAGTGCTAAATGAAATATTGCGTATGCAAATACACACGGTAATTGGCAGCACCAAATAGCCCCAGTATGTCGGAACGAAATAGCGGAAAATAGGCTAATACCGTACTTCCTTTTAGTGAAAATAGTGTATTATATGGCATTGTATTTGTTTGCGGATTGCTTCTCCGAAAGATTACGAGTATGGGTAGGAATCAAAATTAATATAGGCACCTTCACGTAGTACATTAGATAAGTCACAAGGAACGAGTGAAGTGTGGAACAAGTATTTCACCCCTAGTAAAGGAAATACTGCAAGTAGAATTATCTGGATTAAGTTTGCTCTCTTATCTGCGATGAAATGGCAATTAAGAGCGACTGCTGTATAATAAAGAACAGGACAGATTCTATGGACTTGTCGAAGTGGAGGAAGTCTTTGAGGAAGAAATTGGAATAAACCCTCAACTCGCCAACACATTGCTGTAATTCATGGATAAGGAAGAAATTTACGATTCCACCTGCCTATTTCTTGGTGAAGGCATTATAAGGAAATTAATTTTTCTCCTGCTTCAACAGGTTTTGATGGCTGGATTCTATGCTATTCGCCTTGTGACGCACAACCTTAGAACAAATACTCCCATGTTAAAACATGTTGGTGTTGGAGAATTAAATAATGTGTGGGGTATCCATTCAACTCCATGCAATAATTTCTGCCAATATGTTGAAGCTCCCTATAAAAAAGTACCTTACCAAAGAAACACATCAATCTATTATTACTACTGCCTGACTCCTTAGCTGAATGGTCGGGGTTGAGGTCTTTGGTTCAGAGGGTCTCGGGTTCGATTACCGACAGAGTTGGGGATTTTAATCGCGTCTGATTAATTCTCCTGGCTCGGAGACTGGGTGTTTGTGTTTGTTCCTACACTCTTCTCTTCCAATACAGGCAACATACTACATTACCGACCACCTCAGAAACACGCAATAGTAATGACTGACCTCCACATGTGGTTGGTTTCAGGAAGGGTATCCGGCCGTAAAACAGGGTAAATCCACATATGTGAGACATAGTTCGCACCCGCGTCCCCACAGGTGTGAGAAAAGCCGCGGAAGAAGATTATCTACTTACTATTTTATTGTTCATCTTGTACAGAGTTAATGATTTTATGTGCTGACACTGGCCTTTCAGGAGACTCATTCGAGCCATGTTTCGGGCTATAAGAATGGAAGACAGATAAATGACATGACTGACTCACGGGCTACTAAGAATTCCATAAAGAGAATTCTGAAATCAGCACTGAAGGCGCTACCGTTATCCACAAGTAAAATTCACACATTTCTGCCTCAATATCTTCTCCCAGACTCGACTAAACAAAATCAGTGAGTGGTATTTGATTTACTGGAAGATGTTCGTGAGCCGCCTGTGTCAGTGTGTGCTACTGGTAACAGCTTCGCAGGCACAAGTGTGTGGTTATTTGGTGCGTGTAATCGAAGAAAAAATCGAGTGCAGAACGTGCTTGAATAATGTTTACACCTCAGTTAATGCATCCCCATTGACGAACTTCATCAGTCACTCGGAACTAGGTGGCTTGCGGTATCACCAGCCGCGATTTACTGGCCTAATTATGAGGATATATGAATTTGTCGAGGCGGCTCTACCGTACTGCAAGAACTCTTCAAGTAATTTACGTGTGTTAGTAACAAATACAGTAGAGACAACACACGACACTTCCGGATTTAGCCTTGTTAAAATGGGAGACAATTCGCAAGTGGCGCTCCTAGTGGCGTGACCTGAAACATTACACTAAATTCAAATATCAGTGGAAATGTATATACGGAAAGGGATAAATAAATTACGTCTATAAAGAAAGTGTTGCTAAAATATTAATATCTAAGTTGCTAAAGCAATTCTGGATACATGAATAAAGAATTATTTAACAGGTTATTATTTGAAGACTGCAATTTGACATATAATCAGGATGTGAAATGGACTGCTGTGAAAGGGCTTAATCTTTAATTTATGCAATACTTTTTTAGGTTTAGCATACCTGCCTGAACATTCACGGCTAGATTTGTCTTTTTTGTCTCATTTAAACGCATTGTACATCACATTAGGACACTTGTCAATAAAAATATCGGCACATTTCTTACACACATGATTCAATAAATTTACATTTAAGAGCTGGACAATTTTCCTTTTAACTTAAAGCCTACTAACAGAAAGAGATCACACCTACAACAACACATCGGTATTGAAGGTTAACTGCTGCACTAATACAATAAAACAAGCTTATTATATTTTAAGCCCGTAAAAATATGGGTCGCGCAGGTCAGAAGTTTAGGAAGTAGGCCTTCTATAAAAATATCTTTGTACCTGGAAGAATATATATGCAAAAACAGTATTTACTTATATTTTCTTGTCACGAGGGAAACGGAAGAAAGACCGCGAATCCTTCTGCACTTCATAGTTATTGCA
The DNA here is from genome assembly GCF_040414725.1 of Anabrus simplex. Classification (NCBI taxonomy): domain Eukaryota; kingdom Metazoa; phylum Arthropoda; class Insecta; order Orthoptera; family Tettigoniidae; genus Anabrus; species Anabrus simplex. Next base: position 375,218,584 of record NC_090265.1, on the reverse strand, counting down.
GCCAAACGCAGCAAATATCTTTCCACTCATATTGACAGGAGATATAAAGGAATGACACACGGTACTATTTACTTATGTCAATTTGACGCAAACGCATAAATAGCCCCAAAAACTTCACAAACAAATACACGTGCTCTTACGACGGAATCAGTAACTCTCAGGCTACTCCGCTAGACAGAGCTCTAATCGCTGTCCCTCGACATCTTGCAGAGTGTCGCGTATTGTCTATACTGTATTTTTAGTAACAATTATCGCCAGGAAGTTGCGTCAGAAACTGTAGTGTCCGAAATTGTAAATCTCCACTTAGTAATGGAAGGAAGCAACATACTGACGAAGTTTCCAGGTTTTCTTGTCCGTCAAAACCTCCTTCTCGAGAAGTCCTGAAGCGATAAATCTCTAGAGCACTACTGTATAAGTAAAACTCTTTCCTTTTTCTACTTTATTTTCAGACTGTCAACTTCGCTTATGTGCTTATCTACCTTATTCCCATGATAACTAGGACTGTTTGGTGCTGCAACCCAGTGGTGGATTCTTCGCTAATCATGTTACACATTTGAGTATGGAATGAGCAGGTAGTATAAGCAGCCGTTGGGTGCATGTCGAGCAGGCGGTGCTTGCGCTACATTGTAAAACATCCAGTATTTCCTTGTTGTATGTTACTACGTACTGATTGTCGCGGTGTAACTTATCTTACTGGCTATATATCCCATCCAAATCGATCCTCTATTCTTATGGATGTTGCAAGACCGTTGAGCGAGCGCCTAGGTGGCCTGCTCGTGGGACAAGTACTCTGTTAGTTGCCTCTACCTTCCCTGGCTCGCTACTGTCCCAGTGCCCCTCGTCTACCCGCCTTTTATAGCCATTTGGTAGCGCGCGTGGATGTATTTCGTATGAAGGAATGGCTTTAAAACATTGTCGGATCCAGAGCATGAATATTATAAAATCCATCAATAAGACTGATCTTGGTTTTATTCACTAGCGATTGGTTATCGGCTTCTTGTAGAATTCAGGTTGTGTGTTATATGTCAGTGATAGCCGGTGGCTTCCCACTAAAGCAGAAAGCTTTTTACGCAGGTGCTGCGTTTCTTAAAAATGAAGGGCCAATATATGGCATATGTTTAAGGTTAAGCATTTTTATATGTATTCGAAAGTGAATAAGAACACAGCTTCTATTAGCCATAACTTTAGTGACATACGAAGTCAAATATCTTTTTACAAGGCGTTACGATATACAGTAAAACCTGCGTCTAGAGGAACTTTTATGAACCGGAAAACTGTCCATATCGGAAAATTTTTCTGGTCCTGTGAATTATGGTTTAATATTGACGCGGAAATGGAAATAAATTTTACTAAGTATATATGTATTTCGAATGGACATAAGATGGACGAGATAGCATTAAGCTGGGAAATCTCTGTCTCTGTGTTCGATGCTGTAAATTGGATTGCAGAAGCAGTGAAAGGAGTGTCGCCAACCACGGTAGTCAATGTTTTCATAAAGCCAAGTTTGTCTCACACCCTGACGAAGGAACCAGAATAAAAGAAAATACCGATGTTCTACAACAAACTCTTGAACAGTGCAGAAGATTACGTGCCATGGATCTAGAAGTTGAGGCAGAGGCGGCGTTAGAAAATATCGAAGAGTTCGTCACCCATCACCTCCAAGAACAGAAAACAGAAATAATTATGGCGAGGATGACGAGAACGAATACGAGAGAGAAGATGGTCAATGTAACGTGAAGCCCTATGGACATGCCCTATCAGCCGTAAAGGACAATCAGTCTTTTCGCTAGCGAATAATGACGCAAAATTGTTCGACATTATTTACCATACCCGCATTTTAATTGAGAAACGTGGTGCCAGGGATAGTTGCGTCCAGTGTACAATTCATGATTATTGGAAGAAGTAAATTACAGTAGTGCACATTATTACTATTGGTGTTATTTCTACGAGGGCTGTAAGTAATGTAGTGGAAACGTAGTCCAGACACTCGCAGGAGATCGGGCATGCGCAAATAGGATATGGGAGCGGTCAGGTGGCGCTATTGTGATGTGTAGTGTGCATTTGACGGACATCCAGTTGGGAGTGTTTTTGTTGTGTGGCGTTGAAGTGAAGAGTGTCGATTTCGCCGCTCTAAAGCCTGTTTTCGAAAGGTGATCGGCGTTCGTAGATTAAAATCGAGGTTGCCAGTGGCAAAAATGCATCATAATGTTATCGAGAATCACATGAAGCCTGTGGCTAGAATGCCTTACTGTATAGACGGATGCATGGTAGGTGAAGGCGATTCGTGCGGGTCAGAATGAGACTGCGGATTTGCACCGCACAGGTCGGCCATCTGTTCCTCAAGATCGGATTGACATCGTGAGTAGTGCGTATTGTCGCCATTGATGAGACTTGGAACAGCCTGCGTACTCACCAGACATGTGTCTTCGACCTGTTTGCGAAGTTTAAGGAACACCTCTGGGCCGCCGATTTCCTGACGTGGCATCTGTACTCCGCGCAGTAGGGCGCTCTGTCGCTGTCATCAACAGAGAACGCCTTGCCAAAGGTCCGCAGCGGCTTCCCGATTTTTGGAAAAAGGTTATAGACTTAGAGAGTGACTACATTGATGGAATGTAATGCAATCGTACTTTTTAGTTCATTAAATATTGCGTTCTATTAACATTGCCACTACTTTGTTTCCATCCCTCATATAAAACATGTAATATACACTGACTGACAGTGACAATGCAACACCAAGGAGGAGTGGTTCGAAAGGGATGAAAGTTGGGGAAAAACAGAGTCGGCACGGAAGAATAATTGATGTTTATTTCAAACCGATATGCAGGTTACACAATGCGCACGGCATCGACTCAGTAGGATGTAGGACCACCGCGAGCGGCGATGCACGCAGAAACACGTCGAGGTACAGAGTCAATAAGAGTGCGGATGGTGTCCTGAGGGATGGTTCTCCATTCTCTGTCAACCATTTGCCACAGTTGGTCGTCCGTACGAGGCTGGGGCAGAGTTTGCAAACGGCGTCCAATGAGATCCCACACGTGTTCGATTGGTGAGAGATCCGGAGAGTACGCTGGCCACGGAAGCATCTGTACACCTCGTAGAGCCTGTTGGGAGATGCGAGCAGTGCGTGGGCGGGCATTATTCTGCTGAAACAGAGCATTGGGCAGCCCCTGAAGGTACGGGAGTGCCACCGGCCGCAGCACATGCTGCACGTAGCGGTGGGCATTTAACGTGCCTTGAATACGCACTAGAGGTGACGTGGAATCATACGCAATAGCGCCCCAAACCATGATGCCGCGTTGTCTAGCGGTAGGGCGCTCCACAGTTACTGCCGGATTTGACCTTTCTCCCCGCCGACGCCACACTCGTCTGCGGTGACTATCACCGACAGAACAGAAGCGTGACTCATCGGAGAACACGACGTTCCGCCATTCCCTCATCCAAGTCGCTCTAGCCCAGCACCATGCCAGGCGTGCACGTCTATGCTGTGGAGTCAATGGTAGTCTTCTGAGCAGACGCCGGGAGTGCAGGCCTCCTTCAACCAATCGACGGGAAATTGTTCTGGTCGATATTGAAACAGCCAGGGTGTCTTGCACATGCTGAAGAATGGCGGTTGACGTGGCGTGCGGGGCTGCCACCGCTTGGCGGCGGATGCGCCGATCCTCGCGTGCTGACGTCACTCGGGCTGCGCCTGGACCCCTCGCACGTGCCACGTGCCACATGTCCCTGCGCCAACCATCTTCGCCACAGGCGCTGCACCGTGGACACATCCCTATGGGTATCGGCTGCGATTTGACGAAGCGACCAATCTGCCCTTCTCAGCCCGATCACCATACCCCTCGTAAAGTCGTCTGTCTGCTGGAAATGCCTCCGTTGACGGCGGCCTGGCATTCTTAGCTATACACGTGTCCTGTGGCACACGACAACACGTTCTACAATGACTGTCGGCTGAGAAATCACGGTACGAAGTGGGCCATTCGCCAACGCCGTGTCCCATTTATCGTTCGCTACGTGCGCAGCACAGCGGCGCATTTCACATCATGAGCATACCTCAGTGACGTCAGTCTACCCTGCAATTGGCATAAAGTTCTGACCACTCCTTCTTGGTGTTGCATTTGCTCTGTAAGTCAGTGTATATATATACGTATATATAAAAGAACATTTCCTGACTGACTGACTGACTGACTGAGTGAGTGACTGACTGATTCATCATCGCTGAACCAAAACTACTGGACATAACGAAATGAAATTTTGAGGACACATTTATATTGCAATTCAGGTTCTCACTAAGGGAGGATTTTTGGATATTCCCTCACTAAGAGGGTGAAAAAGGGGGTGAATTTTTAAAATGAGTTTATCTATATCTCAAAAATTTTAAAGTTTACAGATGTAAAAATTGTTATTTAGATTCTCCTTTAAAAATAAAGAAAACGTATTTTTTGTTTTCGGAAAATCCCACTAGGAGGGGTGAAAAAGGATGAGAAAAGGGTTGAATGTCTTTAATGAGGATACTTATATCTCAGAAACTGAAGATATTACAGACCTGATAATTGGTATTTGGAATCTCCTTTGCAAATAAAGAAACACGTGTTTTTATTGAATATATATGCACTGTTCTATCGTGCACTTTGGGGAAGTTCTAAGCAAAAACAGATTTGTCTTAGTGCTGATGAAATAGTGTATAAGTATTGATTACTACAGCACAAAATTATATACATCTACTGCTGGATTATCTAACGGAGGTATGTACTTATGCTTTTTTAACCACCTTTATGAAACGGAATTCTGCATACAGCGGAAAATTAATTCCGGTCCCTTGGATTTCCGCTGAGGACAGTTTTTACTGCATAACGAATTTCGAACGGTACTACCGTACATTGAAAGTTCATACACCTGTCATAAATCGCTTAGTACTTCTTCAACAAGCCGATAATTTATCGTTGAACCAAGTTCACGGAAATCGTAGCATATCTCGCTACCGTTTTGAGGACACATTTATATTTATATTTATATTGCAATTCAGGTTCTCACTAAGGGAGGATTTTTGGATATTCCCTCACTAAGAGGGTGAAAAAGGGGGTGAATTTTTAAAATGAGTTTATCTATATCTCAAAAATTTTAAAGTTTACAGATGTAAAAATTGTTATTTAGATTCTCCTTTAAAAATAAAGAAAACGTATTTTTTGTTTTCGGAAAATCCCACTAGGAGGGGTGAAAAAGGATGAGAAAAGGGTTGAATGTCTTTAATGAGGATACTTATATCTCAGAAACTGAAGATATTACAGACCTGATAATTGGTATTTGGAATCTCCTTTGCAAATAAAGAAACACGTGTTTTTATTGAATATATATGCACTGTTCTATCGTGCACTGTGGGGAAGTTCTAAGCAAAAACAGATTTGTCTTAGTGCTGATGAAATAGTGTATAAGTATTGATTACTACAGCACAAAATTATATACATCTACTGCTGGATTATCTAACGGAGGTATGTACTTATGCTTTTTTAACCACCTTTATGAAACGGAATTCTGCATACAGCGGAAAATTAATTCCGGTCCCTTGGATTTCCGCTGAGGACAGTTTTTACTGCATAACGAATTTCGAACGGTACTACCGTACATTGAAAGTTCATACACCTGTCATAAATCGCTTAGTACTTCTTCAACAAGCCGATAATTTATCGTTGAACCAAGTTCACGGAAATCGTAGCATATCTCGCTACCGTTTTGAGGACACATTTATATTTATATTTATATTGCAATTCAGGTTCTCACTAAGGGAGGATTTTTGGATATTCCCTCACTAAGAGGGTGAAAAAGGGGGTGAATTTTTAAAATGAGTTTATCTATATCTCAAAAATTTTAAAGTTTACAGATGTAAAAATTGTTATTTAGATTCTCCTTTAAAAATAAAGAAAACGTATTTTTTGTTTTCGGAAAATCCCACTAGGAGGGGTGAAAAAGGATGAGAAAAGGGTTGAATGTCTTTAATGAGGATACTTATATCTCAGAAACTGAAGATATTACAGACCTGATAATTGGTATTTGGAATCTCCTTTGCAAATAAAGAAACACGTGTTTTTATTGAATATATATGCACTGTTCTATCGTGCACTTTGGGGAAGTTCTAAGCAAAAACAGATTTGTCTTAGTGCTGATGAAATAGTGTATAAGTATTGATTACTACAGCACAAAATTATATACATCTACTGCTGGATTATCTAACGGAGGTATGTACTTATGCTTTTTTAACCACCTTTATGAAACGGAATTCTGCATACAGCGGAAAATTAATTCCGGTCCCTTGGATTTCCGCTGAGGACAGTTTTTACTGCATAACGAATTTCGAACGGTACTACCGTACATTGAAAGTTCATACACCTGTCATAAATCGCTTAGTACTTCTTCAACAAGCCGATAATTTATCGTTGAACCAAGTTCACGGAAATCGTAGCATATCTCGCTAGCTCATAATACCGTTCCGTAGGAGGCAAAGTTCGTGTAGACTTGTAGGCTGTATGAGAATATCACTTAACTGCAATTGAAATTTCAGATAATTTGGATTGTCAAACAACCATGGATAGAGAAGGGTTATATAATTTTTGTGGCAGCTAATGGTGTGAGTTTGATGACAATAATGGTGATTAAGGGTATTTTACGGAGCCAATCATCGAGGTAGGGGAAAGTACATCGCGCAATGATTAAATATTGCTCGACGGTGTATGGTTTTATTCACTAGTGATTGGTTTTCGGATTCTTGTAGAATTCAGGTGGGATATCAGTGGGATAGTCGGTAGCTCCCACTAAGGCAGCTGTGATTCAAATTCTGGTCAATGATACGCAAATTTTGAACTGATATGTCACATTTACATGGTCATATTTCCACTTAAAAATGTGTTCACGTGGCTTATGATCATCAGTTTACTGTGACTGATCGACAAGAGAATTTAAAAACTCATTTTTGACTTTTTCATAAAAATAAATTAATATCTAAGAGTAAGTCGTTTGTAAGTAAGAGATCATATGGTATTTATATTCAAAACTGTACTGGTTTGCAAATTATTTAATAACAAGTTTAAATTTCGACAAAATGGAAGTAATCGAATATAATATTTGAAAAGAATTTCACGAATTAAGAATGAACAATGTTCAAGAGTCACTTTTTCCCGGATCCTATCAACTGAAACAGTTGATGTAGAATATTCCTTATCAAGTAAAATAATTCTTAAGGTTTTTTTCCTATGACATTTGAATTATGGAATGTAACCAAATGCCTCAATGATATACACCAACTATGTGAGGTTCGCAAGAATGTAGAATGTTCCAAAATGTTATATCCAAACGGCGAAGAGTTGTAGACAATGCTAAGACAAGTATTGCACATTAAATAGTAAATAAGGTGCTGCCTGGCCCAGGTGGTAAAGATGTGCTCGGTTCATCCGGAAAGATATGGGTTCGATTCTCCGCCAGGATGTCGAAAAATTTAAGAAATGAGATTTCCACTTCCGGATGGTCCTGATGTTCACTCAGCCTACACCAAAAATGAGAACAAGGTTAACTCCTAGGATCAAAGGCTGCCGGGCGTAGAGCTAACCACTCTACCACATAAAGTGCCGAGGTTACGGATGGTGGAAGCCTTTACCTTCCACCCCTCCCAGAGCCTTCAAGGGCTGTACGTAGATGAGTTCCTTTTTTTAAATAGTAAACAGACAACATCAATTTGGATAATGGTTCATAAAAAGATAATCGGAGATAGAAAAGGTTTTCTGCACAGAAACATATCGTATGTGGGTCGTGCTAGTCATAGTGCAGTATATATTTGTTGTAGCAGACTGCCGCCAGTGCAAAACCTGTTCACTGCAGACGAGGGTCATTAAGAGACAGCTCGTGGCTACTTACAATTCTTAAATTTCCTCTTTTAATATAATGTTTCCTTCTCCAATATCTAATTACTCCTTAACGGGATAATTATTCATTGCCGGCCACTTTGCAGCCTAGAGATAATAAAATTATTCACTTTGGTCTGCTCTGCTCTGATCTGCTATTCGTGGAAATTTGAATATTCGACTCTATGAATTGAGGAAGCAGTTCAGCCCTCTTTATATAAAGAACAGAACAGAACAGTAGTCTTCCTAATAAAACTGCGAAGGCTCGACTCTCACCATTTGAGATAAAGCAACTTGGATAGCGACTGTTCCTCAATAATCGAGGAAAACTGCACCTTATTGTACAACTGTTGAACATCTTGGAACCACTCTTGATTAACACCTGTTCTGGTCCGCACATACGGTATCAACTTGCAGGCGAGTACTTGTATCACTGCATATCCTCAGCAAGTTCAAATTTATATTTAAACTCACAACAGATTTTAATTCAAACGCTAGTTATGCCAATTCTTGACTATTGTGATATAGTTTACAACGACTACACTGATGAATCACTACAGAAGTTATAGCGCTCGCAGAATGCATATGTGAGATTCATCTGCAACCTTAAATACACAGACCATGTGACATCGTCCTACACTAAACTCGTCTGGCTCCGTCTACAAGACAAACAAACTCTTTAATGCCTATCTTTACTGTAACGAATATTTAAAATTTAAAGAACGTTTCTATAATCTCTATCTATACCACGAAAGAAACACGAGAGCACATAATATGCATACTGTTACCATATCAAATCACAGGTCTTCAGTATATGGCAATTCCTTCACAGTTACTGCAATTCGTGAATGGAACAATCTTCCACAAGACGTCAGAGGGATACCAGTGTCCAAGAAATTTAAACGTGCACGCACAAAATATCCGATGGTAAGACACAAGTAGCAAGGCAGAAAGATATGATCACTTTCCTATTTCCTCGTTCTCTTTTCATTCAAATCCTGTACCGCTCCCCTCCCCGGTCTACTTTATCCCTCTCCTGTACCTTTCTCAACTTGAAAACTCACAGTACGAGAGTAACTTTTATTCTTTTCTATTTTGTTTCGTCATTCTCTTGTTTTCCCAGTGTTTATCTTCACAAATGTACTCTTTTTCTGTGATATTATGCTCCTTTCCCTTGACTTTTATAACTTTTAATGTACAAATAGTTACTGTTAGCTATAGTTAAGTAGTTCTAGATAGTTTTAAGTTTATGATAGCTTAGTTTTTAACGATTTGTAATTAGTTATTTATCAATCTAAATCTGTTACTAGATATGTGTAAGACAGAGACAGCTGTTCCTAATTTCCTCAGGATAAATAAATTATCTATCTACTTCATTATCGATAAATCATGTATTTGTGGAATTTTCTTCTTCTTCCAATACCTCTTTAGCGGAGAAGAGTCGCAGCACTTAGAGCATACTTCAACTAACAAGTCAGTCAGTCAGTCAGTCAGTCAGTCAGTCAGTCAGTCAAATGTTATTGTTGATTAATTTTGAAGGCGTGCTTTGACACGTAATTTTTCTGGAGATCCATAAGAGTTACAGAGAAAATGAATATGATCTCTTTGATAGAAAACTGAATTATAATAATTACACATTCTTCTTCTACCGCTTTTCCAACACCTGTGGGGTCACGGGTGAGAACTGAGTCATACTACTTCTGCAATTGTACAAAAATCAAACCTTCAACAGAAGGAACAACAGTTAGTGCCTGAACAAACGTTAGACGTCATGAAAATCTTTTCTTCTTCTTGGAATTTCTCCAATTTGCATTAATCCCAGTGTTACCACCTGATGCCTTCTCTGAAGCCAACCATACGTGGAGGGATGATTTCACTATTGCGTATTTCTGGGGTGGTCGGTAGTGTGGTGTATTGCATTTAAATGGTGATGCGTATTAGGACTCTCCAATACCCAGTCCCCGAGACACAGGACTTAAACAAACACACCTAAAATCCTGATACCGGCCAGGAATCGAACCAGGGGCGCATTGAACCAAAGGCCACTACGCTGACCATTCAGCTAAAGAACTGGACGTTCAATATCTCGAAAATGTTTCATATTATTTCTGCTAGATAGAGTGAATCCTGATATATTCTGTCTGCTGTGTTGCGACCTGCCTTCATTCTAAAGAGGTAACACTTCTCAACGACCAAATTACAGATACTTGGATTACATGGGATGTGGGAAGGGTGACTGAGTAGTACAGTTGGTTAGGCACTCAGCTGTTGGGCTCAAAACTGGGTTGACTTTCTGACTCTATTTAGAACTCTTTCACGAGAGAAACATTCCAGTACTCTGCTGTCTATTAGGTAATTTCGGGAAGGAAACAAAATCTCTATATTTTCATATTGTCCTTCTTTGCATGCCATTAATCTATGAAATTTCTCCTTTACAGTGATATATAATACATGCGTAATTTACTGTGTAAGTACTTCTAAAAAGTTTAACTACAACTTGTAGGGGCGTGAAAACATGGGGATCCGTCGAAATGCCAGTGATACCCGAATATTTACTTCTTGTAGTATAAAGAGAACAAAAGAAAAAAACTGTTGTAAAACGTTTCCAAGGTTAAACGCAGAATCGAAACGAGAGATCAGAAGGTGATATTTGTGAGCATAGAACGATTAAATTTTGGTATATATGAAATGAATGTTAACTTTAACAGTGGTAACACAACAACATGTGAAGCGTTTAAAAGAATGTGGCTAAATGCTGAACTTAACATAATGCAGTAACTGACAACGGTGGGGAAGGGAAGAGTTAGGACTGCAGATAGGGCAATTAGGAGTTCGGAAATGTTGGCAGGACGGAGGAGGAAAAATTGCATATAGAAAGCTAGAAAAGGACTTCGCAGATGATAAAGAAAACCTATCATATGCAGCTGGAATGTATACATTGTCACTTACTTAAAAAAAATACTATTTTTAGGATCTACCCTAATCGATTTGTTTCGAATTTTTAGGGTATTAAAACCTAAATTTTCTGCTTTCTTTACGTTGGCCGCTTTTATAAGACATGATCATTCTTGAAATGGCATTAAAACAATCAAAATATTGTACAAAACATATCATAAACAATACATATTTTTTTGCTAGTTGCTTTACGTCGCACCGACACAGATAGGTCTTATGGCGACGATGGGACAGGGAAGGACTAGGAATGGGAAGGAAGCGGCCGTGGCCTTAATTAAGGTACAGCCCCAGCATTTGCCTGGTGTGAAAATGGGAAACCACGGAAAACCATTTTCAGGGCTGCCGACGGTGGGGTTCGAACCTACTATCTCCCGAATACTGGATACTGGCCGCACTTAAGCGACTGCAGCTATCGAGCTCGGTCATAAACAATATGGAATGAAGGAAGGTGTATTAAAATCCTTGTGTTAATTATGGCTAGATCATTCAACTGTAGCCTATAACATTTCAGTCTCCAATTACTGTACCAGTACTTACCGAACAAACGTACACTTTATACAACCCATTTTAGCACTGTGAAAGTAGCTAGTTGAATGCAAAACTATTATTATTATTATTATTATTATTATTATTATGATTATTATTATTATTATTATTATCGAAGGGATCTTATCAATACAACGTACAATGTAGATCCACTTACCGTCCGCCCTGGAGAAGGTCTCCTCACGTGATCACACACAATATAGACACACTCGCGCACTGTGGTCGCTGGCTGGAGAATGCCTCAACCGAGGTCTGTTTGGCACTTCTCGTGTGGTAACAATGGGACCGTGACACGTCATGTGATACAGGAAACACAGGTAGCGCTCTAGTGCTCTCAGATCACTATGGGGGAAAAGTGTACAGCAAGAAAGTGGGATGCGACCGCTAAAATCGTCCTGCAGAAAGTTCACTTCTAAATGAGGAGAGAATATCCCTTCACTTTGTTCTTGTTACAGCCTCTATAGCCGAGTGTGCACCTTCGGCTGACTGGCCAGTAAAAGTCATGGTGTTTCTTTCTCGCGTAACAGCGACTTTGAGCGCATGTCGATCGCATATAACAGCGGTTCCCAAATCTTTAAGGGCCACGGTTCCCTGAAATACATTTTTTTTAGCTAGTGGCTTTACGTTGCACCGACACAGATAGGTCTCATGGTGACAATGGGGTAGGAGAGGCCTAGGAGTTGGAAGGAAGCGGCTATGGCCTTAATTAAGGTGCAGCCCCAGCATTTGCCTGGTGTGAAAATGGGAAACCACGGAAAAGCATCTTCATTGCTGCCGAATGTGGGATTCTAACCCACTATCTCCTGGATGTAAGCTCACAGCCGCGCGCCCTTGACCGCACGGCCAACTCGCCCGGTCACCTTTTGTTTTGGAGGACCCTCATAAAATATTTCAATTTTTAGGCTATTAAATTTTATCTGACGCAACATGATTGATATAATGTTACGTCAATGTTTTAAAATGTACCCCTGAAAACAACACATTTTACATGACATAAAACCGTACTCATAAAAATAAAATAAGTAAAAATACGTTTAACTTACTTGAAACAATGCCTTTAACCAGACCTTCTTCTAATCAAGATTTGGCTCTAAATCTTAAAACTGAGTGCACTACTGTGGTTATTGTTTACAGTTTTTCTCGAGCACCGTGGGTCCCAAATCTGAATAACTTTCATGGTATACTCGAACCTTTGTGTGTTTTTCTCCACTGCTTGTTGAAATTGTTGGCTCTTCGTTATTATTTCCCTTTAGCGAAACCAATTTTACACTAACTTCGAAAATCACGAGGTTCCTGAGTGCCACTGGTCTGTACTTTTGGCCAATAACAGTACTTGTAAATTCCTGGTACAGAGATAAAATTAATGAAAATGTCTCAGAAACAAGGAATATGATAAATTAAATCAGTGTTCCTCTCAGATTCCTTTCGTCCTGCCTATGGACACCCAGGGATCTTAGATAAAGTTACGTTGTTCCTTATGTTTATAATGTCTTTAAGTTCTTCTTCTTATTTTATGGAAGTTATGTAAGTGTAGCAGTCTTTTGGATTCCAAAGTTCGGAACCGAATTCTAACACGTCCGAGCGAAACTTATGTATACAGGCCCACATAAGACTTTAATGATACTACGAAAAATTATTTCCATCATTTTCTTAACCACCATTCCTCAAACCTAGTTAAAGGACATTAGATTCATAGAACTTTTTAATTATTATAATTAGCGTGAATTTATTATTATATCTGCTCTGTGATATGAACAATTCTTCTTCTTTCTTCGTTTCGGCCTGCTGTGGACCACGTTATTTCAACCGTTTGCATCCTTGAGCTTTAATTCTTCCCCAGTACTCACGCATTCTCGTTCTGTGAGCCTCCTTTCTTTCATCAATCCACTTCTTGCCTGTTTTCAACTTTGGCCTTTCTTGGAACCTCTTGTATCCCTGAAGCTTTTTCTGAAGAGGAGCACGTTTCTGGATGTCTTCAAGTGTGATTCCTATTTCTTGAAGGTCTTTTTCAACTTCGATAAACCAGGGTCCCTTGGTTTTCTTTTTAAGAAAGTAGGAAAAGATCCTATTGGTCTGTCTCTGTGTGCTCATGCGTGCTATATGGCCATAAAAATTAATCCTCCTTTTCCGAATCGTGTCCGTTGTCCTCTCCATATGCTGGTACAGATCGCTGTTGTGTCGTCTCCTGTACTCACCATTTTCTTTGATTGGTCCAAGAATCTTTCTCAGGATTTTTCTTTCTTTAGCTTCTAGCTTCTCCATCAGACCTTTTCTGTTCATTGCAAGGCATTCTGCTGCGTACAGTGCTTCCGGGCGTACAACCGAACAATAATGCCTAAGCTTGGCGTTGATGGACACTGATCTTCTGTTGTAGACATTCCTAGTCAGCTGATATGCCACCTCCATCTTGTTGATTCTGCACATGATTGCTTCTTTCTCAGAGTTGTTAGGTACTACCCACTCGCCTAAGTACTTAAATTTTCCACCTGCTTGAATTTTTCCTGTTCCACAATGAGCTTTCTGGGAGCTGGCTTGATGTTGGTTATAAACTCTGTTTTTTGGAAAGAGACTTGGAGGCCAGCTTTTGCTGTTGGATTCTCAGTTGGTTAATTAGTTTTTCAGCAGTATCTAGGAAATCAGAAAAGATCGCTAGGTCATCTGCAAAAGCTAGGTAGTCTATGATAAGATCATCTTTCTTATATCCTATTCTAAGGCCATTCTCAACCTCTTCCTTGCACATCTCCTTGCGCCATTCTCGAATGATTTTCTCCAGAACGCAGTTGAAGAGAAGCAGTGATAGTCCATCCCATTGCCCAACACCAGTCTTGATTTCTAAGACGTTCGAAATTTCTCCCCTGAATTTCACCCCGTACGTAGTTCTGGTTAAGGTCTGTTGAATGATAGCTCTCGTTTTGTTGTCTAAGCCCATTTCCTTCAGAATGCGGAGGAGTGTGTGTCGAGAAATGAACAATTATTTTATATATTTCTATTTCCTTAATTAGCTATTCATCCTACAGCCAAACCAGACACTATCGTTCATTCAAATACTGTATACAAAATTTGGTATACGGATGGAAGTGTGTTCAAATACTGAAGAAACAAAACAAAACAATAACAACAACAACAACATTAATAATGTAATACTTCCTTTCTCCTATTTTTTATTTTTTTACAATTAATTTGTTCATATGTCTTTCATTTTGAGTGATTAACATACTTCATATTTTTATTATTTAATTTTTTGAATTGTATTTGAATTGATTTCTTATATATTGGTAACTCTGACACGAATAAATAATTACAGGAAAGTGGGATTTTCAACAGGTTAGTGATGCTACTTCACAAATTATGTGCTAACGTTTCTGAAGCAAATGACATAAACTAATTGTAGCATATAAATACTGTGTGTCAAATGTTCAGGGAAATGAAAGAACTGGGATCTCAACTGAAGGAAAGCACAGAATGGGGATACTGAAAGGTAACAGACGACAGAGAAAGACCAGGCTGGCTCAGAAGGTTGAGAACAGTTTGGCTGATGCTGATGGCGGAGTCGTATTTTTGTTCTTTGCTAGCGGTTTAACGTCACCCTAACTCGGTAACAATGAAAGTAAAGGACTAGGACTGAAAAGAAACGGGCGTGGCCTTAATTAAGGCCAACATTTACCTGCAGTGAAGAAATGGAAAACGGCAGAAAATCATCTTCAGTGTTGCCATTGGTGGGGCTTTGAACTCACCATCTCCTGAATGCAAACCTGCGTTGTCAACCATAGAAGAATTCTTCTGTGCTTACCAGAATTGAGGTTTAGAAGCGGAGAGAATACTGTATGTAGCAGAATGCTAAAACGTAGCAGAATTTCATATCTAAGACACAATCGCTGAACATTTTTTGCTCAATCTCTCTTCATTTCTTTACATTTTCGAAAGTAAATGTTCCTTTTAGTTTGAATCAAATTTTCTCATCAATTATTCAGTTTTAAAAGAAAGGGCTGGATTTCTGACTCTGTTAGTGAATTATTTCTTGAGGTGAAACAATCCCTGGGTATTCTCTACTTCATTCATCTTTATCCTTTCATATTACAAAAGCTGTCCTGTTCTGAGTGTCTACTGTATCTCTTTATTCCTACAGAGGGCGAGCGTAGTGTTAAAGGGAGGTACAAGTGCAAATCTTCCATGTACCTTGCACTGGACAGTGAATACACGTGATTATTCTACTCTCTGTAGCATTTGAAGGCAATAAAATATGGATAAGAAGTAATTGAATTCATTATATAAATGTTTATTTATCATATTTTCAATAGACTAATAGGAAGTAGCAGAATAGCTCTAATAATAGCTGAATTACGTAGTGGTGATGATAGCAGATTTTTTTGCTTCGATGTGTTGGCATTGCTGGCTGAAGCTACCTGCTTGATGGCCCATAGCATGCATCCGACTCACTCAGTTCACGTACGCTTAATAACAGCGGTGCTGATAACTTATAGTCTATTAACTTGTAAGTTGGAATGAAATTAAGAAAGTACGATGTGAGAAATTGGCTTTTCCAAGACTATTGTGATGTCAGATGGGATTTCTGAAGGTGGGATTTTTGAGTTTATAAACCACTAGCTTGTCCGATATGCGATCGTCCTCCTTTCTCTGCACTGACAGATGTTTTAATTCCTCTCTAATATTACCAGTTATCTTATCTGAAAATGTTTCCCTTAAACGAGAACCAAAATTAAATCGCTATAATGCTACGAAAGGACTTGAATACGGGTACGGAATACAATATTACAGCGTAGATCATTTTATCTTATTGGGATATGAACTTCAACAACTGCGTATTTTGCGGTGCCATCTCTCGACTTCCCTTAAAAAGTAGAAACATTATAAAACAAACACGCCTCTTTAAGTCTTCAAGGCACGCTGAGAAAGCTTACTTTTCAGCTGAATTTTTGCTTTATCAACAGGATACAATCTAGCAGTTCATTCTCCAGAAAATCAACCTCATTTCTATGAATGAGTATGAAACGACTGCTTTCAGGTGCAGATTACTTGCTTCAATCGTATGGACCATAGCTTTGCATTCATCTTCGTTTCTTCTTAATTCAAAAGAGATGCCTTTATTACGTAGAAGGAGAGAAAACCACGTGCTAATCGTGGAGGAATATAGAAGCGATTAGTTCATCCACAGGGCCATTCAGACAACCTTTATGTAGATACCATTTTGTAATGAAGATGCACATATGTGTATGATATTTATAAATTTACTCATATATGCTTGATTCAATACTTTCATTTCAGGATGAAGATAAAGCAATAAACTGATAAGTGCTTATATCAACTAAAAGGGACCTACTCATATTTCACATTTCATAGAAATGAAATAACAGAATTTACACTGCTCTAGAATGGTTTTCCGTGGTTTGCCATTTTCACACCAGGCAAATGCTGGGGCTGTACCTTAATTAAGGCCACGGCCGCTTCCTTCCCACTCATAGCCCTTCCCTGTCCCATCGTCGCTATAAGACCTATCTGTGTCGGTGCGACGTAAAGCAATTAGCAAAAAAAAAAAAAAAAAAATATTCCAACCTGTAGAGACTTCTTTTTAGTCGTATATTGCAACAATTGAAAATTCTGCTCTAAATCTTCCATCTTAACTTCATCATTAGGGGAAATAATAACTACAGAGCAATGAAAATTCTGCATACCGATTGTGGGATATCAATCGAACACATTAACTTTTCTCTGAAGGTATCAAGTGTCTTCTTAATCATGTCAATTGAGGAAAGAACTTCACCATTCCAATTTCTGTTGTTATTTTTGTCTGATTTTCTATCTATCAGATCTACAACCCTCTAATTATCAATACCAAAATGTACACCGAGGTGCAAAAGACACTCGGATTGTTCGTAGAGTTAATTATAGTGTCAAATTCAAATTTTAACTCCAAGATTTAAGCGGGCAAGAAACAGTAAATTTTTAAGGGGATACCAAAAAAATATTAAATTATCGCTTCCGATGATTGGGTTACGATAAAAAATGTTTTCAAGGGATTATATCAGAAAAAAAAGCGAATGTGTCAACAACTACAAATTATTTTGCAGTTACTACAGCTTTTCATAGAAACTCGATTTATACATCTACGCTCTTAATAGTGTGATACGTAATATTTTTCACCCTATAGCACTGGATTAATTATTTCAAAGTTAGAAATGGTGTACAAAATTAACGAATCAATGTCAATAATTCATCATAGTTCAGAAGTTATCAGCCGACTGAGTCGCTAGATGGTTGAGGCGCCGATCCTCCGACCCCAGGTTCGATCTTGGCTCAGTCCGATGGTATTTGAAGGTGATCAAATACGTCAGCCTCGTGTCGGTAGATTTACTGGCAAAAATAATTCCTGCGTGGAACAATTCCGGCACCTCGGCGTCTCCGAAAACCGTCGAAAGTAGTTAGGGGAGCATAAAACCAGCAACATTATTATTAAAATTATCAAAGTGCATAAAATACCTGTAATTTAGTTTCTACCTGTGATGTATTTTCAATTCTTTGTTGACACGATATTACATTCTATTACCAGAGGAGTCTGTGTGTATTACTTCATCACCGGTACCCCGAATCTTTGCATGTACATCTGTGGGGCATTGATAAAGAACATGATACACTGCTTGTGGATCACACGGGTAACTGATAATCTATATATATAAAATAAGAGTTTTGTCTGTACATTGCTCAGAATTTGAAAAGAATGGTATTTCTGTATCGGTCATGTCCATAGTAAAAAGAAAATGTACTTTTTACTTTTCCGTAATTTCTGTCTGTCTGTCTGTCTGTCTGTCTGTCTGTCTGTCTGTCTGTACACGCATCACGAGAAAACGGCCGAAGAGAATTTAATGAAAATCGGTACATAAAGTTGGGGGATGAACCGCTACAATCTAGGCTATAAATCATTTTATTCACGCTGAGTGAAATGGTAGTTTAGGGGAAGGCCTAAAATTTAATTCTCAAATATTGTTGTTATTAGTAGTCCTATCTTGATGAAACTCGGTATGCAAAGTCAGGAAATAAGTCGCTATAGTCTAGGCTGTAAATTATTTTATTCACACTGAATGCAATGGTAGTTTATGGGAAGGCCTAAAATGTAATTCTCAAATATTTCTTATTAGAGGTGTAATAGATGAATGCTACATAACTGAGGTTATATCGTATTAAATTTCCTATTATTAATGTCTTATACATTGTTACCGTACTGGCTATGATCACAAAGATATTCATGAATTTGTATTTTTGTTACTAAGTCCATATCAGCACCGAGTAACGAGAAAATGGGTAAACAGTATTTAATGAAAATCGGTATGTCAAGTCGGAGAATAATAAACTACAGTTTACGGTATAAAATATTTTACAAATCACAGAGTCGAAAGAAAACTAAATGTGTAGGCCTACAATATAGAAAGCTCATAACATTGATCAACAATAACATTACATTGACCATTGTTTGTCGTGATGTGCTTTGTGTCTTCTGTTGCCCCTCATCTCCAGTAGATAGGATTACTGCTGCGTACAGAGTATTTTTTATTTGATTTACGTCACACCGACATAGAAAGGTTTTATGGTGACGATGGGATAGGAAAGGGCTGAGAGTGCCTTAGGCCTTAATTAAGGTACAGGCCCAGCATTTGACTGGTGTGAAAGTGGGAAACCACGGAATACCATCTTCAGCGCTGCCGACAATGGGGTTCGAATCAACTATCTCTCGGATGCAAGCTCACAGCTGCGCACCGCTAACCACACGGTCAACTCGCCCAGTCGTACAAAGTGTAACAGCCTGCCTGAATATTGATGGGAAATAGCTGGGGAGTTAGATAACTTTCTTCTTTAGCATGCCATTCCCCTGGTATGTACATTTTCTGATACTATTGGTACGTAACACACTGGATCATCATAGCATTCGGGCTATTCAATCCCTACTCTGAGGCACTGATTGGAATGAACAGTGTGCATATTTAGCGAAATAATGGCAGATGAGTGTTCATGGCAATCTGCAGCCTGGTCATCCCAGCTCTGGAACTTTGGACTATTAGATTGGCACCGCAATCTAACCGCAGCACTGTTCGTTAAAAGTGATAAAACGTGCGGCTTTCCATTTGATCGAGTATTTTATATGATAGCATTGCTTTTAATCGCTACATTCATACTTACGTTTTCGTATTGACCTATGTTTATTTCAGTTAGGAAAACCACAAAGTCAGTCTTTCTGAGAATCCCGTAGCGAAGCACGGGTACATCAGCTTGTGATAATAATAATAATAATACTTGTATAGCCTCAAGTATCGTGTGCTGGCATTTTGATTTGACGCCGTCTGGGCGCTAATCCGCCAATTCCGACGTTCTGTTTTAGTCTTCTAGATAGTAGAGTAAACCTGATCCCTCTACGGCTAACTAAACTTTTTACTTAAACACCATATGTGTCACCTGAGACCTTTTGTATGCTGACGTCTTACGACTTGAAATGCCGAATGCACTTTCTTCCACCCTTTAAAATTCCAACTACTGCTGGCATTGAATCTGCGATCTTGAAATCCGGAAGCCGACAATCTAACACTTATCCAGGGGAGTAGCCAACAGCAGCAATGTAATTATGAGAGCGATTGCTGGTAAAACAGGTGGGAGCAATGGCAGGAGAGTAATGGAGAGAGAAAATATAACTTAGAAACGCATACGTTAGACGAAACTGTACGAATGAACCGTCTTCCTTAATGGGCTTATGTGAAGTGAGAGGTTGAGTTACTTATGGTGAAAGCATAGGCAGACACAGGAAACAATGCTTAGAAACGTCTTTAAATAAAGTAAGATTGCTTTGTTTTATGTGGAAAACGAATCACAGTGACGGGACATTCCATTTAGAAAATCCTACGTGTATTCGCCGGCATTCAAAACAAGGCCTTCTTTGCTATCGGGCAGTGTTGATATCACTTGCCTATAGCACACCAGTCAACTTTCAATCATTTCGAGGTAATGGGCGTAGAAGGAGAGAAAACCACGTGCTAATCGTGGAGGAATATAGAAGCGATTAGTTCATCCACAGGGCCATTCAGACAACCTTTACGTAGATACCATTTTGTAATGAAGATGCACATATGTGTATGATATTTATAAATTTACTCATATATGCTTGATTCAGTACTGCACCATCCTGAGGGGAGGTTTCTGTCATGCACCATATTGGGCAACCATTTCTAATATGTGCGTCCCATTGGGTGACCTAACAATTGCTCCGGCTATTTTCCCCTCAATCACCCATCACTCTTACAGACCATTAAACGGATGAATGCATAATAAAATTGATGCTAAGTGTCGTTGGCTAAGTTCGGTTTAAATCCTCATCGTATAAACAGTTATCGCATCATAGAATTTTAGCGATGTCGTAACCTTCAATTTTCCTATCAGAATATTTGATATGGTAATCCTTACATTGCCACGCGACACCTCTCAGGGATAATTAAATTGCATCTACGAACCATAATATTTTACGTGAGATCAACTGAGACACCTCATTTCCTCTTCAATAAATTATTATCGATACCATTCATCATCCTGAATCAATATTAGGTTTTTCAAGTCCAATCATCCGAATATAAGTGAAGAAAATAAATAAAATATTTTTTTAAATGGATTAATTCAAAATTACTTAAATCCTAATAATATTAGCCTATCTCCTAAAATAATAACATCTAAATTGGGTAATCTATAATTTATTTCTTGATTCCGGAATCGTAAAAGAAAATCTACTAATAATTATCATCATCAAATATCTTCCTCTTCTCTAACAAAGAAAATAAAATTTAAGTTAACTTCAATCTGATTCAACTATTCTTCTCCATTAGTTAAGCGCATCACAAAAATAAGGATAAGTTTTCTTGATTATAAAGTTGAAAGTACATTTTCTTTCTATTGAAGAAAAAAACGTAGTATCATATGTTTAGGTTGAAAATAAACCTAAGTCCCTAATCCTAATTAAACTTCATAATAAAATTGTATAGTTTGAGTCCATCAGTTCTTGTTTCTTTCTTTTATAAAAAATGCTTATTTTCATCATTATCACGTCAACATTCTGTCATAATGATTCACTTATTTTGATATTATAACGTTAGCAATCACAAGTAAGTTCCAAATATATCGGCCCAAAATGGCTATTTCAAATATATATTGTTCTTTAAATGAGAAATATTGGTCACCTCGACCATGTCATTTAGTTAAAATATTCAAATAACACCTTAAAACTAAATGTAGGTATCGTACAAAGAATAATTATAATCGTAGTTCAAATAGAAATTGTACCTAACATGTTTTATGGTTTAGCAATATTTAATCAGGTATCTATAATTCCGTAGGAATGCATTTGGTATCCTATTCTATTTAATTGCGGTAGAGATTTTAAATTATGGGATTGTTCTATGAATTAAATTCATTCTTGACAACATGCTTCCAATAATATTCAGTACAACGTTGATATATATTATCTATGAAGACAACAAGTTTCCCTTCTTTTATTTATTCCCTACTTGGATATTTCCTTTGAAGACAGTTTATGGTAACCCATGTATGAAATCCGCGATGTATTTCATTGTACTCGTGTACCACTAACCCAATATATCTCGCATACCATATATATATATATATTTTGCCGCGTACGGCATACATCATCTTCGGCCCAAATTACGCCGTATTTGCCGCCACAATTATCCATAAACATATCACAGCGAATAATTATTCATAATTCCACATTAACATGCTACTCAAATCATAATTTCTCTACGTAAACATTTATCATCATCAACATGACGGCAAATCAACTTAACACCACATTACTGTACTATAACGGTACTCTTTTGGGTTAGAATTCATATATTATGCGCATAAACACATTAGCCTATAAAATGAAATGCATATATAAATCAAATAAGTTATTATGTACTCACATTTCATTGCGTCGTATCAGCAAACACATATAGGTTATTCAGAAATCAACTATCTTCTTCAAGAATATAAAATTAGGGTTACGTCACTTTAAATACGATGTTTTTGTCCCATAATGGTTAAAAATTACATTCTGAATCTCTCCTTGCTCAGTTATAAGCATTCCTATCTTATGGCATTGATTGTAACTCCTGAAGAAATACCTATTCCCACATTAATAATAATAAGTCAACAAGGACAATCTCATTGCGAAGATGGTAACGACTGTGATTTTATCACGAAGAACTACATAAAAACAACATACCAATGTTCACTATAATTATAACTACTATATTTACTGCATATTAATTTCAAGAAAATAAAGTAACTCTTTGGAACTTATCTTGCGATCACTGACGTTAGATGACTGGCTCTGGCTTCGATGTTGTCATCCTAGGATTGCGTAGAACGACTCCATCCTTCGTTATGTCACCATCAGGTCGTAGTTCTGGGACTCGGGATAGTAGAAACAGCTGGGCGGTTTCCGTCAGACAGCCGGCTCCATCTCCGATTTAGCCTCTCATCATGTTGTTGCAGTCAGTCATAAAAGAAAGAAACATTTCCAAATCGGGAGTTAATTTCACATCCATACTCTCAGGAATGTATATCAAGTTTGTATCTAAGATCAGGTTTTTAGGACAGAAATTCACGGTTAATTCTTTGTAGCAATTTAACAGTTAGAATATATCAAGTTAGCTCTCTAAAAATTTCTTTTGTTCGGCTAATCAACCTATACTGCGTTATATTCAACTTGATTCCTCGTACGGTCTTGAGCCTATACTCCGACTACTGTTTGGGTATTTTCTAACTCGCTCTTCACGATATTCCTTCGTATATATTTGATTTCCAAATATTCTTTCGTTTCGAAGGTTCTCCAGCCGGAAATTACTGCAATATCTCCCTTCTTATTTACTCAAAGATTGGCTTTACTTCTCGAGGATAAATTTACGTCGTTTTTCGTAACGGACTTTTTTTATTGTTCAGCTACTTCTTCTTGTTTTAACAATCTTGAACACCTTCTATTATTTTTTTACGGCCGCATGGATCCTTTATAACTTTCCGTCTCAGTCCGTGATCTAGGCATCTTTAATTCATCAAATAAATATCTTTGCCGTCACGTGCATGGCCTTCTTGAATATATACGTTCGTAAAATGTATACACTTCGAAATCACGGCCTATTTTACTTAATATATGCATTCTTTTCTGACGTATGGCCCAATTACGTAATCTTCGCGATCATTACCGTGCATGGCAAACTTATAATTTCGTACGACGACCTTTATTCCGATCTCAGGACGATGAAAACGGTACATTTATCCTCCTGCCATAGATAAATAAATATGCTGCTCGCAGTATATTTATTTCAATTTTTGTTGTTCTAAACCGATGTAGCTTTTCATCGGCCTGATTTCGTTCATTTGTATCATATGTTTCGGATTTTAGTTAGTATTCTATTCTTGATCTTCTTTGTAATATGGTTTCATGTTTGACGCGTTGTATACGTTTTGATATGTCCCATCTAGACTTTCTATCATATAGGCGTTGTTTCCAAAAACCTTCTTTACTATATATGGACCGTCATATAAATGAACGAATTTGGCGAATATTCTTTCTGAAACGTTAGAGATTGGTACTTTCTTTATCATTACCAGGTCATTAACCCGGAATGGTGGGTGGAACTTCTTATTTCGGACTCTTCTTCGAAGTTTGTTTCCTGTTCTTCTAATTTGGCACTTACTATTTGATTAATCTCTTCGCAACTAGGTTTTGGTTCTACGTCTTTTCCTATAATTTCATCCCATGGTCGAGCTGGTCGTTCGTTCAAATGTACGAGTCTCGGTATTTGGCTCGTTGATTCATGGACAGTGTCGTTCATACATGCCTCGATGATTTTTATTACTTCAATCCATTTCCAATGACTTTAGGAGCAATATATCCTACAATATTTAGAAATTTCTCGCATGCAGCGCTCCACTGGATTGGCTGACGGATGTCTTACTGAACAATAGACATGTTTAATTCCTAAAATTTGCATTGCATCCTGGAATTCACCCGATGTAAACTGTGTTCCTCTATCGGTCTAGATTTTTTTCGGTTTCCCCATCTGAGGTATAACGTTTTTGTTTATAGCTCTCAATATTTGCTTTGGGTTTGCCCTCTGTATAGGCTGTAGGACTGTGAATTTTGAGAAGATGTCCATCGTAACAACTATGTATCTATTCCCTTTAACAGCCGTTGGTAATCTTCCATATAGATCTGTTGCAATGATCTCACGAGGAGCTGTTGGTATTATTGCAATTGGTTCTTGCTTGGTAAGGAAAGGGCTATATTTTGTCCTTTGGCATGTATCACAGGTCTTGATCACATCTCTAATTGTTTGTCTCATTCCTGTCCATGTAAATCTTTCCATTATCGTCCTCACCACCTTTTCTATTCCTCCATGTCCAATTTTATCCTATGGGAATGCCAAATTATCCCTTTCTGCAAAGATCTGGGTACTACTATTTTGGTCCTTTTTAAATCCTTGCCGACATATTGCTTCAATATTCCATGTTCCATCGTAAATTTACCATCTCTATTACTTTCCCGCTTGTAATCGAAATTACTTTGTTCAATCCTTGTTATTTCTAGCATTAATTTCTCATCTGCTCTTTGCCATACCGATATATCCCTTAGTTTTTCTAAAAATTCTTCGTCCTGTCTTACTAATTCAATCTGATTTATAGTTTCTTCTTTTGCCACAGGATTCCTGCTTAATGCATCAGCGAGGATATTGTCTTTCCCGCTACAATGCTCAATTCTGATATTAAACTGTTGGGCGAATAAAATCCATCGTGTGACTCTTTCACTTAGCATCGCTGCCTTAAGACCGAATTCCAAAGCTTTGTGGTCTGTACGGATAGTAACTGGGAATCCATATACAATCTTTTTCCACTGTTGCAGAGCATAAATAATTGCTAGTAACTCCTGCTCAGTTGTTGTATAATTTACTTCATGGCTGCGTAACTTGCGGCTTGCAAATGCCAAGTATACTCGATCCTCATCATTTTCTGGTGCCTCTTGGTATAAATATGCACCTATACCAACATTTGATGCATCCGTTTGTATGATAAATTCTCTAGTATAATCCGGATATCCTAACTTGATACTATTTGCCATTAATCTTTTCATTGCCAGGAAAGCTTCTTCTGTTTGAGTATTCCATTTCCATTTGTTGTTTAATTTTAATAAATCTTGCAATGGCGCTGCGATTTCTGTATACCCTCTACAGTGATTTGCAAAGAACTGGGTCATCCCCAAAAATTGTCTAACTTGCTTTATGCGCGTTGGCCTAGGAAATTCGCAAATTGCTTGAATTTTAACTGGATTAGGTTTCACCCCGTTTCCGTCAATTACATGTCCGACAAATAATATCTCATCTTGACAAAATTTTGATTTGGCCAGGTTAATTTTGAATCCTGTAGTTTCCAAATTATCTAATAATTGCTTCAACTTACTACAATGTTCGTCAAATGTCTCTGTTGCAAAAACCATGTCATCCACGTAACATGTCACATACTCTTTCACGTCAGGTAGCAAGTTCCTATCTAATGCCCTTATTAATACGGCACAACTGTTCTTTAAGCCAAAAGGCAACCTACAATAAGCATATGTTTGGTTGTCAAACATAAATCCAGTTAGGAGTCTAGATTTTTCTTCTAAAAGTATATGATGAAACGAAGATGTAAAGTCTAAACTTGAAAAATACTTCTTGCCCTTAAATTTCTTTATTATCTCCTTAATTTTTGGAACCTGGTTATATTCTGGTATTAATTTTTCATTTAGCTTTCTACAATCAAGGCAAATTCTCAGTTTTCCGTTACCTTTCTTTACAATGACTAATGGATTCAGATAAGGTGTAGTAGTCTTTATGATTATACCATCAGCTACCATCTCTTGGATGATCTTTCTCACTTCCTGGAAATATTTTTCAGGTATATCATATAACCTCCCCTTGTATGGTGTCCAGTCATTTACGATGATTTTATATTCAAAATTCGGAATCTTTCCCGGTTTATCCTTAAATATTCCTGAATACTTTTCTATTATCGAATATAATTTCTGTTTCTCTTTAGGACTCAATTTCGTTTCTGCGATCTTTCTCCAAATGTCTGACTCTTCTTTTTCTTCATCTTTTATCAAAATCTTCTCCAAGCTATGTATAATTTCTTCCATTTCCTCAGTCTCATTTAACGGTATTTCCTCTTCCATTAACTTTTCAGTTTCAATAGCTTCAAATTTCATATGCTCCGTGTTTTCTGCTTTTCCCTCTAACTTTATCCTTTCCTTGGTTATCTTTCCATTTTCCTTAACGATTGGGAATCTTACTTCCTGATTTTTCAAGTCAATGATCATTTCCGTTGTTACTATAAAATCCACCCCAAGAATCACATTGTACTTAATTTTGTTCAGAATTATGAATGGGTGCTCAAATATAAATCCACCAATCCTGATATTTAAATAAGTTTGTATTTTACATTCAACAGATTTATCTGGTATAATCCCTCTTATTTTCATTTGTGCAACCGGTATAATTGGCAACTTTCCTTCTCGATTTACCTCAACAAATAACGCTTTTGATATAACACTTATACTCGCCCCTGAATCAATCAAACAATGTGTTTTCAGGCCATTTATTCGTGCGGTAATAATGGGTAAGTATGATTTATTTTCTTTGTGAATTTCTTGTGACTCATCTAGTAAGTCATCCGGATCGATATCCCAAGCCTCAATTTGTAGTACGTACCAACTTTTAATTTTTTTACCCAATTTTTCCACAATATTATCTCTCTTATTCTCTACATCGAAATTGGCGGTTTTTTTACTCTGGGAGTATGTTTGATACGATTGAGCTTCTGGATTCAGTTTTTGCCCTTCTCTATCTTTTCTTTTATATTCCTGAAGCTCTAGACTCTCGGCTCCCTCCATGTCTCCATTGATGTCTCGATCCCTGATCGCTTCTTCCCATCTTTTCTTTTCTCTAGTTTCTTTTCTCAATTCCTGTATATACTGTCTGTTCCTATTCTCCCTATTATTGTACCTGTTCATCGGTGCTCCATGATACATTGGCCTCTGTCTGTAACTTCCTCTTTCTCTTTCATTTCTAAATCGGCTAGGCTGTCGATGATATGGCAAAAATCGTCTCTCTTCATTCTGCCTTCCACTATCATGCCCATTTTGCCTGCATCTGCATCGGTTTCGATCACCTGTCCTCTCATCATCATCACTAAGTTCTCTTTTCCTTGAGCTTCTATCATTTTCTCTTTTCTCGGATACCGATTTCTTCTGAGTGTTTTCCCAATTTATTACGTTCACTTCTTCTTGATTGTTTGTGTTCCTATGGATTCTTGCTGTCGGATGAGTCGACGTCATATCCAACTGCCATAAAATGCTTTCCATCTCGATTGCGGAAGTCACATTTGCAGCAGCTAATAATCTTTGAATTTCTGGAGGGAATTGCTTTTGAATCGTCTTTATCGCCTCTAATTCGCTGGGTGCAGAATCTAGGTCCTGGAACCTATGAAACTGATACGAAAAGTAGTCGCTAAATCTCGTTGGTCCTACCGACGAATATCTTTTCGAATACAACTCCAATCTAAGGTTTTGTTGAATCTCCGGATTCCAAAATCGTTTGAGAAATGCGACCTTGAACTCATCGTAATCGTGGAAAGTATATTTAAATGCCTGATACCACAAATTCGGATTTGCATCTAAGTGTTTTTCTACTATCCTGAGTTTCTTTTCGTCAGGTATTCTATTCTCTTTAAAATATTCCTCCATTTCTCGCAAGAACCTCTTTGGTGACATTGCCGCAGTATTGCTAAAATTTTTGGGCCTGTCATCGTACGTTTTTACAATATTTATAATGGCCGGGCTTCCATTTCCAATATTTCCAACTATAACATCCTTACTGCTCTGATCAGTTTCGCCCGAAATTGTCGGTGTTCCTTCCCTGTCATTTATATTTATATCTATATATATTCTCTGTTCATTCAACTGTTTTGACATTTCTAGCTTTGTTGTTTGAATTTCACCTCTAATATTCTGAATTTCTTTCTTCATCTCATCGATTCCCTGCTCCGTTCTAATTATTCTCTTCTCCGTTTCATTATTGTTCTTCTTCATCTCTTCATTTAAAATTTTCATCTCATCTCCAATATGGTCACGTGCTAATATAAAATTATCTCCCAGCGTTTTATTTGCTGTTATTACGTTCTCATTTATGTCTTTTAACTTCTCTTCATATTGATTCCATTTTTCTTGGGAATCTACCCTCATCGACTCCATGTTTTCCGTTAGCTTCTTAATTTCATCCTCTTTCAATTCCTGGATATAATTTCTATTTTCGGCTAATTCTCCTCTAATTTTATCCATTTCATTATGGATCTCTTTGTTTTTATCCTCCATCTTTTCCATCATTTCAGTTCGAAGTTCACTTATACCGGTTTTCATCTGGGAAACTTCTTCTTCAATTTTGCCAATTCCTGTTCTAATCATCTCCTCTTGCCTCTTCTCCATTTTCCTCATTTCCTCCATCTGGTTCCGATAACTTTCTTCCTGTATCTGATTACACTCTTTTTGTTTCTGTCGGTACTCTTCTCTCATTTTCCTCATTTACTCCATCTGGTTTTTCTCCATGTTTCCTATTTTCTCCATCATTTCTTTTAACATTTCCATTATTCCTTTCTGTTCGTCTTTTGTCTTGTCTAACTTTTCGGTTATCTGGTTTATCTGCTCATCCTTCTCCTTAAATTTCTGTTCCTGTTCTCTTTTTGCCTTTTCTGCATCCTCTATCATTCTATTTATCTCCTCATCCTGTCCTTGCAGTTTCTCTCCCTGCTCCTTCTGATATTCCTCTAATTGTAAACGAAGTTGGTTCAAACTCGTCATATTTGCATTTACTATTATCCAACCTTCTTAAAATTCCAATTGCTCTAAATTATGACTTAAATTCACTAAAAACTATATCAATCGCTCAATCAATATGGAAACCGACTATCCGACTTCCCCCGCTAATCAGCCGTCCCACCATCCCAGTCATCTAAAATATTGAAAATAAGCATTTCTTTTTACATTACTACCCTATTATCTACTCTTATCTTGACATAATACAATATAATGATTGAAAACAATATTATAAATTATCTTATCAAATTAATTATTTAAATTATTAATACAATCTATTTCAATAATTTTTATCCATCTCTTCTTCCGCCTTTCTTCCATAGCCTTGAATTGTTTATCTATCTCTTCTTTCCTTCTTGGTGTCTTCGGAAAATATTCGATCTCAAATAATCATCTATTCTTCGCCTCACTGCTGATTATTATCTTTCTCAGCCATCCTTCTTCATTATTTTCTCACATACTCCCACATCGAGTATCCTCAATCATGTTCCAACGTTTAGCGTTATTTTATTTTTAATATACGCCACATATGGTATCCTCAGTTTTGCTTCACATCGCAGCGTCATTTCTAAATGCGCGCCAAGAGTTATTTTGTAGTTAGGCTGGTTGTCCTCAGTTTTGCTCCGAAATTATGCGCCATTTTTAATATGGGCTGGGTGTCCTCAGTTTTGCATCACAGTTGGGCGCCATTTTTAATATGCACCATACTGAGGGGAGGTTTCTCTCATGCACCATATTGGGCAACCATTTCTAATATGTGCGTCCCATTGGGTGACCTAACAATTGCTCCGGCTATTTTCCCCTCAATCACCCATCACTCCTACAGACCATTAAACGGATGAATGCATAATAAAATTGATGCTAAGTGTCGTTGGCTAAGTTCGGTTTAAATCCTCATCGTATAAACAGTTATCGCATCATAGAATTTTAGCGATGTCGTAACCTTCAATTTTCCTATCAGAATATTTGATATGGTAATCCTTACATTGCCACGCGACACCTCTCAGGGATAATTAAATTGCATCTACGAACCATAATATTTTACGTGAGATCAACTGAGACACCTCATTTCCTCTTCAATAAATTATTATCGATACCATTCATCATCCTGAATCAATATTAGGTTTTTCAAGTCCAATCATCCGAATATAAGTGAAGAAAATAAATAAAATATTTTTTTAAATGGATTAATTCAAAATTACTTAAATCCTAATAATATTAGCCTATCTCCTAAAATAATAACATCTAAATTGGGTAATCTATAATTTATTTCTTGATTCCGGAATCGTAAAAGAAAATCTACTAATAATTATCATCATCAAATATCTTCCTCTTCTCTAACAAAGAAAATAAAATTTAAGTTAACTTCAATCTGATTCAACTATTCTTCTCCATTAGCTAAGCGCATCACAAAAATAAGGATAAGTTTTCTTGATTATAAAGTTGAAAGTACATTTTCTTTCTATTGAAGAAAAAAACGTAGTATCATATTTTTAGGTTGAAAATAAACCTAAGTCCCTAATCCTAATTAAACTTCATAATAAAATTGTATGGTTTGAGTCCATCAGTTCTTGTTTCTTTCTTTTATAAAAAAAATGCTTATTTTCATCATTATCACATCAACATTCTGTCATAATGATTCACTTATTTTGATGTCCGACTCGTTGGCTGAATGGTCAACGTACTGGCCTTCGGTTCAGAGGGTCCCGGGTTCGATTCCCGGCCGGGTCGGGGATTTTAACCTTAATTGGTTAATTCCATTGGCCCGGGGGCTGGGTGTTTGTGCTGTCCCCAACATCCCTGCAACTCACACACCACACATAACACTATCCTCCACCACAATAACACGCAGTTACCTAAATATGGCAGATGCCGCCCACCCTCATCGGAGGGTCTGCCTTACAAGGGCTGCAATCGGCTAGTAATAGCCACACGAAATTATACTTATTTTGATATTATAACGTTAGCAATCACAAGTAAGTTCCAAATATATCGGCCCAAAAATGGCTATTTCAAATATATATTGTTCTTTAAATGAGAAATATTGGTCACCTCGACCATGTCATTTAGTTAAAATATTCAAATAACACCTTAAAACTAAATGTAGGTATCGTACAAAGAATAATTATAATCGTAGTTCAAATAGAAATTGTACCTAACATGTTTTATGGTTTAGCAATATTTAATCAGGTATCTATAATTCCGTAGGAATGCATTTGGTATCCTATTCTATTTAATTGCGGTAGAGATTTTAAATTATGGGATTGTTCTATGAATTAAATTCATTCTTGACAACATGCTTCCAATAATATTCAGTACAACGTTGATATATATTATCTATGAAGACAACAAGTTTCCCTTCTTTTATTTATTCCCTACTTGGATATTTCCTTTGAAGACAGTTTATGGTAACCCATGTATGAAATCCGCGATGTATTTCATTGTACTCGTGTACCACTAACCCAATATATCTCGCATACCATATATATATATATATATATTTTGCCGCGTACGGCAAACATCATCTTCGGCCCAAATTACGCCGTATTTGCCGCCACAATTATCCATAAACATATCACAGCGAATAATTATTCATAATTCCACATTAACATGCTACTCAAATCATAATTTCTCTACGTAAACATTTATCATCATCAACATGACGGCAAATCAACTTAACACCACATTACTGTACTATAACGGTACTCTTTTGGGTTAGAATTCATATATTATGCGCATAAACACATTAGCCTATAAAATGAAATGCATATATAAATCAAATAAGTTAATGTGTACTCACATTTCATTGCGTCGTATCAGCAAACACATATAGGTTATTCAGAAATCAACTATCTTCTTCAAGAATATAAAATTCGGGTTACGTCACTTTAAATACGATGTTTTTGTCCCATAATGGTTAAAAATTACATTCTGAATCTCTCCTTGCTCAGTTATAAGCATTCCTATCTTATGGCATTGATTGTAACTCCTGAAGAAATACCTATTCCCACATTAATAATAATAAGTCAACAAGGACAATCTCATTGCGAAGATGGTAACAACTGTGATTTTATCACGAAGAACTACATAAAAACAACATACCAATGTTCACTATAATTATAACTACTATATTTACTGCATATTAATTTCAAGAAAATAAAGTAACTCTTTGGAACTTATCTTGCGATCACTGACGTTAGATGACTGGCTCTGGCTTCGATGTTGTCATCCTAGGATTGCGTAGAACGACTCCATCCTTCGTTATGTCACCATCAGGTCGTAGTTCTGGGACTCGGGATAGTAGAAACAGCTGGGCGGTTTCCGTCAGACAGCCGGCTCCATCTCCGATTTAGCCTCTCATCATGTTGTTGCAGTCAGTCATAAAAGAAAGAAACATTTCCAAATCGGGAGTTAATTTCACATCCATACTCTCAGGAATGTATATCAAGTTTGTATCTAAGATCAGGTTTTTAGGACAGAAATTCACGGTTAATTCTTTGTAGCAATTTAACAGTTAGAATATATCAAGTTAGCTCTCTAAAAATTTCTTTTGTTCGGCTAATCAACCTATACTGCGTTATATTCAACTTGATTCCTCGTACGGTCTTGAGCCTATACTCCGACTACTGTTTGGGTATTTTCTAACTCGCTCTTCACGATATTCCTTCGTATATATTTGATTTCCAAATATTCTTTCGTTTCGAAGGTTCTCCAGCCGGAAATTACTGCAATATCTCCCTTCTTATTTACTCAAAGATTGGCTTTACTTCTCGAGGATAAATTTACGTCGTTTTTCGTAACGGACTTTTTTTATTGTTCAGCTACTTCTTCTTGTTTTAACAATCTTGAACACCTTCTATTATTTTTTTACGGCCGCATGGATCCTTTATAACTTTCCGTCTCAGTCCGTGATCTAGGCATCTTTAATTCATCAAATAAATATCTTTGCCGTCACGTGCATGGCCTTCTTGAATATATACGTTCGTAAAATGTATACACTTCGAAATCACGGCCTATTTTACTTAATATATGCATTCTTTTCTGACGTATGGCCCAATTACGTAATCTTCGCGATCATTACCGTGCATGGCAAACTTATAATTTCGTACGACGACCTTTATTCCGATCTCAGGACGATGAAAACGGTACAGTACTTTCATTTCAGGATGTAGATAAAGCAATAAACTGATAAGTGCTTATATCAACTAAAAGGGACCTACTCATATTTCACATTTCATAGAAATGAAATAACAGAATTTACACTGCTCTAGAATGTTTCATAGTTTGTTATTGGGTGTAATAATGTTAGTAGCGGCACCATCCTCGGATTTAGAGATGGTAACACTGAGAGGCGTAGATCTCAACGTGGACAATTCAGAAGGGATCGAAATCACCGGACTAGAAAAAGGAGGAAACTTATGTGGTAGAAGAACATATTGAAGTGATCTCTTTGAAATATAGATTATTTCACGTGTAACGCCAACGAGCACACCGATGATTGTCTCCCAGGGACCATACGTCATATCTCTTATAATGTTCCCAACATTAGTTGTGAAATGGCAGGCATTAATATCGGTGGCATTTGAGGGTGATTGAATAGAACTCCGTATCATTGATTTACACCATGTAAAAGGGCTGCTTCAGAACAGAACTCCGACACTCTAATGATGTATAAAATCTATATACTTGCAATATATTGAGATTAGGATATTATGATCAAGCTCAACGTGTTAGAGCCATTATCAACTTTTAGATTAGATTAGAGGTTGAGAAAACGAACTACATAACCATGTTCTAACACCACATGATGGGCGTGGTCACCATTTGGATGGATAGAATACGTGTAATTCGCTAGATGAGGAGCGTAAGGAAATGATGTCCTTACCTGAAATAAATGCTTCTGACCTAGCTGGGGGTACTGACTAGGTCCCGAAGTCTTAGGAATTAACCACACAAGTTGAAATCTACTTCCCGTGAATCCGGAGCACCTCTGAAAAGAAGGCAAGTACGTTGACCATTCAGCCAAGGATCCGGACAATAATAATAATAATAATAATAATAATAATAATAATAATAATAATAATAATAATAATAATAATAATAATAATAATAATAATAA
Organism: Anabrus simplex; assembly: GCF_040414725.1. Taxonomy (NCBI): domain Eukaryota; kingdom Metazoa; phylum Arthropoda; class Insecta; order Orthoptera; family Tettigoniidae; genus Anabrus; species Anabrus simplex. The sequence goes on along the minus strand of NC_090265.1, from coordinate 375,184,131 downwards.
TAATAATAATAATAATAATAATAATAATAAAATCATAAAAATAATAATAATAATCGTACCGGGGTAAACTTTCCCCGGCCAGTTAAACCGCGCGCCTTCTCTAAGTCCATCTACGTAAACAAACTTGAACTGGTGTACTACAAGATACTTTGGTCTTCAACTGTTAGATGTCTCTACCATAGGTTTAATTGCTCCCTCTAGTGGGATGATCTTTAATTATTTCATAAAGGAATATTTATTTTTGCAGTTGGCAAACCTTAGGTTTTGAGGATTGTTTTGTTTATGGATTGAAATTGTCAACACTTCAGCTGGTCCCTTCTTCAATTGTAATCAACCTATCAGAAACTTGTCAATATTTTCTCTGGGCAATTAAAATGGGGGTGTGTACAGGAATGTCTATCAGTTAAGACCTAACACGGATAAATATCTGAGAAATTGACAAAATAAATGAAATTACAGACAACGAACCCCCTACAAATTTATTTGTGTAGATGAATGAACTCATGATATCGAAATGAACTTTTCGCTGATTTGAAGTCTGTTCAGAAATATAAAATAGATTTAATCAGTTACCTTTTATTAGCAACTAACAGTGATAACTAGCGAGATAAATCTTTTACTCACATAAATGTGTGTTAAAAGATGTAACTTGTAGACAAAATAGTCGGAATATGGCCTAACTGCAAGATAATGATCATTTGTACTATTGTGTGCTATGAAGTTTACAAGAAAGTATTAACATCTTGCGCGAAGTAGAAACAAGCTATCCTAACTGTACGATTCTGGACCACTGCCAGACCTCATTCACGTGCAGTTTAGTCCACGACTGATGATTTCATTTAACACAATTGTGTTTCCAGTAATTACCTGTTATTAGAAGGATTCAAAGTTATTTTTAATTTAGAATAGCATGTGATAGAGATTGTTGTTCGTTGAGAAAGAAGAAGAATGTTATCGGCGTTTCGAAATATTGAAGGTAAAAGGACAGAAAGGGTTATGCGTTTAATGAGTTCAGACTAATTAATGCTCGTAATGATCAAAATTACATTTTTGTTCGAAAGGTAAACTTACCTCCGTTGAGTTAAAACACTAGTAAATTAGGCCGCTCCCGTTTATGCAGAAACGGATGTAAATCTATCGGTATTTGCTAGTGTAATACCAAGCGTATCTGTACATTAAGAGCCCCCTCGTATTTCATGAAGGTTTATACACCCTGTTAATGTTAATGACTACCGTAATCGGGAGATCGCTTTAACATCCACTTACTCTCCAAAGAATTTCTGAATATCTGATACTGTTATCAATATGGTGCCCCAATACTTCCTGGTGCAACTTTACTAGTTTCATGGTTGACAAGTTTGTGACATACAATTTTATCATTAATTATCTCTCAAAATAGGCAACCTCGTGTCTGTCTGTTTGTTCCACCATTATGGTGAAACGGCTGGGTAGTTCTCAACCGAACTTCATATTTAGAGTACACTCATCCCGGGGAAGGTTGTGATATGCATATGGATTTAAAAATCTGAATAGACGGGGGGTTTATAGCAAAACAGGACAGTTTTCTTCCATTTTCTCTTATTCTATTGAATTTCTGTAAATTCCGTGGACTATATGTGAAACGTCCCTTCAATGCATGTAGGTTACATAATTTCGCCTTCTTTTCAAATGACGGAGAAAATTAATATTTTGTCCGGGTCACATGCTCTTCATTGAGTGACCGACAGACCGACAACGTACCTACAGGTTACCATGGCAACGTCTCTAACTGTTTGCCAGCAGGGAACTTACGTATTGCCATTTTCGTCCTCATTCCTATAAACTCGTGGTTGTTCCTTGGGTAGAAATCAAGAGATACGTAAATCGGCCATTCTGCGGGACATTGGCGGAATACCGTTGGAGGTTACAATCGTCCTCAAATAGCACTAAGGGGCGTTGTTAATATATGACCAGTACGGCACAGTGCAGCCCATTATTTCACACCGTATATTGTTTTCTGCCATTTGCTATAATGTTTACTGTATTTCTATTCTACTTCTGTTTTTCGCTTTGATTTCATGCTTCTTCCTTACCTCTTTAGGCTTAAGTAATAACACCATAACACATCATCTTATCTGCTTACCTAAGAATCCCTGCGCAAAAATTTTTCCTCTGTTACCGCCTTCTTATATCCCTAACTCATACCATCACAATTTATTGAGGGACATTTTATTTTCCAATACATCCACTTGGTATTTACATATTCATCCTGTACGGCTGTCCTCAGTTATAATCCTGTTTTATATTAATTTCAACTTACTTAACTGTATTACTTTCTTCCTTAACGTCTATGTATGTATGTACATATGTGAGTGCTAATCACGAAACCTGGTCACTCTTTTCTTTGAGGAAAAATTCCAAGCTGTTCAAATGTATAACTTTTGCCCCGGAAAATATCGAAATATGGATGTAATTTTAATGACGGTGCAGACCTTCGTTTCGGAATAATTGGTGGCTAAGCGGTAAGGCGTATGTATTCAGCCCGAAGGCTGGTTTGATCCTCTGCAGCTCCGCCAACAGCTGTCATACATAAACTAGGCGTCACTGAAGAGGTGTACTAGGGAAATGAGGAGTGAGGTAGTTTCCCGTTGCTTTCCTCACCGAGCCAGCCATTGCTATTACATATCAGTCTGCCAAGCCCACTGAAATGCATGCACCAACCGACCCTATGAGCGATATTTTCACACCATTCATAACAGGGACTGGCTGCATAATGAATGGTATTACTAGTATCACTCATACCTCAGTCACTTTCATATTGTCAAAGCCAAAGATGAGACTGAGACAGGTCAATGAAAGTAACAAATTTGATATAGCCCATACCAGAAGACATAGTGCACTGTAAACACTACATCTCGCCAGAAAAGGCAGCGGTAAGGCGTATCAAAAAAACAAAAAAACAGATGGCACAATCGCGATTCAATTTGGAGGGATTTACAACATTGGTCCTATGACGTTTTGTAGTATTTCTATCCCTTATAAGTTAAATAGAGCTGTATTTCTCGATTTCAAGTTCATTTTGTACTTTTTGCACGTAGATGTTATCGTTCAACACGCATATAGGAAAGATAGAATCATCACATTCGGCACGCACATAGACACGACCAGTGGCCATGTGTTAGCCAAGTTTTATGATTTTTGCTGTCACATGTTTACAAAAAAATATAATATGTGAAAACTGTACCAAATTTCACCTTATTCAGTGATTCTAACTCAATTTAAACCACAAATATCAGATATACGAGAAAATGTCATAGGACCAGCCATGTAGAATACTAAAGGAGACGTCTGATGGTGGAATCTGTTTGTCGATATGTCGTACAGTTTCAAAGCAGTAACTCTCGAAATAAATGTCTGCACTTAGAAAGGTGTCCATGCTTATCTACATACATAAAGTTGTAGGTGGTCCACCGTCTGTAATATCGTTTGTTTTGCCAATTTTTCAGATATTTATCCGTTTTAGGTCTATTCAAGACCATATCAGGATATTTTATTTTTCGCGACTCTTTGTCTGTTCCACCATCCCGGCGAAACGGCTGAATATATCTCGATCAAACTTCATATTTAGAGTATACTCATCCCGGGGAAGGTTTGGATATGCATATGATTTTAAAACATCTGAATAGACGGGGGTTGCATTGCATTGAGGGACCACGGGCCGTCAACGAACCTACAGGTTACCATGGCAACGTCTCTGACTGCTTGACAGCAGGGAACTTACGTATTGCCATTTTCGTCATCATTCCTGTAAGCTCGTGGTTGTTCCTTGGGTAAAAATCAAGAGAGACGTAAATCGGCCATTCTGCGGGACATTGGCGGAATACTGCCGGATAGCACTAAGGGGCGTTGTTAATATCTGAACAGTACTGCGGAGTGCAGCCCATTATTTAAAGTCATCTTCTTATCTGTTCACCTAAGAATCGCTGGGCCTAAGTTTCTCCTCTGTTACCGCCTTCTTATATCCGTAACTCATACCATCTTAATTTATTTAGGGACATTTTATTTTCCAATCTATCCACTAGGTATTTACATATTTGTCCTATACAGCTGCCGTCAGTTATAATCCTATTTTCTAATAATTTCACCTTAACTGTATTACTTTCTTCCCTAATTACTCCGTATGTATGCGAGTGGTTATCTCAAAACCTGGACACTCTTTTCTTCGAGGAAAAATTCCAAGCTGTTAAATATATAACATTTGGCCTCGAAAAATAACGAAATATGGATGCAGTTTTAATGACGGTGCAGACCTTCGTTTCGGGATAATTGACGGCTAAACGGTAAGTCGTATCACAAAAGAGGTAGCACAATCGCAGTTTAATTTGGAGAGATCTCCAACTTTGGTCCTATGATATTTTGTCGTATCTCTATCCCTTATACGTTAAATAGAGCTGTTTCGATTTCAAGTTAATCTTGTAATTTTTACACGTACATGTTATCGTTTGACACACTTATAGGAAAGATAGTATCATCACATTCAGCACTCACGTTGACACGACTAGTGCCCATATATTAGCGAAATTTTGTTGTTCCTGCTATCACGTGAGTATCAAAAAATAGTGTTTGAAAACAGTACCAAAATTTCAACCTATTCATATTTCTAACTACAGAGATCTACAACTTTGGTCGCATGATTTATTGTCGTGTCTCGCTTGTTGATACGTTAGATAGCACTGCATTTCTAGATTATAATCAAATCTCTCCAACTCGATTGTGACTGGCATTAGGTATGGGGCCTCTCTTTATAATTAAAACTCTCCATCTCTACAGTACATGGCAATTGCCAAGTGAGCGTGCTGTTATAGTAGAAACCCCCGAACTTGATTGTGATTGGCAGTAGGAAATGAGGCTCGCTATTATCAACGAAGTTTCCTCAATGCCTACCTTACATCGGAAACAACGTATGGAGTCGTCCCTGTTTTGTTTCTCAGATATCGCTAAGAGACATGCAATTTAATATATTCTTACTGACTGCCTTTACAGTAATTTACGGAGAAATCCTTATAGAATGTAGAATACCGTATCGAAACACGGGTACATTTGCTAGTGAAGTTTTAAAATTCAGTATATGACCAAGCTTGCTGCTGACCTATCTTCCTTGCTGGACTTAGATGTCTGTGACGTCATTTCCGTAATATTTCTTAATAATATACCAGTTCAAAAAGATAATTTACGTTATTAATACAAAATAATTAGGATAAGGACACCAGAGATGAATATAAGAATGTAACGTCTATGTTATGCAATTCTGAATATGTATTTTTTTCTCATATTGGGTAAAACCGCTATTCCGTTGTTTTTAACAGCAAATATTTTTCTGCGTCCAGAAATAAAATAACACCATCATGTAGAGTACTGGTTGATTTTAAAATTAAATAACACGTGATAAAATCAACACGTGCGGTTATTGTTATTACAATTCTTACAAACATGCAACTTGTTTTGACAGAACCGGTTGTGTGTATTACTGTGCTAACATTTAAAGAATTTATTTATTTATTTATTTATTTATTTATTTGTGTCATTATTAAGTGGAGAAGTAAGGGTGCTTGGCCCTCTCTTACACTTAACTACATACTTTCTTATTTTTACAGTATTAATTTAAGGTATCGTTGTAATCATTTACAGTTATTGAGATAAGTAAGTCAGGTAAGGAATAACAATAATTCAGTTAATTATATTTGCTACTGATGAAAAATTATAGGTAAATTACAGAGTGGATAATATGGAAAAGATGTCAACTTAATATCTGAAGAATATAACCAGTAACTAGCTTAAAGGAATACTTATTCAAATATAAGGTTTAAGTAAATTAACTGAATATTACTATGTTACAGTCTGAGTATACTAAAATCGATGCTATTATATAATGTATTTTTAGGAACAGTACATAGCCTTAAATTATAGGAGTGAGAACGTAAATGGGATAGCCTAAGATACTTAAATTTAGTATGTAATTTTTGGTTTCATTCACATGTCATTCACTCTTACATTCATTCAAGTCAACTGTATGTACTCTGGAGGAATTTACGGTAGGCTCTTTTAAATGTCCTAGACGAGCAAGACTTTTTAATGTCTTCCGGGATCGTATTCCCTAACCTCTAAGCAGAGACCAGGAATGAATGGCTGTAGGTATTTGTTCGATGCGGTGCTATTTCAAGTAGTGATCCGGGGCGAGTGTTAATTTCGTGGAATGAAGAAAGAAGCCTCAAATTTGATGATAGATAGGTGGGGCTGTTTGAAGAAAGCAACTGATAGACGAGGGTCATTTGGTTGGTTTTTCCACGGTCATTTAAACGTCACTATTCCAACTTTTTGTAGTATGGTGATAGATTAACATCATGTCGGAGCTGGAAGGCATATCGAATGCAAGAGTTCTGAACACTTTGTAATTTTGCTGCTTGTTCACAGGTTAGGTCAATAAATATACTGTCAAAATTATACTGAAAAGGATTTCACAGGGAAAAGAACCCGTTAAATATAACTATATTATTATCTGAAATCATGAAGGTCTCGGATTCAGTTTCAAAACCACTTTTGTAAAGACCAGATGTACTCTCATTTGTACCGGGTGTTTCACCAGCCCCTAACTTTTTCGGAGACAGGCAACCCAAATAACGCGTATAACCTTAAGATCCTTATAATTTAGTTTTATGAGCACCAAATAACTTGAAATTTCTCCTTATGGTCAATAAGGCTCTCCCCTACCTGCGTGTCATCACTGTAAATTGATCCATGAACCTAACAAAGGAAAAACTACTATGCACAATTCCGCGCCGAATAATGAGGACTTTCTGCAAACATGTGATTTATTGCGCCTTGAAATAACACAGATATCCGTAACACGATCGAATTAATAGGTTATCCCACGTGTTCTGTAACGTAAGTTAATAAACACTGTAAGTGAAATCTTTGACACGTATGTTAACTTTCGAGGTGGAACGGCCGTGCTGAAGTACTAAATCTCTAGCAAGGATCATGGGTGTTGATTTCGTGGCAGAATCGGTTAAGGGCTGGAGGCGTAAGATGTGTGAGCATCGGAAGCATAGTGGTTCAAATCCGGCATAAGGCATACTTCTTGAACGAAAGAGGTGCTAAATTTTAGCGGGGATACATTCTATATATATATAAAACTAGCAAGATACCCGTGCTTCGCTACGGTATTATACTGAAATTTATAATTGAATGCTTATTGTTTTAGATATATAATCCGCCGAAATTCGCGGTCTGACTCGTTTTCTGCGAGAACCCACCAAAATTCCCGATCTGACTCGTTTTCTATTAGATTACGGCATGTTTCCTCCCATTTTTCAATCTCCTTTTCCAGCAATCGATTTCGTACTTCCCGGGCTAGGCTCAGGTATTCCTCCCGGTCAGTTGGGTCCGTAAATCTTTGCCATTTTTTCCTATAATCATTTTTAATATGGATAAAATCCTTCAGGAGATCCGGCGTGGTGTCATATTGGGTGCCTAGAAGGCACTGAACCCGCGGCCGGACTGCATTCTTAGTCATTACCCGTCCAGGAGCCGTTTCCAGCGCGGTCCGCAAATTTGAAGATGGTCCGGAACATTATTATTATTATTATTATTATTATTATTATTATTATTATTATTATTATTATTATGTGTTGCTGGAATGGATGATGACAGGAAAACCGGAGTATCCGGAGAAAAACCTGTCCCGCCTCCGTTTTGTCCAGCACGAATATCACATGGAGTGAACGGGATTTGAACCACGGAACCCAGCTGTGAGAGGCCGGCGCGCTGCCGAGGATCCTTATAAGTACATTAAGAACAGTAAAATCAATTGGTCTCACCTCCTTCTACACCCCACCGCCGTTAAGTTTATTTAACGGCACCCCCCCCCCCGAAAAAAAAAATTAAAAGAAGGCTTGTTTCTTATGTTTAAAGAAGATTTCAAACACCAATGTTCACGTCTATTACCTTCAGTTTTGAGATATAAGTATCCCCATAAAAATTATTTACTTTTTTCACTTCATTTGACACTACTCCCCCCCCCCCTAAGTGAATTTTCCCGCAAAAAATACTTGTTTCTTTAATAATAAAGGATCTTCTAAATACCAATTATCACGACTCTAACTTCTTCAGTTTTTGATTTATGTGTCCTCATGAAAGGAATTCAACTCCTTTACACTCCCGCCCTCCAAGATGGTTTCCCCCCAAAATGCGTTTTTCTTTGTTTTTAAAGGAGATCCAAATACGAATTTTCACGTCTGTAACAACTTTAGTTTTTATTAGATGTATGTATTCTCATTCAATTAATTCAATTATTTTTTTTCAATACTTTCACCCCCCCCCCTTTCATTGGATTTTCCGAGAATACGTGTTTCTTTATTTTTAAAGCAGATTGTAAATATCAAATTTCACGTCTGTAACATCTTCATTTTTGAGATATCAATAGCCTAATTAAAATAATTCAACACCATTTTCAGTCACTTTTAACCCCCCCTCCACCCAAGTGGTATTTCCGAAAGCTAAAAATACACGTTTCTTTATGTTTAATAGAGATAAAAAAATACCATTTTTCACTTCTGTAACATGTTAAGTTTTTTGAGATAAACTGTAAAAATTCTCATTTTAAAATTTCACCCCTTTTTTGAGTTCCCCTTAAGTGGAGTTTCCAAACACAAATCACCTATATTTCTTTAGATTTACAGGAGATTATAAACACCCACTTTTTAAGTCTGTAACATTTCACGTTTCCAAGATATTCTGTAGATATAGTCTTTCAAAAATTCACCCAATTTGTCACTCCTGTTTAACCGCCATTAATTGGATTTTCCAAAACTAAAAAATATGTCTTTCTTTATTTTTAAAGGAGATCCCATATACAAATTTTCAGTTCTGTAATATCTTTCGTTTCTGAGATATATGTATCCTCATTAAAGGCATTCAACCCATTTTTCACCCTTTTACACCCCTCCTATTGGGATTTACAGGAAACAAAAAATACGTTTTCCTTTATTTTTAGAGGAGATTCTAACTACCAATTTTTACATCTGTAAATTTTAAAGTTTTAAGATGTATACACACTCATTTTAAAAAATTTACACTCCCCCCTTTTTACCCCCCAATATTTGGATTTTCCAAAAACGAAAACATACGTGTGTTTATTTATTTTTAAAGGAGATTCTAAATACCAATTTTCACATATATAACCTTTAAAAATTTTGAGATAGATACACTCATTTTAAAATATTACTCCCTTTTCACCCCCTCCCCCTAAATTGGATTTTCCAGAAACAAAAAAATACGTGTTTCTTTATTTTTAACGGAGATCTCAAACACCAATTTTCAGGTCTGTAATATCTTCAGTTTCTGATATATAAGTAGCCTCATTGAAGGCATTCAACCACTTTTTAGCCCCTTTTCACTCCTCTTATTGCGATTTTCCGAAAACAAAAAAAATACGTGTTCCTTTATTTTTAATGAAGGTTCTAAATACCAATTTTTACATCTGCAAACTTAAAAGTTTGGAGATATAGATTCACTCATTTTAAAAATTCACCCCCTTTTCACCCTCCCATTAATTGGATTTTCCAAAAACAAAAAATACGTCTTTCTTTATTTTTAAAAGAGATCAAGTGCCAATTTTCAGGTCTGTAATATCTTCAGTTTCTGAGATATAAGTACCGGTATCCTGATTAAAGGCATTCAACCGCTTTTTCACCGTTTTTCACCCCTCCTATTGGGATTTTCTGAAAACAAAAAAATACGTGTTTCCTTATTTTTAAAGAAGATTCTAAATACCAATTTTTACATCTGTAAACTTTTAAAGTTTTGAGATATAGAGCAACTCATTTTAAAATTTCACCCCCGTTTTCACCCCCTTAGCGAAGGAATATCCAAAAATCCTCTCTTAGCGAGCACCTACGTCTTAATATGAATATATCCCCAAAATTTCATTTCTTTATGTCCAGTGGTTTTGGCTCGGCGATGATGAATCAGTCAGTCAGTCAGTCAGTCAGTCAGGACAAGCTACTTTATATATATAGATAACATGTCCTGACTGACTGACTGACTGATTCATCATCGTCGAGCCAAAACTACTGGACATAAAGAAATAAAATTCTGGGGGTACATTTATATTAGGGTGTAGGTGCTCATTAAGGGAGGATTTTTGGATATTCCGTCGCTAAGGAGGTGAACAGGGGGGTGAAATTGTAAAATAAGGATATCTATATCTCAAAAACTTAAAGAGTTTACGGACGTGAAAATTGGTATTTGGAATCTCCTTTAAAAATAAAGAAACACGTATTTTTTTGTTTTCAGAAAATCTCATTGGGGGAGATGAAACATGGGGGAAGGGTGTTGAACACCTATTATGAGGAGACATATCTAAAAAACTGAAGATGTTACAGACATGAAAACCGGAATTTGGAATCTCCTTTGAAAATAAAGAGACACGTATGTTAGTGTATTTGGATAATCTGATGAATAGCGGGTGAAGACTATATTTGCAAATTATCTCAGACAGGTAACATATTACAGACTTGAAAACTGTTATTTGGAATTTCCTGTAAAAGTAAAGTAACTTAAATATCTTTTTCGGAAAATCAACATAAGAGGAACTGAAAAAGGGGGTGAATTTTTAAAAATTTGCATATCTACAGTATATCTCAAAAACTTAATAGGTTGCAGACGTGAAAATTGGTATTTGAAATCTCCATTAAAAATAAGGAAACACGTATTCTTTGGTTTCCTGAAAAATCCTTAACGGGGTGGGGGTGGGGGTGAAAGAATTGAAAAATTATTTGAATAATTCTTATGATAATGTATGTATATATGCTAAAAAATCCAAAGATGTTACACGTGAAAACTGTTATTTGGAATCTCCTTTAAAAATAAAGAAACATGCATTGGGGGGGAGGGGGAATCAACTTAGTAGGGGTGGGGGGAGAAAACGGAGATGAATTCCTTTTACAAGGATGCATATATCTCAAAAACTGAAGATGTTGCATTCGTGATAATTGGTATTTGGAAGCTCTTTTTAAGGAAATGGGTACTGTTTGTTCTTAGAAAATTCACTTGAGTGGGGTGTGTGAAAGGAAGTAAAAAATGAATTCTTTTTCTGGAGAAACTTATATCTCAAAAACTGAAGGTGTTACAGACATGAAAATTTGTATTTGGAATTTCCCTTCGAAGTAAAGAAACACGTAATCTTTCGTGATTGGAAAATCCACTTAATGGGGGTGAATTAATTGAAAAATTAGTTGAATTCTTTGTACGAGGATACTTATATCTCAGAAACTAAAGATGTTACAGACGTGAAAATTAGTATTTGGAATCTCCTTTAAAAATAAAGAAGCACGAATTCCGGGGGAAAATCAACTTGGGGCGGGGGCAGTGAAAAAGGAGTTTAATTCCTTTTTATGACGATACATGTACCGGTATCTCAAAACTGAAGAGTTTACAGTCGTGATAGTTGAAATTTGGAAGCTCCTTTGAAATAATGAAACAAGTATTTTTGGTTTTCGGAAACTTCACTTAAGGGGAAGAGTGAAAGGAAGTGAAAAAGTTTAATTCTTTTTATGAAGAAACTTATATCTTAAAAACTTAAGGTTACACGCGTGAAAGTTTGTATTTAGAATTTCCTTTAAAAATAAAGAAACACGCATTTTTGGTGTTGGGGGGGGGGTAATCAACTTAATTGGCTGAGGTGAAAATTAGTTGAATTCTTTTTATTGGGATCCTTACATCTCAAAAACTGAAGATGTTAGAGGCATGAACATTTGTATTTGGAATTTTCTTTCAAAGTAAAGAAGCACGTGTTCTTTTGTATTTGGAAAATTCACTTAAGGGGGGTGAATGAATTAAAAAATTAGTTGAAATCTTTGTATGAGGACACTTATATCTCAAAAGCTAAAAATGTTAAAGACGTGAAAATTGGTATTTGGAATTTCCTTTAAAAATAAAAATATACGAACTTTTGGGGAGGGGGAAATCAACTTAACGGGTAGGATAGGTTGGAGTCGGGGGGGGGGGCGTGAGAAAGAAGTTGAATTACTTTTATGAGGATGATTTTATCTCAAAAACTGAAGATGTTACAGATGTGGGAATAGGTATTTGGAATCTCCTTAAAAAATTAAGAGATACGTATCTTGGGGGGGAAATCAATTTGGGGGGCGGGGGCGGTGAAAAAGGAGTTTAATTCCTTTTGTCAGGATATATCTATCTCAAAACTGAAGATGTTACAGTCATGATAATTGGCATTTGGAAGCTCCTTTATAAATAAAGAAACAAGTATTTTTTGTGAAAAGTGAAAAAATGTAATTATTTTTATGGAGAAACTTATATCTAAAACACTCGATGTTTCACACGTGAAAATTTATAATTCGAAATCTCCTTTAAAAAACACGAATTATTTGGAGGGGGAATCAACTGTCTGGGGTGAAAAAGGAGTTGAATTATTTTACAGACGTGAAAATTAGTATTTGGAATCTCCTTTAAAAATAAAGAAATACGCATTTGCTTTTTTCCGTAAAATTGACGGTAGGGGGTGTGGGGTTGAAAATAAGTAAATAAGGAGTTGAAATATGTTTATGAGGATACATTATCTTAAAAACTGAAGCTGTTAGAGACGTGAAAGTTGGTACTTTGAATTTCCTTTCAAAATAAAGGAATACGTATTTTTTGCTTTCGGAAAGTCCATTCAGGCGGGAGAGGGTTGGAAAGAAGTGAAAAAGAAGTTGAATTATTTTTATGAGTATACACTTATCTCAAAAGCTGAAGAGTTACAGACATACAGACATGCAATCTGGTATTTGGAATCTCATTAAAAATAATGAAACACTTTTTTTTTTGGAAAATCCAGTTAAGGGGCTGAAAAGAATTGGAAAACTGGGTGAATTTTTAAAATGAGTACCGGTATATCTACATTATATGTCAAAAACTTAACATGTTAGAGACAAGAAATGTGGTATTTAGAAAGTCCTCTAAGAATTCCTTTTTGTTTTCGGAGAAGGCACTTAACAGAGGTGAAAAGAAGTGAAAAATAGTTGAATTATTTTTATGAGGATATTAATATCTTAAAAACTGAAGATGTTACAGAAGTCAAAATTGGTATTTGGAATCTCCTTTAAAAATAAACATGTATTTTTGTTTCCGAAAATGCACTTAGATGGGGGTAGGCGTGGGGGAAGGACTGATCAAGGGTTGAATTCTTTTTATGGGGATATTTATGTATATCTCAAAAACTGAATATATTACAGATGTGGGAATAGGTATTTGGAATCTCCTTAAAAAAACATATATTTATTTTTTCGACTTGAGAGTAGACTGTTTCTCATGTGTACAGTTCTATGTCGCATGGTCGTCTTAACTCCAAAAGGTAATACCACAAACATGGTTTGCAAATAATTTCTGGGGTAAACGAAACTCAATTTTGGGTAAGTTTTTCTACTTTAGGAATTTTCAGATGTCTTAGTACAATGCCGAGGAACGATTACTTTGATCAAATTACGAAATCCACGCGAGCGAAGCCGCGGGTAATTGCAAGTAATGAATTATGTTTGCTATTGGTTTCAAAGGGTGCGCTCCGATTTGGCGTATTTTCCCTGAGGACGGTTGGGGGGGAGGGTTCGGAAGGAAATATGCCTTGGTCCTTTATTAAGGTACCGTTTCGGTATTCGCCTGGTGGCGAAAATGGAAACCGAGGAAAACCGTATTCAGGACGGCCAGCATGGTATTCGAATCCACAACCTATCGAATCCAACGTACACAAATAATAATCCACACCTGCCAGGTCACATCACAGAACTTATAAATTTCATCACGATGTATTCTTGTGAAGAGTATGTTGAACTGTTGCTGATTTATGGAGAATGTGCTGTCGAATTAAAATACATGTCACGTGCTCCGTGAAGGTAAAAAGTTAAGTGAACACTGTAAAGTTGTCAACATTTCGAACACTTATTACTCTGAATATAGAGGGTACTCTGCTTCCTATCTACAGACCATCACGTCGTAATCCAATCTGGTTACGCAACATCGGATAAAAACGGTCTTTTTCAGGACCAAATAAAAATTCACTCTTTGGAACAGGATGGTATGCGGCCATATTACAGTCACTGTAAACGGCGTTAATTGAAAAAAATCTACCAGCCTGTGATTCGAACCTACTACGAAATAGCCTGCCTGATACAACAGCAGTGACGCGTGCATTATCCACCTTCGCTATCCCAACATTGCGTGTGCACCTCGCATATTGTAGTCCTTATAGACACTTCCTGTCCAAACGTAATAATATATATAATAATTTCTTGTGGCTATTTCTACCGAGTGCAGCCCTTGTAAGACAGACCCTCCGACGAGGGTGGGCGGCATCTGCCAAGTGTAGGTAACTGCGTGTTATTGTGGTGGAGGATAGTGTTATGTGTGGTGTGTGAGATGCAGGAATGGTGGGGACATCACAAACACCCAGCCCCCGGGCCACTGGAATAAACCAATTAAGGTTAAAATCCCCGGCCCGACCGGGAATCGAACCCGGGACCTTCTGAACCGAAGGCCAGTACGCTGACCATTCAGCCAACGAGTCGGACGTCCAAACGTAATACAGTGTTATTCGCAGCGGTGATCGTTTTCTTCGGTCTCTGTGGTGTAGTGTTTAGTGTGATTAGCTACCAGCCCTATCCGGGAAGTGTTTTTCCGTGGTTTCCCACTTCTCCTCCAGGCAAATGCCGGGATGGTACCTAATTAAAGGCCACGGCCGCTTCCTTCCCTCTTCCTTGCCTATCCCTTCCAATCTCCCCATCCCCCGCAAGGCCCCTGTTCAGCTTAGCAGGTCAGGCCGCCTGGGCGAGGTACTAGCCATCCTCCCCAGCTGTATCCCCCGACCTGGAGTCTGAAGCTCCAAGACACTGCCCTTGAGGCGATAGAGGTGGGATCCCTCGCTGAGTCCGAGGGAAAAACCGACCCTGGAGGATAAACAGATAAAGAAGAAGAAGAAGAAGAAGAAGAAGAAGAAGAAGAAGAAGAAGAAGAAGAAGAAGAAGATCTGAAACCATGGGCAAAGATGATTCCTGGTCTTGCTTGTGCTCAGGTGTGTAAGACTACCCAATCCATCGATGGACACACTGCTTCATAGAAATTTACTGAACATGCTCACAATGATTTTAGTATGTCTCGGAAAAGGAACTCGATCGCTTCTAGTTAATACGACGGACAAACGAAATTGAATTCGAGGGGATGTTATTTAGATCAATGGGAGCTATAGAAAATAATAATAGGAATTTACTGAGTCAGCAAACTCGATGAATCTGGATGCTTTAAAAATGGACGATATTTATTCAAGTGGAGGTTGGGAGGATGAGGTTGGAGATTACGAAGTGTTCTCAACAAGTGTGGAGTAAGGTTGTTTATTCGGAGTGCTATTGCACCTCATATAGTTTCTTTTAGTTAGGCACATTAATTAAAAATTAATCTGGGTAGGCTCAGTATTAGCAGGAATTAAGAAATAACTGCCTAATTGTTTTCTTCATGCCAATTGGGCAAATGAAGGTGATATAAAATTGTGAAATGAGGCAATAAGAAATGTAACGCGAATCAACAGCAAGGATCGTATAGTGTTAACAGGTCACGATGTAAGAATTGAAAACAGAACTAAATATTTACAAGACAAGGATAAGGTGAGGAGTAAATATGGAAAAGAAATGGAAGCCATAAGGGATAGGAAGCTCTTACCTGGTTCTTTATCTCAATTTCTGTTGATGATCTCTCTTTTCCCTCTACTTATTTTGTCATCACATTTTTTCTTGCTTTCATCCGTATTTATTCTCATTCTAAACTTCCAACTTATCCTTTACTACATAACGCTGTTCTTGGAGTCCTATAACATTTTTCCTCAAACTACAATAGTCTATAGAAAAACACGCATTAATATTTTCGTTCCTGTACCATCATGAGTTCCTCTTACTGCCATTAATGACATTCTCTGTCATGATTACAAAGAGTAAAGATGGCCATGCACTGAATAGTGCGAAACAATACAGTATTTTGTAGACCGTAGCTTCTTCCATTGATATAGGGTAAATAATGAATTTATTTATATTTATACAACTGAATCAATATTTTTATTGCGAGATCGACTTTATAAATTACAACAGCTTATTGATTGACAGCAATAAAATTATTATATAGAATCTATTCTTTTTTTGCTATTTGCTTTAAGTCGCACCAACACAGATAGGTCTTATGAGGACGATGGGTTAGGAAAGGCCTAGGAATTGGAAGGAAGCGGCCATGGCCTTAATTAAGGTACAGCCCCGACATTTGCCTGGTGTGAAAATGGGAAACCACGGGAAACCATCTTCAGGGCTGCCGACAGTGGGGCTCGAACCCACTATCTCCCGATTACTTAATACTGACCGCACTTAAGCGACTGCAGCTATCGAGATCGGTTTATATAGAATCAGCTGTTGTCAAATATTTATTCAATAATGGTGCTATTGATAGGGTAGGAGTTCCAGATCGATATTATAACCAACACTGAAAACCTACAGCCTGTTTTCCAGTCATTGACCGGGTCAGGGATGTAATGAATGAAGCAGATATAGGCTATTAGTACGATGGGGTCGCCACTCCCAAAGTGATTTATTAATGACTGATAGATGCTATGAAATGAGAATGGAGAGTGTTGCTGGAATGAAAGGTGACAGGGAAAACCTGAGTCCCCGGAGAAAAACCTGTCCCGCCTCCGCTTTGTCCAGCACAAATCTCACATGGAGTGACCGGGATTTGAACCACGGTATCCAGCGGTGAGAGGCCGACGCGCTGCCGTCTGAGCCACGGAGGCTCTTATAACCAACACTAACCTATGAAAATTTATAAGTTATGTACGGTCACTTAGGAGATGATGTTTCGATGCTACAGGGCACTTTCGAAGTATCCCTGGTTAATAAGTATCAATTACTCCAAGATACGAAAACTACAATATGCAGACTGATGAAGTTCGAAAGTTTCAGGGTAAGGAAATTAAACAGAAGTACATAGACATTATAAACGAAATATTCCGAAGGAGAGACAGTAACTTGTGCAGGGATGTCGATAGAGAATGTGTAGCATGCGGGGATACTGTACAAGTGACGATTAAAAATCTTGGAATAATAGTGTAAAATTGTGTTAAGGCCCGGATTGGTGTAATAATCCAGATAAGACGTAAAAATTGAGACACATAAAAGGTAATCCCCAGAAAAATTGATGTAGATAGAAAACAGAACAGAGATGAAGGATACAGATTCAAAAACGACAAAGCCCTGAAGGACATTATAGGAGAATTTTGAAAATATATTAAAAAAGCTTGTTCAGGCGACATAAAATATTCAGTACATGCAGTCCAACCCCAGTACACAGCGAGCCGGAGTTTCGAAAGTGCCACTCCATTTTATTGCAGTCAACACTCTACACCCTCCCACCTCTGGCCAAATATTCTCAGTATCTAATTATTTATTTAGAATTAACATCGGAAGTAAGTAAGAACAATCATTTTATATTCGAATAAAAATACATACTAATTAATGATCCCTACATTAAATTAACATAATTATATTTGCATCATAAATAATAATTGAAGATTTAATACATTAAACAAACTTACAAATTTGATAATACGGTATATTCCTCATTGGTAGCACTGACATGAAATAAAGGAAGCTTTATTCTTGTATGGTGAGGTTTCTGGATGTTTCTTTCGTTCACCAGTTCTTCAATGTTAGGGTTCATAGCGGGTGTTGCTTAAAGCTGTTGATCATTGAGTGTTGATCGATACTTCTTTTTATCCACGGTCATTATAGGGAAATTTGTTTTACATGTATGACGATCCAGACCTACAGGAGTATCTCAGGACCATGTTTCGCAGCGCTAGAAATTGACAGGCAGTAAAGCACTAGGTCCAGTAGAGTAGAGAGTTTCATGTCCTCGGTACAGACAGTTTCCTGGGTAATGCAGTGATATCTGAAAATCGTTCGCTTCAAATAGTCTTCCGGTAGAAAACTATGGCGACAAGGCAGGTAGGAATAGGTACTAACATATTATCATTTAGACTTTCACGGCCGGTATAACTATTCATGAGGTATATTCTGGGCTTATGCGGTGTAATTAATTATAAACACACTGTACGCGTTTCAAAAGGAACCTTGCCTTTCTTCATCAGGAGACAACAGAGAAATGAAACGACGCATTAAAGGTTGCTAGGAGAAAGCAACAAGGAAATTGAAATGGTGCCCTAAGATCTAAAAGGGACGCCATTTTAGTCCCATGCTAGAGATAACGAATGGCAACGCTAAAACATTACTCTCTAATGGTTCTAATAAGAGGTAGCCATGATTCACTGAGGTTGTAGCCTGTATCGCGGTGTTTACGTATTTCAACCGCCTCCCTGATAATTCTTGGACGATATTGCTTTATACGGGCAAGAACATCCACTTCTTGGAGCAAGACATCATGACCAGGTGTTAAGGTACGGAGTGATTTTATGTCTGAAGTCCTTGGTTGATTGCGATCCAGTTCTAGCTATTTAGTAGGATGAATGGTGCTGCGAAACAATATTTTTATTGGTGAATCAAGTTATTTAACAAAGGTCATTTAAAGGCAGTGATTCTATAATCATGCTGAATGTTTACCTTTACTAAGAAAGCGCAAACAACAATTTGTAAAAGATAATGATATGGTATTCAATTTAATGTAAGGCCATGACCATATAACAATAACGCTTAGGGGATTCAAAGTCACTTGAGTGCATACATTATAGAGCACATAATTAAGGTAGAAATTTTTCTATTGTGTAATGGATTAAGTAATAAATGAATGTTTATACTTCTGAAATGTGAAACCAACTTAGGAATAATTTATTGTTTTTAATTAATCAAGATGAATGATAACGTTTGAAGGACATTGGGAACTTTAATTATCCGACGGATACGCCCATTCGTGTAAGATGACCCAGTGTTTAAAAAAATATTATTGAGATTACGTTTAATTTCTCTCAGTGTTGATTTGATTCTTTCTTTTTATGCCAAGGATAGAATTAATTTAGTATTGAAAGATAGTTCTCATTGATGGTATATTTCAGTATTTAAATACTTTGGATAGACAAGTGCATTTTACGATGGAATCTGAAAATGATAGGACTTTAAGTTATTTAGATTTGACAGTTACTAGAAATTCTGGTCATTTTGATTTTAAAATTTTCAGAAAAGCTACTCAAATAGATACTGTTATCAGAAATGACTCCAATCATCCAGGTCAACATAAAAAGGCAACATTTTACAGTTTAATTAATAGAGCTATGAACATACCTATGTCTAAGAAGAACCATAATAGAGAGATAAATATAATCCATCAAATCGCTCGTAGCAACGGATATCCCAACAGATTTATTAATAGAATGATAAATAAAGTGAAAAATGAACCTAAAACAAATTTAATTAAAGAGCGAAAAGAGAAAAAGAAATTCGTAGTTCTAACTTTTCGAAATAAGCACTCTTATCAACTGGCTAAAATTTTCAGGAAAAAGAACATCAATGTCACATACAAAACGGATAATAACACTAATAAGATAATTTTCAACTCAGATAACATAGAGAATAAATGTATATTTAATAAATCAGGAATTTACAAATTAACATGCCAAACATGTAAACAACTATACATAGGACAGTCCGGAAGAAGTTTGGCTATAAGGTACAAAGAACACATTAATGCGGTCAAACATAAAATATATTCGGCAATGGGAGAACATATGGTTGAAATGAATCATAAATTTACAGACATTTCCAATGACATGAAATTATTACATTCGACCAAAGAGGGAAAACTGATGAATGTTTTGGAAAATTTAGAAATTTACCTTACACAAAAATGTAATTCTGAATCAAGTTTAAATGAGAAAAGTACAGAAGATAACCCACTGTTTAGGATAGCATATAATCATTTAAGGAACAAAAAGAAGAAGAAAAGAAAAACTTGAAGATGTATAGTGTTCTCATTCAGTTCAACCAAAATTGTATGTATTGATCATTTTTATAATATTTCATAAGTTCTCTTTACTCTTTGATATGATGTATTGGGACACAATACTCCTTCAAATTGTGAAACAAAAGATTGTGTCATATTGTGTTATTCTTTGATCTAACCACTGATGAAGGGAATGGTTGAGATTTCCCGAAACATGTATGGTTTAATTAATAATGTTTCTTTCATTTAATGAGTGTATTGATCAAGGCGGATTTAAATAAACTATTATAAATAGTTGTATTATACATTCAGATAGTTCTCATTCATTATTTATAGTATTTTATCTCTATTTCTTTCCATACCTAGTTAATTAAGATTAGTTATCTTTTAGTTTGTTTTTATCTAGGAATATCACCTGGGAACACCTCTTTTCGAACCTGCGATGAGCAGCCGTTGCCCGATTAATAGGAGGGAAGGGTATATTGTATTACTTTATTTAATATAATCTGGTATTATAACATATGAAAGTCTCAAACTAATATCCTGTGATCTCTGATTTGTTCGTGATTAGCAAGGAAAAGTACAGTCCTAGTAATATAATAAACCTTGTTCAATGGGAGAGACAAACCCTTTGAACCGTTATGGGTAAAGTGCATTTGAGTCAGTTAACAGAGTCTGTATTTAAAGAGCAAAATGGTATATGATGTTGGACAGGACATTGTGGAGACGTGATATATTAAAACTCTTCTGCGCGACACTGACAGCTGCACAGCAAATTTATTTTCGTTGAGTGGGAAATTCATTGAAATACGTAACAATGATCCTACTCGTAAAATATCCCGATAAAGTAATCTCTCTACGTTATCAGAATTATATCCTGTCGGAAGCAAACTCATTTACCACACGTGGAGAACAGTTACATTCAGTTACACATATCATCGGTGAAGTTAAAGCTGGTCAAGCAGGTGCTCCACATGGTTCCAAATTGGATATCGTGTTACAGCAAAGCGTTAGAAAAAAACAAAGTAGTGGTTATTATATCAATAAACATTTCCCGTATTCTCGTGTAAATCTGAGCGATCATAGAAATAGGAATTGTATAAATATAAGAAATGGATTTTTGCTTTGTTTTCGGTTTAATAACGAACTAACTCCTGTAAGTCTTCAACGACAATAGGAAAGGAAAGGGTTTGGACCGGGGGGAAGTAGCTGTGACCTTAAGATACAGACCCAGCATTTGCCTGGCGTCAAAATAAGCAACCATACAAAATCATCGTTAAGGCTGCCGATGGTGGGGTTCGAGCCCGAGATCTCTCTAATAGAAGCTTACAGTTATGCGGCCCGTAAAACGCAGCCATTAATAAGAAGAATAAAAATAGTAATAACAATGGCATGTGGCCTCCGTAGAGGCCTAGTGCAGGTCTTACAATATGATGCCCTGTGTGGGACCTATGCGTCTGTGAAGATGGAGCCTTACCTAAGATGACGTCCGACTCGTTGGCTGAATGGTCAGCGTACTGACCTTCGGTTCAGAGGGTCCCGGGTTCGATTCCCGGCCGGGTCGGGGATTTTAACCTTTATTGGCTAATTCCAGTGGCTCGGGGGCTGGGTGTTTGTGCTGTCCCCAACATTCCTGCTACTCACACACCACACATAACACTGCCCTCCACCACAATAACACGCAGTTACCTACACATGGCAGATGCCGCCCACCCTCATCGGAGGGTCTGCCTTACAAGGGCTGCACCCGGCTAGAAATAGCCACACGAAATTATAATTATTATACCTAAGATGACATCTAATTCTGAAGCCGATACGAACATCTATCCCCTGAACCAAAGGAATTAACTAACGAAATTAAAAATCCCCGTCCCAGCCGGAAATAGGAACCGGAGTCCCTTGGACCAAAGGTCAACATGATATCCATTTAGACATGGATCCGGGCACCGATAATAATAATAATAATAATAATAATAATAATAATAATAATAATAATAATAATAATAATAATAATAATAATAATAATAATCCCCTGCGAACCATGTGACCTTGCCGCGGTGGGGAGGCTCACGTGTCCCAATGAAGCAGATAGCCGAGCTGCAGGTGCAACCATATCGGATGGGTATCTGTTGAGAGACCAGATTAACGAATGGTTCATCGAAAGGGGGGGGGGGGGGGTAGCAGCCTTTCGGAAGTTACAAGGGTGGCAGTCTACGTGATTGACAGATATGGTCTTGTAATAATACTCAACATGGTTTAGCTGTGTTGATACTGCTACACGGCTGAAAGCAACGGTAAACTACAGCCGTAACTAATTCCCGAGGACTTCCAGCTTTCTCTGTATGACGATATACTGACGATGGCTTCCTCCCGGGTAAAATATTCCGGAGGTAAGCTAGTCCCCCCATTCGGATCTCCAAGTGGGGATTGCATGAGAGGGGACGATCTTCTTGAAGATGGATACAGACATTCTGCGAGTCGGAGCGTGGAATGTTAGAAGTTTGAATCGTTGTGGTAGGCTAGAGAATCTGAAAAGGGAGATGGATAGACTAAAGTTAGATGTAGTTGGTATAAGTGAAGTACTTTGGCAGAAAGAACAGGATTTTTACAGGATTTTTGGTCAAGCAGCTACCGAATTATCAACACCAAATCAAACAGCGGAAATGAAGGAGTTGGTTTAATAATGAATAAGAAAATAGGGCAGCGGGTAAGCTACTACGACCAGTATAGTGCAATAATTATTGTCGTCAAGGTAAACACCAAACCAATGCCCACCACAATAGCGCAGGTCTATATACCTACTAATTCAGCGGATGATAAGGACATCGAAAGAATATATGAAGAGATAGCAGATTTAATACAATATGTAAAAGGTGACAAGGGTCTAATTGTGATGGGAGACTGGAATGCAGTGGTATGCCAAGGAAGAGAAGGTAATACAGTAGGAGAATTCGGACGGGGACAAAGGAACGAAAGAGGAAGTCGGCTGGTTGAATTCTGCACTGATCATAATTTAGTCCTTGCCAATACTTGGTTCAAACGCCTCAAACGACGGCTGTATACGCGGACGAGACCTGGAGACAATGGGAGGTATCAAATAGACTTCATTCGGATTAGGCAGAGATTAAGAAACCAGGTGTTGGATTGCAAAACATTCCCAGGAGCAGACGTGGACTCTGACCACAACTTGTTAGTCATGAAATGCCATCTGAAGTTGAAGAAATTGAAGAAAGGAAGGAAAGAAAGGAGATGCGATCTGGACAAGTTGAAAGAAAACAGTGTGAGGGATTGTTTCAAGGAACATGTTACATAAGGGCTAAATGAAAAGGCTGAAGGAAACATAATAGAGGGAGAGTGGATATTCATGTAAAATGAAGTCAGCAGGGCTGCTGAAGAAATATTAGGAAGGAAGAAATGATGAACTAAGAATCCGTGGATAACTCAGGAGATACTAGACCTGATTGATGAACGACGAAAATACAAGAATGCTAGAAATGAAGAGGGCAGAAAAGAATACAGACGATTAAAGAATCAAGTGGATAGAAAGTGCAAGGTAGCTAAGGAAGAATGGCTGAAGGAGAAGTGCAAGGATGTCGAAAGTTGTATGGTCCTAAGAAAGGTGCTGCATACAGGAAAATCAAGGAGACCTTTGGAGAAAGGAAATCTAGGTGTATGAATATTAAGAGCTCAGATGGACCACTAATAGGGAAAGGAGACAAAGCAGAAAGATGGCAGGAACATATCCGACAGTTGTATTAAGGTAAAGATGTAGTGATTTTGTTCTGGAACAAGAAAAGTATGTTGATGCTGATGAAATGGGAGACCACATTTTTAGGTCAGAGTTTGACATTGCTGTGAGAGAACTAAATAGGAACAAGGCACCTGGAAGTGGTGACATTCCCTCTGAATTACTGACTGCCTTAGGAGAAACCAGCATGGCACGGTTATTCCATTTTGTGTGTAAGATGTATGAGACAGGAGGAGTGCCATCCGATTTTCCGCAGAATGTTGTTATACCTATTCCCAAGAAAGCCGGGGCTGACAATTGTGAAAACTATCGCACCATTAGTTTACTATCTCATGTCTGCAAACTTTTAACACGTATTATTTACAGAAGAATGGAAAGACAAGTTGAACCTGAGTTGGGAGAAGATCAATTTGGCTTGAGAAAAAATGTAGGAACATGTGAAGCAATCCAGACTTTACGTCTGATCCTAGAGGATCGAATTAAGAAGGACAAGCCCACGTACATGGCGTTCGTAGATCTTGAAAAGGCATTTGATAATGTTGATTGGTCCAAGCTAGTTAAGATTCTGAACGTGATTGGGATCAGATACCGAGAACGAAAAATTATCTACAATCTGTATAAAAAGTCAGTCTGCAGTCATAAGAATCGAGGTCTTTTAAAAAGAAACAGCAATCCAGGAGGGAGTGAGGCAAGGCTGCAGTTTGTCCCCCTCCTTTTCAATGTTTACATAGAACAGGCAGTAAAAGAAATCAAAGAGGAATTTGGAAAGGGAATCACAATCCAGAGAGAGGAAATCAAAACCTTGAGATTTGCCGGTTATATTGTTACCTGAGACTGCAGAAGATCTCGAGAAGCTTCTGAATGGTATGGACGAAGTCTTGGGTAAGGAGTACAAGATGAAAATAAATAAGTCCAAAAAAAAAAGTAATGGTGTGCAGTCGAACAAAGGAGGTGATGCAGGATATATTAGATTAGGAAATGAAGTCTTAAAGGAAGTAGATGAATATTGTTACTTGGGTAGTAAAATAACTAACGATGGCAGAAGTAAGGAGGACACAAAATGCAGACTAGCACAAGCAAGGAAGAGCTTTCTTAGAAAATAAATTTGCTCACTTCAAACAATGATATAGGAATTAGGAAGATTTTTCTGGAGATTTTCGTCTGGAGTGTGGCACTGTATGGGCAGTGAAACATGGACGATAACTCGTTCGGAAAGAAAAATAGAAGCTTTTGATATGTGGTGTGTAACGGACTCTTCACTTCACCGGCAACTACTGTTATCAACCTCGCCACGCACATAACCTTTTTCTACAATTAATATGGACTTACCTTCATCTGGATACACACCGCATTTTCTCTTCAACTGGAACTTGCATACTTAGGTGGATTTGCACACATCATACCTTGCATGAACTTTGCTCTATCCACCTTTACGACCGATGATAAACTAACCTCCTTTTCGCTGCCTGACGTCATGTGACATCGCCCGCTTTGTCACGCATGCTCCACTAACTTCTGGAATATTCCAGACATATCTCTCATTATTCCACACTATAAATTCCCGGCCCTCCTCTGAATGTGTTGAGATGGACTTTGGCCTGTGTGGAGGGAAGAACCTTTAACGTCATCTCCGTCTTTAGCGACATGTGCCCTGGACTCTCCATTTTTTGGGCAGAACTACTTGGTTCAAGATGAGGTATGACAAGCTAAAAATCTCCTTATTGTAAATAATGCTGTGTTGCATTTGGAGCTATTTTCTTTGCAAATTCTAACTGGGAGCAGTGCATTTCCAGGCCGAGATTTTGCTTGGATTTTCAATTTCTATGCCTCATTTGACTATCCAGTGACTATTTGCTTTCCAAATGTGCGTGTGGTATATCCGCAACTCTGCGACTCCTATACACACTTGTGGTTAATTAGTGCTTCTCCATTTATGTTTTGGTATACTTTGAGACTGTTTCATTATAGTATACAGTGACTTACGCCAGTATGACAACGTTTGTTTGTGTCGATTCGGGTGAAAATTGTAGAGGTGGCAACTTTCATATGATATTAGACTTTGCTTAGTGACTTCATGTTGGTATACTTCAATCTGGTAACTGCGAACATTCTTTTCTTATTCTCGTTGTTCAACATTTTTCTTTAAACTGTATTCATCCCTTTCTTGTCCATCCCTTTCCTCTCCTGGCCCATTCTCTTATTTGCTTTCATTTTCTTCGATATTTTACTCTTGATGTAACTATTTGTATTACTTGTGGTTGGGAAAATTCCGTATTTGTACAGACTTCTATTCTTCTAATATTGTAAGACCTTGATTAATTCTTCTAATATATGTATATTTCCAAATTTTATCTTGGTTTCTCATCTATTTTCACCTGTCATGTCCTTTATTTCTCCTGCCATTTTCTTTTAGTTTTTTTTTTTTTGAATATTATCTAGCATAGTTTCCACTGCGCTATCTGTGTTTATTCTGCAATGTTTATTTGGAGAACCCCGTTTACCACGGCCTCAACTTGGCATTTTTCTCATTGCGTAACTTTATTCCCTACCGTTTGAAAGCACTCGGTGTCATCGATACTTTGGATTTCCCTTGGCTGGATTTATGAATAAACATATATATATATGCATATACCCCCATATAGGGGTTACACATGGTAGCAGAGTACAAAGTCGCAGTTTACTACTACTCTAAATCTTCACCCTGTTACGGCCTTAGTTCTTTTGTTTCTTTCTTCTGAGGTTTAGTGTTTTTCCTCGCTAGACTCTGCTTTTCTTTTTGTCATCTCTTTCAACATGGCTTATTTTTCTGATAATTTTTCTCCTTATACTTTACACACTTCGGACATTTCGTTTGATCCCCATTTCAATTTTTCTGATCCAAATCCTTTTACTAATATGTCTTACAATCCTTTTCTCCCTTGTAATTCTGATCTTACTTCCACGTCTAGTACTCTTACTACTACTGTTTCTTCTAGTTCATCCTCTGAACCTTTACCAACCCTGCCTCAACCTAACACTCCTCTCTATCCTGATCTTTCTCTTTTTACTGCTGAATCCAAACTTCCACTTAATCAAGCACCTCCGCCTTCTCCCAATAAAACTCAATCTGCACAGCATTACTCTCCCGATTTGCGCACTCCACCACCATCCCTTTCTCAGCAATATTTTTATGAATCTCCATATCATCACACCCCTTCTTCACATCAACCACGTAATTTCCATATTTTGACTAAATGTCTTGATCAGGTACCCCTCATTCAGTCTACTGATCCTGATACTTTGACACAGTGGCTTTTTTTAGTTCGCAAATTTCTACAGACAGACTTGGCTCCGTTTTCCCAATTGCTTTCGTTGCTTTATCCAAAAACCTCTGGTCATCTTAGTAATTTTTGGCTCCAGTATATGAAGTCTTCTCATGATTGGGCTCATTTTTGCTCGGTTTTACATACTGATTTTCTGCCTTATGAAATTAGACAACAGCTGAGTAACAAATATATCAGACGTTATCAACGTCCAGAGGAATCAGCTTACGATTATCTTGACTCCATTATCGGCTATTCTGATGTGTTAGCTATTGCTCAACATCCCCAGGAAATTATTTCTCTTATTCGATTTTATGCCTCTCCAGCTTTCCGCCAAATCATCAATCCCTTTACGCCACCCACTACTATTCCTCAGCTTTACCACATTGCTCAACTAGATATTCTAAATACCCGTAGTAATTTTTCCTATTATTCGTCTACCCCACCTCCCCAGTTTAACACATCAACACCTCGCATGCCCTCTACCACCCGTCCACCTTCTCAGAGTGATATTTCTCGCCTTCGCTGTTATCGGTGTCAGGCTATGGGGCACCTCGCACGAAATTGTACCAATTCTACCTTGGGAAACTTCAATTCCCGTCGTCAGTAGGCAGCTCACGACCTCTTGGGCAAAATCTGCCTTATGTTTCCTCAACTTTCTCGCCTGCTACTAAATCACAGTCGTATACCCTTGTACAGTTACTTAACATTCCCTCCTTAGCCTTCTTAGACTCAGGTTCTGCAATTTCCCTCATCAGTTTCTCCTTTTTTCAGCAACTTTTACAAACGCATCCGCATCTTCAATTGCGCCCTTCTACCCTCAGATGTCTTTCCATATCTCAGCACACTCTTGAAATCATGGGTTACCGAAAACTTAATGTTAAAATTTCCCAATTTTCTTGGCCGTTTGAATTTCAAGTGATTAATAATTGTTCACTTCCTGTTATTCTGGGATATGATTTTTTTGCTCATACTGGCCTTATTTATAATACTGCTATGGCCTCTATCTCTTTCTTTTTCAATCCGCACGTTCAAATTCCTTTGGTAGACCCCCTCGATTTCCCTATGAACCATGTATTCAGTCATCAGCATATTTATGCCACTGCTCCCCAACTAGATGCAATTGAGGCCTTGAAATCTGAATTTGCCGATGTTATCACAGATACTTTAGGCTCCGTTGTTAATTATCAGGCTCACATTGATTTACTTGATGAAACACCTGTTCGTTCGTCTCCTTACCATCTTAGCCCTCCTCGGATGGCCAAAATGGATGACATTATTGATAAAATGCTTCTGGATGGTACCATTGTCCCATCTTCTTCCAATTATGCCTCTCCGGCCTTTCTTGTCGACAAGCCTGATGGTTCTTCGCGCCTGGTAGTTGATTACCGTAAATTAAACTCCAAAATCCTCTATGACTCCTATCCTATTCCGAAAATGCAAAACGCTTTCCACTTTTTTTCTAAAGCTAAATATTTTTCTCTTTTAGATCTCAATTCTGCTTACTACCAAATCCCCTTGGACTCTCGGAGCAGTCGGCTTACTGCTTTCATCACCCCAAATGGCCTTTTTCAGTTCACAAAAGTTCCTTTTGGATTGAACTTGGGGTCACAAATCATGCAGAGATTAGTGGATTCCTTATTTTCTGATTGCAAGTACAAATTTCTCTATCCTTATATTGATGACCTTTTAATTTTTAGCCCTGATTTTGAGTCCCACATGTCGCATTTACACCATGTTCTTTCTAGATTACGTTCTATTGGTCTGACAGTTAACCCTTCTAAAATTTCTCTAGCTCAAACTTCTATAAAGTTCTTAGGTCACATTGTGTCATCTCAGGGAGTAGCTGTCGATCCCGAACGTACTTCGGCTATCTCTAATATTCCACCTCCCAAAAATCTCAAACAAACACGCACCTTTTTAGGCATGGTTTCTTTCTACCACCGGTTCATTCCTAACTTTTCTCACATTGCTGAGCCTCTCAATTATTTGAAACGTAAAAACGTCCCTTTCATTTGGACTCAATCTCAACAGGACGCCTTTCTTCAGCTTAAGTCTCTTTTGATGCATGCTCCCATTCTTCAATTTCCTGATTTCTCCCTACCTTTTGAAATACATACTGATGCTTCCAATCTTGCTGTTGCTGGTGTTCTAACTCAGGTTGTTAATGATGTTCCTCTACCTATCGCCTATTTCAGTCGACTTCTTTCTCCTACTGAGAGAAAATATTCTATCTTCGAGCGTGAAGCCTTGGCTTTATTAAATTCCATTGAACACTTTGCGGAGTATTTGGAACATAAAGAATTCCTTGTCAAGACTGATAATCAGGCTCTCTCATGGTTGTTACATAACGCACCTAAGATTGGTAGAACTGGCCGCTGGCTCATGCGATTGTCCAGATTCAAGTTTTCCCTTAAATTTATTTCTAGCACTGAGAATTCTGTAGCTGACGCTCTTAGTCGCTTATTTGATACTTCCACTCCCTAGTTAAGTACTACTGACGATTTACCCCCGAATCTCTCTATGATGCCTTCACCTTCCTCCATTCATGCGGTTCTTTCGTTAACAGACTTTCCTCTTTCATTTCAATCCTGTCAGTCGCATCAGCTCACCGATCAGTTCTGCATCCAACTCAAACAATCCATCTCTGATCCCTCTTATCAGGGTCCCTTTACTATTTTTAAAGATCTCTTGGTTTACAAACCCACTAAGAAAGCTTCTCCTAAAGTGGTGCTTCCACAGGCTCTTCAACCCATGATTTTACAATATTATCATTCCTCCCCTGTGGGCGGGCATCTAGGCATCACTAAAACGTACAACCGTATAGCCTCTCTTTTCTTTTGGCCTCAAATGCGCAAATCTATTCGCAATTTTGTTCAAATTTGTGAATTGTGTCAAACATCTAAACCTTTAAACATAAAGTCTGCTGGTCTTCATTCTGCCCTTCCACCCACTCATCCTGCCCAAACCTTTTTCATTGATCTAGTTGGACCCATAGTTCGTTCTTCTCGTGGCAACTTGTACATTTTTACCTTGTTGGATGCCTTCTCAAAATTTCTAGTCCTTCGACCCTTACGGAAATTTTCTACTAAGATCATCATTAATTTACTCACTGAACAAATCTTTCCTATTACCGGTTTGCCTGCTAATATCGTTTCTGATAATGCTTCTATTTTTACTTCAAGTGTTTTTTTAATATGTGCTTTCAACTGGGTGTCAAACGTATCTTGACTTCTCCCTACCACCCTCAGTCCAACACCGTGGAAAGGTATCACCGTAATCTGAAAGTTGCTTTATCTATATTTCATCGTTCTTTCCAGAAAGACTGGGATTCTCATCTTTCTTCTTTGGCGTTAGCCTTTAATTCTAGTATCAATAGTTCTACTGCTCAAACTCCGGCTAAGCTCTTTCTTGGTCGTGATCTCCAAACTCCTCTTTCCCTAACCTGGGATCTGCACAACCTCCTTGAATCTTCTGATCAGCCATCCTCTTCATCACTCTGGAAAGACGCCTTTGATCAATTGTTAAAAGCTCAACAGGTCCACAAAAAAGCTTATAATGCTCGTCATAAGCCATCCACTTTTAAAATTGGTGATTTAGTCCTCGTTGCTAATCATCCACACAGCTTGGCAATTAATGCCACTTCTGCCAAACTTGCTCCTCGATGGCTTGGACCATACCGTATTTTGTCTTTCCCTACTCCTGTCACTGTATATTTGCAATCCACTACCGATTTGTTTGATACTAAAAAACTTCATCTAAATCCGCTCAAGCGCTTTCATTCTTAAAAACTTTCATATCTTGATCTTCTTTTCTTTTGCCCTGTGTTTTCCTTTTCTTGTTATTACCTCCTCTTCTTACTGATTTTTTTTCTCTCTCTTTTCTCCATCTGGTCTGGAAATGTCTATTGCTCCCAGTGTTATTTATTATTATTATTTTTTTGGTTCCTTTCTTTTCTTTGTTTGTCTGCCTCATCCCTCCATTCTTTTTTTTCCCTTTATGGAATTTCCTTTTTTTTCTCCCTCCACACAGGTTTCTCCAGTCTCCCTCCCAGCCAATTGGCACAGGTTGTAATGGGAGTGTACATACAACTTCCCAACCATTTTATTTTTCTCTTTTGTAATTGTTCTTAATTTTTTTAAATCTTCTTGTCATTTGTGATATTTATATTTATATTTCTATGTTAATTTATCACTACCCTTTTCTCCTTACCCTTTCCCTTTGCTAACGCGTTAGCCGTTTTCTTGTTTCCTTTCCTCCTCTACCTTTTTGTATTTTCTATTCTCTATTTAGGCATGTTTATTGTGTTTGGACATTTTTCTGCCGCCTCTTGTTTTGTTTTGCAGTATTTTCTCTCTTTGATATACCGTGGCGGCTGCTATCGACCCCCGCTCCAGCTCATGGAAGGGCCCTCCATTGCTGTTCCTGGGGCCGCCTCGCCGTCGCCATTCAACTGTATCTTCCGCTTCTCGTCTTCCACCAGCCGTCTTCATTTAACTCCAGCTGCTTCAACAACTACAAAAAAAAAAATCCTTTTGGATTTCTTTTTCTGGTGCCCGGCGGATGATGTAACGGACTCTTCACTTCACCGGCAACTACTGTTATCAACCTCGCCACGCACATAACCTTTTTCTACAATTAATATGGACTTACCTTCATCTGGATACACACCGCATTTTCTCTTCAACTGGAACTTGCATACTTAGGTGGATTTGCACACATCATACCTTGCATGAACTTTGCTCTATCCACCTTTACGACCGATGATAAACTAACCTCCTTTTCGCTGCCTGACGTCATGTGACATCGCCCGCTTTGTCACGCATGCTCCACTAACTTCTGGAATATTCCAGACATATCTCTCATTATTCCACACTATAAATTCCCGGCCCTCCTCTGAATGTGTTGAGATGGACTTTGGCCTGTGTGGAGGGAAGAACCTTTAACGTCATCTCCGTCTTTAGCGACATGTGCCCTGGACTCTCCATTTTTTGGGCAGAACTACTTGGTTCAAGATGAGGTATGACAAACTAAAAATCTCCTTATTGTAAATAATGCTGTGTTGCATTTGGAGCTATTTTCTTTGCAAATTCTAACTGGGAGCAGTGCATTTCCAGGCCGAGATTTTGCTTGGATTTTCAATTTCTATGCCTCATTTGACTATCCAGTGACTATTTGCTTTCCAAATGTGCGTGTGGTATATCCGCAACTCTGCGACTCCTATACACACTTGTGGTTAATTAGTGCTTCTCCATTTATGTTTTGGTATACTTTGAGACTGTTTCATTATAGTATACAGTGACTTACGCCAGTATGACAACGTTTGTTTGTGTCGATTCGGGTGATAATTGTAGAGGTGGCAACTTTCATATGATATTAGACTTTGCTTAGTGACTTCATGTTGGTATACTTCAATCTGGTAACTGCGAACATTCTTTTCTTATTCTCGTTGTTCAACATTTTTCTTTAAACTGTATTCATCCCTTTCTTGTCCATCCCTTTCCTCTCCTGGCCCATTCTCTTATTTGCTTTCATTTTCTTCGATATTTTACTCTTGATGTAACTATTTGTATTACTTGTGGTTGGGAAAATTCCGTATTTGTACAGACTTCTATTCTTCTAATATTGTAAGACCTTGATTAATTCTTCTAATATATGTATATTTCCAAATTTTATCTTGGTTTCTCATCTATTTTCACCTGTCATGTCCCTTATTTCTCCTGCCATTTTCTTTTAGTTTTTTTTTTGAATATTATCTAGCATAGTTTCCACTGCGCTATCTGTGTTTATTCTGCAATGTTTATTTGGAGAACCCCGTTTACCACGGCCTCAACTTGGCATTTTTCTCATTGCGTAACTTTATTCCCTACCGTTTGAAAGCACTCGGTGTCATCGATACTTTGGATTTCCCTTGGCTGGATTTATGAATAAACATATATATATATATGCATATACCCCCATATAGGGGTTACAGGTGTTACAGAAGAATGCTGAAGTTGAGATGGATAGATCAAATCACGAGTGAAGAGATACTCAGTCGAACGGTGAAAGGAGGTCGATTTGGCTAAATTTGACGAGAAGAAGAGATAGAATGATAGGACACATCTTAAGGTACCCAGGACTTGTTCAGTTGGTTTTTGAAGGAAGTGTAGGCGGTAAGAACGGTAGGGGTAGAGCAAGGTATGAATATGACAAGCAGATTGGAGCAGATGTAGGATGCAATAGTTACATCGAAATGAAAAGGTTAGCACGGGATCGGGTGGCATGGAGAGCTGCATCAAACCAATCTATGAACTGATGACTCAGGTCATAATAATAATAATAATAATAATAATAATAATGAAATGAAACGAAATGAAATGAAATGAAATGAAATGGCGTATGGCTTTTAGTGCCGGGAGTGCCCGAGGACATGTTCGGCTCGCCAGGTGCAGGTCTTTTGATTTGACTCCCGTAGGCGACCTGAGCGTCATGATGAGGATGAAATGATGATGAAGACGACACATACACCCAGCCCCCGTGCCAGAGAAATTAACCAATTAAGGTTAAAATTCCCGACCCTGTCGGGAATCGAACCCGGGACCCCTGTGACCAATGGCCAGCACTCTAACCATTTAGCCATGGAGCCGAACATAATAATAATAATAATAATAATAATAATAATAATAATAATAATAATAATAATAATAATAATAATAATAATAAATGAATGCTAATAATAATAATAATAATGGAGAAGATGTACAACGCAAAGAAAGTTTCTAATAATTTGAAGGTGAGAAGAGATGAAGTAACTGAGGCCATACAGGTGGTTGCAAAACAGTAGACGTTTTTGAAGGTATAACCGTCTGTAATAAAGATGTATGAGGATAGTGATTATTGTTTTAGAAGTAAGTACAACTAGGCAACGATTTCCTTTCAACGTTAATAAAAAAAAATGAAAAAAGGGTTAGGTCCGACCCTTCGAAGAATGAGGGTGTCTACAAAAGAATATAAAGAGTCACGAAGGGCGTGAAAATGAAAGACTGTGTAGGCCTCGCAAACCTAGTGCCATCGGAGTAGAAAGAGAAAAACAGTGGCAAGGGAAGGTCAGATAGGAAAAATGAAGGTGAGAAAGCATGCACTAGTAAGTGAAAACAATGTCAGACTCAGCCAGATTTCCAGTGGTCAACCATCCTATCTCCCAATTTATGTACGTATGAATATACTTGCGCCTTTCCTGCGTCCAGAGCGGATCGCGAAGGAATCCAGACTAGCATACTCTCATGGTTAGTTGATTGTCAACGTTTTTTAACGTGAATTCCGGGAGAGATGCGAAAGACTTCTTAATGGACAATTCATCTGCCGATATTAATGATGGACGTTTCCATCCTACAAATCATTTTTATCATGAAATAATTCCTATTTCACCTTAAGTCTAAAAATATGAAATGCTTTAAACTAGATGATGAATATGAATACCAATATATCTTAATTATAGTTATTTACTCAAATTATAAGAAAAATGCAGGAATGAAATATAATTGAAAGAAAATCATCATTTCACTATAAAATTCAGCCATTCAGTTTCGTTGTAGTAACTAGGATCGTTGATTGAAATATTATAATTATGTACAAAAAAATTATTTAAATTTGAGATTTTTGAAATGAACTCACATGTCACATTTACATCATCAAGCAAAAAAAAGTTCGTAAATTATAATTAAAGTCTCACAAATAATTTACAAATCATCTTGGAAAGTATCATATTTCGGCATTATATCTCACTCTTCTTCTCGTAATTAGGATGAGCATTAGGTTTTCTTTGTTGTAGGATTATTATTTCAATTCAATGCGTCAGGAAAAAGATAAATATTAAGTTAGCCATAATATGTGCCAATATTTACATTAATATCTAATATCACTTGTCAACACAAATGCATTATTCATCGCATTAATCTTCAATTCTGTTTAATCATAAAAATGTGTCCTGATGAGAAATATTCTCATATGAATACCTGAATTCCAACAAATTACCAAGTGTCATTTACTAAAATAGGTGAAGGATATCATTCATGAAGAGTCTATGAATTATCTAACCTCCAGGAATTATTTATAAAAAAACATAATAATGCCTATGCATATGATTCGGTGTGTGCCATGTTCTTCTTCAAAAATATTCAACATTAGAGTAGAGATCTAGGTTAAGATTAATAAACATACTACTCAACATTCCCTAAAATGATTCATTTCAATGATCTACTTATTCCATAACTTATCATAAAAACCACAATATGTTTTCACCAACGTAGGATATGGGTTACTTGTCAACGAATGATCATCAAGATGTCATGAATATTAATGATCCTGGATTGCGTCAATACCCTTCTCTTAATTAATCATTATTTTCTTTGCCGATGTAGGAACATATATTCCAATTATATATACTTCCTTATGTTCATTTAATACTTCAATATCAATTTCTCATATATCATATCATACTTATTCCTTTTCTTCCAAATAATTTTCCACTGTAACTCAACTTGATGCCTGGAATCATTTAACTCTCAATTATTTACTTGATTAATCCAATCTCTTCTCAATAAATCTCATTACCACTTCAAATTATTCTCATATCCAGATATTTTCCTACTCTGACTTCATATGACACTGTTCAACCTTCACACTTCAAGATATTAACCATCACTGACATATAACCTCAAATATTTACCGATACATATCTCACAATTCATATAGGATAACCTTTCAATATGCTTAAATATCATAGCAATCGCACCGACGTATAATTCACTTCACATTCCCTAACCAGGATTGGTTATGTCTTTCAGATGACTACCTATACATGCATTTTGACACAAATGTAACGTTAATCCACGAGAATCTAACATATTTGAGATATTTTGAAGACTACAACGATTAACCATCTATTCACCAACAAATATGAATGATTATATTAGGATTTGCAACATGTATGTATCTTCGGCTTCTCCGGGATTGAATTAGTTTCTCCTCGACATCAGCGGCTCGGACTTGGCAATCACATCCTGCCGTTGGTCATCGGAATGCTCTGGGGATTGTAAGCCTCTTTTGCCGTCATCTCAGCTCAGCTCCTCCGGACATCTCACCATCGCGATGCATCGACTTCTTAGAGATGCGTGGCAGCCAGATCATGCGCAAATAAGATACAAATATACATATGAAGTTAGTTGCGTCATAATGCTGAATCCATAGCCTTCTAACATTTTAATTTCAATGACAATTCTTTCGTCTTGACTTTAATCTTAATAACGTTTGCAGATTACCAATATGTATACCCTTGTATCAGATATATATGTTGTAGTTGTTATTTTATGAGTTGATTTAGATATTTCTGATCTCGAAATTTTCTTTCTTGAAATTGTGTCAAGGCCTTACTCTTCGCCGTGACGATAATTCAGTGTATACATTTCTTTATAATTCTCTTCTTATTTTGCGGATTTTTATTACGGATTTTTAAATTACGATTTCTCTAATAGATGTAGATCTCGCAAATCTTCTAATTCTAATGATTCTCTTGCAATTCTTGAGATTATATGTGCGATTTTAGTCTCTTCAGATCGACACGTCCGTTCCTTAAGCTTGCTCGTTCAATTATGATTTTGCAGTAGTACAGTGTCTTAACAATTCCGAATCCTTTCTTTGTCTCAGCCAATGCCATATTGATCTTTTCTATTCCGATCTCATTATATATCGTATCTCCTTGATATGAATTACTGAGTTCACGCATCATGTTTAAATTTGATATTGGCAATTGGGTCCATTTTAGCTCCATTGAGTTGTCATTTCAGGACAGTGAAATGGCACATACTCTATGTAGCATGTTCTTATAATAAGGAATAATTCATACAAAATTCATGTTTTTCATTCTACGTTTTTTAAAAAGAACTGTAGTAGTATCAGTCTGTTGACTTGAATTTAGAATATCTCTGGGAGATTAGTCTACTTTTACTTTACACATTAAGTGTAGAGAGTTCGCCCACCTCTCCAAATCTTGATACAACTCATCACGTCGTTCCATTTACCTACCCATTTACTGGAGCATTTTGTTGTCTGTGCCCTTGATTTCACCTGTGTTGTTGTCTTTAAAAGCGTCCAAAGTTTGAGGACGTGCAGGAAGACATTGGCCTTCAAATAAATCCACATGAGAAAGTCCAACGGTGTTAAATCCGGGAATCTTGATGGCAACAAGTTTCTAGATATATTGCGATCATCTAAGAAACATAAGCATCAAAACGTGGTATGTTACAAGTGGTACTGTGTTGTTGAGAATACCATTGATGCAGGTCAATACCAAACAATTGCGTAAGGAATTCGATGAAAATGAGTTGGTACTCTACCAGGTTTACTACCAATTCATTACGAATTGGACCCACTATTCCATCAACTAATACTGTGTCTGAAACCCCGACTTTCGAAGAGTGTACAGGTTCTTCACAAATGTCATGAGGATGGTGCGCGAACGGTATGCGTGTGTTTCGTGAGTACACGTAGCCACTC
This sequence comes from Anabrus simplex, assembly GCF_040414725.1. Lineage (NCBI taxonomy): Eukaryota > Metazoa > Arthropoda > Insecta > Orthoptera > Tettigoniidae > Anabrus > Anabrus simplex. Next base: position 375,146,535 of record NC_090265.1, on the reverse strand, counting down.
AATTGGAACCAGGCTTTCTTGTCTGTGAACCGAGTGATGGACAGTATACCTGGATTCTGAACATTGGTTGGCTGGAACCAAATGCAGTATTCTACCTTCTTAGCCTTACCAAGCTCATGAACACCTGTTACTTTACAAGGCTTTAACTTTGTCTTCTTCACACATCTTCGACACTACAAGTACGTGCGTCCACTCTCCTGCGACAGGCGCCTCAATGATTTTCTCTTTAGTCGCTCCTGAATATCCGTAACAACCGCTGGCAGTGAAGAGAGCAATTCTTCTCGGTTTCATTCAGAAGATTTCCATTTATTTCCAACTTTCGGACCAGTGCCAGTATTGTGGTCCTGTTTGGATGATCGCAAAAACCGAATTCTCTTAGGTATGACTTTTGCGTCACTATGACTGAATTTCTTATCCAGTATTTCTTCAAAAGCCGCTCCATAGTGTAACTGTTCCCTCTCGTCCAAACACTTGGGGAGATGAAAGTTATTATCTTGGGACACATGAATATTAAATAAACTATTTGTGGCTTGCCCGCAAATTGCCACGCAAATAGAAACAATTAATATTCCATGGTTCCCCATTTCTCTATGTAATGTTTGGGCGCCATGGCTACAGTTTTAAATAAAACTGTAAACCAAAATTTATATTTACTAGCATAGAGACTTATACTTAAATCACAGGGGTAGGATTTTAAATAATTAACCATTAAGTATCGCTTAAGAAAGAAAATTAACGCAATATAAAATACAAATGAATTTATTATTTTTTTAAATGAGATGAATCGGAAAAGTTTCCTTAAAGCGTAGAGGAATGTATAATTTACTGAATTTACTATTGCTTGCTTTATCTAATTGAAGCTCACCAATTGCAGCTTCCGTTGACGTCATCTGGTTTCCGTGGTTACTCGTTCTCTTCTTCTCGATGTAGACTTTGCTCCATGGACATCCTTCCTTCCTTCTCTGATATGGTACTGGCTATCTGGACTAACACTCCCTACTTGCCTAGTCTTTAAATTAGACATTGGCCCTATACTTGTAAAAACTGATCAGCTTTGATCGTATGAGGAGAAAATTCAGAGATATGAATTTTTCCATATTAGTAGAAATCTCAATCCAACTGAGCTATACTATTTATACGGTACAGACTTGTACCAAAATTACGTAGACTTGAACTAAACATAGTTCTTCGTCCACAATATTTACTGAATATAACACAAGCCGTAAGCTTGATTCGTCTCACGCAGATCCGATAACATAACCGAAGCGACAACACATTGTACAAAAATACTTATGTCGCGGAGCGACCACACACTGTTTCAAAAATCAAATCACGTCGTTCAAAGTAGATGTTCACAGTTGAAGTACTAGTGATGGAGTATCTCTAGTTAGGTTGTAAGGTTGTAAGGTCGTAAGGTCCCGTTCTCGTGTTGAGAATCAGTATATATCCGGGCTCACCCCCACTCTTGGTAACAGTTCAATCTCAAAACTCATATACAACGAAGTATCTGATTCGATAGATCGAAGCATCAACTCCCCTCCTCTTCTTCCTCGACAAGTCCAGAAGGCGTGGCGATGATATAGCTGACCAGCTTGCAAGCCTCGCGCACGGGTCGCTGTTTACTAGCCCTGGTCATAAAATAAACCCATGACTCACGCAAAATCCCAAGCTTCAAGAATAACCCTCCGTATACACAAATATGAGATGAAATGAAAACAACTATGTCTCAACATATTGACCGTATTTTCAACATAATGAATTCTTATCCTACATAATATAATAATTTAAATAATAAAACGATGTTATCATATATACAATATGATTCCAAAAAGCCTTGATTACAAATGATTGACGTTGAATAAATATGTTATTACAAATAATTGCCGATGGCGGATAAACTTGATATCAAACGATATCGCGTAAAATGATATTATATTAAATTAGAAGGGCTGGAGAAGCCTGGACTGTTACAATAGTCAATCATTAAGAATATTCCTGTTCAAAGCAATAAACGGAGTAAACGTCCGGCTCCGTTCATAACTGATTTACTTAGTGGTCACTAGTCTAAGGAGACGAGGGTTTGATTCCCAGCAGGATTAAGAATTTTGATCTTTGTTGGTAATTTTCTCTGCCCCGATGATTGGATGTTTGTGAAACGTTCAATATTATATTTCATCTTACGTATGGTCCCATCCTGCGCTAGGTTTCTTTGGAGGCCTCAAGCTGTTATATTATTATTAATATTATTAATAATACAACAGACTAAACATCTGCAATCTGCGAAACATCTGTCATCTAGCGACACATGGATGAAAAACCAAGACCTCCTGTGCGATATGCGAGGAAAAAGAAATATACGATGCTATAGTTATTGCAGTTATTTCAACCACTATATCACAACATATGGATGCAACTTCAAAGACCTCCGTGCAATTTGAAAGGAAAATTAAACTTCACGATGCATTGCTGCTCAAATTACAGACTAATGAGAATTGGTGGTAATGATTGTTGTTTGTTTTAGGATGTACGACTGGGCAATCAGGGAATTTCATACGAATCATCTTGTAATAATAATAATAATAATAATAATAATAATAATAATAATAATAATAATAATAATAATAATGATGAAAATTAAAATCAACAGCCTGTTTCCAGTCATCTGATCGTATCAGGGATTGAATGAATAAAGGCCCAATATAGCGGCGAGGATAGGAACCGTGCCGGCTGTCGAGGCCTGTCGCACTCCTCTGAAGCAATGATTAATGAATGACAGATGAAATGAAATGGTATTGGAGAGTGTTGCTGGAATGAAAGATGACAGGGAAAACCAGAGTACCCGGAGGAAAACCTGTCCCGCCTCAGCTTTGTCCAGCACAAATCTCACATGGAGTGGCCGGGATTTGAACCACGGAACCCAGCAGTGAGAGGCTGGCGCGCTGCCACCTGAGCCACGGTGGCTATAATAATAATAATAATAATAATAATAATAATAATAATAATAATAATAATAATAATATGGTCCCAGTTACCATTTTCAGGCACTACGATTGGGCGTTATTTAAATCTGGCTTTGTGTCGATTTTGAGGCTCCATTTTTCGCAATCAGAAAGTTTGAAACATTATTTGGTGTTTTGTAAACACCGATTGCGTGGCCAGAAATATTTTACATGTCAACATCGTACGGCAAGAAGTACCAAAGGGACCTTATTTCCCGCCCTTCAAAAGACCGTCTCTCTCTCTCTCTCTCTGCTGCGTTTCAACCCGCAATCTTGAGATTTGGAGGCTGACATTCTACCACTGATCCACACAGGCTGTCGAGTATTAAAACGGTATAATGTAAGATTTTTATTTCTGCTCAGAAAACCACCATTTGAATATATCTGATCTATTGAAATTATGCATTTTTGCTGGTTCCGTAACTGAATGGTTAGCGTAGCGGTTCAAAAAGTCTCGGTTTGGTTCTAAGTTGGACCAAAGATTTTAGCCACGCCTGCTTAATTCCCCTCACTTGGGGTCTGAGTATTTGTAGTTGTATTGTTGTCTTTACACACAGCACACTACAATGCCAACCAAGGCAGTAATAACTGTATACATCCCCCACATAGCAAGGGTATCCTTCGACGAAACTGAACGAATACCGCATGTGCGACACAGATCACCTCAGAGTAGAAAATTAAGAAATTGAAAAGTAGGAGGCTCACAGCCTGGCGATACTCTTGATGTCATGATCACAGACACGGGACCTTACGTGGAAACTGTAACACAGGAATGTGAATTGCACTGGCTGGGCCACATGGGTGAGAAGTCAAATCATTTATTCATTTAATTACTACGGCTCCCAGAAATAATTTGAGCTATGGAATGAACAGCTATCATGTAGGAAATATCAATCGTTCCCCTGTGAATAGGGACGATAGAATAACATCCAGGGTATCCTATACCTGTCGTAAGAGGCAACTAAAAGCGGCCCCATGAGTTTTTAATATCAGAGTGTGGTTGGCGGCCACAGGGACCTTTGCCGAATCCTGGCATTTTTTCCACTTACTTCTACCAGGCTCCTCACTTTCATCTATCCCATCTCACCTCACTTGGTCAATTCGTGTTCTTTTCCGACCTCTATGGTGTTAGGTGTCGAGGCCTAAGGAATATTTAATTTTCACGACCTTCGTGACCTTCGATTTTTCTTTGGCTGATACCTTAATTTTTCGAATTGTAGGGCCCCTTCCATATTTCGCATCTGATTAGTATTAATACAAAGGGCAAAGTTTTGCAAATACAAAGTTTTTCAATGTGAGTGAAATAATGTCCACTACACTCAATACACTTCTCCATACGTTCAAACCAGTCACTGAACCAACTCTGCCACTTTTCTTCGGTTACACTTTCACACTCTAGATCCCATGCTGCCAGAAGCTCCACGTCGGATGCAAAACGCCGCTCTTTCAGGTTCATCTTCACTTCTGAGAAGAGTGCAAAGTCACATGGGGCAAGATCAGGACTGTATGGAAGGTGATCAAGCACAGTCAACCCTGATGTGGCAAGAAAATACATCGTTATATTAGCACGATATGCTGGAGCATTGTCGTGATGAAAGAGCCAAGTGTTGAGCCGTGATCTTGGACGGAGCTGCTTGAGAGCCTGGATGACCTGAGGCAGACAAGTCTTACTGTACCACTTCGCAGTGACTATTAACATTATTTACTATTATATTTGATACTAATTTATTATTATTAATATTATTACTATTAGTTATCCCACTTAATAAAGAAGTATGTATTCAACAGTAAAACGTCCCCTAGGTTTTACATGTAGGCTCTTTCTTCTTTCTGCCTATGTGGTTTTTCCCTGACCCGTCAATACCATACTTCAACACCATATACCTAACACAATCTCGCCTGGTAACGTGTCTGACATGGAAACAGGCAGATACTCCTTGTATCACTTCCCACTCTACCCAGCAATCTCTTTTCTACTTAGAAATTAATAGCATGTCGGAGGCCATGTAGATTGAGTCGATGGTCACGGCGGGGGAGCGGGCTACGGGGGCCCCCCGTAAAAAAAAAAAAAAAAAAAAAAGCTGGAGTTAGTGAGAGACTGAGTTAGATGTTGGTGTGGTTCAGTCGTGAGCGACTGCCAGTGTAGTGAAGTATGTGAACTGCCGTGATTATCGGACTAGTGTGCTACAGTGCGGACTGTCGGCGAAGGAGGGAACGTGTAGCCGTGCGACGCGGGACCCTGTGTGTGAGTGTAAAACTGTGTAGTGTCAGAACAAGTGAGAAACGAAGGGAGAGAGAGCGTGCGAACTGTGTAAGTTTGTGTTATGAGCAAAACTTGTGTGTAGTCTTGTGTAGTTTAGTGCGTAGCTAATAAATCATAGTATTGAAGCTACCAGTCTAGTGTTAATTGATCATACTACCCCGCCAACTCATTACAATATCTTCCATCGACATGGATGTTAACAAGTTTCGTGGATACTGAATATTTATTTTTTCATATATGTTTATGTTCTTTTATGTCAATTATTACAATTATATACTTAGCACAGCTGCTCAACGAGTCAAAACACAGGCGAGTGTGAGTCGTAACCATTAATCTGGGGAGCAGATAAGATCCGAATTCAGCCATCGGTCTTTTTTAAAATTGTCTTCCGTGATTCTCCATTTTAAATTCCATTGCTTGTCGTAATGACATATCTCGCATGGTCACACGGGTGTCTCTCCCAACCCTGATCTCAATTGAATACGAGTGCTTATACAAGAATAACTGCAACGAGACAGGTGGTGAGGGAAAACTAAGAGTTTTTCCACATCAAATTAACTATTCTGCGTTTGAGGAAATGTTACTGCTCATGAAAGATCCTCATTTGATTCCACAGATTTATTCGATATATAAAATAATTTGAAACGTTCATCCAAGTAGTGTTGGGTTGGCTTGGAAACGGAGAAGTAATTCACGTGACTTTTCAAAGCGTAGAACTGACCAAAATAATTTTAATGCTCTTACCCAAAACAGTTCGCTTTTTCAATATTGCACACCCCGTAAGTTAGAAGACTACTTGGATAATGAAAAAGGGGTTAATAGTACGTTCAGAATGTTTCTTCACTACACCACATTCTTCGTAAAGACATAACCAAATCGTACAACTGTCGGAACACAGGTTGGCAACATTTCGCACGTTTCTGAGAAACAAGGTACAAGTTTCCAATGACACCGACATTGTTCGTGTACCTGGCGCCATTACTTCTGTGTTTCTAATGGGAAATGTCACTAAGAGCAACAAGGGATATGTTTTGTATTCGTTCAGGCTTCTAATATAAACAGACTTGTACGGTGATATTACATTTATTATTGTACACACCGAGCGAGTTGGCTACGTGGTTAGGGGCGCGTAGCTGTGAACTTCCATTCGTGAATTGTGGGTTCAAATCCCACCGTCGGGAGCCATGAAGATGATTTTCCATGGTTTACCATTTTCATACCAGGCAAATACTGAGATTGTACCGTAATTACGGCCACGGCCACTACCTTCCTAATCCTAGCTCTTTCCCATAGTTGCGTCGCCAAAAACCTTCGGTGTGTTAGTGCGACGTTAAATCACTAGCAAAAACAATGTATTTTATTGTACATGAATAATAATAAAATAATAATAATAATAATAATAAGAAGAAGAAGAAGAAGAATAAACTATCCCCATGGCACTACAGCCCTGAAGGGCCTTGGCCTACCAAGTGACCGCTACTCATCCCGAAGGCCTGCAGATTACGAAGTGCCGTGTGGTCAGCACGACGAATCCTCTCGACCGTTATTCTTCGCTTTCTAAACCGGGGACGCTATCTTACTATCAGATAGCTCCTCAATTCTAATCACGTAGGCTGAGTGGACCTCGAACCAGTCCTCAGATCCAGGGAAAAATCCCTGACCTGGCCGGGAATCTAACTCGGGGTCTCCGAGTAAGAGGCAGGCACGCTATCTTTACACCACGGGGCCGGATAATAATAATAATAATAATAATAATAATAATAATAATAATAATAATAATAATAATAATAATAATAATAATAAATCATCAGATCTGAAAAACGAAAATATGATCAAAACAGACTGGTAGAAATAGAAGATGATTTCAAGAAAAACAATACACGGAACTTCTACAGAACATTCAGAGAAGAATTATCCAATTACCAGGCACCTAGTCTCTGTTTCAAACGTACAGATGGGACTTTGGAAACAAGTAATAAGGGAAATTGTGAACTCCTAGCAAACCATTTCATGGACCTTTTAAACTGTGAATCTCCAAAGGAACAATTCACCTATGAAAAACCAACACCTAATCCAGATTCAGAACCCCCCACATTACAAGAAGTCAAACAAATAATCAGAGATTTAAAAGACAACAAAGCACCAGGAGAAGATGGAATAATCGCTGAAATGTTGAAAATTGGTGGTGACAAACTGGCCCAGAGTATTCAAAAAATCTTACAGGACATTTGGTTTTCTGAAGAAATTCCGGAGGATTGGAAATGTGCATTGATTCACCCACTTCACAAGAAAGGAGACAAATCAGATATTAACAACTACAGAGGAATTTCTCTCCTCTCACTCGTATATAAAATCTTCTCTAAAGCTCTACTTAATAGATTAGAGAAACAAACAGACCACCTGATCGGAGATTATCAGGCTGGATTCCGAAAAGGGAGATCCTGCGCAGAACAAATCCTAAACCTAAAAGCCATACTACAGATTCGCAAAACCAAACAAACAGTAATCACCTTTGTTGACTTCAAAAAAGCGTATGATTCCATAGATCGGCAGACCCTGTTCAACATACTAGAGGAATTTCAAGTCGACAGGAAAACGAGGGAATTGATTAAACAAACTCTGACCAACACAACATCAAAAGTTAAGTTCTTCGGAGAAATTTCTGAACCGTTCGAAATCAGAACTGGCGTCCGACAGGGAGATGGACTATCCCCACTACTATTCAATTTAGTTTTGGAAAAAGTGATTCGTGAATGGAGAAAAGAAACTAAAGGTATAAACATTGGCAGACTTCTTAAAGACAAAATTCACCTTGACTGCTTAGCTTTCGCAGATGACCTTGCGATCCTTTCGAACAACAGACAAGAAGCAATCCAATCCATAGAAAAGTTGAATGAAATAGCCGCAAAAACCGGACTTCAAATTTCATTTGAAAAGACGCAGTTTATGGAAGGAACTAAATCAAGATTCGACAATCAACCATTAATCACCAACTGTGGAATAATTTCCCAAGTAGACAAATTCAAATATCTAGGTGAAATTATTCAGCCAGCAGGGTTAAATCAGGAAGCTAACAAAGAAAGAACTGCTAAACTGCAAAGGGCTTACAAAATCACATGGAACAGATACAACAAAAGATGTATATCAAAAAATGCAAAATTACGACACTACAATACAGTCATCAAACCAGAGGCACTTTATGCATCTGAAACACTGATCATTGGCGGCAAGTCACAAATGAAAAGCATTGAGAAACAAGAGAGGAAAATTCTCAGAAAAATCCTAGGACCAAAGTTCGAAAATGGAATTTGGATGAAAAAGAAACCACACGAAATTTTTCAATTCACAGAAAAAATCACAGATACCATCAGAAAGAGACGACTAAAATTCTACGGACACCTACACAGAATGGATAACAACAGGCTGACAAAGAAAATTCTAAATCTAGCTCTAACCCTGAAAATCCGCAACAATTGGTTAGCAGAAATTCATGAAGATCTACAAGAAATGGGTATTGAGGACGAAACCATTCAAGATAGAATGAAATTTAGAAGCTTAGTAAACAAACATAAATTTGCAGAGAAACCAACAAGAAAAAATACAGGCTGGACAGAAACACGCAGAAAGGAACACAGTGAAAAAATGAAGAAATATTGGGAAGAAAAGAAGAAGAAACATTGTGCAAAATAAGTTCAAACGCGCTCCACAGCTGGGCACAACGAATCAAAAAAAAACAAAATAATAATAATAGTGTTATTAAAACTCTGATGTTAGGTCACGAAGAAATGGAGGTTTCAAACTTCTCGTTTGTTTGACCATCAAGAGCATAAGCATATTTCCTATCAGCACAGAACTGTATCAACTATTTTGGATTCGTAATACACTGGAGCAACAGTAACTGTTACATTTTCAAATAATGATTAGTAGTTTGGAGGCTGGTTGGAACCTCAAGCAGCACCATCAAAGTTTATGAGGTTACAGGGTAATCGCAAAAATGGATGGCGGTGCTGTGAGGAGTCATAAAATGTATAATGAGGACTGAGGTAGTCTGCTGTTGCTTTCCTCCCTAGACCAGTACGACCGTACGTAAGTAGCACCTTGCATAAGATCCAGATGCACTGATCGTGCTCTAAATGTCATTACTCAGCTACACCCATACCTCAGCAATTTCCGTGCCGCAAACGAGACTGAGGCCTGTATGGAAGCTATACTTTGCTTTGGCTTGTGCAAAAGACAGATGAAAAAGTACTGCATGTTAAAACTTGATTCTTTACTGTCCAGATCTGTCCAGTCGTAAGATGTAGCACATTTCTTTACAATACTGAAATATGAAGAATCTCTTCGAAATATGAATGGGTCATTGCAACGAAACTCTTAAAAGAACTCTCGTCATACAACTTTAACTATAAGCTGTCAATATAGTGTTCAACATTTCGAAGCCACCAACTTATTCTCTCTCTCTCTCTTTTTCCGATTGTATCACCTGCGGCTGTCGGCAAATCCATTTTTAAACTGTATTTGATTCGGACTTGAAATGTTTCTGGCTGTATGTTTTGAAGTTTGATTAAGGTTCCCGGTATCATCAAGTGTACAAGCCGGGCTGAGTGGCTCGGACGATTCAAGCGCTGGCTTTCTGACCCCAACTTGGCAGGTTCCATCCTGGCTCAGTCCGGTGGTATTTTAAGATGCTCAAATACGTCAGCCTTGTGTCGGTAGATTTACTGGCACGTAAAAGAACTCCTGCGGGACTAAATTCCGGCACCTGAGCGTCACCGAAAATTGAAACTGGGAATATGACATCAGTGAAATTCTATTTGCCTTGGTTGTGATTTGAAGGACAAATGCAAAATTACGTCATTTCTCATCAGATGGGGGTAGACAGTAGCGTATGGAATAATAAGACAACAGATATGTCATAAATTTATCTTATTTACATAGGTAATGAGCAGCAATGCTGAAATAAGTAACGTAGGAGATTCTATGAAAAAATGTTCTGCTTTGATGTCTTCAGTGTAAGATAGCTCCTTTTCTCCTTTCATTGTTCTCAGGTTACAGTTATGTTAAATACAGCATGCAGAAAACTAATTAAGAACATCAGAAGAGTCATTTCTATTTCAAGTGCTAAGTGCTGCTTGTTAAGAATACTCAGTGAAATTACCACGCTGCGGTTCGGCTTACTTGGGTTCGAGGTCGCTAATCTAAGGTAGACCGAGAAGTCAGAAAGCGTGTTTATCAACTACTTGGAACAAGTTATAGGATAGATATATTATGACCGTGTTATTGTTACCCGTGTCCACTTGTTTCTGCCTTTACAGCGTAAACTAAAACACGCGAAGGAATGCTTTGCTGAATAATTTCTCTCATGAAGATCGGATTTACCTTTTTTTCGAAATATTCTAGGCTATAGACTGAGAATTAGCTAGGGTCACCGTACTATTGTTGCAAATAGAAGGTAGTGGAGGAGTATTGCCATTAACAGAGGTTTGCTGAAAGGTACAACATCACACGGTCAAAAATGTCACTTAAGCAATCACGTCTCTGTTCACATGTGTTTACTTGAACACAGTCCAGTTGAAGTGGAAACAGTATCCTATTCTTCCCTGTACTGTATAGGGAAGACTTTCCTACGAAGACTTGGCTGAAGAAACTATCAGAGAAATGTAAGTTAAAATGTTTATTGTATAAAAATATACTGAAACTGCCCATAGCGTAAAGTACCATGAAGTTTCTTTTTACTTTACATAAAGTTAAGTGGACATTTCAAGATAATGACAAATGTGTATTAGAAGAAATTGAAAGGTTTTCAGTTTTATTTTAGAAATCAACTTACCTGTTTAATGGGAAAAGCCTCGCGGTGTAGGGAAAGCATGCCTGTCTCTTATTCGGAGGCCCCGGGTTAGATTCCGGGCCAGATCAGGGTTTACCTGGATCTGAGGGCTGGTTCGGGGTCCACTCAGCCTACAGTACGTTATAACAACGGAAGAGTCACCTGACAGTGAGATGGCGGCCCCGGTCTAGAAAACCAAGAATACGGCCGAGCGGATTCATCGTCCTGATCACAAGACGCCTCATAATCTGCAGGCCTTCGGGCTGAGCAGCGGTCACTTTGTAGGCCAAGGTCTTTCACGGCTGTTGTACCATGGGGTTTGGCTTGTTTAATGGTAAATGTTCGTACCAGTTCTCAGTAAAAATTAACAGGGTAATAATACACTGACTGACAGAGCAAATGCAACACCAAGAAGGAGTGGTCAGAACTTTATGTCAATTGCAGGGTAGACTGACGTCACTGAGGTATGCTCATGATGTGAAATACGCCGCTGTGCTGCGCACGTAGCGAACGATAAATGGGACACGGCGTTGGCGAATGGCCCACTTCGTACCGTGATTTCTCAGCCGACAGTCATTGTAGAACGTGTTGTCGTGTGCCACAGGGGACGTGTATAGCTAAGAATGCCAGGCCGCCGTCAGCGGAGGCATTTCCAGCAGACAGACGACTTTACGAGGGGTATGGTGATCGGGCTGAGAAGGGCAGGTTGGTCGCTTCGTCAAATCGCAGCCGATACCCATAGGGATGTGTCCACGGTGCAGCGCCTGTGGCGAAGATGGTTGGCGCAGGGACATGTGGCACGTGGCACGTGCGAGGGGTCCAGGCGCAGCCCGAGTGACGTCAGCACGCGAGGATCGGCGCATCCGCCGCCAAGCGGTGGCAGCCCCGCACGCCACGTCAACCGCCATTCTTCAGCATGTGCAAGACACCCTGGCTGTTCCAATATCGACCAGAACAATTTCCCGTCGATTGGTTGAAGGAGGCCTGCACTCCCGGCGCCCGCTCAGAAGACCACCATTGACTCCACAGCATAGACGTGCACGCCTGGCATGGTGCCGGGCTAGAGCGACTTGGATGAGGGAATGGCGGAACGTCGTGTTCTCCGATGAGTCACGCTTCTGTTCTGTCAGTGATAGTCACCGCAGACGAGTGTGGCGTCGGCGGGGAGAAAGGTCAAATCCGGCAGTAACTGTGGAGCGCCCTACCGCTAGACAACGCGGCATCATGGTTTGGGGTGCTATTGCGTATGTTTCCACGTCACCTCTAGTGCGTATTCAAGGCACGTTAAATGCCCACCGCTATCTGCAGCATGTGCTGCGGCCGGTGGCACTCCCGTACTTTCAGGGGCTGCCCAATGCTCTGTTTCAGCAGGATAATGCCCGCCCACACACTGCTCGCATCTCCCAACAGGCTCTACGAGGTGTACAGATGCTTCCGTGGCCAGCGTACTCTCCGGATCTCTCACCAATCGAACACGTGTGGGATCTCATTGGACGCCGTTTGCAAACTCTGCCCCAGCCTCGTACGGACGACCAACTGTGGCAAATGGTTGACAGAGAATGGAGAACCATCCCTCAGGACACCATCCGCACTCTTATTGACTCTGTACCTCGACGTGTTTCTGCGTGCATCGCCGCTCGCGGTGGTCCTACATCCTACTGAGTCGATGCCGTGCGCATTGTGTAACCTGCATATCGGTTTGAAATAAACATCAATTATTCGTCCATGCCGTCTCTGTTTTTTCCCCAACTTTCATCCTTTTCGAACCACTCCTTCTTGGTGTTGCATTTGCTCTGTCAGTCAGTGTAATTAAGATGGGAATTCCTCAAGGTAGTATTATTGGGTATTTATGATTTCTTAAATATATACGTTATATGAGTAAAGAAGTGGAAACAGAGATAAGGCTTTTGCGGATGATGTTATTCTGTATAGAGTAATAAGTAAGTTACAAGATTATGAGCAACTGCAAAATGACCTCGACAATGTTGTGAGATGGACAGTAGGCAATGGTATGATGATAAACAGGGTTAAAAGTCAGGCTCTGACCTTCACAAATAAGGAAAGTCCTAATTACTGCGTTGACGGAGTGAAAGTTTTTTATGGGAATCATTGTAAGTATCTGAGTGTTAATATAAGGAAATGTCTTCATTGGGGTAATCACATAAACAGTGTTGTAAATAAAGGGTACAGATCTCTGCACATGGTTATGAGGGTATTTAGGGGTTGTAGTCAGGATGTAAAGGAGAGGGCATATAAGTCTCTGGTAAAACTCCAACTAGAGTATGGTTCCAATGTATGGGACCCTCAGCAGTATTACTTGATTCAATAACTGGAAAAATCCGAAGAAATGCAGCTCGATTTGTTCTCGGTGATTTCTGACAAGAGAGTGGCGCTACAAAAACGTTGCAAGGTTTGGGTTGGGAAAACTGGGAGAAAGGAGACGAGCTGCTCGACTAAGTGGTATGTTCCGAGCTGTCAGCGGAGAGATGGCGTGGAATGGCATTAGTAAACGAATAAGTTTGAGTGGTGTCTTTAACAGTAGGAAATATCACAGTATGAAGATACAGTTGGAATTTAAGAGGAAAAATTGGGGAAATATTTGTTTATAGGAAAGGGTGTTTGGGATTGGAATAACTTACCGAGGGAAATGTAAAATAAATTTCCAATTTCGTTGAATTCATTTAAGAAACGTCTAGGAGTGTAACAGATAGGGAATCTGCCACCTGGGCGACTGCACTAAATGCAGATCAGTAGTGACTGAGTTATTGATTGATGATACTGCTTAGTGAGAAGACCGTGTAAACAGGAATAAAATGTATATAATTTAAAATTACCAGCTGACCAAATTAAAATCTCCTTCTGTAATATAAAAGTATTTTTAAACTTGCTCTGGGTGAAAAATTGCATTTGAAGGCGGAAGACCTACTAGAATGCCAACGGCATAGGATGCAGAAGGAGACAGGAAACCACTCCCAAGAGAATGTTAGGACTTATATCTAATGACTTATGGCTTCATTCATTGTAAACTGTTCCGGAGGTTAAATAGTTTCCGGATGGGATCTGCGTGTGGTGATGGGGGGGGGGGGGCTGTTTTGAATGGCGTCACATACGATAAAATGAACATGCGCAACAATATACGAATAAGCAAAGTGAACCTTCTTGGTCTACTACAATATAGTAAGATTCATATCGCCGAGAAAGATTCAGAGGTCCACGACTTAAATCTCCTTGGAATAGCAGAGACCCCCTGGAGATGGGTAGGACACTTCACCCTTGAATCAAGAAACGTTCACCAAAGTGTCATTGGTGTTGCCGTACTGATACCTAAATCAGTCAGAGGATCGGTGATGAGCTACAACCCTGTCAATAACAGGATCATAACTGTGAAAATCAAAACCGTTCAACATAAATATCCTACAAGTATATGCACCAACATCAGATGTATCAGATGACGATATCGGTAAATTTTATCTATATTTAGAGATTACTTTAAGTAAATAGAAAAGAAATTTTCGTCATACAAGGTAATATTAAAGTTAAGATCGGAAGCACAGTAGCAGATGATCAGTTCAGGAATGTGGTTTGGCGATTTAGACCGGGCATAAGGAATAAACGTGGCGAATGTTTGCTGCTATTCTGCTAAGAAAGCTATTTAACAGTAGCAAATACTCTGTTCCAATATCACCTACGCCGACTGTATGCGTGGCAATCACGTGCAGACCGATACAGAAATCAAACTGGTTTCGTCATGATTAACTCCCGCTGGAGGACATCAGTAATCAACTGTAAAACCTTCCCAGGTGCTGACTGTAGATCTGACCATCAGCCACTGGTAATGGAGTGAAGGATGAAATTAAGGCAGAAAGCGGGAACCCTTTGATATTCCGGGATGATACATAACCTAAGTTACCTGGAATGTTTATACATGGTGAAAGAGATTTCAAAATCTTCCCATCAGTTTCTGAGATTACCCGTTACTCACTTTATGTATTAGTATAGAAGTACACATATAGGCAGAAGCGGAAACCCTTCGGTGATATTAATAACTGTTATGCTAATAAGGGTATCTAGCAGATTAACTCTAGCTATGAGTTTAAACAAAATTTCTCGTTTGCCATGCCTACACTCACTCACGTGCCTACTTCGTACACCATACCTGTATTCTAGAACACTTGAACTGATGTTACCATGCTTATGACCGGTCAGTTTTCTTCCGATTTCTACAGCTGGGGAGTGTGTTGTCGATATCTTGCAAGCGGTTGGTTTTAGGGCCTTAAAACGTAGTTTTTGATGTCCCACAGGGAGTTACCGAATTTCGTTCTTCGCGTCGCGTCGTGTGGCTTAAAATGAGCTTTGTCTCATCCTTGTACGGAAAATTTGATATTTTTACTGTATAGCTTATTACCTGCGCCAAAGGGCCCAAATCACGGTTCTCACGGAAACCCTTCGATATTCTGGGATGATACATAGCGTACGTTACCCGGAATTGTATTATCTTTCAAATGGTGATAGAAATTTGAAAATTGGTCCAGTAGTTTCTGGGAATACCCATTACATTTAAAGAAACTCACAATCTCTCTCTTTGTAAAATATCAGAATAGATTTGTATTATTTTCTACAACAGAATTCATACTGTGTTTCAAATGCTTGACTTATCCACTGTTACAATTCGTGTATGACTGGGTACAATGCTTAGGATGGTACAAACAAAACACAAGACGTTTCTACACTAGGAACATTTTATAAAAGAGAATTTTCTAGAGTTGCATTTCTTCGATTGAAAATCCGTAGTAAAACACACTTCATTAACGTTAATAAATACTATTTTTTCAGGAATAACTTTCGACCTACATCATGGAACCGGACATAGCCTATAAGTGGTATAAAAGTGTGTAATTTTATTTACGTCACCAATATCCACTCCAAAGATCCCATCCCCTATATACCGGTATGTTAGAGAATTAATTACATTTATCTAAATTATATTATGGGATTTGTGAAGCAGAATATTTCAGAAACCATTCCGCAAAATTCAAGATCCTTTGAATAGAAGTGACGACTTTAGATTGCGCATAGCCTGTTACTTTGCGCTGATGTATTATGTGGGGCTTTAAAAGGATTTCAACAACCCACCCGATGCCATAAATCTAAATTCAGATGATGAAAATTGTGAAGCTGCTGCTAAAGCCCGTGGTTGAAGAAATGTATGCGTGACTGGCATTTCATGTCTTCCTTCTTTCACGACTGATTGGTTTTACGTCCCACTAACTACATTGTTATGCTTTTCAGGGAAATCTAAGTGTCAGAAATTTTTTCCGCAAGAGCTCTTTTACGTGCCTGTAAATCTACCGATCGAAGGTGACGTATTTGAACACCCTCAAATACCACCGGGATGAGCCAGGATCGAAGCTGCCAAATTGGGCACATAAGGCCAGCACCGTACCGCCCGAGCTACCCAGATCGGTATTCCACGAATCCGTTTGAATGTCAGTTTGTCAACGATATCCAGATTTTTTAGTCGTGTTCCGCCATTTTTAATATCATTTTTCCATACGTTTTTATTGATCTTATGGTTTCAGAAAGCTCCCACTATAAGAGAATGTCCACACTTCTTGCTACGGAGCAAACAAACACAAATCGAAATAAGACACAGTTCAGAACACTTCAAAATTTACAGTAGTGACACCTTCCAAGAAACCTTTGATTTAATACAGATTTTAAAGTTCAGAGTTTCTCCTGTAGGGGATACTTTTTAGGCGTACAATTTAAATTTGCGAGGTCGGGGTGTACCAACCGGTACAATTATTATTATTATTATTATTATTATTATTATTATTATTATTATTATTATTATTATTATTATTATTAGCCGGCCCCGTGGTGTAGGGTAGCGTGCCTGCCTCTTACCCGGAGGCCCCGAGTTCGATTCCCAGCCAGGTCAAGGATTTTTACCTGGACCTGAGGGCTAGTTCGAGGTCCACTCAGCCTACGTGATTAGAATTGAGGAGCTATCTGACGGTGAGATGGTGGCCCCTGTCTAGAAAGCCAAAAATAACGGCCGAGAGGATTCGTTGTGCTGACCACACGACACCTCGTAATCTGCAGGCCTTCGGGCTGAGCAGTGGTCGCTTTATAGGCCAAAGCCCTTCAAGGGCTGTAGTGCCATGGGGTTTGGTTTGTATTATTATTATTATTATTATTATTATTATTATTATTATTATTATTATTATTATTATTACCATCATAGTCATCATCATCATCACTACATGATGGATGTCAGCCTTGAAAAGTTTTGTCTTTTTACTGAAGATGTACTGAACTTTAAAGTAGAGTAAGAAATTAATGAACAGAAAGAGATTTCTTCGGTTGCAGTAGTGGGACCTGGAACAAATCGACAGTGCGTGAACAGTACCTCGTATCCCATAATGCTCTTCCGATCTATTATCCTCCTCCCAACCACACATGGATATGCAGTCCAACAGAACAACGTTCGTTGTGTTCATTTTCTTGTGCTAAAGTGTAAAGGAAAATGAATCTTAAATGCATTATACTGTAGGAGTGTGTAAATACGTCATGAAAACACACATCCCTACAGTACGGTACAAGAAGGTTAAATTTCCTTTACATAATGGCATAAGAAAATGAACACAGCAAACATTGTTCTGATGGACTGAATATCCATGTATGACTGGGAAGCGTGACCAATCTTAAGGAAAATAATGTGTCCGAAGAGAATTGTGGTATATGAGGTATTGCTCGCGCACCATCCAAATATAACACGTATGCTCTCTTCCAGGTGTAATAAGTAAAGGCCACTGCAGTAACTGCAGTTGAGTATCACCTCCTTCAACATGCGCCGAAGAGTTGAGGAAGTAATGGTCGTCAAAGATCATAACTATGTTAGAGAGTTAGGTAGGAAGCGGTCTTGGATCTAATAGTCTTACAGTCTTACTAATAAACGATGTATAACTTTTATACAAGGTTTATACACCGTTTATGTGAAATTCGTTACTAATAAACCGTGTATAAGCCTCCTGTGTATAAATCTGTTATAGTTATTCAGACAGACCAGGACCCTTGTATAAACGTTGTTTAGCAGCGAGCTAGCGAGCGAACAGCAGCGAGTAGCGGAAAAAGTAACGAGTGATCAGTTTATTTGCGTGTGGTATTTGCTGTATGCAGTGATATAGTCGTGGTGAAATATTCAACTTATCCATTTAATTGAACACACGTCGAAAGAAGGGACGATAACGTTTATGATCTTCACGATATAGAAGACGTACACCATTTAGAGGTTATGGAAGCAAGACATCCTCGTAAAAAGAAACACTTTAAGAGACGGAATGACCCATTTCTGCTGGATGATGAGAGTTTCAAAATTAAATATCGATTTACCAAGGAATATGCTCGAATTGTTATTGACACAGTCAGAAATGACTTAACGAAAGATCCGAGAGGTGGCTCTATATCGTGCGAACTTTAAATTCTCACAGCTCTTCGTACATGGGCGCGGAATGAGGTTAGTAATTACCGTACTATTAGTGACGTCATTACTACTGGTGAGAATAATATACCGCTGAAATGTGTGTATTACTATTCTATTCTTCTTTATTCGAACATTCTGTTGTAATAACTCTTTCTTTGTCTACAGGTACAAGATGATTCGGCTGATATTCACGGCATTAGTCAACAGACTGTAGCAAACATTTGCCGCAGGGTAGCCACTGCTCTCGCTAGTAGAGCAAATGAATTCATCAAGATGCCGTCAACAAATGCTGAGCAGGAAGAAGAAATCCTGAAGTTTAGGAAAATATATGGATTCAGGAATGTAGTAGGTGCAATCGACTGCACTCATATTCGAGTGAAAAAGGTGCCGGGAGAAGTATCACAGTACTATATCAATAGGAAGGGATATTATTCTCTCAATGTTCAGGTAGTGTGTGATGCATCGTTGCGCATAAGGGATATTGTAGCAAGTTGGAGGGGAAGTACACATGACAGCAGAATGTTTCGCGAAAGTCGCATTAAGCAACGTTTTGAGAGGGATGAATTTAAGGGACGCCTTTTGGGAGATTCTGGCTATGCCTGCACACCTTATTTGTTTACTCCAGTGTTACATCCCAGTACTGCTAAAGAAGAACATTTCAACAGAGCCCATATCCATACGAGAAATGTAGTTGAAAGGTGTTTCGGAGTATGGAAGCAACGATTCAGGTGTTTGTTGAAGGGTTTCAACACTAGTCTGGAAAACACAAAAATCTGTGTTGTAGCACTTGCTGTGATACATAACATTGCCATTGACATGGGTGAAGACCTTCATGAGGAACCTGTTATAATACCAGAAGAACGCATTGTAGCCAGAGCCCCCAATATGCGAGGTAATGCTGTCAGAGCAGCTTTCATTAATGAGTGGTTTTGAAAAAACTGTAAAGAATCAATAGTTTTTATTACAAATGTTTTATTTAGGCCTATTAGTTATTTATTTTAACATAATAAATTTACAAATTTTTTAACAAGGCATGTTTTTTTAAAAGGAGAATTTCCATTTTTAGAGAATGTTCTTTTTGTTTCTGCTCTCTTTCTTCCTCCAAATTCTTCATTTGCATTTGGTGCTCCTTCATCCTCACTTCATTCTCCTGCTCCAAGTATATTTCCTTCAGAGTATTGTTATATCATATCAGAAATATCGTAAAACTTTTGTTTTATTTATGGAAATACGGGAGTCTGAGAAATTATTTCAGCAAGTATAATGGTTTACAAAATAACGTCCTGAAAAATTAAGAGAAAACCTTCTCTTCGAAATGATTAATTGTCCCGGTATTTCAAGCCTATAAGCGTGCAATTTATCAATGAAACGAATGATGTCACAAAAGTTGAAGTACATAGCATATAAGATAAAATAAAAAACCGTAAGGAAACGGAGATTTCAACAAATGATGGTGTTATTTATGCCCAATTCATACTTCTTCTTGGGCTAATGTAAAGGTACACAATGCTGCAACATCAGCATCATCTACCATGATATATTACCGATATGGGGTTACATCGAAGGAATTAACGAAGGATAAATAGGTGGACCCCACCACATTATCGTTTAGTTTATCTAACCTCCATTCTTTTTTTAATTTTCCGAATTCTTATTACGTTTCGTGTACCGTTGGAAAATCTCTATTATGGACTGTTGAAGAAAGGTGGAAGCTTAAAAAAAAGAACAAATCCTTCAAAAAGGAGATGGAATTTGGAGTCAGTTCGGAACCGATGTGACAGAAATACATCTCACTCTGACCCAGACACATCTTCCCGAATTACTGGAGGTAATGTCCGACTCGTTGGCTGAACGGTCAGCGTACTGGCCTTAGGTTCAGAGGGTCCCGGGTTCGATTCCCGATCGGGTCGGTAATTTTAACCTTAATTGGTTAAGTCCAATGGTACGGGGGCTGGGTGTATGTGTTGTCTTCATCACCATTTCATCCTCATCACGACGCGCAGGTTGCCTACGGGAGTCAAATAGAAAGACCTGCACCTGGCGGGCCGAACCCATCCTGGGATATCCCGGCACTAAAAGCCATACGACATTTCATTTCATTTACTGGATTTAATTTCAACCTCATAAAGATTTTCAATTTTAGAAGCAAGTTCAAGTAGTTACAAGTTCAATGTTGAAATATTTTCAAAATTTACATTTGGACCTGTTTAATTTTCAATTCATTATATAGTGAGATTTTCCGATCCACAGATATGCATGTATGTGTGGTTACCATTTACTTTCGTTTCCTGATAAGGTGTCGGGGTTGAGCTGAGATGAATGGCAAACTCATCTGACAAGCTGATGAAGATGAAATGAATGATGATGAATGAAATTGGGTGCGGAGGTAGAAGGAATCGACTATGGCCTATGAATAGGAACTGTCTCAGCATTCGCCTGCAAGTGAAAATGGGAAATCACAGTGAATCATTGTCAGGACTGCCGACGGTGGGGTTCGAATCCACTCGTCTCTTTAATCCAGAACTTGGCTCCATAGCCGTAGTACGTTAACACACGCGGCCACTCCGCTTGTTTTTTATTTCCTACTCAGAGAATTACTGGATTTCATTCAAATATGATGAAGAAATTTTAAGTCATTTCAGAAGTAATGTCAAGTTGCCATAAGACCAATGTTGAAAAATCTTCAAAATTTACGTTTGAAACTGCTCAACATTACGATACATTATTTAGTTGCTAACCTACCTGATGTCCTACCCGTGACTGGCTGAGAAAAGGGTTCATTCATTTATGCATTCAATCATGGAATCATTCCTTCGATCCAATTAATTCATTCACTGATATATTAAATTAAATTCATCCATTCATTCATTCATTCATTCAATCATGGAATCATTCAGTCGATCCAATTCATTCATCCACTCATTCATTAAATTCATCAATTTATTCGTGTTACTCTCTCCCAAGTTGGTGGCTATCCGTGATTGGGTGAGAAGACTTTATATATTTATTCATTCAGTCATGCACGAGCACAATTCAATCATGAAATCAATTCACTTAAAAATTCATATAGGCACTCAGTCATTCATTTCATTCAAACGGTATGTTTTAATTGTAGGATAACACTATTAAGACTGATGAGACCATTAAGTAGTAATATAACAGGAAGAGTAAGATATATGCGTGTCCTAAACTATATAACTCTGTTAACGCCTAGGAAAAAATAAATAAATGAAAAAGAAAAATCAAAGTACAATTTAGAAAGTAGATTGAAATAGTTAATAAGGTTAACTGTAAATTTTAATATAAAAACAAAATTTTGATTACAATAAATTATTTTTTTAAATGCTATTTGTTCGGGGCGTCGACCTAGAAAGACCTTTTGCCCGTACTTGCACCATATGCGAGGAACCTGCGTGTATTTTGTAAATGGCGAAAGTGTAAAGTGTTTTATGTGAGGAAAGGAACGTTAAGGACGACACAAACACCCAGTCCCCAGGCGAGAGATATTAATCATTTACAATTAAAAACCTCTGACCCGGGAACCAAACCCGGGGCCGCCGCGTGACAGGCGGGCGCGTTGCTTCCTACACCGCGAGGGGAGTATTCTATTCTATTCTATTCTATTCTATTCTATTCTATTCTATTCTATTCTATTCTATTCTATTCTACCTGATGTCACTTGGTATTCACAAAATCTTTATTCATGGTCGCTCATTAGTGGGAAATTACATTTTGCCCATCGGGCAACTGCCTGAAGAGGCTGCCTAGGCACGAAATAAGCACTTTCGTCAGTATAGGCAAGAAAGTGTCCATCAGTATCCTACAGTCTGGATGTTATTAGTGAAGTCCTTATCCATTACTTACTGGTATGTGACTTCTTCAACGAAGCCGTGAAACTGCTGTTACTTGCACTAATATCTGAGGATTAAACAGCTGTTGAATTTAGTACTATGACTCATAATACACTTCAGACCAAGTGTATTAACCCAGAACATTAATTTAATATCAATAACATTACATGAGATTGAACTCTGATTAATTTTTATTTGCATTTTGATTTACGGCCCTATAAACTATTATAAAGTCCTAGAATCGTGAAGTGAAATTATTCAAATGAATGGTATTACGTCATTCTTATAATCATAAAATAGTTCCGGTAAAATGTATACTTCGAATACTCCACGGTGCGATTAAAATGAAATTGCGTACGTACTTCATTGCACCAATAACTGTCCGTTCAGACTTCATTGGAAGCAACGGCTAGGAGAAACACGCTATGCACATAAGCAATCTCGTCGCAAGTACCATCAGATGATTTAATCCGTCGGCTTGTTAATCTGCATAATGGATTGTTAGGTTTAAATCGATGAATACTGCACAGTAGATAAACATGTTTGATGAGCAACTTGACACCCAGAAAATTATGGTACCAATGGGACTGCAAAATGACAGAATTCAGTTTTCAATAGAATCAACATATCTTAAACTTCCCTGATCACTCAATCAAGGTTCATGCTGACAGTCACCCATAACAGAATAAACTCTCATTCTAGATATGGATACAAGAACAAAGGAGTTATTACTGATAGGCCTGCTATATAACTCGTCAATACTCTTAGAATATTTTATTTATTTATTTGTTTATTTATGTATTTAGTTTATTTATGTATTTATTTATTTATTTATTTATTTATTTATTTATTTATTTATTTATTTATTTATTTATTTATTTATTTATTTATTTATTTATTTATTTATTTATTTATTTATTTATTTATTTATTTATTCATTTATTTATTTATTTATTCATGAAGCACAATATGCATCCCCAGCATATTCATCAGTTTTCATTTGCACTGCCAACAGGCGAATTAACTATGGTCTTCTTCTTATTTTCCTTCCACATTTCCCACACCCCGATGTGGTCGCGGAGACGAACAAGCGAAAGTAAAAATAGAATGAAATGACGCATGGCTTTTAGTGCCGGGAGTGTCCGAGGATAAGTTCGACTCGCCAGATGCAGTTCTCCTGATTTGACGCCAATAGGCGACCTTCACGTCGAGATGAGGATGAAATGATGATGAAGACGACACATACACCCAGCCCCCGTGCCAGCGGAATTGACCAATTATGGTTGAAATTCCCGACACTGCCAGGAATCGAACCTGGAACCCCTGTGACCAAAGGCCAGCACACTAACCATGTAGCCATGGAGCCGGAGAAAACGAAGGTGAAAGTTGATGATAAAATTTAACATAGCCGACGACTCGCAAGATCAAATACACATAAATAAATTAAAATCCACGAAAATATTCATGTTCATAGCAAAGTCGTCGTAGTTCAAATATCAACATACCACTTCACATTAACTTATTTATAAGAAATTGTTTCCCCTGCTCTGAAATCAAGGCCCACAAGAAAGACAGGCCCGGACGCGCACACGAACGAGCGAAGTCACGTGACCCATCCAGTCTTTGCCGAACAACTGCGCGTACATGAATGATCATTGGATTTTCTCACATAAATAACCTAGGTTTTTTATTTTACAAGCATTCGCACACTATAACAGTAATATCTGCATCTTACACGGCCAGCTACACTACGAATCGCGAGTGACTGAAAATAAAAGGAATCGTCATGAAAATTGCAGGGGAAATAAACACCATCATTTGAGGATTGAAGTGTATCTTTACATTTTTATTTTAATAAAATAATCAGTGCAATTCTTAGTGACTAGAAATTTTATTTATTTAGTAATTTGACACATACTCATTAGATTAATTAATTAAATTAATTTCATACAATGCACTACCTTCACATTTGTTACTGCATGAGAAAAGAAAAAGTAACATACCTACTTACCCCACTTCTCCATTGTCTTACTTCTCTCTTCGGTCCTACTGAAGGAATGCTCATAACGTGAACTAACATTCTTTTGCTGCATTTATTCATTTATATTTCCATGAGTTAAGTCATTTAAGTTGAGTGCACTACAGTTGATGTTCCTGAAAGAGGACTGGGAGGTTTGGAGAAGGTAATAAATTAAATGACTGTTTTTAAAAACGGTGAAATAATTACGCCAATAATCATTTATGAAAAGCGTTAATAACACAGGAGAAAGTACACCAAAATAAAGGAAACAAAGCAGAGATGAGAACCAAAATCATACCGTACTCAGAAACTTTGAAATATATTACAAGATTAGATATGAAACTTATATTTTAATTTCATGATGATATTAACTGAAAAGTATTATGACACTGAATTTGCTTCCCAACTCTGGTAAATAATTGAGTCAGCATTCATGCTAAAATAAAACAATGGCATTTGCTGTTCATACATTTATTTACAAAAGTTTCATGGCCACTTTTCTACAGGAACACAAAAAATATTCTTCAGAATCTATTACCATTCTAGTATTGCAATATTTAAGATAGTTGGTCACAGTATCTGTGAAGTCAGTCTCCGTAGAAGTCTCACCTGATTCATGCAAGCTAAAAATTTGCCCTTAAAATTGCCAACTATGATCTGCATTACAAATCGTGCAACACAAATTGCAATTAAAGACAGTTATAAGGGTAACATAAGCTTACCCCTGTCTAGTGTCTCAATTAATTCGAATTGATGTGGTATTGCAACCTCCACAGTTTTCTTACTTTGCAGTCATGGAACACATAATTCACAATGTTGCTGTCGTATTTCATGCCTGACTACTTATCTTGCAATGTAACTTAAAATTGGAAGTACTTCTTCAATACATTGTGTTGAAAATTCTGATTTGAAAACTGAACTGAATGGCGTAATGTCCACAGAGGTCCGTGGTTCATCACAGCATGGTAATAGTGTTGTTAATGAAACATTTCCATTCTTGTCTGCTAACAACACTACAGAATTAAACTTGAGTTTTCTCTTGCTCACAATTAACTGCAAGAAGGATATGTGGTAGTTAGCTCCACTTAACTGTCTGTAGCATCCAAACCTTCCCTCTAACACATCGTTCTGAAACTTAATAAGTAGGAAGAAATCCACTTTGTATACAGAAAACATATAGGTCTACTGTATTAGATGAATGAATGAATCTACAGTTATAATGAATGCCTGAAAAGTTTCTGCAGAGAGGGATTAATTTGTATACATATTAATTCTCCATATCGTTAACTATGATGACAATTTTTGTGAAAACTGCAATTGAAAAACTCCACCCTGTCTAATTGGTTCTTTAATATTGTCATTAAACCTTTTCCCTTCAAATGCACTTTTTACATAGCTATTTTCCACCAGGAACAAATAATATGTAGAAACTGGCAGGTGCCCTCAAACCCAGAAGAAGTTTCATTTTCCTTAGACACACACTCAAGTGCTGCAACATATTTTTCATTGAAAATGGCCAGAGCTAGGTTTACATTTCGTGTTTCAATTTAGGTTGGATAGACAGTCTTACAGGATAAAGTATGTCCATACTAAACAAGTGCATTCTTTTCATTTTGATAGAGTATTTCCAAATGTTTGAATTTGGCTTCAAACGTTGCATCAAAATTATTGAAATCTGAAAATGTGAGGCAATTAATCACATTTCTTTTACTTATCCAGTTGTTCCTAATACATTTAATTATCTGAACAGTATCAAATTAAAAAAAAAGAGTTTCCTGTCACTATCACATGGATGGGGAACTACAGATTCTAATTTCTGACTGACAGAAAAGTACTCAAAAGCCTGCCTATTAATGAAGTTATTATCAGAAACTAAAGCTATTACCCTGATACATTAGTTCTCATTTTCTTGTATAACCTTCATCAACAAACCATACAATTGAAACGCTGTCATGTGGCTAATTTTACATCTTTATAATTTGAAATGACACCAGATACATGCATACTTGTGCTCTTTTAGCTACACAGGTTGGATTGTCTTCATGGGACCCGAAAATCGTGCCTGCTTTAAAATTAAGTTGAGAATGTACATATATCTCATCGTTATGTAAATTCAAAATTAACTCATTTTCTTTCGGCAGACATACCTTACTTTTTACGTAATTGATGCTACCTTCAATACTTGTAGGATTCCAGCAAGATATAGCAGATATCTTGGATTCTGGAGGTCAAATGAACTGTATCGCGATTGACCTGTCTAAAGCATTTAATAGGGTGGATCATGGGAGACTACTGGCAAAAATGAGTGCAATTGGACTAGACAAAAGAGTGACTGAATGGGTTGCCATATTTCTAGAAAATAGATTTCAGAGAATTAGAGTAGGTGAAGCTTTATCTGACCCTGTAATAATTAAGAGGGGAATTCCTCAAGGCAGTATTATCGAACCTTTATATTTTCTTATATATATAAATGATATGAGTAAAGGAGTGGAATGGGAGGTAAGGCTTTTTGCGGATGATGTTATTCTCTATAGAGTGATAAATAAGTTACAAGATTGTGAGCAACTGCAGCGAGACCTCGAAAATGTTGTGAGATGGACACCAGGCAATGGTATGTTGATAAACGGGGTTATAAGTCAGGATGTGAGTTTCACAAATAGGAAAAATCCTCTCAGTTTTAATTACTGCGTTGATGGGGTGAAAGTTCCTTTTTAGGATCATTGTAAGTATCTAG
Organism: Anabrus simplex; assembly: GCF_040414725.1. NCBI lineage: Eukaryota > Metazoa > Arthropoda > Insecta > Orthoptera > Tettigoniidae > Anabrus > Anabrus simplex. The sequence continues at coordinate 375,119,355 of NC_090265.1, read as the reverse complement.
GTGTTAATATAAGGAAAGATCTTCAGTGGGGCAATCACATAGATGGGATTGTAAATAAAGGATACAGATCTCTGCACATGGTTATGAGGGTGTTTAGGGGTTGTAGTAAGGTTGTAAAGGAGAGGGCATATAAGTCTCTGGTAAGACCCCAACTAGAGTATGGTTCCAGTGTATGGGACCCTCACCAGGATTACCTGATTCAAGAACTGGAAAAGCAGCTCGATTTGTTCCGGGTGATTTCCGACAAAAGAGTAGCGTTACAAAAATGTTGCAAAGTTTGGGTTGGGAAGAAGTGAGAGAAAGAAGAAGAGTTGCTCGACTAAGTGGTATGTTCCGAGCTGTCAGCGGAAGATGGCGTGGAATGACATTAGTAGACGAATAAGTTTGAGTGGCGTTTATAAAAGTAGGAAAGATCACAATATGATGATAAAGTTGTAATTCAAGAGGACAAACTGGGCCAAATATTCATTTATAGGAAGGGGAGTTAGGGATTGGAATAACTTACCAAGGGAGACGTTCAATAAATTTCCAATTTCTTTGAAATCAATTAGCAAAAGGCTAGGAAAGCAACAGATAGGGAATCTGCCACCTGGGCGACTGCCCTAAATGCAGATCAGTATTGATTGATTGATTGATTGATTGATTGATTGATTGATTGATTGATTGATTGATTGATTGATTGATTGATTGATTGATTGTACTAATATTTTTATACTTCAGTCAGTCAGAGAAAAAGCACCTATCAGTTCCCTAACGTTCCTCGGGTGGGGTAAAAATAACAATTTACTATTGTAAAGAGCTATGTGAGCATCTATTGAATGAACGAAATTAAAATAAGCAAGTAACCTTGTGTGACCTATATATCACCTATTGTTGGCAGAAGTTTTCCATAAAACCAACTGCTCTTTCAGGAAATATAAAGTTTCACAGCTGCTATCAATTTCAGATAATGTTTTAACCACTGTTAACACGTATTTCTGTATTTTTAAAAAAATCTATAAGCTCATCAGGTAGCTCTACTGGATATCATTTATGTAAATGCTTGGGAATTTTATCTAACCCCAACTTATTGTTCATTATAACCACATTACATAGAAGGTTGCCTCCAATAACTACAGAAGCTGAAATAATGGGACCTGGCACTGCAGTTAAATTTATTAAAAGTAAACAATCTGTTCCACCATGACCTTGCAGTGTCCATACTTTCCCAAACAGACTTTTATGATAATGAGAAAAGATATCATCAACACTACAAATCAGCTTACCTTTAATAAATTCTAGGTTTGACTTGAGGCTCGTTGCAATTGCCACATTGAATTGTTCTTCTTTCAGTACCCTTTTTATTTCACTTAGATCCTTTGGAATATTTTGAAAAACACAAGGAATTGCACCTTCTTTTAGCATTGCAATTTTTTGGAGGAATTTCCTTTAACACTGTACTTGTCAACTCTAATAATATCACTTTCTCAAAAATGTCTGATACAGACAAACGGAGTTTTTTGACCACTGAGATCGGTTGGTATTTTTCTCAGCCACTCAGCATTCAAATTTTCATCCTTGGGAAGAGGAAACATAGAAACAGTCGCTTCTCCTGGGGTGTAATTGGACTTGCACCCTTTCACGCGACAGTGACGAGGCATGCTGCGTCGCAGGTTAGGTCACACAATCTCAGCATTATCTGAAACAGTAATTCATCGGAATGTATAGCATATTGCACGGATATGTGTACATGAGTGCTAAGGGATATCTCATCAGAAAGAACAAAAATGTATCCCATTTATTATACCTTTCAAGCACCAAATCTTGCACACGCCTCTGAAAAGTTTATATCCCTCGAACGATAACGAAATTTACCTACAGCATCAGTTCACACGTACAGATATTTATAAACAAATAACGTTACACATGCAAAGGTAACTTTCTTCTCAACAAAATTATTCATCGAATGTAATTGAAAAGATACTTGAATATTAAAAAATATATTATAAATACTATATGATCTTGTAGCAATGGGCATACACAACACAGCATGAACCTTCGCCATACTGGAGACTGACTTAATCACGTTATAATACCACACCAAGGCCTGTCCTTCTTGTTGGCCTTGCCTGGAATATACCTTTACTTGACGATATGTCAAGCAAGATCTGTTGTTATATTGATAACGAGGGTTGAGAGACGAAATAGAAAGGATCTCCGGATTATTGTGTGCTGTGTGTAAAGAATGTTGAGAAGGAAGGGACACGGAGAGAGAAGAGTGAAATAAGATGATAAGTCCTATTCTGAATGAATGTAATCAACAAAGGAAGAATAATCTACACATAAAAATACACGAACTAAAATGTAGTCCACCTATTACAAATCGCAGACCTCAGTGACGTAGAAGTTTAGGAGTTGGCCTTCCAGTCCCAAGATAATAGGTACAATCCCGGGTGAGATCGGTAAAATTTGAGGACATTTAAACGCTACAACCCCTTGTTGTTGACTTCTAGCACTTGAAAGAACTACAGACGGATAAGAAATATTTCACACTTCGATTTCTTAATAGTCGACAGTCTTTAAATGAACGTCTGTGGAGGACTCTCAGTTTAAGGGGATGCCGGGCTTGATTATTTTCCGGATCAAGGATTTTAGCCACGTTCGGTTAGTTCCTATACCTCAAGTATTGGGTATTTGTAATAATAATAATAATAATAATAATAATAATAATAATAATAATAATAATAATAATAATAATAATAATAATAATAATAATAATAATAATAATAGCTTTACGAATTTTCGACACGCCGAGGTGCTGGAATTTTGTCCCTCAGAAGCTCTTGCCGGTAAATATACCGACACGAGGCTTACGTATTTGAACCCCTTGAAATACTATCGAACTGAGCCAGGATCTAACCCGCCAATTTGAACTCAGTAGGCCAGCGCTCTACCGTCAGAGCTACTCAGCCCAGAAACACGATAATAATAGACTTGAGTGATTTATTTATTTATTTATTTATTTATTTATTTATTTATTTATTTATTTGTTCTTGTTTCGTTTCGATCAAGTAAGGACCACATCATTTCAACTGTATCCTTTGAGCTTTAATGTTGGTCCAGTATTCCTTCATTCGTAGACGGCGTTGCTCCTTTTGCTCTTTCGTCTATGTCTTTCCAGTTTTAAGTTTCGGCTTTGGTTGGAAACTCTGATGTTCTTGGAGTTTTTCTGAAGTGGGTCACGCTCATGCATATCATCAAATGAGATCCCAATCTCCTGCAGATCTTTCTGTACCTCACTGAACCATGCCCTCTTTGCCTTTTTCTCTGAGAGGAAAGTAAAAATGCGGTTGGTTAATCTTGTTGACTTCATTCGGGCCATGTGTCCATAAAAAGTAATCCTCTTTTTTCGCATCACGTCGGTTATTTTCTCCACATGCGAGTACAACTCCTGGTTGTGCCGTCTACTAAACTCGCCGTTGTCTTTGACTGGACCTAAGATTTTCCTCATAATGTTCCTTTCCTTGGCCTCCAATTTCTATAAAATGCCTTTTTTTGTTCATGGCGAGACATTCCGCTGCATATAGAGCCTCTGGCCGGATGGCAGTGCAATAGTGTTTGTTTTTTGCATTCAGAGATATAGATCTTTTGTTATAGACATTTTTAGTAATATGGTAAGCAAATTCAATTTTATTCATGCGTGAATCAAAGTCTTCCTTTTTGGACATGTTAGGTTCTATCCATTCACCAAGACATTTAAATTTTTCAACCCGCTTGACTTTACCGCGAGTCCCTTCTAGCTCACTTGGCGCCAGTTAATGTTTGTAATGAATTTCGTTTTCTCAGCGGTGATTTGGAGGCCCGCCTTTGCAGCTTGTCTTTGAAACTGGTTGATCTGCTTCGTGGCCATAAACCGCAAGATCGTCTGCAAATGCAAGACAATCAATTGAAAGGTTTTTGTTCTTGTGGCCTAGCCTGACTCCGCTTTCGACTCCTTCATAATTCACTTATCTGCGCCATTCACGGATCACTTTCTCAAGAACGCAGTTGAACAACAGAGGTAAGAGATCACCTCCCTGCCTAACTCCTGTCCGTATTTCAAAGGTATCTGAAGTCTCTCCTCTGAACTTCACTTTTGAGATGGTGTTGGTGAGAGTCTGTTGGATGATCACTCTTGTTTTATCGTCGAAGCCAAATTCCTTTAAGATCTGAATTAAGGTAGTTCCGTCAGTTGAATCATAGGTCTTCCTAAAGTCGATGAATGTTACTACGAAAAGCTTGCTGCTTAGATTAAGACATGAAAGGACAGATTTCAGATTAATAATCTGCTCCATAAGCCTCCGTGGCTCAGACGGCAGCACGTCGGACTCTCACCGCTGGGTTTCACTGTTCAAATCCTGATCACTCCATGCGAGATTTGTGCTGGACAAAGCGGAGGCGGGACAGGTTTTTCTCCGGATACTCCGGTTTTCCCTGTCATCTTTCATTCCAGCAACACTCTTCACTATCATTTCATTTCGTCTGTCAGACGTTAACCATTGCCCCAGAGGATGCGATAGGCTTCGGCAACTGGCACAATTCCTACCCTCGCCGCAAGATCGTGGCTTCATTCATTCCATCCCTGACCCGGTCATTGACTTGAAAACAGGTTGTAGGTTTAAAAATTTCTGCTCCACACATGACCGCCCTTTCCTTAAACCTCCTTGGTAAATACCCAGCTCTGTAGCTAGCTGTTCTTTTGCCCTGATATGAAGAGCTTTCTAAAGAATTTTGTAGGTTATAAGTAGGAGGGAGGTGCCGCGATACTTGTTAACATCCGACTTGTCGCCTTTATTATGAAGTGGGTGGATTAGGGCACATGTCACGTCACTTGGAAGTCTTTCGGTATTGCATATTTCATGTATGATGTCCGTTAATTTCTCCACTGCATTGTCACTAGCAAACTCCCACAATTCAGCTAGTATCGAATCTTCACCCGGCGCTTTATTGTTCTTCAAGGATTTCCTCTTACTTGGGTGGAGTTGAATCTGGGTGGACTTGTGTTTTATCTACAAATGTGAATCTAGATATTATGTCATCGCAGTTAAGAAGGGATTCAAAGTATTTTGCAAGGACCCGGAAGTTTTCCTCGTTGTTATGGGTTAGTTTTCCATCGGAATCTCTGAACTGTAGGCTCGGTGGGCCGTATTTCCTTCAGTTGCTCTTAAATGATTTATAAAAGTCGCGCGTATTGTTCTTCTTGCGAATCCGGCTTAATTTGAGCTATCCGGTGTTTGTCAAAAGCACGTTTAACGATCAGGATGGTTTTTGCTGCTGCACAATTTCTCTCATTCAAGAAGTTCGTCCAGTTGACTTCGTTCTTTAGCGAGTTCCATTTCTTTCAGGCGAACTGTCTTTGCCTTATCGCTGCATCGCATTCACTGTTCCACCAAGCATGCTTCCTGGGCTTAGTAAGCTGAACCGTCTCTTTGGCTGTTTCGACCAGGGCCTCGCGCAGTTGTTTCCAGTTCTCTGCATCCACGGATTGTAGTTTTATTTATTTTATATTTACATACATACATACATACATTATCATTATAGACTGTTATGCCTTTCAGCGTTCAGTCTGCAAGCCTCTGAGAATTTACTAAACGTCGCCACAATCCTCGATTTGCAACTAGTGTTGTGGCCTCATTTAGTTCTATACCTCTTATCTTTAAATCGTTAAAAACTGAGTCTAACCATCGTCGTCTTGGTCTCCCTCTACTTCTCTTACCCTCCATAACAGAGTCCATTATCCTCCTAGGTAACCTATCCTCCTCCATTCGCCTCACATGACCCCACCACCGAAGCCGGTTTATGCGTACAGCTTCATCCATCGAGTTCATTCCTAAATTAGCCTTTATCTCCTCATTCCGAGTACCATCCTGCCATTGTTCCCACCTGTTTGTACCAGCAATCATTCTTGCTACTTTCATGCCTGTTACTTCTAATTTATGAATAAGATATCCTGAGTCCACCCAGCTATCGCTCCCGTAAAGCAAAGTTGGTCTGGAAACAGACCGATGTAAAGATAGTTTCGTCTGGGAGCTGACTTCCTTCTTACAGAATACTGCTGATCGCAACCGCGAGCTCACTGCATTAGCTTTACTACACCTTGATTCAATCTCACTTACTATATTACCATCCTGGGAGAACACACAACCTAAATACTTGAAATTATCGACCTGTTCTAGCTTTGTATCACCAATCTGACATTCAATTCTTTTGAATTTCTTACCTACTGACATCAATTTAGTCTTCGAGAGGCTAATTTTCATACCATACTCATTGCACCTATTTTCAAGTTCCAAGATATTAGACTGTAGGCTTTCGGCACAGTCTGCTATTAAGACCAAGTCGTCAGCATAGGCCAAACTGCTTACTACATTTCCACCTAACTGAATCCCTCCCTGCCATTTTATACCTTTCAGCAGATGATCCATGTAAACTACGAACAGCAAAGGTGAAAGATTACAGCCTTGTCTAACTCCTGTAAGTACCCTGAACCAAGAACTCATTCTACCATCAATTCTCACTGAAGCCCAATTGTCAACATAAATGCCTTTGATTGATTTTAATAATCTACCTTTAATTCCATAGCCCCCCAGTATGGCGAACATCTTTTCCCTCGGTACCCTGTCATATGCTTTCTCTAGATCTACGAAACATAAACACAACTGCCTATTCCTCTCGTAGCATTTTTCAGTTACCTGGCGCATACTGAAAATCTGATCCTGACAGCCTCCCTGTGGTCTGAAACCACACTGGTTTTCATCCAACTTCCTCTCAACGACTGATCGCACCCTCCCTTCCAAGATGCCAGTGAATACTTTGCCTGGTATACTAATCAATGAGATACCTCGATAGTTGTTGCAATCCTTCCTGTTCCCTTGCTTATAGATAGGTGCAATTACTGCTTTTGTCCAATCTGAAGGTACCTTACCAACACTCCACGCTAATTTTACTACTCTATGAAGCCATTTCACCCCTTCCTTCCCACTATACTTCACCATTTCAGGTCTAATTTCATCTATTCCTGCTGCATGCATTTCAGTGGGCTTGGCAGACTGATATGTAATAGCAACGGCCGGTTCGGTGAGGAAAGCAACGGGAAACTACCTCACTCCTCATTTCCCTAGTACGCCTCTTCAGTGACGCCTAGGCTATTTACGACATCTGTTGGCGGAGCTGCAGAGGATCAAACCAGCCTTCGGGCTGAATACCCAACATACATACAGACATACTATATAACTTCTGTCCTAGATATTCTAAGTCCAACGCAATGGTACCATTAAATTGGGCGTGAGAGTTTCTATTCAATGACCTGCACATCATGGGTCGGAATTTAAATTCAGAAGTCTATATGAAACAACTTAAGAAATGTTTCCATTTGCAATCCTACATAACCTTGTCACTGAGTGTTATAGGGCAACCGTCATGGTGCCTTAATCTCGAATTTTCTAATTGTATGGTATGTAAGTCGTCTGAGTTGAAATTTAGACGATCAAATCTCCGATATTTAGAAACATAAGTGAACATTTTCAATATTCATAGTCACTTATTCGCAAACTGTACTTTAATACCTGTAATGTTACTAATATTTGATATTTGTAAACAAAACGAGACCAGAAATCTTTAAATCGGAGGAAGCATTCACTCGCTATGGCGTGTCACTCCGAAATGCACTGAGTGTGCGTAATCGACCGTTCCAATTTCGAGGCCCCTGTGGGAAGAGGTTGTAATTATTGTGCAATTTACCTGAGGCCTTAAGTTATCTAGTGATGTCAGAATGTCGAATATATCACTTATAGTTTGTCAGAAACAGCCTGTGATATGCAGGCTGATTTTCGTAACGCCAACTTCCCATGCATCCTGTGGAGTGAGGCGTTACTTCTTTAAAAGTACCCAAAAGGTTTACATGCGGAAGGGGAAATAGTTCTGTTTTTAAATCATGAATATTCCTGATACGTCCTAACCGAGTGAGTTGGCTGTTAGGTTAGGGTCACGCAACTGTGAGCTTCCATACGAGAGATAGTGGGTTCAAACCCTACTGTCGGCAACCCTGAAGATGATTTTCCTTGTTTTCCTATTTTGACACTAATTACGTTCACGGCTCCTTCCTTCCGGCTCCTAGCCCTTTCCTATCCCATCGTTGCCAGGGGGACCTATCGGTGTTGGTGCTACGTCAGAAGAAAATTTTAAATTTATACTTCCAGAACTTCAAACATTTACAACACACTCGGAAAAGGCGTGGCATGTCATTTATGACATGGCACTAAACATATTTACGCATGACATCAACAACATCTACATTCCATTCGCTGAGTTTATGTATTCATTCCTCTGAAATACACATTCTTGTTATCGTTTCACTTCTTTACTACCCTAACTGTCGACTTTTGTCTGGCGTTTAGTGCCAAATACTCTACTGAGCATTTCCCAAATAGAGTTGTTTCTTTAATTTCATGTATTCTTCTACGTGTAGTTGCTCATGAATTAGGTATCGTATTCAAAATGAAAATTCCTTAGCTGTTCATGTTATCCTGCCTTCGAATAACCACTCGATTCAGTTACATCTCTAAAGAATAGAGACAATAAAAGACGACATGCTCACCCACTCAACTGTATATGTAAAAGGATGATGCATTACGGCTGAAAGAATATATGTAGTGTAACTTCTGTTTGTAGGTGTACTGTGACACACTTAACAAATTACATCCCATGATACAGAACAAGCAACGTCGAATGCTTAGTCAGGAAATTGTGTTCATTGATCAAATTGTTCTCCCACACACAATGCAGCTGTAACACATTCTACGATGCAGGGATGGAAAAACAGTTGCTTATCACTGTGACACCTGCCCCGACTGGTGGAAGATACGTCGAGAAATGGTACAAAAGTATTGTCGAAATATATACGATTTGCAAATAACTATTTTTTAATCCTAAAGCTATAATATAATTTCGTGCGGTTATTTATAGCCTCGTGCAGCTCTTGTAAGGCAGACCCTCCGTCGAAGGTGGGCGTTATTTGCCGTGTATTGGAGACTGGTTGTTATTGTGGTGGAGGGTAATGTTGTGTGTGGTGTATGAATGGCAGGGATGTTGGGGACATCACAAACACCCATTTTTCAGCCCAAGGGAATTAATAATTTAAGATTAGAATTCCTGACCCGGCCGAGAATTGAATCCAGGGCTCTCTGAACTGAAGACCACTAAACTGATCACTCAGTCAAGGAGCTGGACTGTCCTATAGCTCAAGGAACTTAGTTTCTTGACAGTTCACGTATGAATGATGTTTCAGAAACAATCGTAACCATTTTAAGATACTAAAGATACTCGCGAGTGGCTGCGCGATTTGGGTCACGTTGCATTCGGGAGATAGTGGGTTCTAACTCCACTGTGGGCGGTCCTGAAGATGGTTTTACTTGGTTTTCCATCTTCACACCAGACAATATACCTCAATTAAGGCCACTGTTACTTCCTTCCTACTCCTAGCCCTTTCCTATCCCATCGTCGCCATAAGTTACACTCCTGATGTTGTTTACGTCCAAGCTCAGCCCACTTCGGCATTGTGGGTGAGAAGGGATGAGAAATGGAATGCCCAAACTGACAGAGATTATGGATGTTTTTGTGTATGGTCCAACATACAGTAGCTCATAGCTCTCACATGTAGGCATTCTAAATACAAGCAAACTGTGGCCGACGATATTGATGCTATGATTATAAAGCACTTTACATAACATTGTTTTTAATATGTTGAGTTCATCCATTTTCAAGCCATCATCATCATCATCATCTGTTTACCCTCCAGGTTCGGCTTTTCCCTCAGACTCAGCTAGGCATCCCACCTCTACCGCCTCAATGGCAGTGTCCTGGAGCTGCAGACTCTTGGTCGGGGATACAACTGGGGAGAATGACCAGCACCTCGCCCAGGCGGCCTCACCTGCTATGCTGAACAGGGGCCTTGTGGAGGGATGGGAAGATTGGAAGGAATAGGCAAGGAAGAGGGAAGGAAGCGGCCGTGGCCTTAAGTTAGGTACCATCCCGGCATTCGCCTGGAGGAGAAGTGGGAAACCACGGAAAACCACTTCCAGGATGGCTGAGGTGGGAATCGAACCCACCTCTACTCAGTTGACCTCCCGAGGCTGAGTGGACCCCGTTCCAGCCCTCGTACCACTTTTCAAATTTCGTGGCAGAGCCGGGAATCGAACCCGGACCTCCGGGGGTGGCAGCTAATCACACTAACCACTACACCACAGAGGCGGACTTCAAGCCATCAACTATCCTTATTTTGTTGGAAGAGTTGAATTAAAATCGGGCCAACTATATCTATAACATACTGAAAGAATGACTTGGACTTAAGATGTTTTTCTTTGAAAGATAAGTTTATATTAAAATTTATGTCAGGTGAAGTGAAGTAACCAAATCAAGTTAATCTATAAAGTTAATTATCGTTTGGTATGTGATCCGTTTCACGACCATTTAATAAACTCAACTTCCCGGCGTTCACCACTAATCAGCCGAAAAGGGTATGCCCAGTCCACGTGCTATCATTTATTTCAGAACTCCACAAATACGTCACATTCGAATAGTGTGACACCTGCCGTATTGGCTGGCAAAACTACCCCAACTTCCTCACTCACAAGGGGGCATTCCCTACTCGTCACCACCGATTTCGCCCAAATTTATAGAACGTGCAGGGCTTGGCTAGAAAGGATAGTACCGGAAGTGGGAACTCCAGATGGCCACGCGTATCGAAAATAAAAATGAAGGTAAATATGTTGACGCCGCTCTCGCACCATATAACCCACTTACGTTAGCACGCACGCCGACCAGTAGTTGGCGTAGCGGTAAGCGCTGGGACTAGTAATTCGGTGCACGTCGGTTCGACTACCCGTGTGGAGATTTCGTTTTTTCTCTCATCTTTTATATTATTCATTTTTCAATTAAGCAAAGAGGTGAATAATTCATTTTATTTACTTATTTTTACTCAAAAGGCATAGAAAAGGTAAAAAAATGGTATTTCATTGTCAGACTTTTCAACAAGGGATTGTAATACAAGCGCGCACAAAAAAACTTTGTACATGAAAATTCAAAACTTGATTCATTGTCTTTCGATGGTTTACATGTGTCGGGATGATACTTACCGTAGAAACAGGGGAAACAATAATTATTTATCCATGTAGCACAAGTCATAAACGCCGCATTTTTACAACCACGTCGTTGTTTCAACATCTCCATAGAAAAATAGTCTCTACACGAGGTGTCGACCCCACGACCATCGAATTACTAGTCCCAACTCTTACCGCTACGGCAACTACTGCTTGGCGTGCGCGCTAACGTAAGTGGCTTATACGGTACGAGAGCCGCGTCAACATTTGTATTTTCATTTTTAATTTCTATACGCTTGGCCATCTGAAGTTCCCACTTCGGGTACTTTCCTTTCTAGCCAAGCCCTGCATGCTCTATAAATTTGAGCGAAATCGGTGGTGACGAGTAGGGAATGCCCCCTTGTTAGTCGAACTTGACGTGTATGCCTCGTGCGGGTTGGTCATATTAAGGTATTGTATTCGGTCGTAGTGATCGTGTATCGCGTCAGGGATTCTCGTCTTGAACAAGAAAACTGCAGAAATATGGTAAGCAACCAAATATGAAAGTACTTTCCTTGCCAGTGTACGTTGTAGTCGGAAACATTTTATTTCTGAAGTTCAGAATTCAAATAATTTTCTAATATTTGTGCTAAACTCGAACAGGATGTAGTTTTCTTTCGAGCCCAGTCCGTCTTGAATTACGTTATAAATTCTACTTGTGTAAGTTTTCACCGCGTTTGTGCCTTTGTTTAACATAATTATAGGCAGTTTTCACGTACGAAGTTCATGTTAGACAAATAGGTCCGTTAAACTGCCGTGACATGTTGTTTGCTGCGACAAACTGGGCGATAGTGATGGGTCGCGTGATGCAAAGCTCTCGATGCATTCTGAGCAAGCGATGCAGTTCGTGCCTCATAATGCTATCTCGATGTCGTATAGTGACGTCAGGCGCATGAGCTCTTTGTCTCGAGACAGTGCTGGGAAACGTATCGAGAGCTCTCGATGCATTTCGAGCAACTGATGCAGTCCATGACTCGTAATCCTATCTCAAAGTTTAAATCGGGACATCATGCGCATGCGGTATGTTATCCCTCGAGTCTCGACTATAGCCTACTTCGCCTGTTAATCAACTACTGACGTCTCCGAAAACCTTAATAAGTAGTTAGTGGGACGTAAAGCAAATAACATCATTATAACAACTAATGACGATACGCCAACTACGGTACTTTATAATCTACTCGCAGTCAACTTCCCTACCTGTACTTCCTGCATTTTCCTTAACCATTGTCCGCTTCCGTGGCGAATTGGTTAGCGTACTGGCGTTTCGTCCAAGGGTCTCTGGGTTCGATTCTCGGCTAGGTAAGATATTTTATCCTTCATTGATTAGTTCATATGGTTCGGGGACTGGGTTTGTGAAATAAATAGTAATGAAGAGTGTGATATATTTTTAACATTTTATTGAAACGATGTCTTTTACGACGTATCGAGTTGTGTAATAATTTGAACAGAAAGTAAAATATACCGGTAATGGCATATACTGCTATATGTGTGCATGTATCCGATGAGGGACTCGTTCTCGGGTTAAGTCTCCTTCTGGACTATCGATACTTTTATGTAAGTATGGTAACAAGTAGATCGTTTCCTTGAAAACGGACCTGAAGGCACGTATACAGGATGAAGCCGAACTCCATCGACAAATTTTCGGAAATTGTTCAGGGAAACCTTCTGTGTATATTGGTATAAGGTACCCGTGGTCTCCGGTGTTTCGTTATAGAGTAGAACCGGTAATTAAATGATGATTTATTCGGTTTTATTACCGCAAACAAACTTATTTCTGTTAAAATACCTTGACAACAGAGAAAAGGTCTGCAATATTCAATAACCAAAACGTACAACACAAAACTGAGAGAAACAAAGCCTGTAATATGTAATAACCAAAACGTACAATACCGAACACAGAGTAGTGCGATAACCCTCTGTCGAAACACGTAGGCCCTACATCTTTATCCCAGTGTGTTCAATATGTTCTGTCAGTGCACCTACTGTTTTAAAGGTAACAATTCCATGTCGTTGGCTTCCAGCACGTTAATGAACTCCTGCGGGACAAAATTCCCACACCCAGGCGTCTGTCAAGAACTAGCATTTAGGACTGACGTAACACAACATTATTATGAGTACTATTTTCAGTGCAATACAGATGCAAAGCTAACTGATCTGATGACATGGCCACGAGGTAATCAGGTTTGTTTACATTATGATTGGTGTATATTGCATGTGTTGGAGTGGAAGAGATTTTATTATCTATTGGTTATTTTGTATATTTAGTAACGTTACAATTAATTAATTCTATTAGCGATCGAACAGGTGTGTGTTTGGTAGCCGAAACTCCGATGGCAAAACAAGAACAAACAAAAATATTTGAAGATAAGATTCGAACCGCTACAAAACGTAGCGGATGATAATGCCAAACGATGATATTTAGCCAACTGAGCCACGCTAACAGTTCGAGTTCAATGTTTACTAATCATTTCTGTTTCTGCTACATTCGTCCTGGCTGAGGTTCAATTGGAGCGTGCCTCGAGATGCATCGAGAAAGTGACGTCAGGCTCGAGTATCTCAAACGAGAGTTATGCCCATCTCTACGTAGATCTCGAAGATGCATCGAGAGTGGTGACGTCAGTCTCGAGTATCTCGAACGAGAGTTTCGCCCACCACTACTGGGCGATGTACTAAAATAAACTCACATTCACATTTCGTCTCCACAAGTCAAAAGGAAAATAATATGTTTCTCGAACTCGCGACTTGTCTGGAACTTTTTTAACCGTATATTTAATGAATTCTCGTAGTGTGACATCTTGCAGTTTCAAATTCAGAGAGAGTTGGTCGTACTGTTAGGGTCGCGGAGCTATGAGCTTGTATTTGGGAAATAGTGGGTTCAAATCCCATCGTCAGCATTTCTGAACATGATTTTGCGTGGTTTCCCATTTTCACACCAGGCAAATTCTGGGGCTGTACCTGAATCAAGGCCACGGCCGCTACCTTCCCAATTTCAGCCCTTTCCCATCCTTCCGTCACCGAAAACCTTCGACGTGTAATTTCGACGTTAAACAAGTAGGAAAAAAATATTACACTTTCCAGTTTTTATCGGCTTTTTTGATCACATACTTCTATTTTCATTTATATATTAAATCGTGTTAATGAACTTAATATTATATACGATCTTCTTCTGAATCTGTTTACGCTCTAGGGTTAGCTTTTTCCTCGAACTCAGCGAGGGATCTCACCTCTAACGCCTCAAGGGCAGTGTCCTGGAGAGTGAGACTTTGGGTCGGGAGGTACAACTGGAAGGAGGACCAGTACCTCGCCCAGATGGCCTCACCTGCTATGCTGAATAGGGGCCTTGTGGGGGGGGGGTAGGAAGATTTGGAAGAGATAGACAAGGAAGAGGGAAGGAAGTGGCCTTGCCCTAACGTTAGGTACTATCCCGGCATTGGCCTGGAGGAGATATGGGAAACCACGGAAAACCACTTCGAGGATGGCTGAGGTGGGAATCGAATTCCCGCCCCCCTTCTACTCAGCTGACCTCCCGAGGCTGAGTGGACCCCGTTCCAGCCCTCGTACCACTTTCAAATTTCGTGGCAGAGCCAGGAATTGAACCTGACCTTCCGGGGGTGCAAGCTAATCACAACCAGTACACCACAGATCCGGACGTTATACATAATATTGGCATTATTAGGTACAAAATATGTATTACTTTGGTTTGGGGCACTGTTAGTACCGGACACGATGTAATTAACTCAAATATTCCAAATGAATATGAACTCCCAGTCCACGAACCAGAGATATTAATTAGACGTGGCTTAAAGCCCCAGCCTCGCCATGAACTGAATCTGGAGCTTTCTGAACCGAACACCGCTAATTAATTTCGTGGTGGATCCTGTCACTAGGTGCGGAAAATGATGATGAACGATATTATTATTATTATTATTATTATTATTATTATTATTATTATTATTATTATTATTATTATTATTATTATTAATTAGAATAATAGGTAGAGCCTGCTCTTTAAATTGAAGATGCTTCTTTCAAAAACGATAAAAAATAGCGTATGGCTTTTAGTGCCGGGAGAGTCCGAGGACAAGTTCGGCTCGCCAGATGCAGGCGACCTGCGCGTCGTGATGAGGATGAAATGATGATGAAGATGACACATACACCCAGCCGCCGTGCCAGAGAAATTAACCAATGATGGTTAAAATTCACAACCCTGCCGGGAATCGAACCCGGGAATCGAATCCGGGACCCCTGTGACCAAAGGCCAGCACGCTAACCATTTAGCCATAGAGTCGGACTTCGAAAAGTGATTGTCGACCACTTTAGAGAGGTATGAAAGACAAATTGAATAACATGTTGTACATTTCTTGAAAGCAGTCTTAGCATCAGTTCGGAGAAAACTGTTGGCTTCAAGCACTTCAGGACACCCTTCATTAAGCTTAAAATTATATTTTTTTCTTCTTCGATTATTGTTTATCCTCAAGGAAATATCTGTATACAGTAGAATACTACATTTCGTTAATAGAAATATAACTAATTTTTCCACTCCACTGACGGAGTCATTCGTTGTCTGGTTCTTAGATAGTATAGTCCGCGAAACTTTTAGTGATACTTCGTTTTACGGTTGGGGAGTAAGGAGGGAACTACCCTGGCTCGGTAATACTGCCAACTGAATGTAAATGAAATCTGAATTGAACTGATAGTATGATCGATCGATATGAATTTTCTAAACAGTCGTTTCCGTATAGGAGTTCCAGGTTGTTCCTGTGATGTACCTTGATTTTTCTCACTCCTGTTCAAGCTTAACCTATATTTTGACTTTGCTGTGCAAATAACAACAGAAAGTGTTGCAATTATACCGTCAGATGTCTCACTGCGATGTATAATGGTTTCATACTATTTGTGTCTGAGGTTGCCAATACGAATCTCGAAGATAACCGAGGTCTACCGAATCAGCACTAGGGAGACAAAGTACCACTAAAAGTTTCGCTTACTGTAGGTTCGACCGCACTTTACATTTGTGTCACTTAATGGTCTTCACGAGAACTCCGTATCGTTAGCCTCCGGTACCTACTGAGTGACAAAATTCCAACACCGTTTTCTATATTAAAATCCGTAGCAATTGCAGGGTCGTTAATCAAAACTGAATTGAGTGCATGTTTCAAATCTACGGACATTTTCAAATGTTTTATGAGTTTGCCGGAAACGTCATCATCATCATCATCTGTTTACCTTCCAGGTTCGTTTTTTCCCTCGGACTTAGCGAGGGATCAAACCTCTACCGCCTCAAGGGCAGTGTCCTGGAGCTTCAGACTCTTGGTCGGGGGATACAACTGGGGAGTATGACCAGTACCTCGCCCAGGCGGCCTCACCTGCTATGCTGAACAGGGGCCGTGTGGAGGGATGGGAAGATTGGAAGGAATAGGCAAGGAAGAGGGAAGGAAGCGGCCGTGGCCTTAAGTTAGGTACCATCCCGGCATTCGCCTGGAGGAGAAGTGGGAAACCACGGAAAACCACTTCGAGGATGGCTGAGGTGGGAATCGAACCCACCTCTACTCAGTTGACCTCCCGAGGCTGAGTGGACCCCGTTCCAGCCCTCGTACCACTTTTCAAATTTCGTGGCAGAGCCGGGAATCGAACCCGGGCCTGCGGGGGTGGCAGCTAATCACGCTAACCACTACACCACAGAGGCGGACTGCCGGAAACGTAACATTTAAAATTAATAGCTGTGTTATCTGCTTTATTTGTGATCCTTTATTATTCAGTTATAGGAACTGCTAGAGTCGTCCGATTAACGGGTGATCGCTATTGACCTTTTGGTACATAACGGTCTCTATGCGGAATATAACGATCGTATAAACAGGAAACTTAATGTGAAAATTTTCAAGGACCTGGGAAAGAGAAATAATGAGTAAACAACTGCGATGATACCATGCTTGATGTGTTGCCGTATCATTCATTATGCCTGGCTTTTGTGGACGCAGCACCAGTCACACTAAAAGGAGTGCTTGTATTGCCGCCCATCTGTGTCCAAGACAATCTCACAGCACAGAGTAGCCTTCTGTATGGATGAATGAAGCTTCTCCGTGAGTTTGGTGGTGGTGGTTATTGGTTTAAGAGGAAGTACGACTGGACAATCACCCTCTAATAACACTAGAGGGTAAAATTGGAGGGATGCCACATTTCGAGAAATGAAGATATCTGAAAGAATACAAGGGCCATGAAGGGCGTGATAATGAAAGACTCCATAGGCCTCGAAAACCGAATACCGTCGTGGGTGGAAAAGAACAAAAGTTGACCAAGGGAGGTCCAATAGGACAGATGAATGTGAGGAGTGGAAGCAATGCCAGGACTCCGCTAAGGGCCCTCCATGGATGTGCCTGATACCTATCTTGATATGCTTCATTTCAGATCGACATACATGCGAGCTTTCCCCTGATAAAGCCTGAGTTTCCGGTACCGGTAAACAAGTAAACAAGTGCAATAGCAAATTATGTAGGAGTTGAAGATCTTTACTTTCCTCTTTGACTTCTTGAAACTCCCGGTAACTAGTTACGCACTAATAACGCTTCTGATAAAAATTAAATAACAGTCGTATGGTTGTTTGGAGATGAAACGTTCTCGATATACTGTACTAATAAAGGAGGCAGACCATCCGCCTCCTCTGCGGAAGCCTCTTAAATGCGAAGTCCTCGACAAGAATATTGACGTCAGCTATTGTGCTTGACATGTGTTGCCCATGCAGATCTTTTGTAGCTACTGCAGTAGCGTAGCCAGGATTGGCTGAAGGGGGATAGGGGTGGTTATAGTTAAAAACGCCGATAGAACATAACGAAGGTGGGTGTGTGGTGCGCGCATATATGACTTGTCATAAGGACACTGATACAAGTGTTCTATATTGACATTCATATTACTGTACACTACAAAATCTTATATTAAAATACAGAACAAGAACAATACGATCGAGGTCAACAGTTTTACAGCGAATTGTATGTTCAGTTTACAATCTAAAATCAAATTTTCGATGCTTCTTAGAAAGTAGATTCAACAGATCTATTGGTTTGACAATTATGTCACTGAATGTTTGTTTAGTTTATTGTTAGTTCCTGTTTATTTTATTTTTGTAAACATTGTATGAGTAGTTTCTAACCCCCACTAACTCTCCTCCACCCGGCTACGCCCCTGAGCTGAAATGAAATGTCGTATGGCTTTTAGTGCCCGGATATCCCAGAACGGGTTCGGCTCGCCAGGTGCAGGTCTTTCTATTTGACTCCCGTAGGCGACCTGCACGTCATGATGTGGATGAAATGCTGATGAAAACAACACATACACCCAGCCCCCGTGCCACTGGAATTAACCAACTAAGGTTAAAATTCCCGACCCGGCCGGGAATCGAACCCGAGACCCTCTGAACCGAAGGCCAGTACGCTGACCGTTCAGCCAACGAGTCGGACGCCCCCTGAGCTACTGATTGCGGTAGAATAAATCCGTGGTATCCCCTGCCTGTCGTAAGAGGCGACTAACAGGGGGACCAAAGAAAAAACATCTCCGTAAAAGCCGTCCAGGCTCTTGGAGGAGTCTTATACTTTTTCTAACCTCTGCTCTTAATGGGATGTAGTAGTTAGCCCTGTGCCCGGCAGCCTTTGCTCCCAGGAATTAACCTGGTACTAATTTATGATACAGGCTGAGTGAACCTCAGGACCATGTACCACTCCAGAAGTGGAAATCTATATCTTTTTTTGCATTTTCCACTTCACGACGAGGAATCGAACTCACGTCATTTCTGGGTGAACCGAGCACACCTTCGCCTTGGCTAGGCACCTCCAAGAGGGAGACCAAATCGGGAGCGTGCAGTGGCGCCCACGGTTCCCTAAGCTGAGTCTAGCGTTGCTTCCAGTTACATGAGTCAGGCTCCTTGTTTTCAACTTTCCTTTTCGGCCTCCCTTGGTCAACTCTAGTTTTTTTAGATCCCGACGGCATTAGGTTTCCGAGGCATGGGGAGTTGATTTTCTTGCCGTTCGTGGCCCTTCCCTATTCCTTTGGGAATACTTTCATTTTTTGAAGTTTTGGGACCTCTTTCATTTTCCTTCTGATTAGCATTAATACAGTAGAGGATGGTTGTTCAGTGTTGTACTTCTCTTAAAAAACAACCACCACCGCACTGGAGCGATGTAAACATTTGCTTCCAGCACTTCCAAACCCATCTGGACGGGCCGCCGCTGATATTAGCTATATTTGTCGAAGTGAAACATAAAGTATTAGGTTCCGTTTGAGTACGTGTTGTTTGAATTATTATTCTTCTGCTTCTTTTTCTTCTTCTTATATCATCGTATATCCTCATCTTCCTCAATGTGTGTGTTACGTCGAAGGCATACAGACAAGTTGAGTTATAATTTCAACGTTTTATATTCCCTAATAGGACGTGTCATTGCAGTCAATTGCAGTCAGCGCTTGCAAAGGCAGAACGAAAACTCTGACGAATTAGAACACAAAGAGAACTTAGCCCAATGTTCTTTAAGTTTGTTTTAAGTGACATGAACGACATAGCGTGCAATGGATAGGGCGACCAGACGTCCTCTTTTATCCGGACATGTCTTTTTTGGACCATTGTCCGGGATCCGGGTGGATTATTTAAAAATCCCGATATGTCCTCCTTTAGTGAATCTGGTTATTTTTGGATAATCTGTTTTACTACATTTTTATAAGTTTTATTCATTGTACGACAATGTATAGAAATATGATTATGGATATATACTACAGTAGGCTACATACGATTGTTCTATTCATGCCTTATATTGTGATAATAGACGCTATTTATTCTTCTCAGCGAGTGATCCCACCTCTACTGTCTCAAGGACAGTGTTCTTGGGCTTCGGACTCTGAGTCGGGGATACAAATGGGGAGGATGACCAGTACCTCGCCCAGGCGGCCTCACCTGCTATGCTGAACAGGGGCCTTGTGAGGGGATGGGAAGTTTGGAAACCCGGATCTCCGGGGGTGACAGCTAATCACACTAACCACTACACCACAGAGGCGGACCCATAGACAATATTTACCATTCTGTATATTGCATGCTTCTCTCTCAGCAGTATCGCGTCAGAACATTGCTATGTTAATATGCGAGAGCTGACAATGCGACAAGCGACAGGAGATCATTTGGATTTGAAGGAAGCCCATTTTAATAAATGGATGGCGCTGAAAATAATATTGATTATTGTGATGTTGAAAAATGTATTCTGTACTTGGCTTTCAAACTGATGATGTGAAATATTTTGATCAGTTCTGCAATTTCAAACAATTCCTGAACGAGAGTAGTAATGACCCTGAATATAACAAGTTACCTTGGAATCAGGAATGGGCAAAGTTGATTGTAGTGCAGAGTTATTAAAACTTGCAGAATTATTTTTTCTATACCAGGGCACAATACAAATGTAAAAAGAGTATTTTCATAAATTTCAGCGCAACGGACTGATAACAGAAATCGCTTCAAAGTAGAATCTGTGAAAACCCTCTTAATGATTCAACAGGCCTATAATCTAAAGGAATTTACATGTGTGTTTTATTATACGTTAGAAACACCAAAACTCCTAAAGGCAACTGAATCTTCAGAAAAGCAGCAGAGAGGCATGTAAATTAGTTTCATTGTTTACATTTTATAAGAATTTACTGTATAATATGGAAGTGGATAAATGTTGTTTATGTATGTGAAAATGTCTAAATTCGGACTCTCAATGGAGGATTTTTGTATCCTTTCTTCTTCGGTATTGCCCTCCATTTTAAATAGTTTTGTCCTCTTCTTAATCTATTTGCATCTGACCACCCTAGCTATGGATTTTCCAATCTTGAAAGAAATCCACTGATCTCATCCAGATTCCCAGTCGTCTGTGAGACATGGAGCTGAGCGGATGTGCTGAGTGGAGCGCGGAGCAATGGGTATCACGTTGACACAATATAGGATAGCGATCGGCAGATGGAACTGTAAAAAGGGAAGTAGAATGGAAACAAGGATGGAGTTAAAGGAGGATGGTGGCTATGTTACTGGTGGTGGCGGTGGTGATGGTGTTGCTGATAATAGGAGGAGTAGAGATTAATCCCGGCCCAGGTCCAGTAGGTTCCATTGGATGGGAAGAGTACGAGGCGATTAGAGAGATGATAAGAGAGGCTTGTCAGACGGAGCAAATAAAAGAAATGTTCCGAGAGTTATCCAAGGAATTTATGGACCTAAAATTGAGTGTTAAGGAAGATGTAAAGAAGATATTGAAAGAGGAAGGGTGTAATAAAGATGAATTAGACCTATTGAAGCAGAAGGTAAGAAGTCTGGAGGGGGACCTAAGAGAAACGAAGAGAGTAGTCGAGAAGAGTATACAAGAAAGCGTAAGAAAAAATATCTTCATATATGGTGTCCAAGAAGAGGAAAGAGAGTCTAAAGTTGAACTAGTGTACAAAGTGGTAGAAGTGATCCAGAACAGGATGAAGATCAACTTAAGTGAAGTTGATATTGACGATGTGCAGCGTGTGAGGAGAGTGAAAGGAAAGAGACCAATTAGAGTGAAATTATTATCGACACTGATGGCGGACATTGTAATAAGAAATTCGAGTAATCTAAAAGGACAGAAGGTGTGGATAAAACGGGAGATGGACAGGGAAGCGAGAGAGAAGAACAAAATTCTGAATAGACATTTAGGAGAGGCAAGAAAACAAGGTCCTAAGGCATATATTAGAGGGCAGCAGCTGGTGGTTGAGAACGGAAGGTGGAATCGAGTGTGGGGGTTGGGAAGGCTGAAAAAACGTGATGAAGAACGCCAACAGCAGCAGAACGTGTCCTTGGCAACAGTGGAAGTAGCAAGGAAAGGCAGCGACGTAGAAAGGAGTGATATTACGGAAGTGAGCGAAGTCCACATCACATCAGGTGCGGGAAGTAGGGATGTGCTGAACAGCAGTCCCAGCAACCAGGTGGGCGGAAATGCAGAGACCTTTAAGAGTCAGTACAACACAGAGAAGGAGGAAGCAAGTAATGTGCCACAACTGGTGAGGAGTGCAGTGAAAATTGTGAATGAAGGTAACAGTAGACAGGGTAAGGTTGCATCCTCTCCGAGTAAAAGGAACACAGAAAATAAAATGGAAAGAAGGCAGGCGCTAAATAAGGAAAGATCATTAAGTTTGAAAGATTTATGAGGAAAGAAAAAAGGCGCAGGTATGGAGAAGGGGAAGCAAGACGGGAGAAAAGAGGATGAGGAGGGATCTGGAGAGGACGCACAGGAAGAGTGACAAGGAGTAGAGGTGGAAGTGGAGAAGCACAGATGCAGAGAGTGGGAGGGAATAAATAACTAGATGTGGCGATAGGGTTGTGGAATATTGAGGGGTTGATGGGGAAGATAGGGAATAAAGAATTGGAGAAAATAGTAAAGGAGTATGAGATTATTGCCCTAGTAGAGACGTGGTTAGGGAAAGGGATAGAAATTGAATGGAATGGGTATAGAGTAATCAACGTGATAAAGAAGAAAAGGGGGAGAATGGGAAGAAACCCGGGCGGGATAACAGTTTTAATAAAAAATGAGATAGTAGAGAGAGTAGAGAGAATACAGAATGAGGTAGAAGGGGTGGTGTGGTTGAGAATTAAAATGGGAAATGATGCGAAGGAGGCAATTTGCCTGCCTCTATTATACAACCATCCTAAAGACTAAACTTATGCGAATAAAACATTTTTTGAAGAACTGATTGAGGAAATAAACAAAATTAAAGGATTGTATGTGGAAGATGGAATGATGTTGTTAGGGGATTGGAATGCAAGAGTGAGTAATAGGGTACCTGATTATGGGAGAGAGGATAATGAAGTGAGAGAGTACAGAAGAAATAGTAAAGACAAAGATATAAATAGATATGGTGTAAGGCTATTAGAGTTATGTGCTAAAGAAAAATTATATATTTTAAATGGATGGATGAAGGGAGATAGTAATGGGGAACTGACATTCATCACATCGAAGGGTGGGAGTGTAGTAGATATAGGAGTAAGCACGGAAATAGCTCTAAAGAAAATAATAAGTTTTGAGGTGACAGAATGTGTGATAACAGAACATATGCCCATCAAGATAAAATTAAGAGGGGAGTATGATGGAGTGAAGAGAAGGGTAGGAAAAAGAGACAGATATAAGGAGGGTTGGAAGTACATTTGAAATGATACTACGATTGAGAGATTGAGAACAGAGTTAAAAGTGAGTGAAGAAAGTATAAGGGTTGAAAGTGAAAGGATGTTGGAAGGAGGGGATGTGGATGAAGTTTTAAAACTAATAGAACGCCCAGTATGGAAGGTGGGTAAGAAAGTGAGGATAAGAGAAGAGAAAGACAGGAACATAGGCACGGGGTGGTTTGATGAAGAGTGTAAGAGGAAACGAGAGGTTGTAATGTCAGCTCTAGCAGACTTTAAGAAAGGAGGGGAACAAGGGAAAAGAGAGGAATATTGTAAATTAAGAAGAGATTACAAGAAGTTACTAAATGAGAAAAAAATGTTGGAAAGAGGCGGAAGCTGAGAGAGTGAACAGATATTGTAAAGAGAAAAGATTTGATAGGGTTTGGGAAACTAAAAATAAGATAAAGAGAACTAGATCGACAGGGGAAGGAACAATGATAGCAGAAAATGAGTGGATAGGATATTTTGCAGAGCTTTTGGGTGGGAGGGGAGGACAGGGGGGTATGGAAAAGACGTATATTGTAAAATAAGTACAAATAGGAGTACAGTTACTAGATGAGGAGATAACAAGTCAGGAAATAGCCAGGGTGTTAAGTAAAATAAAAACCAAAACAGCGGGTGGGGCAAATGGTATTACTAACAGGATATGGAAGGAAGTAGGAGCAAATGAAGTAATGCTGAAAGTGATGGTGAAATTTTTTAACAAGATATGGGAAACTAATAAATTCCCTAGCGAGTGGAGAAAAGGAGTACTTTGTCCTATAAACAAGAATAAAGGAAGTCGAAGTGATCCAAACAACTATAGAGGAATAACACTCCTGGACTCGCTGTCGAAGGTATATACAGGAATTCTAGCTAATAGGATTATAAATTGGGCAGAGAAATATGGAAGGATTTCGGACTATCAAAATGGGTTTCGAAAAGAGAAAAATACTGTGGATAATGTATGGATTCTGGATACTTTAATTACGAAGTATGTGAAAATAGCAGGGAAGAGATTATATGTAGCAGCAATAGATTTAGAGAAAGCCTTCGATGCAGTGAATAGAGAGGCGTTATTTACTAGATTAAGAGAGGTTGGGTTATCGAAGAAAATGAGGCTGGCAATAGAAGGAATATATGAGAAAGTATTGGTGATGATTAAACTACAAGGGGGTGGGTTGAGTAAGTGTATGGAATCGAAGAGGGGTGTGAGGCAGGGTTGTAAGCTGTCACCGATATTATTTCTATTGTTTATAAATAATATATTAGATAGACATGGAGGCGAGAGATGGCAATGCCCTTGGATTGGGAAGAGGGAGATACCGGGGCTGCTATTTGCAGACGATTTATTGATCTTGGCATTAACAGCAAAGGGATTGCAAGAAGGGCTAAATGAGGTAATGGAATATACTAGAAGATGGGCGCTGAAAATAAATGTACGGAAGACGCAGATAATGATATGTAGGAAGAGGAAAGACAAAAAAGAAAATAAATTCTGGACAGTCGAGCAGCAAGAAATCAGACCAGAAAAATGGAGTATTTAGGAGTATTTGGAAAATCAGTACAGAATAGCCAAATATAAAGGGAGGGGAGCACTGGCAGTAGTGGGGATATTAGAAAATAAATTCCCGGATATAAAGTACAAAATACAGAGATTGGTGTTCCAATCAATGGTTAAAGGAAAAATGTTATATGGGGTAGAAATATGGGGATTGGAGGAAAGTAGAAAAGAACTAAACCAGGTGGTGGTAAAATTTAGTAAGATTATTATGGGGGTCCCAAACTGTACTGCAAATGTGGGGGCTAGATTAGTATGTAAAGAATCGATAGACATTACTATAGCCAAGAGGGTGATGAAGTATTGGATGAGATTGGAAGAAGGGAAAGGAGGGAATTTACTTCAAGAGACGTATAGGTTCCAGAAAAATATGGAGAACGAGAGGTATTGGGTGAATAAGTGTAAAAATAAATTACGAAAACTAGGGTTAGGAGATAAAGGATATGAGAGATGGAGTGAGAACAAAGAATGGGTATGGAGAAGGTTTATAAGGAGAGTTGCCGATATAGAGAGACAGAGTTTAATAATGGAATGTAGAGAAAGAGCCTCACTATCAGTATTAAACAACTTGTTAGAAACCATGAACCCGAAAATCGAAGTTGAGGACAGGAAGGGCAAAAGAGGTCTATACTGGTGGATTTTTGGAATTCCAAGAAATAGAGGGTGGATAGGTAGAGAAAATGCGGGTAGATGTATTCTGTGTGGAGAAAGATGGTCGGACCTACATGTATTTATTGAATGCAGGGAGTTAGAGGAGTTAAAAAAGAAAGTGTTGAGTAAAAAGAGATAGAAAAAGTAGAAAAAATTGAAAGGATGACGGTATGGCTAGCCAGAGAACGGGGAAGAGGAACAAATATTTCCAAATATTTAAATATGGTTAGAATTAGATTTATAAATAAATTAAGAGAATAAGGGGTAGAAGAGGGTTACAGAGAAAGGAGAGGAAAGAAGTAGACGAAACTGCTAGGTTATAAAAAAATTATTACAATAAGAGGAGTTTGGAATATAATCTGATGAGATTGTATGATGAAAAGAAGATTTGCATATTCTGGCAGAGGAGTGCATACGTGAGAGAACGTAGGGGGCAGCTAATGTAGTTAAAAAAAGGACGATAATAGTATTAAGTATCGAGTTGGTAATAGCAGGAAAGAGTCGGGATGAGTTGATAACACAATAGAAGAAAAACTCTATAAACATTAATTTAAGATTCTAATAAGTAATGAGTGGCTGTGAGTAAGAGGAACTGTTGGACTGTTTAGAAATGGAAATAAGCGGAAGAAATGGGAGGAATAAGGAAAAGACAGGTCTGAATGTTGGCAATTCGATGGGTTAATATGTAAGTTCAACTATAGAAAAAAATGTAATTAGAGAGTAGTCTCTAGTTTTAGTCTAAGAGTCGTAAGAAGATGAAAGAAATGTAAGAAATATGGAGCTAGAGAATTGTCAACAAGCACATTTGTAAACAGTGTTTGAATATTAACTATAGGGTTAGTGGATAAGAAAAGGAGTTTGGAATATAAACAGATAAGATTGTATGATGAAAAGAAAATTTGTATATATTGGGAGAGGATTGCGTATGTGAGAGAACGTAGGTGGCAGCTAAGGTAGTGATCAAAAGAAGGGAAGAAAATAGTATTAAGTACCGAACTGGTAATAGCGCGAAAGAGTCGGGATGAGTTGATAACATAGTAGAAGAAAACTTTAAACACTAGTTTAAAATTTTAATAAGTAATGAGTGGCCGTGAGGAAGAGGAACTGTTGGACTGTTTAGAGATGTAAATGAGTGATAAGTGATGTGAGGAATAAGGAAAAGACAGATCTGATTTGTGGCAATTCGGTGGTTTAATATGTAAGTTCAACTATAAGAAAAAAAAGTAATTAGGTAGTAGTTTTAGTCTAAGAGGCGAAAGAATAAGAAAGAAATGTGATGAATAAGGAACTGGAAAATTGTCAACAAGTACGTTTGTAAATAGTGTTTAAATATTAACTATAGGGTTTAGTAGATGATCATGTGTAAAAGTTAGCGAGTAAGTATTATAAGAGAGATGAACAGAGGCAAGGAAGAAGTGGGGAAGATTGGGGATGGAAGGGGGGGAGGGGTATAAGAGCCAGACGGGTGGGATGGTACAGTCCCATCCCAAGGTGAAAGATGAAGCATGTCCACTCACAGAATAACAAGTGAATCAAGATGGTGGCAAGAATGAAGTAAGACGACGCGGTTATAGGCGGAGCAGTAGATAAATGCGTGACGGATCGTATGATGGACTGGTAACCGCCTCTACGATTCGCCACGTAAAAGAGAGAAGTATGAGATATAGGTGGGGGTAATATCTAACCCGGGAGGAGTGGCTGATAGCGGTGCTGGGTGGGAAGGTTCTCTCCTTACTAGGGAATTCCGCGTGCAGCCAATGTTTCTTTCTCTTTTTGTTTAGTTAGCTGTAGATAGTAGAATATGTGTTAGTACATTAGAATTAAGGTAGGGGATGCCCTAACATGCGGTAGGTGTTCCTCGCATATCAGAGGCATCTCAATAGTTTTAGACAAGGTGGTGCAGTGCAAGGCTGGATTCCGCCGACACGGGCACCACTAAATTAGAGTAGATAGTAAATAGTTTTAGTGTAGATAGTAAGAGCTTTACATGATATAATAGTATGTTAGTTTATATTGTTTTGTTTGGTTTTTGGTTTATGTGTATTTCATGGTCTTTATTACCTGTAACCGATGGTGTAAACTAGGGTGGGCAATAAAGAGTTATCTTATCTTATCTTATCATCCAGATTCAAACACTATTTCTTGGATAAAGAAGAAAAGCGCCTTAACCACATAGCCACTAGCGCCTACCAATAACGTTACCGTAAAATGATATGCGATTTTAAGGTCTTGTTGAGTGTCAGACGGTCACGTAATGCACGCTGCTGCCAGTGCTATTTTAGTACAACACGCACTGCCGTATTATCAGAGCATATTCAGACCAACCCTATGCTTTACCAAGTGTATCCTTCTGAATATCAGACACATCAATAAATATCTTTATCATATTTCAGGATGATGAGTGCACGATTGCACTGATTTTATTTCTTCAGGATGTTGATTACAGAGTTCTCCCAGGACACCAAAGCATTATACACGAGCCTACTTCTAGAGAGGCACATGATCCTGGGGTTCATTCAGCCTACAACATTAATGAGTAGGGCCTACCCGCTTATTCCTGTGTGTGCGGAGTGATAAATATTCTCTCAGTTCCTGCCGAAATCTGATAAAACTACTAGGTCATAAGTTACAAGTTGTGAACCCATGAAGCAGCCCACTAGTTTGGTCTATACGAATAGAGTATAACTTAGCGGTCATCTTGCATGGTAGCCCTAGCCTCAGTTCTCGAATGTCAAGCTGATCAAACTCATAGGTCATAAGTAACAAGTTGTGAGTCCCTGAGGCAGCTGTGTAGATTTAGGCATATAAGAACAATGTATCGCCAATAACTCTGGTCCGTCTCCTTAAAGTTAGTCTCATATAACCAATGTATAGCAACCATCTTGCCTCGAGGGTCCTAGCACTAGGAAGTTGTACGCGGCCGCCATCTTCCGCGATCGCCCCTAGGCCGTCTCCTTAAGTCCTATGTCTCCCCTGGGCCAGCTTTCTCCATAAGAGCCTATGTGTAGCCGCCATCTTGTACAGGAGCCCCTGGGCCAGCTTTCTCCATAAGAGACCGTGTATGGCCATCTTGCGCAATCGCCCTTAGGCCGTCTCCTTAAGTTCTATGTCTCCCCTGGGCCAGCTTTCTCCATGAGAGCAGATGTATAGCCGCCATCTTGCAGATTAGCTCCTGGGCCAGAGTTCTCTTTTTCTACCTACTTTTTCCTTGCCCATTGTTTCTATATTTGTTAGATATACTTGTGTTTCTTCATGCCGTGTCGGTTATGGGACATTAGTATGAAGCAACAGCACTGGCATTTGTTCATTGTTGCATGCATTATCACGTACACGGCTACCTTTCTCGGATTTTAGTACATTATATTAGCACGGTTAGGTAAATCCATTGTATTCATTAAATCTAATCTTAATTTTAGAGTACGATGTTCCCCGTTATTTATTGGTTTCTACGATGCTTCACGACTGTGAGTTCCAGAAACGAAAAACTATTTCGAAGAGCTGGAAAAGGATTATCAGGAAGTGGATGAAGTCAAATATTCGACGGTACGGTAATCTTAAAAAAAAAAAAAAAAATAGAGAGAGAGAGACAGAGAGAGAGAGCACATTCAGATATGGATTCCAAGACTAGTCCAAGAGTATACAGGATAGTGGGAAAAAACGTGAACCGGATATATGAGTGTTAGAGGGTTGGTCATACTGATAAATAATTTGAAGAAATAATTATAGTCCGCCTCTGTGGTGTAGTGGCTAGTGTGATTAGCTGCCACCCCCAGAGGCCCGGGTTCGATTCCCGGCTCTTACACGAAATTTGAAAAGTGGTACGAGGGCTGGAACGGAGTCCACTCAGCCTCGGGAGGTCAACTGAGTGGAGGTGTGTTTGATTCCCACCTCAGCCATCCTTGAAGTGGTTTTCCGTGGTTTTCCACTTCTCCTCCAGGCAAATGCCGGAATGGTACCTAACTTAAGGGCACGGCCGCTTCCTCCTCTCTTCCTTGTCTATCCCTTCCAATCTTCCGATCCCCCCGCAAGACCACTGTTCAGCATAGCAGGTAAAGCCGCCTGGGCGAGGTACTGGTCAACCTACCCAGTTGTATCCCCCGACTAAGAGTCTGAAGTTCCTTGACACTGCCCTTGAGGCGGTAGAGGTGGGATCCCTCGCTGAGTCCGAGGGAAAAACCGACCATGGAGGGTAAACCGATAAAAAAGAAGAAGCACTAAGCTAAGAAGGCTTGCGTTGCAATGGGAGTCCAGGTCCACTGTACGCATGCCACAATTCCGTAAATGACTCATCGCCTAGCAGCTACCGAAACCGACAAATCAAATCAAACACAAGCACACCGCGTGTTTAAGCCAGTGTCAGCGTAGCGTACTTGCTTTAGCGCGTTGCTGTCTGCTTGGAGTTCCGTGTTCAAATCTTTCCCCTGTTGAAGTTCTTCTTCGATTAGTGCTCTCAAGCCGGTCTTAAGCCACGTGCACGTGCATCAACGCCTCACAAAGCCCATTTCAATTCACCCGCGAAGAAATCTCATTGGCCAACCTCAGCAGTTGAAAAAGCATGACAACGGCGCGAGTTACCGAATTATTTTTCTTAAATTATACAATCAGTACGCCGACCCCGCCTCTTACCCGCAGGTCCCGCGTTCTATTCCCGGCCAGGTCAGATATTTTTACCTGGACCTGAGGGCTGGTTGGAGGTCCAGTCATTCTTCGCCATTACAGTTGAGGAGCTATCTGACGGTGAGATAGCGGCCCCGGTCTATAAAGCCAAGAATAACGGCCGACCACACGACACCTCAATCTGCATGCCTTTGGGCTGAGCAGGGGTCGCTTAGTAGGCCAAGGTCTTTCTGGGCTGTTGCACTATGCCATCTCTATAGTGCTCATTTATATACCCGGTGTCCGGCTCCATGGCTAAATGGTTAGCGTGCTAGCCTTTGGTCCAGAGGGTCCCGGGTTCAATTCCAGGCCGGGTGGGGGATTTTAAAATTCATTGGTTAATTCCAATGGCTCTGGGTGTTTGTGCTGTCCCCATCATCCCTGCAACTCACACACTACACATAACACTATCCTCCACCACAATAACACACAGTTACCTGCACATGGCAGATGCCGCCCACCTCATTGGAGGGTCTGCCTTACAAGGGCTGCACTCGGCTAGAAATAGCAACATGAAATTCTTCTTTTCTTCTTCTTCTTCTTATTATTATTATTAAATACCCGATTAACGTTGTTTCCGACCACTCTGTAGCTTACACATGCATGGAGTTGACCTCATTGATAAACAACTTTCATTGTATGAAACAGAAATTCGCTACAAAAAGAGGTGGTGGCCATGTTTTATCCGTATGTACGTAAGATTTTACAGTAATAAATACTTGAAACGCATACCAAACTGCCAATGGAAAAGAGAGAAGTACGAAGGAAGATAGAGTTTATCTTTCTAAAATGTCAGGCTCAACATCCAATCACAGAGGCCCTGAAAGCAGCAAACTTCTAGGAGGCAGAATAAGCACTGAAGTCAGGTTTGATCAAGGAAATCATTTCATTGTATCAACTGTAATTAGGTGAAGATGCGGACATAACAAGAAGACGACGTTGCGATCTGCCACTTCACGATAAATTATTGTTCGTTCCATACCACACCCGATCAACGCTAGCTGCCATGAATGTGTGCACCTAACTCATAACAAAAGTACAATGCTCACACGGTTCAGTGCTGTCTCCCTCCCTCCCAGTTGCTACGCACACAATTCTCAAACTGAAGACACCATCCTACCTTTATAATGCATTTAAACCTATGGAGTCGGTACATAACAGAGACATTAGGTTTACAAAAACTACCCTTCAAATTCCCCTTCATCGTACCACTAAATTTAACTACATCACGTATCTTTAACGTCTTTAATCTTCACCGTTTCGCAAATAACACTAACTGTTTCCAACTAAAGCAGTCCTTATCATCTATCTTTCTGGAGGAGAACGCAAGAGGCTGAGATAAGGCATTCTTGTGTCTAACAATCAGAAATGTGTATATTTCGAAGAAAATTGTTTCTCTGCTTTAGCTTTATATTCTTTAGATCCATGTAGTCTAAAATAACAAATGGGCTTAATGATTTACTTTCATACTTATTATATAATGTATGTTTTAATTTTACTGGATTTGGCATCTGTATTTTCATTTTTCAAAGTTTAATGTTTAGTTTAATATTTTAATATTATAAAAATGTAGTTAGTGTGTTCATAAACCTGTATTGCATTATACGAAGACGCTACATAAAGGGGCGGTTCAGCCTAAGTGGCATGTAAATTATCAATAAATTCGAATTCCTTACATCGCGCCAGCAGTTCAAAATAACTTCACCCCCACCCGCACATTTTTACCGACATGTAACTCATAGATACACGCACGATAGGACGTGCTTAATCTGCTTACCCTCCACGGTTGGTTTTTGCTCGGACTCAGCGAGGGATCCCATATCTACCGCCTCAAGGGCAGTGTCCTGGAGTGTGAGACACTGGGTCGGGGGATACAACGGAGGAGAATGACCAGTACCTCGCCCAAGCGGCCTCACCTGCTATGCTGAACAGGGGGCTTGGTAGGAGTTGGGAAGTTTGGAAGGAATAGACAGGGAAGAGGGAAGCAAACGGCCGTGGCCTTAAGTTAGGTACCATCCTGGCATTTGCCTGGAAGGGAAGTGGGAAACCACGGAAAACCATTTCCAGGATGCCTGAGGTGGGAATCGAACCCACCTCTACTCAGTTGACCTCCGCAGACTGAGTAGACCCCGTTCCAGCCCTCGTACCACGTTTCAAATTTCGTGGCAGAGCCGGGAATCGAACCCGGGCCTCCGGGGGTGGCAGCTAATCACACTAACCACTACACCACAGAGGCGGGCATGTAATATTCGAGGGTTGTATATATTTCAGTGTGCTCTTTCCGATGGTGTATAAGTCAGTTTCAAGTTGCCTGCTTACGCCTCTCACTGCACGATATGAGGATAACGCTCTCGAAATCTCTCTCAAAACCTCTCGTCAGTGACAGGTTATTACTCTCAGACTGCCCGTCACTGGTACTCAACATAGCCAGAATTAATTGACATTTATTAGAACTTCGTCTCACAACGTCATCACGATATCAGTGGAGGTATTCACTTGCCCGCTTACATGGCTTGTCCAGGCCTAGAAACGTGTGCTCAGCAACCGAATTTCTGAAGTAGGACAAACAGTTGTATTATCATCATTATTATTATTATTATTATTATTTATTATTATTATTATTATTATTATTATTATTATTACAAAAAGCGCATTATGATATGCCGCAGATCTTTGTCAGAATTCATTCATTCGGACGTCAACATGCCCTCTGTTTTTTTTTGTTTTTTTTTTTTTTTGCTAGTTGCTTTATGTCGCACCGACACAGATAGGTCTTATGACGACGTTGGGACAAGAAAGGGCTAGGAAGGGCTAGGAGTGGGAAGGAAGCGGCCGTGGCCTTAATTAAAGTACAGTCCCAGCATTTGCCTGGTGTGAAAATGGGAAACCACGGAAAACCATTTTTCAGGGCTGCCGACAATGGGGTTCGAACCTACTATCTCCCGAATACTGGATACTGGCCGCACATAAGCGACTGCAGCTATTGAGCTCGGTGCCCTCTGTTTGGTAAAAATCTATCCATGCATTTGCTTTTTTTATCCTGCAGTTCTTTATATAAAGCTTGGCACTGTGTCGTACAAGGCAATGGTATTTTTAATCGCAATAATTCTATATAGAACAGTGTCTTGTGACCTCATAGGTTAGTCTCGAAGGAGCGTTTTTTGCCACGCCGAGAACCTTTTTAAGATGCACTCTTTCGAGTGTAGCTACGTTATCCTTCAATAGGTGTTCCCAGATAATGTCCAAGGCATTTCCGGACACATGTTGTATTGAACTATTTTGATTGTCTACATATAACAAATACATACCTGAAATTATGCCCCTCATTTTTGAAACACCCTGTATAGATTTATTATTATTATTATTATTATTATTATTATTATTATTATTATTATTATTATTATTATTATTACTATTATTATATTTGCCTTACTCGTAGTGGCGAAGTTAGGACTTATGATCCTCTCTCACAACTAACCACATTTCGTTAAAAGTAAACAAGAAGTCCACAGCCTGTTTTCAGTCATTCGGCCGGGTCAGGAATGGGATGAATGAAGCCCCCGTCTAGCTTCGACGATAGGAATTCTGCCGGCTGCCGAAGCCTGTCCACCTCCTCTGTGGCAATGATTAATGGCTGAGAGATGATACTGGAGAGTGTTGCTGGAATGAAAGATGACAGGGAAAACCAAAGTACCCGGAGAAAATCCTGTCCAGCCTCTGCTTCGTCCAGCACAAACCTCACATGGATTGACCGGGACTTGAACCACGGAACCCAGCGGTGAGAGGCCGGCGCGCTGCCGCCTGAGCCACGGAGGCTCTTCTTTAGCAGTGTACTTCTGAAAAATGATTTCATAATCTTATCTTACAAACTAGAAGTAACATGACCGGGCGAGTTTGCTCTGCGGTTAGGGGCGCGCAGCTGTGAGCTTGCATCCGGGAGATAGTGGGTTCGAATCCCCCTGTCGGCAGCCTGAAGATGGTTTTCCGTGGTTTGCCATTTTCACACCAGGCAAATGCTGGGGCTGTACCTTAATGAAGGCCACGGCCGATTCCTTCCCACTCCTAGGCCTTTCCTATCCCATCGTCGCCATAAAACCTATCTGTGTCGGTGCGACGTGAAGCAAATTGTAAAACAAAAGAAGTAACATGACATTATATAAGCACAATAAATATTCTTAATGTTATCATAAAAAGTATGGTTACAAACCACAAGTAGCATGGCACAGAATAACATAAGCACAGTAAATATACATTCATACACACATTCACTCCACAAGATTCATTCAACCTGGTAACACACATCGAGGATATGCTCACGGCAAAACGACTTAGAGCAATTTAAGTTGTTATAGCTCTAATGTTAGGGGGAGGAGATAGTTCCGTATTCCAGCTCCATTCGCAACAATGGAACGGCTGTATGCTGCTGACCTA
This sequence comes from Anabrus simplex, assembly GCF_040414725.1. Taxonomy (NCBI): domain Eukaryota; kingdom Metazoa; phylum Arthropoda; class Insecta; order Orthoptera; family Tettigoniidae; genus Anabrus; species Anabrus simplex. The sequence continues at coordinate 375,084,743 of NC_090265.1, read as the reverse complement.
CTGAGAAGGATAGCAAGGGTACTACCGGAGCGTGTGTTGAGCAGGTGGAAAGAGGATAGCAAATTGAGTTGTGAAGTAGTATGGGATATTCTCGTTTGATATTCGTTTTTTTTTTTTTTTTTTTTTTTTTTTTTTGTGCACAAAAAGACAAATTATCTTACTCAGAATTTTAGTCAGTCACTCGTTGTCCTTCAGCTCCCAGTTAGCGTGTTCGATTCCCTGGCTTATGCCGGTGCCATTTTCGGGGCGTTTTGTGTAAATAACTCAATTTTGCTGGCTTCCGGCACGTTAAGGAACTCCTATGGGAAAACATTCAAATATATTTACGTCTCTTAAAACCTGTAGCAATTGAAGAGATGATGATCATCATCATCATCATCTGTTTACCCTCCAGGTTCGGTTTTTCCCTCGGACTTAGCGAGGGATCCCACCTCTACCGCCTCAAGGGCAGTGTCCTGGAGCTTCAGACTCTTGGTCGGGGGATACAACTGGGGAGTATGACCAGTACCTCACCCAGGCGGCCTCACCTGCTATGCTGAACAGGGGCCTTGTGGAGGGATGGGAAGATTGGAAGGTTGGAAGGGATAGGCAAGGAAGAGGGAAGGAAGCGGCCGTGGCCTTAAGTTAGGTACCATCCCGGCATTCGCCTGGAGGAGAAGTGGGAAACCACGGAAAACCACTTCCAGGATGGCTGAGGTGGGAATCGAACCCACCTCTACTCAGTTGACCTCCCGAGGCTGAGTGGACCCCGTTCCAGCCCTCGTACCACTTTTCAAATTTCGTGGCAGAGCCGGGAATCGAACCCGGACCTCCGGGGGTGGCAGCTAATCACGCTAACCACTACACCACAGAGGCGGCCTGAAGAGATGATAAACAACGAATAGTAATATAATTCTTTTGTATTTTTCATTATTACTTTTCTCCCATTTGTAGTTGCTAAAACTTCCGAGTATTTAGAGGGAAGTGTACCTGCATGTTTAATAATTTCTGATATCCTACTGTTACAGCGTAAAATGTTTTACCATATTAATTACTGAACGTATGTTCTAATGAAGTACTTTTTTAGTTGATATTATTTTATGTTAGAAAATTATTTCAAAGTTGTAACTCATAATGAATTCTCATTTAGAGTTTCAACAGAGAACGTGGCTTATCTAGTTAGAACTACAGAACGAGGGGAATTAAAAGCAGTTAAGTGCAACCAGAACTAGTTATTTCACCGAGCGAGTTGGCTGTGTGGTTACGAGCGCGCAGCTGTGAGCGTGCATTCGAGAGATAATGGGTTCGAACCCCACTGTCGGCAGCTTTCAGGATGGTTTCCGTGGTTTCCCTTATCACACCAGGAAAATGTCCGGCTCCATGGCTACATGGTTAGCGTGCTGGCCTTTGGTCACAGGAGTCCCGGCGCGGTCGGGAATTTTAACCATAATTGGTTAATTTCGCTGACACGGGGCTGGGTGTATGTGTCGTCCTCATCATCATTTCATCCTCATCACGACGTGCAGGTCGCCTACGGGAGCCAAATTGAAAGACCTGCATCTGGCGAGCCGAACATGTCCTCGGACACTCCCGGCACTAAAAGCCATACGTAATTTCATTACCAGGAAAATGCTGGGGCTGTATCTTGATTAAGGCCACGGCCGCTACCTTCCCACTCGCCATAAGATCTATCTGTGTCAGTGCGACGTAAAGCAACTTGTAACAAAAAAACGACAAGCTATTTCAGTATTCAGTAGTATAATATACCGTAAAAAATACAGTTATTAATTGCATAACAATAAGGAGAGGTTTTAATGAATTTACTGGAAACTAGTACGTAAGCCTCTCTTCGACAGTCGAAATTACTATCTAGAAAGTAATTGGAAATTCTAAATTGACTATTAATGTATATTATAAATAAAAGTTGCACATTCCAGGTTTTATAGGGTATTGAAATGGAATCAGAACAGGTATTGTAGAATTTCCTTACAAACCATTTTGAGTGCAGTTGTAGCTTGGAGTTGTACTTTGACATATAACTGTCCAAAACACTAGAGTGGGGAGATTTATACCGACTTTAAAGTTTGTCCTGGTGGCTTATTCATTGTGACAGAAAAGGGTAAATTTAAAGGGAATTCCCTCCTTTTAAGAACGAATGGTATACCCTCATGTTAACTTGTTCGTTTCTTGATCAAAAATATTCTAGTTTGGAAAATATTGTACTCTGACTTGGATGAAAAAAGAACCAAGTGAATATCGTACAATATATTTTGAAATACTGTTTTATTGAATCTCAGTAGTGCTATGTGGCCTAGTTCTCCGATTTAGTGTTTTAAAATTCATTCAGTGAAGTTAATTCTTAATTTTGTGCCATAAAGTACAGAACATGTGTTTTGTACCAGTGACGAATTATTGCCGGGCACTGTGAAGCCTATACCAAGCAAGATCACTTTTCTCGGGAAACGTGATATCGTTCATTATAAGTAGCTGTCCTACAACTGAAAGAGCGTAAAGGGGAGCCAGGTTGTCTCTTCCCATTTGATTAACTCAACCTGTCTCATTTACACTGCGTCTTCTGATATTCTTATGTTAGACTTAGAAGCCTGCGAATTTAGAGTCAATTTTCTCTGTCTTTTCTGTAACTTAATTTTACGTAATTCATCTTACCCAAATGCATCGTTTTAGCTTCAATTGTGTGTTGTAACTGCATACTTCATATTTGCCACCTTTACCTTTGTTTACTCTTTTCGTCTTCCTCGCGGATTTTTAGTACGTTGGATAGTCGGCTAATTTAATCCTGACCGGGCGAGTTGGCCGTGCGCGTAGAGGCGCGCGGCTGTGAGCTCGCATCCGGGAGATAGTAGGTTCGAATCCCACTATCGGCAGCCCTGAAAATGGTTTTCCGTGGTTTCCCATTTTCACACCAGGCAAATGCTGGGGCTGTACCTTAATTAAGGCCACGGCCGCTTCCTTCCAACTCCTAGGCCTTTCCAATCCCATCGTCGCCATAAGACCTATCTGTGTCGGCGCGACGTAAAGCCCCTAGCAAAAAAAAAAAAAAAAAAAAAAAAAATTAATCCTGACAATTACACCATACGACTTTCTGACGTGTAGTGCGAATGAATGCCATCTAGTCCTCATAAGGAGGGGAAAGTTATCCCCTCCACCACCTCTATTCCTTGTTCATTCCGTATGGTAACTTTAACGTAACTTTGTCCGACTCGTTGGCTGAACGGTCAGCGTACTGGCCTTCAGTTCAGAGGGTCCCGGGTTCGATTCCCGGCCGGGTCGGGGATTTTAACCTTAATTGGTTAATTCCTACGGTACGGGGGCTGGGTGTATGTGTTGTATTCATCATCATCTTCATCCTCATCATGACACGCATGTCACCTACGGGTGTCAAATAGAAAGACCTGCAGCTGGCGAGCCGAACCCGTCCTGGGGTATCCAGGCACAAAAAGCCATACGACATTTCATTTCAACGCAACTTTAAATAATACGCTTCGAGACGTTTGGTGTAACTAAAGCGATATTTATAGACGTGTTACTGTCAGGGTTAAGAAAAAATGAACACACGAAATTCGTACAACCTTTGACGATCGAAAATGTAAATGAATGACGTGATATATGATAATAGGAAGGGAGAGATGAAACCCGGTGCAGGCACATAGCTTACTCCTGTCGAATAGCACCAAGGGGTCTGCCCAAGGTTTTTAAGGTACATCCACAGTATTTGCCTGGTTGAGGATAGGAAACAACGCTCTAAGTGTGTATATGAATTCTGTCTAAAAGCCTGCATTAGTGAAGTGTCTATACTATGGACACACAAACTACGGTTCGCGGACCAGATACGGCCATCCATGTCATTCCATCCGGACCACGGTTAGCATAACAAACATATATCAGTTGATATTACCTTTGTCGGCAAGCATTCTGCGGTATGCGAAGCAAGGTGATACAAAAAGCATAGCCGACTAGATCTCTCGCTGCGCTCCTTATACAGGCCTTGACAATCACTTGTGAAGCCCAGCATCAAGCTGTAATTGGAAAGTTTCTGCAATTGCCGATAGGGCTGCTGGTCAACTATGAACTGACAGGAAGCTGTGTACCGTAATTGTCGTATTTTTGTGCTATCACTTTCATTTTATTTCCCCTACGTGTACCTACTTGTTTTTATATAAATTCATCAGAATAACGCACTGAAACATCTTCAATAAAACATTTGACCACGCAGTCAACAAAACGTAACTGTATTATTATTGATGAAGCCGACATATTCTCAGACTACGGCTCAAAGAGTTTAAATACAGACACAAAATATGTATATTTCCACGTTGAAAGGTTTATACGTATGCATTTGATTTAGTAGTATAATTGGAGAGTTCTGGCGCCTCCTCCTCCTCCCGCGGGAAATTTGAATTTTGGTGGGAAATTTGAATTCTGGCCGAAAATTTGAATTTTTGGCGGGAAATTTGAATTTTGGCGCGAGATTTGAATTTGTAAACAAAGCCACGTGCTTTTTGACAGCTGTCATCGACAACAACGCATCGCTAACCTCACTGCTGCCATCTTGACGGGCCTAAACCTCAGTGGTACCAACTTAACCTAACTAGCGTGAGATAAACAAAATCACGTGTTTTTGGACAGCCACGTGCTTTTTGACAGACAACAACGCATCGCTAACCTCAGTACTGCCATCTTGACGGGCCTAAACCTCAGTAGTACCAACTTAACCTAACTAGCGTGTGGTAAACAAAGCCACGTGCTTTTTGACAGCCACGTGCTTTTTTGACAGCTGTCATCGACAACAACGCATTGCTAACCTCACTGCTGCCATCTTGACGGGCCTAAACCTCAGTGGTACCAACTTAACCTAACTAGCGTGAGATAAACAAAGCCACGTGTTTTTTGACAGCCACGTGCTTTTTGACAGACAACAACGCATCGCTAACCTCAGTACTGCCATCTTGACGGGCCTAAACCTCAGTAGTACCAACTTAACGTAACTAGCGTGTGGTAAACAAAGCCACGTGCTTTTTGACAGCCACGTGCTTTTTTGACAGCTGTCATCCGCCATCTTTAAACTACAGAGCACTGTGCTGCCCTCTTTATCGTAGTAGATGTAAAATTCGTCACCTGTCATCGGCAGTGCTGCCATCTTGGCGGGCCTAAACCTTAGTGCTACCAACTTAACCTCACTAGCGTGAGATAAACAAATCCACGTGCAGCTGTCATCCGCCATCTTTAATCCAGAGAGCATCGTGCTGCCCTCTTTAGCTACTTACCTTTGAAATGTGGTACGTCACAGCTGTCATCCGCCATCTTGCATCCGAAACCTCAGTGCTGCACGCTTTAGCTAGATACCTTTGAAATGTAGTAGCGGCAAATTCCACGTGCTCTTGATTGGAAACAAAGCCACGTGCAGCTGTCATCCGCCATCTTTAATCGAGAGAGCACCGTGCTGCCCTCTTTAGCTACTTACCTTTGAAATGTGGTACGTCACAGCTGTCATCCGCCATCTTGCATCGCAAACCTCAGTGCTGCACTCTTTAGCTAGATACCTTTGAAATGTAGTGGCGGCAATTTGAAAAATTCTTTATGCTCCTGTTTGGAAACAAACCTATATGCTTTTCTGACAGCTGTCATCCGCCATCTTTAATCCAGAGAGAACCGTGCTGCCCTCTATGTGGTGGCGGTAAATTCTACGTGCTCTTGTTTGGAAACAAACCCATGTGCTTTTCTGACAGCTGTCAACCGCCAGAGAGCACCGTGCTGCCCTCTTTATGCCGGTGGCAAATTCCACGTGCTTTTGACAGCTGTTATCCGCCATCTTTAATCAAGAGAGCACCGTGCTGCCATCTTTAGTTTGAAATGTGGTGGCGGCAAATTCCACGTGCTCCTGTTTAGTAAACAAAGCCACGTGCTTTTTTGACAGCTATCATCTACCATCTTTAATCAATAGAGCACTGTGCTGCTATCATGCGGGTAATTTCGTCAGCTGTCATCCGCCATCTTTAATCTACAGAGCGCCGTGCTGCTCTCTGTAGTAGCGGGCAATTTGAAAAGTTCTGTTACTTGTCATCCGTCATCTTTAATCAACAAAGCATCGTACTGCTATCTTTAGCTACATACATTTAACATGTGGTGGCGGATAATTTGAAAATAAAAAACTTCCGTTAGCTATCATCCACCATCTTTATTCAACAGAGCATCGTGCTGCTATCTCTAGCTACATACATTTAACATGTGGTGGCGGCAATTTGAAATTCTATCTAGATGCCATCTTTAATCAAAAGAGCACCGTGCTGCTACCCCTTTGAATTGTGGTGACGGATAATTTGAAATTCCGTTAGCTATCATCATTAAACATTAGTGCATTCGCTAACCTAACCTCTCATCTACTATCTTGAAGGAGATTATACGACACCTCCTCTACCTCCTGCTCTTCCTCCTCCTCCTCCTCCTCCCCTACCACCTCCGCCTCCTCCTCCTCCTCTGTCAAGGCATAACTTTATCGAACATGCATCGCGAAGGCAAGAGTGTGCAGCGATATGCATGTTTAGACTTGCGGATTACGAAAGAAACATAACAAGACTTGAATCGAACCCTGCACTCGATGTCGTTAACTTCAACATGTGATTCAAACATTGTTTGGTGTGTTCAAAACACTACATAAGTAGAATCGAACGCTGTACAACATGTTAGGGGATACCTTTGTTCTAAGAAGATCAGATTGAAACATAACAAGACTAGAATTGGACACTGCACTCGATACAACATGTGATCAGAACATTGATTGACGTGTTCAGATCACTAAACAAGTAGAACCGAACACTGTACAACATGTTAGGGGATACCTTTGTTCTAAGAAAATTAGATTGAAACATAACAAGACTAGAATCGAACACTGCACTCTTTGTCGTTAACCTTAACATGTGATCTGATACAACATGTTAGGGGATACCTTTGTTCTAAGAAAATTAGATTGAAACATAGCAAGACTAGAATCGAACACTGTAAGAACATTGTTTGATGTGTTCAGAGCAAAAGTACAACTTCAATGATTTACCTAGTGTAAAAATCAAAAACACACACTGTGCACATATCGCATAGCTATCTCGCCTATCACTTCCCTAGTATGAAAATCAAAAACACACTGTGCACATATCGCATAGCTAACTCGGCAACACTTCAAATTATTTGCTTAGTACGAAAATAAAAAATCTATACCGCGTAGCTAACTCGTTCATCACACTGCTAAGACGCTTAGTAATTGCAAATACACTGATATATGTCATACGAAAATCAAGAAAGCATACTGCGTAGCCAACTCGCTCGGGTCACTCGCTTAGTAATTGCAACACGACTAGAACACTGATACACGTTACTCTTTTTTTTCTCGAAACACACACACACACACACGGATAAGAATGTTCCGAGATACTACATACATGTTTTTTTTAAATAGGGGGATAAAAGATCATAAATTATATGTACACATGTTGTCTCCTCCAAGTTGTAAGACGAAATAGACGCAGTACTGCGAGTTTCCGCTCTAGCTGGCGAACGGAAGTAGCATGATATCTCAGCAAAAAAAAAATACGCGTGAGCTTGCATACACGCAAGTCAGACACAATGATGGATACCGCGATTCAAATCCTGGCAACTTATGCCGTCAGGAAGGGCATCCGGCGAGCATCTAGCTGTAAATCCCCGATTCTCGTGTTAGAAGTTGTAAAACAGATTCTTAATCCGAGTTCTTTGACGTCAGGAAGGGCAACCGGTTGAAAACAATAGTGTATGATGTAAGAGGCTAGATACAGCCAGTTTTGCGTCAGGAACGGCAACTAGTCTTAAAACAAATTCTTGCGATTTAAAATCTTAGTTTTGCGTCAGGAAGGGCATCCGGCTGTAAAACAATAGTTCGTGATACAGCGTATTAAAATCTAAGAAGAGCATCTAGCTGTAAATCCCCGATTCTCGTGTTAGAAGTTGTAAAACAGATTCTTAATCCGAGTTCTTTGACGTCAGGAAGGGCAACCGGTCGAAAACAATAGTGTATGATGTAAGAGGCTAGATACTGCTAGTTTTGCGTCAGGAAGGGCAATTAGTCTTAAAACAAATTCTTGCGATTTAAAATCTTAGTTTTGCGTCAGGAAGGGCTTCCGGCTGTAAAACAAGAGTTCATGATACAGCGATTTAAAATCTAAGAAGAGCATCTAGCTGTAAATCCCCGATTCTCGTGTTAGAAGTTGTAAAACAGATTCTTAATCCGAGTTCTTTGACGTCAGGAAGGGCAACCGGTCGAAAACAATAGTGCATGATGTAAGAGGCTAGATACTGCTAGTTTTGCGTCAGGAAGGGCAACTAGTCTTAAAACAAAATCTTGCGATTTAAAATCTTAGTTTTGCGTCAGGAAGGGCATCCGGCTGTAAAACAATAGTTCGTGATACAGCGATTTAAAATCTAAGAAGAGCATCTAGCTGTAAATCCCCGATTCTCGTGTTAGACCTTGTAAAACAGTTTCTTAATCCGAGTTCTTTGACGTCCGGAAGGGCAACCGGTCGAAAATAATAGTGTATGATGTAAGAGGCTAGATACTGCCAGTTTTGCGTCAGGAAGGGTAACTAGTCTTAAAACAAATTATTGCGATTTAAAATCTTAGTTTTGCGTCAGGAAGAGCATCCGGCTGTAAAACAATAGTCCGTGGTACAGTGATTTAAAATCTAAGAAGAGCATCTAGCTGTAAATCCCCGATTCTCGTGTTAGAAGTTGTAAAACAGATTCTTAATCCGAGTTCTTTGACGTCAGGAAGGGCAACCGGTCGAAAACAATAGTGTATGATGTAAGAGGCTAGATACTGCTAGTTTTGCGTCAGGAAGGGCAATTAGTCTTAAAACAAATTCTTGCGATTTAAAATCTTAGTTTTGCGTCAGGAAGGGCATCCGGCTGTAAAACAAGAGTTCATGATACAGCGATTTAAAATCTAAGAAGAGCATCTAGCTGTAAATCCCCGATTCTCGTGTTAGAAGTTGTAAAACAGATTCTTAATCCGAGTTCTTTGACGTCAGGAAGGGCAACCGGTCGAAAACAATAGTGCATGATGTAAGAGGCTAGATACTGCTAGTTTTGCGTCAGGAAGGGCAACTAGTCTTAAAACAAAATCTTGCGATTTAAAATCTTAGTTTTTGCGTCAGGAAGGGCATCCGGCTGTAAAACAATAGTTCGTGATACAGCGATTTAAAATCTAAGAAGAGCATCTAGCTGTAAATCCCCGATTCTCGTGTTAGACCTTGTAAAACAGTTTCTTAATCCGAGTTCTTTGACGTCCGGAAGGGCAACCGGTCGAAAATAATAGTGTATGATGTAAGAGGCTAGATACTGCCAGTTTTGCGTCAGGAAGGGTAACTAGTCTTAAAACAAATTATTGCGATTTAAAATCTTAGTTTTGCGTCAGGAAGAGCATCCGGCTGTAAAACAATAGTCCGTGGTACAGTGATTTAAAATCTAAGAAGAGCATCTAGCTGTAAATCCCCGATTCTCGTGTTAGAAGTTGTAAAACAGATTCTTAATCCGAGTTCTTTGACGTCAGGAAGGGCAACCGGTCGAAAACAATAGTGTATGATGTAAGAGGCTAGATACTGCCAGTTTTGCGTCAGGAAGGGTAACTAGTCTTAAAACAAATTCTTGCGATTTAAACATATTTTTAATCCCAAGAGAATCGAACCCGAGACTACCGGGTTGAGGCATGCACACTAAACCAAACTGTAGGCTATAGGTTACATTTTTTTTGTTCCACGGTCTTTGAAGTTGTATCGGCGCAGTCATTCAGAGCGAGGTGCGGAATGCATGTGTTGGCTGAAATTGTACACGCATCTTCCGGCTGCACTAACCTTGAACGAAGACACTGCGTGGTGATAAGCTACTTGTAACTCACGTAGCCCGTGTAAGCTCCTAACATAAAATGTCATGATTGTACGGAGAGGTTAAAACACAGTGCCAGCATATAGCCCACTCCTATCGAAAGAGCCTGCACGGCGCCGGCATGTAGGCTACTCCTGTTGAAGGAGCCTGTACAAGGTTTAACACCTGCCATCAACAACCCTTACTTAATGCTGGCTTTTTGCACGCCCTCGAAACTACCTAAGAATGTAATATACAATAGTAGGGAGAGGGTAAAACCCGGTGCCGGCACATAGCCTACTCCTACCGAAGAAGCCTGCACATAGCTTAACGCCTCCATCCGACAGATGAATCACCATCAACGTCTTGTACTCAAAATCATTTTCGAAGGAGTCTGCACAAGGTTTAACGCCCCCTATCAAAAGCCCTTACTTAATGCTGGCTTTTTTGCACACCCCGCCTCTTAGATCATACACCATAGTTTTACGACCGGTTACCCTTCCTGACTTGGATTTTAAATCGCAGTATACGCGATAAATTTGTTATAGCGGTTTTTATAACGAGATATCCCGGTACCGGCACATAGCCTACTCCTACCGAAGAAGCCTGCACACAGCTTAACGCCTCCATCCGGCAGATGAATCACCATCAACGTCTTGTACTCAAAATCATTTTCGAAGGAGTCTGCACAAGGTTTAACGCCTCCCTATCAACAGCCCTTACTTAATGCTGGCTTTTTTTTTGCACACTTCGCCTCTTAGACCATACACCATAGTTTTACGACCGGTTGCCCTTCCTGACTAGGATTTTAAATCACAGTATACGTGATAAATTTGTTATAGCGGGTTTTATAACTAGATATCCCGGTACCGGCACATAGCCTACTCCTACCGAAGAAGCCTGCACAAGGCTTATTGCCTCCATTCGACAGATGAATCACCATCAACGTCTTGTACTCAAAATCATTTTCGAAGGAGTCTGCACAAGGTTTAACGCCCCCTATCAACAGCCCTTACGTAATGCTGGCTTTTTGCACACCCCGCCTCTTAGATCATACACCATAGTTTTACGACCGGTTACCTTCCTGACTAGGATTTTAAATCGCATTATACGCGATAAATTTGTTGTAGCGGGTTTTATAACTAGATATCCCAGTGCCGGCACATAGCCTACTCCTACTGAAGAAGCCTGCACCCAGCTTAACACCTCCATCCGACAAATGAATCACCCTCAACACTCTTCAATCATTCCCGCTACTTCGGGAGATAGCAGGTTCGAACTCCTACTGTCGGAAGCCGTAAAGAAATAGCAAATGCTAGGCGAGGGACCTGCGCGATCGTCATAACATGATCTAGCCGGATACCCTTCCTGACGCAAAACTAAGATTTTAAATCGCAAGAATTTGTTTTAAGACTAATTGCCCTTCCTGACGCAAAACTAGCAGTATCTAGCCTCTTACATCATACACTATTGTTTTCGACCGGTTGCCCTTCCTGACGTCAAAGAACTCGGATTAAGAATCTGTTTTACAACTTCTAACACGAGAATCGGGGATTTACAGCTAGATGCTCTTCTTAGATTTTAAATCGCTGTATCACGAACTATTGTTTTACAGCCGGATGCCCTTCCTGACGCAAAACTAAGATTTTAAATCGCAAGAATTTGTTTTAAGACTAGTTACCGTTCCTGACGCAAAACTGGCTGTATCTAGCCTCTTACATCATACACTATTGTTTTCAACCGGTTGCCCTTCCTGACGTCAAAGAACTCCGGTTAAGAATCTGTTTTACAACTTCTAACACGAGAATCGGGGATTTACAGCTAGACGCTCGCCGGATGCCCTTCCTGACGGCATAAGTTGCCAGGATTTGAATCGCGGTATCCATCATTGTGTCTGACTTGCGTGTATGCAAGCTCACGCGTATTTTTTTGCTGAGATATCATGTTACTTCCGTTCGCCAGCTAGAGCGGAAACTCGCAGTACTGCGTCTATTTCGTCTTACAACTTGGAGGAGACAACATGTGCACATATAATTTATGATCTTTCATCCCCCTATTTTTTTAAAAAAACATGTAAGTATGTAGTATCTCGGAACATTCTTATCCGTGTGTGTGTGTGTGTGTGTGTGTTTCGAGAAAAAAAAGAGTAACGTGTATCAGTGTTCTAGTCGTGTTGCAATTACTAAGCGAGTGACCCGAGCGAGTTGGCTACGCAGTATGCTTTCTTGATTTTCGTATGACATATATCAGTGTATTTGCAATTACTAAGCGTCTTAGCAGTGTGATGAACGAGTTAGCTACGCGGTATAGATTTTTTATTTTCGTACTAAGCAAATAATTTGAAGTGTTGCCGAGTTAGCTATGCGATATGTGCACAGTGTGTTTTTGATTTTCATACTAGGGAAGTGATAGGCGAGATAGCTATGCGATATGTGCACAGTGTGTGTTTTTGATTTTTACACTAGGTAAATCATTGAAGTTGTACTTTTGCTCTGAACACATCAAACAATGTTCTTACAGTGTTCGATTCTAGTCTTGCTATGTTTCAATCTAATTTTCTTAGAACAAAGGTATCCCCTAACATGTTGTATCAGATCACATGTTAAGGTTAACGACATCGAGTGCAGTGTTCAATTCTAGTCTTGTTTTGTTTCAATCTTCTTAGAACAAAGGTATCCCCTAACATGTTGTACAGCGTTCGATTCTACTTATGTAGGGTTCTGAACACACCAGACAATGTTTGAATCACATGTTGAAGTTAACGACATCGAGTGCAGGGTTCGATTCAAGTCTTGTTATGTTTCTTTCGTAATCCGCAAGTCTAAACATGCATATCGCTGCACACTCTTGCCTTCGCGATGCATGTTCGATAAAGTTATGCCTTGACAGAGGAGGAGGAGGAGGCGGAGGTGGTAGGGGAGGAGGAGGAGGAGGAGGAAGAGCAGGAGGTAGAGGAGGTGTCGTATAATCTCCTTCAAGATAGTAGATGAGAGGTTAGGTTAGCGAATGCACTAATGTTTAATGATGATAGCTAACGGAATTTCAAATTATCCGTCACCACAATTCAAAGGGATAGCAGCACGGTGCTCTGTTGATTAAAGATGGCATCTAGATAGAATTTCAAATTGCCGCCACCACATGTTAAATGTATGTAGCTAGAGATAGCAGCACGATGTTCTGTTGAATAAAGATGGCGGATGATAGCTAACGGAAGGTTTTTTATTTTCAAATTATCCGCTACCACATGTTAAATGTATGTAGCTAAAGATAGCAGTACGATGCTTTGTTGATTAAAGATGACGGATGACAAGTAACAGAACTTTTCAAATTGCCCGCTACTACAGAGAGCAGCACGGCGCTCTGTAGATTAAAGATGGCGGATGATAGCTGACGAAATTACACGCATGATAGCAGCACAGTGCTCTATTGATTAAAGATGGCGAATGATAGCTGCACGTGGCTTTGTTTACTAAACAAGAGCACGTAGAATTTGCCGCCACCACATTTCAAAGGTATCTAGCTAAAGTTGGCAGCACGGTGCTCTCTTGCGGATGACAGCTGTCAAAAAGCACGTAGAATTTGCCACCGGCATAAAGAGGGCAGCACGGTGCTCTCTGGCGGTTGACAGCTGTCAGAAAAGCACATGGGTTTGTTTCCAAACAAGAGCGTGTAGAATTTACCACCACCACATAGAGGGCAGCACGGTGCTCTCTAGATTAAAGATGGCGGATGATAGCTGACAAAAAAGCGCATAGGTTTGTTTCCAAACAGGAGCATAAAGAATTTACCGCCACTAAATTTCAAAGGTATCTAGCTAAAGAGTGCAGCACTGAGGTTTGCGATGCAAGATGGCGGATGACAGTTGTGACGTACCACATTTCAAAGGTAAGTAGATAAAGAGGGCGGCACGGTGCTCTATGGATTAAAGATAGCGGATGACAGCTGTCAAAAAAGCACGTGGCTTTTTTTCCAAAGAAGAGCAAAATGAATTTGCCGCCACTACATTTCAAAGGTATCTAGCTAAAGAGTGCAGCACTGAGGTTTCGGATGCAAGATGGCGGATGACAGCTGTGACGTACCACATTTCAAAGGTAAGTAGCTAAAGAGGGCAGCACGGTGCTCTCTGGATTAAAGATGGCGGATGACAGCTGTCAAAAAAGCACGTGGATGTGTTTATCTCACGCTAGTGTGGTTAAGTTGGTAGCACTAAGGTTTAGGCCCGCCAAGATGGCAGCACTGCCGATGACAGGTGACGAATTTTACATCTACTACGATAAAGAGGGCAGCACAGTGCTCTGTAGTTTAAAGATGGCGGATGACAGCGGTCAAAAAAGCACGTGGCTGTCAAAAAGCACGTGGCTTTGTTTACCACACGCTAGTTAGGTTAAGTTGGTACTACTGTGGTTTAGGCCCGTCAAGATGGCAGTACTGAGGTTAGCGATGCGTTGTTGTCTGTCAAAAAGCACGTGGCTGTCAAAAAACACGTGGCTTTGTTTATCTCACGCTAGTTAGGTTAAGTTGGTACCACTGAGGTTTAGGCCCGTCAAGATGGCAGCAGTGAGGTTAGCGATACATTGTTGTCGATGACAGCTGTCAAAAAGCACGTAGCTTTGTTTACAAATTCAAATCTCGCGCCAAAATTCAAATTCCCGCCAAAAATTCAAATTTCCCGCCAGAATTAAAATTTCCCGCCAAAATTCAAATTTCCCGCGGGAGGAGGAGGAGGCGCCAGAACTCTCCAATTATACTACTTGATTTCATTTATATTCGTAAAATGTAATACTGTATAATTAGTTATTTGATTTTGTATTATTCACCAAATCGTCAAAGTAAATATGGGTCGAGCTCCAAATTCTCTTCCTCTTGTGGGTGGGGGCGGTAGAAAACATCTACTCTATCTCCTACCTATCGCAAGGGGCAACTGAAAGTGGAACCAAGAGCTCTCAACTTGGGAGCATGGGATGGCGACCGTGGTTCCTCTAGCTGAGGCTGACATTGCTTCCGCTTGAGTCAGAATCTGTCTTTCCTGTCCGACCTCCCTCAGCCAACTCTTGTTCTTTTCTGACCACGGTGTTAGGTGTGCGAGACCCAGGGAGGCTCATGTTCATGCATTTCTCTGCCCTTCACATTCTTTTGCGGTTTCTTGGAACCTCTCCTATTTTCCCTCTGATTGGTGTTAATAGAGGATAGTTACCTATTTATTTATTTATTTATTTATTTATTTATTTATTTATTTATTTATTTATTTATTTATTTATTTATTACTTCCCAATTTATGTGTTGGCGAACATGTGACAAAGTATATCAACAGCGTAAAACAATGAACAGTGATTGTAGATGTGATTACGTATTATTTGAAGTGACCTCTTGATCGCTAATATCGATACATCTAAAAGGTTGTTATTAGGAACTCCCATATTTCGCAGATGTTTCATACAAAATTTCGTCATTGTTCCTCCGGCGCCGATTAATAATCTAACAACATTAACGCTAGAATGTCTGAAATATTCTTTTTCTGGCTCGTAAATGGCTTCCTCTTCTTGGCCTCACCTTAGGCTGGCTGGAATTAGCATCAAATCTGATAGTTCGATCCAAAATCACATTGGCTATCCTTTCTGCGGTCAATGTCGATTATCGATCCATCTACTGCTTCCTCCTGTGGCAATAACATTTTCGCATACTTCCAGGACTACCACTGTGGGTAGGGTGGTAGAATAACACACACGGTATCCCCTGCCTGTCGTAAGAGGCGAATAATAGGGGCCACAGGGGCTCTGAAATTTGGACCGTGGGTTGGCGACCACGGGGTCCTTAGCGGAGTCATGGCATTACTTTCACTTACTTGTGCCAGACTCCTCACTTTCGCCTGTCAAATTCGGCCTCCCTCGGTCAACTCTTGTTATTTTCCGACACCTACGGTATTAGGTCTTGAAGCGTAGGTAGTCTTTCATTTTCACGCCCTTCGTGGCCCATGTCTTCCTTTGGCCGGTGCCTTAAGTTTTCGAAGTGTCGGGTCCTTTCCATTTTTTGTCTGATTAGCGTTATATGGAGGATGGTTGCCTAGTTATACTTCCTCTAAAAACAATCACCACCACAACCACCACTACCACCACCACCACAACTACTTCAAGGCCTTGCTTCCCCTTAAAACAATAATCACCACTATCAACAGATTTTCCAGTTCAATTTCATCACCTCTCCTTTATGTTTCGATGTAATCCCTGTTGTTACTTCACTCCCCTTCCCACTGATTCAGTACTTGTTCTCCCGCGTAATTCCATCCATGGAATTAACTAATGCGTCTGATGTTGATGGACGGCTATTTTTACAGATTCCAGTAATCATTTATGCACTTTCGCTCCGGATAGAGACGTAATCTTCCTGAACATGTTGGGCAAGTTCTGAGATTCCTGCCTACAGCACAGTGCATGCCTCCCCAATTGCCATTCAGTCAGTACCGTCACAATTTTCCAAGTTCCGCAAAGAGTAGAGCAACGAAGAAGTAACACTTGTTCAAAGACGTAATACTGGGTCTGCGGAATGGACTCGTTCATCGCAGCTCCTTTAGGGGCGTCATTTCAGCCTGTAACAAGCTGTCGAACTGGTTGTAATTTCGACCTCGTGTGTCGATATTTTCTCAACTGAACACACAGTTCCTCTCGTTTCGTTTTCTGAAGGGTTTTTCAATTTTCCCACCTGGCAAATGCTACAACTGTACCTTAATATTAAGGCCACAGTTGCTTCCTTCCGTGTCCTAGCCTGTCCTATACTACCGTCGCCATAAGACCTCCCTGTGTCGATACGTAAGACGAATTGTAAACAAAATTAGGTTATTACTTAGTAGAATATTTGGCTACCTTTATTAAATGAACGGCCAATCACAATATCTCAAGTAGGCAGTGGTGAATCAATTCACATTCAAGGGAATGAAATAATGTATGTGTGTACAGTTATGAATAATGTAGACATTTCTTTAGTAATGTCTATTAAACAGTGCGCATTTTAATCCTGTTGGGTGTCAAGTCCGTGTTCTTAATATCTAAACGAGTTTGTTCTGTAATATTTTTGGTTTATTTTAATGTTTTTGTATCCTTTTTAAAATTAGCTATCTTCTTTTGTAAATGTATTGGAAAGTTTCGTTTGACTTCCATAGTGTTATTTATATTACCTTATTATGTACGGTACATGTCTGCTGGACTTGATTATCGCGTATTTTAAGCTCGATTCGTAAGTGAAAGTGTGGAGGATAAATTTCTGCTGCACTATTAAGTGAAGCAAAATACCCAACCCTATGTTCGCAAAACGAGAGTACAAGGTTATGTATGGTGTCCGATACGATCTCACACTTCCCGTCAATGTTAACAGTCCAGTGTACTCTCACTTTATTTCTTCGTTGTAAGTATTTTTATTTTATTTTGCTAGTGGCTTTGCGTTGCACCGACACAGATAAGTCTTATGACGACGAGTTGTTAGTCTAGCACATTCCAAACATCAACGTTCTTTTTCATCGACATGTATATCTGTGTGCCATTTATCAGTACGCCTACAAACTGGGAAATACATACGTTGCAGCGATCTCTGTTCGTTTGTTCATTGGGAATAAAATTCGGAAACTTAATTTTTGAGTTAACATATTTTTGGATGTGTACAAATATGCCATAGTCATTTCACAGTATCGAAGACCTCAGCTCACTAGGAACTTCGTCAGTGCTACCCCTAGTCCTTTTAATCTCTTGCTACCATAACACACTCCATTATCTTTGTAGCTTGCTCAAGATATTAGCATGTCATAATATTCACGCCTGTCAGCTCCTGCTTGGTATAAATCATTGAGATAATAAGGTCTGCTGGAAACTTCAAAGCGCTTGGCATGTAGAATAGGTACTACGATCCCTATTAATATAACAAGGTTGAGAAAGTAATTTCCTCTTAATTTATATACTCATCAATAAGGAGACAGCGCCAGAGCAAAATGTAGTTTCCACCGAAGTCGCAGTCTCATCCATGGTTGTGACAATATGGAAACTGCTGGGGTATGTGTGGTGCTGAGTAATGACATTCGGAGCACAACTAGTGCATCTAAGTGTTATGAAAGGTGCTTCTTATAGGGTTAATCGTGCTATAATAGCACTTTCTGGCGCAGTGAGGAAAGCAATGGCAAACTACCTCACTCCTCACCCTGCCTAGTACGCCTCATTTTGTTGCTGCCATTGCTTTGTATGGTTTTCCTATAACTGCATAGCCTTTGGTGGTGCTATTTGAAGATCCAACCACCCCCTGGGCTGTTGACTAACAGACAGATAAGGAGACAGCAACGAGCCTAAGTTCAGCTATAATCACCTGAAGAGTAACGGTTACCAATGTAAGGTGTGTCGTTAATACTGAATGGGTTGTACCTTAAAGTCCTCAATGATTCTACTGGAAGTTCACCGATATTACTTTAATCTTTCCTAAAGTCTGGATTATCCGCTTTAATGGATAGAGTATAGGAACTTCAAAAGGACAGATGATCTGTGCTCTCTGTTAGTGACGGCAATTGTTGGTCCTTTTATACAGATTTCTGATGGCTGTCGGCTGTCAGCTATCCACTGTGAATCTAGTGTCAGTATACACAAAGCTATTCGAAATACAGGGGATACTGAGTTAATGCTTACGCTCGTATCCTAACACTTTTTCGACGAGTGAACTATGTAATTACATACAACCATTGCTTCAAAAGGAGTTATTATATGAAAACTTCAGTTATTTTAATCAGGGTGAAGGTATTCCTTCACTTAATATTAAAAGAGTAAATCCAGTAGTTCTCATTCAACGAAAGTATCCTTTATTTAAGATTATGGACAATCCGTAAATCGGTTAATCGAGAGACCTTCTTTTCTGATAATAAAATTATATGGTCTCAATTGGTAGATGATGATGATGATGATGATGATGATAAATTTTACCGAATTCCGTACCTGTAGAGGGGAAGATACAACACAAAATTGTTACATTTTGAAGATACTTCCTAAAAATATATATTTTATTTCTTTCTTTTACTGCTTCAGTATATTTTCAAGGCAACAGCAACAATTTTACAAATAGTAACAATCAAAATAACGATTTAGAGCTTAATCAGCAATAGTAAAAAGAGAAGTAGCTCCCATTTTACAAGACTTAGACTATCTTTCGTTTGATACAGAGGCTTGCGCTTCTAGTAAAACATGATACTCTTCTAAGGGAAATTGAATCTTAAATTGGGATTTAATATGAAGGAAAGAAGCCAAAGCTTCAAAAGACAAAAGTTACACGTCAAAGAAGATTCGAACCCGTAACTACAACTTTCAACTTCAACTTCCACCTGCACCTTTACCTCCACCTCAACTTCCGCCTCCGCCTCAACCTGAACTTCTACCTCCATCTTCTACCTCTACCGGGATTCGATTCTCAGTCGGGTAGAGAAGTAAAGTATTTAACACAAAGCGTCCAAAATAAGCCTCAGTTGTACTCCAAACAAGCCTTGTCATACCCCTATGAGACCATAGGTACTGCAACTCCCAGCATGATGTTACAAGCAAAAATAAAAGAAGTCGAGCACTCACACCATCTACCTCCACCCTACCCCACAAGCGCTCAAAATAAGCTCCGGTACGATGTCTTATAGTATCGAAGAAGGTCCGATCACACCCAGAAGAAGTCCTATAATGCCCCAAAGGAGGTCCTGTAATGTACAAAACGTATTCCAAAATAAGCCCTATAGTACCCTAAATCGATCCAATAATGCCCAAAAGGTACCCTGTAGCACCTATACAAGGCCCTACATGTCTGCTAGGTTAGCCTGGAGTGTCGAAATCGAAATGATAAGTTGTGAGCCCCTAAGTTAGCTTAGCCTCCCTAGTCCCATACGAACCATGTATAGTCACCATCTTGTTTAAAATGTCAAACTCAGCTCCAAAATCCTGAAGTCGCCATCCAATGTTATTCCTATATAAGCAATAAATACGTGTTATACCATACACCACCTCCCTAGTCCCAAGCGAACCATGTATAGTCACCATCTATTGTAAAATTTCAAGCTCAGCTCCGAAGCCCTGAGAACGCCCACCAAATTTATTCCTATGTATAAGCAATGAATGTCTATTAGAAATTACTACCATTACTATAGAAACACATGTAATCAAATAAATTCTACATACATATAAGTACACAGGACTGATGACCGCGATGTTACAAAGCTGCTAATAAAATCAACAACATCTTAAAACAACGGTTCATTAATGAGTGAGTATGACACATTCCATACAGGTATGTATAGTGGCCATCTTGTGTAGCCGTAGCGCCAGAAGTCTACAAGCTAGTGTAGGGAAGGGTAGCCGGTTAAGAAGAAGCCGCCGAACTGTCACCACTTCTCCCAAGTCAGCCATCTTGCGTACCAAGACAGTTAAAGTAAGCCTGGAGTCTTGTAGGCATCGAACTTGGATCTGTAAGTTTGGCACTACCTCTGCGCGTTGTTAAGCCTGCACACGTAGCATGGCCAACAAGATGCATCGCGCTAGCTAGCTCCTTACCGGCCTTGACAATCGGGTCCACGAGCTGTAATCGGAGTAGTTTCATAGCTCGACAAGTAACGCTACCGACCTATTTTTTTGCGGTAGAAATGCATACTCCTCTATGGAAAAGATATTGACTTTGATTGCCGATTTATCGTAATTTAGAGGTATGGAGAATGTTACATAGGTTAATACTGTTAAAATGATTAAAGACTACTTTCGTTGATATTCGCCAAAATAATGTGAAAGGAAACTGCGAAGAGATGGTGTAGTCTAGCTGACGTTCTGATATTGACTTTGAATGCAGATTTATCTTAATATAGAGGAATGAAAGAGTATGTTACATTGACTAATACTGTTCGTTGGTATTTGGCAAAATAACGTCGTGAAATGAAACTGCGGAGAGGTGGAGTAGTCCAATTGACGTTCCTTAACTGTGAGGAATAGTATTAATTCATTTTATTATCCATAGCATTTAGATACATAGGAGAACTTACCACAGAACTTCTGATGTTAATCTTGAGATTAAAAGTCATTGTTCAATTAGAGTTTTAAAATTCTTCAAGTGCTGATGTCAGGAAGGGGGCGTGATCAAAACATAAAAGAATTTTCAATAAAAATTCAGTATTTTGAGTAAATACTTCGCAAACTGTTCATTGCACATGTTCCTACTTGTCAGTGTTTAGATGTTAAATTTCAGATTATCTTGGAATAAATGTGTTGTGCTGCTGTCATGTGGCAAATATGACTTCACCTAAAGGATTATTCAATGAAAGAAAATACCCGAAAATAGGAACGGAAAACCAAGATGAAAGTGCTAATTCAAGGGTGGTTTTAGGAAGCTATAATACAAACTTAGGTGTTACAGTCATCCTTGTGCTTGTAATCTCATTTCTGCTTCAGCTATATCTCCACGTTATGCTAGTTATTCTACAGTAAAAGTGACATTTGAAATGAATTTGTAAGTAAATCTCAACAATATCAGAATTCATCAGATTATTTTTTCAATGATTTCAACCTTCCGAAGCTCCGTTCTCAGCTTTGCATCAGCTTGTTAGTTGTAGTGGGAGGTAACAAGTGATTTCTGAAAAATGCAAAAAATTTGAAATGATATCCTGAAATGAAGGCTACGGACAACAGAAGAAGCAGAATTAGTGTTAGGGACAAAGTTATCGCGAGAAATTTCTTTGAGCTACTCCTTAGTTTTGTCCTGGTCTACAGTGAATTCATGAAATGATAGTGTCCATCTGCTCGTTTTCCTGTTCGAAGTACAAAAAGGCACGCAGCAATACAAGTTCGAATATTTCCAAACACAGTTAAAGAAAAACAAATCACTACAATACACAATAATAAGAATTAGCGCATACGTTAGAATTCTTATTTAGGAGGAGTTACGGAGAGAAATCACTTTGATCCACTCATTACAATTTGCCTTGTTCGCAGAAAATTTATGTTCGAAGTACAGAAAGGCGCACAACAATATCACATATTCCAAGATTTGTGAACATAATTTAAAAAATCAAATCAACACACTACATAATAAAAAATAAACTAATTAGCGCATAACTAGCAACTCTCAATTACAAGCCAACAAACACTTCATTGCAAACATTTACAACAGCAAAACAATATAAATGAAACTGGAAATGCGGTAATTTGCGCTATACAGCTTCCTGTCAGTGACTTTGAAGGCCAGCGCTCGAGCGGCTTTATGGTGAAACTTTCCAATTACAGCTTTATGCTGAGCGTCACAAGCGATTATTAAGGCCGGTATAAGGAGCGTAGCGATCGATAGCTTCCACATCACCCGTCAGAGCGCACCACACGCCCTTCACGTGGTGAAGCAGCTGTCACTCACAGGCACCCCCACTTTTCAAATCACCCGCGTTTTGCGACGTCATCAGTTACGTGACTGGTAACAGCCAATCAGCGCTTGGGGTATTATTCTTCTAAGAGCCCTACTAGAAACCAACCTGTGGAATTTTGAATTTGTATGTCGAACAGTAATGGAGGAATGGTTCGTTTTATTTTAGGGGTGGAATTTTTTATAAATGTCTTATTTAACATCTAAGATATAAAAGACCAACCTGAGATTTTAAATTCGTGCGTGAAACGAATTCGGAAGAATGAATACAATGTTTTCCAGAGTCAACCATAGTCTAAACCCATTAGAAGAAAAAATATTTTGAAGTATGTAATATTTTACACCTAGCACGTACAGTAAAATAACATATTGATGTAAAATTACAAATTTGTACGTCAAATGGTTTTGGAGGGATGAATAATTTAATTTCTGGAGCTAGCCCCGTTTAACCCCTTAAGGGGTGGAATGTTTTAAAATATTTCCTATTTCGCACTTAGAATTTAAAATATATACTGCCAGTTGGAATTTTGTTTTCGTATGTTAAACGATTTCGGAGGAATGAATATTTTTGTTTTCACATCTTAACCCTCATTTAACTCCCTAAGCAGTTAAAGTTTTTCAAACCTTCTGTTATGTAACACCTAGGTGCTCATTGAAAATTTTAACTTTGTAAGTGCCGGGCTGAATGGCTGAGACGGTTGAGGGGCTGGCCTTTATGACCCCAACTTCGCAGGTTCGATCCTGGCTCAGTGTGGTGGTATTCGAAGGTGCTCAAATACGTCAGCATCGTGTCGGTAGATTTACTAGCACGTAAAAGAACTCCTGCGGGACAAAATTCCGGCACCTCGGTGTCACCGAAAACCGGCAAAAATATAGTTAGTGGGACGTAAAAACTATAACATTATTATTATTATTATTATTATTATTATTATTATTATTATTATTATTATTATTATTATTATTATTATTATTATTATTATTATCTTTGTAAGTCAAACGATTTCAGAGAAATTAATATTTTTATCATCAGGCCTCAGCCCCCAGTTAAAACCCCTTATGGGTGTATTGTTTTAAAACCACTTCTTATTTAAAATCTATGACAGTGAATTTTGTGTGCATAGAAGACAGCATCAAATATTCTGATAAAAATCGGGAAGAAACCTCCGTTAATATGTATTATATGTGCAGCAGATGATACAGCTCTTTTCAGGCATAACCCCATGAAGGTGAGCTGCGTATACTAGAATTAACAACATACCAACACCCCCCCGCCCCTCCATTCTTAAATCTCTGCCGAGAATTGAATCCGTGTAGGCGAGGACGGCAGCTAACAACTCTACCGTTACGCTGCTGAAGCGGTCAGTTACTCGTAAGATTATAGTTTTATATATATGTCGGTTCTTAGTAAGAGTTAACTTTCCCTAGGCAGATTCAGCTCTTATTAAAAGTAGCAGTAACAGTTGATTAGAAAACAAACAGATCTTTTTTTCCTAGGAAGAGTTAACTATGCCTTGATTCGCAGATGCTGCTCTGAAAACGTAACAACTGGCGCCAAACCTTTGTTATGATTATTAAAATATTCCAACTGTTTGGAGTCGTACTTCTATTATTGGACCTTTTCTTTGTTTTCATTCCCCCAGCGCACAACAGGCAGCCGCGGTGGTGGTGGTGATTATTGTTTTAAGAGGAAGTACAACTAGGCAACCATCCTCTATATAACATTAATCAGAGGGAAAAATGGAAGGGATCCGACACTTCGAAAAATGAAGATATCGGCCAAAGGAAGACAAGGGCCACGAAGGACGTGAAAATGAAAGACTCCCTAGCCCTCGCAAACCTAATAGCGTCGGGGTCGGAAAAGAACAAGAGTTGACCAAGAGAGGTCGGATAGGATAGATGAAAGTGAAGAGCCTGGCACAAGTAAGTGGAAGCAATGCCAGGACTCAGCTGGGGGCCCCGTGGTCGCCAACCCACGCTCCAAAGTTCAGAGCCCCTGAGGCTAGGCAGCCGCCAGTCGGCATTAAAAGAAAACAAAACCACATGGCACTACAGCCCATTAAGGGCTTTGGCCTACCAAGCGACCGCTGCTCAGCCCGAAGACCTGCAGATTACGAGGTGTCGTGTGGTCAGTACGACGAATCCTCTCGGCCGTTATTCTTGGCTTTCTAGACCGGGGCCGCTATCTCACCGTCAGATAACTTCTAAATTCTAATCACGTAGGCTGACTGGACCTCGAACCAGCCTCAGGTCGAGGTAAAAATTCCTTGACCTGGCCGGGAATCGAACCTGGAGCCTCCGGGTAAGAGACAGGTACGCTACCCCTACACCAAGGGGCCGGCAGGCCAGTCGTCATTACTCGGATATTTATTGTTGTGCGATCGTGACAAAAGGTTCATTTACGTTTAAATAATTAGTTTAAGTGTGTAATAATTGTGTCAGACCCCACGGCAGAACTGTTTCGTGACAAACTGAAGCAGGAACACTCCACCTCCAAGGTAAATTCACTGACCAAACTGAAATATGACACCTACATTCAAAAAGTGAACAATCTAAAAACTGCAATTAAAAATAGAAAGTAACGAAATCAGGTTTTGAAGACGTGACATTATTGAAGTAAATGGTATTTCACCGAGCTCGATAGCTGCAGTCGCTTAAGTGCGGCCAGTATCCAGTATTCGGGAGATAGTAGGTTCGAACCCCACTGTCGGCAGCCCTGAAAATGGTTTTCCGTGGTTTCCCATTTTCACACCAGGCAAATGCTGGGGCTGTACCTTAATTAAGGCCACGGCCGCTTCCTTCCCACTCCTACCCCTTTCCTGTCCCATCGTCGCCATAAGACCTATCTGTGTCGGTGCGACGTAAAGCAACTAGCAAAAAAAAAAAAAAAAAAAATGGTATTTCAAAACTAATACGAACACTCACAGACCAAGAGAGCATATGTATTGCCCCCTGAATTAATTGTATTACCGGTAGGTACTTTTTGTCAAATTATTCCCGCCCCATTTAACAACACCGTAGACATTGACGGCCCCTTACTTGTCCACACACTCTTCCTCGTTGCTTGTACTTGTCCTCTCCTCGTTCCCGGCCCATTCCTTGTACTCTGCCTCTTCCTTGACATCGGCTTTACTCGATCCCTGGCCTCATCCTTGTTCTCGTTTCCTCCCGGGACCATGTCATCTTAAGCCAAGCCTATCTACCTTTAAAGTGGATCTGCAAGTCTACTTTCTGGATGTTGCTCGAAGTTGTCACCTTGGTTGTTTCCCGCGTCCAATCCTGGTCGTACCCCTGTGGGTGGAGGCAATAGAATATCTCTCCATGGCATCCCCCGCCTATGGTAGGAGGAAACTTAAGGAGGTGTGGCCAGAGTTCTCAAATTGGAGTATGAGTTGGCATCCACGGTTCCCCTGGCTGAGTCTGGCATTGCTTCTAGTTACATGTGCCACGCTTCTCACTTTCGTCTTTCCTATCCGATCTCCCTTGGACAACTCATGTCCAGTTTACGAGGTCTGGGGACGCTTCATTTTACGTTCCTTCCGTGGACCTTCCCTCTCTTTTGTTAATGTCTTCATTTTTAAAAGTGTAAGTCTTCTTCTTCTTCTTTATCTGTTTACCCTCCAGGGTCGGTTTCTCCCTCGGACTCAGCGAGGGATCCCACGTCTACCCCCTCAGGGGCAGTGTCCTGGAGCTTCAGACTCTGGGTAGGGGGATACAACTGGGGAGGATGACCAGTACCTCGCCCAGGCGGCCTCACCTGCTATGCTGAACATGGGCCTTGCGGGGGGAAGGGATGACTGGAAGGGATAGACAATAAAGAGGAAGTAAGCGGCCGTGGCCATAAGTTAGGTACCATCCCGGCATTTGCCAGGTTGGCGAAGTGGGAAACCACATAAAAACCACTTCCAGGATGGCTGAGGTGGGAATTGAACCCACCTCTACTCAGTTGACCTCCCGAGGCTAAGTGGACCCCGTTCCAGCCCTCATACCACTTTTCCAATTACGTGGCAGAGCCGAGAATCGAACCCGGCCCTCCGGGGGTGGCAGCTAATCACAGTAACCACTACCCCACAGAGGTGGACCAAGTGTAAGTCTTCTCCACTTCTCTTTCTGATTAGGGTTATTAAAGGATTGTTGTCAAGTTGTACTTATTCTTAAAATAGTAATCGCCGGGCTGAGTGGCTCAGACGGTTGAGGCGCTGGCCTTCTGACCTCAACATTGCAGGTTCGATCCTGGCTCAGTCCGGTGGTATTTGGAGGTGCTCAAATACGTCAACCTCGTGTCGGTAGATTTACTGGCACGTAAAAGAATTCTTGCGGGACTAAATTCCGGCACCTCGGTGTCTCCGAAATCCGTAAAAGAGTAGTTAGTGGGACGTAAAGCAAATAAGATTATTAAAATAGTAATCGCCACCACACCACTCATCCTCATCCTGGAAGCTGCCTTGTTTGTCACCTTGGAAGTGCTCAGTATTGTCAGGAAATTCAGGTTGTGATTCATTATTGTGCCGGCCCTGCGGTGTAAGGGTAGCATGCCTGCCACTTACCTTGAGGTCCCGGATTCGATTCCCGGTCAGGGCAGGGATTTTAACCTGGATCTGAGGACTGATTCGAGGTCCAATCAGCCTACGTGATTACATTTGAGGAGCTAACTGACGCTGAGATGGCGGCTCCGGTCTAGAAAGCCAAGAATAGCGGCTGTTATGCTGACCAAATGATATCTCATAATCTTCAGGTCTTCGGGATGAGCAGCGGT
The DNA here is from genome assembly GCF_040414725.1 of Anabrus simplex. NCBI lineage: Eukaryota > Metazoa > Arthropoda > Insecta > Orthoptera > Tettigoniidae > Anabrus > Anabrus simplex. The sequence goes on along the minus strand of NC_090265.1, from coordinate 375,057,715 downwards.
CGCTTAGTAGGCCAAGGCCCTTCGGGGCTGTTGCACCATTGGGTCTGGTTTGGTTGTAGATTCATTATTGCTGACATCTCCGTATGGCGAATTTGGAATATAATCCACGTCACCGTTTCTTCGTCAATGTTGTTTAGAATTTCGAACAATTTTTCATCAGGGATTGGAGGTTGTTTGAGTGCCATTTCTATAAGCAAACTCGCCTTTTATGAGACTATATTGTAAAACCGTGATATAAAATGAACATTAATCATCATCATCATCATCATCATCATCTGTTTACCCTCCAGGGTCGGCTTTTCCCTCGCACTCAGTGAGGGATCGTACCTCTACCGCCTCAAGGGCAGTGTCCTAGAACTTCAGACTCTTGGTCGGGGGATACAACTGGGGAGAATGACCAGTACCTCGCCCAGGCGGCCTCACCTGCTATGCTGAACAGGGGCCTTGTGGAGGGATGGGAAGATTGGAAGGGATAGGCAAGGAAGAGGGAAGGAAGTGGCCGTGGCGTTAAGTTAGGTACCATTCCGGCATTCGCCTAGAGGAGAAGTGGGAAACCATGGAAAACCACTTCCAGGATGGGTGAGGTGGAAATCGAACCCACCTCTACTCAGTTGACCTCCCGAGGCTGAGTGGAACCCGTTCCAGCCCTCGTACCACTCTTCAAATTTCGTGCCAGAGCCGGGAATCGAACCCGGGCCTCCGGGGTTTGGCAGCTAATCACGCTAACCACTACACCACAGAGGCGAACAAATGAACATTAAAACGAACTGACCCAGTTTACGCATACAGAATTTCTGCAAATATACATTCGATGTGCGAAGTTGTCAATGTACTGTGTACAAATGTATAAATCGTTTGAAGTTGTAATCGAGCCTCAATGTACACATTTGAATACCTTCATATTAATTTACAACTACATTTATGTTAAACTAACTTTGGTTTTAATCACGAGATTGCGTGCCAAAATCCTTGGTTTAATTCCAAAAGCCTCTCCGCTGTGCTCATATGGAGTGAGGGCGTATAACGCTGTTGGTGATTCGTCTGTCGCGTGGCGTCGTTAAAATTGAGCAGACCCATTGATACTTTTCGACAGGAGCAGGTTATGAGCCGCTACCGTATTTTAAACTGTTTAAACTGTTCTTCACCCTGCCGGAAGTATTTTGAATAAATAAAATAAACTAACTGAAATTTTTGTGTACTTCAATTCTTTTTCAGGTATAATTTTGTTACCATATCTTCTCTTTTTGGGATAATTTTCTTTGAGCTTGGATGATTTTGGTCCGTTCCTTTACCTTATTTATTACTCTTATTCGAGTAGAACCGTATACACTGAGTGGCCAAAAATCATGGGAGGACTCTGAATGTGATGTTAATGACGAGTTGCTTCTCCGCGAGCCCTCAAACGGCAGCAATACGATAAGGCATCGACTCTATAAGGTGTTGGAATCGTTCTGGAGGGATCTGGACCCACGTATCTTGCACTGCTACCCACAATTGATCTTGTGTATTTGGTGCGGTGTTCATGAAGCGTACACCTCCATCGACACCATCCCGTAAATGCTCCATAGGATTAAGATCGGGGGATCTGGAGGGCCAATCCATGGTCATAACTTCACTGGAGTGCTCTTTCAACCACCTGTGTGCCATCACAGAGCGGCGACATGGCACGTAGTCATGTTCAAACAAGGCATCTCCATCAGGGTACTCTAGGGCCAGAAAGGGATGCGCATGGTCTGGCGGAATGTCTACATAACGTGCACCTGTCAGCGCTCCCCGCAGCCGGAGATTGGGGCATAATTGCGACGATGAGAACGCCGCCCAGACCAGAACTGAGTTGACACGCAGGATCCATAGCTTCATGGGGCATACGCTACACTCTCACGCGTCTATCAGCTCGGTACAACTAAAATCGGGATTCATCGGACCATGCCACACACCGCCACTGTTCCATGGTTCAATGCCGATGTTCGCGGGCCCATGCACGTCGTTGAGCTCTGTGTCGATGTTACAGCAAAGAGACACGAGTTGGTCGCTGGCTGGTGAAGCCTATGTGGTGCAGTTGACTCCTGTTGACTCCTTGCAGTCCTGGTAGAAATGGGTTTCTGACTCCCCACATTCAACTGGGCGGTGGTCTGACTGACAGTAGCCCATTGAACGCCCAGTATGGTTCTGCGGAGGCGGCGTGAAGTCCGTTCTTTAAACACCTGTGGTCTTCCCGTGCAGCGGGTTATGCGGGTGGTAACATACTCTCTGTGATACTGAAGATCCACCCTCAACACTATTAACCTCGGAAACCCGTATTTGCGTGTAATCTCCGCAATGTTATGACCCATGCGCCGTGATCATTCCACGTTCAAAGTCGGTTAACTCGCGACGTGTTGCCATCTTCACGACACAGGTGTCTGTGACAGTCTGCTCACCTACGCCCCAACTAGCCGCAACGCTCAGGGGTTATACACAGCATATTTTCTAATGGAACGCCTATTCCCGTGACATTTGACCATATTTATACCAAAATATTTTGTAATATCTGAAGCTAGTTTCAGTTTCGACTAGGTTAATTTATAACTATTAGGTTCTTCCTTTTGCCGAAACTAATTTTGAATAAATAATATACCGAGCTCGATAGATGCAGTCACTTAAGTGCGGCCAGTATCCAGTAATCGGGAGATAGTGGATTCGAGCCCCACTCTCGGCAGCCCTGAAGATGGCTTTCCGTGGTTTCCCATTTTCACACCAGGCAAATGCCGGGACTGTACCTTAATTAAGGCCACGGCGCTTCCTTCCAATTCCTAGGCCTTTCCTATGCCATCATCGCCATAGACATATCTGTGTCGGTGCGACGTAAAGCAAATTGTAGAATAAAATGTCAGTCATGGTCTTTTCTTTTAAATGCTATTTGTTCGGAGCGTCGACCTATAGAGATCTTTTGCCCCTACTTTATGTGATATGAACCTGCGTGTAATTGGAATGGAGGAAGTCTAGAGTGTTGAATGTGAGGAAAGGAACCTCAAGGACGACACCAACACCTAGTCCCCAGGCCAGGGATATTAATCATTTACAATTAAAAGCCGCTGACACAGCCGGGAATCGAATCCGGGGCCGCCGGACGACAGGCGGACGCGTTGCCCCCTACACCGCGGGGCCGGACCATTCATGGTCTACTAGACCATCTGCTGTGACGAGGCTAGCCCCCCACTGACGAACTCGTCAACTCCATACCACGCTGCCAACACGACGGTAAAATGTCCTGTTGTAATAATATTAAAGACTCATAAGCCACGCACGATTCCAGATCGCTGAATATAGTTTTATGGACATGCATGTAAAAAGGGATGGCTGCTGTGTAAATATGAATAGGGAACATGCATGATCCGGGTTTTTAATTAAAATGTGCTAATCTGATTCAAACGTTCATGCAGAATTCAAATACGTGGTCAGAATGTGTAAATAATAACTCTAAACATGATAAAACCCAAATTAAAGTTCGGAAATGTCACGTGACGCAAGTACGCGATCTCACTGGTCTAACGTCATTGTATAGTCTGACTGTTTTTTTTTTTTTTGTTTTTTTTGCCAGTTACATTACGTCGCACCGACACAGGTAGGTCTTATGGCGACGATGGGAGGGAAACGGCCTGGGAATGGAAAGGAGGCGGCCGTGGCCATAATTAAGGTACAGCCCCAGCATTTGCCTGGTGTGAAAATGGGAAACCTTGGAAAACCATCTTCAGGGCTGCCGACAGTGGGATTCGAACCCACTATCTCCCGGATGCGAGCTCACAGCTGCGCGCTCCTAACTGCACGGCCAACTCGCCCGATAGTCTGACTGTATTAGCAGACGAAATAACGCATTGTGTGCTGTGAGAAACAGGATACACTTCACGTAATTATGGTTTATATTAGTGTCTGGTATAGTTAAATTCCATGTCTATACAGTGTGTAATAATCTGAGTGTTAGTATTTGCCCAGTCAGTGAGGCAGATAACTTACAAATGGTGTATAGCTCCGATGTGCACTAATACATCATAAACCACCCCAAACAAACTAGTAAGAAATGGATTTTGGCGAGCCGGAGAAAAGCCGGAGATATACTGGAAATGTCTACAGTTTATTGCTGTGACGATCTTTTTAACGTAAGTTGAATTTGTTTGAATTTTCAATTTCAATGTCACTTTGTCTAGTAGTAAAACTTAAAATTTTAATGTATGATGCTTTAATTAAATGCTTCATTTACATCTTGGAATATCAAAGCAAAAAACAGTGTATAAGTTAATGCTGATTATTAAGGTATTCTCCAAACCTAACCCAAGTTTTGGGTGATCCATAACAAAGTAATAATCAAAGGGTTTATGAACCAAATTGACAGCTCTAATTATATCAGTTTATCTTGGCATGCGGCAATTATTTCTTTATTTATTGAAGGTATTACATTTGTAAACACAAATTTAGGCTACAGCTAAATGAAATGAAATGGCGTATGGCTTTTAATGCCGGAAGTGTCCGAGGACAAGTTCGGCTCGCCAGATGCAGGTCTTTTGATTTGACACCCGTAGACGGCCTGCGCGTCGTGATGAGGATGAAATGATGATGAAGACGACACATACACCCAGTCCCCGTGTCAGCGAAATTAACCAATTAAGGTTAAAATTCCCGACCCTGCCGGGAATCGAACCCGGGACCCCTGTGGCCAAAGGCCAGCACGCTAACCATTTAGCCATGGAGCCGGACTTCCAGCAAAATAATCTATAATAAAACAAAAAGTAGGCGTGTACGTCCTGAAAGAAAAATAACAATTTAACAAATGCATATCTCTACAAAACCAATGCTCGTCAGTTGGGGTGGTCTTAGTCGTATAAGTTAACTATGATCAATTATAATAATTATCATAATATTAATGAAATAAATAACATAATTGACACTGCAGTGAAAATACATTACTGGTACTAAAAATAATAGTGACGTTAGTGTTTAAAATACTGTCCAAACTTAACCTAAATTTTAGTTTGTACATGCCAAATCGCCGCCTCTGTGGTGTAGTGGTTAGCGTGATTAGCTGCCACCCCCGGAGGTCCGGGTTCGATTCCCGGCTCTGCCACGAAATTTGAAAAGTGGTACGAGAGCTGGAACGGGGTCCACTCAGTCTCGGGAGGTCAACTGAGTAGAGGTGGGTTCGATTCCCACCTCAGCCATCCTTGAAGTGGTTTTCCGTGGTTTCCCACTTCACCTCCAGGCGAATGCCAGGATGGTACCTAACTTAAGGCCACGGCCGCTTCCTTTCCTCTTCCTTGTCTATCCCTTCCAATCTTCCCATCCCCCTCCAAGGCCCCTGTTCACCATAGCAGGTGAGGCCGCCTGGGCGAGGTACTGGTCATACTCCCCAGTTGTATCCCCCGACCAAGAGTCTGAAGCTCCAGGACACTGCCCTTGAGGCGGTAGAGGTGGGATTCCTCGCTGAGTCCGAGGGAAAAGCCGAACCTGGAGGGTAAACAGATGATGATGATGACATGCCAAATCAATAAACCGAAAAGTAATAATCACAGCACCCAAAGATATTCCTAGAGTATATTGAGTTACTAAAATGTCACCAAGACACTGTTCTTGCTTGATATGCTCGGCTTGTGAAAAACCCAATGTAATTAATGTGATTGGCTTTACGTCCCACTAACTACTATGGTTTTCGCAGAGGACGATGTGCCAGACTTTAGTCCAGCATGAGTTCTCTTTTACGTGCCAGTAAATCTACCTACACAAGGCTGGCGTATAGGAGCGCCTTCAAATACTACTGGACTGATCCAGGATCGAACCAGCCAAATTGGGGTCAGAAACCCAGCGCCGCAACCGTCTGAGCCACTTGTGAAAAACTAGGTTAAGTTAATCTTTATCATATTTAACTTTTTTTCCTCTAATGCGTCTACTCATTAGCGAAATACTTAAAACGTTTTTAGGCATAGATATAATGTTTGCTTATTTACTCACGAGGAGATGCAGCACGATCATGACTCATGACATTCTACACTGTCCATGCAGGACTGTTACTCATCCACAATTAGTGTGACCGTACAATTTTTGGAGCTGACCTTGTGCTCAGGACATATTTTGCATTTTACTATCCAAGTCCCACTTTGTCGCGTAACTTGAACATTACCTATACCACTGTCACCATAATTTTCTCTGCCAGCACTGTAACATGAATGTAGTTTAGTGTTCAATATATGTATAGAAAAATGAAGTAAAACTATTTAATATTTCTCCTTTATTGGCCTCGGATGTGGGAAGCAAGTCGCCCCAACTATAAATCTATATATTTCAGGAATGATAGCTTATAGAACTGTAGTTCTATAATGCTAGCTCTATTTTTATGTTGGTGCTGAAGTCCGATTTGTTACTTTAGTAATGGTGAAATCCCGAAAATGTGTTTTTCTCTAATATGGGAATCAATCTAGAAGTAAATGGCAAATATGTTTTAAGTGATTTCGATCCATGCTCATTTCTTAACCTAATACCATGAGTTACAGTATATAGCACGTATGCAAAATACGTCACTTATAAATTTCCTTTTGATCCGCGATTTTCTGCAGTCACTAGTCACTGTCTTTCAAGGATATCACCATGATGGCATCCACACAAGGTAGATTGTTCTGACCGTGCTTTTTTGAAACATTCTGTCATTTTGAAGTTATTCGCGATCACGAATAATAATCGGCTTTTAGTAACAGCTGATGCACAATGGCTGGTAGAAATGCATGCGGCACTGGATCGGGACGTCACAGCCTGCGCTTACGTCAGAGGACGTTTTAGTTGTCGTCCGGAAAGGTACTCTAAAATGTATTTTTAAATGGTAGAAAACAGGGCAAATTACCACAATGCTACATGTTTACGATGTATTTCGTTGATGTACTTTCCCAAAAAGATACTTTTGAAAATTACACATGTTCCCTGTTGTGGATAAACAACTTATTACTCAAACGACCTTTAACACGTTATACCACAGAAATATGTATGATGTAAGGTTAATGTTGATCAACAATGTATTTGATGTGACAAATACACTTCGTATGTGCAAACGTTTCTTCCCATAACAATATATCAGAAACCATAGGTCATATTTGAACGAAACTGCGATTTTCATATGATAGCTTCACGGGCAAAGTTCAATTTAGAAATGTTTATACCGTACCTTGTGTGCCTATATTTCAGACCCGGAGGCAACTGTTACTTGCCATCACCAGACCCGGATATTTTTTATAAAATTTCATCAAACGCTGCGAATGTACAGTAGAAGTCCGATAGTCCGGCACGTTCGGGACCGGCCCGGTGCCGGATTACCGAAAATGCCGGACTATCGGGCGATACCTCTTACTACGATATATGTTAAGGCGTACAGCGAAAACAGCTGTAACACGGCGTTTTGCGGTAAAATGTTGATCAGCAGAATAATTAGTTTAATAGCACACTCCTCTTTTCAAAAGTGTTGTTTCTTATTGCCATTCCATAATAATGCCAGAGTTCGTCGATGTTTTTATCTGTAAGTCTTCGTTTACCATTTAGCGTCTTTCCATCTACAACTTCTTTTTTCCTTCTGTCTGCTTCAATTTTTGAAGGAATGTTCCCATCCGTTTTTTGAACGTGGCCCATACATTCAATTTAGAAATCTGTTCTTTTATCATATGGTTGGCTTTCCAGTACTCAGTGTAGCACACAGCCTTCTAGACTGAATATTTCCAGAGATAGAGACATTTAAGTAAGTCAGTGCATAACAACTGGACTGTATGAGATACATTTGCACTATGAACTTTGAAATAATAAGAAATACACATCCAATGGTTTCGACAAACAATGCATCAAATTGTTCAGGAGAGATCATTATTAAGGGATAATAACATTTAAAAAATCGTGGAATGGTGCCGGACCATCGGGCGTTCCGGACTGTCAGATGCCGGACTAATGGAATTCTAGTGTAACATAAGGTATTCGAAAACAACTCTATACGTGGCATGATTTAAAAATAATCACAAATATCTTGGAATATAACAATCAGACTCCGATCACAGAGGAGGACTTGAGAGGATGTTTTAATTCTCTTCCAACGTATGTCTATTCTAAGAACAGCGCATTTTAACTGCAGTATTTAAGCTTTAAACAACTCTTGGATCAGTACTGCGTCTATAAAGCAGCATATCATGGTGCTTGGAAAACATCCTCCCTGTCAAGGCAGGAGCTAGTGAACGGAATCGAACACTCCGTAGAATACAACATGCTGTACTGACAAGGGAATTGTTAAGGTTGTACCAGACAGATTTACATGAAATATAGGTGAAATATAAATTAACGCGCCGGGCTGAATGGCTCAGGTGGTTGAGGCACTGGCCTTCTGACTCCAACTTGAAGGTTCGACCCTGGCTCACTCCGGTGATATTTGAAGGTGTTCAAATACGTCAGTCCCGTGTCGGTAGATTTACTGAAACGTAAAATATCTCTATCTCGTGCGAGACTAACTCCCGGCAGTCCGGCCCGGCGGTGTAGGAGGCAACGCGTCCGCCTGTCATCCGGCGGCCCCGGGTTTGATTGCCGGTTGGGCCAGGGTTTTTAGGGCACGACAATATTATTTAAAATAATTGGGGGTACATGTCTACTTTTTAACAAGTTAAGGTTTCTTTTGGTACCAAATATAATAGCCTGAGTTTTGTTAGGATTTATTAACAAGCTGTTATTTTTCGCATAGTCATTTAGTCGTCGTAAGTCAAGATTTACTCTGTCAATGGCTACATCTATGTCTTATGGATATCAGTGATAATAAATCTGAAGATCATCTGCATAGAGGAGGACTTGAGAAGATGTTTTAATCCTTTGTGCTCGTATCGCTTGAAATGGAAATCGGCAACTTTAAATTACCCCCAAACTTGGATCTACAGAAACCCCCAATGTTAGCTTCGAATGGAAGTTACGGAAAGAAACCTTTGAATGTTATCTCGTGGCTACAGTAAATGATAGGTCTACAAAGTAAAACTGACTTTCCTAAGAAATATGATAAGCTCTGACGCATGATAACCCCACAGGAGGACCGATATCTGACCATCTGTGCGTTGCGGCATCGTTCAGCAACTGCAAGCGAACTGCAACAAGACCTCAGGAGGGTCACTGGAGTCACGCTCTCCGATCAGACAGTAAGGAACAGGTTACAAGAAGTGTACTTATGACCTAGACGTCTTGTTCGAGTGCCCCGTTTGACGCAGCAACATTGCGCAGCTCACCTTCTGTTTGTCTGTTTGCCGTACTCACGTCAACTGGCAACTTCGCCAATGGAGACCTGTATTTTTCACAGACGAGTCCAGATTTCCCCTGGCACAGCGTGATGGACGTCCATGTATATGGAGACGCCGTGGTGAGCAGTACATGCTAAATGTTGTGAAAGAAGGTGAACGATTCGGACAAGGTTCTGTGATGATGAGATTGCATCAGTACTCATAGCCGTACGGATCTTGTCGTCGTCTATGGTAATCTTACCGCTGCTGGGTACATCGAGCGTATACTGCACCAGCATGTGTTGGTTGCTGTATACGGTGTTGACACTGAATTCGTACTCATGCACGACAACCATGTAGAGCTCATCACCAGAGCTGTCTTGCGTAAAATGGACATTCAACTGATGGAATGGCCAGCAGTGAGTCCCGACCTTAATCCCATCGAGCATGTGTGGGATAGGCTTGGCAGAAGTGTTCGTGGGCGTCCTGTTCCACCACAGACTCTCCAAGACCTCAAACAGGCTCTCATTGAAGAATGGGATCTGATACCGCAATGTGATCTCCGTCGACTTATACCGAACATGCCACGTTGGTGTCAAGCTGTGATAAATGCTCGTGGAAAACATACACCATACTGAAACTCTCCAACTGTAATAAAAATCCACCCTGGAGGACTGTTATCACTTTATTTTCGCTCCTATTTGGACATTTACGTTTGTGTTCTGAAAACGAACGCTAATCCATCGATGTTCTTTTGTATACTTCAACGGTGGAGAATAAAGGTTTAGTTGGTAATATACTTGGGTGTGAGATTTATTTTTGTGTGTGTGGAGCGTGGCATATGTTCAAGAAGATGTTCCCCTAATTTGTTCGACTGTGTAGTTCCCGGTCACCTCCTCACCGAAGCTTCTCTCCTTACAAGTGTTATGCGTGCGGATCGGCAGGACATCTTCGAAATAAGTGCCCTTTTGTGAAATCTAATGGAACTAGGAATGGAGCAGGGCCACTCCAAGGATGTTTTAAGTGTGGATTATTTTCACATTTTTTTTCCAAAAACTGTGCTTCAACTAACAGCACACCTTCCTGTTCTACTTCTATTGCTGCCTCTACTAACGTAGGCGATAGGAAGTGACTAGTGCGCCCGGCTGAGTCACCAAGTCCAGCTTCTCGAGGCTCAGCCCCAAGTCGGGTACTGAACTCTCTGAGGAGGAAAAACCCTCTAATATATCTTTCGATGCTCCGAAGCAATAACTCAAAATCACCTCTGAGACCCCAGGATTTGTTCCCTTCCTCAAAATTGAGATAAATAATGAACCAGTCACGGCTCTGATGGACTCAGGAAGTGTTAGCTCTATCATTTCTGTGCAATGGTATGCTAAATTGAAAGTATGTAGTAAGTTTCCAGATAATAGTTTTTCCTCTGTCAAATGCATTCCGGCGATTTCTTCACCTTTATAAATTTTAGAATTTATCCATCTTAAATTCGCATTTCTAAATTTGGAAATTTAAGTTGTTCTCTTGCCAAACTATTTTATCCCTGTGATATTAGGGGCAGATTTCATGTCGCTTTCTGGTCTTGTGCTCGATCTTCAGAACAAATCTTGCACATACAAATTTGAAAGTAATTATGATATTCCCCTTTTAAAATATAACTCTGCTACATCGTCGTCAATTTCGCCTACCTAGAGTGAGATGTCGTTAAACCTTAGTCATCCACCTGAGGACCAGGCTGATAGTATTCGTAAGTTATGTCAGTGTTCTCCCTATGTATTTTCGGAAACCCTTGGTGTTACTGACCTAAATGAATATAAGATTGTGGTATCTGATTCGATCCCTGTAAAATTTCTCCCATATAGGCTATTTCCACCTAAAATTAAGGCTCCTAAGGAGGTCATTGGTCAAATGTTTAAGAATGGCTTTATTCGACCTTTATGTTCGGCGTATTCATCGCCCATTTTTGTTGTACCGAAACCCCGAGGCGGTTTCAGGCCTGTCATTGATTACAGGGCCTTAAACCGTAAGGTCATATTGCAATTAGTGTCCCTTCCTGATTTGCATTCATGTTCCTCTTGATTTCTTAAGGCTAAGTTCTTCTCCATACTAGATCTTAACCAAGCGTACAACAAGATACCTCTGGCGGAAGGATCGAAATATCTAACGGCTTTCGCTACCGACTGGAATTTGTACGAATAAAATCGCGTGCTTTTTGTGCTCCCCACGGGTGCGGCTGTTTTTACTAGACTGTTAGATAGAGTATTCTCCGACATCAAATTTGAATATCTGTACCATTACCTTGATGATGTCGTGTTTTTTCTGAAACCTTTCAAGAAAGATCATTTTAAAGAAGTCTTAAATCGCCTTCGTAAGGTCGGATTAATAGTAAAGTTATCTAAGGTAAGTCTTCTATATCCTTCTTAGGGCATATTGTGTCACCCGATGGAGTTTCAATAGACCACTCTATAATGCAGGCAATTCGTGATTTTAAGCCTCCGAAAGATGTAAAAGGAATAGCTAGATTCATGGGCATGATTAATTTCTTCTGGAAATTTATTCCAAACTTTGCTAATAGAACGGCGCCTCTAAACCTACTTCGTAGGGAATTGGTCAAGTTACAGTTGAGGCCATCGCAGCAAGCGGTGTTTGAAGACTTGAAGTTAGCTCTCTGTAACGCCCCAGTCTTAGTTGTGTCAGGTTTCTCTAAGATGTTCATCACTCAGACAGACGCCTCATCATCTGCAGTCGCCGTGTCCTTCTACAAGAAACTGAACTCCGAATGCGGCCTATTGCATATGTAGAGGCCTATAGGATATTATCATCTCAAGAAGCCAAGTACTCCATTATGAGTTAGAAGGACTAGCTGTTCTGTTCGCCTCGGAAAAATTCCGCCTGTCTCTTGAACGTGTTAAGTTCGAATAAGAAACTGATAATCAAGCTTTGAGGTGGGTTTTGTCTAGGCCCCGTCGTACAGGACGTATCGCCCGTTGGGCTACTTGCATCCTGCCATTTCAATTTGATGTGCGACGCATTCGGGGAGCCCTGAGAATGTGGTCCCAGATGGGTTAAGTCGCATGATTTCTCATGAGGTTGATTCCATCGAGTCGGAGGAATATTCTTCCCCTTCTATTTCCATACCTTCTTGCGTTAGTGTCATTTTTACTGATTCTCCTATGTTATTCCGTGACACTGAAAAAGATCAACGGGAAGATCCATTGCTGGCTCCTATTATGGAAACCCTTTCTTCTAGGGAACATGTTGCCCCTTATGTTCTGAGGAATGGGGTCCTGTGTTGCCCTTCGGGGCATGATCAAAAGACGAAAGTTGTAGTTCCAGCTGTTCTTGTGCCTATGATCTTCAAGTATTACCATGAGACCCCATTATGGGGACATTTAGGCATCTTCAAAACTAGAGAAAAAATTTCGAGAATTGTTCATTTGGAAAAGTATGGACGGCGAAATTTGGGAAATGGTTAAAGCTTTTAAATCTTGTTTGTTTCGTAAGCCCACGTTGTCTAAATAAACTAGGGCTAATGTAATTCCACCAAGCTTCTCACCCCGTGGAGCGATTGTGCATAGATTACGTCGGACCCTTCCTTCAATTTAAGGGGAACGGGGACAAATTCATCCTTGTGTGAGTAGATTGTTTCACAAAGTTTTCGTGGCTATTTGCTACGAAGCCGGCCACCACTCAATCTACAATTTCTTGCCTTAATACCATTTTTGTTTCCTTTTTCCCTTGCCATACATAGTCTCTGATAATGCCAAGGCGTTCGCATATAATTTATTCCGCAAGTTCTGTTTTGATCTATCTCATATGTAACATCAGCCTGTTACCCACAACCATCTCTAGATGAGCGTGTTAACCGTAATCTTCGATGTGCTTTGATCCCTTTTCATCATGAAGACCAGTCTAGGTTGGATAATTCACTGGATTGGTTATCTTTTGCATACGAGTCGTACAATTTTTCACTTGCATGTCTCATGTTTACGTTCGTTCCTAACATGCCGTTGTCCAATTTGTTGTCAATCAACGAGATTTTACCATGTAAAATAGATCCCGATAACATCAGTGATCTGTGGAAAAAGGCCAAAAGTAACCTTAAAGCTTCTCATGAGAAAGTGAAAGAGAGATATGATCGTGGACGGAGACCCACCAATTTTAAAGGTTGGAGATCAAGTCATGGTGAAAAACGTGGTTCCTGAAGGCAAGCTTGCCCCCAGATTTCATGAACCGTGCATTATTCCGGATTTCTTAACGCCGGACACCCTCTTGGTGAGCAATCCAGACACCGAAAGGATTTTTAGGGTTCATCTGAGCCAAGTAAATCTACTACAAATCTGGGTTCAGTATTAGCCACCAAGTGATGGCATTGCGAAGTTAATTCTATTTCTTTCCTTAGCAGTTTAGAATCTTAAATTTGGAAAAGGAGGCCTTCTGCCCCTGTTAAAAGTGGAAAGTCTCTAATGCTTTTTTTAAAATTTTTCCAACTTTTGTACCCACCTTCCCTACAGTAAGATTGTTTCCTTCCAATTCTTTTCCTGTCTGCCATTATCTTACCCCGGCCCCCAAGCCTGAGCATAGATTCGACGCACTCCTCCTCTATGCCACCTGCCTTAACTACACCACCAACCAGAAACAAATTCTCTCCATAAAAACAGTTACTGTTGCCCAGGAATTATTGTTGCAGTGCCCTGATTTCATCCGTGGCTGTGTCATAACAAGTGGCGAGAGGTGCCGAAGCGAGGTACGGGCCCGCCTCGCTCTGGCCCAGTCTCGTTCTCTGCGGCGAACTTGAGCACCATCATTAGTGGCAAAGGCTGGAATGCGGCACCACATCCGCCCACTTCATCATTGGGCAGAACTTCAATACTTGGTCTGTAGTGACCATCATTATGGCTACCCCTCTCAAGATAGCGCGAGAGACGTATCTGAGGGTATTTGGGGATCCAGTGGACCCCACTCTCGAATCGGCAGTGGCGGCCACTCTTGCCGTCAACCTTGGCCATACCTGATCGAACTTCTACTACTTCATAAATTACTTCAAGAAGTATTTATTTATAAATATCTTGTAAATTAACTTTTCTTTAAGAAATTTTCTGACCTCGACCCCTAAAATATTTTTTTTTCTGAAATGCTAAATTTCAAAACTGTGTCAACCATGGACGAAATTTAGGGGTTGTAGTCTGTACCGGAGGTACACCTAGTCCGTTAATTTAAATTGAGTGCCTCTCAGAAGGCAATCTGTAATTTGAACAGTGAACTGTCTAGATGGAGACGTTTCGAACTTCACCCACAGGTGTCTCAACTGTCGACTGATGTGCCCACACTGGTGAGAGGATTGAAAAGTAATTTACAAAGTAATTTTTGTATTGATCAGTTGGCTAAACTATAATGGTTGTAGATTCTTTATTGTGTTCTTAGGTTACTAGCACTGCAATCCTTCCCATCTTCATGTAAATTTTTCGACCAATCAGGAATTTTGGATATTTATTAAATTATCCCACAGGAATTGTGGGTGTGTGGCGGGCTTTGGCCCAGAGAGTTCTGCAACCTTCCTCTCTGCTATAAAAGCTCGGACCTCTTGGGCCATGTTGCCTTTCCCATCGCTCCAGTCAAGAGGGTTAGAGTGTGTTCGTAGAGGAGGCAGGGGACAAGTCTTGCCCATATCCAGAAAGCGCAACAGCTCAGGATAATGGCAGACATCTTTTAATCACGTAATTGTTTCAGAAAGCTAACTTGAGGGGAAGGTTTCAAAATTCTTTCTTAATGTAAAACTCAATCTTTCAACGTAAACTTTCAAAGATGTCTATAGTTATTTCTCTAAGTTAGGGAAGAAAGAGTGTGAACCCTCTTTTAATTCCCATTCATCTTGGTATTGGGGTGACTATTATTTCGTAAATTTTAAAATTTATCCCTTCTTTTTCGAATTTAAATTTTGCTCTCCATCTAGTCATCTCTGTAGTATGGGCTTAGCACCTGTAACTTCGGGTCATTAGCCTACATAGGGGTTTTAAGATTTTTCAAGTGTATTTCACAGGAGTGCAAGTGTTGGTTTACGGCCGATAACTTTAACCTTTTCTGTTGATCACTAAAGCCATTTAGACCGGCCTTTTATTGCCTCTGTTAAAGTTTAACTTCCTATTTAAATGTAACTTAGGCTGTCGAGCGAGTAAGACAGTGAAAACGGGTTATATTTTATCTAATGTAAAAAAAAAATGGATTGCGCCTTGGAGAGGCTTGATTGTAATACGTTTGAAAGAGTAGTCTCCTAGAGAGTAAATTGTATGGAGCGAAGGCACTCTTCTGAAATTTGTAACTTAGGAGCTTCAAGCTTATTCTATACCTGATTTGTAAGGTTTTCTATTATTGTTATTAGAGCTGACAAGTTATGCTTCAACTGTGCAATTGTTATTTTATGTTGTTCACCCAAGTTAATTCAGAAAAGAAAAAGAAAGGAAATAGAATTTCAAATGTTACAGTTTTAAATTATACTTTGATCTTTTCTCTGTCCAACCATTCATGCCCGCGCCTTCTTACACCTCTGTGCTCCACGGTATTTCTGTAATAATAATAATAATAATAATAATAATAATAATAATAATAATAATAATAATAATAATAATAACAACACCGACAGGCTAACGAAAAGAATTCTCAACCTGGCCATTTCATTAAAACCCAAGAACAGCTGGCTTCGTGAAATTGAAATCAACATCTCAGAAGACATTGTACAGGACAGATGTAAATTCAGAACCAAAATTGACAATCACCACTTTGAAGACAAACCCAACACCAGAGTTACTATAACTTGAACAGAAGAACAAAGGAAGAAGGTCAGCGAGAGGTTGAAGAGATTTTGGGAGGAAAAGAAGGCCAACACATCAGCTAAGCAAGTTCAACCGTGCTCCTGAGTAGGGCATAACGATGTAATAATAATAATAATAATAGTAATTTATGTTTAAAATCCAATTTTATTTGGTTTTACTTTCAGGTCCTCCTGTGAGTGGGAGTGGTAGAATGCATTCCAGGTATGCCATGTCTGTCACAGGAGGCGACTAAAAGGGACCTCAGGGGCTCTTAACTTGAGAGCTTGTGTTGGTGACCATGGGGATCTTTGATGAATCTTGACATTGCTACCCCTTACTTCTGCCAGACTCCTCATTTTTTCTATCCTATCCGACCTACTTTGCTGAACTCTTGTTCTGCTCCGAGCCCGACGCTATTTGACCATTCGGGACTTAGAGAGTCCTTCGTTTTCACGCCCTTCGTGGGCATTTTCATTCTTTGACCGATACTTCCATTTTTCGAATTGTCGAATCCCTCCTATTTATTCCTTCTGATTAGTGTTAATAGAGGTTTCTTGCCCAATTGTACTTCTTCTTAAAACAATAATCACAACAACCATTTCACTTTACTGTAAATCATGCAACCCCTATGCCAGTTATATCACGCTTGTGTTAACACAGATATTTTCTAATTTCTGTTCACTTTTTAAAGAAATCGTTTCCTTGTTGGCATTGACGTGGGACTGATTGGCTGTGTACCGTAGCTACGGGGCATGATAGCCGAGTGGTAACGTCGCAGGCTTTTTCTTATTGTAGCGGAGGTTTGAACCCCTGCCATAAAATTCACGTTCCTGAGGTTCAGATTCAACGTACAATAGCATACAACGAGCGAGTTAGCCATGCGGTTAGGGTCGCGCAGCTGTAAGCTTGCATTCAGTAAACAGTGGTTTCGAATCCCACTGTCGGTAGACCTGAATATGGTTTTCCTTTCTTCACACGAGACGAATTCTGGGGCTGTACGTTAATTAAAGCCACGGCCACTAACTTCCCATCCTTCCGTCACCGAATGCCTTCGATATCTTAGTGCGACGCTATACAAGTAGTAAAAAGAAGAGGAAAGAAAGAGAAAGAAACAGTAGATGTACTTCCTCGGAGCTGGTCCCAAGCTCTGTTTCTATGATTGAGTTCACGGGGTTGAAAACCGGTTCGGTTGATTAGCATCAAAGAGTGTTTAAGTGCGATAGATCGTGATTTCGGTAGATTTACTATATATCAAATAATCTCATTTCAGGGCGACACTATGGAACTCTGAAATTACTTAAAATGCCTAGCAAACTAACGAACACTGAGCGAGTTAGCCGTGCGGTTAGGGTTGCTTTGCTGTGACCTTGCATTCTGGGGATAGTGCTTTCGAACCCCACTCTCGGCAGCACTAAAGTTGGTTTTCCGTGGTTTCCCATTTTAGGCTAAGAAAATTCTGGGACTGTACCTTAATTAAGGCTGCGCTCGTTCCCTTCCCACTTGTAGCCCTTTCCTATTCCATCGTCACCGTAAGATATATCTGTGTCGGTGTGACGTAGAGCAAGATTTTCAAGACCTAAAAAACTTCAAATCACTCTAATTTTTAAATTATTGACATGTTATTGGCACCTATCAGGCTTCACTTTCATCACATCTACAGAAACAACTCCATTGTATATGAGCACTTTTCAGCGAGCTGGCAAGATTCCTCGGCTCACATGCGCGGATGAAGAAGAATCAAAAAAACAATTTTAAAAGGGATCAGTCAGTGGCTGAAAGGATTTCACAGTAACACTCTATCGTGGATATTTCACACTTCTGCAGTTCCTTCTTGAGCAAAGAGTGATGGCTACCTTAAACTGTGACTTTATTCGTCTACAGCTCTGAATAAGATTCACCGAGCTCGATAGCTGCAGTCGCTTAAGTGCGGCCAGTATCCAGTAATCGGGAGATAGTGGGTTCGAGTCCCACTGTCGGCAGCCTTGAAGATGGTTTTCCGTGGTTTCCCATTTTCACACCAGGCAAATGCCGGGGCTGTACCATAATTAAAGCTGCGGCCGCTTCCTTCCAACTCCTAGGCCTTTCCTATGCCATCGTCGCCATAAAACCTATCTGTGTCGGTGCGACGTAAAGCCCCTAGCTTCCTTCCAACTCCTAGGCCTTTCCTATGCCATCGTCGCCATAAAACCTATCTGTGTCAGTGCGACGTAAAGCAAATAGCAAATGAATATGATTCACCGAAGCTCCGCACGGTCATAATTGCCCAACTGCCAATAGCGTGACTAAGAATGTAGTAGTAATTGGTACGTTTTGTATATATCAGTTCAGTTTTACCCGGTCTGCCTGTGTTTTCATTATTCTACAGGAACGGGATTGAAACAGGACCCACATGCTAGAAGTAAATTGTATTTCCATTTACTTTCTTTCAGAATGAAATATAAAAAGAAAAATAAATTACTCGGTTGTGCAAGATCAGAGTTAACAAGTTCTGCCTGGCGACATTTGCGAGCTACCTAGCCTAGTTCACCAGTAGCCACAGACTTCGTTGATTATACCATTTAATTTACTAGTCCCAGTCTTTCTTCAGGAAACGTGAGTTAACATATATAAACATAAGAAACATAGAAAATAGATCTCAGAGAGTTAGAGTAGGTGAAGCTTTATCTGACCCTGTAATAATTAAGAGGGGAATTCCTCAAGGCAGTATTATCGGACCTTTATGTTTTCTTATATATATAAATGACTAGCAAGATACCCGTGCTTCGCTACGGTATTATACTGAAATTTATAATTGAATGCTTATTTAGATATATAATCCGCCGAAATTCGCGACCTGACTCGTTCTCTGCGAGAATCCACCAAAATTCCCGATCTATTATTTTACGGCACGTTTCCTCCCATTTTAAAATCTTTCTTTCCAGCAATCGATTTCGTACTTCCCGGGTTAGGCTCAGGTATTCCTCCATGTCAGTTGGGTCCGTAAATCTTTGCCATCTTTTCCTATAATATTTTTAATACGGATATAATCCTTCAGGAGATCCGGCGTGCTGTCATACTGGGTGCCTTGGCGGCACTGAACCCGCGACCGGACTGCATTCTTAGTCATTACCCGTCCAGGAGCCGTTTCCATCGCGGTCCGCAATTTGACGACGGTCCGGAATATTATTATTATTATTATTATTATTATTATTATTACTATTATGTGTTGCTGGAATGGCTGATGACAGGGAAATCCGGAGTATCCGGAGAAAAACCTGTCCCGCCTCCGTTTTGTCCAGCACGAATGCCACATGGAGTGACCGGGATTTGAACCACGGAACCCAGCTGTGAGAGGCCGGCGCGCTGCCGCCTGAGCAACGGAGGATCCTTATAAGTACATTAATAACAGTAAAATCAATTGGTCTCACCTCCTTCTACACCCAACCGCCGTTAAGTTTATTTACAGCCACCCCCCCCCTCAAAAAGAATTAAAAGGATGCTTGTTTCTTTATGTTTAAGGGAGATTCCAAACACCAATGTTCACGTCTATTACCTTCAGTTTTGAGATATAAGTATCCACATAAAAGTAATTTACTTTTTTTCATTTAACAATAATCTCTCCTCCCCCTAAATGAATTTTCCCGCAAAAAAGTACTGGTTTCTTTAATAGCAAAGGATCTTCTAAATACAAATTATCACGACTCTAACTTCTTCAGTTTTTGATTTATGTGTCCTCATGAAAGGAATTCAACTCCTTTACACTCCCGCCCTCCAAGATGGTTTCCCCACCAAAACGCCTTTTTCTTTGTTTTTAAAGGAGAACCAAATACGAATTTTCACGTCTGTAATAACTTTAGTATTAGATTTATGTATTCTCATACAATTAAGTCAACTAATGTTTCAATTCTTTCCCCCCCCCCTTCATTGGATTTTCCGAGAATACGTGTTTCTTTACTTTTAAAGCAGATTGCAAATATCAAATTTCACGTCTGTAACATCTTCATTTTTGAGATATCAGTAGCCTAATTAAAAGAATTCATCACCATTTTCAGTCACTTTTACCCCCCCCCCCCGCCCTCCACCCAAGTGGTATTTCCGAAAACTAAAAATACACTTTTCTTTATGTTTAATAGAGATAAAAAAATGCCATTTTTCACTTCTGTAACATGTTAAGTTTTTTAGATATCCGTAAAAATTCTCATTTTAAAATTTCACCCCTTTTGGGTTCCCCTTAAGTAGAGTTTCCAAAAACAAATAACCTATATTTCTTTACATTTACAGGAGATTTACACCCACTTTTTACGTCTGTAACATTTTACGATTCCAAGATATTCTGTAGATATAGTCTTTCAAAAAATTCACCCCAATTTGTCACTCCTGTTTAACCGCCATTAATTGGCTTTTCCAAAAACTAAAAAATACGTGTTTCTTTATTTTTAAAGGTAATCCCATATGCGAATTATCAGTTCTGTAATATCTTTCGTTTCTGAGATATGTGTATCCTCATTAAAGGCATTCAACCCATTTTTCACCCTTTTACACCCCTCCTATTAGGACTTACTGGAAACAAAAAATACGTGTTCCTATATTTTTAGAGGAGATTCTAACCACCAATTGTTACATCTGTAAATTTTAAAGTTTTAAGATGTAGACACACTCATTTTAAAAAATTCACCCCCGTTTTCACCCCCCAATATTTGGATTTTCCAAAAACGAAAAAATACCTGTTTCTTTACTATTAAAGTAGATCCAAAATACCAATTTTCAGGTCTGTAATATCTTCAGGTTCTGAAATATAAGTATCCTCATGAAAGGCATTCAACCCATTATTCACCCTTTTACACCCTTCCTATTGGGATTTTCCGAAAACAAAAGAATACGTGTTTATTTATTTTTAAAGGAGATTCTAAATACCAATTTTTACATCTATAAACTTAAAAAGTTTTGAGATATAGATACACTCATTTTAAAAAAATCACCCCCTTTTCAACCCCCCCCCCATAATTGTATTTTCCACAAACAAAAAATACGTGTTTATTTTTAAAGGAGATCCCAAACACCAATTTTCAGGTCTGTAATATCTTCAGGTTCTGAAATATAAGTAGACTTATGAAATGCATTCGACCCCTTTTTCAACCTTTTCCACCCTTCCTATTAGGATTTTCCGAAAACAAAATATACGTGTTTCTTTATCTTTAATGGAGATTCTAAATACCTATTTTTACACCTATAACCTTTAAAAGTTTTGAGATATAGATACACTCATTTTAAAATATTACCCCTTTTTTACCCAACTTAATTGGGTTTTCCAGAAACAAAAAAATACGTGTTTCTTTATTTTTAAAGGAGATCCCAAACACCAATTTTCAGGTCTATAATATCTTCAGTTTCTGAGATATAAGTAGCCTCATTAAAGGCATTCAACCCCTTTTTCACCCCTTTTCACACCTCCTATTGCGATTTTCCGAAAACAAAAAAATACGTGTTTCTTTATTTTTAATGAAGATTCTAAATACCAATTTTTTACATCTGCAAACTTTAAAAGTTTGGAGATATAGATTCACTAATTTTAAAAATTCACCCCCTTTTCACCCTCCCATTAATTAGATTTTCCAAAAACAAAAAAATACGTGTTTCTTTATTTTTAAAAGAGATCAAAAGTACCAATATTCAGGTCTGTAATATCTTCAGTTTCTTAGATATAACTACCGGTATCCTGATTAAAGGCATTGAACACATTTTCCCCCATTTTCACCCTTTTTCACCCCTCCTATTGGGATTTTCTGAAAACAAAAAAATACGTGTTTCCTTATTTTCAAAGAAGATTCTAAATACCAATTTTTACATCTGTAAACTTTTAAAGTTTT
This sequence comes from Anabrus simplex, assembly GCF_040414725.1. NCBI lineage: Eukaryota > Metazoa > Arthropoda > Insecta > Orthoptera > Tettigoniidae > Anabrus > Anabrus simplex. Next base: position 375,035,821 of record NC_090265.1, on the reverse strand, counting down.
GAGATATAGGTGCACTCATTTTAAAATTTCACCCCCCCTTTTCACCCCCTTAGCAGAGGAATATCCAAAAATCCTCTCTTAGCGAGCACCTACATCTTAATATGAATGTATCCCCAAAATTTCATTTCATTATGTCCAGTAGTTTTGGCTCGGCGATGATGAATCACTCAGTCAGTCAGGACAAGCTATTTTATATATATATAGATAGATATGAGTAAAGGAGTGAAATCGGAGGTAAAGCATTTTGCGGATGATGTTATTCTCTATAGAGTGATAAATAAGTTACAAGATTGTGAGCAACTGCAACGTGACCTCGAAAATGTTGTGAGATGGACAGCAGGCAATGGTATGTTGATAAACGGGGTTAAAAGTCAGGTTGTGAGTTTCACAAATAGGAAAAGTCCTCTCAGTTTTAATTACTGTGTTGATGGGGGTGAAAGTTCCTTTTGGGGATCATTGTAAGTATCTAGGTGTTAATATAAGGAGAGATCTTCATTGGGGTAATCACATAAATGGGATTGTAAATAAAGGATACAGATCTCTGCACATGGTTATGAGGGTGTTTAGGGGTTGTAGTAAGGATGTAAATGAGAGTGCATATAAGTCTCTGGTAAGACCCCAACTAGAGTATGGTTCCAGTGTATGGGACCCTCACCAGGATTACCTGATTCAAGACCTGGAAAAAATCCAAAGAAAAGCAGCTCGATTTGTTCTGGGTGATTTCCGACAAAAGAGTAGCGTTACAAAAATGTTGCAATGTTTGGGTTGGGAAGAATTGAGAGAAAGAAGAAGAGCTGCTCGACTAAGTGGTATGTTCCGAGCTGTCAGCGGAGAGATGGCGTGGAATGACATTAGTAGACGAATAAGTTTAAATGCCGTTTATAAAAGTAGGAAAGATCACAATATGAAGATAAAGTTGGAATTCAAGAGGACAAACTGGGGCAAATATTCATTTATAGGAAGGGGAGTTAGGGATTGGAATAACTTACCAAGGGAGATGTTCAATAAATTTCCAATTTCTTTGAAATCATTTCGGGAAAGGCTAGGAAAGCAACAGATAGGGAATCTGCCACCTGGGCGACTGCCCTAAATGCAGATCAGTATTGATTGATGATTGATTGATGGAAGTCGACTTAACCATAACCACCTTATAATGCAGAGAAATTTACCCCAATCTACTGACTGCACTTCTCCAGTTTCCCTTGTACAGGATTATCAGTTTCTCCCTCCCACGCCCATTCTGAATATAATCCAATTTTCCAGAGCCTGCGATGCAGATATATATGCATTATGCGGCTGTAATCCGCAGTAATTCGCAGATAGGTTGAGCCTAGAAGCGACAAGCTACTTACCCACTACTACAAGACAGCCTTAACTTTTGTTACCGATATCAGACTACACTTTTACCACGATGATAGGAACAACCGCATCGCACACGAGTACTTTTCACAGAAAATGAGGAAAATTTCAAATGATGTCAGTCGTTGAAAGCAACTCAAAGGACCGAGGAAGTGGCTGAGGGGTTAGGTCACGTAGATATCAGCTTACATTCGGGAGATATTGGGTTCGAACTCCACTGTCGGCAGTACTGACGATGGACTTCCGAGGTTTCCTATTTTCACACACTCACATCAACCTATTATAGGGCTATTAACATACAGTAGAATTTTTTTAGCAGAATTTACCTGGATTTCGAGTATTCAATAACCCGTCCCAACTCAGAATAACGTTTGGAAGATATGGATTCATGTGTGTATGCTTTTCTCCTCGAGTAGTAATGGCACTGTAGAAACATTTTTGTCCTGTATTGAAATCTGGACTGTGCAGAAAACAAATGTTAATGATGTACTGAGAAAGGCTATCAAAATTGTGGTCGAATGCTTAAGTCCCTTCAAATGCCGGAACTTTCTATCCGATCAGTGTAAAGTCCTCAACTAAATTACTCAGGATGACCTGTATTTGTACAGTTACAGATATAATAGGATATACTCTATTTGATGCATTTATATAATAGACACTGGAAATTTATTGAACATCTCCCTTGGTAAGTTATTCCAATCCCTAACTCCCCTTCCTATAAATGAATATTTGCTCCAATTTGTCCTCTTGAATTCCAAATTTATCTTCATATTGTGATATTTCCTACTTTTAAAGACGCCACTCATGGTCTACTAATGTCATTAAGGCTGTACCCTAATTAAGGCCAGGGTCGCTTCCTTCTCACTCCTAGCCACTTTCTATCCCATCGTCACCGTACGACCTATCTGTGTCGTAGGAACATAAAGATCCCTTATGCCAACCCCATATGGAGGGTTTTGTTAACTGTTTCATGATGCTTTTCAATGTGGTGTTGTGAATGTATATATGGAGGAATTATAATGTATTGATTTAAAGTTAATTACATGTGCGACCAGATGTCCCTTCGGCTTTAACTAACTGCCGACGTAAAGCCCCTAGCAAAAAAAACTAACTGCAACTGTAACTTAAATGTATCAATTATTATACAAACTATAAAAACAAGGATACCTAAAAGAGCGTAAGATACATTTCCATATTGAGGATATATAAAGATTAAAAACTAAAGAACTAAGAGATTACAATATTACTATTAACATTTCAGAAACACAGTATTAACATAAGACAACCTAAGGTATGTTTTAATGCCGAGAATGAATTAGGATTCAAACTAAACCTAAATATCACAATCTCTTAGGTGATTATGATATTTGCTAATATTTAATTAATTTGGTGAAAATTCACTTAAATGGTTTGATAAGTATAAATGTGGCGGTATTTTAAGGCCTTTTTTCTGAGTTTTGTTACTACATTGCTGTATTTCATATAGCTTATGCAGTGAAAATAAACGACTTACTGCACTTTACCATACGATGCTGTTGAACCTGATCACAGAAAGTCATAATATTCGAATGAAGACGTGTGTATGTTTCTTCTGCTGCTGACTTTTTCCACAATCCGGTCAGGTCGCGGGTACAAACTGTGTCGGACTTGTGGACATTTTTTACGATGTGATGCCCTTCTTGTGGAGATTTCACACTTCTGCTGTTTTTTCTTGGACCGACAGCGTTGTCTGCGTGAAACTGTAACTTACCTTCGTCTGTGGCTTACAAGATGATTCAGTGTGGTCTCCCATGTTCATTCAATAATGCTTGCACACTATTAATCGAGAATTGAAAATTGTGGAGTAATCAACCTATTATAGGACTATTAATATACAGTAGAACGGTTATTTTTAACAGAATATACCCGGAATTCGAGTATTCAGTAACCCGTCCAGACTCAGAATAACGTTTGGAGGATATGGATTCATGTTTGTATGCTTTTCTCCTCGAGTAACTCAATCAATCAATACTGATCTGCATTTAGGGCAGTCGCCCAGGTGGCAGATTCCCTATCTGTTGTTTTCCTAGGCTTTACTTAAATGATTTCAATGACATTGGATATTTATTGAACATCTCCCTTGTTGGGTTATTCCAATCCCTAACTCCCCTTCCTATAAATTAATATTTGCCCCAATTTGTCCTCTTGAATTCCAACTTTATCTTCATATTGCGATCTTTCCTACTTTTAAAGACGCCACTCAAACTTATTGGTCTACTAATGTCATTCCACGCCATCTCTCCGCTGACAGCTTGGAACATACCACTTAGTCGAGTAGCTCGTCTTCTTTCTCTCAGTTCTTCCCAGCCCAAACTTTGCAACTTTTTTGTAACGCTACCGTTTTGTCGGAAATCACTTAATCTCTCTATATGGGCTTTAACTTTGATCGTAATCACTTGAAAAGCCCTGTATTTAACGCAAGCTTTTGTGCATAAGATAAAATGTGCATGTCCCGATCACTGAACTCTACTGAGATTCAAGTAATAATGGCACTGTTGAAACATTTTTGTCTTATACTGAAAGTCTGGACTGTGCAGAAAACAAATGTTAATGATGTACTGAAAAGGCTATCAAAATTGTGGTCAAATGCTTAAGACCCTTCAGATGCCGGAACTTTCTATCTGATCAGAGTAAAGTACTCAGCTAAATTACTATGTATGTTCTGTATTTGTACAGTTACAGATATGATAGGATGTACTCTTTTTGATGCATTTATATAACAGACACCGTTAATTCAGAACAACAGACTATCGTGCTTTTTGTGTTTTTGCAACTACTTCAAATATACACCACTTCATATGTAACCCTTGAAGAAAAATAGCTATTGAATGCGAACGTCGTGTCTTCTAAGAAAGATATGAACACTTTTACTGCTGCGAAAGTAGCGGTAACATCACGTGTTTATTACAAAAAAAAAGTCCTCCGTAAAAAGGAATATACATACTGTAAGAGGAGATTATTTGCAGAACATACAAGCTGCACCCGTAAATAAATTGAACAAAACCATTTTCCTGCCTGCCATGTTTACAGAAAAGTCCCATAGGCTTCCGATTTTAGAATAAACTCTCTCTAATAATCAAAACTATTTTCATTCTATAAATGTTGTAAGATCAAGAGTAGCTACAAAATATCACCAAGAATGATGTTTATTTTGCTACCTACACAAATAATTAGCCAGCATTTTACAAGGAAGCACATGAAAGGCACATGCATTTAATGGTGTCCGGCAAGTTTGTCATAATTTTCACATAAGACATACATACATACATACATACACCTCAATAAGTTTGGTTGCCTAAAATAACAGTTGCTTCCAAAAATTATACTTGCAGTCGAATTTCTCGATGTGTCGACAGCCCTTTTGGTTTACCAGCGCAGTGCGATGGTCTACTCGTACTAAAAGTGAATGCTGCAGGCTCTAGTTTTTCTATGACTCACGAGACGGGGCAAAAGCATTCTTCAGGAGGAGAGGGGATGACGTTATAACTTCGCTCACAGTAGACCATTAGAAAATGTGCGAGATGCATGTTGTTTGTTATTGGATGGAGCAGGGGCGTTGCAGTAACGAGTCGATGGATTTACTGTTAGTACATGGGGAAAGTCGAAGGAATGGATTTCTTTTCTTTTTTTGCTAGCGGCTTTACGTCGCACCGACACAGATAGGTCTTATGGCGACGATGGGATAGGAAAGGCCTAGGAGTTGGAAGGAAGCGGCCGTGGCCTTAATTAAGGTACAGCCCCAGCATTTGCCTGGTGTGAAAATGGGAAACCACGGAAAACTATCTTCAGGGCTGCCGATAGTGGGATTCGAACTTACTATCTCCCGGATGCAAGCTCACAGCCGCGCGCCTCTACGCGCACGGCCAACTCGCCCGGTGGGATGGATTTATTTTAGACGGACCACTTGCAAGTCAAAATTTATGTAACTTTTCCTGATAAAGGAATCATCTTGCAGAATTGGAGCAGCAAGTGAAAGACTCAGTCTCTTTTCGCTATCGAGGGTGGAAGGATACTTTATAGAACGCTTGCGCGGGACACTATTTTAAAAAATGTTGTGTTAATATTTTATACTTTATTTCCATAAGTCTATACAGAGCTTCCTCCATATGATAGACCCTATGATACGAGTAAGTGAATAAACAAAACCAAGTATAACTAGGAAAACTAACAATAAACAGCAGCTACAAAGAAAAGAGGAACAACGGCAACTCGGCAATACAGAATTCAAAAAGAAGAGGAGTAGTAGTAACTCCAAGCACTGTTAACTGCGTGATGAAGCCTGGTGATAACCAGAATCCCGGCGTTAGCCAGAGGATCGCGAGGTTGCTCGCAGAGTGAAAATGGCAACACTGCAACCCAAAAGAGAGGCTAACAACCTGCCTCTCTTTTCCTGATTGATTCAGGAAGACTTCAATTACATACATTCCATTCCATACTCGCTCGTAACCTATCCCACTATACCAAGACTTGCTGAATCAATCTTACCCATTCTTCAGTCTACTGAGTTCGTGCCTTCATTCCTCTCGAATTTCAACTTACTGGCAACTTAAGATTTAACTTCATGTCCAATTGTATCTCTCTTATTTAACAGCACCAGAATCTACACACACATTTATTTTCCTTTCAATACATTCCAAATGACTTTACACGACCATACCTTTCAATTTCTTATACATAATTTGTAAACAGCACTTAAATGCCGATTCAAAATCCCTCCCCTATTCCATTCTTTAATTACCCACCCAATACGTTTTTGGTCATTACACTGTTTTAATAACTCCTGCTGACTTACACTCAGAAGCTTCACTCTCACATTTTCTGTTTATTCACACTGGCCTATCAAGTGCAGGTCATCGTTCAATTTTCCACATAATATACACAATGAATTATCTATTTTTGATCCACCCCTTATTTTATAAAAACCCGCAAAACCATCACAATAAACCTCCACTCACCGTTCTATCCACGTTGCTAATATTTATCCTTGAAACTTGAATTACCTTGTTAAATAAACTAAGGGATGCTCTATCTCTGCACTCCTCCAACTGTCGTTGCATTTGTATGTCAATACCCCTCATTACAAACGATCTCTGACTTCTACTGCTCCTACTACTCCAGACCTCCTGCCACCCTTTCCACATACATTTAAATCTTCGACAGCCAACTCCCAGCATACAAACTTTTCAGTTGTTGCTGGTAAGCCGCTCGCAGCCCTATACCCCTCTCCCCTCTCTTTAAACGCATCCGATAGTTAATTACCCTCTTTACACATTCGACTTCTATGTACTCCCCACATATGACTATCGCTCCGGCATTTGCTGTGCACTGCCGGAGTCGCATTGCCGTCTTATTAAATTTACAAATAATTTGATTTAGCATGTCTCTTTTATCCTCTACACCCAATAATTCAGGCCCATACAGTACTCTGCTTAACACTATTGTCTTTAACACCAACCCTAGAGTTCTATAATTTATTCCGGGAACTTTGTCTCTAGAATTTTGACCACTGGGAGGGACCCCATCCCCTTCCATTTCGCTCTCTTAATTTGATCCTCCCATCCACCTCTTCTATTTATAAGCACCCCTAGATATTCCAACTTTTCTACTTCTTCAATTCTCTCTTCCTGGACCACCCATTTCCTTTCCTTCATAACGAATACTGGGTTTATTAAACCTCTTACACCCCTTATTAATTCTATATATTCTGTCCCATACTCTCTCGGGTTAATTCATCCTGCATTCCCTGTTTATTTACTCTGTTTGTTCCCTCATCCTAAATTTCTTCCTCTCAGCAATTTTAACTGTGTATTATTTTCTTATCTTACAGAAAACTTCTCTTTGGCGGGCTGAGTGGCTCAGACGGTTGAGGCGCTGGCCTTCGGACCCCAACTTGGCAGGTTCGATCCTGGCTCAGTACGGTGATATATGAAGGTGCTCAAATACGTCAGCCTCGTGTCGGTAGATTTACAGGCACGTAAAAGAACTCCTGCGGGACTAAATTCCGGCACTTCGGCGTCTCCGAAAATCGTAAAAGAATAGTTAGTGGGACGTAAAGCAAATAACATTATTATTATTATTATTATTATTATTATTATTATTATTATTAGAAAACTTCTCGTTCTGCACTTCCTCCGTTTTTTCTATATTCCTTTAGCTACTTCATGACTCACTCAGTACGTCCACTTCCACTGCTTGCTTAGGCTAGACTGGATATTTTGTTAATAGAATGGTAGTGCACAGTTGTAGCAGAGTTTTCACAGCTGCCACCAAAACCACCTCTCCTATCTTTCCCAGGTCTTCCTTACACACCTTTTTTAGTTGTTTTCTTTTTCAGTCTCCACTGCCATCTTCCAATCGCCACCCTATATTGCGCTACTCCAATCATTACTCGGCACTCGCCACTCAGCACGTCCGCTTGCACTACTTGCTTAGGCTAGACTGGATATTTTGTTAATAGAATGGTAGTGGATGGTAGTGCACAGTAAAGAAATTGCGCTGTTTGCTTACGATGTACTTCATAGCTTTACTCAAGGCTTTTGCCGTCAGAGTCGACCGTCCCGCTGTACGAATGAAGCAGAGAGGTTGCCAGCACATTGCGTTTGGACTGAAAATCGACTTCACCAAAACGCTTGTTACTTTCGGCAATCCAGCTTCCTGATCTGTATGTATCAAAAGCACGTTATACGTTCATACCTCTTCATTGTAGACTGTTATATCTTTCGGCGTTCACTGTTCTAGTCTCTGTCAAGTAAGTAAGCGACTCGACAAAGTTGTATTCGCAACTATCTCAGTGACCTCCTTTAGAATGAAAAATTGGCCCTGACCATCGTCATTTCCGTCTCGCAATATTTTCCTACTTACTTATCCTCCTCCATCCTCCTCACTTTACCCCACGACCAAAGCTAGTTTGTGCATACCGTACAGATTCATCTGCTGAGTTTATTCCTAACATAGTCTTTATGTCGTTAATGCGGGGGCGTTGCTGCAACTGTTCAAGCAGTCATTCTCGTAACATTTTTTCTGTTACTTATAGCGTGAATAAGATACCCTGAGTCAACCCAGCTTTCATTACAGCATAGCAAATTCAGCTGAAAACAGACCGATGCAAAGGCCGACTGTATGGGACGAGGAATGGGAAAAAAGTGGCCGGGGCCTTAATGAAGTACAGCTACAGCATTTGCGTGGTGTGAAAATGGGAAACCACGTAAAAACTATCTTCAATGCTGCTGACAATATGGTTCGAACCCACTGTCTCCCGAATGAAAGCTCACAGCTAACCGCATGGCCAGCTTGCTCGTTATTGGTCACTTCTTAGATCCAGTTTTATTTTGAAAATAACAAGTCCCTTAAACTTTATATTGCCAACGGCCGTAGCCGTGTTGAAACACCGGATCCCGTGACATCTCCGAAGTTAAGCAACATTGGGCGTGGTCAGGAGTTGGATGAGTTGCCACGCGCTGTTGGTGGGGGGGGGGTAAGAGAATGGAGGAGCGGAAAGGAACTGGCCGCCCTACCGCACGTAAACTCCGGCTCAGGAACACCTCTGCGGAGGTTCGGACCTGCCTTCGGGCAGAATAACCCTTATCTTACGTTTATACATAGCAGTATAAGAACACAGGGACACAGCGATTATTTACAATGCAAATGAGTAAAAAATCTGAAGTGTCATAGCCTTAAGAAACAAACGTTGGTCACTCATAGGTCATTTACATTCTGAGGGTTGATTTCAGCAAAATTTTCGGTGGTAATTGGTGTTACCTTGCTAATATTTCCTTCAAAGAATCACTCGTTGCACAGATTGCTAAAATTAGGCAGTTTCGACGAAATGACAATTGTGTTATCACTACTGGACTGGATTTGCACTGGCAGAATGGTTACCTCACGGTCATACAAACACGTGGTGCGCTGATCACGATATATAAATGAGCTACCCAAGATCAACGAGCTGCAACTCAGCTGCCACGGTTGTTGCGCGTGGTGGTTTAAACGTTATGACGGCCTAGCGATAGCTCATCGGAACCGAGGTGGCATGAGCAGTGAGAGCGTGATACATGCCTCTTGTCTGAACGGGTATGTTTTCTGGAAGAACAGCCAAATTGGAGATTCTAATGCTTGCTTAGCAGTTCGAGACACATTCGGTTATGTACGTCGAAGATGATTAGATTACACTCGCGTTACCTCATGCCTTTCGTACGAAGTAATTAACTGTACTGAGGGCATAAAAATCACCGAGTAACTCTAATCCTGTGAACTTGTGCCAGCGGAGAAGTAATTAAGAGTCATGGTGGGGTTCTGAGATAGATGAAACATACCTTTTTTCTTTGTCAGGTACTTCTACACTAGCGTATGAGTATTTTTCAATGCCTGTAAAAATGGTGAGGAGTAAGCAGATGGAAGGTGAATGCAATGGCCTTACTTAAATTACAACTTTGGCATCTAAAGTAAAACAATACAACTTATGGCTCATACAGCCCATTATGACATTAGTCTGCCACGATGACTGCTTTCCGCTCAGATGGTCTGCAGATATTGGAATGTCTTCAACAACTTGTTCTTTCTTCTTCTTGCTAGCCACTTACTAGATGAATATTGTTACTTGGGTGGTAAAATAACTAACGATGGCAGAAGTAAGGAGGACATAAAATGCAGACTAAGCACAAGCAAGGAAGAGCTTTCTTAAGAAAAGAAATTTGCTCACTTCAAACATTGATATCGGAATTAGAAAGATGTTTTTGAAGACTTTCGTGTGGAGCATGGCATTGTATGGAAGTGAAACATGGACGGTAACTAGCTCAGAAAGAAAGAGAATAGAAGCTTTTGAAATGTGGTGTTACAGAAGAATGCTGAAGGTGAGATGGATAGATCGAATCACGAATGAAGAGATACTGAATCGAATTGGTGTGAGGAGATCGATTTGGCTAAATTTGACGAGAAGAAGAGATAGAATGATAGGACACATCTTAAGACACCCAGGACTTGTTCAGTTGGTTTTTGAAGGAAGTGTAGGTGGTAAGAACGGTAGGGGTAGACCAAGGTATGAATATGACAAGCAGATTAGAGCAGATGTAGGATGCAATAGTTACGTAGAAATGAAAAGGTTAGCACAGGATAGGGTAGCATGCAGAGCTGCATCAAACCAGTCTATGGACTGATGACTCAAACACACACTAGCCTTTACCCAATTTTCTGGAGTTGGAACTTTGTGTTAAGATAGCTCAGTTTTCCGGCAGGTAGCCTCTCCTGACGCCAGCCCTATATTGAACGTATTCACTATTGCTTGTTCTTTTTATCGAGATGAAGATGTGTATTATGACGAATAAAAGCACCCAGCGCCTAAGCTAGAGTAATTAATCAGCCAAAATTAAAACCCCCGTCCCAGCTGGGGATCGAACCCTGGGCAGTCTCAACCGAAGGCCAGTACACTGACCATTCAGCCAAGGAGCCAGACAGTGCCTTGGGCAACTGCTATTGTTGAAATGAGAAACCTCGGGTAAATTACGATTAAAGCTCTGACGGTGGAGTTCAAACACAGCATCTCCTGAATACCGTCGTAGCGTCTCGAAATACCGTTATGTGGCAATGATGAAGGGAGAAATACTGACCCGCAAGACATGTATCAGTTACAACGAAAATTTGTTGATATTATAGTTCATGCAATATTGAACCCTCAATGATAGAACCATTCTACCGGACGAGTTGGTCGTGCCGTTACAGGCGCCCAGCTGTGAGCTTGCATCCTGCAGATAGCGGGTTCGAACCCGACTGTCGGCATCCCTGAAGATAATTTTCCGTGGCTTCCTATTTTCACACCAGGCAAATGCTGGAGCTGCACATTAATTAAGGCCATGGTCGACTCTTTCCTATTCCTAGGCCTTTCCTATCCCATCGTCGCCATAAGACCTATCCGTGTCAGTGCGACGTAAAGCAAATTGTAAAACGAAAGAGAAGAAAATAGAACCTTTCTGGTCAGAGTTCTGAGCTGAAATATTATCACATAGCTGTTGTTCTAGGCGCAACGAATATATAAATACCCAACCCCCGAGCTATAATAATTAATCAGCCAAAATTAAACTCCGCATCCCAGCCGAGAGTCGAGGCCTGTGCACTCCGAACCGAGTGCCAGTACACTGACCATTCAGCCACAGTCTAATATATACAGTCGCGAAGCTCTAATAAGAGGAAGGTTCATCCACTTGACAGCTGGAGCGACACTAGCACCTCTAGCGGCGAGGTAGAGTCAATTTGGTAGCAGACAACAGAGAACGAATTACCACTACAGTCTAAAATGGTCATAACTTCTGAACCATTCGTGCAAATAATGTACGGACAAGGTTATTGTAATCCTTATGAAATAGTGGAGGAGGTAACAATTTATTTCGATGAGGAGTTCGAGGATAATATCGAAGTATTTATTTAATCTTAAGGAGTTATGTTTTTTCACTACAGACTGTAACATAAAATCGCTTCTAGAGGCCAACCGGTTCGAAATAGGTATATACCATCTCGGACTTTTTTGTAGAGGTTTTTATGCTCTACAATTCGTACGCTTACACTTGGGGTCTATCGTTGACGGTTCAGGCCGCGTAAGCCGAGAAAGCAAGTGACCCACCATGGTAGAGCGCTGGCCTTATTAGACCAACTTGGCAGACTCGATGTCGGTTGGTCGGTCACTTGCTTTCTTGGCTTACGCTGCTTGAACCGTCAACGATAGACCCCAAGTGTAAGCGTAAGAATTGTGGAACATAGAAACCTCTACAAAAAAGTCCGGGATGGTATGTACTTATTTCGAACCGGTTGTCCTCTAAAAGCGATTTTATGTTATGGTCCGCGGTAAAGAAAAATAACTCCTTAAGTTTAAATAAATATTTCGATATTATCCTCGAACTCCTCATGGAAATAAATTAGTTGACCTCCTCCACTATTTCATAAGGATTACAATAACCTTGTCCGGACATTATTTGCATGAATGGTTTAGAAGTTATGACAATTTTAGACTGTGGTGGTAATTCGTTCCCTGTTGTCTGCCAGCAAGTTGCCTCTACCTCGCCACTTGGAGCCGGACAGTGTCTTGTGTAATTGCTATTGTTGAAATGAGAAACCTCGGGAAAATACGATTAAAATTCAATCTCGGGCATGCATATGTGTATTCTCGTTAATTACGTGTTATTGTGACACATTGATGAATAATGAGCTCATTTATATATGTGAATGCAAATATGACCACATCGACTCGTACAGTGCATCCAATTCAATCTTACCTACCGTGATTCGTCGTACATGGATTACTTTAGATATGTAATTGTGAAGGCTTAATAATGTTTCAGCCTTAATGTTCAATGAGAGGAGAATGCTGAAATTGTTTGACTATCTAGAGTGTCATGTTACTTCTATTATTAATTTGTGAGCGTGTTAGCTCAGTGACAGTCATTGACGTGTCAACAAGGCGGAGCCGGGCTGAGTGGCTCAGATGGCTGAAGCGCTGGCCTTCTGACCCCAACTGGCAGGCTCGATCCTGGCTCAGTCCGATGGTATTTGGAGGTGCTCAAATACGTCAGCCTCGTGTCGGCAGATTTACTGGCACGTAAAAGAACTCCTGAGAGACCAAATTTCGGCACCTCGGTATCTCCGAAAACCAAGAAAATAGTTAGTGGGATGTAAAGCCAATATTATTATTATTATTATTATTATTATTATTATTATTATTATTATTATTATTATTATTATTTAATAAGGCGGCTGCGGTTAGAAATCGGTCTAAGACATGTATGTGTATGTTCTCGTTCATTACATGTTATTGTGACGCATTGATAATCATTTCGAGGAATAGTGATCTCATTTATATAAGCAAATCCCAATATGAGAAAAAATTGGAAAAAGAAATGTGGATAAATGGCTGATTGATTGACATATTTTTTAAATTTACAGATTGCCATGTAATGCTCAAAAGTGGATTAGCTGGATGCGACATTTCACTGTTCTCGTACTCTCAAGGAGAATTCTCTGAAGCGCCAAGTGTGTCTGTAACACGCGAAGCCGGAAGGTGGTACGGCCCCTTCGATAACTGGGGCGGCACGACCACCTTAATGTGTTCCGGCACATCATCTTCATAATCCGCCTTACGCGTAACTTCTAAGAGTTCTTTGGTAATTACTCAATAATTAAGTAAAGATCTTTGTGTGGTAACACGTAAAGTCGCACGAGTTACATCCATGTAACATACATTGTTTGAATTTTGTTGTAGTATTTGAGGAACTTGAGAACTAACTATTGAAGTATCATTTCAGGAATTGGAACACTGCTGTCTCGTCAGGAATCGGTATGTACCATTGTGAAATCGATTACGTATCCATGCAAAGAACTACCTCCTGGGGTGAAACTGTATGTGTCTTGTTTTATCACCGGTACTCTACGGCTCCGTGGCTAAATGGTTAGCGTGCTGGCCTTTGGTCCAGAGAGTCCCGGGTTCGATTCCTGGCCGGGTCAGGGGTTTAAACCTTCATTGGTTAATTCTAATGGCTCGTGGGCTGGGGGTGTGTGCCGTCTTCAGCATTAGAATTCATTACAGGTAGGGCCCCATTTTCATAGACGCGCATGTCGCCTATGCGGCGTCAACTCGAAAGACCTGCACTCGGCCTCGTCGGAGGCCACACGCCATTAAATTATATCAGTACTTAGAGCATTTTGAAGAAAAGCCACACACAATTGTAACCCACATGGACTTAGAACTTAAGAGATCGGAATGGCACACATGATGCCGCTAGCTGAGATAGGAATTTTTTTAACTTGTCAGGCTCCTCAAATTATCTCTCTCTATATATTGGCTTTTAGTATTAATATCATTGACAAGTCTATTTATATATAATGTTTGGTGTGCAATTTCCTTGGGCTGAAACAACGCTGTTGGCATCCCTCGTTCGTGAACATGCGACGTATAGCTGCCCATTTGTAAAGCAACCCTTAGTTAAATGTATGCCATCTTTGCTCAACGTTTGCCCTTGTGACTTGTTGATTGTCATAGCAAAGCTGATATTGATAGGAAATTGCAGTCTTTTGAAATTAAGGGGAAAATTCGACGGTATGATGGGAATGCGTGGTATAACTACCGTCTGACCTTTTCCGCATCCGGATATTATACGACCTTCTATAACGTTTTTGCAATGACAATACTCTTAATCTAGTACCATTGCAAATTTTCGGCGGGTTTAAATTACGGAGTAGTATGATGGGCACGCCAATCTTAAGTTCTAGTTTGTGAGGGGATAGTCCAGGCACAGTTATTATACTGTTTAAAAATTATGTTCGATAATTAACAGCTTCTACTGGACTGCAAACTGTATTGATGGAAAGGTATGTTTATGATTCACCAGGAAGCTTATCTAAAATGCGTTGACGAAGCGCAGTAACCTGGTCATTCATTTGTTCCGAGATATTTAATTTCATTCTGAGTTTTCCCTTCAATATGACCGTCAATATCACTGGTATTACTTCTGACAGTTATAAAGAGCAGAAAATTTCTTGTCAGTATTCTGGAAAACCGTAAAAAGGATTTAAAATTCATATTATCAAAGCCCATCCAGAAGAATATCGTGAATCCCTTTTAAATACGACCTCTCTTAATCCTACACCTGACCCAAATATAGGCTTGGAAGATGTCGACTCATCTTTATCACCGCCCCATTTACAAGAATCCGATGAACGTGGAGATGTAAATAAGACATATGAGGGGGAATTGAGGAGAGGAGTTTCTGTACACTTAAGGTTTACACATCCCTACCACAGCGTGACATCGTGTCTTATAAAACCGAACAACATTTTATTTAATACATAACGAATGCGCTGATACCCAAAAAAAATCGTGAACGCAAATTCATATGAAAACAAAAACAATTCACAAGAGCCTCGGGAAGTCGAATATCAATACTGTAGCCAATATTTTCGAGGTGAGAGGGGCGTATCCATCCATATTATTCGCTCTCATCCTGACCGACATCGCGAAAGATTGATTAAGAATCACACGGTTAAAGTATCTCAAACAGATATATCCGGTTCAGTCTCTAGTGAAGATCTCAATCCTACCGACGACGGGGGTATATAAGATAATTCACCTCTAAAGCACAAACAATTCGCGTTTGGAAATCAAAATTTGAACAATTCAACAACGATTATGACTAAAAATAAATTGGTTTAAGATTGTGCATCATTCCTTTTCACGTCTAATAACCTCCAGCCTGGTTGCAAGCTAGGAAGAAACGCCGTCTAGTTCGGTAAGAATGTCACTCGTCAAATCCACAGCGTACAGCTAAACGTGCTCGGGAAAAAAGGCGAAACAAATATAACTATGAACTGACTCAATACCAGTTCTACAATCAGAGACGGAAGGCAGTGAGGCGAGTGTTGGAAAACAAGTCTGAGATATGGAAAATTAATCTTGGAAACATTCTTTTCCGATGCCGTTTCCCATGAAAATTTACACGAAAGAGAAACTTACCCTTATAATATCACTGAAGCGGAGCGTGTGGAAATTAATGAAATGTTCGTCCCCACCATGTCGAAGGAGGAAATTGCTGTTGCCGTCCATCGTATCGCAGTAGATATTGCACAGGGCCCAGGCCGCGTTTTGATGAAAGCCCTTAAAGATGGCGACGTACAGGCTATTATCGCAAAAATGTCGACCAGAATTCTACAAACTGGCGAAATTCCCGAATGTCTGCGAAATGCACGTACACATTTGTTATATAAGAAAGGTGATCAGAAGGCTGTGTCGAACTGGCGACCCATCACTATCTGTTCAGCCATTAGGTGAGTAATAGAAAGAGTATTCGACAGTCGCCTACACGAGTACATGGCACTGTAATGAACACCAGTGAGGATTCTGTTCATCACTAGGCACCGTTAAAAATACTTCCATTCTGGGCGCATTGTTAAAATCTGCTAAACAGAGGAAAGAAGACATCACGGTAGTTCTTGGACATTCGAAAGGTATTTGACAATGTCGGTCACAGCCACCTTCTAAAATCCCTACAGTACGAAGGAATACGTTCAAATTTGGGGACGTAATTTCAAACCTTCAGACTGGGAACGTCACTCAAATCGAAACGCAGAAGGGTAGAACAAAACCTATATATACTCATAAAGAGAGGCGTGATACAGGAATCTCCATTATCACCAACACTCTATAACACCGCGTGAGTTGGCCGTGCGGTTAGGGGCGCGCGGCTATGAGCTGTCATCCGGGAGATAGTGAGTTCGAATCCCACTGTCGGCAGCCCTGAAGATGGTTTTACGTGGTTTTCGCATTTTCACACCTTGCTGTATATTAATTAAGGCCAAGGCTGCTTCCTTCTAACTCCTAGGCCTTTCCTATCCCATCGTCGCCATAAGACCTATCTGTGTCGGTGTGACGTAAAGCCACTAGCAAATAAAGCACTCTATAACCTAGCCGTAGATCCAATCTTAGACGAGCTAAGCGAAGATAGTCTCTTGCGGCATTACGAGGTATCTCTGTTACACGAATTACCATCTATAACCGTAATGGGCTTTGCTGAAACACCGTTGTTGCATTTGATCCACACAACACCTCTCTGGTAGCTCACGAAATAATTCAAAATGCACTGAATGAAACCACATGTTTATTGTACACATAGATCACTTAAAAAACTAACAAATACATTAAGCCGAAACACGCGTGTCTACTCGAGCTCCTCCATTTTTTCACTCCCTCCCATCATGCCACTCTCCTCTTACAGAGTTCTTGACCAGTGCTGCCATTGTCCACATGTCAGGTGAAATAAAAAGAGCTAAGCAATCAAACATGCCGCCCACCTAATTTGGGCTACAAATTACAAATGAATGAATAAACTGACACAGTAAGGAGTATGTACATTACAAGTCACCAAAACGAAGAACAAAAGAAAACAAAAAAGGAAAACAATTGCACTGTAAACTCAGCATAGTTCAGTCATCTGATGCTGCAGTATAACAAGATACATGGACATGTGAATCAATAGCAGAAAAAACACACAACTACACATCCACAGATAATGGGTGCCTCATGCGTCAGTAGGTAGGAAACAGGCATATCTTGGTCACTGGTCGTCGGTAGGTTCCCTTGGCAGTGCGCACAGATACCACACGAACATGACCGTCAGCTCCAGGATGAACCTCCTCTATGATGCCAGTCTGCCACATAAGGGGTGGAAGATTGTCCTCCTTGATAAGGACAAGTGTTCCTGTCTGGACGTTGGTCTTGGGGTTGTGCCATTTGGTTCGCTGCTGTAATTGAGAGAGATAGTCACATGACCATCGCTTCCATATTTGCTGTCGACACCGTTGAACTAGCTGCCATCTAGATACATATGAAATTGAAGTAATAAGACAGTCTGGTTCAGGGAAGGATGAGAGTGATTCACCAATCAAAAAATGTCCAGGAGTGAGGAAGGAAAATTCATCAGGATTGTTGGGTAAGGGAGTTATTGGTCGGGAGTTTAAGCACGCTTCAATCTGAGTTAAAAGGGTGTACATTTCTTCAAAGGTGAGAAGTGTGTCTCCGGCGACCCTCTTGAGGTGATTCTTCACTGACTTGATTCCTGCTTCCCAAAGACCTCCAAAATGGGGAGCATGAGGTGGAATGAAGTGCCAGTCAATACCTTCGTTGGACGCAAACTCCTTAACAGCAGACTGATGACTGCGGGACCTAATCAGGTGCTGCAACTCCTTCAGCTTTCTCATTGCTCCAACGAAGCAGGTTCCGTTATCACTGAAGATCTTGCTGCATCGTCCACGTCGTGAGATGAACCTCCGTAGAGCTGCAATGAATGCCTCAGTAGATAGACTGCTAACAAGCTCGAGATGAACTGCTTTCGTGGCCATACACACGAAGAGGGCAATGTAACATTTGGTTCGTGTCCTGCTCCTAGGGGTGCCATGCTTGACATACAATGGACCTCCATAGTCAACTCCACAGTTGGAAAATGGTTTACTGGAGTTAACCCTTGCTGGGGGTAGCTGACCCATGAGTTGGTTTGTCGTGGTTGCCTTTAACTTGAAACAAGTGAGACAGTTGTGAATGACCTGTCTAATGATAGATTTTCCATTAGCGAACCAGAATCTCTGACGTAGAGAAGCTAACACCAACTGACTTCCCGCATGTAAAAGCCTATGGTGTTCATGTAGGATGATGAGTTTGGTGATATGGTGTTTAGGATGCAATATGAAGGGATGTTTCTGGTCGTAGGGGGCTGAAGAAATTTCAAGTCTACCGCCCACCCTAATCAAATTGGCGCTGTCAAGAAAAGGATGGAGCGTTATAAGTTTGCTTTCAGATGGGATCATCTTCCCCTGTTGCAGGTTATGTAGTTCTTGCGCAAAGGTGGAACGTTGCGACATGCCAACGACAACCTTCAAGGAATGACGTAACTCAGCTGTGGTCAATGGCCCATGACGCCTCTCAGTAACATTACTTCGAAGATTTTGAAGAAATCTAAGCAAATAGGCTGTCACTCGTTGTAGTCTAGACCAACTGGAAAAGCGTCTAAGGTAGTCGTCCAGGTCATGGTTAACTGTCACGAGGCACATAGTTGGCGCTCGCTCTTCTGGTATGTTAGAGATGGTTTCCTTTAAGACTGGCCAAGTTGATGGATGATTCTGAAGCCAACTAGGTCCCGCCCACCATAGCAGCATTGTCTCAAGTTCCTGTGGTTCAAGTCCTCTTGAAATACAGTCTGCGGGATTGTCTTGTGAGGGAATGTGTTTCCAGTCCTCTACTCTTGACAAGTCCTGTATTTCTGACACCCTGTTAGCCACAAAAGTCTTCCAAGAATTGGGTGAACCTGCTATCCAAGCTAGAACTATCGTAGAGTCCGTCCAGTAATATCGAGCATCAATTCTCATGTTGATAGCTACAAACACCTTATCCATCAATCGGCTCAATAGTACAGCACCACATAGCTCCAGCCGAGGTAACGAGATTTGCTTTAGAGGTGCCACTCTCGACTTAGCAGTCAACAGGGAGACGGTAACATCACCATTGATACTAATGCACCGCAGGAAAATACAGGCGCCATACGCTTTCTCCGATGCGTCCGAGAAACCATGTAGCTCCAGGCGCACCATTGCTCCGTTACATGTGACTCTCCTTGGTATGACGATGTTACTCAGTGCAGATAGGTGTTTATGGGTGTTTATCCATGAAATTTCAATTTGATTGGGGAGGGACTCATCCCAGTCTACTTGTTGTTGCCAAAGTGTTTGGATGAAGAGTTTGCATCGTACAATAACTGGACCAAGTAGTCCCAGAGGATCAAATATTGCTGCTACAGTAGCCAGAATGGTGCGTTTAGACCACTGTGGAGGAGCATCCTTAGTTGATGTAACTCCGAACTTGAATATATCTTCAACAGGGTGCCAGAGAATACCAAGTGTTTTCACTACATCTCCAAAATTTAAATTACAAGGGACCTGATTTTCTTGCAGTTCTAAAGGAATGGATGCCAATATGTCAGGGTGATTAGCACGCCATTTCCTAAGTCTAAATCCTGCTGTGTTTAGAAGGGAAGTCAGTTCCGCCTGTAACTGATGGGCATCTTGGATGGAGTTGGTTCCAGTCAGCAGGTCATCAACATAGAAATCACGTGTCACAACTCCACAAGCTCGTGGAAATCTTCGTTGCTCTTCCCTTGCCAACTGAATCAGACATCTGGTTGCTAAGAATGGAGCTGCTGCTGTTCCATAGGTCACCGTTGTAAGCCTATAGGTCTTCAGCGGTTGATGGGGTGAACTGCGCCATACAATTCTCTGTAAATCGCGGTCTTCAGGATGGACGTTGATCTGGCGATACATTTTCTCGATATCTGCAGTTATGACGTACTTGTGGGTACGAAACCGAAGGACAATGGAGAACAGATCTTGTTGCACTGTGGGTCCGACCATCATGATGTCATTAAGAGATACTGACGTTGTAGTTTTACACGACGCATCAAAGACTACCCTAACCTTCGTCGTAGTGCTACCTTTCTTTACAACAGCATGATGAGGCAAGTAGTAGGATCCTTGACTTTGAATAGGGGCTTCGATTTCCTCCATGTGTTCTAGTTGGTGATATTCTTGCATGAAGTTAGTATATTCCTCCTTCATTGCAAGCTGTTTTACCAGTCTTCTCTCCAAGTAATGGAAACGTTTCTTAGCAGTGTCCAGTGAGTCTCCTAGGTTGCTCCGATTGGAACGAAGGGGCAGTTTAACCACGAAACGTCCCGTTTCTTCTCGAGTGGTGTGCCTCTGAAAGTGTTCTTCACATTCCCTTTCTTCCTTTGTGAGTGGATTGGTCCTCACTTCTTCCTGTGCCCAGAAGCGCTCAACCTGTGCGTGCAGCATGTCACCCTTTAAAAATAAAGCCTTAGTTGTAGCACTTCCATGTTGTACAGAGTGGTTGGGTAAACAGCCAGCAAGTACCCAGCCAAGAGTAGTGTTTTGAAGAGTGGGATAGCCTTCCCTTGTGCGCTGCCCAGGTAGTAAGATATCATAGAACACACTTGCTCCCAGGAGAAGATCAATATCGTGTGGTTGGTTAAACCGTGAGTCTGCTAATACTATGTCCGCAGGCAAGTTCCAGTCATCACAGTTAATTCTAGTAGTAGGAAGTTGACCAGTTATTTGTCCTAACACAGAGCAAACAATGGATTTCCCATAATCACTAACTCTGGAAGAGATGGAAACTTGGCAAATATGTGAAGATTCTACTGTTTTCATATTACTGATGCCACTGATTGGCATAGAATGGCGACTTAATTTGAGTCCTAGTCGGTTCGCAAGGCCATGCGACATGAAATTCATCTGAGAACCACTGTCCAGTAAGGCTCGACATTCATGAACTCTACCACTACTGTCCCTAATATGAACCACAGCAGTTGAGAGGAGAACTTCATGTTGTTGAAATGCTCCTTTCAAAGAGCAATATGACTGCTGTTGTTGGGGATAGCCTGTCGAATTTGATGACCTCTGGTTGTCTTGCTGATAATGTAGCAGGGTGTGATGCCTTTGGTTACACATTCTACAACTGCCTGAAGTGCAACTGTTTGCAATGTGGTCACCTTTCAAACAATTGAGACAGAGCCTGTGGTCTCTAATTAACTTGATACGGTCATTAACAGACATATCCTTAAATTTAGAGCACCGATAGAGAAAATGAGAAGCACCACAAAGTTCACATGATGAGGGAATGGAGGTGTATGTACTGGTGGAAGGCTTGGAAGATCCGCTGACCTTGCCTATTTCTTGCTTCTCTGCTCCGGTCTTATGGGAGGAGACGATTTCTAGTGTCTGGCAGTTACTTTCAAGAAAGAGGATTAAGTCTTGTAAACTAGGGCATTTGTCACCTGAGGTCGAATTCTCCCACTGTTTACGTAGACTTAGGCTTATCCGTTGGAGTACTAAATGTGATAGGATGACCTCATGCAAGGGGGTCTTAATTTTCAAGGCTCCTATCGCATTGAGATTGCTACACAGCTGATTTATAAGCATTCTTAGGTCTTTGGGCGATTCACCCTTAACAACTGGAAGTGACAGAAGCTCTTTGACGTGAAGATCTAAGATGAGCCTTGGGTTATGATAACGATTACATATTAAGTCCCATGCTACTTTGAAGTTTTCTTGCGTTACTGGAAGGTTTTCAATTAATTTATGAGCTTCATCTGATACACATGACAGCAAGTAATAATAGCGTTGTATGTCAGTCAAAGAGTCATTACTGATGATTAGCGACTCAAAGGTGTCGTGAAAGTGCATGAATTCTGCGATAGAACCCTTAAATTTAGGCAAAGAAATAGTAGGTAATTTGAGTAAGTGGCCATTGGTTGTGGTTGAACTGTCTATAGGAGAGGAAGGCAAGGCAGTGTTAGTTAACAAAAGAGTTTGAATTTTTGACTGAATGTCTAAACAAATTTCTTCAAATGCTTCCCTATCAGAATCGTGACTAACGTCGTCGTCATTTATTTCGAGTTGACTCTGAACATCGTTGTATTCTTCGATACTTCTTTGTAAAAGATCCTGCCTCACTTTGATATCATTTAAATTTTCTCCTTGAAAGTTACTGATAAAGTTTCCTAAGCGAGTAACTCGAGATTTCACAACAGCCCTTTTCTTCGTCAATGTGCGCTTTAGATTTTCTTCCATTATGGGAAGGACAAGCAAGGAATAACAAGGAATGACAATTGAACCAGACTGCACTCACCCTTCGAGGACGCGATGATGCTGCTCCTGGTGGCTGACTCGTGAGTTGAAATTCCCGTTGGCTGCACTGCTCCTTGTTCTGGCGGTGTACTGTTACTGTTGGCTCCACTGGCTGAAAGTGTGGTGGCAGCCCTGTTGTATGATGGCGCGGCGTAATTTACTCTACAACATGGCGCTTCCCGCCGAAATCCACTTGTTTTCTTCTTGCACCTTAACACTGGCATGAACTGCTTTGATGCATATTATTTCACATTGAAAATGATTCTGACACTATAACCTCCTTACTTGTTCGCATCGCCCACTACGGCAACGTAATTATTTCCTTGATGTTCTACGCATGGACTGACCTCGTGGTTCAAGCGTGCTGTTACAGCATATCTCGGTTTAATAATGCACAATGAAAATCGTAAAGTCACACTGAAATGAATTCGGTCCACCTGTACTCCCATGAGGAGGAATATTTAATGAAACAATGATGCCGATGCGGTGAAGTGAAGCACGCTACGCTAAGGTACCGTATCAGTTTGAACATTAGGCCTACAGTTTGCACACTGCGTATCCGGCCCGGAGGACCAAAAAATGTTGCATTTGATCCACACAACACCTCTCTGGTAGCTCACGAAATAATTCAAAATGCACTGAATGAAACCACATGTTTATTGTACACATAGATCACTTAAAAAACTAACAAATACATTAAGCCGAAACACGCGTGTCTACTCGAGCTCCTCCATTTTTTCACTCCCTCCCATCATGCCACTCTCCTCTTACAGAGTTCTTGACCAGTGCTGCCATTGTCCACATGTCAGGTGAAATAAAAAGAGCTAAGCAATCAAACAACCGTCATAATCGGGAAGAACAAAGAAGCCGCTTTAGATTTTACTCGGCTAACCTACAGCTGGTTCGGAGAAACTGGACTTGATATGAATCCTAAGAAGTGTACAGAGATATGTGTAATCCGAGGTGAGATGAAGCAAGGGTCGCTATCCGTGGAGGAAGACTGTAGGATTGACTTAATTGGAGACGGCGAACAAATTCGTTTCCTTGGAACTACCTCCAGGGATACTCTAGTGTTCGACAAGACTGCTGTAATGGAAGATCTTCACAATAAGCTCCAAATTCTAACATCGTCGCCACTGCTTAAGGAAGACCAAAAGCGCATAGTACTGAATTATTCAATCTGTCCCAGCCCGATATATCCTTTCCTCACATGCAGTTTCAAGCAAATCGCACAGAAAGTTTTATCCGATAGCGATAAAATGATTAAAAGTGCAACAAAGAAGATATTGCAGTTGCCGACGAATACTCCAGATGGCATGCTGTACATCGAAAAGAAATACAAAGGTCTCGCTCTTTTTAAAACCTCGTGGGAAGTCTACCTGCAATGCATTAATGCCTGCAACATATTGCTTAAGGCCAAAAATCCACTCGGCGTTGCTTCGAGGGATTTTTACGCGGAGAGTCCAGAATGTAGGCTATAGAATATTTAAAATTAACAAACGCTGATACTCGGAAAATAACTGCCAAGAACGGCCTGTACGATACTAAGAAGATCCGTGAAGAGCTACGGTAACGTGAATTCACCTCTTGGTGTTCACTACCGCGAAGAGGACTCGGAGTACAACTTTACAAAGAGTACACACAAGCAAACTTTTGAGTGCGAGATCATACCGGACTGTCTTGTAATGATTGGAGAGAGGCTATAAAGATGACTGCTAACGTTTCTGCGGTGCGTTCGGTGCCATCACTGTCTGTTGCTGTTACCGTCCATCGTATCGCAGTTGATACTGCGCCGGGCCCAGATCGCGTTTTGATGAGACCCCTTGAAGTTGGCGACGTACAGGTTATTATCGTAAAACACCGGGGAGAAAGAAACTCCTGGTCATGTCCTGGGATTCTGCACACTCGGGGAGCTCCTAGGAAACACGCGGCACCACCAGATCAGATCCTTCATTGCCGAAGAACTGAGAAAGAACGGATACAATATACATGAGGGGATACACGAACTGGCCATAAACGGTAGTTCACAGAGAATTGGCTCATAGCCTTTAAATACAACAGTTCTCAAGGATTCATCTTAGATCCGACTGTCATGTTCGAGAGCCATAGCAGTCAGCCAGAGGAGGTTAATCTAGAAAAGATTAAAAAACAACCATTATCCCTTACTATACATCTAAATACCACCTTCTGGAAATTGAAATAGTAGGGATAATGGTCGGAGCTCGCGGTACCGTACCTCGTCACTTTGTCGCCACGTGCAAGCGCTTCCAACTTCCAATGAAGTTCATCCCAGAAATTGCGATTCTCGTCCTCCGAGGCTCCCTCAAGATCCTGAGACACCACCTCTACAGCTACAGTTCTGAAATGCCGCACTAATTATAATCTTTCTTTATAATTTAGAGATTTTTCAATTAATAGAACTGTACAGGAAATTTGAAACGTTTTACCTTGTACTTAGTGGCAGCCTGTAAATACAGGAGGTTGTTCCTAAATAAATGGAAATGTATGTACGAAAACTGATACGCTGTTACAACAATCCGCAGCTTCAAGTGGTTGTTAAAAATGAAATAAAAAGACGCATAGTCAATTGGGAGCATAATTCTAAAAGACAAAAACCATCAGAAGACTTTATTCGTGACTTTAAAAATAAAGTTAATTGGAATAAAATTTCTGAATATCAAATATTATCTGATGATTTTAATCGTGAATTTGAAGGTAAAGTTAATTGGAGAATAATTTCCGTATCTCAAAAACTCTCTGAAGATTTTATTACAAAATTTAAAATTATACGGGATTGTATTTCTGCATACCGGGCGAGTTGGCCGAGCGGTTAGGGACGCGAGGCTGTGAGCTTGCATCCGGCAGATGGTGGGTTCGAATCCCACTGTCGGCAGCCCTGAAGATGATTTTCCGTGGTTTCCCATTTACACACCAGGCAAATGCTAGGGCTGTACCTTAATTAAGGCCACGGCCGCTTCCTTCCAACTCCTAGGGCTTTCCTATCCCATCGTCGCCATAAGATCTGTCTGTGTCGGCGCGACGTAAAGCCACTAGCAAGAAAAAAGTACAGTATTTCTGCACAACAAAAACTCTCAGAAGATTTTATTAGAAAACTTAAAGTTTATTGATATATTGTTTCTGAATATAAAACATTATCAGATGTTTTGATAAAAGAATTTCAAGATAAAGTTAATTGGTTATGGATTTCGGAATATCAAATTTATCAGAAGTTTATATTAGAGAATTTCAAGTTAAAGTTTATTAGTATTCTATTTCTGAATATCAACAATTATCAGAGGATTTTATGCGTGAGTTAATAGACAAGATTGACTGGAATTGTATATGTGAATATCAGAAATTTTCAGAAAATTTTATTAGAGAATTTCAAGATGAAGTACTTACTTTCTGAGTATCAAATATTATCAGAAGATTGTATTCGTGAATTTAAAGATAAAGTTGATTGGAATAATATTGTTGAATATCAAAAACTCTCAGAAGGTTTTATTAGAGAATTTAAACATAAAGTCGATTGGGATTATATTTCTGAATATCAAAAATTAACAGAAGGTTTCATTCAAGAATTTCAAGTTAAAGTTTGTTGGAATTCGATTATGAAGAAACAAACATCCGACGAGTTTAAAGGATAAAAAGTTCTTATAAAATATTACCGTCAGATGCTGCTTCAGAACCAGAGTGTTGAATGTGTTTAATCGAACAGTCATATATTTGTAAAGAACAAAATGTGATCATGTTTTTCATAAAGAATGCATTGAGGAATGGTTAAAAGCCAACGATTCTTGCCCAATGTGTCGGCTTACTGTAAACAATGTAGGTAATTGCACAAATGAAGAATAAATGAATGTGAGGGAAAACCAGTTTATTATTCGTAATGCTTATTTTAGTGGAGACGATTATATTTCACTAACTGAGACACAATAGTTTTAAATTAGTTATAATATTAATAAAGGAAGGTGTCTTTTTCGAACACTATATTCCAAACAATGATAAATTATTCTTTTCTGCTTTAACTAGAGATTCTAAAAAATCATTATATTCACATACAATCTTATTCTAAAAAATAGAGCAATCCATTAATATCTCTAAAGTATGAATCCATTGTTGGTGGTAAACCCAGAAAACTTTTAGATATGAATTCATGTCTATTTGGTTTTAATGTGCATTCATCTATTTCTGTAATAAGTGCGTCATTGTAGTAAATAAAATTATGACCTGAGTAAGTATTTATCGCCGTACGGGTGTTTGTATCAGATCTCAAGTTCCAAATTGACAAATATTTTGGATAATTTTTTACAAACATTAAACTGGGATAATCACTTAATAATTTTTATTCTTGATAATCATGGCATTTTCACCCGACGGTCTTTGATAAACAGCTGTAATGATTTTAAAATCTTGAGGCAAGAAACGTAACCAATTAGTAATGAGCTGAAGACGCGTATTCTTTGTATAGGTGTTAAATTATCGAGATCGACAATCCAGAACCATTTTTCATGAAATACGTACATCAGTTGATTGACAATTAAAAATGTGTTTACATTCATATCACAGGTCAATCGCGTTACAGTCCATTTGACCTCCTGAATGCAAGATATATTCTATATCTTGCTGGAATCCTACAAGTTGAGTTTCAGTGGAATTACCTTTCCTAAAACCGAACTGCCTTCTACCGAACCAGTAATTAATTTCTCAAACATGTCTAATATAATCAGAAGGAATGCCTTTCCCAAGCTTACATGCAACGCATGTCAAACTTACTGGCCTGTAATTTTCAGCTTTATGTCTATCACACTTTCCTTTATACACAGGGGCTACTATAGCAACTCTCCATTCATTTGGTACAGCTCCTTCAACCAAACAATGATCAAATAAGTATTTCAGATATGGTACTATATCGCAACCCATTGTCTTTAGTATACCCCCAGAAATCTTATCAATTCCAGCTGCTTTTCTAGTTTTCGACTTTTGTATCCTATTGTAAATGTCATTGTTATCATGTGTAAATTTTAGTACTTCTTTAGCATTAGTCTCCTCCTCTATCTGGGCATTATCCTTGTAACCAACAATCTTTACATACTGCTGACTAATATTTCTGCCTTTTTGAAGATCCTCACACACACACTCCCCTTGTTCATTAATTATTCCTGGAATTTCCTTCTTAGAACCTGTTTCTGCCTTAAAATACCTACACATACCTTTCCATTTTTCACTAAAATGTGTATGACTGCCAATTATGCTTGCCATCATGTTATCCTTACATGCCTTCTTTGCTAGATTCAATTTCCTAGTAAGTTCCTTCAACTTCTCCTTACTTCCACGGCCATTTCTAACTCTACTCCTTTCCGATCTGCACCTCTTTCTTAGTCTCTTTATTTCTCTAATACAATAGGGTGGGTCTTTACCATTCTTTACCACACTTAAAGGTACAAAAATTGCTTTAAACCCATCCCAGAGTTTGTTCACATTTTTCTTTACCGTTTTCCACCTATCATAGTTACTTTTCAGAAACTGACTCATGCCTGCTTTATCAAACAAATGTTACTGCCTAATACTCCTACTTCTACTTTCAAGACTTTACTTTTTATCACCTTTATTTTCAACTACGACAAAAATAGCTTCATGATCACTAATACCATCTGTTACTTCGGTTTCTCTATAGAGCTCATCTGGTTCTACCAGCACTAAATCCAGGATATTTTTCCCTCTAGTTGGTTCCAGCACTTTATGAATCAGCTGCCCTTCCCATATTCACTTATTTGCCATTTGTTGGTCATGCTTCCTGTCGTTTGCATTTCCTTCCCAATTGATATCTGGTAAATTCAGATCTCCCGCTACAATTACATTCCCTTCCATGTCGTTTCCCACATAGCTGATAATCTTATCAAATAATTCTGAATCCGTGTCAGCGCTACCCTTTCCCGGTCTATACACCCCAAAGGTATCAAGTTGCCTATTATCTTTAGAAATGAGCCTTACACCTAGAATTTCATGTTTGTCATTGTCATTGTCTTTCAATTCTACAAATTTATTTCTATATTGCTCCGCTTTCTTAACAGCCTTATCATAATGAGCAAACATTATTTGTCAACAACAAATCTATGTTAACGTTTTCATATTTGTATGAATGTTTTAATTTTATTTCTATATTTCCCATTATTAGTTTTTCGATCCATATCAACAGTAATAAAACCAAGTACATTCCAACTTTTGCTACAAATAGCCTTAACATTTTCAAACTTCATATCCCTACCCACTAATTCTTTATAAATATATTTTAAATTGGTATCATCTTGTCTGGATATGATTAAAAAATTCAAGTTATCTCTAACCAACTATTTTAGTATTTTCGATTATGTTTTTTTGCTTGTTGCTTTTACGTCGCACGGACATAGATAGGTCTTATGGCGACGGCGATTATATTTGAGCTAAATAAAGACAATCAATTCCTTTATGCCTTCCCCGAGTTAAATATTCATGAACTATATCTTGGTATTCTAATATATAATCTTAAAAACTGCAACTGAATTTTCTTCACATTCATCTAAAGGAACTATATATTCTTCATCACTAATAAATTGAACAATTGATTTTCGTAATTTTTCCACCCTTCCTTTAAATTATTCCATAAACTGTTGATACTTTGGTTGATCTAAACTTTTGGAATAAATATAAAGTTTATTTATTTTACTGCAGTTTAACCACCCTGATTTTAAATATGATTATCAATCATTAAGGTTGTTTTAACAAAACCACCAGGACCTACAATTGCACAACGAATAGGATTTGGCAATAATTCACGATGTTTATTCTTCACACTTTTTCTACACTAATCACTGATGGATTCCAATCTACCTTTTATTTTTACTAATTTTTATTAATTTATTTTTTAAATTAAGTGGCACATCATAAGTTTTAGGAAAACGATTAAGTATTCCATTGGTAGATGAATTCAGAAAAGTTGGATTAATAGGATTTTATTCAACTTTCTTAACTCCAAATATTACAACAACAAAATAATAAACTACACTATGAAAAATAATCAGGTACGATAACTGAAATGCTTATTACACCACGACAATAGAATGTAGAAAATTTATTAAGAGCTGTTCAAGGTCAGGAAGCTAATATAAGTATTGATCAAAATAAAACTCTAAACCAACTGGAAGTAATTATTGATTATAAAATATATGTTGATATATAAAAATCTATTCGTTCAGTTTTAGGTTTTAATAATCAAATTGCAGAACCAAAATCCAAAACACTTGCTCACAACTTACCAAAAATAATTCCTGTCGAAATGATTAAAATCCACTTTAACTATGCTGATGGTATATTTATAAAAGATTCTGAGCATTTTCACCGTGAAACAAATATTATTGCTTCTATTAAACTTGATTTAATATTTGGTACACCAATAATTTGTGAACCAAAATATACAATATTTTGTTCAATTTTCGGTAGAATTCAAAACTTAAAAATAACTAAAACCAATGAACATGATGAATTAATATATTTTAATGGCGCAAATATAACGGTGATTTAAGAAATGAAATAAGAATACTGTAAAACAGATGTGAATTTATTTTCATTATTTTTTGTAATAAATGATAAGGAAAGTAGAAAGTTGTCACTGGCAGTCATTTCTTGTCAAGGAAAAAACCTAAAAATAATTTAAATTTGTCTAACAAGGACGTAGAAATTGATATTAAATTTGGAGATGGTTGGATTGATAACAATGCCTATTTCTATATTATTTTCGATGCAACTTATGCTGATGGAACTGATTGTAATAATTATGAAGGAGAATCAAGTGCGGAACTTATTGACAATTTTCCCACACAGTTATGGCAAACAGTAACTGTAAGAAAGCGAGGATATACTATCTGTCGAATAGATTATCCAAATATTTCTCAACAGTTCTTTATCGCCTAACTTCCACTCAAAGTGATAATATAATGTATGAAGGCAATTTTATGAATAGTAATAAACTGCAGAAAAATCAAATGAGGTCTAATATCCATTAAAACCCTTAGGTGGATTTTTGAGAGGTTATAAATAAATAATGTGGGAAGTCGATTTAACTGTTACTTTTACTTGGAGCCAAAATGCAAAAGATGCTTTATATAGATGGTTCACTAAAAATGAAACAGGAGACGATGTCGCTGGAACTCGGCCTGCCGGAGAAAATGTTACTGTAAATTCATTTGGAAATAAGAATACCAGTTGTTAAATACGAACCAGCTTTTGATCGCGAACTAAGATCAGAAATACAAGAAAAGCCGATAATAATACTCTCCTAATGACTGAACAGATAGTGATGGGTCGCCAGTTCGAGACGACCTTCGGATTGCCTTTCTTATATAGCAAAATATACAGAATGATGGTCATTCCCAATAAATTAATGAAAATAGGTTATGAATTAATAAATAAAAACATATTAGGAATAAATAATAATAATCCCAGCCTCGATAGACAAAAATTATTTTAGAAAATAAAGATAAAATATAAAATATTTCCAGTTGGAAAATGATGTATAGAGGAAAAACGCAAATCATTTCATTCATAACATTGAGTTAAAGTCGCAGTCCCATAAGGTTTTTGCATATATTTATAATATTTTTTATTTTTCCATTTGTGCTTTGGAGATAATTTTTCTCTTTTAATTTTTTCATTTTTTAAAAGTGTCTCTCGAGATTAAAAAGTCTCTTCCACTTTTTTGAGCCAGAATCCGGGGTCACTTTTTAAATTTTGTCCAACTCCTTTGTGTCTTTTTGCATTTTATGGACGATTTTAAATTTGTTTAAATATTTTTGTTTAATTTAAATTTTTTGTAATTTTGTTTTGGCCTCGGAGGTGAGCCAGAATCCGCAAAATATACCTACTCAGAGACGCGATAGATTCCTATTTCAACGCTTCAAATGTTCTGATACGACACCTTTCTTCAGCTGTGAACACTCCTTCCAATTCTATGTGGGGTGATACTACCAAGAATTACAAATACTGTATATACACTGTAGTAGCATGAGTCATTGATCGGGATTCTTGCACGTAGTAAGTAAATGAAGCTATTGGCCACGACATACTAATTACCTTGAAAGTAAGCAACTCTGTTATTACAAGTCAGGGTGAGAACAGTGGCACTATTCCTACATATACCTCTATGGTACAGGCTATCAAACAAACTTGAAACGAATAAATCGCATGGAAGTTCTGATTTCTTCCCTTAATATCACACCTTAAGTTGATAATTGTAAAGTTATTTAGCATAGGTATAACCACCCTGTTATGAAGTTCAAATTGGTTTTAGACTTTTAAATATCCATCAGAATCGATACCGACATCTGTATGTAGAAAGACCGTAGAATGTTTAATTCTTTACTATTGAAATGGATATGTGAACACTTTTTCATTCTTGTCACAGTCCAGCTGCAAAGCTATGGAGCGTTTTCATTCGATAACGCAGTGTTATTTTAAAAGGGAGAAAATAAAGCATGTACTGTTTCACCATAAAATACAAAAGACCATAAAACTGTTAACATTGTGCACAAACGCAAAAAAATATGTACGTTATCTGAAACGTTATTCATGTCCATTCTGCATTTCTGTATTATAGGCCTATATATTGCAAGCAAGTGAACGTAACTGGACAGAATTCAAACCATTTAAAATGTGTGAGCACCGAATTTGTGCACTTCTTTATGAAATCTCATCCCTATATAGGAAAAATCACCCGTAGTTTTACCTCCCAGCTCTCCGAATTCTTCACACTACTGACACCAGAATATTTGAACGTCAACCAGTGAGGGAAGATGAGAATTCCACAGTGATCACGGTCAAGCCAATTTGTGAGTTTCAAAAGGCTCGATTATTGTTTTCTTTATTATCACCACTTAGTCTCACAGCCACAATGTAATGATCATGATCATAATCATAATCATAATCATAATCATAATCATAATCATAATCATAATCATAATCATAATCATAATCATAATCATAATCATAATCAAAATCATAATCATGAACATAATCATAATCATAATCATAATGATAATCATAATCACAATAATGTAACTGTTGTTTAGCGACCTTATGAAATATAGACGTATTGTAGAACTTCACTGCTCTAGCTGCTCACAACCAATGAGTGAATGTGACGATACTAGTTGTTTAATGACGCATTAACACATGTAAGGATAAATGCTAGGAATGGGAAGGAAACTGCCGTAGCCTTAACGAAGGCACATCCCCGGGATTTGAATTGTCTGGAAATGGGAAAACGCAGGAAACAGTTTTCAAGGCTGATGACGGTGGGGTTCGAACTCACCATCTCTCGATGCATGCTCACAGCTACGTGACATAAACAGCACAGCCAATTCGCTCCGTGAACAAATAGCTGACCTCCTACTAATATCACTACTGGCATATTGAGACAAACAGTTGCCCCTCAAAATCTAGAATTTTCGATGTTCATTGGAGTAGAAAGTGCTCACTTGCCGACGATATTTTGATTTGTATATTAATTATACATTAATAGAGAGATGAATTTTCGTACGAATAAAAAAATGTCCATTTATACATATATACAAAGGGTTGATGAGGTTCTCTTGCAGACATACGAATTTCACAGATCAAGAATCTCCTCCTTATATCCTGAGAACCGTGATCGATGTCTCCTATTACACACGTACGCCGATTATCAGAAAGAATTTAATCTCATTGAAGCCATCCTTCATGTCTCTCCGAAGAGTGGAAATTCTACTCGTGCAACGTTCAATGCAGTGAATTTTATAGATAGTTCTTGGGTAATATCATAAATACTAGAATGACCAGAAAACCTATAAAATATTCGGCCATAGGACTGATCGACTATATCATCCTCAACATACTTTTAATAAAGTACATTATCTCATTATTTCTGTGTCATTGGATGAGAAATACTTACTATTGAGTTGCAAACACTTACTGCTTGGTATGCAACATCGTCCTTGGCGATTTTGCATGTAATCCAAGTTAATGCAATGACTTCAGAGCTGCCAAATACGAAAAATTAAAAATGGACACTACAATATTTTTCAGCATGACAAGCAATCGAAATATCTATACATTTAAATAAACTGAATACCGGGTGAGTCAGGTACGCCTGATTTTTCTCTGTTGTAGGCATCCCAACGAAAGTCACTGGTAGCATCATGGTAGATTTTTCTTTGCCTATACCAAGAAACAATCTGCCTTTAATTACTTACTGCACCATCACCTTTGCAAAAACATGTACAATATGCGGCAGGTATTTTAAAAAAACTATCATGCGGTTACGTAAAAGTACGTGCCAGTTACAAGCTTTGGGTATGAAATGAACGCTAAAAGCGATGGCACACTGATAGAAAATGTGTGTTCACTTGTGAATCGGAGGTAGTTGTCCATCTAGTAGGCTTTCCGGTAAGCCAATCGCTGGAGTCGCCGTGATTTCATAGATTAAATGGGGGCTTCTAATACAACTGCGGTAAGTAGGTTCGAATCTCACTTTAGCCTCATAATTTTAATCGCATTTTATACTTCGAGAATCATCCACAAAGCCAATGTATCGGAATGCCTCACGTCGAGAGTTATTAATTAATTTATTTACATAATCAATCTGCCTACCCTCCAGGGTTGGTTTCCCTCGGACTCAGTGAGGGATCCTACCTCTACCGCCCCAAGGGCAATGTTCTGGAGCATGAGACTTTGCGTCGGTGGATACAGTTGGAGAGGAGGACCAGTATCTCGCCTAGGCGGTCTCACCTTCTATGCTGAACAGGGGTCTTTTGGGAGGATGGGAAGGAAGCGGCCATGGCTTTAAGTGAGGTGCCATCCCGGCATTGACTGGAGGAGAAATGATAAATCACGGAAAATCACTTCGAGGATGACCAAGGAAGGAATCGAAACCCCCTCTACACAGTTGACCGCCCGAGGCTGAGTGGACCCTGTTCCTACCCTCGTACCACTTTTAAAATTTCGTGGCAGAGATGGGAATCGAAAATTCTTGCCTTTGGGGTGGCAGATAATCACACTAACCACTACACCACAAAGGTGGTTATTTATTTATTTATTTATTTATTTATTTAATTATTTATTTATTTATTTTATTTATTTATTTATTTATTTATTTATTTATTTATTTATTTATTTATTTATTTATTTATTTATTTATTTATTTATTTTGGCACTGTATTAGGTCATCAGGGCTGCTTATGTGGATGTTCTGTAAGCAGGGCCGTACGAGGACAGAATGATAGGGGGTTTAAATCCGCTTGACTGAACAACAGCCTATTAATGTAGTAAGTGTTCAAATAGATGGCCTTCTGGAATAATGCACATTTCAGCACGCCTTTGAACTGACATTCGGGCTCGTTATAGCATTGTGGGTATTATGGATTCACAGGTTTCCGTAAGAAGGTTTTGGAGGCTTTCAGAATTTTCCGACTGCTGAGCGTATACCACATTCTTCAAAATAGCTCGATAGGAAGAAGTCCAGTGCCATAAAATCGGGCGATCTAACACGTCATCATCTTCGACCGGGGTGTGTAACATTCTGGCAGTTGCAAACGCCTGCTGACCTGTGAGGGGGAGCTCTGTCGTGATGATACCGCATTGGTTGCACACTCACTCAGGATGCATCCTCCAGCAGCAATGGTAGCTGGTCTTAAAGAAACTGTAGGTATAGGGCTCCTGTCCAATGATTCTCAAACAAATATGGTCCAATTAGGTGATCACTGATCACACACCACATCAGACATTTATTCCCCATCGTGCCTGAAATGCTGGCTGCCTTAACCAGTTGGGATTTTCAACACTCCAGTAGTGCACATTGTGACGATTCACAGTGCCATTAGTATGAAATCGTGACTCGTTAGAAAATAAAATATGAGATACAAATGCGGGATCATTTACCACTTGTGTGGGTATCCAAGCACAAAAAATGCGCACGAGTTTCGAAATCTCGTCCGTGGAGCTCTTGATGTAGTTGCAGGTAAAGAAAATGGCGTATGGCTTTTAGTGCCGGAAGTGTCCGAGGACAAGTTCAGCTCGCCAGATACATGTCTTTTTATTTGACTCCCGTAGGCGACCTGCGCGTCGTGATGAGGATGAAATGATGATGAAGACGACACATACACCCCGCCCCCGTGCCTACGAAATTAACCAATTAAGGTTAAAATTACCGACCCTGCCGGGAATCGAACCCGGGACTCCTGTGGCCAAAGGCCAACACGCTAACCATTTAGCCATGAAGCCGAACAATTGCAGGTCATACAGACGAAACAAAATGGAATGCAAGATTCGTACATCAGACGACTGGCTGATGTTGGTATTTTGTGTTACTGCCGGGTAATCGTGTGAGAATTCCTCCACAAATTGTCCAAAATCATCTCTGCAGCTTCACCGGACGTAATGGGTGCCTCTCTAACGGGAACTGTTGGGGAAAGTAACAAGGTTATACGCAAACGTCGTTCCATCCTCCTATACGTATTTGCGAATGGCTGTCGTCTGTGTGGAAATATTTCGTGGTACAGCTGCTGTGCTTCCTTTGCGTTCTGCCTTGCTTCACCGTAGATGAGGAGCATGTCAACATACTCATATATTGAACGCACAGTGAAGAAATAGGGGCTGCCTGGCCGAGGCGGTAAAGGCGTGCTCGATTCGCCCGGAAGGATGTGGGTTCGAATCCCCGTCACGAAGTCGTAAAATATAAGAAACGAGATTTCCACTTCCGGAGATGCATATTGCCCTGAGATTCACTCAGCCTACACCAAAAATGAGTACCAGGTTAATTCCTGGGGGCGTAGAGCTAACCACTCTACCACAGCACGAGCCGAGGTTAACAATGGTGGTAGCCTTTACCTTCCACTCCTCCAAGGGCGTTCATGGCCTGTACGGAGGTGACTTTGCTTTGCTTTACAGTGAATAAATGCTAGGCTTCACCAAATTTCATGCCAGTACACGTTAAACATGCATGGTATTGGTCAAATGTGGCACGAATGGCGTTGTATTTGGTCCTCAAAGCTAAAAATGTGAATAATAATATGTACCGATCGTGGGAGTTGAACCACTTACCCATAGCACATGCGTGAGCACGTACGTGCTTAACCCATTACACCAGGGTGACTATTGTCTCGAGCCTATCAAAAAGCTTACTTGGTGTAAAACTACTGCCCGCTTCACAAAAACTCGCATATTTTCTATCAGTATGCCATCGCTTTAAGCGTTAAATGAAATCCAATCAAAAGCTTGTAATTGGCACGTACCTTATGGCAATTTGATGCATTGCGCTGTGATGATGCAGAAAGTGCTATAAAGGCGACGGTAGCGTTGTTCGCGGCAGATGAGAATGGGTCATCAGACCACTGACGTTCGTGGGATGCCTAGCATCAGAAAAAGTCAGGCGCGGCGGACTCGCCCGGTATTTGTTTTAACGGTCCAGGCATTGGGAATATCGGTCGCAATAATTTTTTTACGAAAATATGATAAATTATAGCACAAGTGTGTCAGTAAAATCATCCGGTCCTATTTCACACAATCGAAAATGGTACTCAGAACCATTATTAAACAGATTGTGGAATGGCCAGATAGAATTACTTAATTTGCTATGCCATTTACGTTTCACGATTATATACAGCATAACGGCGACTGGGCTAGGAAGGTAGCCCCTATCGTCACTGTTGACGTAGAGCAGTAGCATTTGCCTCGTGTGAAAAATGAGAAACCTTCATGGCTGCTGGCGGTGAGGTTCATAGCCATAATTAACCGAACACAATTATTTACACCTACACGACCTACGTAGTCACACCGTTCGATGGGTTTCATTGAAGTGCAAATGATCTAAGATTGGTATTAGGTTCGAACACCACTGTCGACAGTCCTTAAAATGGTTTCTCCTGGTTTGTCATTTTTCACATCAGGCAAATTCTGGATCTGTACCTTATTTAAGGCCACAGCCGCTTCCTTCTCCTCCTATCCCTAGCCCTTTCCTATCCCATCGTCAGCATAAAACCAATCTGTGTCGGTTCGACGTAAAGCAAATTGAAAAATGTATTATAATTAATAATAAAAACATCTTTCTTCTTCTTGTTTCTTATAATTCGTCTAAGGATCACGATATTCAACTACTGCGTTTGGGTTGGGTTTTGGTGCTTGTCCAGTAATTGCGCATCCTCTGACTGTGTTGTTTCTGTTTCTCCTTTGTCCAGAGTGTACCTGTCTTCTTCCTTCGCAGTTTGTTATGGAACCTCATTTGTTTAAGCATCCTCCTGAGAGATGTCCGGTCTTTAAGTCTCTCTCTCTCTATCTTTCAGTTCCTGCAGATCTTTGCTTACTTCCATCGACCATGGTTACGTGGTATCGCTGTTTTTCCAATAAGTGTGAAGCTGCTCTACGCAGTAGATGCAATAATACACACCGTACTAATCAGTTGTAATCAATAACAATACAGTCTTTTCTACAAGACATTTTGCACAAAAGGTAACATGGCGTTTTTGTAGCATAAAATATTTTGAATGTTATGAATGTGGCGATTGGACTATCAGACCACTGACGTTCGTTGGGATGCCTAGCAGCAGAAAGAGTCAGGCGCAGCGGACTCGCCTGGTATTTGTTTTAACGGTCCAGACAATGAGATTATCGGTAGCACTAAATTTTATGAAAATGTGATAAATTATAGCACAATTTTCACCTACACGACCTACGTAGTCAGACCGTTCGATGGATTTCATTGAAGTCACTTAAGTGCGGCCAGTATTCAGTAATCGGGAGATAGTGGATTCGAGCCCCACTGTTGGCAGCCTTGAAGATGATTTTCTGTGGTTTCTCATTTTCAAACCATGCAAATGCCGGGGCAGTACCTTATTTAAGGCCACAGCCGCTTCCTTCCACTTCCTAGGCCTTTCCTATCCCATCGTCGCCATAAGACATATCTGTGTCGGTGCGACGTAAAGCAAATAGCAAAAAAAGAAATTATTTAATCCACCAGTATGTATCTACAAATGATCAGCTGTCTCTATTCCAGGCGAAATTTATTGAAAAACTTGAGGACAATATCTGAAACTAATTCTCTCGATCCAAAAAGAAAGCAGTATGTATATCTCGAACTTCCAGGATCCATACTGTACACTCTCCGTAAAGAGCTTGCTTTATTCCTTTGTAACGGGGTAGAGTGATCCATATCATTGTTTACAAACTGGATGGTCGGATCAACAATAACGTCAGGGGAATCATTCGTGTTATATGCCACTATGTCACTGAATCGGCGGGAGTTACTTGTGACACCGGGTTTGGCATAGGCCTAATATACGTGTTTAGTTTTCTTGCTACTGTCCACTCTGAAAAAGAGAATCCTTAGTTCAGTAAAACAATGCTGCTGGCCTTTGGGAACACTTGGAACCTTATAATACGTCCGGACGTATGGGTGGAAACTTGCCTTCGGATGAAGGTGGATTCGAACGCCACTATCGACAGTCCTGAAGACAGTCGTTCCCCATTTTCACACGAGTCAAATGTGAGAACTGTGCCTAAATGCCACAATAGTTTCCTCCCCAGATCTAGAACTTTCCTATTATTATTATTATTATTATTATTATTATTATTATTATTATTATTATTATTATTATTATCTTTTCAGTTTGGGCTACTTCTTTCTTTACTATTTGCTTTATTTCGCACCGACGCAAGGAGGCCTTATGGCGATGATGGGATAGGAAGAGATCGTGGCCTTTCTGGAATTTGCCTGGTATAAAAATGGGAAAACCATAGAAAAACACCTTCAGGGCTGACAGCAGTTGAATTGGAACACACTATCTCCGGAATGCAAGTTCACAGCTGCGTAAATTAAACCGCGTAGCCAACTGGTTCCGTTAAAGGATCACATTTCTTCTATATTTTTCTCTCATTAGTGTTGAAAGAAGGAGGTTATTCAGTTATACGTTTAAAAAAATAATCACCACTACCACCTCCCAGAATGGAAACACACAGCAAGGAAACTGCGCTATGCACGTGATCATTCCAAGCATGTTACTGGCTAAAAGGTAGGAAAGGTCTATGTATGTATGGAGTTTTTTTTTTCATGACACAATCTGTCCACTTGTGAACTAATGACATTCACGTGACATTATTTTCAGAATGTTTCACTCGAATGTTGTCCTCAGCACAAAGGATGGTTGGATCCTCAACAAATCCACCATGAACTGTCATAAATGGCCTGGGCATCACTGAAGAGGCGAACTATGGAAATGAGGAGTAAGGTAGTTTCCCGTTGCTTTTCTCACTGAGCCAGAAGTTGCTATTACATATCGGTCTGCCAAGCCTACTGGAATACATGCACCAACCGACCCTATTAGCAACATTTTCACATTATTCTTAGCAGGGACTGGCTGCATAAGGAATGGCATTACGAGCATCGCTCATACCTCGGTCACTTTCATATTGTCAAAAACAAGGATAAGACTGAGTCAGATCAATGAAAGTAGCAAAATTGCTCTAGCCTATAGCAGAAGACATAGTGCATTGTAAATATTCTCTCCAGCGAAGGCAGCTTGAATACTTATCAATTCTTATTCATTAGTAAACACCTTTACTCTGGTTAAGAGTATAGTAAAACGGCTTAGTATTTAACTAAAACACACAAAAGTGAAACACAAAAAAATGCCAAATCAAAAGCTACGGTAAATAAGAGATTTTCTTAATAGGCACTGTAGTAAATGTCCTGCTCTGATAGTTTTATGAAACAGAAACATATTAACTCCACTGAAACAAGTTATTAAAGTGGCTACTTTTCTACTATGATCGTTTTACAAATCAATCAATCAATTAATCAATCTGCATTTAGGCCTGTCGCCCTAGAGGCATATTTCCTGCTAATTGTTCATCTAACAATTTTAAAAACATTTTCAAGGAACTTGGAAATTTTTCGAACATTTACCTTGATAGTCCGGCTCCATAGCTAAATGGTTAGGGTGCTGGCCTTTGGTCACAGGGGTCCTGGGTTTGATTCCAAGCAGGGTCGGGAATTTTAACCATAATTGGTTAATTCCGCTGATACTGGGACTGGGTGTATGTGTCGTCGTCATCATCATTTCATCCCCATCACAACGTGCAGGTCGCCTACGGGAGTCAAATCTAAAGAGCTGCATCTGGCGAGGCGAACTTGTCCTCGGACACTCCCGGCACTAAAAGCCATATGCCATTTCACTTCATTTCAGTTGATAATTTATGCAATTCCTTACTCCAGCCCCAATTTATCCCCTTGAATCCCAACTTTATTTTCATATTATGATCTTTTCTCCTTGTAAATGCTCAGCTCAAGCTTATTTGTTTGCTAATGTCATTCCACGCCACTTTTTCACTGACAGCTCAAAACGTACCTTATAGTGGAGCATCTCGTATAGTAAATTAAATTAGCCTACACTATAGTAAATTACTCTAGTAGAAACCAATATTTACCAGTGCTTGCTAGATAATAGTTTAATGAAACAGGCCCTAGAAAATATGTGTTCGTTACAGTTGACTATAGTGATTTAGTTTACAATGATACACCAATACTTTATTTTAGAATACAGCGTGCTTATAATGCCTGTGCTCGATAGGGCCCTAGTGTTTCAATCCAGTCCCATATCAGTACTTCCGTCCATCAGTGAAATGCTTTGTTCCTTCTCCATAGTGACGTACAAACGAACGAACCATATTACTATTTGGTTATGAGTCCCGCGGGTAGAATAATGTTAACAAGGTTTTTCTTGTTCGTACTCGCTTATTACAGGAGCTTTCACAACAAAGCGTTCGTAGTGACGATGTTATTTATAGGAGTCCAATTTTGCCTGAAATTTGAAATACAAGTATGGCTACTTTAAACAAACACAAATTTTTGAAGTGATTCTTAAATAAATTTAAATAAAGTAGAGGAGTCACAGTAACATATTCGATAAAAAGCAAGCATGTACCGTTACGCGAGTGTTGTATCGCAATCATTACCGCTGGAACTCGGGAGAGAGTTGATGTTGCGTGGTTGGCTAAGTGTTTCCATCCAGCACCGAAATTTATGGAATTGAACCATAGCACAGTTAGTAATAGTTTTCCTATCATTTAACCGTCTTAATAGTTGCCAAGATGTTGGAATTTAATGCCACAATAGTTCGTTAACGTGCCCAAATCCATGGATATCGATTTATTACCATCTATATCAGCCGGGATAAAAACGGCTTTCTTCAATGGAGGTTAAACACCTAAACATCTTCGCCACCGACATTGCCAGAGCACAGTTAAGTGATTTCT
Organism: Anabrus simplex; assembly: GCF_040414725.1. NCBI lineage: Eukaryota > Metazoa > Arthropoda > Insecta > Orthoptera > Tettigoniidae > Anabrus > Anabrus simplex. The sequence goes on along the minus strand of NC_090265.1, from coordinate 374,993,887 downwards.
GAGAGACTAGCGCCAGTAGATTTACCGGCATGCTAAGGAGCCATTCTTCCGGCAACGGTATTAATTCCGGGGAAGGAGTTACACATACATTGAATTTATTATCATTATTATTATTATTATTATTATTATTAATAATAATAATAATAATTACAGCGGTCCGCAGGGAATGGGGGAAGGCCGTAGGGGTGAACGAATAAAATAACCACATAAAGGTAAAACTCTAATATATTATATTTAATCTCTCTGTGTACCTTTCCTCTCGCGTTCCCTTTATGTTTCCTTTTATTAACAAAATTAGATAGGGGGTGATTGATCACTCCAAATAACAATTGTAACATGATTTGTAATTATGCAACAAGCGGAATGCACCCATAGCCACAATATTTGTTCTTTATTTTAAATGAATCATCTTTGTACTTTATTGAACATTACAGGCTTTACGCCCATTTACATGTTCAAAATGCCAGCTTACATAACACAGAAAGAACCATCAAAACCAACGAAACTGAACACTTATAAACAAAACTAAAAACTATATCTACTAGGCGGCCCTTACATGGGCGAATGCCAGTCCACATGTAATGGCCAACCCTACAACCCTATACCTTACCACTAGCTAGGTGGCCCCCCACACGGGCGGAAACCAGTCTCCCTGCAAGGCACTACCCCTAAACTAAATCTACTAAGCTACCACTAACAGGGGCGGATAACCAGTCCACGCGTTAGGGCACCCCCTACAACTAAATTAACCATATAGTCCTAAAATTAATTTGTTGTCCCCCTACACGGGCAAGAAACCAGTCCACGTGTAAAGCGCCACTCCTATAACTACTGTCCGGCCGTGTCATCCCCCTGGTGAGAAAAGGAGCCGCCCTCCCAAGGATGACACGCCCAGCTCTTCTCGTGGGGCCCAAACGTGAAGACCCGAGCATCCCCTACCAGTGACAGAGAAAATTTCTCACCATTCCTTTTGCGGCCGGACACACGTGGCGGAAATCAGAGCCTCAATCATAACAAGGGATAACTACGGTTCCCATTTTCTAAAACCTATACGCCTTCAGGTACCAACAGAACACTTTCTGCCCTTTTATTTTGCAAGGGAAGGCAATAACAATGCAACATATAAATGGGAGAGAATCCCTAAGTAAACAGGTGCTAAGCCCATAGACATAAATAGCCCGAAAATAAATTAAATTCCGAAAAGACATCAGAAATGAGAATTTAGAAAATAGGCTAACACAAAAGAGAATGAGGATGCTGAAACCAACCAAGCGATCACATGACATTACAGTAAAACCTACCGGAACACGTCTCCCTGAGAAACAGAGGATAACCCCATACTACTTTGTAATTGAAAAGAATGAAACTTACAGCCGAACTAGAAGGAAAGAGAAGGTTAAATTTAGAAATCCCAGCCACAAGGAACAGAGTAGAGAAAAAGGGAACAAGGGGCCAAACTCCTCCTTCCTTTTAAGATACTATATCCGTCTGGGCGGTTAATTTTGTTGCTCGAAGGAACTGGAAAACCTACATTACACCGAAAATAAACAAAATCCCTGCATTAAAACGGACCAGGTAACGTCACTACCCTAAACTTTACATTTTGATATGCTGGAGAATAAGCAACTCCGTCGGCCACTGAATGTTTCTGGAGTCACATGTGTACTGGTTGTCCCAGCACGTCAGCTGCCTTAAGCGAGGTGTGAACCTCAGCCGGTGATCCATAAGTCCAGACAATCTTTAGAAGGCATCAGCAAGTCCATTTTTATAACGGCAGACTGGCATTTGATTCGTGTTAAAGATTATACACTATACTTAGTAAACGTCCTTCTGGGTGACCGACGGGATGTGGACATGTAGGTAGGGTCGGAGGTCTACTTAGGCGCTCTCTCTCTTCCCGGTTCGCTGTCTCTTTACCCACTTGTCGACACGCTTTTTCAGCCACTGTGTACACATTCAGCTGACGTTGTCTACGGTCCTTAATAACTATCTTAAGGACCACAGGCAGGATATTTTAAACGTTAAGGACGTTCGTTCAGTTTTGTGACGTATGAGCGCGTACTGGTTAGATTTTACTCGACCAGATTATCGGTGTAAAACACCGTGTGTAATTAAGTATAATTAGAGATATTTCTTCTTCAATTAGGTAAGAAAAATGTCATATCTATTTGTATCTTTAAAAATCTAATAACACGTCGTTGGAAGAACATTATATTAAACGCTAATGCAAAATATAAATCTTGGTACCGGACTGAGTGTCTCAGACGGTCAGAGCGCTGGCCTTTTGACCCCAACTTGGTAGGTTCGATCCTGGCTCAGTCCGGTGGTATTTGAAGCTACTCAAATACGTCAGCCTCGTGTCGGTACATTTACTGGCACATAAAACCCCTGCGGGACAATTTTCCGGCACCTCGCTGTCTCCGAGAACCGTAAAAGTGGTGTTAGTCGGACGTAAAGCAAAATAACATTATTTTATTATTATAAATCGACTGCATGTCAACCATATGGGAACGTAGAATCATTATATTGACTAATTTGCATTATTAAACAAAATAGTTACACGACCGCACTACAATTCTTTCACTAAGTATCAAGTGATATAGGCCTAATAAAGGTACTATTGTTGACTCACTAGAAGATGCGAGCAACTATTTAGACTGGTATTACACAGATCGAACATAAAAATAGAATGACTAAGTCTACACCTTACAGTGAGAAGTTAGCAGGTTTATAAAGATACCTAATGGGGTTCAGTCTCGACAACTTCATGAGGAGATTCATTGAAAGAGTAACCTTGTTATCTGACACATACAGCTGTCCTACTCGAAGTCTATATCACTCGTCACTTCATGATATTTTTCATCACCAAGAAATTATTGCTTTGCGAACAGTCAATGAGAAAATTAAACAACTCCAAAAAGTTACGTTAGCACGCTTGCTGGATAGGAATTATCCGACACTGAAATCAACATATATATACATAAAATAATATGTCCTGACTGACTGACTGACTGACTGACTGACTGACTGACTGACTGACTGACTGACTGACTGACTGACTGACTGACTGACTGACTGACTGACTGACTGACTGACTGACTGACTGACTGACTGATTCATCATCGCCGAGCGAAAACCACTGGACGTAATGAAATGGAATTTTCGAGATACGTTTATATTACAATGTAGGTTCTCACTACGGGAGGATTTTTGAATATTCCATCGCTAAGGAGATGAAAAGGGGGTGGTTTTTAAAATGAGTGTATCTATTTCTCAAACATTTAACAGTTTAAAGTCGTGAAAATCGGTATTTGGAATCTCTTTTAAAAATAAGAAAACACGCATGTATTTTTCAGAAAATCCTGTTAAGGGGACGTGAAAAAAGTGAAAAAGCAGTTTAATACCTCCTATGAGGATACTTATGTCTCAAAAACTGAAGATATTTCAGTCATGAAAGTTGGTACTTGAAATCTCCTGTTTTTAAAATATGCACATAGTTTGTTTTTGTTTTTGGAAAGTCCACTTAAGGGGGGGATGAACAGGAGTGACAAAGGGGTGAATTTTTAAATGAGTATATAAGGGAAACGCATTTGTTTTTCGACAATCAACTTAAGGGGAAGTGCTAAAAGATGAATTTTTAAAAATGAGAATATATAATCTATATAAATAAAGTTGTAGGGGGTCCGCTGTCTGTAATTTCGTTTGTTTTGCCAATTTTTCAGATATTTATCCGTTTTAGACAAACTCAAGACCGAATCGGATGTTTTTATTTTTCGCGTCTGTTTGTCTGTTCCACCATCACGGCAAAACGGCCGGATAGATTTCAACCAAACTTCATATTTAAAAGTATACTCACCCCGAGGAAGGCTTCGATATGCATATCATTTTAAAATCTTTGATTAGACAGGGGGTTTATAGGAAAATCAGAACGGTTTTCCTCCATTTTCTCTTATACTATTGAGTTCCTGTAAACTCCGTTGACCGTATGTGAAACGTCTCTTCATTATAAACAACTTTCGGTATGTTCATAATTTACCTTACTATTCAAATGACGGAGAAATTTACTATTTTCTGCGGGTATCATGGTCTGCGTGTGTGACCGACAGACCGACAACGAACCTACAGGTTACCATGGCAACGTCTCTGACTGCTTGCCAGCTGGGAAGTAACGTATTGCCATTTTCCTCATCATGCCTTTAAATTCGTGGTTGTTCCTTGGGTAGAAGGCAAGAGTGGCGTCAATCGGCCATTCTGCGGGATATTGGCGGAATATCGTTGGAGTTTATAACCGTCCTCGAATAGCTTATGTAATAACACCCTTAGTCATCATCCTATCTGTTGACCTAAGAATGCCTGCGCCTAAATTTCTCCACTGTTGTCTCTTTCTTATATATATAACTCACACCAGCATAATTTATTGAGGGGCATTTGATTTTCCAATACATTCACTTGGTATTTTCATATTTGTCGCCATCCGGCTGCCCTCCGTTTTAATCCATTTTCTATTAATTTCAACTTTCTTTACTGAATTATTTTCTTCCTTAATTACTCTGTATGTATGCGAGTTCTAATCCCGAAAGCTTGACACTCCTTCCTTTGAGGAAATATTCTAAGCTATACAAATGTAAATATCGAAATATGGATGCAATTTTAACGACGGTGCAGACCTTCGTTTCGGGATAATTGGTGGCTTAGCACAAATCAGAAAGCACAATCGCCTTTCATTTTGGAGAGATATTCAACTTTGGTCCTATGACTGTTTGTGGTATTTCTATCCCTTACACGTTGAATAGAGCTGTATTCCTCGATTTAAAGTTAATTTTGTACTTTCACACGCATTTGTTAACATTTGACACACTTATAGGAAAGATAGAATCATGTCATTCGGCACGCAAATTGACATGACCAGTAGCCATGTGACAGCCAAATTTTATGATTCTATCTGTCATATGAGTATCACAAATATAAAGTAGTATGCGAAAACTGTACGCAATTTCAACCATTCAATGATTCTAACTCAATCTAACCCATAAATATAGGAGATACGAGAAGATGTCATGGGACCAACCATGTACAACACTGAAAGAGGCGTCTGATGGTGAAGTCCGCTTGTAGATATGTCGCAGAGTTTCCAAGCAGTAACTCTCGAAATAAAGGTCTGCACTTCTAGAGTGTGTATATACATTGATAATTTTGGCGACATTTCTGTACAGTTATCCGTTTCAGGTGTAATAATGCCCATCTGCATATTTTTAGCTTTGGTGTCTGTCTGTTTGTCCATAACTTGGAAACTACTGGATACATTTCCACCGGACTTCATATTTAGAATGACACCTGTCGTTGGGTATGTTTTAGGGCAAATATTGTTTCTAAATCCATGAACTGACTGGGGGGTTTATACTAAACCGAAACCGGGATTTTGCACTCCCACAAAATATACACAACCAAACTTAATAGAAATCTACCTGCCTTACTGGAAATTAATTTCTAAACCTTTTTCCTCATGTGCATCATTTCGATAAGGGGATTTATAAGGGAGATATCATTAACAGACCGTTTTTCGGTACAAGTCCCACCGGACTTAAGAACGGGTGCGCGTTGAGCGTATTTCTTACAACTTGAAAACTATTGAAGGTATTTGAACCATACTTTATATTTATCATCCACCTTTCCAAAGGTAGAATTTAAAGGTCAATAACATTTCCTGTTCCCGGAATGGACTGGCGGTTTATAGGGAACCGAAACAGTGAATTTACTCTTCCACAATATATACAGTATAAGACCAACCTGACTGGAAATCGGCCAAATTTGTTGGAAATCTATTTGCAAAACTTTATTAATGTGCATTTTTTCGACAGGAAGATTAATAAGGGAGATATCATGAATGGTCGGTTTTGCAGGTTAAGTCCAGCAGACATAGACCAAAAGGTGTTGTACGTGGAGCAGATTCCTTATCTATCTATATAAATAAAATCGTAACGACTGTGTGCCTGTACATTGACTATTTTGGCGAAATTTTCGTACAGCTACGCATTTAAGGGGTAATAATGACAACCATCTGCATAATTTTTTGGTTTAGTTTCCTGAAAGTCCGAATTTTAACCCTCCTCGACCAAAATCCACATTGCGGCATAATCTGCCAGACGAACAAGAAAACTGAAATTTGGCAAAATTATACGTTTTAGGCTGTAACGGACAGAACATTTCCAAGATCTTTAAATTTTTCACTTTTTATCCCCGAAGAATATCGAAATATGGAGGCAATTTTAATGATGGTGCAGACCTTCGGGAGGTCCTATCTCATAACGGATGGTACAATCTCCGTTCAACTTGGAGTGATCTACAACCTTGGTCTTATGACTTTTTGTCGTATCTGTATCCCTTTTACGTTTGATTTTTATCTATTTCTCGATGTTAAGTAAATTTGGACTTTTCATATGCATAATTCATACTTTCCATCACTTATAAGAAAGAATCATCAAACTCTAAACGAAAATTGGCCCATCTAGTAGCCATATGTGAGCCAAATGCTATTGTATGTACGTCACGTAATTATCTGAAAAGTAATGCAATGTGAGAAAATATTACAAAAATTTTACCCTATTCAACGTTTCTAACTCAATCTGACCCATGAATCGATGAGATATCATAGGACCAGCCATTTAGGCCGCTAAATCCGGCGTCTTATGGTACAATCTTTTGTCGATGTGATGTACCGTTTGGCAGCAGTTAATCTGTAAATGAAGGTCTGCAATATTGTAAGCATGCATATACTTTCGTATGTCGATCTATATATATTCACTGATGTCGTTTTGTAGCTATGGAGAAAGGGTGTGTCTGCTATTGTAATCAGTACTCCCCACACCGACTTTGACTGGCAGTAGGAAAGGGGTCCTTCTCCAACACCTATGTAACTGGCATTGTAATGAATAATTCACTTCTGGATTTGACTTGCAGAAGGCAAGGGAGCATGCAGTGTTGTTTAAAAAACCCCTACTTGATTGTGTTTGGCTGTAGGCAAGGGTGCCCGCCATTATAAACAAATGTATCCATCTAAAATGTGACTGGCATTAGGCATAGTGGCCTGCTATTTTGATGGAAACTCACCATCTTGGTGTGACTGGTAGTAAGCTGGCTGGCCGTAGGAAAAGGGGCCTGTCGTTATAATGATAACTGCACAACTCAATTTCTACTGGTAGCAGGGAAGTTGCCTCCCATTCTAATGAAAACTCCCCAACCGTAATCTTTCTGGAAGTAGAAAAGGGGCCTGCCACTGTAACGAAAACTCCCCAAATCGATTGTGACAGCGCAGTAGGCGATGGAGCCTGCAATTATAACGAAAACTTCCCAACTCGATTGTGAATGGCAGTGGACAAGTGAGCCTGCCGTTATCATCACAAATCCGTAACAAGCACTTTACATTGGAAACACCGTATTGGGAACCTCCCCATGCTGTTTCTCGGATAACGCTAAGAGACATACCATTTAAAAAAAGTCTTATTTACTGCATGTGCAGTATTTACTTCGATATTCGAATATAATGTAGAATACCGTAGCGAAGCACGGGTACATTTGCTAGTATCTAATAAACTTAACATATTACAGACGTGAGAATTGGAATTTTTAATCTGTTTTAAAGACAAAGTAACATGCATTTTTTTGTTTTAGGTTAAATCACTTAAGGGTCTAAAAAGGACTGAAAAACGGGGTTGAATTATTCTTATTAGGATAATGGTAATTGCAAAACTGAAGATGTTACACACGTGAAAAATGGTACTTGGAACTCCTTTAAAAATACAGAAACTTGTATTTTCTGTTTTCGGAAAATTCACTTAAGTGGGGGGGGGGGTGTATGTAAAACGGACTTTTAATGAGGATACTTACCGTATATCTCAAAAACTGAAAATATTACAGACCTGAAAATTTGTAATTGCAATCTTCTTTAAAAACAAAGGAACATGTATTCTTTGTTTTTGGAAGATCCACTGAAGGGGATGGAGGGGGTGAAAAGAAGTGAAAAATATGTTGAATTCCTTTTATGAGAATACCTATATATCAAATACTGAAGATGTTATAGACGTGGAAATTGGTATTTGGAATCTCCTGTAAAAGTAAAGGAAAACGCAACTTTTTACTGAAAATCCACTTAAGGTGAAGTGTTAAAGGGGGTAATATTTTTAAATGAGCATATCTAGAGTATATTTCAAAACTTAACATATTTCAGACGTGAAAATAGGTATTTTTAATCACTTTTAAAAATAAAGTAACACATATATTTTGTTTTCGGACTCTTATATCTCAAAAATGAAGGATCTTACGGACGTGAAAAATGGTATTTGGAATCTCCTTTAAAAAATAAGGAAACACGCATTTGTGAGGGGAATCAACTTAAGGGGGTATAAAATGAGATGAGTTATGTTTATGAGGGAACAAATATGAAGTGGACTTGAAACTTAAAAAGTACTCCCCTAATGGGTTTTGACTGGGGGGGAGGAATTATGACAAAAATATGCATTTATATGAAACCGTTTGAATTACGAGGTTAAAATTTCAAATTATATCCTAGATGTTAAATAACAGAAGGTTTGAAACAAATTTAACCCCTCGGAGAGTTAAATGGGTTTGAAGATACGAAAATAAATATATTCATTCGTTCCTCCGAAACGGTTTAACATACGAAGACAAAATTCCAAATAGCAGTTCCACCCCTAAAGTGTTAAATGAGGTTAGCTCCGAAAACGAAATTATTCAGCCCTCCAAAACCGCTTGACGTACAAAGCTGTAATTTTACGAGAGGGTCTTCTTTCATGTCCTAGGTGTAAGATATCGTATACTCCAAAATATTTCTCCCCTACGGGGTTTAGACGGTGGTTGATTCTCAAAAAAACAGTATCCATTCTTCCAAGACTGTTTCAGGCATGAAATTATTATTATTATTATTATTATTATTAGTATGATTATTATTATTATTATTATTATTATTATTATTATTATTGTACCGGGCGGTACACCTCCACACCGCTAATTTAAAATTTTGCGCCAGTTGAAACTCCTCTGTTGGAGAAAGTCTGAACTTTATTTAAGGTGTTAATTTTCAAGTTTCTCAGAAGATGTCACTACTTGGAAATTTTGTTTCTGAACTGGGTCGTTTTCGATGTATTTTTGTTTTACCTGTAGTAAGAAGTGTGAACTTTCTCTTCTAGAGGACACTACTAAAGAACTACAATGGTGCACCCTAGTGTGAAGTGAAAGAACTATGCTTTTGGAGAAATTTTGAATTCATAAGTTTGTTCTTTGTTAAATTCCTTTCAGTCATTGTTTAAGTTGGCAATATTAACCCTTTCTTTCCCCTTGTTTTGAATTTAGCCAATCCCGAATTTCTTGAATTAATTTTCCACCAATTATGTGTTTCTTCTTCATATTGTGTAGGGGTTTTCTTGGTTAGCCAATAAAGTTTTTGTGGGAGGGTGTTCTCATTCCCCAAACGCCTCGAACTTTCCGCGAGAGTATATAAACTGCTGATTTTAGGGTCTCCGGGCCACTTCAGTACTATCTTTCAGTGTGTAAAGTATATAGCAGGGGGCGGGTAGCGCCTCTTTCTTCGGGCAGCAGCTCAACAACAGGTAATGGCCGTATAATAACTTCTTTTCTTGCTAGCTCAGCAGTTTAACTCGCGGGGCGGGTCCGAAGCGTTTCCACCATGTAACTTCCCTAAAATGTAAAGACACCTTGTATTTATTCTATCTTTTAAACTACATATTGGGATAGAGAGTGCTTAACCCTCTCGAGCTCCCACTCATATTGTTCTGAGGTGAACTTATTTTTCTCAACCGATTCTTCCGTAACAGTAATGTAAATTGTTTCTTTCTTAAGTCACCTCTTTAGTATGGGATTAGCCCTTGCATTAGCGGCCTAGTGCCTGATTAGGTTTTTAAACAAGTGTATTAGGAGTGCAGATCGCCTCCCCTCAAGTGGTTATTTTAGAGGTCATGTAATTAACCTTTTTCTTACTTAATAGCCCTCAGTAGGTTAGGTATTTTACCCCTGTATCTATGTCCTTAGAGGACAACTTGAAGGTGGAGTTTGGTGTGGCCTTGAATAGGCTTAATGTTGAGAGCGAGTGGCTCTTTCTCGAAAATTGAGTGTTGTATGCCTCGAGGAGGTTTTACTGTGTAATTGGGAGCAAGTGCTCCTGGGCATGATTGGGGTCTTCTGCCCCTTTGTTGAATTTCTGTATATCGTAAGATTGGGCTAATTGTTCATGTATTGTGGGTTTGGCTCTCGGAGCCCATCCTGTAACTCTGTAATTGTACATTCTCGAATAGTGGCTTTGCTACTCTGTACCTGCCATTTTTGTTTTTTCTGCATTTTGAAAAGAAAATATAACCTTGTTAAATTTTAAATTAACTTTAATTTCGTAGCCTGAGACCCGTTCACCCCCGCACCTTCTTTCACCTCTAACTACCACGGAAATCTCCGTAACAAGTGGTAGCAGAGCGTGGTTGAATGGGTCTCAAATTAGCCCCTTTTGACGGCTAAACATTGCTTTGATCCGAACTCTAACAATTTTCTCAGTTGCTGGAATTTTTGATTTTTTCTGTTTCAAAATTGTTCTGTCATCATGCCCGGCCCTCGCGATGTTCTCCATCTTAACTATTTGCGCAAGGAGGAGTTGATCTATGAATTGACTATTAGAAATGAGCAATCTGGAGGCACGGTTGCGGTAGACACAAACAAGCTTAGAGAGTCCCTTGATTTGCCCATTTCCATCCCCACTTTGGGAGAGAAAGAAATTGACGACTCTCTTTCCACAATCATCGAGAATATTACTGGGCTAGCATCTGTAGTTAGTTTTTTTGACGAAAATGATCCTTCTCCTAATCAAATTAAGCGTGTGCAAGCCAGGCTATTTCATTTTTCAAATAGAGTTAACGATCTGTTGTCTCTAAAGTTGAATGACGTTCAGAGGAAGGAAGCTAGTACGGTGCTTGAAAATATTTCTGAATTATCTAGTAAGGTCACTCAATTGTTAACTGGGGAAGTTCCTCCCAAAACTGATCAACCCGCTACGGTGAATGTAGGTAGCGAGGAAGAGCCTCCTAAGGGAGAAGTCAATAGGAAAACCGTTGGAGCTCAAACTATCTCTGCCCCATTGGACAACGAGTCTGAACGCCGTATGTCGTTGAATAATGTACGTTCTGAACTAACTTCTTTGCCACTGAAACCTTTACCTACTATGTCACCTGGGTTCAGCAGCTTGCCTCATCCATTAGCAATGTTGCTCAGAGGGATCTCTAAGTTTTCTGTTAATACCACCAGTGAAGTTCTTTCATTCTTAAGGTTTTTAAGTTGAATTTCAAGATCATGCCCTTGTTTTTTCTCTTTCTCCGTGTCAAATTTTACAGATAATTTATCCTTATGCAATTGGTATTCTCTCAGATAAAATAGTAAGAGCCATTGCCGAACAGGCATCTATTGAAGATTTTCATGCACATCTGCTTGCAAATTTTATTCCTGCTCGCGGAGGTCATCTCTGATTCAGAAGTACTATTATCGAGTACAGAGATTGGATGAAAATCTGGCTGATTTCATACAAGACATTAAGTTCTATACTAGGGTGTTTGCTCTTCACTTCCCTGAGGATCAGATTGTACAAGCTATAGTGGAAGGCATTTCACCATCTTATAGGTCATATTTGTGTTTCGCGGCGTGCCCGCAAACCTTTTCTGAACTTGAAGCATTGGCCGTCTCAGCGGAAGGAGTTAGATACGCCGATTCCTTGCGTGTCGCGAAAGAAACCCCTCCTTCGTTTAGTAATACTCGGCCTCCACCTCGCCGACCAGTCACACCCCGTAAATGTTATGCTTGCGGGTCGCCTGACCATCTTCGCAATAAATGTCCATTGGTCAAAACTAGTAGGGCAAATAATGGAGCTGGTTCATCACAAGGCTGTTTTAAATGTGGGGCTTTCTCACATATCGCCAAAAATTGCCCAAATTCAAATAGCACCCCCTCCTGCTCAACCTCTGGTGCAAATTCCACCAATGCCAATAATACAAAATGACTAGTGGCTTCGGCTGAGTCGACTAATCCGTCTTCCCGAGGCTCAGCCCCTGGCAAACAGGTCGAAAATTCAGGGAACGTTCAATCTGCAAATCCATCTTTTGAATACCCCAAAGAGTGTCTTAGGATTGTGGCGGATACCCCCGCACCTGTTCCTTTTCTTAAAATTGAGTTAAACAATGAACCTATAACAGCTCTATTAGATTCAGGCAGTGTTTGTTCTATTATTTCGGCTGAATGGTATGCAAAATTGAAATCTGTTTGTAAACTTCCTGACTATTGTTCCTCTTCGATCCAATATGTTTCGGCTAATTCATCTCCATTAGAAATTCTAGGTTCTTTACGGGTCAAAATTCGTATTTTTAAATTTACATGGAAAATCAAATTGTTTGTGGCTAAGCACTTGTCTTGCCCCATCATATTGGGAGCTGACTTCATTTCTCACACTGGTATTGTGCTCGATCTTCAGAGTAAGTCGTGCACATTCAAATTTGCTTCCAATTGTAAAATCCCCTTGTTAAAATGTAATTCTGCATCATGTTCATCTATTTCGCCTACCCAGGATGAGATGTTGTTAGACCTTAGACATCTACCTGAGGAGCAGGCTGATAGTATTCGTAAGTTGTGTCAGTCGTTTCCAGATTTTTTCTCTGATACTCTTGGTGTTACTGACCTTATTGAATACAAAATTGAGGTCACGGATTCGATTCCTGTCCGTTTTCCACCATATAGGCTGTCCCCACCTAAAATGAAGGCTCTGAAAGAAATTATCGATCAGATGTTGAAGGATGGTATTATTAGGCCCTCTAAGTCGGCGTATTCTTCGCCTATTTTTCTAGTCCCGAAACCCCAAGGGGCTTCAGGCCTGTCATTGATTATAGGGCTCTCAATCGGAAGGTGGTGTTACAAATCTGTGCCCCTTCCTGACCTTCATTCTTGTTTTTCATGGTTTCGTAAGGCCAAGTTCTTTACTATCTTGGACTTGAATCAGGCCTATAATCAAATTCCCCTAGCGGAAGAGTCTAAACATCTTACAGCGTTTGCCACGGATTGGAATTTGTATGAATACAACCGCGTGCCTTTCGGGCTCCCCACGGGAGCAGCTGTACTCACTAGGCTGCTAGATAGGGTCTTCTCCGACATCAAATTTGAGTACTTATATCACTACTTGGATGATGTCGTCGTATTTTCGGAGTCCTTTGAAGAACATCTAGATCATCTGCGAGAAGTTCTCAATCGCCTTCGTAAGGCTGGGTTAACTGTCAAGTTGTCCAAGGTTGCCTTTGCTAAGCCCTCTATGTCATTCCTAGGGCATATTGTGTCACCTGATGGTGTTGCCGTCGATCATTCTAGAACACAGGCCATCCGTAATTTTAAACCTCCCAAGGACATCAAAGGTAACGCCAGGTTCATTGGTATGGTGAATTTCTTCAGGAAGTTTATTCCTAACTTTGCTAATAGAGCGGCGCCCTTAAACCTTCTTCGTAGGAAAGGCATCAAATTTGAGTGGGGACCTTCTCAACAAGCCGCTTTTGAAGATCTTAAATTAGCTCTCTGTAATGCCCCTGTTCTTGCTATGCCTGATTTCTCAAAGAAATTCATCGTCGAAACCGACGCGTCGTCGTCGGCGGTAACTGCAGTCCTTCTTCAAGAGACTGAACTAGGGAGGCGACCCATCGCCTATGCATCTAGGGCTCTATCGGCTCAAGAAGCCAAGTATTCCATCTATGAGCTCGAAGGTTTGGCAGTCTTATTTGCCTTAGAATGTTCCGTCTCTATCTGGAACATGTCAAATTCGACCTGGAGACAAATAATCAAGCCTTAAGCTGGGTCTTAGGTAGGCCGCGTCGTACTGGTCGTATAGCCCGTTGGGCCATCCGAATTTCTGCCTTCCAATTCGATGTCAGGCATATCAGAGGGACCGAAAATGTTGTTGCCGATGGACTCAGCCGTATGTTTTCCAACGACGTCGAGACCCATGAACCGGGCGACAGTTCATCACCTCCCGAGTCCAAACTATTTGATGTTAAAGCCATCTTAACAGATGTTCCCATGCTCTTTAGGGATATCGAGAAATACCAACGTGAAGATCCGACGCTGGCTCCGATAATGGAAACCCTTTCTTCTGGGGAACATGTCGTCCCTAATGTTCTGAGGAATGGTGTTTTATGTTGCCCATCGAGGCATGATAAGATGATGAAGGTTGTCGTTCCAGCTGTTCTTGTACCTATGATCTTCAAGTACTATCATGAGACCCCATTAGGGGGGGCGGCATCTTGGAATCTTTAAAACTCGTGAAAAGATTCGTGAAAGATTCATCTGGAAGGGTATGGACGGTGAAATCCGTGAACTAGTAAAAGCTTGTAAATCTTGTTTGCTTAGTAAACCCACCATGTCCACCAAGGTAGGCCTTTTGTCTTCGCATCAGGCTTCGCGCCCCATGGAACGCCTGTATATTGATTATGAAGGACCCTTCCCTCAGTCAAAGGGAAATGCCAACAAGTTCATCTTTGTATGCGTAGATGGTTTTACAAGATTTTCCTGGTTATTTCCGACTAAGCTGGCTACCGCTCAGTCCACCATTACTCGCCTAAATTCTATTTTTGCTTCTTTTGGTCCGTGCCAATATATTGTATCTGATAATGCTAAGGCTTTTACATCTAATTTATTTCGTAAATTCTGCTTTGACCTGTCCATCTCTCATGTGACAACTTCTGCTTATTACTCTCAACCATCTCTGGCTGAACGGGTTAATCGTAATCTCAGGTCCGCGCTTATTGCCTATCATCATGAAGATCATTCTAGGTGGGACACTTCCCTGCATTGGTTAGCTTTTGTTTTGAATTCGGCGGTTCATGAATCTCATAAGTTTACTCCAGCTTCTTTGATGTTCAAGTTCGTTCCCAACACGCCGCTCTCTAACCCCTGGTCCCTGAGTGACATTCTACCTGAGACAATAGATCCGGATAACATTAAAGATCTTTGGAAGAAAGCTAAAGCCAATCTTAAGGTGTCTCATGAAAAGGTTAGGGAAAGATATGATCGTGGACGGAGACCCACCCATTCGAAGGTAGGCGACCAAGTGATGGTCAAGAATTTTGTCCCCGCGGGCAAGCTTGCTCCCAGATTTCATGGGCCGTGTGTCATTCTCGATTTCCTTACGCCGGTTACGTTGTTATTAAGTAATCCAGCCACCGAGAGGATATTTAGGGTTCACCTGTCGCAGGTGAAACCTGTATAATTTCTGTGCTAACTTGCTTCATATAATCTTGAAAGGATTATGAAGGTTATATTTTTTTTGAGTTTTCACTTTTAAGGCATTCTGCCCCTTCTATAATATTTTTTTATATTTAAGCATTTTTTGTAAACCTCCCCCGATTAGTTAAACTGCCATCCTGTCCTTACCACGGCCATTACCACGCTCCCGTCTCCTGCTCCACTACACACAGTGGCTTATGGGAATTAAATAAATATCTCCACGCCGTTGGCCCCTCAACCTCACCACAATGAATGTACCCTAAAATCATTCTGGTCCAACAGAAATTCTGCCGCCGAGGTTTAATGTTTCAGTGCCCCCGCAGCCGCGCGGCGCCGTACCGCTACTGGAATAGAGGAAGGGCCCCCTCTCCTCCAGCGAGGTCGACCAGTGTACGGCGAGCCGGAGCCCTCCTCCCAGCCAAGGCTGATGTGCGGCGCACGACCTGCTACTTGCCCGCAGCCTGTATATGTTCATCGCGGGCGCGGCGTGCTTCAACACCACCACTCCTCCCATAGTGCGGGCGAGCGGTATCTCAGGGTACTTGAGGGGTCCGAGCGGCCTCCTCTGGACACAAGCTGCAGCGGCCGGTCTGGCCATCCTATTTAATCAACTACATGGACATTTACTATCAGCAATTACTACACTTGGGAATTCTACTGCAATATTTGGTGGACTTAGAAAATTTTTCTTCACTTTCAAGTATTAAAAGTTTTTCTTCTGAATTGAATTCCTACAAACATAAAGACATTACTTCAGCTGTTACTACGAGAATTTTTGAAACTGGATCAAACCAAATTTCGTAAACTTTTATAAATGCTTCTGCAATTAATGTCTATATCAAGATCATAACTTGGAACTTATTTTGAATCAAAAGTTTATGTTCTTCTGTGTTACCCCTTGGAGGAACTTTTGGGGGGGGAGGTCTGTACCGGGCGGTACACCTCCACACCGCTAATTTAAAATTTTGCGCCAGTTGAAACTCCTCTGTTGGAGAAAGTCTGAACTTTATTTAAGGTGTTAATTTTCAAGTTTCTCAGAAGATGTCACTATTTGGAAATTTTGAAGTTTCTGAACTGGGTCGTTTTCGATGTATTTTTGTTTTACTTGTAGTAAGAAGTGTGAACTTTCTCTTCTAGAGGACACTACTGAAGAACTACAACGGTGCACCCCAGTGTGAAGTGAAAGAACTATGCTTTTGGAGAAATTTTGAATTCATAAGTTTGTTCTTTGTTAAATTCCTTTCAGTCATTGTTTAAGTTGGCAATATTAACCCTTTCTTTCCCCTTGTTTTGAATTTAGCCAATCCCGAATTTCTTGAATTAATTTTCCACCAATTATGTGTTTCTTCTTCATATTGTGTAGGGGTTTTCTTGGTTAGCCAATAAAGATTTTGTGGGAGGGTGTTCTCATTCCCCAAACGCCTCGAACTTTCCGCGAGAGTATATAAACTGCTGATTTTAGGGTCTCCGGGCCACTTCAGTACTATCTTTCAGTGTGTAAAGTATATAGCAGGGGGCGGGTAGCGCCTCTTTCTTCGGGCAGCAGTTCAACAACAGGTAATGGCCGTATAATAACTTCTTTTCTTGCTAGCTCAGCAGTTTAACTCGCGGGGCGGGTCCGAAGCGTTTCCACCATGTAACTTCCCTAAAATGTAAAGACACCTTGTATTTATTCTATCTTTTAAACTACATATTGGGATAGAGAGTGCTTAACCCTCTCGAGCTCCCACTCATATTGTTCTGAGGTGAACTTATTTTTCTCAACCGATTCTTCCGTAACAGTAATGTAAATTGTTTCTTTCTTAAGTCACCTCTTTAGTATGGGATTAGCCCTTGCATTAGCGGCCTAGTGCCAGATTAGGTTTTTAAACAAGTGTATTAGGAGTGCAGATCGCCTCCTCTCAAGTGGTTATTTTAGAGGTCATGTAATTAACCTTTTTCTTACTTAATAGCCCTCAGTAGGTTGGGTATTTTACCCCTGTATCTATGTCCTTAGAGGACAACTTGAAGGTGGAGTTTGGTGTGGCCTTGAATAGGCTTAATGTTGAGAGCGAGTGGCTCTTTCTCGAAAATTGAGTGTTGTATGCCTCGAGGAGGTTTTACTGTGTAATTGGGAGCAAGTGCTCCTGGGCATGATTGGGGTCTTCTGCCCCTTTGTTGAATTTCTGTATATCGTAAGATTGGGCTAATTGTTCATGTATTGTGGGTTTGGCTCTCGGAGCCCATCCTGTAACTCTGTAATTGTACATTCTCGAATAGTGGCTTTGCTACTCTGTACCTGCCATTTTTGTTTTTTCTGCATTTTGAAAAGAAAATATAACCTTGTTAAATTTTAAATTAACTTTAATTTCGTAGCCTGAGACCCGTTCACCCCCGCACCTTCTTTCACCTCTAACTACCACGGAAATCGCCGTACCAATTATTAATATTATTATTATTATTATTATTATTAATTTATAATATCCTAGATATTAATGAATATTTAAAAACATTCACCCCTTAAAAACTCCTCCATTCCTCCATTACTGTTCGACCTACAAAATCAAAATTTCAGAAATTGGTCGCTTTTACATCCTGTATGTTAAATAAGATAGCGTTTAAAGCATTCAAATTCTTCCGTATGGGGTTCAAATAAATGTTAGATAAGAAAGGAAATAATCATTTCCCCAAAACCGTTTGACGTAGGAACTGAGGGCGTATTTTACAGGCTAAGCGGACAGTGATCTCTCCAAAATGTAAAACTTTGAATAATCGTTTTCAGTTTAAACCGTAGCGAAGCACGGGTAACTTGCTAGTCAACATATAAAAACATCAGCATAGCGGGTTGAATAACACAGACGGACGGGAAATATCAAGCCATCAAGAATACATGGAAGTGTCCATTGGGAAAGCAGCGAAGTGTAAAGGGCAGAATACCTGTTACACTACGAATTATTCACAGACGATTTTTCCATGGGTAATATATATATATAACAGCCGGCCCCGTGGTGTAGGGGTAGCGTGCCTGCCTCTTACCCGGAGCCCCCGGGTTCGTTTCCCGGCCAGGTCAGGGATTTTTATCTAGACCTGAGGGCTGGTTCGAGGTCCACTCAGCCTACGTGATTAGAATTGAGGAACTATCTGACGGTGAGATAGCGACCCCGGTCTAGAAAGCCAAGCATAACGGCCGAGAGGATTCGTCGTGCTGACCACACGACACCTCGTAATCTGCAGGTCTTCGGGCTGAGCAGCGGTTGCTTGGTAGGCCAAGGCTCTTCATGGGCTGTAGTGCCATGGGGTTTGGTTTGGTTTTATATATATATATATCGCGTTCTGTCATGCTTGCAACAAGATAATGTATTACCTTCCCTGATTTAAAAAAATTAAGATGAAGAAACAAAGAAATTAATTCACATGTATTGTTGTCATTTCATGGCAGGGGCTTGGGACATCAAAGTCAAAAACCGCATACGCTATAGGGCCTACTCATTAAGTGTGAAGATTTGTCTGTCAAAAATTGTGTATCTGTGTGTGTATGTAATCGGGGAGAGGATTGGGAAGGAGGCGGACAATGCACATATGCTAGATTTTACAATTATGAAAAGTACCGTACACATTACAGTTTCGTTATAATTAAACTAACTAAAAGAAACTGTAAGTCGGACTTTTCCTAAAAACCAAAACAATACGTTTTACCACTATACAGGGATATGTTGTATATTGTCCTGCCCTGGAAGAGGCCTCCCAGGATTTTCAGAATTTGAACGTGTTTTTTATGTCGCACCGACAGAGATAGGTCTTATGACGACGATGGAATAGGAAAGTGCTAGGAGTCCGAAGGAAGCAGCTGTGGCCTTCATAAATGTACGGCCCCAGCATTTGCCGGGTGTAAAAATGGGAAACATGGAAAACCATCTTCAGGGCTGCCGACAGTGGGGTTTACTCCATTCTTTTTTCTCACGAATGCAAAATCACAGCTGCGCGCCCCTAACGGCACAGCCAACTCGCTCGGTGTCTCTTTATGAACGTCCTTCTACTCAGTCCAAAGTTCAGCACACTCAAGTATTTCTGTTAGCGTGTTACTCAATTTTTTGTCTGAAATATGTATTTGCTTGGTTGTGTGATTGGTGCATTAGTTTAGTTGCTGGATTTCAGTCGAATGGCCAAAGTTTGAATCAGGTAGCTGCCTGGTTGGAATTGGCGTCAGGAGAGGTATCCGCCAATGGCTTATGCTGGGATCAAGATATATATATATATATATATATATATATATATATATATATATATATATATATATATTTTTTTTTTGCTAGTTGCTTTACGTCGCACCAACACAGAAATGTCTAATGGCGACGATGGGACAGGGAAGGGCTAGGAGTGGGAAGGAAGCGGCCGTGGCCTCAATTAAGGTACAGCCCCAGCATTTGCCTGGTGTGAAAATGGGAAACCACGGAAAACCATTTTCAGGGCTGCCGACAGTGTGGTTCGAACCTACTATCTCCCGAATACTGGATACTGGCCGCACTTAAGCGACTGCAGCTATCGAGCTCGGTAAGGATGAAGATGTGGGCTACCATTAGACTTAGGGTATCCCTTTTCGATAGCTGGTTTAGACAGAACGTCGAGCATTAAGCGTTTTAAGCTTCAGCCAATAGCCAACGTAGTAGCCTACTGTGTTGTCTAGACTGCTTCACAAACCTGAAAGATTGCATTTTAGCAGATCTACCTATAAAAAGGAAACTATATTACTCTTTTAACAGCAGCCATGCAGTGTCTTCCTATAAGGATGTAGAAGTAAACGGGAGTGAAATACCAGCACTCTGTTATCTGTATAATGAAGTCAGAAGTATGAGGTGAGGAAGTACATGCGATGACTAACGCATGGTTGCTCGTTAGCAGTGGCGATCTGACGGAGCGAAGCCTTGCGCACCTATCCCCCAGGTCTCCGCACTTATCGTACATAATGTACAGCAGCAAGCTACGCGAGCTGTGGTGAGGTGAGGTGTTCTCAATTTATTGAGACTTGGGCTTCACCGATAGACTTGGTAGCCACTGGCATCCGTCCATAAAGCCTCAGCGAAAACCCATAATCAGTAAGTGTGGATCCTTGACTCCCATTACCTGGGATAAGCTCCAGTAAGTCACGCATTCTTAATAAATTATCCTGAAGGCTGGTTGTATCCTCAAAAATACTTCTCTCACCTGTTATCGAAAGCCCAGTTGTCTATGACGAGCTGTTGTGTAGAAACGAAGAGTGAAATAACGTCCCGTTTCTTTTTTCCACTGAGTCACACGATTGCCATTATATAGCAATCTGCCAAGCACACAGAGACTTACCCTTTCTAGAAAATTCGAACATTATTGGCTCATTTTTCCATGCGAATACTATATTGTTAATCACTGGAGAAAATTATATCACCGAGCTCGATAGCTGCAGTCGCTTAAGTGCGACCAGTACCCTGCATTCGGGAGATTGTGGGTTCGAACCCCACTGTCGGCAGCCCTGAAGATGGTTTTTCGTGATTTCCCTTTTTCACACCAGGTAAATGTACCTTAATTAAGGCCACGTTCGCTTCCTTCCCACTCCTAGCCCTTTCCTCTCCCATCGTCGCCATAAGACCTACGTGTGTCGATGCGATGTAAATAAACTTGTAAAAATAAAATTGTGTCCGCCTCTGTGGTGTAGTGGTTAGCGTGATTAGCTGCCACCCCCGGAGGCCCGGGTTCGATTCCCGATTCTGCCACGAAATTTGAAAAGTGGTGCGAGGGCTGGAACGGGGTCTACTCAGCCTCGGGAGGTCAACTGAGTAGAGGTGGGTTCGATTCCCACCTCAGCCATCCTGGAAGTGGTTTTCCGTGGTTTCCCACTTCTCCTCCAGGCGAATGCCGGGATGGTACCGAAAGGCCACGGCCGCTTCCTTCCCTCTTCCTTGCCTATAACTTCCAATCTTCCCATCCCTCCACAAGGCCCCTGTTCAGCATAGCAGGTGAGGCCGCCTGGGCGAGGTACTGGTCATACTCCCCAGTTATATCCCCCGACCAAGAGTCTGAAGCTCCAGGACACTGCCCTTGAGGCGGTAGAGGTGGGATCCCTCGCTCAGTCCGAGGGAAAAACTGGACCTGGAGGGTAAACAGATGATGATGATGATGAAAAATAAAATTGTAATATCGTAAATTAAAACTATAAACGGAAATGTTATCCGACAATGTTATTAGTCAGTGCTTTAATTACCACTTCACCCTGCACTAACAGGATATTCCACATATACTGTATTCATAGATACAGACGAACGTATTACATTGTTTGGCGATCTTTGGCATTAATAAAGAGCAAATATATCTCGCAAATGTTCGAACAAATAGTCAGTTGAGTCATAATTGTTTTATCCTTCTCTACATATTACCGACTGAACACCACGGTTAAGTATGCATGAATGTTTTTGAAATACGTAATCACACAACATATCATGTATCCATCCATTCCGCTTCAATGTAATTTATTGGTATAAAAACAGAGCGCCACTCACGAATAGTCAGTAGCTTTATAGGCTCTGTGGCATAATAAAGAACCGGAACACATATCCTCTGTTTCAGTTAAATGGAGGAACGCAAGGAAGTCACCCACGTCTCATTCATCCTGGCAATAGCTGTTATATGTTCAGATAAGGCATTACTTTATCTTACCTGTCCGTCAATATCAACCTTTCATTTAACTTACCGTCCGACTCGTTGGCTGAATGGTCAGCGTACTGGCCTTCGGTTCAGAGGGTCCCGAGTTCGATTCCCGGCCGGGTCGGGGATTTTATCCTTCCTTGGTTATTTCCAATGGCCCGGGGGCTGGGTGTTTGTGCTGTCCCCAACATCCCTGCAACTCACACACCACACATAACACTATCCTCCACCACAATAACACGCAGTTACCTACACATGGCAGATGCCGCCCACCCTCATCGGAGGGTCTGCCTTACAAGGGCTGCTCTCGGCTAGAAATAGCCACACGAAATTATTATTATTTAACTTACCAATTGCGGCTTACATCCCTAGAGGGAATATATATTAAACGTTGGATGATAGCTTTCTACGACTCACCGTTTTGGAAAGATACCGAAGTCTTCAGTCTGATCCTTATATGCCCTGCTGCAGTTTCAATTATTCATTTCTGTCTACTTCTGTTAATCCCATTTCCTGATACTGAGTCGGTGTTGAGATAATATTATATGGCTTGCTTTTACGGCCCGATGCCCTTCCTGACCCCAACCTTAACTGAGGAGGTAATGGAGGTGAAATGAATGATGGTGAATGAAATTGGGTGAGGAGGTGGAAGGAATTGGCAGTGTCCTATGAATAGGAACTGTCCCGGCATTTGCTTGGAAGTGAAAATGGGAAACTACTGAAAACCATAGTCAGAACAGTCGACGGTGGGGTTCGAACTCACTGGTCTACGAACTAAAAATTTGGCTCCATAGCCGTAGCGCTTTAACACGCGCGGCCATTCCACCGGTTTCTGCTGCTTGTATAGCTATCTTCTCAATGTAATTTTATGGTGACCACAAGAATCCAGAGTTCTTCTTAATCCTGGCTTTTACATCGGACTATGTGAGGGATCCCACCTCCACCGCCTCAACGACAGTGTCCTAGAGTGTGAGACTTCAGTCCTGGGATACAAATGGGGAGGAGGACTAGTTCCTCACGCGGGCGGTTTCACCGGCTATGTTAAACAGGGACCTTGTGGTGGGATGGGAAGAATGGAAGGGATAGGAAAGGAAGAGGGAAGGAAGTGTCCGTGGCCTTAGGGTTAGGTACCATCTCGGTATTTGCCTGAAAAAGAAGTGGAAAATTACGGAAACCACTTTAAGGATGGATGAGGTGAGAATAGAACCCCCTCTACTCCGTTGACCTCCCTAGGTTGAGTGGATTCGTTCCAGTCCTCGTACCACGTTTCACATTCCGTGGCAGAGCCAGGAATCGAACCCGGACCTCCAGGGGTGGCAGCTAATCACACTAACACCTCCACCACAGAGGCGTGCTTATCCAGAACAAAGGAAGTAAATTATAGATACAAAAGAAGAAGAAAGAAAGAAAGAAAGAAAGAAAGAAAGAAAGAAAGAAAGAAAGAAAGAAAGAAAGAAAAGAAAGGAAACGCGTGGCCCATTCATTGAAGGTAAATTGTGTCCCAGTATGCTAATAGATCCCTTCAATGCTGTGAGGGCAACTGTATGAATGCATCTTTGCTGATTCTGAATATACTGTATAGCAGAAGTTTCAAAGCAAGGCGTAGGCCTACTCGTACCTCCGGCTTCGACCACAACATCCACAGACCGAACGAGTTGGGCGTGCGGTTAGATGTGAACTTGCATTCGGGAAATAGTGGGTTCTATCCCCACTATCGGCAGCCCTGAAATTGGTTTTTGCGTTGTTTCCCATTTTCACACCAGGCTCATGCTGGGACTATACCTTAATTAAGGCTACGGACCCTTCCTTCCCATTCTTAACCTTTTCCTACGCCATCGTCGCCATAAGATATATCTGTGTCGGCGTGATGTAAAGCAAGTTAAAACAATCCTGATTCCACTCAACCAAGAAAATTTTAACAAATGCTTCTACCGGTAAGTCCTCACTTAAAATGTTCTGATCTTCTAGGTACGATCTTCTGTGAGAGTCCTTGTTTCTAATCCATACGACCGAACTGGGAACACAATCAAATTTGAGGCATATGAAGACTTGACATGGAAAAGGATGTAAGTGCCAAATTCGTCAAAAATCAGATTTTGCATGGACAAAAATCTATGCACCATCGCTAATGGCCTGGGAATATATGGAAGTGCCGAGTACCTGCTTGTAGTTCGTTCTGATACTATAAGATGGCATCGGATGGAAATCCACCATTACTGGCATGGAGAAGGATACAAATGCCATGTCTGTTAAACGTTTTGTCCACTCGGTTCACACCTAAACACCAGCTGGAAATATGGTGTGACAACTGTACTGGACAAAATAAGAACAGAATGGCCCTGCTGGTAATGACTTATCTGGTGGTTAGAGGATACTACTATTCCATTGAACTGAAACTTCGGGCTCCGAACATTACTATACACCTTGTGATCGCAACTTTGGTGTTATTGAGAAAGAAAACGGGTTTGCAAGGCAATATTGCACAAAGACGTTCAGAATGTAGTGAGAATAGTACGACTTCTACATCCAATTTGGCTGGTGACAATGGAAAAATATGATTTCTTCGATTTCTCCGGAGGAGCTGATGTATTTGTAAACAAAACATTATTGCAGATGACTAACAAATCGTGGTTCAAAATAACAATGACAGATTTACCAAAAATTGAAACAAAGAAATATTTTTGTGAAATGGAAGAGTGGGAGCATCATGCTACCTTCAAGAAGGAAAAATAGAACAATTCAGGAACATAGAGGCATTCAGAAGCGATAAAAGATAATATCCATAAGTAATGGCAAGAAAAAAGACTTATTGGCGATGCTGGATTACATGGATGCACAGTATCATGATTTCTACAAGGAAATCTGTTCTTCCTAATTTTATATTGTTGAGGATAATAATCATTCATATTTTTAATACAAATTATTGATACTATTATTAGTGATACTAGTCCTAAACACAAAATAAACTGATAGCGCATGAAGAATACACAAATAAAGCATTTTTGAGATCCCAACTACGTTTTTCTTTTCTCCTGAAAATTTTACATTTTGACACTTACATCCATTTCCGTGTAAGAATTCATTTTATGGAGATTTAAACATAAATCTTGAGAAGTCGATAGGTTTTTCTGTTGTAGATCTCTAGGGCAGGGCCTCTCAAACAACCAAAATCTCACGCGTGTAAACCGAGGCGCAGAGGTTCTGTGCACCATGCATCGGTCCAACTCGGCTCAGTTCGGTCCAGCGTTTTGTCTTTGGGCGTTTCTGCTAAGTTCGGCTCAACTCTGCTAGTATGGTGGAGCGGTGCAGAGCAAATGACGAAGGGGGAGACGGGCGGGGTGAGCGAGACAGGCGTAGCTAAAGAGAGGCAGTGCTATTACTCAAAAGCATAAAGTGGGGTCTGCACCCTGGTTGACCTAGCGAAGTAGTCTTTTGCACCTTGCGCCGCGCAATGCACTGGTGCATGCACCCTAATAGATCCTGCTCTAGAATGTGTTTCAGATTATACTTATCTTTCAGGTTTGTCTACAAGTGCTGAAGGAAGAACTCTCTTACGGATTGTTGATCGCCATAACATTTACAGAAACGTTAGGAAATATTTCAAAGGCCATATACATTGTTTTGTTAATGTTAATTTTCAGATCGTATTCCTGAGTGATGTGGTTGTCGCAATTGAGTGAATTTCGTAAATCTTCATCGGAGTCTGCGAAAGGGATGCTGTTGTCTGTAAGAGAATATAATTTATCATGCAAATTATTCAACCATAGCTAACAGAAGAATGAAACAATAGTAACAAGTATACAATAGCCTGTCCTTTATCTGGAGATAGTATGAACTAATTATTGCCCCTCTACTTGTTGACAATGGCAAACAGGCAGTCTTAATTAACTGGTCTACAACCGCCGCCGTAGAGTCGTTCAACTGGAACCAAACAGATCTTAATCGACAGGAAGACCTCTTTAACATTCAATAAACACTACAATATAACATGAGCAGTGTGAGGTTAAAGGATTTCTGCATCATTGTGAACTAGGGGAGTGGAAAAGTATATAATAACCCAGTAACCTCTGTCTGTAATTATCATAATTGCTGCCTTGGCAAATCTGAAGTAGAGTTTCGTACATATAATCCTAAGTTTGTGGGCATGATCCTGGCCGAGGCAGTCGAATCTTCAAAGGCGAACACCAACCTTGAAGCTCCCTCCCATAATTGTTTGCGTAAGAAAACCCACGTGCGGCATACGTTGCTTTCGCTCGGCAAAATTAACAAAGTTTTTTTTAATCAGTCAAGTAGCTTCGTTTCGTTACTACGGGACAGTTCACTCGCAGCGTGAAAAATGGTACGTTGATCGCCTTAATCACGACGCATCAATTGGTCTGCAACCCAATAGCTGGGGCCACGCGATTGTTGTTATTGTTCCGGGAATATCGTGGAACACAGAGATGTAAGAAGATGCCAGGGTGAATGGGTGGACAAGGAAATGAATAGGGCATAAATATTCTGAAAGGACAATATGAGTATCCTGGGGAGACGTTGGACGTAGCATGCAGGGGCTGAAGGTTACTACTGTGGTGAACCTCACTTTGGGGGTCACGTTTCCGGAGTATACGATGGACGTCATGGCATGTCCAAGGAGTACCGTGTTTCCTTTCGTTTTATTATTATTATTATTATTATTATTATTATTATTATTATTATTATTATTATTATTATTTTATTTGTCTTTTTATTTGCGTGTATTCTTTTTCCTTTTCTTTTTGTAAAGTATGTGGAGTTAGAAAGATTGAGCTTGTTTAGGTCAACATGTTATTTTTCCCCATTAATGGATGAATACATATAATGTAGATGTGGAGGAAAATAAAGTTTTTATTATAAAGGAAATGACCAGGGCATAAGTTAAAGCACTAAATTTTGAAATTGTATTTCTTTCCCTTTTTTGATTTTAAAATTTGATATATAGAAGATTTGGAACAAATCACAGTTAAAGAGGATAACAATGAGCTCGTTAGCTCTGATAACAACAGCGGACTGTAAGACCAAAAGTCAGGTAAACAAACTAGAGAGAATTAACCATGCAATAATATACAGGGAATACGCATTATAGCTCGGAACAGATACACTATTTTATAAGAGTATGTTTGCTCCACTAATGTACATAGCCTAGGAGTCTGAGCTCCAAAAGTTAACATAATCCAGCCTGTCAGAGGCACAATTTTCTTACAAGGTTATGTCTGACAAACCTCAAATAATGTTTCTACAGTCACTACTGCACAACAGTTCGTTACACACTAGTCAATCAACAGTTAAAAAATAAACAGGGGCAATGAGTGCCCATTCTAAGTGACCTTAATGTAAAAAGGAAAGGTTTAACTTGATCGGCCATGAACAAAAGTCTAGGAAGCGAAACACTTGCACTCATTTTAGAAAAACTCTTAAAACCCTAAGTGGTCGTATAGCCCATTTTGGTCACCACATACCAAGTTGAATGGGAACCAACAGAGGGTGATAACTCTTTCTTCCCTTAATTTACATATTTCCCAGCAGGGATTTGAACAGAGTCCTCAGACTTGCCGAAAATCGACATTTAAACCATTTAATTAGAACTTCACATAAAATAAAAGAGGTTTGAAACCTTCCCCTCAAGTTATCTGCCGGATCTATCACATGTTAAGAAAATTCTGCCACTGTTCTGCCATTACCTTAAGTTGTTAGGCCTTCCAAACGCCGACCTGCGGCCCCTGCCTCCGAATAACATGCCGCACTCACTAAACTGAAGCGATGAATATGACAATACGGCCTTAAAGCGCCAAGCTTTTATAGCATTTCGAGGGGAAGTTTCCAGAACTCCTTACAGATACGCTGGATGCCTGTACATACAACCAATTTTATTTGGCTAGAAGAACTATTCCAAAAATTCCGATTGGTTGGTAGATACGGGAGTTTGAAGGGGTCAGAAGTGTTGACAACCTTGACATAAGAACAAAACAATCTTCACAAACTTAAGGCCTGTCACCTCTGAAAATTAACTCTCCCTTAAGAATTAATTGTCCTTAATCCCTCCAGAGGGTGTACTTAGGCCGATGGCAGAGACATCTAACAGTTGCAACCTCAAGTATCTTGCCTTACTTTAGTTCAAGTTCAATTACATAAGTTCAATTACATAGGTGGCCTTATAGGAGGAGCGCAGTTTAACTGGACGGTGGTGTACCCCCGGTACAATTATTATTATTATTATTATTATTATTATTATTATTATTATTATTATTATTATTATTATTATTATTATTATTATTATTGCCAATTAATTTCGATCGGCACCGTATGTGGATTATTCCCAGTTTTACAGGTGGATGCGCGAACACTAAATGGAGGGAGGTATTCTCTATTGCGTGTTTCTGTGATGGTTGCTATTCTGGTCAGTTGTATGAGAAATGGAGATGTATATTAAGATGAACACAAACATCTGGCCCGACAGCTAGAAGAATTAACTAAACGTGACTAAAATCACCGACTTGGCAGGGAATCGAACCCGAGACTCTTTGGACTGCAGGGCATTATGCTGACCGTTTGATGCAACAGCCTGATCATAATCGTTTTGTTATTGCTATTATTATTGTTATTAGAGATACATGCAATTTATTTGGAAATTATGGCATTCGATTTATGCCGAGTGAATGCAATAATGAAACTATCTTAAGCAAGCGTGGATATGTCACCAAGAAGAAATACCCGTGATGACAGCAAGCAGTAAGTATACCAAATATGTCTTATGGCGACGATGGGATTGGAAAGGCTAGAAGTGTGAGGGAAGTGGAAGTATACAAAACTAAGTTAAAAATTAAACTCGCATTAACTGTACGCATGCATCTTCAGTGTTCAGAGTTGAATTCCCAGATAGTTACAGGATTTTCTTAGAATTAATACCAGAGTAGGAATTAAAGTTCATTTTCTGTGAGTGAGAGAGTGCTGAGCCATGAGATAGTTTGTTTTCTAAGGCAGACTTCACCACGAGGACTCGGCATATAAACTGTCCTTTATTGTATCTAAACACTCGCTTTTCCTTACTTTCTACACTACTGTATACTAAATTATGGTTTTATTTGGAACATAAGAGAAGTAACGTTACGGGTTTTATTTCACAACGATCTGCATTATCCTTTAATACATAATTGTTCGCGTCCATACTTAAGACACCTATACTAAATGTACCGAGAGAGTTGACCGTGCGGTTAGGAGCACACAGCTGTGAGCTTGCATTCGGGAGACAGTGGGTTCGAACCCCACTATTGGTAGCCCTGAAGATGGTTTTCTGTGGTTTCCCATTTTCACACCAGGAAAATGCTGGGGCTGTACATTAATTAAGGACCAGGCCACTTCCTTCACACTTCTAGCCTTTCCAATCCCATCGTCGCCATAAGACATATTTGCGACGGTGCGACGTAAAGCCAAAAAAAAAAAAGAAACGAAAAATCTTAATATGGCAGCGCTACTAACGTGAGGAATGAAACCTTCTCCACAATTTCAGCGAAATCATGGTCTTCTGTGTTAGTTTTGAAAAAGAATGAGTGTTCGATAGGAGCATTGTGATAAATAAATAATTTAAATATATAGGCTTACCGATAATCGTAAAAGACATATTTATGGAACGAGTTTCATAACCTTTGCTTTATTCAAGTAACTCTAAATTAAGTTTTTAAACGAAAACTAAAAAAAAATTGTATTTTTAGTCACGTAACTCCTTAAACAGTACTAAAATCGGAAGTAATTCTAAATCAAAAGAATTGACTCGGTAATAGTATTTATATTTTCGTTTTAATTTTCACTGTACTTGCATAATACATGATCATAGTGTGCTATTATTACCAAGTATCGCCGTGATTGTGTTATCCGTGTGGGTTGCGTTTCTCCGCAAACCTATTCTGTGTTATGGCATCTTCATTCACACTCCTAATTGCAGTGAAGTTAAAGCACATTCACAATTACAAGCACCGAAATATTCACGGATACAATTCTCGTTCAGGGCTGTGTTGGGGTTCTCTCAGACTCGTGACTACAACCGAGGGGCAGTTTATATGAGAGGCGGAAGACCCCCGTCACGAAAGCCGAGCAATATAGGCAAGGATGTACTCATCCTAACCACGCGACATTTTTTCTGTCTACAGGCCATCTGAATGGGCGGCAGTGGTCTTGATCAAGGTCCTTAATAATCTGTATGTCCTACACAATAAAATAAAATTCACTTCGAGCATGAAATATGTGAGACTTACATCTACAATCCGGTCTAGAAAACCAAGAATAATGGCTGAGAGGATTTGTCGTGTTGACCACATGACACCTCATAATCTGCAGGCCTTCGGGCTGAGCAGCGGTCACTTGGTAGACCAAGGCCCTTCGGGGCTGTTGCGCGATGGGGTTTGGTTCTGTTTGGTTATATCTACCATATCAAAAACAAAACAAAGCAGAGGAAAGCCATATCCGTACAGGCTACGAAAGTGCGTTGGAGGAGTGAAAAGTAAAATCTTCCACTATTCGTAAACTCAGCAATAAATGGGACAGAGTGGTTGGTTCTGTGCTTGGCCGCTTTTGACCCCGTTAATTAACCTAGTACTAATTTCTGATATAGGTTGAGTGAACCGCAGAACCATGCACCTCTCCGGAAGTGAAAGCCACTTTTCTGAATGTTTTGACTTCCTGTCGAGGAATCGAACCCACATGCTTCCAGGTGAGCCGTGCACACTTTTATTGCTTTTACTAGCAGCTCTCTATTTCTAGTACAGCTGACTCCTAAACGAAACAGCTAAACAGCCAACAGAACAAGAAGAGACATTTACAATTTATTCCTGTCCACGCAGGACACATGATTAATTCCTTCTGGGAAACTAATACTTTCTCATTAAATTCTGGAGTCAGTTCTGAAAAACTTTTATCTCATTCCAAGTAGAAGAACTTGCTAGTAATACGAATACATTTTTTCAGTTTCTATAATTTAAAGCTTATAGGAAGGATCTTTACACGTGAGGTGAAGCTGGAAGCTTTAAACTCTCATTAACACGAAAGTTCTGGCATGAATATATTATTCCGCTGAAGTAAAAGTTTCAAACAGAACTCTTTACTAATTTCCATTCATTTGAGATCTATTTAAAGTTGTGGCGCACTTAATATTTTCAGCTTACGCAAGTTGTCTGCATTAGTGAATGTAACCGCTGGAAAGTGACGGTGCTTGACAAGAATGTGAAGTCTCTCGACTGTAAAATTGAATATTATACAATAGCAAGTTTCTGTCATTGTTAGAAAAATCGAGACATTGTTAAACGACTGGAGTTTAGGATACCATGTAGTACAGACTTCATAGAGTTCAATGTTCTGTTGATCAAAAATATACGATATGTTTACATTAAAAAAATCCACAGCCTGTTTCCAGTCATTCTGCCGAGTCAGGAATGGAATGAATGAAGCCCCTGTCTGGCGGCGAGGATAGGAATTGTGCCGGATGCCGAGTGACCGGGATTTGAACCGCGGAACCCAGCGGTTAGAGGCCGGCGCGCTGTCGTCTGAGGAGGCTCCATATGTTTACATGTTTTCATAATTTCGTAGATAACATTGCATATGATACATCATGAATGAGAAGGGTAGTGATATTCCTCTTTCGGCCGCAAAATGCTTGTAAGCATGTTAACAGCAAAGAAAATTATGTTCCCAACTTCAGCTTTATCTTTGTGCTCACTTACCTTCCATTTACAATACTCTCGTTTCTAAGGAATACTGGGTGTGCTAGAATTTTGCTGTGAAAATGTGATATGTCGGTAAGTCTATTGGGGTGATAGAATAATCGTTCTTTTAAAACCAAAATCACGAAACTACCACCACAACCATCGCCTGCTCCTCCAGTACGCATTGTTCTCTCGCTTTTAACCACTCTTGGTCGTTAAATCCCGGAAACATGAGCGCAGGGGTGAGTATGCTGCCGAAAAGGCCTAAAAAAAACTTGAAATAACTGATTATAAAACATAAGACGGTAAATTGATTCTCTCGCCGTATATTAAGTTACAGCACAAATTCAAATCTTAATAAAATAAACCCCAAAAAATCATGATCGTATTACACTTAAATATTTATTACGGCGCGAGCGCGTGCGCACTTGATGTTGTACAAGGCTAAATTACTTGTTTTTCCCCTTAATCGTAATTGTAAAATTTACAAACATCTTAGGATTAACTTTAATTACTTTAAACATAATCCAACGGAGAGAAAATATAAAAATCTTTAATCTTAAAAGAATAAAAAATGACGAGCTTGGACAATGAACAAATTTATAATGTAATCGTTTCCGCTCACGCATTTTTAATAATTTTCTTGCGCGCATTTGTCTTTGTCATTATATTTTTTATTATATTTTACGATTAAAGTTCTTTTACAAGAAGTTAACAACTAAGCAAGAGTAAAACTTTAAAATGTTGAATATATATTTAAGAGTAATACAATCATGAATTTTTTGTCAAATTCGAGCTCCCTCAGTCAAGTAGTTTTGACGTGCAAAAATACAGACAGACAAACATACAAAGTTCGAGATTTATTATTGCTACCATTTTTCCCCTTAAATCGTGGTTTTGCGGAAATCAATTTATATTACGGGATGATTCATAGCTTCTGTTACCCGGAATGATTTTATCCTTAAAATGGTAAAATATATTTCAAAGTCCGCCCGGTAGTTTCTGAGATTAACTATTACATATAAACATAAAGCTATTTACTACCACTGACAACTCCTTCCTACCAATATAACCGAGCAAGTGGACACGTAGCTGTCTGCTTGCAATTGGGAGCAAGTGGGTTCGGACCCCACCATAAACAGCTTTGAAGATGGCTTCTCGCGGTTCCCCATTTTCACACCAGGTAAACTGCTTCACATTTTCTTTCTCTAAATAGCCCACTTTAAAGATAGCGTGATAGTAAGTAGCCTGTAAGTTAACAAAAGGTATAAATCATATCCTTGCCAAATTTGAGCTCCATCAGTCAAGAAGTGTTTACTTCCAAGAATACAGAGGCAAACATTCAAACTTTGAGATTTATTATTGCTACCAATTTTTTCTTAAATCATGGATTTTCGGGAATCCTTTTGTATTACGGGATGATTCATAGCTTGTATTACCCGGGATGGTATTATCCTTCGAACGGTAAAATATATTTCAAAATCGGCCCGGTAGTTTCTGAGATTACCTATTACATATAAATAAACTCATAGTCCCCTTTACTGTATATATTAGTATATATAGATACCGTATAAATGAATTATTAGAGTTACGCAGAAAATTCATATAATTTTTTTCTGGTCAAATCGAATGTTAATTACACTGCTCTGATACTGTGTTTAACAGAACTAACCATTTAGGCAGGTTATTCACTTTTAAATGTCCCTGGCGTAGGTTTTCCTCTATCTTCCTCTTTTTATAGATATATAGTATAGACTTCAGAGTTTCAACTGTGTGTATACCATTCCTCACTGGGTTCATGAGACGTAAATAATTGTACAAAAAGAAGACAATATACACTAAAATTACAATACACAAACTGAACAGGTTTTAAAACATTTTACTCTGTTGCAAATTGTAATAACAATTAACCCTTTAACTTGCATACCGTACCTATGAATGTTATTAATGTGGATGAGATGTAAAAAACAAACAATTTCGATGGTGCATATGAAACTAAAAATACTCCACTGTATTTTCACTTCAGATCATGATAATCTTCTGTCACAACGTGCAGGAAACACTTCTCGTGCATAGCACACACTATAAATGCACTGTTCTTCACATGTTGGAAATAAACAGCTTGTGCTTGTCTGGGGGTTCATTTCTAGTACACTTTCAAATACATCTTAATTTTTAAATGTTATACAACTAGATGCTGGCCAAGCTTACTTAAATATTAAGAAGATGATTGTGAGAGTTCAACTGGTTATAAATGAAACTAAGCATCATCATAAAAAATAATAATAGTGCTACTTGCTTTACTTCTCACTAGCTAATTTTACGGTCTTCGGAGACGCCGAGGTGCCGGAATTTTGTCCCGCAGGAGTTATTTTACGTGACAGTAAATCTACCGACACAAGACTGACATATTTGAGCACCTTCAAATATCACCGGACTGAGCCAGGATCGAACTTGCCAAGTTGAGGTCAGAACGCCATTGCCTCAACCGTCTGAGCCACTTAGCCCGACTCAACAAAGAAAACTGCATACGTCTCAGAGGTGAGGAATGTGCTCCTTGGACCCTATACAGTCAGTCCTCTGTCCTTATAGCAAAATGTATATGCTGACAATTTTTAACGTATTCCTTTGTTTTCTGCTTACCCTCAGATATGTTTGCGAAACGTAGGACTTCACCCTACTTTCAAATATATGCACGTCTTTGAATTGTGAGAGTTACCACCAAAGTTCAGTGAATTCATTCGCGATTTTTCCCCATTTGACTTCGCCAGTGATAATTTTTGGTCAATTAATTGAGATTGAAGCCTGGTTCATTTCGAACCGTTTGCCACCACTGTCTCTCGAGTTATACTGCCTTGGTTGCCCGCCAATACCTATGTCAGCGTCCCTCTTCTCGCATATCTATAGATGACGTCACCATTTCTGCTCAAGGTCACATTGGATACCCAGATCATCTGTCAATCATCGTTTATGTCATTGGAATATGTCGCATAGTTTAGAAAATATAGATGTGACAAAGAATGACTGAAGAAGTGTCGGTCGACCTTCTGGGATTCGAGGTATTCACGGCAAAAGTTCAACGAAAATACATTTTGCTGATATTACCAATGAAATGAATTTACAGAATGAGTTAGGCCTATGATTGAACTGTACTACTTGCTTTTGAACATAGCCAGCTCTTCTGTTGAATTTGTACACCATCATTGGTCTGCCTGTTCGTTGTAGGGAATTTATTTACTCATTATTGCTTTTGGAGGCTGCAACTCGAAAACTATTAAGTCAAAATACTTTCCGGAAACGTCTTGTAATCAACTTATATATAAGGGTGCGTTACGTTCTTGAAGTATCGTAGGTTTTCACAAAATGTTACTGATCTGTAAGCAGTAAAACTAATCGAGTTGACTGTGTGGTTAGGGTCGCGCACCTGTGAGTTTTAATTCGGGAGATAGTGGGTTCGAATCAGCAGTCCTGAAGACTGTTTTCAATGGTTTCCTATTTTTACACAAGGGCAAATTCTGGGGCTGTACTTAAATTAAGGACACGGCCGCTACCTTCCCAACTCCAGCACTTTTCCATCCTTGCGTCGCCGAAAACCTTCGGCGTGTTAGTGCGAATTTCAACAAGTTCCAAAAAAAAAAAAAGTAAACAATAAACATTTATTGTGATCTATCTCTCGTTTGTAGATCTAGTTATTCTTTGCTAACCGGTTTTGCTCTATCTGCAAATTTATGTAATTATCAGACATTTGAGGGTCAAGCATTTAATCTTTGTTTTTCCGACTACTGTTATACTTTATAAGATTAAATTTAATATTTAAACTACGAATGCACCCAAACGTACACCGTATTTCATTGAAATATCTCTAGGTGTTTCCTTGTTACGGCAGAAACAGTCTACCCGCAAACATCACTCTCATTTACAATAGTACTGCTACTATTGTTATTAGTGTTAGATCCCACTATTTTTACGGTTTTCGGAGACGTCGATATGCTAAAATTGTTTCCCGCAGGAGTTCTTTTATGTGCTAGTAAATTTATTGGCACGAGGCTAGCGTACTTTTGAACATCTTTAAATACACCGCACTGAGGCGGAATTGGATCCACCGACTTCGGACTGGCACTCCCGCTTAAAAACCCCCATGGCACTAGAGCCCTTGAAGGGCCTTGGCCTACCAAGCGACCGCTGCTCAGCCCAAAGGCCTGCAGATTACGAGGTGTCGTGTGGTCAGCACGACGAATCCTATCGGCCGTTATTCTTGGCTTTCTAGACCGGGGCCGCTATCTCACCGTCAGATAGCTCCTCAATTCTAATCACGTAGGCTGAGTGGACCTCGAACCAGCCCTCAGGTCCAGGTAAAAGTCCCTAACCTGGCCGGGAATCGAACCCGGGGCCTCCGGGTGAGAGGCAGGTACGCTACCCCTACACCACGGGGCCGGCACTCCCGCTTATAATTGTATTATATTTGTAGAGGAGTAAGTTGTGCTCTATTATGATAGGGGTTTCAGTAATGATCGAAAGTACCTAGAAAAGAACCGTACTTCAAAATGTTGATATTTCTGTCGGTTTTTTTTTTTTACTTAGAATACGTCTACAATTTCATTCCAGTACTGATTTCCTTGATAAAAATCTAACTTCCAAAAAAAAAAAAAAAAAAAAAAAAAACTCTCTTCAGTAATATTAGAACTCATCATCATCATCATCTGTTTACCCTCCAGGTTCGGTTTTTCCCTCGGACTTAGCGAGGGATCCCACCTCTACCGCCTCAAGGGCAGTGTCCTGGAGCTTCAGACTCTTGGTCGGGGGATACAACTGGGGAGTATGACCAGTACCTCGCCCAGGCGGCCTCACCTGCTATGCTGAACAGGGGCCTTGTGGAGGGATGGGAAGATTGGAAGGGATAGGCAAGGAAGAGGGAAGGAAGCGGCCGTGGCCTTGAGTTAGGTACCATCCCGGCATTCGCCTGGAGGAGAAGTGGGAAACCACGGAAAACCACTTCCAGGATGGCTGAGGTGGGAATCGAACCCACCTCTACTCAGTTGACCTCCCGAGGCTGAGTGGACCCCGTTCCAGCCCTCGTACCACTTTTCAAATTTCGTGGCAGAGCAGGGAATCGAACCCGGGCCTCCGGGGGTGGCAGCTAATCACGCTAACCACTACACCACAGAGGCGGA
This sequence comes from Anabrus simplex, assembly GCF_040414725.1. Lineage (NCBI taxonomy): Eukaryota > Metazoa > Arthropoda > Insecta > Orthoptera > Tettigoniidae > Anabrus > Anabrus simplex. Next base: position 374,957,034 of record NC_090265.1, on the reverse strand, counting down.
CAATATTAGAACTATGGGCCTAAAATATAAAAGTTGACGACAAAAGAGGACCTGAAGAATGTAATCTAACATTGCAGCTTTAGATGGCAGATAGCGGAACGATAAGCGGTGTGATTTGAGAAATTGTGAAAAAGTCCAAAATGTTATGAAAATTTCCGGCTTGCTTCAGCATCTTTCTTGAAGGAAGATCCAAGCCTACCACACATGACAATGAGTAGAAAAAATGGGTCGAAGAGAATCGAACAAGCCCAAGATGTCAGACACTGGTCGTATGAAAGCGTATAGGTAACCAAGTAAGTTGGCCGTGCGGCTTGGGGCGCGCAGCTGTGAGCTTGCATTCCGAAGATAATGGGTTTGAACCCCAGTTGAAGATGATTTCCGTGGTTTCCCATTTCCACACCAGGCAAATGCTGGGCCTGTACCTAGTTAAGTCTGATTCCTTCCCACTCCTAGCCCTTTCCTATCACATCGTCGCCATAAGACCTATATCTGCCGGTTCGACGTAAAGGAACTTGTAGTATGAAAATGCTTAGGTAAGGTAAGGAAGCCGAGGTGGTCGAGCGCCGGGATTAGGTCTTAACTTACTGCACCCCTCTAGCCTGTGTACGCTTAGTCGTGTCGAAATAGTTTGAAAATTGTGTGATTTGAAAACTCACAACAGGAGAGTCCAGTCAGAAAAAATAAAATCTCCTTAAACCTTAACTAAGTGCCTTCACTTATTTCTAACGTCCACCCAACATATTCTACACTCGAAATACCTGTGACCGTGGCTGCGGCGCAAATCCCGTACATTTTTGTTTTGATAAGCAATCTAAAGTCCGCCTCTGTGGTGTAGTGGTTAGTGTGATTAGCTGCCACCCCCGGAGGCCCGGGTTCGATTCCCGGCTCTGCCACGAAATTTGAAAAGCGGCATGAGGGCTGGAACGGGGTTCACTCAGGCTCGGGAGGACAAATGAGTAGAGGTGGGTTCTATTCCCACTTCAGCCATCCTGGAAGTGGTTTTCCGTGATTTCCCACTTTATTTTTTGCTATTTGCTTTCCGTCGCACCGACACAGATAGGTCTTATGGCGACGATGGGATAGGAACGGTCTAGGAACGGGAAGGAAGCGGCCGTGGCCTTAATTAAGGTACAGCCTCAGCATTTGCCTGGTGTGAAAATAGGAAACCACGGAAAACCATCTTCAGGGCTGCCGACAGTGGGGTTCGAACGCACTATCTCCCGATTACTGGATACTGGCCGCACTTAAGCGACTGCAGCTGTCGAGCTCGGTGGTTTTCCACTTCTGCTCCAGGCAAATGCCGGGGTGGTACCCAACTTAAGGCCACAGCCGCTTCCTTCCTTCTTCCTTGTCTATCCCTTCCAATCATCCCATCCCCTCGCAAGGCCCCTGTTAAGCATAGCAGGTGAGGCCGTCTGGGCGAGGTACAGCTCATCCTCCCCAGTTGTATCCCCCGACCCAGAGTCTGAAGCTCCAGGACACTGCCCTTGAGGCGGTAGAGGTGGGATCCCTCGCTGAGTCCGAGGGAAAAGCCAACCCTGGAGGGTAAACAGATTGAGAAAAAAACAAAAAAAGAGTGAAAGAAAGAAAGAGAAAGAAAAGAAATCTAAAGAGATCTGTATACCCTAATTCTTCTGATAATGAGAAATAATGAGAAACCATGTAGACCGCCTGGTGGTCATTGTCGTTAAGGAATCAAGTCTGTATGGTCTGAACAGAGGTTAGCCGGTTCGAGTCACGCTCGTCAAAATTTTCACCTCAGAATGTTGACCGGGTCAGGAGTGGAATGGAAATTTTCTTTTACTTTTCTTTGCTAGTTGCTTTACGTCCCACCGACACAGTTAGGTCTTACGGCGACGATGGATAGGAAAGGCCTAGGAGTTGGAAGGAAGCGGCCGTGACCTTAATTAAGGTACAGCCCCAGCATTTGCCTGGTGTGAAAATGGGGAACCACGGAAAAGCATCTTCAGGGCTGCCGACAGTGGGATTCGAACTTACTATCTCCCGATGCAATCTCACAGCCGCGTGCCCCTGACTGCACGGCCAACTCGCCCAGTAGGAAAGTAATGAATGAAGCCCCCATCTATCGGCGATGATAGGAATTGTGCCGGCTGCCGAAGCCTGTCGCACTCCTCTGGGGCAATGATTAATGATTGACAGATGGAATGAAATTATATTGGAGAGTGTTGCTGGAATGAAAGATGACAGGGTAAAGCGCAGTACCAGGAGAAAAACCTGTCCCGTCTCCGCTTTGTCCAGCACAAATCTCACATGGAGTGAGCGGGATTTGAACCACGGAACGCAGCGGTGAGAGGCTGACGCGCTGCCGCCTGAGCCACGGAGGCTAGGCACGAAATCTACAAAAGGCTAATCCCAACTTTCTTCGAACAAACTCCGATCTCAGCTATTAAACCACGTGCAGCTCGTCAACCATCCCTAGTTCCAAATGTTATACATATTTTGTCACTTTATACATATTATGGATGTAGTTGTCTATACAATAGGAGGAAGACTAATGCAGACCATCAAATTTGCTGTTGATCAAAGCTATAGTTATGAGTAGTCCAACAACTTATCCAGAATGTTTCTAAAGCTGAATGAAAGAGCTAAGGAATTCGGTATGCAAATGAATATTAATAAAACAAAAGTCATGATGTTTGGTAGAACCCACGTCCTTTGCACGTGATGATCAGTGGTGAACCCGTACAACAGGTAGCACAGTTCAAATACCTTGGCCAAATCTTAACAGAAAACTTTCAGTGTCACATTGAAATAAAAACACGGATAGTAGTAAATAGCAAAGCAAGCCTTCAGAGATTAATAGTCCTTTCTATCTAGAAAGCAATGTCCTCATCATACGTAAAATAATAATAAAATATTATGTTTGTTCTGTTGCACTGTATTGTGCTTGAGACCTGGACGTTAAACAAGAGTGATATTAAGAGGGTGGAGGCCTTTGAGATATGGTGTTGGCGTCGGCTGCAACGGATATATTGTTGGAGAAGACCATCACTGAGGTATTGAACATTGTCCAAGAAAAGAGACAGCTGTTGAGTTAGACTAGGAAGAGACAACTTTCTTGTAAGGTTAAATACCAGGGAAACGCCCGCGTGGAAGGCTAAATGATGACATTTCTTGCGAACTCAAGTTGCAGGAGCTATGCAGTCGCAAAACGTACTGCACAGGATCGATCCTGTTGGAGAAGACTCATCGCAGGGGCAAACTAGCCATTAGATTGAATTACTGAAAGAAGAAGAAGTCTATAGAAATATTATGAAAGAAATGGATTACTTTCTTTCACACAAACTCCTGCCAGGCAGACTGTGATTGTCCAGCCGGACTCACTAGAGATTTTCTACTCGTGACAGCGCCTTTCATTTCTCACTGTCATGGAGGAGTTGTGCTGTCTGGAACACACGGTAATCCTTCTTCAAGTGTAAAGATTAAAACTATACTTCATCATGAAGAGAAATGCTCTCGGTCGGTGACAGGGACGTTCAAGTTCTAATCAAATAGCCGAATTCACGGAGAAATCCTCGGGAGTGAATATATTTTAGAGGCGTATCCGTCTGGAAAAAGTGGCCCAAAACATTAACTTAACGTCCTTTCTAACTGCCGCTGGGTGTCTAGGAATTTTATCCTGCAGGAGTTTTCTTTAGCGTGCAGGAAGTCGGCGAATTGAAAATGGGACATTTAAACAAAAATAGTTGTGTTAATGTTTCTTGTCGATTAACTACACCTTCAAAGTCCAAATGCAGTACTTTTAAATGTTAACAAAATTTAAGAAAATACGATTTGGCCTGTAGCTCTTGCCTTGCCTTCGGGAGATGGGTGGTCCGATCCTGCCCTGTCCCATCGTCACAAGAAACCTGTCTAAGGTGGTGCGACGGTTGACTAATAGTAACAAAGGAACAGGAAAATTTCGCCCTATGTATTCAGTGAACACATCATCGACTAGAAAACAACTTGTAACTTTTAGATGGCCGTAGCTGGTGAACTTCCATTCTCAGCTCTGACGTGTGAATCATATCGCTCGTGGACTGCAATAGTGGCACAACTAAAAAAATACGAATTGTGAGTTAATGCATTCTCCAACATTGCAGAATAGTTTTCCTTCCAGCAGCAACACCGGCATATCTGGTAGTTCAATATTCCAACAAATGGCTTTGTTCTTTACATTGGCTGCAGTAATGGTGCTTCTCAGTTTGCACCTGGAGCTCGGCTATAGCGTAGCGCATTCTGTTCATCCGTAGTGACATCCTGTAAGTTGTGCCTGTGTTCCAGAAGAATTTAATTATTGTTTGCGGTCCATCAGAAACTTTAACTTATTTATCTCAGAACTTGTTTTTTTTTGTTTGTTTGTTTGTTGTGTCACTATTGTAACCGATGAGCGATGACTCTTATCGGAGAGCTGACATCATAACCATCAACAGAAAGGACAGTAAAGCGATGGCCTTAGATCCCACCGTTTGCCTTCAAACAGATTCAAATCAGGCTCGGGATGTGGACCTAGAAAAGCAAGCTATTTTTGTTCCGTGCTTGTCTTACCCGTCAGCAAAATATAAAATACGTATCGGTCGGTGGATTGTCAGAGGCCTGCTAATCGGAGCAGGGGACACCCTCCCTAGTCAGATATCGATCTTAATACAAAATTTGGAAGTTCGATTCTACGAAATAGAAAAATGGTAATACAGATACTAAGGAACTCTCTACAAATAATTGAAGACTTGAGACGGAAAAGGACGTAAGTGCCAAAAAGTAATCTTTTCAGGAGAAAGAAAACACGTAGTTGGGATCTCAAAAATGCTTTATTTGTGTATTTTTCCTGAAGAATCAGTCCTTTTTGTGCTTAGAACTAGTATCACTAATAATATTACCAATAATTTTTATTAAACATAAGAAGGATAATTATTATCCTGGACAATACAAATTCGGAAGAACGGATTTCCTTCGAGAAGTCATGATATTGTGCGTCCATGTCATCCAGCATCGCCAGTAAGTCTTGTTCTTGCCATCAATTACGGATGTTAAATATGTATCATTTCTGAAGGCCTCTGTGTTCCTGAAATATTTATTTGTTTTAATTTTTGGTAAATCTCTCACTGTTATTTTGATCAACGATTTGTTAGTGATCTGCAATGATGTGTTTATGAATACATCAGGTGCACCGGAGAAATCAAAGAAATCAGAATTTTTAATTGTCACCACCCGAAGTGGATGTTGAAGTCGTGCTGTTCTCACCACATTCTGAATTTCTTCAGCCACCATAGCCTTGCAAACCCGTTTTCGTGTCTCAATAACGCCAAAGTCGCGATTGCAAGGTGTATAAGAATGTCCGGAGATCATAAATTTCTGTTCAGTGCAATAATAGTATCCTCTAACCACCAGACAAATGTTATTTGACACTCTGCAGAAGACCAGAGAAAATATAACGGTGATTAAGGTAAACAGAGAATGTAACACAGAACGTTCAACAACGTTGCTTCAACCACGGCCGACTGGATCCCTCGCTGCGTTCCAAGGAGCTAGCTAGAGCGACGCATCAAGTCGGCCGTGCTTCAACTAACACGACGTGGCATTTGCATCCTTCTCCATGTCAATAACCATGGAGCTCCATCCGATGCCATCTTACGGCATCAATACGAACTACAAAGCAGATACACGGCACTTCCATCTTTTCCCACGCCACTGGAGGACGGACGATTTATTTAATGAATCTCTCTCTCTCTCTCTCTCTCTCTCTCTCTCTACAATCTTCCCCGTCAGGAAAGTAGATTAATGTATTTTTCCTGTTTCTTATTTCAGAAAAGTTTGAAATGCTACAGTCGATTGGTCCGATAGGACTTCATATGAATAGGCAGGTGCAGAAGGTAAGTGAAATTATCGCTTCTGGTTTCAAAGCCCAAATTTTACCATTCTCAACCACGAAGCTGCCCGCTTATCACTTTAATAGAATCGCTTGAAAGCTTGGATATAATGTTACGTGCCATGTTACATCCCCTCACTATAAAACAAATCACAATTAGCTATAGTCGATTTATATTTTAATGCAAAATGGAGAATTGTGCGTATGTAAAATTACTTATATTTAGCCTATGTACTGTTGATGATAATAATAATAGATACGATCGGACAGAAATTCGAAAACAAATATATTGTAAAGGATTATGTTGTGAAATCTGTGTGCAATGTGTGGAATGGGGAAACTGATAACCGCTGGGAAAAGAGTAAGCAGAAGCCGAGATCCCTCCTCCCCCCCCCCCCCCCCCCGCCCTTCACCCGTCAGAGAGACTCTAAACTCAAACGTATCGTGGGAAAGCTTAGGCGAGAAGAGTCGGGAAGTTTGCAAGGACTAGCTATGGGTGGCGTTCAACGGTAAATGAGTAACTTTACATATTCCAAAGTCGTGATTCGAGAGGCAACAATGAATATTTATCATTCTTAGCTGCATATCGTAGAAATACCAACATCTTCATCTGAAGTCACTTAACAAAGCACACGCAGGCTGAATTTCAGTATATGTACTATATAAATCGACTGTCTCTAGTTCTTCAATATGAAATGAAATGGCGTATGGCTTTTAGTGCCGGGAGTGTCCGAGGACATGTTCGGCTCGCCAGGTGCAGGTCATTCTATTTGACCCTATAGGCGACCTGCGCGTTGTGATGAGAATGAAATGATGATGACGACGACACATACACCCAGCCCCCGTGCCGGCGAAATTAACCAATTATGGTTAAAATTCCCGAACCTGCCCGGAATCGAACCCGGAACCCCTGCGACCGAAGGCCAGCACGCTAACCATTTAGCCATGGAGCTGGACAGTTCTTCAATATTAACATTTCGGACAAATATTGGGTAATGTCTGATTCAGTTTACTTTTTTCTGTTTGTTTTTTTCTGTTACATCACGGGAAAACCATCAACAAGGCTCATTAAACTTTGAGTTTAAGTTGAAAGGTAAGGTAATTAGTCGCCTATCATATCACAGTCCTTCTACTCCGCCTACGAGGGTGAATGAGTGTCATTTCAGTCTTAAAGACTGGTTTAAAATCCTTGGGCGAGTCGGAAGTCGGGTCCTGTGACTTTGGTTAAGAGGCAAACACACTACCAATGCACCACAGGAAGTATATGAAGCTATCATGTCGCTAAAAAGCAATAAGGCCATAGGTCCTGACGGGATTTGCAATGAACATGTGAAAGACCCAACATAGACGTTACTTCCAACGATCTCCGCCCTCATGAACCTATGTCTCCAAGTGTGTAACATCCCCACAGCATGGAGAATTTCGACTATCAAAGGGAAAGTTGACCAATCATATCCAAACTCCTACAGAGGGATAGCTTTAGGAAAGACCATGCTGAAGGTTTTGTAAAAAAAAAAAAAAAAAAATACACTTCTCATGAAAAGGATTACAGAAGCAGTTGACCATAAACTCCCAGGTGAATAGTTATGACTCCGGAAAGGTCAGAGTACCCTCCACGCCATTAACAACCTGATCAATGACATTGACGAAACCTTACGACATCCAAGATGCAAATTTGATGTAACGTTTGTTGATTATGCAAACGTCTTTGACACGTTAAGCAGACCGTTAATAATAGCGAAACTGGGTGAAGAAAACAAACTCACGAAACTGATTAGCAACATTCTGACGACTAACTACCTAAAAATTGATGACCGTGTTCCAACTTCGAATCTGATAACGCAAACCAATGGAGTACTGCATGGCGACCCACTCGGTCCCTGCTCTTCAACATAGCGATACACGACGTGGTGATGACAACTAAGCTTAGAAGAGTAAATGTTAACATATACTTGTACGCAGATGATATGGTCATTGGTTCGAGTTTTCTACCTGAAATGCAAAAAGCCCTTGAAAATCTAGACAGATGGGCACAGGATAACAAGATGAAAATCAACACTGAGAAAACTGTAAAAATGTCGTTTCGGAAAGGAGGCGGAGAAGCAGGTAGTTACAGGATTTACCTAGGATCAACTCCCCTCAAGTCAATAAATATATTCACATAATTATCTAGGACTGACATAACCCACATAAAGTTTCGAGCAAGGGTGGCAACCAAAGCCACATTGAAACCGTTCAATACTATGTTAACAGACATGTCAGAAAGCCTAGTAAGTTATATGTGTCGTATTCCGCACCAATTTGTGAAGTATTTGGTTGTGAATAGTATTTTGTGCCCTATCCGGGGCACGAACAACGCTGGGAGAGGTCAGAAGCTGGAACTCTAGTTACTGGTAAACAGTGAGCTTAGCCTGGGTGCAGCATGACCTTAATATTACCCTCTCAATCGTACAAGAGGGAGGACAAGATGAAGCGAATCATAGAAATGCTTCTTTTGTAAGGAGGAGTGGCTTATTTACAGGGTTTCAACATAAGAACTATATAATTCTATCACTTCCCTGCTTATTCCGCGTAGATCAACCCACGGATTTTGCGCGATCACCAATAATAATAATAATAATAATAATAATAATAATAATAATAATAATAATAATAATAATAATAATAATACAAATTCTATGGAAATCTATTCAGAATCGATGAAAAGGTTTTGCCGAAACGAATTTTTAAATTGTTGCACAATAGACCCACCGTCTCGGATAAGTAGTTCACTCATTTTCTTGATACAGGTTTTCATTTTCTCCTCTATACTGAATAGATTTCCATAGAATTTGTATTATTGTTATTATGATTACCGTAAAGGGTCAATGGCTGGTTGTTGAGGCTTGGGGGTTGCACTGATGTCGAGTAAGTGCTGCCATTAAAACTCAAGAAATGCTTTAGTTGACAGTCCATCTGTCAATGTAACCAGCAAATCCTACCCCTCATGGGGATGGGTGAGGGCGAGTACCTGGCGCCTTAAAACTGGGTCCCTCGGCTAAGGTATGGTAACCCCTACAGAAGAGTCCCTGGTCCTCCAGGTTGGGGGTTGTGCGAAGGGCTGGTAACTCTTCCACTTAAAAACTTACCTCACTCATAAATCTCAGATGAATAACCGGACGGATTCTATGATGACGACAAAGGCAAGATCAAAGACCAAACGATTTGGAATTAGAGATACATTAAAGTTGGGAACTTGGAACGTGAGAGGCATAAAAGGAAAAGAAGAAGAACTGGATAGAGAGCTGGATAGGAAAGAAATCAATGTTGCTGTAATTACTGAGACAAAAAAGAAATTACAAGGAACAAAAGAAATTGATAAATACACTATGATTTATAGCGGAGTTACACAGGATAAAAGAGCTGCAGCAGGAGTCGCAATATTAATAGACGGGAAGTGGAAAAACAAAATAGAAAGCTACACCATTATAAATGAAAGGATTTTGGTGCTGAGGTTGAAGGTAGAGAGAGGGAAATTAACCTTGGTAGCCGTGTATGCTCCTGAAGAAAACAAACAGGAAGAATCTGAACAGTTTTATGAAGTTCTTCAATCAGTGTTGGATAACATACGTAAAAGTGACTTTGTTGTTCTGGCTGGTGATCTCAATGCTCGAGTAGGAAACAAACCAATTTCAGAAATAGTGGGAAATAAAGGTGAACCAACTTTGAATGAAAATGGTAAATTATTGATAGAATTTTCATCCTATAATCAATTAAAAATTACTAACACCTTCTTTGAGAAGAAAGATATACATAAATTCACATGGACTGAAAGAGAACAGCGATCAATTATTGACTATATAATGGTCAATAAAAAGTTAGGCCCAGATGTAACAGATGTCCGAGTACATAGAGGCAGCGAGTTATATACAGATCATTATCTGGTCATTGCAAAAATCAGAATTCTTGCTAAATGGAGGAAAAGGCTGAATAGAAATATACACAGAAACCAAGAGATCTATAAGGTATATTTACTACAGGATGATGGAATAAAATATATCAAAATCGGCTGCAACAGTATTTAGGTCAGATTCCGACAAGTACTGATATTAACAAAGAATGGAAAATCATAACCTCAGCAATTCAGAGGGCAGCAGATGAAGCCATTGGAGTGAAGAAGAAATTTAGGAGAAAAACTGGGCTTAAAATATGGAATAAAGAAATTTCAGAAGCTGTCAAGCAAAACCAAATATTATACCTGAAAATGATACAGCATCGCACCCCACAAAATGAGAACGAATATAAAAACAGCAGGAACAAGGTCAAGTCACTAAAAAGAAAACTCAAGCAAGAATCATGGGATAGGTTAATAAACTCAATAGAGGATGATATCCATGGTGGGCAAGAGATGGCATATAAGTTAATGAAGCACCTCAACAGTGATGAAAGAGAAACTGCTAATATAAATGTAATCGAAGAAGAATCGTGGATACAACACTACAAAGAATTGTGATATAACGGAGAGTATGGAGACAGTCAGGAAGATCAAGATATAGATATCGACATTGAAGGAATTGACCTAATAGATATAGAAGAACTTAATACTGTTCTGAAATCTTTCAAAAATAGAAAAGCACCAGGGTTAGACAACATAAATATGGAGTTGTTCAAATATGGTGGATCATTCTTAAATTTAGAATGTTACATTTAATTAATCTTTGTTGGAAAAGAAGAAATATATCCGAAAAATGGAGAAAAGCTAAAATAATATCACTTTTCAAGAAAGGAAATCGAAGTTTTTGCAGTAACTATCGAGGAATAAGTTTATTAAATGTTGGCTATAAAATATATGCTAAAATAATAAATAATAGACTTAAAATCATTGCACACAATCTCTTATTGGAAGAACAATGTGGATTTAGGAAAGGCATATCCTGTACAGATAATATATTTAGCCTCAAACAGATACTGGAGAAGAGAAGAGAATTTAACTTGAATACTTATGTCGCTTTTGTCGACTATGAAAAGGCTTTTGCTAGGGTAGATAGAGAACAGTTATGGAATATAATGGTAAAAAATGGATACCCTAAACATCTTATTCAAGTTATCCAAAGTCTGTACAAAAGGACGAGAATTGTGTTAGATTTAGGATACAAACTAACGGAAGAAATATTAATTAATCAAGGTGTACGTCAGGGATGCAGCCTCTCTCCAACACTATTCAATATATATATAGATGAAGTAATCAGAAATTGGAAACGAATTGTGCACTCTGGAATACAATTGAACACAAACACATACATAAATACTATGCTCTTTGCAGATGATCAATTTATCCTGCAGGATGATGAAGATAAACTCCAGAAATCAATACATCAGTTAAACACCATTTGTAAAAGTTATAATCTTCGGCTATCCCGAACAAAAACCAAAGTTATGGCGTGGCAAGGGAAATATCCTATCAGAGCGAAGATAGTAATCGACAATCAACTAGTAGAACAAGTCACGAATTTTAAATACCTTGGTTGTGAAATATCTTTTAACGATGATGACGAGGTGAAGAAGAAGCTTCATCGATTTCAATATATGTGTGGGACAATTCGCCGAACACTGAAAGGAAAAGTAAGAGAAGATACTCAACTTAAATTCTATAAGACTATGGCTGTACCAACTTTGCTATATGGAAGTGAGACATGGGTAGATAAAATAAGCTATAGGAATAAAATACAATCATCTGAAATGAGATTCCTAAGATCAGTGAAAGGATACTCCCTAAAAGATAAAATACGAAATGAAGAGATAAGACAAAAAATATATTCTCAATGAATGAAAGAATATTCCAAAACAGGATAAATTGGAAAAACCACGTTCTGAGGATGGATAACGACAGAATCCCAAAACTTGCCCTGGAATACCATCCTACAGGAAGAAGAGATATTGGTCGTCCTATGAAGAGATGGAATGAAATCTGAGGTCGGAACAGGCTATTAGCCTAATCCATGAAGAGGAAGTAAGTAAGTAAGTATGATTACCGTATTTACGCTAATAATCCCCGAATATTAAAAAAATAAGGCACGAAATTGGGGTGCGGGTTTTATTTACGTCAATGTTGGCATTTTTTTTTCATAATGAGCCTTCCTAAAATTAGGGCGCGGGGATTATTCGCGTAAATACGGTATTTCGTTTACAGTCATTAGAGACCACGTCGAAAACATTTCTCGAAACATTACTTTCTGCAGCCGAAAAACGCCATTTTTTTTCTCCGGCAGTCTGTTTTCTGAACTCCATGCATGCAGCTTGTGTTTTGCATGGAAGCCCTTGACGTTAATTTGCATTCTGTACCGTGCTCGATCTGTTAGGTCTTCCCACTTTATTTACACTCTTTTGAAATCATTTCTGACCTCTTGGAACCACTTATCCGCGACTGTAGGTCTATTGTGCAAGATTTTTAAAATTCCTTTCCGCAAAACCTTTCCATCGATTCTGAACAGTTTTCCATAGAATTTGTATTATTAATTCCATCAATCGCTCATTTTCTTGATATATGTTTTTACTTTATCCGTTATACTGTCTTAGGGTCTGTTATCTCGTAAAGGAACCTTTCCTCGAATTTCTCGGCTTCTGATTTTCCAGTCATTCGGCGCCACTCACTTAATTCGTTGTATTATATATATCCGGTTTTAATCGCTGTGTTGTAGTGAATGGCTGTTTTTTCTATGAAAACACGTGACAATCTTTTCTCACCTACTGATGTTGGCTTCCATTTCATTCGTTTTTTTTAATGTGGACAGTCTCACAGAGGTACTTGAAGTTAGCATGCCCTGTTTTCTGTTATCTGGGGCAGTGTTGATCTTATTATCAATGTGCGCCTGGTAATTGAAAAACGCTACGAGAGAAATAGAGAATTATGTTTGTTTCATAAATCTATAGAACGCATATGACAGAGTACTAAGGGAAATGATGTTCACCGTCCTCTGGGACTACGGGATTAAGAGCAGATTATTAAAATAAATCCAAGGCATTTATGTTGACAATTGTGTTGCGGTGAGAATTGACGCTAGAATGAGTTCTTGGTTCAAGGTACTTATAGGGATTAAACAAGGCTGTAATATTTCATCTTTGTTGTTCATAGTTTACATGGATCATCTTCTGAAAGGTACACAGTGGCAGGGAGAGGGTTCAGTTAGGTGGAAATGTAATAAGCAGTTTGGCCTATGCTGAATACTTAGTCATAATAGCAGATTGTGCCGAAAGCCTGCAGTCTAATATCATTGAAACTGAAAATAAGTGGAATGAGCATGCCATGAAAATTAGCCTTTCCAAGATTAAAGTGTTGTCATTAGATTAGAAACCTAAGAGAACTGAACGTCACGTTGTGAGTACATGGCTACTTTTAAGTACGGTCTATTAAGTATGTGTATATTCTCACAGGATGGTAGTATAATAAGACTGGATCAAGGTGCAGCAAAGCTAATGCGTGAGTTCGCTGTTGCGATCAACAGTATTCTGTAAGAAGGAAGTCAGTTCTGGATAAATCTATGTTGACACGGGTCTGTTTTCAACCGCAGTTTATCTTTACGGGAGTGAAATATTATTCATAATTATTGAGAAGTAACAGACATGAAAGTAGCGAGAACGTTTGCTGGTACCAAGATGTGGGACTAGCGGCAGCAGGGTACTCGGAATGACGAGACAAAGGCTGTTAGGAACGAACTCGATTGATGAAGCTGTACACATAAACCGGTTTCCGTGGTGGGGTCATGTGAGGTGAACGGAGGAGGAAAGGTTGCCTAGGATAATAATGGACTCGGTCGTGTAGGGAAAGGGAAGTAGAGGGAAACGAAGACGACGATGGTTAGACTCAGTTTCCAATTATTTAAAGATAAGACGTATAGAACTAAACGATGCCGCAGAAATAGTTACAAACACAGGGTTTTGGCGGCGGTTGGTACATTCACGGAGGTTTGCAGACTGAATGTTGAAAAGCGTAACAGTGTATAACGAGGATGTATATTGTTATTATTGTGCCTGGGGTACGCCTTCCCCGGCGATTTAAACGGTGCGCCTTTCCAATGTGGCCATCTCTGATAGTGTTTGGGAACTTTTAAGACTTTCTAAAGCTGTCTCCTTCGTTTGTTAGATGTCACTAGCTTCTATTTTCTCGCAATCTCTGGTTTGCTAAGTCCCAGTCTACCGCCAGAGAAAGTTACTTTGTTATAGTTGGTAAACATTTTCACTAGTTATTGTATTTTTTGTGCTGAATTTATCAATACTTCACCTGCTTCCTCCCCTAATGTAATCTGCATATCGCATGCCTGTAGCTAAGTCTCTAACTAATCAGAACCCGGAAGAGTGTATGGGAATTTATCCTATCAGTGCTTCAATTCTAATATAGTCTAGAACTTTCCCTGCGGAGCCATTTAGGGAGAGCGCTTGAGGGCCGTCTTGTCTGCCTTGCTCCGGTGATTGAGAGTGGGACTTGACGGAGGTTAGAAAGGGCAGGAGGCAGGACGTGGCCGACTTGAAGAAGATCGAGCCCTGACAGGTAATGGCAGAATTTACCTAACGATGTGAGTGGGCCGGCGTGTATTTCGAGGGGAAGATTTCGGCAGTTTTCCTTAAAATCTAATATGTAATCTTTCCATGTTTCGCTGAAATGTAGAGCCTTCTGCACAGTCTTCACATTCAATGTATATTCCTTACTGGGATAATATTTAATGTAAGGGATCACGAGTGGTGACCCTCGGAACTCTCCCCTTCTACTTTGAGCTGGGTGACTAAATTTTTTCAACCTGTAAATTTTGTGAAATTTGACTCGGCGTTTAAACGTTCCCCTTTTAGTCATCCTTTTTAGCATGTGATTATCATCTGTATCATTGGACCAGAAGTCCACTTAGGTTCTCGTTTTTTTCAGAACATTCTTGTAAGGAGTGCTGGTGTTTCGCCCTTTGCTAATGGCCTGTTTTGTTGTAGCCTTTTCTTTCTTAAGGCCTAGCAGAATGGGCAATACGAAGTATACACCTGTATTTTCTTTATGGTTTTGCGGATAACCGTGTCTACGTTTAGGTTTCCTTGGGGAACAGTACTTAACCTGGTTGTGAAATTTCGTAATTGATGAGCCCAGGGAACGGCTGATAGGAGATTTGTAATAACTGTTGCCAGTCAGAAGGATATTTGACCCCAAGGAAAAACATATCCTATAAAAACTGTTCCTACCTTGGGGCAAGCTGTGTATGAACACTATGAAGTGGGGTCACCCGATTGCTTAATTGTGTAATGGAGTATGTACCAAGCGAGATATCGCTTTATTGAGGCTAGCTTTTATGTATTTGGAGCTCAGACTCTATAATGTGTACTTGTTAGGAGCAATTATGCTTTTTTCATAATGTTGTACCTGTTAGGAGCAATATGTTCTTCCATATGTAGGTTAACGACTGGGAGTTTCTCCCATTTAATCTTGTATCTGAATAAGGACTTCTAAGACCAATGTATTGCTGGAGCTGGCGAGCTCCTTGCTAAATGTAAATATTCTGAAGTAATTTTTCAACTGTTTCTTGTTAAATCATTACATTACTCCATGTTGAGTTTTAAGAGAGAAAAGATAAAATTTCCTACTTTGTTGAAGTTAACTTTTACTCCATGTGATCCCCTGTCCGGCCATTCACCTCACGCGCTTACTTACCTCTGCGTTCCGCGATAAACCCCTGTACCAATTCTTATTCTTATTCTTATTCTTATTCTTATTCTTATTCTTATTCTTATTCTTATTCTTGTTCTTGTTCTTGTTCTTGTTCTTATTCTTATTCTTATTCTTATTCTTATTCTTATTTGAAACAGTATACTACAATTCGTGATGAAAAGAGTGCTGGGGCCCTTGCTAGTTATTCTAGTGGTAACAATATTCTTGAGTATTTACAAGTGAGGAAAATGGAGAAGGTAAGGTAACGAAAAATACTTTGAGTTTATAATGATTTATTAACAAAATAAATTCACTTAATTCATGTGACATTACATGGTATATCTTATCACTTATACAATTATTTACATTATACAGGAACACTAGAACCAAGTGGTAACTATAGCTATGTAAATCTCGTAATTGAATACAGAAACATTTACATGAACTCATAACATAATTATTAATATGGAAGTTTGTGACGTATGCTTGTGGTTTGTAGATCCACTTTCTAAACCTATGTTAGTAAAGTATATGGCCTCCGCTTGTATACAATTATTTGAACCGTAATCAGTCTGTAAGTATTTATTCTCTAGAGCTTAATGTATAAAGTTCTTATCAAGTAGACTTTATGTAATTTGTCGCTGGGTTTGCAGTCTGTCTGTTAGGTCATCAGCCTAGAGACTGGTTGGATTCTCAAATATCAGCATCAAAGGTTATGTTATTATAGGGATACCGCAACATCTGATGGTGGTGCCAAAATGAGATATACTTGGCAAGATTAGGAGTGAGATAGTTTGCCAATGCTTTCATCACCGGACCTGAAGAGCGGCCCTATGGGTGCTACCTTTCATATACACAACAAATGCACTAGTCGTGCTCTGAATTACATTAGGCATCATCACCCACACCTCAGCAGCTCCGATACAGTCACGGCCATAAATCAGGCAGACTTCGATGGAAGCTATGGTCAATGTCGCGAGACAGAAAGAATACCTACTGCATCCATGAAGAAATAGCAATAGGCTTCTAATCCGCAGTAGGATCTACTGTAAAGGTACAGTACGTTACTATATTAGGATAATCACACAACCGTTTCACTCGATGCTTCGTTTTACTTTCAGTACTCTCATATTTTAATCAAGTTGTTTTGAACTATCACTCGTGCTAAAGATAAGCAAACTAATAAGAGTAACATTCCGTAATTAATAAACCTTCGCAAACGACAACATTCATCATGTTTTAATTTACAACAACTTAAATGGTGATTTGTTTATCAAACTAAAAGCCTACCGTAAAGAAATCTTTGTAGAAAGAAAAATTACCAAATCGAAAATGACAAACAGATGTATGAGCTACTTTGTTGAACATTGATCTGATTAAATATTTTTAGTTATAATTATATAATTATTATAATTCCTTAATTAATAAGGTATATGGCCTCGAAGACAAAACCCTTGAAGCAAGAATCACTATAATCAAATCATTTCTATACTGGTAGATCATCTAAGTTTTGACCTCAAGTATCTTCTAATAAGTTGGAGATAGTGATATATAGCTTTCGCCTAAGTTGAACACAAAAGAATGTGCATTAGGGTATATCCCGTGTTTTAATACGCACCGAGGCAGCGATACCAACTTGTTCATTTTGAATGGAAATATACCCATTTCTGTCGTATACATAATTGGTCGTAGGCAGTAGTTAGTAACCAGAAGGTGAAGAAAAGGACTACGCATGATTAATATGTGGTGTTGATATCACCGAGGAGAGTGAACATACAAACAGCCTCTGACGTTATCTCCTCACTATTTCAAAAGAGTTCAGAATGTTTACTTTTGAATACGTGGTACTCCTCTTCTCTAGTACTAAATTTCTGACTGTGCAAATAATTGCATCACTAAATGTGGCTGTTCACTACTTTCTTTTCTTGTGACAGAAGAGAATATGATTTATTACATAAGAAACAACTTTTTATCACTGCCTCGATACTTATTAAATCGTGAAGTACACAATTTACATTCCTTCATGTTCCCCTTATTGCTATTAACCAAGGTGAAAATTACCTATCACTATCTTCAATTTCTCAGAAGATATTTGAGGAGAAAAAAATTGGTGAGCCAAACTGTATATTCCCTGAATGAGTTTCCCAATTCAGGGGAAAGAAACGTATATTAAATGTGAAGTAATTTACCTCCAACATACATTTTTGTATTAAATAAACCATAATATGTCTGCTCGGAGAACTATATAATTATATAATAATATTCAGACAGTTTAAAACATGATAGAATAAGTGTAGATAATCTAACGATAATGCAGAAAAAGGCAGAATGTCAGCGGAAATTATGCATTGCAATTTTAGTTATATCCTTTCTATTAAATGTCGAAATGTATTTAAATTTAAAAATACATCTAATAGAAGTAATTACTTTCTAGTTCTTTGGAATTAGCATTTTTGCCTGCAATGCGTGTTGATTTCATACTAAACGTGCTCTATCCACCTGTACATCAGAAACAGTGAACGATAACTAATCGTATTTTCTGCATTCTTTTACTTATCAATCATTGAATACTAATAGATATAGGTAAATTATACGAATATAATCAGTAAAAGGCATTAACCTATAAAATAAGAGTCTTTCGACCGGGCGAGTTGGCTGTGCAGTTAGGGACGCGCAGCTGTGAGCTCGCATCCGGGAGATAGTGGGTTCGAATCCCACTGTCGGCATCCCTGAAGATGGTCTTTCGTGGTTTCCCATTTTCACACCAGGCAAATACTGGGACCGTACCTTAATTAAGGCCACGGCCGCTTCCTTCCCAATCCTAGGCCTTTCGTCGCCACAAGACCTATCTGCTGTGTCGGTGCGACTTGAAGCAAATAGCAAAAGAAAAACGAGTCTTTCGAGAGGGACATACGGCGAAATCGTTCACAATGTGTAGTGTCGTAGTTTTTATGTCAATGGGCATTTCGAACTTATACTATATCTGAAGTTTGCAGGAAAATCACCATCTTATAACTCTAAAATACGATTAGAGTTCTTACTGAGAAACAAATTAAGTTCCTGGATTTCCATGTGATATTCTTATTGCAGAAATTGTGGAATGGTGCTCTTTAAGAACATCAAACGTGTGCTGTCATTTATCTGAACAATTCGTGAAGAACAATGAGATGTTCTCTCTCTCTTGAGTGTGTCATTATGACACACAATTCTGAGAACAATTCCTTAAAACCCAGCGATTGATTATTTCAGTTGTTTCTGTTGGAAAGGAAGTATTCTGATATATTATATAACCTGAGTGAGATCTTGTTCGTGAAGTTGTTCAGAATGCAGCTTCAACCAAGTACGTGTGTTTGTGATCTGGAAGATGATTTTTTGCAGGAATATCCGTTAAAAGGATGGCTACATTTGTCTGGAAGTTCAGCGCTGGCAGCTCCAGTCGGACCTCGTACGAACTCTGCGGGCAGTGGCGAAGATTGCGCTGTCCTGGGTGACGGGGTATGGGATGGATTTACATCCGACGCAGCACCGATATTGAAGGGAGGAACTGACGGTCCTCTCACTATCCCCAAATTCTGTGATGTTCCTTCACTTACAGTATCTTCATACGAACCTTGAAGAGAACTAGCTTTTTTATAAATTGGTTGTTCTTCTGTGGCTTGATCTTTGAACACGCCAGGTACGTTTATTGATGCTCTTTTGATCGATGAGCGCTTTCCGTTTTCCTTAGTACCCGAATTTAAATGAGATGGACTTTCTTGCGTAGCATACCCACTCCTTTGTCTAATAGACTTACGCCGATAAAAAATTTCGGCTGCATCCTCGTAGTTTCTTTCTTGTTTTGGAGGTTCAAAATGGAGATTAGTCTTAATCTGAGGGTTATTGGAAAGGTTTAAAATCTGAGGAGTACCTTTACTAGCCGAGTCCTCCACTTGCTTGTTTATTGTATCGACTGGTTTTGCATAGAAGTATCCTTCACTTTTCTTTCTTTCGAAAGTCGACGGCAGAACTACGGGCGCAGTTTGGGAATTATCACCAACGTTTCTATTATCTCTTTCATCTTTTCGTGAACTAATAGGATACTGGATAGAACTGGACGGTTTTGGATAAGTATATCCAGATACTTGAGGGTTATCCTGAGCTTCTGCATTCGTCGGAAATTCTAAAGGATTAGTCGGTTTTGGATAGGTATATCCTGATACCTGCGGATCATTTTGAGTCTCTGCATTTGCAGGGATTTCTAGACGATTTGAAGGTCTAGGGTAAGAGTATCCTGATACTTCAGGGGTATTGTGACTTCCTGAACTTGTAGGCAATTCTAAGGGATTTGAAGGTGTGGGATAAGAATATCCAGATACTTGAGGGTCATTCTGACTTGCAGACTTTTCAGGATATTGTAAACCATTTGCAGGTTTTGGATACAAATATCCTTCTACTTGAGGGCTACTTTGGCTTCCTGAATTTTCAAGGTTAAGTTCTGGTTTAGGATAGAAGTACCCATTCACGGAAGAACTAGGAGCAAGTACTTTTGATGATTGCTGGAAGGAGCTACTCCCAGATAGGTTTACGGATGTTGGAGAATTAAGTTTTGGTGATTGAGTTGTCGATAACTTATAAGGTCTAATGGTCGACTTTTCTGTTGAAGGTAGAAGTCTACTTGGTTGAGGAATGGAGCTCTCGACGCCAATACCGGAATCCACACGTCCTGATGTCTGTCTTTGACCCGTGAAACGTCTTCGTGGTTTGGGAGCTTGGCAGAGAAAGCTATGGAATGGATCTTTACAGATGTCAAAGCCCGGAGGATGATGATGGTGGTGATCATGATCATGGTTATGATCATGGTTATGATCATGACCTGGAGAAATTCGTGCCTCAGATGTTTGAGCCGCCTGTGGCTGTATCTCACTTCCCGGTTTTGGCTTCTCTGCTAATGATGGTTTGGAAGTTGTAACTCTCTCAGATTGGATAAAAGAACTATCTCCTTGCAAGGTACTTGTCTGCTTTATAGGCTTTTTAACTATGTTTTGATTGGGATCACACAATCCTTGCTTGCATGAGTTCTCAGTCGTTTTAACGGGAGTGATATTATCGTTTCGTGGTGCTTGTGCTCGTTGGAGATTGATAATGGGCTTTGTACTAGTTGTTCTTGGGCTTGTATTCAGTCCATATTCTTGTCGTGAAGGCTGAGGTAAACTATATTGTCTAGTAGACTGAAACAAGGGCTTCACAGTGGTTGTTTTAATTTCTTGTTTAGTATACTCTGGCAATCTTATCTCCTGCGGTTTCGTCGATCTGCTTTCTTCCCTGAATGAGGTAGGAGAAGGTAATGTACTAATGGGATTATTTCCAGCAGGCTGGGGATATGGTTCACGAATTATCAATGGTGTGCTAGCTGTTTGAAATGTTTTCGGGCTGGATGTAGTGACATATGGTCTGTTAGGAAGAACTGTTGTAACTTGAAATTTAGGACGTAGTGTTACTGTCACTGGCTTTTGATTGTATAGAGATGGTGTAGGTTTTACAGTTTGCAAAATTTCTGCTGTATCACTTTGTTGGCGATGATCTGGTGGTAATAACTTCGATGTTTGCATGAATGAACTTTCCCCTGTTAGCGTTCCATTGGGCTTAGAATTTTGAAATCTTCTTCCATACTGCTGACGTCTTTTGGACGTATCAATCTTTTGGCACAAGAAGCTATGAAATGGGTCACTGCAGATATCCCTGTGTCCGTGGTGGTGGTGGTGATCGTGACTAGGATCCGGTGCCGCTGTGACCGGTGAGTCTTGTGCTGCTTGCGGTAAAATGACAGCGGGTAATGAGACCGGCGCTGGAGGGGGCGATGGCCTTAAAGTAATCGGCTGTTGACGAGATTCGAAAGGCGTGCCGCTTGGGGACTGGATTCTTTCAGTAGGTGCTCGACTTGTCAGCAGCGGCTTCCCTGTCGTTTTTGTTACTGTTGTTTGATATATACAAGGCAAACCAGTCAATGGATCTTTGCTTAATATTACACTATTAGCTCCATTCCCTTCGCTAGCAGAAGTACTAACAGATTGAGGAATTATGGATACTGATTGTGACTTTAGAGGTTTACACAAGGGAATTGGAGTCGTGGAGGAAGTTTTGCTTGGAAGGAACTCAGCGCTGCTGAAAGGTGGACGAACTTCTGTGGGCTGAACAAAACTAGCACCAAAACCTAAATTCTGGAAAGACGAACTATTACGATCAATGCTCGGTGAAGGTGCATTTTGGGGTCGCGGTAATGTATTTGTCACAACATTAGATGGAAGAGCCCCTGTTGGTCTATTTCTTCTTCCTGAAGATTTAAATACTGGGCTGCACAGAAAGGAGTGAAAAGTATGCTTGCACTGATCTTTCTCATCTGGTCCGGGTTTAATAAATTCGGAAGGAGCTTGAGCTGCTTGAGCATCAATGAATGTTGCCTGAGGTTCTTCTACAGGAGGTAAGTATGGCAAAGGCTTCAACCGAGATTCCCTTGCAAAAGAACTGTCTGGTTGAAGAGATTTTGCTGTTGTGGGAACTGTTGTTGAATATACTGGAGTGGTACGTGCAGTTGTCGGTCTTTGTGTAGTTGTTGTTGTTGTTGTCCTTGTTGTTAAATATCGTACGGTTGGTGGTTGTATGGTGGTCGGATTTGAACTTCGATATCTGAACACCGAAGGTGGTTCATTTACAGGAGCCTTCACAGTTGGTCTGGACTCTACTTTGCGTTGGAGTGTGTTTATCGATGAAGGCTGAGGATCCAGTGGTGGAGGCAAATACGGAATTGGAGGCAGATTCGATTTACGTGCATAAAAATCTTCATTAAATGGATCTGCGATACTTTTCACGTTAAATGAGGAGGCACCTTCAGGTACAATAGGTTTTGAAACTGGAGTTATAGCTGTTGGTGGGCGTAAATTTTCTTGAGGAGCAGGCTTTGATATAGTTTTCACTCCGAATGATGATGCGCCGTCGGGAATAATAGGTCTTCTTTTCTGAGCATCCTTACACAGGAAACTGTG
The DNA here is from genome assembly GCF_040414725.1 of Anabrus simplex. Taxonomy (NCBI): domain Eukaryota; kingdom Metazoa; phylum Arthropoda; class Insecta; order Orthoptera; family Tettigoniidae; genus Anabrus; species Anabrus simplex. The sequence goes on along the minus strand of NC_090265.1, from coordinate 374,934,491 downwards.
GAAAGGATGGCTGCACTGACTGGGCTCGGGATCGACTTCCTGGAGGGATAGCTGCCGAGGATTTCTTGGTAAGGTTTGAGCGTCTATCACAGTGAGTGGCAGCAGAAACAAGGCGATTACAACCTGCAACAGAAAAAGTAACTCCTGTTAGTCAAGAAGATCACGCTTACAAAATAGAAATGTTACATTGCTAAAAGTAACAAGTATTTTTATCTGCACGTATAACTGCATAAAATATTGGTTAAATGATGTTTTATACTGCCCATAAATAACAGGTCCTCCATAGACAAGGCAAGTGAATTCAGTAAAAATAGATTTCGTGCTCCAAATAAATATTTATAACAATTTCACGGAGCAAAATGTGTAAGATTTAGAACTCAGTAAACGTTTTGAAGGGAAACGTTAAACTTCATGGTTTAGAACTATACCTAAATAATTTCACAGTTCATGATAATGAAAAGAAAAAACTGAAACATTAATAATTATTTGTTCGACGAAGGTCAATTATAGATGCGATTCAGGCAGTTCAAATAATAACGTGAAAGAAGAACGATTTTCATGTAGTGTTTTATGACCTAGAAAAAGCATATGACGGAGTTTCCACAGAATTAATTTAGAACGCCTTACGAAGCTAAAATATGCCGAGTGGCTGGTAAATGTAGTGAATGACCTATGGTATGCCACTCTCTAAGGCCTAGAATGGAGCAGAGGGTCTAATATTGAATGTGAAGGTTGGCGTTCACTGGGGTTCAGTGCTTAGTCCATTGATATTTAATATGGACATAAATTATCCGAGCAAACGTCTAGTTCATGAGCTACCGTGATCCATTTCGCATGCATACGACCTAGTCTTGGTTGGTGCAACAAAGGAGAGGGTTGAATATGTTCTCGAGATTTGTAGGCTATCACGGAGAGCGATGGACTAACTGTGAATAGGGCGAAGACTGAATGTACTGTATGTACATCAACTTATTCGATCCACAATACACTGGCCCGCAACATGCCGTCTTTCTCGGTGATTATCCCCTACAGTTGATAGTGGAATTCAGGTACCTTGGATCCATCATTAACAGCAAGGCAACAGCGGATGCTGATGTTCGACACTGAATAATTGTCGGTTGGCTAAAGTATCTGTAACCGGCATGATGTGTGACAAAACATATTCACGAAAATCAAAGGCCAGTTTTATAGCACTGTGATCAAACCAGCGCTGACATACAGTGCAAGGACATGGCCCAGGCATGCCAATGATTTAAAAAGATTTCGCGTTGCTGAAATAAGAATGCTTCGTTTGTCAATATGTGTGACATGTGAAGAGCTGATCAAGAATGATCTCCGCAGTAACTGAGAAAATGGACGAAGAACTGTTGATGTGGTTTGGACACGTCCAACCCAGAGTAAAAATTCACCTTGTTTAGAGAGCTCTAATTATCGGAGAACAATCTGCATAAAGAGGAAGACCAAAGACACGTGGAGGATCCTACGAAATACTTCTGTTAAATAGAAACCTATAGTACCTCTAGGTGTGATACAACAAAGAAATGAATAATATCTTTGTATCCACAGCCCCGACGGAAGTAGCTACACTTACGGGATGGGGAAGAAGAAGAAGAAGAAAAAGAAGAAGAAGAAGAAGAAGAAGAAAAAGAAGAATCTATAGTCTCAGGTACGATATGCAGGCCTTCCAATTTGAGTCTATTTAAGCTGCCTGTGCGTTCATTTCAGCTTTTTGTTTTTCTTACAGATGGCAGGAATATCTCGCTGTTGAGAGATCTATGGCTGAGTTGTAACTGTAGGACATGGAATGTCGAATGGACATTTTTCTGCCCTTCAGAAGTTCAGCTAGGTACCTCTGCCAGATTTGAACCCGTCATCTTCACATTCGGAGGAAGCAGTCTATCACTGAGCCAGAGGGAGAGCTAATGGACATAGTAAACAAAAATGATCAACGATGATCTGATTATTTGATGAATTGGATGGTGACATACTTGTATGTATTAGGAATGTGCCAGGGATTGTACCGGGAAGAATTGCTTCCAGTAAGTTGGTACCTGTTCCAAGCAGGAATGTGTCGTTGTCTGAGAGAGTACTGATGAAGTATCTATTAGATAACAGCTTGTTAAGAATTTTGAAGCTTAGAAACCAACTGACCCTACAACCTATGCTTTTTACATTTTATCGGAGGAATTGGCTTCGAACGGAATAGACAAGGAAGAGGGAAGGAAGCGGCCGTGGCCTGAAGTTAGGTACCATCCAGGCATTTACCTGGAGAAGAATTGGGAAACCACGGAAAAGCCACTTCCAGGATGGCTGTGGTGGGAATCGAACGCACTTCTACTCAGCTGACCTCCCGAGGCTGAGTGGACCCCGTTCCAGCCCTCGTACCACTTTTGAAATTTCGTGGCAGAGCCGGGAATTGTAACCACTACACCACAGAGGTGGACAAATAGAATTATCATAAGTATTAATTTGTTTGACTGGTGTTAAGTATATGCCAATAATATACTGAAATATTTTTCTTACTTTAATCAAAAATGAAGCCGACTGGATTCGAAACCCACGTATTTCAGCTTCAAAACGACCGCGATAACCATTATGCTACGGGCCCATAGTTCCCCAAGCGTGAAATGTATGGTACTACTTAACCTTGCGGACCCTCAAGTTTGAGTGCATTGTTAATATAATTGGTTTCACGTCCCACTAACAGCTCAGTTATTTGATTGACTTCTTAATAAAGGGGCATAGAAGGTAAACACAACCGCGGTGCGAGGTCATGATTTTTAATACTTCTGGTCTTTATAAGTTCCCATGTCGTTGACTTGCTGGGTAATCCGCGCATAACTGTTTTTTTGGAATATCACTGTGATGTAAGACTACTTAGTGACAAACACTGATGAATTATAAACAACTCGCCAGTGTTCCAAGAATCATACGAGTGGTAATACGCTATCACAAAGTTGGCCAAACCATGCCGTGTAGGGAGTAGCACTTTCTCGCTGGAAACCGCAAGCTGTCCGGTATTGGTAAAGCAAAGAATTTGATACAATCTAGCAATTCATTCTCAAAAAATTTAACCTCAGTTCCATGATTGAGAATGGAATGGTTGCTTTCGGGTACGGATTACTTGTTTCAATTGTATGTACCATAATTCTGCATTCCTCTCATATTTCCACATTAAAATAGTTCTATCATTTATACTTTTAAAATAGTTTTTAATGGGGATTCAATTTGTAAGATTCTCTAGCTCTCCTTTGTACCAAAGGCAACTTGTAAGGTATAGAAATATTAGGGCAACCTGAAATATCTAGGCACACGTAAGAACAAAAAGAAACCACTTTTTTCTTTGCCGAAAATCAAATGATCATAAATGTCTCTCTGTCCTGGCCACCAATCAACGGCTGATAGTTTAAGATGACCACCAACCACAAGACATAGCTTGCATGATTGCTAGGTAACATTTTCCGTCCTTACGTCCGTCCATAATTTCCCAAACATGTCAATAATAATGCAATGTCAAGGGAAGCATTCATGATTAAAGTGTAGCCGATAACTTACCCGTCAGGTAACCAAGGTTTGCGTCGCCGCGCCGGCAGCGCTACCCGGGAGTCATCGAACGGAAATAACGTTTTACACGGAGGATCAGTTATCCATTTCTAAGCCAGCACGTGCTAGAAAGGGCCCTTAGTCCGCTCTTATACATCACGGATAGTAGTAGTAGTCTAATCTTTCATTTTGTTAGCTCCTTGTATTTTCTGTCTGTCCTGTTTATTATGTCCAACACGCTTGTTTGCTAATTTAATTAAGAGATCGCACATTGGTAATGAAGGCAGAAGCAAATATGATTTCCGAATGTTGTTGAATAGATACCCAACACTGAAATGCATCAAAACGAAAGTCCCTCTCTTCAGTTCCGTTGTGATTGTTTTAGGGGTAACGCATAGTAATACATTGTATACCGAGAAATCAGACTTCTGTTCGGAGAAAAATAGGTATGCAAGAAGTAGCTCTCTCTCATTTTCTACTTTTTTATTTGTCTGAATAATGATTGAAGCATGAAATAGTGTTAACTTGCATCTCTAGTGAGGACTTATCATCTATCAAGAGCTACAGGAAAGAATTGACTTAATACATTTCGATTTACATCGCAAAAGGAATTTCAAAGGAACGGCTAAATTTGCTTTTGCTTACACTTAAAAACTAGCAATGTTACCTTGCACAGTTCTTGCCATCACGTGACGGTTTATCTCGAATATTCAACATGGCTTTCTTGCAACAAATTTCTATTAGGTTCTATGACGTAATAATAATAGTATTGATGGTACGTCCTAAACGTATAAGGAAGTAAGTTGTTGTACTGTATTAGTGGTGACCTTTAACACATGTGATGAGATACTTCCTCTAGGTATTGATTTCTTTTATAACCTGTGATTAATGCAAGAAATCAGCCTGCACATCCTTCACTTCCTTCAGGCTACAGAATAATGATTTAATTTTGAAACATTATCCTTAATCGAGGTTACACGTGTACGGACATACATTCCACGGCCAGGCCATCACCTTCAGTTTCGTTGGCTTCATATTTTATTCATGATGTACTGGAGTGAAAGTCGATTATCTGTAGCGACTCCTTTACATGTTTCTTTTTAATATCAGAGAGCACTAATTGACAGATTTGTTTCAAAAAATAACTCACGTGCTGCCCACCGACTTTTCGTTACAAGCCAGATGACCTTCAAACAATGGAAGGCACGTGTTGAACGTGATGATACCCTCATCCATATTGCATTACTTTCTAGACCCCATGTGGTGCTTCCTCTGTGGATTAGCGATAGTGTATCGGTCTCCGTATGTGAAAATCGCGAGAGAGTTGAACTTTTGAAGGGTGGAAGAAGGTCAGTCACTCTATGTCGTACGATGTCTACATGTAGAAGGTCTCTTGTGACACATTTGATCTTTTCCCGATACAAATGAAATAAAACTCCTAAGAGAGATCCGGTTTACTCTAGCTCTAGCAGTCTAGATGACGTCAATGGAACACCTGCATACAGTCACTTAGGCCTTATTATTATTATTATTATTATTATTATTATTATTATTATTATTATTATTATTATTATTTTTGTACCGGGGGTACACCTTTACTGCCCAGTTAAACTGCGTGTCTTCTATAAGGCCATCTCTGTAATTGAACTTGAACTAATTTTATGCAAGATACTTGGGGTTGCAACTGTTAGATATCTCTACCATAGGCCTAAGTGGGGCTGTACATTTCGTGCCGGGATTAAGGACAATAAATTCTTGAGGGATAGTTGATTTTCACTGTTACCTAACCTTAGTTTTTGAAGATTGTTTTGTACTTGTGTCAAGGTTGTCAACACTTCTGCCCCCCTCCAACTCCTGTATCTATCAACCAGTCAAAAATTTTGGAAATATTTTCCGGAGCTAATTAAAGTAGGGGGTGTGTACAAGCATCCAGCCTATCTATAAAGAGTTCTGGAAACTTCCCCTCGAAATGCTATACAAGCTGGGCACTTTTGGGTATGTCGTCATCTTGATCGCTCCAGTTGATTGTGGACGGCATGTACTAAGGAGGCAGGGGCCGCAGGTCGGCGTTCAGAAGACCTAGCAACTCATGGTAATGGCAGAATTTTCTTAACATGTGATAGCTCCAGCAGATAGCTTGAGGGTAAGTTTTCGAAATTATTTTATTTATGTAAAGTTCTAATAACATTTTTAAATGCAGATTTTCGGCAAGTCGGTAGACTCTATTCAAATCTCTGCTGGGAAACATATAATGTAAGGGAACAAAGAGTGATTTCCCTTTGTTGATTCCCATTCAACTTGGTAAGGGATGACTAAATTTTCTAGTAATCTAAAATTCTTAACACTCTCTTGGAATTTAATGTTTTTCATTTCGTCACCCCGGCGTAGAACAGGCTTACCCTTTGTGTCATAGGGCCATGACCACTTAGGGTTTTAGAAACTTATAGAAGGAGTGAAAGTGTCCGACTCATTGGCTGAATGGTCAGCCTTGAGGCCTTCGGTTCAGAGGGTCCCGGGTTCAATTCCAGGCCGATTCGGGGATTTTAATCGCCTCTGTTTCCTTCCGGCCAGTAGACTGGGTGTTTGTGTTTGTCCCAAAACTTGCCTCTTCATATTCACACAACACACTACTTTACTAACCACCACAGAAACACGCAATAGTGATTAGATCCCTCGATATAGAATTGGCGTCAGGAAGTATATCGGGCCGAAAAAAACAATGCCAAGTCCACATGTGCGACACAGTTCGCACCCGCGACCCCACAGGTGTGGAAAAAAGCGGTAGAAAGGGAAGAAAGGAAGAATGAGTGCAAGTGTATCGCCTCCTACCCTTTTGTTCATGGCCAACCATGTTTAACCTTTTTCTTTTTACTTTAGGGCCTTTTAGTATGGGCACGCATTGCCCTTGTCTATATTTCTGTAAAAGAAAGTGAAAAGCTGTTGAGCAGGAGATAAGCCCAAAACAGGGCTAAGTTACCGTAAATAACCTAGTTTGAAGATTGTCCAGTATATCCTTGTGCGCTGTAAGAAACAGGAAACTAGTGGAGCAAACATGCCCATATAAGATAGTGTACCTGTTCAGCGCTATAATGCTCTTTCCCTGTATGTTATTGTGTTGATAATTCGCTCTCAAGGTCTGTACCTGTTTTTGGACTTTAAGTCACTGTTGTTGGAACTGACGAGCTCATTACTTTATTGTTACTTTTTATTTATCAAATTTTAAAGTTAAAAAAAGGAAGAAAATAATTAAATTTCAAAATGTAGTGCTCAACTTATGCTCTGGTAATTTCCTTGTCCGCCCATTCACTCTGGCACCTTCTAACACCTCTGTAAGCCGTAGAATTTCCGGAATTATTATTATTATTATTATTATTATTATTATTATTATTATTATTATTATTATTATTATTATAAATTACATACATTATCATTATAGACTCTTATACCTTTCAGCGTTCAGTCTGCAAGCCTCTGAGAATTTACTAAACGTCGCCACAATCCTCGATTTGCAACTAGTATTGTGGCCTCATTTAGTTCTATACCTCTTATTTTTAAATTAAAAACCGAGTCTAACCATCGTCGTCTTGGTCTCCCTCTACTTCTCTTACCCTCCATAACAGAGTCCATTATTCTCCTAGGTAACCTATCCTCCTCCATTCGCCTCACATGACCCCACCACCGAAGTCGGTTTATGCGTGCAGCTTCATCCATCGAGTTCATTCCTAAATTAGCCTTTATCTCCTCATTCCGAGTACCCTCCTGCCATTGTTCCCACCTGTTTGTACCAGGAATCATTCTTGCTACTTTCATGTCTGTTACTTCTAACTTATGAATAAGATATCCTGAGTCCACCCAGCTTTCGCTCCCGTAAAGCAAAGTTGGTCTGAAAACAGACCGATGTAAAGATAGTTTCGTCTGGGAGCTGACTTCCTTCTTACATAATACTGTTGATCGCAACTGCGAGCTCACTGCGTTAGCTTTACTACACCTTTATTCAATCTCACTTACTATATTACCATCCTGGGAGAACATACCACCTAAATACTTGAAATTATCCACCTGTTCTAGCTTTGTATCAGCAATCTGACATTCAATTCTGTTGAATTTCTTACCTACTGACATCAATTTAGTCTTCGAGAGGCTAATTTTCATACCATACTCATTGCACCTATTTTCAAGTTCCAAGATATTAGACTGCAGGCTTTCGGAACAGTCTGCCATTAAGACTAAGTCGTCAGCATAGGCCAAACTGCTTACTACATTTCCACCTAACTGAATACCTCCCTGCCATTTTATACCTTTCAGCAGATGATCCAGGTAAACTACGAACAGCAAAGGTGAAAGATTACAGCCTTGTCTAACTCCTGTAAGTACCCTGAACCAAGAACTCATTCTACCATCAATTCTCACTGAAGCCCAATTGTCAACATAAATGCCTTTGATTGATTTTAATAATCTACCTTTAATTCCATAGTCCCCCAGTATGGCGAACATCTTTTCCCTCGGTACCCTGTCATATGCTTTCTCTAGATCTACGAAACATAAACACAACTGCCTATTCCTCTCGTAGCATTTTTAATTACCTGGCGCATACTGAAAGTCTGATCCTGACAGCCTCTCTGTGGTCTGAAACCACACTGGTTTTCATCCAACTTCCTCTCAACGACTGATCGCACCCTCCCTTCCAGGATGCCAGTGAATACTTCGCCTGGTATACTAATCAGTGAGATACCTCGATAGTTGTTGCAATCCTTCCTGTTCCCTTGCTTATAGATAGGTGCAATTACTGCTTTTTTCCAATCTGAAGGTACCTTACCAACACTCCACGCTAATTTTACTACTCTATGAAGCCATTTCATCCCTGCCTTCCCACTATACTTCACCATTTCAGGTCTAATTTCATCTATTCCTGCTGCCTTATGACAATGGAGTTTTTTTTTTTTACTATCCTCTCCACTTCCTCAAGCGTAATTTCACCAACATCATTTTCCTCCTCCCCATGAGCTTGGCTGTTTGCAACACCACCAGGATGATTTCCTTTTACATTGAGAAGATGTTCAAAATATTCCCTCCACCTCTCCAGTGATTCCCTGGGAGCTATTATGAGTTCACCTGAGTTACTCAAACCACTGTTCATTTTCTTTTTCCTTCCCTTCCTAAGATTCTTTATTACTGTCCAGAAAGATTTCCCTGCTGCTTGACCTAGTCTTTCCAGGTTAATTCGGCTTCTCGCTGTTTTGGTTTCCCAAATAAATAAATAAATAAATAAATAAATAAATAAATAAATAAATAAATAAATAAATAAATAAATAAATAAATAAATAAATAAATAAATAAATAAATATTTAAATAAATAAATAAATAAATAAATAAATAAATAAATAAATACATAAATAAATAAATAAGTAAATAAATAAATAAATAAAAATCTTCCCATGACTTCTTTTTGGATTCAACAACTATTTGTTTCGCTCTGTTTCTTTCATCTACGTACAAATCCCTGTCTGCCTCGGCCCTTGTTTGGAGCCATTTCTGATAAGCCTTCTTTTTACGTTTACAGGCTGCTCTCACTTCATCATTCCACCAAGATGTTTGCCTTTTTCCATCTTTACACACAGTTGTTCCTAGGCATTCCCTTGCTGTTTCTACTACAGCATCCCTGTATGCCACCCATTCACTTTCCATACCCTGAACCTGCTTACTTCTTCGAAACTTCTCACTAATCATATGCATGTACTTCTGTCTAATTTACTCGTCCTGGAGATTTTCTACCCTTATTCGTTTGCAGACAGATTTCACTTTATCTACCCTAGGCCTAGAGATACTTAGTTCACTACAGATCAGATAGTGGTCTGTATCATCGAAAAATCCCCGGAAAACTCTTACATTCCTAACACTTTTCCTGAATTCAAAGTATGTTAAGATATAGTCTATTATGGATCTGGTACCCCTATCCTCCCATGTGTAGCGGTGAATAGCCTTATGCTTGAAGAATGTATTCGTAACAGCTAAACCCATACTAGCACAGAAGTCCAGCAAATGCTTCCCATTCCCGTTAGCTTCCATATCTTCCCCACATTTACCAATCACCCTTTCGTATCCTTCAGTTCTATTCCCAACTCTCGCATTGAAATCGCCCATTAGGACTATTCTATCCTTGCTGTTGACCCTGACCACGATGTCACTCAATGCTTCATAAAACTTGTCAACTTCATCCTCATCTGCACCCTCACATGGTGAATACACGGACACAATTCTTGTCCTAATTCCTCCAACTGACAAATCTACCCACATCACTCACTCATTTACGTGCCTAACAGAAACTATGTTGCGTGCAATGGTATTCCTGATAAAGAGCCTTACCCCAGATTCTGCCCTTCCCTTTTTAACACCCGTCAAGTACACTTTATAATCTCCTATCTCTTCCTCCTTATCTCCCCTTACCCGAATATCACTTACTCCTAGCACATACAGCTGCATCCTCTTTGCTGACTCAGCCAGTTCTACCTTCTTTCTTCCATAAGCTCCAATAATATTGATAGCTCCCCATCGAATTCCATTTCGTTCGCCAAGTTGTTTCCAAGGAGTCCCTCGCCTGTCAAATGGGAGTGGGACTCCACTACTCCCATAGGTCCGAGGCTTGCTTAAAATGTTCTGAGCTCGGTAAATTCATGAAGCGGGATGCTACCCTACTTGTACATATTCCAAGTGAGGATCTCTCCTCTAACGGGTTATGGACCACCACTGAATTGTGTAGTCCTAGCCGCCTGAGCACAAGGAGGGCCACGACTCAGAATATGTCCGAGATGCCCACTCCCATTCCATAGCAACTAGTATCCCGACTCTCAGGACCACTTACTAGGCCACTCATCCGTTGCCCATGGTTCACGAACTAGGACGTGACTACAGTAACCCACAAACATGAACCATTATTATTATTATTATTATTATTATTATTATTATTATTATTATTATTATTATTATTATTATTATTATTATTTCTTTCTTCCGTTCTCAATCTATTTACCCTCCAGGGTTGGTTTTTCCCTAGGACTCAGCGAGGGACCCCTCTTCTACCGCCTCAAGGACAGTGTCCTGGAGCGTAAGACGTTCGGCCAACTTACGGTCAGGGGATACAACTCGGAAGGAGGACCAGTACCTCGTCCAGGCGGCCTCACCTGCTATGCTGAAGAGGGGCCTTTTAGGGGAATGGGAAGATTGGAAGGGATGGACAAGGAAGAGGGAAGGAAGCGGCCGTGACCTTAAGTTCGGTACCATCCCGGCATTTGCCTGAAGGAAACGTGGGAAGCCACGGAAAACCACTTCGAGGATGCTGAGGTGGGAAATCGAACCCCGCTCTACTCAGTTGATCTCCTGAGGCTGAGTGAACCCCGTTCAACTCCTCGTACCATTTTTAAAAATTCGTGGCAGAGCCGGGAATCGAACCAGGGCCTCTGGGGGTGGCAGCTAATTACGCTAACCACTACACCACAGAGATGGACTAATTATTATTATTATTATTGTTATTATTATTAATAATAATAATATATCTGAAAACCTAAGTTGTTTCCACTCGGTTATTGGACATATAACCTCCAAATAAGAAAAACAGTAGGCCTACAGCTATAATAGCGATACAGATTACTCAGAATTTGCACATACACACATAGGAAGCACGCGGAATTCTTGATTATAACGTCCTAAACACTAAATAACTTCTCAGCCTTCCATGAGATTAGCACTGGCTTGATAATACGTGTATGAGCCATTTTTACATTTCTGTTTAGGTCTTTTCCTAAAAACATATGGAACACACGTGAATGTAAATGTCCTAGCTTCACTAACCTAAAGGTGTCCAATGTCGTTTAATAAACTAATAACAACTTCCTATAATGTGTGAATATTGCGCGTAATGTAATAAAAATATGATTGGTCATACACAAGAATAATTTTGTTCTACCTTCTGAGCCACTCAGCCCCACTACTTGCGCCACCCACCGTTGTGTAGTTCTAGAGCGCTTGCCTTTACCCACAGGACCTCTATCCGATTCTTGGACAGTTCAAATATTTAAAGTTTGGACTAAGGACTGGAGTGAGATTGACACAGCCTCGTGAGATCAACTAAAGAGCTGTCCGGTAAGAGAGGCCGTTTACTTGGTTACGAAAGCTGAGGATGTCGTCTGGCTGATCACGTGGCGTTCCAGTACCTGTAGGTCATCTGGTTGGACAGCAGTCGTCTTGACCGGCCGAGTCCTTAGTGAGCTTGTTATGTACAACAGGTTTGTTTGTTGGTTTGTTTGCTTGTTTGTTAATTTGTTTGTTTGTTTGTTGGTTTGTTTGTTTGTTTGTTTGTTTGTTTGTTTGTTTGTTTGTTTGTTTGTTTGTTTGTTTGTTTGTTTGTTTGTTTGTTTGTTTGTTTGTTTGTTTCTAAACTTTTTAATGCAAACGTTTGTACTTAGTATAGCTGCCAAAAGTTCCCGTGATCTTGGTGGAATCCACCCAAAACTGTTTACAATTTTCATTTATGCGATTTGTGTGTTGGACAATGAATGGAACATTCTATTTAAGGTACCCTGCAAAGGATTTCTCTTGATTTATGCTGAAGGAATAAATTAAAATGGTAAAGCAGTAAAACGTGGAAAAAAAATGACCTTCGTACACTGTATTTCATAAAGGCCAACCTAAACAGGTCGGAAAGTAAAGAGATTTATGGATAAACGCAGTTGATATTGTTTATACATTCTGAGTGTATCATGAAGCTGGTCCTGACATTGGAAGGAGTATTTTCTAGACTCCGCTACTTAACCTGTGTGGGAGATAAATTGGGAGTGTCTGTATGCGATGGTCGTCTGTAGAAGCTTCAAGAGAGGCACAAAGAAAATGACCTAGCTATTTATTTCATCTCTTGGTCCACCGCTGAATTTTATGAGACAAGATAAATAATCCGCCTCTGTGGTGTAGTGGTTATCATGATTAGCTGCCACCCCCGAAGGCCTGGGTTCGATTCCCGGCTCTTCCACGAAATTTGAAAAGTGGTACGAGTGCTGGAACGGGATCCACTCAGCCTCGGGAGGTCAACTGAGTAGAGGTGTGGGCTCGATTCCCACCTCAGCCATCCTGGAAGTGGTTTTCCGTGTTTTCCCACGTCTCCTCCAGGCAAATGTCTGGATGGTACATAACTTAAGGCCACGGCCGCCTTTTTCCCTCTTCCTTGCCTGTCCCTTCCAATCTTCACATCCCTCCACAAGTCCCCCGTTCAGAATAGCAGATGAGGCCGCCTGGCCCAGGTGCTGGTCCTCCTCTTCAGTTGTATCCCCTTGACTCAAAGTCTTACGCTCAAGGACACTGCCCTTGAAGCGGTAGAAATTGGATCCCTCGCCGAGTCCGAGGGAAAAACCGACCCTGGAGGGTAAACAGATTAAGCAGAATAAGATAAATAATAATAATAATAATAATAATAATAATAATAATAATAATAATAATAATAATAATAATAATAATAATAATAATAATAATAATATTCACACGGTCTCAGCTGACGTGTTTTAGACTGCCTGCGTGTCTATTTCAAAGTTCCGCTTCAGTCTACCAAATGACAGAGTGCATCAGATCTCTGTTGGGCGATCTAGGACTGTGTTTTAGTGTCGGGTAAGCATCAAATGTGTCACGAGACATTTTTTACATGCTGACATCTTAGGACATGGAGTGTCGACTGGTCCTTTTGCCGCCCATACTCTGCTAAGGTTAAACCTGTGATCTTTGGATCTACCACTGATCCACAGAGGATTTTTAACATGGTCGATAGTCATATCTGAAAGAAACTGAGATAACTTACGCTCTATACCAACAAAATAATGACCGCTTAAGACGACATATTGGGGAATAAAATGCTCACAAAAATTTGTTCCATAAATGCTGTGCTCAAAAAATGAATTGAAATGTATGGGTTCCGATAACGTCAAATTCATCTGTGAAAGGTATGGTTCTCTTCATTCTCTCCATTGTCGACCGTCCTAGTGGAACAGGTTAATAATGGGAGCGTCGGGTTTGAATCCCGAAGATTAGACCTAGAGATGTAGCGATTCACAAGATCCAGCACAGATCACAGATATTTACAGTGACAAATTATGCTATTGTGTGAGTGAGAGTATGAGATCGAAACAACCAAACTGTGAACTCTGAGTATATTCTAAATCGCATTACTAACGAATAATATGCATATATAATTTCATTTATAGGCTTCTTCTGGTACACTCTCCTCACAGAAGGCTGATGAGTCATACAGATTCCTATTTTACATTTGCCTATCTGTTTTTTGTATCGTGAATGTCGAACCACGGATCTAGTTTCTGAACACACGATAATCTTCTCCACCCATGTCCACTTCTCACTTCTGACCCACCTTTCTGATCAGTTGTATCAGTATTTGTTAGCTCGGATGATATATCGAAATAAGCTGCCTTATTGCGTTTTGCGAGGGTCAGTAGGCCTACTTGTACGATTTAGTAGCATCTCCTCATTGGTGATGCGGTCTACTCACGGGATCTTCAATGTGTGATACAGGCACATTTTAAGTGTCTCCAGTCGGCTCACCGACGAATATTTCATTAGACACCGTAAAGAAAAGTAAATACTTCACATTGCTCATAAAATACATTCCCATGGTTTTGATCACTATATTAACAGCCAAAAAAATCTATAAGCCACCTTCCTTTTTACATTCCACTAACTAACGCCGAGGTGCAAGTATTGCGTCAAAGCGGAATTCTTCTTACCGGTAAATATACTGGCAAGAGGCCGACGTATTTGAGCACCTTCAGGATCTAACCTGCCAACCTGGTCTCAATAGGTCAGCGCTTTGCCATCTGAGCCATTCAGCCGGACGTAATCCTCAGAAAAATTATTTTGGTTTTGGTAATATTATTACTGTAACGTAAAATCTCGAAAGCTAGCTAAGTGTAATACGATTTAGGACTGAATGAATAATGTTAATGCCGGGAAAATTTCTAGCACGTAGGTGTCTCCTAAAACCTTTAAAATGGTCAGGGGGACATTAAATACATATTAGATATAGGCCTAATCATAATTTTGATTGCCAATTGTATACCTCATTGGTTCACAAGAGGGGCATTACTAAAACAATTTTTTTCGGTGTATAATCTATATATATAAAAGAGTTTTGTCTGTACATTGCTCAGAATTTGAAAAGAATGGTATTTCTGTATCGGTCATGTCCACAGTAACCAGGAAATGCACTTTTTACTTTTCCGTAATTTCTGTCTGTCTGTCTGTCTGTCTGTCTCTCTGTCTGTATGTATGTATGTACACGCATCACTAGAAAACGGCCAAAGAGAATTTAATGAAAATCGGTAAAGAAAGTCGGGTAATAAGTCGCTACAATCTAGGCCATAAAAATTTTATTCACGCTGATAGAAATGGTAGTTTAGGGGAAGGCCTAAAATTTAATTTTCAAATATTTATTTTAGTAGTCCTATCTTCAAAAAAATTGGTATGCAAAGTCGAGGAATACGTCGCTACAATTTAGCCTATGAATAATTTTATTCATGCTGAGTAAAATAGTAGTTTAGGGGAAAGCCTAAAATTTAATTTTTAAATATTTACGTTATTAGTGGTCCTATTTCGTTGAAAATTGGTATACTTAGTCGGAGAATGAGCCACTACAATTTAAGCTATAAGTAATTTTATTTACGCTGAGTGAAATGGTAGTTTAGGGGAAGTCCTAAATGTAATTCTCAAATATTTATATTATTAGTTGTCATATCGATAAATACTACATAACCAAAGTTATAGAGAATTAAATTTCCGACCATGTCTTATACATTTTTACCATACCGGCTATGATAACACAGATATTCATGAATTTGTATTTTTGTTGCTACGTCCACATCAACGCCGAGCCACGAGAAAATGGGTTAACAGAATTTAATGAAAATCCGTATATAGAGTCGGGGAATAAGAATCTACAGTCTAAGCTATAAACAATTTTATTCATCCTGGATGAAATTGTAGTTTAGAGGAATGCCTAAAATTTAGTTTTTACAATACCAATAACATTGGTCCTGTCGAAAAGTACTATATAAAAAAGTTATAGAGAGTACAATTTCCAATCATTTATCTTTTATTCAGTTTTACCGTACTGACTATGATAAGAGTGGTATTTCAGAGTCGGAAGTACTTACTCTGACTCGCTGTTTTGAATGAGCAATGTGCATAATTAGGGCAGAGCCTCACTTAGTGGTGGTGGTAATAGTAGTAGTAGTAGTAGTAGTAGTAGTAGTAGTAGTAGGGCCTAGTACTATTATGGCCTGGTCTAGAATAACAATTTAGCACCACAATATTCACTAAATAACTCAAAATTCAACTCTGAAAAGAGCCGTTTCTTAAGAAAAGCTTCTTTCTTTTCACTTTTTTAAATTCTACATTCAATTTATTCCAAACTAGCAGTGAAGAGGGGGTTCCCTTCAGCTTTGGAGGAAAAATTTGCCTTCAGGACAGATATATTTTTCCGCCGCCAATGTAATGAATTGATATTTTCCGACTCATCGGGTACTCCTAGGAAACAGAATAGTAATTGGGCATAGTTTTTGCCCCGGGAGTCTCCACTATTCGACTCTCTCCCCGCCGAAAAGTGTTTACGGATCACGGCTGTCTGCGGTTTGGTCATTCCAGGTCTTAAACTTGGAACTGTTAGATAGGCAGCGTAGTCCTGTTCGTTAAAAGTGAGAAAATGTGTGGTGTTTGATTTGAACGAGTATTTCATAATATGAAAGCATTGCTTTTAATCGCGCCATTCCTGTTGACGTCATAGTATGTTCATTTCAGTTGGAAAAACCACTAAGACAGTCTTTCTGATGATGTAAAAAGGCATTATAATGAAAACATCCCAACCTGATTGTGACTGATTATAGTGAAAATTCCCTCAGTCTTCATATGAGAAAAGATGTTTGGTGAACTCCCGACGCGTTTCTAGGGTAACGTTAAGAGCTATACAATTTAAGACAAACTTGCTCACAACGTGTACACTACCAAACCTAGAATTCTGTATACAATGTAGAATTCCGTAGCGAAGCACGGGTACATCCGCCATTCAGTAATAAACCAGTAAACTCTAAGAGTTCCTTCACACCTATAAAATAAAAGCTATATATTTTCGTAACCTTCAAAATAAAATGCTGTAAGGTTATTTTAAAGCGAAGACTTGTTCCAAAGCATATTATGTCACTATACAATTTTGTAACCGATGTCAACATCTCTCGACCTCCCATCGAAATAATGTGCGAGGAGTGCATGGTAATGGCCTAATAGAGAGAGAGCTCTTACAGCACTGTAATATATTGTGCTATGGTTATTAGCCCATCACGTAATCAATGTGAAACAGAATATATACAAAGCAAATTGACTCGATAGATGCGTTAAAAATCGAGAATTTATTGCCGAAAGGCTTGCCTTGAAACTTGATTCTGAAAAAACACTCCGAGAGGCTATTACCAAATGATTACATAGTATACTCACGGATATAGATCAGATGACAGAGTTACAAACTTAGAAATCTTGAGTTGTAGAATTGTGGGTTGGTGTTCTCGGATGGCACTGACCCTAAATACACTACTTCCACTCGCTTTGTAGGGAGTTAATGAGGGGGGGGGGCGCGGGGGGTGTTCTGCCCGAAGGCAGGTCCGAACCTCCGCAGAGGTGTGCCTGAGCCGGAGTTTACGTGCGGTAGGGTGGCCAGTTCCTTTCCGCTCCTCCATTCCCTTACCCCCACCAACAGCGCGTGGCAACCCATCCACTTCTCGACCACGCCCAATATTGCTTAACTTCGGAGATCTCACGGGATCCGGTGTTTCAACACGGCTACGGCCGTTGGCGGGAATTAATGAGAAAGCACTTAAACAAAGTCCATGAACAGTTTTCTCAACGCTAGAGAATTGTGATTCTATAAGTCTCTCTCAATAATAATAATAATAATAATAATAATAATAATAATAATAATAATAATAATAATAATAAGGCTTTCTTTTGAAGATTTCTTCTTCAACATTCGTCTTAAGTATATTTAGAATATTCACGACTACCACATGCTAACTTTGTAATTGATGCTAATCCGTGGCATCAAACGAGGTAATACGCCAAGAAAGCATTCAAGATGACAATCATCACAATTTACAATGTGTATTGTGCTTTAAATGAATTTCTGGCAGTTTTCCAAACAGTACTCTCCAATTAAGCATGACAGACGTGTGAATTTAAAGTATTCAGCTCAAGTGATTATCATAACAATGTACAGGAATGATGTCAGTTTGCATACATGTGTGGTCATGAATCTGAAAGTTTGATGCACCCTTTCTTTTTGCTATCTTTGTCGTCGCACAGTCACATAGCCCACAGGTTTCTGGCGACGATGGGAGAGGAAGATGCTCGGATTAGAATGGCGTTAATTAAGCTACAACTAAGAAATTTGTCCCGCATCAAAATGAAAAACGACGGAAATTAATCGGTCTGGTTCTCTAGAGTTGGTCGGAAAAGAAATTTACTAAACATTTTTTTATATTTTATTCTTTGACTAACAACGTAAAAATAACAATCAAAATGCCTATTGTGAGGTCCTTTAGGTAGTGTACATAAAGCTCTGAATTAGGCTCAACCAACACCTTTACGGTTCGCGAGAAGCAAAGCAGAGCTGGGTAAGCTACTGGGCAGTACTATGAAAGGCTCGGGGGGGAGGGTGATGGGATTAACTATCTGCAGCAGACTTTTCGCTTGCAGCGACGTGAATAGTTCGTTCGTAATCTGTTTACCCTCCAGGGTCGGTTTTTCCCTTGGACTCAGCGAGGGATCCCACCTCTACCGCCTCAAGGGCAGTGTCCTGGAGATTCAGACTTTGGGTCGGGGATACAACTGGGGAGAATGACCAGTAACTCGCCCAGGCGGCCTCACCTGCTATGCTGAACAGGGGCCTAGTGGAGGGATGGGAAGATTGGATGGGACAGGCAAGGATGAGGGAAGGAAGCGGCCGTGGCCTTCAGTTAGGTACCATCCCGGCATTTGCCTGGAGGAGAAGTGGAAAACCACGGAAAACCACTTCCAGGATGGCTGAGGTGGGAATCGAACCCACGTCTACTCAGCCTTCCGAGGCTGAGTGGATCCCCTTCCAGTCCTCGTACCACTTTTCAAATTTCGTGGCAGAGCCGGGAATCGAACCCGGACCTCTGGGGGTGTCAGCTAATCACGCTAACCACTACACCACAGAGGCGGACGACGTGAATAGTACTGTGTTAAATACTGTCTTCCCCCTTTTCATTTCTTCTTCTTAGCCTGATTTAATGGGGCTGGAGCTTATAACAGATTTTTTTTTTTTTTTGCTATTTGTTTTACGTCGCTCCGACACAGATAGGTCTTTTGGCGACGATGGGATAGGAAAGGCCTAGGAAGTGGAAGGAAGCGGCCGTGGCCTTAATTAAGGTACAGCCCCGGCATTTGCCTGGTGTGAAAATGGGAAACCACGGAAAACCATCTTCAGGGCTGCCGACAGTGGGGCTCGAACCCACTATCTCCCGATTACTGGATACTGGCCTAGTACAGATTTGCCCCAGTCTTACGGTTCTCTGCCCTTTCTGAAACCAAACCTATGTGGAAGAGTGTATTCACTATTGTGAGTTTCTTTGGTGGTCAGTAGTGTGGTGGTTTGTGTGTAGGAAAAGAAGCGCGTAAAGACAAACATGTAGTCTCTGAACGACAGCAATTAACCATACTCAGTTAAAATTCCTGGCCCACCCGGGAATCTAACTTCGGGATCTCTGAACCGAAGACCAGTACTCTGAATATTCAACCAACCAGCTGGACGTGTTAAGTACTGTACTGTAAAATATGAAAAATCCATGTACAAGTATTTTTCTCAAAAAATATTTCACCGCCTATAAAGATTGCTGCAGGAATGTTGAACATATGTGGCTGCGACCAATTGTATTTTCAATTTTGAAAGTGTGCAAACCAAAGGAGAGGGGCCACATGTCAGATAATAATTTGGGGTGCACTCTAACATTTAGTGCTCATCAGACATTGATTCCGCGTATGTACACCCTTACTACCGACCGAGTTTGCCGTGCGGTTAGGGTCGCGCAGCTGTGAGCTAGCATTCGGGAGATAGTGGGTTCGAACCCTGAAGATGGCTCTCCCATTTTCACACCAGGCAAATGCTGGGTCTGTACCTTAATTAAGGCCACGGTCGCTTCCTTCCCACTCCTATCCCTTTCCCATCCCATCGTCATCATAAGACATGTCTGTGTCGGTGCGTCGTAAAAGCATATTGTAAAAAAATGATCCTTGCTCATTCATTACACTCTTAATCCATATTTTTTTCAATTCTACATAGATACAGTCATAACAGGTGAAGGAGATTACAGCCTTTCAAAGCAATTAACACAGCTGTCCTCATTGAACCATTTGTTATCATTAGAATCTCCGTCAAGAACGACAAGCAGTAAAGCTGATGTACTCGTTATGCTCACCATGTGACACTCCAGTATCTACAAGGTAAATCAAGCCCTTTCAAACGGTGTGCCGTGAATGAACCACTAAATTACTACCAGAGAACGAAGAAAAGTAGTAATGATGCAGATGCCTTTTCAAAATAAAACCCACTATAATAGAACAGTTCAACTGACAAAAAGCTCATTTCGCGAAACATGATAAACTTAATATGTTTCAGCTCACACTGCACTGCAAAATTGACACAAATCTCCCGATATTAACTCAGGCACCTATTTTGCCTTTGTTTCGTAGAAAAGTTGAAAAGTATTTCCCAACGCTTAAATTTAATCAATTCGAATGGGTGATGGTCCCTAATATCTTGTGCGGTTGGGTGTACATACAATTTTTCACGATCCTCAATAATTGCTTTAAATAAATATATCAGTCATTCATTATTGATCTGCATTTAGGGCTGTCGCCCAGGTGGCAGTTTCCCTACCAATTGTTTAGTTAGTATTTCTTAGATGATTACAAAAAACTTGGAAATTTGTTGAACATTTCCCTTGGTAAATTATTCCAAATTCTAATTCTTCTTCCTATAAATGATATTTGCCCCAATTCGTCCTCTTCAATCACAGCTATATCTCCTATCATTAAAAGCTCCACTCTAGCTTATTCGTCCATTAATTTCATTCCACGCTATCTCTCCACTAACAGGTCGCTTAGTCGAGCAGTTTGTCTCCTTACTCCTGTCTTCGCAGACCAAAGTTTGCAATATTTTAATAACACTACTTTGTCCGAAGTCACCTAGAAAAAATCATGCTGCTTTCTTTTGATATTTTAAAACGCACGCCTTCAATAATAATAATAATAATAATAATAATAATAATAATAATAATAATAATAATAATAATAATAATAATAATAATAATAATAATAATAAGAAGAAGAAGAAGAAGAAGAAGAAGAAGAAGAAGTCACTCTCGCATAACAACGCAGACACAAATATTTTTCCGTCTAGTTTATTCCATCACACTCTTATTCTGCTGTCCTTATCAGATATTCAACATTTGTTGGTCATGCTTTCTATCATTCGAATTATCTTCCCAGTTAACATTTTTTAAATCGCGATCACCTACTACAATTACTTTTCTTTCTGTGTCGTTTCCCACAATAATATAAAATAATTCTGTGTACCTCAAAACATCAAGTTGTATATTATTTTTAATGATTAGCACTACATCCTGTGCTTTTCCGTAGCATGAAAATTCCTTTTCTACCATGAATACTCGCTCCCTTCTCCTTTCGAATATATCCTGTCTCTGCGTTGAATACTCCAAGAAAATTTCCGCATATCACTTCTTAGACATGATCCAACTCCTATTACAATATCTGGTAAATATACGGTAGATTTGTTAAATTAATTCTACTGTATTTACTTCCTTACAGTACTTCTACAGTTTAACACTAACAACTTTATGGCATCGTTATTTTACTTCAAGCTCCCTGTACCCTTATCACCGCTCCCTACTTCACCTCGGTTTCCTGAATGCACCTTTTCTACTTTCGGTAATTCATGTATAATTTGTACGTGTACTATCCAACACAAGTTAAAAAAATGATTGACACGAACTCCAACGTTATACTTTCGGAAGTCAAGTGATCAGTCCATAAGGGCTTGTGTTTGTCTTTCTTTCCATCTGCCGACTAAATTGACTCAGAACTTATATTTCAGTTTTATAACATCGTGAGCGAGGAAAAGGTTTTCTAGTAGAGATGGTCGATTGCGAGAAAATATAAAATAAAACTGAATTCGATACTCGTCATGGTGACAAAATTAACAACTAAGGAGCTAGAACAGTAAGAACGTGATCGTTAGGAGGTAGAGAGGAGTGAGAAATGACTATAAGACGCGCGGGAGAATGATTTTAAGACAAAGAAATAGAAGGAGAAATCGAAGGCTGTATAAACGAAATGTGCGTTTTTATCGATAATGGGACGTCACTAAAGGTAAGAGGCGCTACAACAATAAACATTTTGAGGAGTGAACGACCGCCATCGATGGGATTTTGCTGCGAAAGGGCATGGAGTTAGGATTTGAGCTTGCCTTCAAATTTCTTTGGAAAGTCTCTGATTTGTAACTTTCCAATAAAACTGCTAACGTTCCACAAAGATATAGCCAGTTGCATCACAGAGTCTTCTCTGCGATATGGGTTAGGAAAGGTATCGCGAACGACCCTTGTTAAGGAAGGAGCCATAGAATATCTGCCAATGTGCCATTGTTCACAGTGGAAGAAAGAAAAGGCAACTCACTTGATGTGAATTATTCCCCTTGCTTTAGTGAATTTAATGGTGTTCTACAAAAGGTTTTGCAAATGTTGTTTCTTGGAATAATAAATATAATAATAATAATAATAATAATAATAATAATAATAATAATAATAATAATAATAATATAGAAAATTGAAAAATTTTCTGACCTTCTCCAGGAACAGTTGTAGACAGTACCAGCTAAGAATATCGAATTCGAACTAAAATGACTTTAATTCTCGGTTTGGAACAAAAGTACGGTACAGGTCAACAATAGGAAGATATTCTGCTCACAGGTTGACCAACAGAAATGGCGTAAGACTCGTCGGACTGTGTCGCATCTTCTTCCTCAGTTTAAAAATTAAATATTGCTTATTATACAACTTCAAATGACAATTCTAATAGATATTCATCAACAAATATCTTCAGCTTATATAGGAAGTATTTGCAAATGGAACATTCAAACAGAAACAGAGCATTTCAGGCCCCTGTCCAATTCTCTTGTAAGTTCATTCTTGAATAAATCCAATATTTGAGTAATGAAGGGAAAACTTCTGTAAACCTAGCGTTCTGATGGACTGTTAGAACCTTTTTGATGATTATTTTTTGCAAAATCAAAGTGTTGGGTACAGAAATAGTCTTTGCGGTATCTGCATTTGATAAATCAATTCTCCTGATACCTACGTGTACAATATAGAGAAGCCTGCATAGCTAAGTTTACGTCCAAGATGCTGTGTACATAACGCCACTGCCCACATCAGAAAGTGTTGTGCGACTGCCGCGGAGACTGAAATACGCAGGCCATGTGTCAGTAACATGACTGTCGTCTTGCTCTTGTTCAGGTTGCTGTGGAATATCACGCAGAAGGTGAAGAAGAAAGCAAGCTTGTAGATTTGCATGACTCTTGATATCGTGATCATAGCCACGGGTCGTAGAATTCGATGCAAAAGGACGTTACATTTTATCTTTAAAATCTCGCATCCACCGGCTGAGATTCAAACTACAGCTGCTTTGATGGGAAGGCAATGTTGAAATCACTCAGCAATCGCGCCCACAGAGAGGATCAAATTCGACTAAGAACTTCTTTGAGCATCCCCTTACAGAGATTCATCACCTGTCCCACTGGAGTAGGAAACTCAAAAGATGCAACTGTTCGGAATAAACGCATCATTTTAAAACTATTTTGTACATTTAAATGAGTTGGAGCAAAGGATTACATATCTTTAACTATTACCTAGTAAAGTTGTCAAAATTCAATATTATTTTCAAGTTCATACTACCCCTTTGTTTTAGGAATGCAGGAATATTTTGAGAATTATGAAGAAATACGGACATAATATATCGATTAGATCAAATGTATTACTTCAAATATCTGCCTATTGTGGCTTTACAAGCCAAACACATTAGGTAAGGAAACCTTACTTGTGAAGTTTGAAAGTTTTTACAGACTTTCGTTGGAATGTCTTAGTCCTTTTCTTCTTCCCGGCACAATTCTTTCCCGTCCTTTGATGAACTGTATATGTTCTTTACTTCTTCCTGTTGGTTGTTATCAGACTCCTCTCTTCCCCTTGTTCCTTGTTCGAAACCTAATCACCTCATTTGATCTTAAGCATCGTTCTCCAAATCCACACCTCGAAGGCTTCCCGGCCTCCGATATGCTCAAGTGTGCACTTAACACTAGGCCGGCCGCTCCCTTAATGATAGGCTCAGTATGCAGTATGTGTTTCCTTGAGAAATTCATTTGCGATTTTAATTTCTACCATTATTTCCTTCCCAGATCTCCAATCCTATGTTGCAAGAGTGACAAGACATCAATATTCTCGCAACTGCCCCGTCCTTTACCATAAATCAACACCAATTCTCATCACCTCGGTCTCCGTTTATCTTTAAACCATACTTATCTTTCCCTTTTACTAGCTTGTGTGTCATACTTTGTAGTTAGAGGGTGCTGTTCGCTGCAACCATATCGTCAGAAAGTTCGTTCGTTCGTAATCTGTTTTCCCTCCAGGGTCGGTTTTTCCCTCGGACTCAGCGAGGGATCCCACCTCTACCGCCTCAACGGCAGTGTCCTGGAGCTTCAGACTCTGGGTCTTGGGATACAACTGGGGAGGATGATCAGTACCTCGCCCAGGCGGCCTCACCTGCTATGCTGAACAGGGGCCTTGTAGGGGTATGGGAAGTTTGGAAAGGATAGACAAGGAAGAGGGAAGGAAGCGGCCGTGGCCTTAAGTTAGGTACCATCTCGGCATTTGCCTAGAGGAGAAGTGGGAAACCACGGAAAACCACTTCCAGGATGGCTGAGGAGGGAATCGAACCCCCCTCTACTCAGTTGACCTCTCGAGGCTGAGTGGACCCCGTTCCAGCCCTCGTACCACTTCTCAAATTTCGTGGCAGAGCCGGGAATCCAACCCGGGCCTCTGGGGGTGGCAGCTAAACATACTAACCACTACACCACAGAGGCGTCGTCAGAAAGTACAGACCTTTAATGCTTAACACCCGTAATAGTTTCCAGACATTCCCTTATCGTTTCCTCAGTTTATAGGTTATACAGAGTTAGTTATAGACAGCAGCCCTACCAAACTCCTCTTCCGATCCCAAACGATTCTGATGAAATAAATAATTAATTAATTAAAAGATTAGGATGAAATAAGTGTACGACTAAATTAGAATTAAAATACATTCGTTGCTCACGGACACTAATATAAATGGATAAACCAGGTTCCTTTCTTCGTACTTCACAAATTCGTACAGCAAATGAACACAAGGAACCGGGCATTTCCAGACCAATTGTGACATCAAATCCATAATTCCTTTATTAATGAGTGAACTCATCCCACACTTCTTTAATTGCGAGTGTTTGATTTTTAAAATGTAACAATTAAATGCTAGTTTTTTTCACAAATTGCTTTACATCACACCGACACAGATAGGTCTTACGGCGACGATGGGACAGGAAAGGGCTAAGAGTGGGAAGGAAGTGGCCGTGGCCTTAATTAAGGTACAGCCCCAGCATTTGCCTGGTGTGAAAATGGGGAACCACGGAAATCCATATGCAGGGCTGCGGGCAGTGGGGTTCAAACCCACTATCCCCGGGTGCAAGCACACACCTGCGCGCCCTTAACCGCATGGCCAACTCGCCCGGTCAATTAAATGGCTTTAAAAAGTTGTAATTCCATTATATCCCAAAGACCATCAAACGAGGAAGCGAATTCGCAGGGCCGTTTCAACATTCATATTACGTACTTGACAAAGAAATTAATTTCTACGTTTTTATTTTCAGTAACTGAGTCTCTCTTGTACGTTAGTCATAGTGGTATATTAAATACCGTAATTACATTGTGTCATATACGAATATTTTCCGTTGTACCTTCTGTACTTGTTATCTATACCATCTCAGCTGCAAGTTAAGCAGCTTCAGTAAACTGAAACTGTTAAAAATGATCCAGGCAGTTTGTTAGCTTTATCAACCATCTCAATTGGGAATGAAATTGTTAAGATGGATACTGTCGTTGAAAACAAGGTCAAGAGCGGAAAAATTGTTTGTGGTGTTATTAAAAATACTCGTAACATTTCATTGTGAATTGAAAATTAATGTGAAGTTTTGAAAGTTACACATTACAAGAATATTTGAAGTAAATGTGAAGGAGTAGAATGGACTAAAGCAAAATTGCATTAACTTCGATCTTGGATTATAGACAGGGCCCTGCACTGATGCGGATATCCGCGAAGTTAGTACCTTGGCGGATACAAACTGTATGGCAGTGCAGATAATTTTGCTGATAATTTCTAAATAATGCCGTTTATTGATTTTCACGTAGATATATACTCTTGTTTTTGCTTGTGATTAGGCAACCCTTGACAATGGTATGGGAGAATGGTGATATATAAAGAGCCTTGAGACCATATAGCAGTAAATCTGACCTGAGCCTACCTGGCTCCTGTCCGTAATTAATGGAAGGAACAAAGGTCAATACATCGATAGTTGTCGCAAGAGAAAATCCCTCATAAACTTGTGACTGTAGGGCTTCAGGTGCAGTTGTCAGACCTATTGTATTATGTTAACAGATCTATCAGTTTCAATACCTTGTGTGTAAATAGACTGTAGTTAAATAATTTACAATATCCGCGGATAACAATTCGCGGATGCGGATAACCACTCGTGGATACGGATGAAGGATGTGTGGATGCAGAACGGATACTATTTTGAATATCCGCGTAGGGTTCTAATTTATAGTATGGTTTGTTAATTGACATATAATCATGGACGATTTTATGCTTCTGTGCGTAAGAGACCTAAAACTTTGAGAAACTTGGTGCGATCACCGTTACCTTAAGAAGTCCTTTGTAAGAAAGTCTCGGCCTAGTCTGTCGAAATATCCAAATTCCTTGAGAAAATGAACGACTTATGGGAAAGCCATGTGCGAGGAATGAGCAGTGATTTTCAACTACGAAGTCACGAAATAGTGAAATCTCGCGGGATGCAGTTAGAAGTAAGAGTTTTGTACTCTTGTGTCACCTCGGTGCACTGAGTTGCTTATACCACAGCTCAAATAATGCATGTGGTCCGCATAATGTTATTATGGTCATGTAACCATTCTCTCCGAAATAATCTGAATATATCTCTCTATATGAGTCAGTGACAGTTTCCTTCTAATATATGATCGAGTCGGACTGAGCGGTCGGACTGGTGGGTTCGATCCTGGCTCAGTCCGGTGGTATTTGAAGGTGCTGAAATATGTCAGCCTCGTGTCGGTAGATTTACTGTCACGTAAAAGAACTCCTGCGGGACTAAATTCCGGCATCTTGGCGTCTCCGAAGACCGTAAAAGTAGTTAGTGGGACATAAAGCAAATAATAATAATAATAATAATAATAAAAATAATAATAATAATAATAATAATAATAATAATAATAATAATAATAATATATTATATATATATATATATTATATTATATATATATAGTATGGTTTGTTAATTGACATTATGTTGTAATTATGTTAATTTTATTATGTGTAATTAATTCAGGAATTTAACGTCATGATATTTATCTTGGTATGTAATTTTATTATAATTCATGTTTAATCATTTGCTCACTATCATTTCATTACTTTGTAACTACGACTTGTAAACGAGGGCTGAATATCCTAATATTCACTTAGATTCTTGCGACATTCGTTTAAATTTAACTTGCAGTAGATTTCCTCTATCTTGCCACATCACCGAGGAAGAAGGAAGGACAAATTTAGACATCAAATTCTGGGAAAAGCGAGCACGTGTTCAAGCGTTGTAACGACAGCTACCGTATTTCGACCAGAATAATTCAAACTGATCACCGCCTATATTTTCAAAGGAGCGTCATGTTGCCATGGATACTGAGTGAAAGGGCTAATAGAAGAACAGATGATATCTTGGTTGGGACCCATCTACTCTAATATCTGGAGTGGGGAGAGACGTGTCAACTGATTGGACCACGTGTAGCGACCTGTAATTAGAGCCAGAGAAGGTTATAAAAGGGCGTGTTGGAGCTCTTGGCTTCATTCTTCTTGATTCTGCATTCATTATTATTATTCTTCTGGATTCTTGATTCTTCGATCTTGTATATCGCTGTAGGTCTGTGAACTTGTCTTATGGTTGTTGTACCATAGTGGACTTGTGTGATAGTTTATCACTTCTACATTAATTACTTCGTTACCACGACGTGGTACTTAGGAATTTCTGAATGAGGGGTGTATAGCCACTCTCATCAGGAAGTACGTACAGCTCGGCTACTAGACCGGTTTGTACCAGTCTAAGACAATAGGTAGTATTAAACTAGATAGAAATGAAACTTCAGGGCA
This sequence comes from Anabrus simplex, assembly GCF_040414725.1. NCBI lineage: Eukaryota > Metazoa > Arthropoda > Insecta > Orthoptera > Tettigoniidae > Anabrus > Anabrus simplex. Next base: position 374,906,309 of record NC_090265.1, on the reverse strand, counting down.
CATTTTCAGTAAAGTTGGAAGGATTATTAATTGAGTATCCTCTCCACATAACCCAAGGAGGTTTTTCTAACTATGACTTAGGGCCCATCTCCAATATATGGGATAGAGCATAATAGGGAGTGTTAGTGTCGAAGCCATCTTCCAATTAGTGGTCGGTGCACTTAGCAAGGCAGGAATGGTACTTAGCTGCAGATGAAGATATATCAAAGACGACCGGTGATGTTCCAGCTACAAGGATGGAAGCTTTCCAAGGACCAGCAGAACAAGACTAGATGGTGAGCAAGCGAGTTAAAAATATTGCAAGTTTTCGCGAAGTAGAGTCATTCAACTTTTTGTTAAATTCATTTCCTATTTTAAATTCAGTTCTCGTTAAACCGTCGTCATTTATATTCAATATAATAAATAGTATTTTCCTAGTTCACTTTAATCAATCTGCCTTAATTAGCCTTTTGATTTCTAATTCTTCTGCTTAATGATTAGTGCACTAGTGCACCCCTGTGATAAGAGTCCGTCCAAGCTTGATTATAAATTTTTATCTTTAAGTCATCAACTTAAAGATTGGCGCCCTTAGCTTGCATGGTTGCATTTCTCGTTCAATGATTGTTCTCCGAGAGGGGAAGTCACAACTGGTTAGCGAAGAGTATGTGAACGACAGCAAAACTGGTATCAACATACAACACGAATGAATGACGATAGAATACTCAGACATATTCTCAAATACTAAGCAATAGGATGGAGAAATGTAGGAATTCGTATTGGATATAATATTTCAACATTGAGTGCATACCTTGAACTTAGACTCTGCAGTTGAAGGTTGGGACTAAAAAAACCTCGATATATCACAGTAGAATCGTAGTCTTTCTTTTACGGCACTGCTGATTATTGTACTTCCGACTGTCAATCACTGGAATGTAATGGTTTACTTCGTTCACGAATGTTAGACTGAGTAGGCTAGGAGGTAGAACGCTGGTCTTCTGAGGCCAACTTGGCAGGTTCGATCCTGGCTCAGGTGGTATTTGAAGGTATGCAAATTCTTTAGCATCATGTCGATATATTTACTGGCATATAAAGGAACTCCTCCTAAATAAAATTCTGACACGTTGATGTCTCCGAAACCATAAAATTGTAGTTACCGGGACATGGAATCAATGACATTAATATTGGTTCATGAATGTTCCTTCTCCTCAGGTAGCGGTTGGCAAATGTCGTGATTCTGGCAGCCAATTAGCCGTAACAACTGCACAGGGAGAGAGAGAGAGAGAAAGCGACTAACTTCAGTTACAGTTGTCAGCACTGTAATAAACAGCGGTGTACAGAGAATTGCCCAAGGCTAACGGTCTAGGCAAATGCTTGTCATGAGATGTCAAGTCTTGAGTTACTACAATGTGATATCTCTATTACAGGGGTAATAACATAAACTTCCCGGGTAATAAGATACTATCATGAACGACGAATAGCACAATTTGCCTCCCCCATGATATGGAAGGTAATCACTAATCGCGTAGATATCCCTTCAAAGGAAGGTCACAGTATTAGATGTGGATGAGTTCGACAACATATTCGCTTTACAGTAGATCGCCAGGATCATTACTTTCTGGTTAATTTTATAAACGAATGTCTCCCATGTGTGATTAAACTTCGAAGAAAAATAGTTTCAATACCACGATTTTCGGGTCTTCTGTCACCTAGATCTTTGTGCCTTTGGTTTGTGCGTTTTTCTTAACGTCGCAACAACTTGAATATATTTTCGGCGACCATAGGATAGGAAAACGGTCTTATAAATGTATACCCCCCCCCCCAGCATTCTCCTAGTATGAAAAGGAGAAACTACGGAAAAGCATTTTGGCTAGCGATAATGGGGTTTAAGCAAACCACTCACTGCTAGCTTATATCTGCACGGTCCGAACCACGCAGATAACTCAATAGGTTTAGCTTTAACTGCAGGCACTTACGTGACGGTCCTTGCACCACAATACTATGGACTGAAATTGGAGATATTGCTTATTTCATTGATGCACTGTCGAACCTCGATATCACCAGTCACCTATGGAGATACATTTTATTTCGAGGTATGGAGAAATCCCCTTTCTGAGAATGTACAGCAAATTATCGAATCCTGTATCTATACTTATTTAACCATATAAAAATAAACTGGAAGTTTTACAATAAAAATTGTATGTGGTCAGAGCTCTAAGTTAGTAATGTTTCACAGATTAACAGTTTGATTCATTGCAGAAACAGAGGCAGACTTATTCAACCCTCTGAAGGTGCTGTAAAACGTTGTTTTTTCTGTGAATCAATGTTAAAGAGTTTTATTAATAGAAATAATGTTACCAATCTAAAGAATCTCATTGATGTAATGACTGTTGCTGTAATGCAAAAGTGTATTGAAATTGGCCTATAACCAGGCGAACACTATTTGGTAGAGTAAAATCATGTAACATTGCTCATGAAAGTCTTGTTTAAGAAATATTTCATAGGGAAGTTAGATCATCACGCAAAAATACTCAGAGACTCATCACACAAAACCAAAGTAAAAAATCACCAAACAAAAACTATAAATTTCGTGAGCCAGTAAGTTGGTAAGACAATATCATTTATATATTTTCATGTTGTCTGATTATTTGGATAGATTCTTTAATTTTACCTTACACTGCATTTTGTGCAATAATTTTTGTCTATTTGAGTCCTGACTGGAATCTTTTGTTGGAAGAGTACGAATGGTTTAATGATACAGTGTAAGTATTTACATACGACAATAAAGAATTTCGAATTTTAGAATGTTGTTTAGAATGTTTATATTGGTATTCTAATCTTCTTCTTCTTCTTCTTCTTCTTCTTAATCTGTTTATCCTCCAGGTTCGGTTTTTCCCTCAGACTCAGCGAGGGATCCCACCTGTACCGCCTCAAGGGCAGTGTCCTGGAGCTTCAGACTTAGAGTCTTGGGATACAACTGGGGATAATGACCAGTACCTCGCCCAGGCGGCCTCACCTGCTATGCTGAACAGGGGCCTTGTAAAAGGATGGGAAGATTGGATGGGACAAGCAAGGAAGGGGGAAGGAAGCGGCCGTGGCCTTAAGTTAGGTACCATCCCGGCATTTGCCTGGAGGAGAAGTGGGAAACCACGGAAAACCACTTCCAGGATGGCTGAGGTGGGAATCGAACCCACCTCTACTCAGCTGACCTCCCGAGGCTGAGTGGACCCCGTTCCAGCCCTCGTACCACTTTTCAAATTTCGTGGCAGAGCCGGGAATCGAACCCGGACCTCCGGGGGTGGCAGCTAATCACGCTAACCACTACACCACAGAGGCGGACATTATTCTAATCTTCTGTGAAAATTGAAACAAGCAGTGTGGTGATGAACAGCACGAAACAAGCGAGTCAGTTCGCAGTTGGCTGCAGTCTAATCAGTGCAACGGCCGGCAAGCGATCGTGCAATACTTCGCTTCTTCTACTGACAATTGCGGCAAAAGTAGATATAATATAAAAATAAATCACGTAACGAATTCATTTAGCTACTTATCTAAAACGTTCCCGCTTAAATCAAATTTTTGACCAAAAAACTGAAATTTTGGCAGCCGACTAATATTTTCATGTCACGATTTAAAACTTGCATAACAAATTCCATATGAATTAATTATTAAAATTATAAGGAAGCCGTGATCTATATTTCTATTTATACCGTTAATGTAAAAACTCTTTCTTTTATACTCATGCCAAATTTGAACAGTTTATCTTTATCCTATGCTAAATCACAGAAAATTTGATAAGCGCGTATTAAAAATGTCTACTCTTACCCGGCTTACCGCTATGGCGGCTATGAGACTTCACTTCCCGTAATGCTTGTTAAATGGATGTATCCTTTCTATTGTTTTTATGTGCTCACTGGACATCACAGACGCCAATGTTGATGACTTAATGGGATTTAAGTTCTGTAAAATGGGTCCAGAATTCGACCACGTAGAGGTTTACGATGTCTTGTCTCATCCAAGATGGGATTTACTACTATGGAACAATAATTAAATTGATTAGTTTTGAAAAGAATGAGCCTTCAGCAAAATCCTAGTGATATTGGTACAAAGAATCTTTTGGTGGAAAAGTTTACGAGAATGATTTTTTCTTCAAAGTTTTCGATTTTACATCTCTTTAACAATTTTTTACAATATTCATAGATTGCCCAAATTTATTTCAACATCAGTTCATGATAGGAAAATAAATTTTCCTTATTCTCTGTATTTCTTTCGGAGCTACTAGTACATATACTTCCTAGCATGCTCTTCGTTGGTATTGTGTGTAGCGCCGGTAATAGCAAAGACCATATGGTTCCGAACAGCGCCATGAGGCTAGTAGATTGACAAAATCGTGAGAAGTACATCATCAGATACGTATTGCCTTTCATCGTATACATATACACGGCTCGTGTCCGCTCCATGGCTAAGTGGATAGCGTGCTGGCCTTTGATCACAGGAGTCCCGGGTTCGATTCCCGGCAGGGTCGGGAATTTTAACCTTCATTGGTTAATTTCGCTGGCAAGAGGGCTGGGTGTATGTGTCGTTATCATCATCATTTCATCCTCATCACGACTCGCAGGTCACTTACGGGTGTCAAATCAAAAGACCTGCATCTGGCGAGCCGAACATGTCCTCGGACACTCCCGGCACTAAAAGCCATACGCCATTTCATTTTTACAGGGTTCGTAACGCGAGAAACGTATCAGAGTGGAATTTGTAGTGTTTTATTTTTAATACTCACGAGCTAAGAAATCGACCTGTCATGTCATCCATGTCGCACAAATTCTCTAGAAATATCACGAAGTTTGAGTCGATTTTAGCGTTCACTTGCTTAAATTTCAATTACTAGACCTACCCGATGCATAAGCAACATTAAAAGGCATTGCTGAAATCATGTCATGCAGTACGTACAAACTCATGTCATAATTTCAGAACGTCCTGTTGCATTTGTAATTACTGCACTGAATCATATCGAATTCTGTTGTGATGTGTATGGTATAATATCCTTACCTAACAGACATAAACAGTATTTACTACTAATCCTCATCCATTACCATAAGAGATGCATCAAGTAGCTGATTCGTGCAGAGCAGTAAAAATGATTGTCATGTTCTGTTCCACTGCTTTACGTATGAATTTTGGATTATGGTTCTTGGATTTGGTAAATAATAATGATAGTGGTTTTACATTCCACTAACTACTTTTACGGTTTTTGGAGACGTCGAGGTACCGGAATTTAGTCTCACGGGATCCCTTTTTCGTGCCAGTACCGACATGTGGCCGACGTACTTGAGCACCTTTAAATACCACCGGACTGAACCAGGATCGAACCTGCCAAGTTGGGGTCAGAAGACCAGCGCCTCACCCATCTGAGCCACTCAGCCCGACAGGATTTGGTAACGAACAAAAAAATGTCATGAGTTGTAACATAAATTTGAGTGTGTTGTTGACAGTCAAGGATAAATACATGCCTCTGCAAAGAATACAACTTATTACGTAAATGGGTCAAGAAATTCAGAATTTATGGGGAAAGTGAATCGAAGACCTTGAATATTACCAGATATAAAGTCAGATGTTCTCAATGCTCGGTTAGAGCAATTGCTGAAAAAATATCTCTCAAAACTAGTGAAACAAGTGAGACTAAAGTATAGATCACCACAAACACTGGAAACTAATTGAACATATTGGCATCTTAGATCTATAAATTTACACTACAAAGTATTACATCCATCATATTGTAATGGCTTCTTCCATCAGACGACCGGAACTCGATTCTTGGTTATGTCACGAACTGAAGACATCTAGACGTTTGGAAAGGGTGTGCCCAAGCTCAGACAACGTGACTGATGAGAGGTGTTCATGAAAATTCTACGTTTACCAATCATGGAATGTGTTTATCTACTTCGGTTTCTTCTCTTCAACCCAGAAAATTTCTGGTATTGTACCTAAAATATATATCCCTTTTCTTGACAAACCTCTCCATCAAATACAAATATACAGTCTAGTAGCCGGATAGGTTTCATACTTATTGAATACGTGTGAGTGATTTTTAGGATGATTTTAGTCGCTTGCGTAAATAAATTAAAACTAGTTTTGTGTGTTGAAAGAATCTTTTCTCCTCATGAAAACTGGTTGATTTTAGTTACAAATGGGATGACTGTCGGCATGTTCGGTACTAAAATCGATGCAGAAGCATTCATCCTTCAATCTTTCGAGATGATGATGTGATTTAGATTTTTGTTTCACTAAGGATTTTCACGTATTTCGTAGACGTGGGGGTATAGAAATGTTGTCCTGTTTTACGTGCCGGTAAATCTACGGTCCCGAGACTAGCGTATTTGAGTACCTTCGAGTACCATCGGACTGAGCTAAGATCGAACCAGCCATCCTGGGCTCCGAAGGCTAGCGCTTCTACCGTAAGAGCTACGCGGCCTGGTATTCCTCCATGAGTTGGTTGGGCTGCGTTGTGAGTAAAGACATTGACTTAAAAGTAGATGCCTGTCTCGCTATGGTGAATATATGCTTTTACGATTCCAATAAATTACATGAAATCAGGACTTTTGAGCAGGTGAAGGAAAACACACTCATACAAGACCTTGATAATATCTGTTGTAGTGTACAGGTAAGAGATCTGGGTAATAACTTACTCATCTGAAGCACGGCTCTGAAAGCATCGTTTGAAGATCTGTGGCGTGATAAATGGATGAAAGAAAGTGGCGCTAAAAAAATCATGAATAACCATATCTGCTATTTTCTGATCCTAATGTGGTAAAATCTATAAATGTTATTCTTATGGGCTGGCCATACACCCAGCTAAATGAGAGTAATCCAGCATGGGAGTTACTATTACATGGAACAGACTGACAGCGCTCCTAAGGAATACTTGCAAAACACGAGAAGAATGGTGGAATATTTTGAAGGAGACTATGGCCCATCCTGGCCTGTAACGCCAATGGAAGTAGGAAACGAAGAGGAAGAACATGTTTAATTTAGCCCTATCTTGGTTTGTATCCTGCTTTCTCCATAACCTCCTGCTCTACATGTGGTTTTGTTCACTTACAATAATACAAAACAATTTAAAGAGACCGAAGCATCCGCCGCAGTCCTGGAAGAAAGACGACGAAAAGCACAGCAAATCCCGGAAGAATTCTACGAAACTGAGGCAGTGAGGAACGACGAATGGAAAGGGCCAGGCTTCAACCTACGCCACACCTTCACCCGATTCGCCGTCCACGGGTTCCACGGAAAGATATGCCAAACCGCTGGATACCACGAACCAGACGAAGAATGTACCTGCCGGCTCTGTGGTGGAAAATGCCCCAGGTACCACCTCATCAACTGCACCGCAAGAACAATATCCATTACCGCACTCGCTAAAGACTGGTAAAGAGGAACCGCGTGCACCTACAAGCGGACGAGGCATGTTCAACAGAGTGTTGCAAATTAGACAAACAGAAGACTTTTCATCACTGTGCCCTGCAAAATGCAATCTCAATTCAGTGTCGCAAATTAGACAAGCAAACGGCGTCTCATTACTGTGCGCTATAATATGTGTGAGGCAGTTCAGCTCTAAATGTCCTCTCACAGATGGAACACATGGACACACGAACACCACTGTACGGACCTGCTTACAAGCAGAACGGAAGTCAATCCCCACTATGACTACTCGTAAAGACCTGACATTATACCTTTTACTCTATAGATTACAGAGGTAATTAAATTCCAATCATTGTGAATTATTGTGTGTATGGCCATTGGCTGCAATAAATTATTACTCTATTTAAAGAAATAATAATAATGGTAGAGAAGTCAACTCTGAGTCCTGATGTAGCATATATGCTACAAGTCATAAAACAACTTACTAAAACATACTAATTTCTGTTGGTGAATTTTTAAAAGTTATTTGAGCAAAATAGAGGCCTCCGAACGCAAAGAGCGTGGACGAAGTGTGGGCTGCTGCGCTGTGTAAGGACGCCACAATTCCCTGGCCGAGAGTCGAGCCATAAACATTGCGTAACCTTAGAGATTCCAGCAATCCTCTTCTTCTTCTTGGACTTTTTCCAGTCACCGGGTTTCGGTACTTAAAGTGTATTTGGCTTAGATTTACGACCGGATGCCTTTCCTGGAGTCAACCATATGTCCAGGCATGTTTTCACTATTGCGTGTCAGAATCCAGTAATCGGGAGATAGTGGGTTCGAGCCCCACTGTCGGCAGCCCTGAAGATGGTTTTACGTGGTTTCCCATTTTCATACCAGGCAAATGCAGGGGCTGTACCTTAATTAATGGCACGGCCGCTTCCTTCCAATTCCTAGGCCATTCCCATCCCATCGTCGCCGTAAGACACATCTGTCGGTGCGACGTAAAGCAAATAGAAAAAGAACTATTGCGTTTTCCTGTTGTTGCTTGTCGTGTGATTTGTTGTATGTATTTAAGATTTACATTAAGACGAACACAAACACCCATTCCTCAATATACAGAAATTAAACAAACGCGATTAAAATCCCCGTCTCGGCCGGGAATCGAACCCGGGCCCCTCTGTAATGAAGGGCAGCACGCTAATCGTTTACTAAAAGCACCGAACGTCAGAAGTGTGTACTGTAACAAATAACGTTAGAGCTGTGTGTCTGAAATAGTTGTTTCCATCCCACAATTTTCGTGATTCACCATGTAAACATTGCTGGTAAATGCTTTCCATGATACTCCCTCTAATTAATAACATCTTATTTATTTCTGTACCATTCATATTCCATTTCAGCTACCCATGTGTCTTGGTATGAGATTATGCTTTTTCGAGCTGCTATAAGCTTCAACTCAATTCCATTAAGAGCTAACTATGTCAATTTTTGAACTCATTTAAGAGCAATCATGTGAACTAAATGTTGTTCCATATCTATGTTTTTAAAGTCTGCTTTTCATAAACGTTTCATTACCGTATATTTAAAAAGTTCGCTTTTGTACCATTGCAATACATGGTTCTGTTGTATGAAATCATAAATAAAATGCTAGTCTGAAAAGAGTGGATTATTTTGCTCTGTAGCCCATTGATATTTCATTTACCAACATCACGATGGATGAACTTATAGAAAATTCTTTCATATAGTTCTGGCAAGCGATCAAAATATTGTATGAATATTGACTGTGAAGAGCGTAATATATTGTTTTTCAACTCTTATCTGTGACTGGAGTGATATACATGTATACTTTTTTCTGGTTATAATGATTCTATTCATTCACTGCATTTCCATTAATGCTTATACCGAGTGGTACAGCTGCCCCTGTTCACTCAGTTTTACGCAACCCACAAATTATAGTCTAACCTGAAAACATTGACCTTGAGTAGTCACAGCAATGCCTGGTCTTACTACTCTTCCTGTAATTCATGTATTTGTGTCAGCCAAATTAGCATTAACGATAAAATACCGAATGATGGTAAAGAATCGTGGAAATTCTGTATCACAGAAGTTTCATGTACAGTGAATATGATGGTTGAATGACTAGAGGTAGTGTTAACATAACACCAGTAAAGGATAGCTCGTGATAGCCGAGTTTGCTTGATGTTAGAGAAGAAAACCGGTGCTCATTAGTTGGAGATTCGAGGCCGATATAGGAAGAATTTTTAATTCGTTGTTAATGTTCATGTGAGTCGCGTTGTTGAAGACACATCTAAATCATGATGTTGATCTCATGATGTAGGTACTCTCTTATGTTCGTTTCTAAGTATCTCTTTAAAGAGCTATTTGCAGTAAAATAAGGTGTTACCGACAGAGATGCAATGGGCTTGTGCATGGCCATTCGATTAATGATGCAAATATTTAAAATGATCACCTCTTTCGTTAATGCAAATCTGAGAACGGTGGAGGTGAGTCATTCTTGCTTGCTGCAACGTATGTGGTGGAGCCTGCCTGCAAGTGGTTCCGTACTTCTAACGACCAGTGTGGAAGAACTCCATCCTACTGGAACCACATCCTCAACCGTGGCATAAGGGGCACATCCTCCAATAAGAGTGGGAGGTATCCACGAAGAAACGGTGAATAGCGTCGTCCCGTGAAGTTTCCTTCGAAGAAATATGGTCCAATTATCTTATCACCTATTATCCCGCACCACACTTTGATACCCCATTGTACCTGAAATCAAGATCCCTCCCTCCAGTGAGGATTTTCAACGCTCCAGTAATCGAAGTTGAGAAGATTAACAGTTCCTTTATTGTGAAATTTGGATTCGTCACTAAAGGGAATGTCCGTTAAGAAATCAGCATTAGCTTCAGCTCTTTGCAATATCCATTTCGAAAATTCTATGAGTTTTTAATGTCACCTCCGTGAAGTTCGCGGTGTAGTTGTTGATGGTAGGTGTTAAATTTATGCCGGTGCAATATGCGCAGTACAGATACATGACTGATGTTCAGTTCATTTCCAATGGCCCGTGAGTACGCAATTGCGTTTTGAACAGCTTCTTCGTAATTTCCAGAAAGCACTGGAGCATCCCGAACGGCGGCGGGGGGAGGGGGGATATATAAAATTACGCCGTTGCATGCAACCGTCTTTCAGCACTTCGAAATGTATCTGGATTTGACAAAATGTATACAGGAAATCGTTCTTGATACGAGTTTCTGGCTTCCCGTGAATTCTGCCTTGCTTCCCCATAAAGTAGTATCATATTCGCATAATCATTCCGTGAATACACAATATTTGCTGTTGCGCTAAACGTAGATGTTCGCACTTTGCTGTAAAAGTTACTATATGCTGTTTAGTGTGCCCTACGCATGAAGTCCAGTCGTTCTTCGAGTCTAACGTTCACAGTTGCCTGTTTGAATGGGTGTGTCATAATGCTGACTATAAGTGCAGTGCGTTTCGTTCGTTGTAGCCATTTGCCATACGAAAGTGGCATGTTATTATTCCATTTTGATGTACCCTTTCCTTATGAAGATGAAAAGTGTAATAAGTTAAACCTTAAGTACGAATGCCTTTAAGAGTATAAAAATAAAATTAAAATTAAATTTGAAAAGCTCGTAACTAGATTCGAACTCTGAACCCATCGAAAAACCACATGCTGGCTGTGATCGGTACCATACAGCCATTCCAGGCGACGAAAGACAGACCTCTTATCTCTATATTAATGGAATAATGTACGCTATCGCTTCGAAACTAATCTTGAATGATACAAGTTCTGAGCCCGAATGTGCAGACAGGTTTACCTTCCTGCAAACACCACAGTGTGCTAATGAATCATGCCTCTCTTAAGCCCCGTAGTCGCAGCCATTCCCTGCACGTCGAGTATGTACCTATAACTTGGTTAAATGAGTCCAGCATAATTTTCTGGTGGTATTCACAATGAATTTGTCCGTAGTCGGTGCTTACGTGGCGACAATTATTATGTCTACTTATTATAACGTCCTTAGAAGATTATCTGGGACTTCAGAAAAGTCAAGTCTTCGTAAAGGATGCCTAGGCGAGTACGAAATACAAAACTTAAAAAAAAGGTATGACTCAATAAAATTTCGAATCCTCACTGCGCCATATAGTTGGGTCAGGTACATCTAACATCGTCCGCCTCTGTGGTGTAGTGGTTAGTGTGATTAGCTGCCACCCCCGGAGGCCCGGGTTCGATTCCCGGCTCTGCCACGAAATTTGAAAAGTGGTACGAGGGCTGGAACGGGGTCCACTCAGCCTCGGGAGGTCAACTGAGTAGAGGTGGGTTCGATTCCCACCTCAGCCATCCTGGAAGTGGTTTTCCGTGGTTTCCCACTTCCCCTCCAGGCGAATGCCGGGATGGTACCTAACTTAAGGCCACGGCCGCTTCCTTCCCTCTTCCTTGCCTATCCCTTCCAATCTTCCCCTCCCTCCACAAGGCCCCTGTTCAGCATAGCAGGTGAGGCCGCCTAGGCGAGGTACTGGTCATACTCCCCAGTTGTATCCCCCGACCAAGAGTCTGAAGCTCCAGGACACTGCCCTTGAGGCGGTAGAGGTGGGATCCCTCGCTAAGTCCGAGGGAAAAACCGAACCTGGAGGGTAAACAGATGATGATGATGATGATGATGATGACATCTAACATCCCTAATTCCGCGCAGCTACTCCCAGCGTGACCATTCCATCCTTACAACTCTGTATTCACGAGGAGAGCGAAAGTTCCCATTTCGTAAAGATACTAATGTGTTACAGCCTTATTGTCCGGTTTTATGACTTTATGAAATAAATAATAATGGAGGGAAGGAAGCGGTCGTGGCCTTAAGTTATGTACCATCCCGGCATTTGCCTGGAGGAGAAGTGGAAAACCACGGAAAACCAATTCCAGGATGGCTGAGGTGGGAATCGAACCCACCTTTACTCAGTTGACCTCCCGAGGCTGAGTGGACCCCGTTCTAGCCCTCGTACCACTTTTCAAATTTCGTGGCAGAGCCAGGAATCGAACCCGAGCCTCCGGCGGTGGCAGCTAATCACATAACCACTGCACCACAGAGGCGGACAACGGTAGTAATTACATGGCGTAAGCTATCACATCTGCTGTATAGCTTTTGGGTGCCATAGATTATAAAAATACTGTAAAAAAACACGTTTCTAATCAATTTCGATGAGTTGAGAGTATACAACATGGCGGTGAATTGACATGTCTCTAATTGGTCCTAACCTATCACATTTTCTATGATACCGTGACCGCCCTTTTCTATCAAAGAAAATGGCCTCTTGAACCAATCCGGTGCGCAATTCTCTACCGACAGCTAAAGGGGTGGCTATGGTTTGTACAGTACATTACAGTAACATTTCGTAAAAATGATTAGAGAACTGGACTGCGCTCTACATAAAACGGTACAGTGATTTGGAGACGGGCCTCACTTACTGCCTTTTGTACCGTTTTTTCATTGTGCGGGGTAGTCTGTATCGAGCTAACTGCATATGAAATTGATGTAAGATGTTGCGTAAGAAAGGACTAAGAGACATTTAATCCCTAGCTGGTTGCATATGTTCGGGAAAAATAGGGACAGCTGTACCACCTGTATAATATATCTACTGCACTATGGATGTGAGCTTTTCATATGAACATTGAAAGCTCTAGTTTCCGATTAACTGAGGTACAACTAATATTGAGAAACAAGAGGCTTATCGTTTTCATTTCGAGCATTCACAGGTGTTGTGCGTGATTGTAGAGGGAAACAGGGAAGGTAATTGATTAGGCTTCAATACTTCATCAGTGTCGTATGTGAGAGGTAGAGAATTTAATTTTACTGGACTTGAATATTGCTAGCTTTTTAACAAAGGAGGTTCCGGACATGTTGGAAAGGTTAAGGATTTTGAAATTAGCAGCCGTGTACTTATCTCCATAAATCCCAGTGTTCGGTTATGGAAAGGTTGTGTAATACCTTGACACAGTTGAAACATATTTTCTTAGTAAAGTAATAATTAAAAACGAGAGAAATAAACAGTTACGTTTCTTTCGTATATCTTATCCGATACATGACAGAAAACCAAGGTAAGTTATGTTAGCTGTACTGAATAATTCTGGTATTAGGAGGAAGTATTCCAGGCAGTAAATGACATTTATGTTGCTAATTTGGCTGCAGTGAGAATTTATGGTAAAATGAATTGCCCATGGTGGTTGCGGGGGTTAGAGAAGTCTGCAGCCATTCACTTTTGTTGTTCATAGTATATATGGATGAATTACTGAAAAGTATAAGATGGCAAGGAGGGATTCACTTGGGTGGAAATGCAGTAAGCAGTTTGACCTGTGCTGAAAATTTCAATCAATCAATTGCAATCTGCATTTATGTCTATCGCCCACGTGCCATATTCCCTATCATTTGTTTATATAGTCTTCCTTAAAAAAAAAAACAAAAAAACAAAAAAAAAAGATCTTGTTCTTAATGGCAGACTGTGCTGAAAGCCTGCAACCTAATATCTTGGAACTTAAAGAGGTGCAGTAAGTCTGTTAATTCTTCAGCCTGGAGGCTGGTTGGATCTTCAAATAGTACTACGAAAGTTTATGCGGTTACTTATAAGTGGAATTTGGCTGATACTAGTGATTAACGAAATTAGGAAGTGAATCATCTTACAGTCGCTTCTTACATAAGTTGTAACAACTAAGAAGATAGAAATCTTCGCAAAATACTCCTTCCTGGGGCGATTTTTATGTACCTACAACGATGCCTGAGAAACAGAATGTATATCCACCAAATTTGTAGTAAAGTCCACTTCATTGACTCGCCAGTGCTACCAGCAGGAAGTTAACTCTGAATTTTTTTTCTATGAGTGCAGTAGCTTACGAAACATAACATTCTTGTAGAGTAGTGAACTTCAAACACGTTAACGCTGTGTCTGATAACTATACAATTGGTTTTACGTCCCACTAACTACCTTTACGGTTTTGGAAGCGCCAAGGTACCAGAAATGCTGTCCTACAGCAGTTATTTTACATGTCGTCAAATCAACCGACACAACGCTGGCGTATTTGAGCATCTCCAAATACCTCCGGACCGACTCGCAATCGAACGAACTACCTTGGGCTCGTAAATCCAGCGCTCTACAATCTCAGTCACAGTGTCCGAAATGAACAACGGTACATATTTATAATTGTATTCTACAGGTTTGAAGGTATGTGGTGAATGTGGTGACAGGGGTAATGTGATTATCACTAAAATCGCACAAACATACATAATATATCATCAGCCTTGTCAATACCTACTTAAAGTTATATGTTAAATGTTTATTACCCCATTACATCCCGTACATGTTTCGAGAGCATAAATTCTCTTTTCTTCAACGGTTATACAAATGGCCCAAAAATCTTAGACACATTATCTATAATATTGTAACATACATCGTCATATTACCGGGCGAGGTGGCCGTGCGCGTAGAGGCGCGCGGCTGTGAGCTTGCATCCTGGAGATAGTAGGTTCGAATCCCACTATCGGCAGCCCTGAAAATGGTTTTCCGTGGTTTCCCATTTTCACACCACGCAAATGCTGGGGGTGTACCTTAATTAAGGCCACGGCCGCTTCCTTCCAACTCCTAGGCCTTTCCTATCCCTTCGTCGCCATAAGACCTATCTGTAAAGCAACTAGCAAAAGAAAATAAAAACATCGTTATCTGGTTACAAATTTGCTTATAACCTGTAAAGTTACTCATTCTAACATCTGCTAGTTAAATACAATCTGTGTTAATAATCAAATTACTGCATTTAATTTACATATATTGTATGTCAAAGTTCATTTCATCTGTAATATGCATTTCTCCGTCCGCCTCTGTGGTGTAGTGGTTAGTGTGATTAGCTGCCACCCCCGGAGACCCGGGTTCTATTCCCGGCTCTGCCACGAAATTTGAAAAGTGGTACGAGGGCTGGAACGGGGTCTTTGAAACTGAACATGAACTGCCGTCCGTTGAGAAAGATCAACCAGTATCTTGGCAGACAGAAAGTGAAAATAAATTGTAATATGATATGGTATGATCAGATAGAGTGGAATGTTTAGCTCCAGGAAGTTCTGTGAATGCATCACAACTCTACGTCTCTGATCGACTTTTGCGTCCGTAGTATCACCTATACCCTAGCATTTCTAGAAACTAAATACTGCGTTTAATGCCTTTCAAGACAACATACCTCTGTGCGTGTACACAAATGAAGACGAAGTACAGAAAGATAGCTAATGTAGAGGCTGACCTTCGGTTCGAGTGGCTACTCTTGTAAAAGGCATGGTCTTTGGAAAATAGCACTATCCCTCCCATTCATTAAACAACCACAACACGTGAATTTTTCAAGTATATTTCCAGATCCAGACTGCTTAATTACTAGCTAAGTGTCACATTGTTTTATAATTTCTGTGCAGCTATAAAGTATATTTATGTAAATGAAGTTAAATATTTTTCTTAACCTGTTTCAATATTGAAGTAGCTGTCAGAATGTCAATGGATTCATCATGCAAATTTTTTGAAACAGTATAAACTGATTGTGCCGCCTCTGTGGTGTAGTGGTTAGCGTGATTAGCTGCCACCCCCGGAGGCCCGGGTTCGATTCCCGGCTCTGCCACGAAATTTGAAAAAGTGGTACGAGTGCTGGAACGGGGTCCACTCAGCCTCGGGAGGTCAACTGAGTAGAGGTGGGTTCGATTCCCACCTCAGCCATCCTCGAAGTGGTTTTCCGTGGTTTCCCACTTCACCTCCAGGCGAATGCCGGGATGGTACCTAACTTAAGGCCACGGCCGCTTCCTTCCCTCATCCTTGCCTATCCCTTCCAATCTTCCCATCCCCCTACAAGGCCCCTGTTCACCATAGCAGGTGAGGCCGCCTGGGCGAGGTACTGGTCATACTCCCCAGTTGTATCCCCCAATCAAGAGTCTGAAGCTCCAGGACACTGCCCTTGAGGCGGTAGAGGTGGGATCCCTCGCTGAGTCCGAAGAAAAAACCAGTCCTGGAGGGTAAACAGATTAAGAAAGAAAGAATATGTATTTCTCAAGAAACACATTTCTTAAAACTCGTTGTGAACTGAGATTTGTAAGTGTAACGAAATCTTTCATAGTTTTTGTCTCAAGTTTGTGAGATACAGTAGCTTCAATATACGCTACGTTACGAAAATTACCATTTTGTTTGACAATAAATATTCCATGCCATATTGTTATAATGATATACTGATTCAATTTCTATGAAGGCCATTCGCAATTACGTCAAGGTTGGCTTTATCAAAACAGTTGCGATGACGTAAAATGCTCAAAATTATTATTATTATTATTATTATTATTATTTATTATTATTATTTATTTTCCACTAATTGTAGTTACAATTTAGGGATGGTGAATGGAGAAAGGGCATAGCCCCATATACACAAAAGTGCCTCCATCACCACTTAAAAATTATAATATACAAATATACAATTACATTCTACATGATGTTCTTATATACAGTTAAAATAATTACATAGGCATATTTACATACAGTAACATTTCTGTGGAACACTTCTAAATAAAGCTTACCGTTTTCAAAATATCAGGAACATTTCAGACCGCTCTTAGATCCTGGCCTTTGAAAGTTCAGCACCAACGTTAACACAGTTGTAAACGATACGCCAAATTCATTATTCCTTACCGGTTTCATAAGATACTTGAACATACAATACCTACAATCGAGCGCACGGAATATTGCAGATATAAAAACAGTGGATATGTCTGAATTTTAATGTTACAATTTCCTCTGCCTCGTCCATGTCTGTTTCTTAGGCTACCTAGTTCTAGTACATCCCTTGTGTTGATTAGCACCCTAACCACACCCTTGATTCGCAGACTCAAACGAGGTCCAGATAGCTAAACGATCAAGTGGTAACTATTTGACAGGCTGGAAACCTTAAACAATATTCGGCATAATATCTTCGATTAATTATATGCCCTGCGGTTTGCTAGGAAATGAGCTCAAAGTGAATATTTCAATCCCTTCCATGCAGTTCAAAATATTGCATCTCCTTTTCATCACTTATATATTAGACTGTAAAATTAAACATATAATTTACAGTAGTTATAACTCTTTATAAATGACTTTATATACTTCTTCTTCTTTATCTTTTTATCCTCCAGGGTCGGTTTTTCACTCGGACTCAGCGAGGGATCCCACCTCTACCGCCTCAAGGACAGTGTCCTGGAGCAACAGATTCTGGGTCGGGTGATACAACTGGGGAGGATGACCAGTACCTCGCCCAGGTGGCCTCACCTGCTATGCTGAACAGGAGCCTTGTGGAGGGATGGGAAGATTGGAAGTGATAGAGAAGGAAGAGGGAAGGAAGCGGCCGTGTCATTCAGTTAGGTAGCATCCCGTCATTTGCCTGGAGGAGAAGTGCGAAACCACGGAAAACCACTTCCAGGATGGCTGAGGTGGGGTTTAAACCCACGCGTCTTCCGAATGAAGAGCTTGACTCCATAGCCGTAGCGCGTTAACACGCGCGGCCACTTCGCTTGGTTGACACATAATTAAATCATAATTAATCTTTCTTAAATAAAACGCATAGAAGTGATGTGACTATACGATTCGCCACGCGCGCACACGGACAATTTACAAGGCATTGCGTTTCAAACACGCAGGTACACTTTTCTTTTATTTCTCCCCTTTAATCTAGAGCTGACTTTCGTTTATAGGTAAGAGTTTGTGTGTCAGAATTTACCTGAAAGCATTAAGAAACTCTCTCCTGAAGAGGTTGCTGTGGCCAAGAAATGTTAAGGTGATCAAAAGAAAGCTCGATTCGAAGCTAGATTGTAAATACTAATATTAATAATAATAATAATAATATGCCAAGGTACCGGAAGTTTGTCCCGTAGGTGTTGTTTCACGTGACAGTGAATCTACCAACCATGAGGCTAGCTTATTTGATCACCTTCAAATACCACCGGACTGAGCAGGGATCGAACCCGCTAACTTGAACTCAGAAGGCCAGCGCTGTACCATTCGAGCCACTCAGCCTGGCCACATACTTACATTGTACAGGTGGCCATTAACGCCTGTATATGACACGGAAAAGTTATCTTTGTCAGGTAAAATTGTCTTGCAAAGACAAAATGTAAATGATGTTTGTGGAGATGATTGACACCGGAAGGACAATACCCGAAAAAATATGGAATTTCTGTAAAGAGTTCACTCTGATACAATCTTCGAATAGTGAACTGTATCTGTGCGCTGTTAAAGGTGCTCTTCGTATAATTTGGATACAATTTAAGTTAATGACGTTTCAAGACTGTTGCTTCACACAGTAATGGCTCTATATTCTTAATAAAATTACTTCAAAATAAACCAACGGTGATATGGTTATTATAAAACGTGAGGATTATTGTGCTAATGTGCATGCTTGTACTAACAGCTTACTTGGTCAACGATACTGTAAATTATCTTTTCATGCTGACTAACTACGTACCGGACTTCTAGTACGAGTAAGAAATGTTGTGAATTTAAAAAGACTGCAAATATAAGAACGCAGATGAATTAGTACTTCACGTGATTATTTGTTCTTTTACTTTTATGTATATAATATAGTATACGTGTATAAAAATGTGTTACTGTGATCAAACTATATTTCTTGTGTGTTCTCATATAATCTAGATCTGTTTCTGCATTTCATCATTTTTGTAACGCTAAAAAGCTGCTCCGAGTATTCGCTTTTATATAGCCATATTTGCATGGAATATATTCTCTTTGAGACGTTCCACTTTCATAAACACACTTTGTATAAACCTGTTTATTATTCATTACTTTTCATGCAATTCATCAATGACACTAGAAAGTTTACTGCATGGAACTAATTATCTTTCGAACTAAAAGCCAGTCAGGGTGGATTTTACTGTATCGTCGGAGTTCTGTACTACGCTATCTACTACAGTCAGATGGTACTGAAGTATACCATATTACTAACCATGTTTTAGTTAAATGTGATGTTTTTGCTTACAAGTTCTTGCAATTTGCTTGTTGACGACCTGCAGGCTTTTGAAGCCTAGTTGACCGGCTGTGTTTACATTCCTTGGCGCCAGGGTGCCAGGATTTCCCCAGCTCGAGACAAGTCGTTGTCAACTCTCCGTTTCAACTACTAAACCTCTGAGAGCGAGTTGCGAGACTGGTCAGAACTGGGTGCAGCTGTGCAACACTGGAGATCTGACAAGCCAGCCGGCACCAGGACTGGCTCGCTTTAGAAATACTCCACGTGGAGAGTTGCTGACAAAGTAACCATGCTATTGGTCAAGAATCATCTGCTATTGATCACAACAGAGGCAGCTGGAGACAGTCACAAATATGGTTACTGTCGGGGGATGATACTGCTTAATGTTTGATTCGGCCTTGGTTGCATGCAAACTTTTATTGTTCGGTAACCAATATATGAAAATGAAAACATACAACCTGTTTTCCAGTCATTGACTGGGTCAGGGATGTAATGAATGGAGCAGATATAGGCTATTAGTACGATGGGGTCGGCACTCCCAAAGTGATTTATTAATGACTGATAGATGCAATGAAATGAGAATGGAGAGTGTTGCTGGAATGAATGATGACAGGGAAAACAGGAGTACCCGGAGAAAAACCTGTCCCGCCTCCGCTTTGTCCAGCACAAATCTCACATGGAGTGACTGGGATTTGAACCACGGTATCCAGCGGTGAGAGGCCGACGCGCTGCCGTCTGAGCCACGGAGGCTCCAGTAACCAATATACCTGTCTTCAAAAGTACTTCGCCGAAGTAATATTAGATGTCAAACATTACTATTGTATATTTGATCATACGTTTCTTAGTTATCTAATTAGTTGCCAATGTTGCCAACAGTGCATGACTGTATAAGTCTTTCATTCGTTCTAATCTCGCACTATCTCGTTCGTTAAGATAATAACGCGGGTGAAGAGTCGTAGCCCTGGAGCTCAGAGAACGAACGAGCGAACGAACGTGGAGACGGAGAACGGTCTGACTTGCCCGGCTGGATTCAGCCTTCCCACTCCCAGCTAGTGAACAAAAGAACGAACGACGAGCGAATTAACTTTGAACGATTCGCAGATAAGAGCGGGAGGGAATGAACTAGCTCCCTCAAGAGAGCTAGCTCGACCCATCACTAACTCACAGAGAGATGATGGAATAACCCAGCTGGGCTGCGATAACACAGAGCCCTTCCTCTAGTGTGATAACAGCGTTGGTCTCTGCTGTACGCAGGCTCGAGCGAAGCGAACGGTGACTGGGTCGGTTTTTTCCCTGGACTATCCTGTATTTATGCACTTAGACAAAAACATATTAAATAAAAGTCACTATTTACTGGATGAAATCAAATGATACGTTGCTAGGATGACTTGTGACTTGGTAACATTTACAAAATATTGACAATGACTTAAATGAGTTGCAGCTCGATGCTTCCACATCCTAACAACAAAGAGCCTATGGGAATTCTTGAAAATTAATATTGAGAGTTCCGGTATAATATTAGCTTAGCTTAGAGGGTTACTGTTATTCTCCCACTTGTCCTGAAGGTGATGTTTAATAGGAAAGGTCAACACACGTAATAATTTAACATGTACACTTGCAAATGGACGAACCTGTACCCTTTAATACTAGGACACGATAAGTCCTAATAAACTAAATACGTAGCTCAATACTTTAGTGTCCTTCCGATAAGCATAACAAACCATTCTCGCTACAGGCAGTCTGGGTGACCTACTTATTACGGGTTAGCTAGGTACAGATGCAAATACAGGGCAGAGCTCCAGGCCACTGACGATGGTGAAATTCTTCTTCTCCAACTTGGGGCGTCACAAACTGTCCTCAGACTCACATAATGTGAGTAAGAATGAGGACTAGCGCACTTATGACAGCTCTTTACAAAGCATGAAGAGATGCTATCCACTCCTCAAATTTCTTCACGCTGACCACTAAAAAGTAAAGAAGTTTGAGAACCTGTCACACAAGTTGGAAGTTCCATAAAATCACGATGTATTCCATTTCCTCTGAATACATGATATTTGCAGATTTATACTACCTTTCACTTTTCATTTCCAATACTAACGTCCGACTCCATGGTTACATGGGTAGCGTGCTGGCCTTTGGTCATAAGGGGACCCGGGTTCGATTCCCATTTTAACTATCATTGGTTAATTCCGCTGGCACGGTGTCTGGGAGTATGTGTCGTCTTCCATTATTATTATTATTATTATTATTATTATTATTATTATTATGATGATTATTATTATTATTATTCCTATTACGACGCGCTGGTCACCTACGGGCGTCAAATTAAAAGATCTGCACCTGGCGAGCCGAACATATACTCTGGCACTCCCGGCACTAAAAGCCAAACGCCATTCCATTTCCAACACTAACACACTATTTACGATAATTCTGAACTTATTTGCTTTACGTCCCACTAACTACTTTTATGGTTTTCGGAGACACTGAGGTGACAGAATTTAGTCCTGCAGGAGTCCTTTTACGTGCCAGTAAATCTACCGACACGAGGCTGACGTATTTGAACACCTTCAAATACCACCCGACTGAGCCAGGATCGAATCTTTCAAGTTGGGGTCAGAAGGCCAATGCCTCAACCGTCTGAGCCACACAGCCCGGCGACTTACTATTTACAAAAGGTATTAAATTTTAAAACAATTCTTTACAAGTAACATTATTATTATTATTATTATTATTATTATTATTATTATTATTATTATTATTATTATTATTATTATGGCATGTTCCGTCCCCAGCCCTAAGGCTGGTTGGATCCACAACAGCTCCACCATCAGCTGTCATAGATAGCCTAGGCATCACTGAAAAGGCGTACTAAGGAAATTAGGAGTGAGGTTGTTTCCCGTTGCTTTCCTCACAGAGCCAGAAGTGTCTATTACATACCAGTCTGCCATGCCCACTGAAATGCATGCATCAACTGACCCTATGAGAAACATTTTCACACCATTCATAGCAGGGACTGGCTTAAGGAATGGCATTACTAGCATCGCTCATACCTCAGTCACTTTCATATTGTCAAAGCCAAGGGTACGACCGAGACAGGCCAATGAAAGTAAAAAATTGCTCTAGCCTATACCAGAAGACATAGTGCACTGTAAACAACAGGTCCCGCCAACTAAGTCATTATTATTATTATTATTATTATTATTATTATTATTATTATTATTATTATTATTATTATTATTATTATTGTACCGGGAGGTACACCTCTACGCCGCAAGTTTAAATATTGCCCCAATTGGAACTCTTCTACAGGAGAAACTCTGAACTTTAAAAACTGTATCAACTCATAAGTTTTCTCAGAAGATGTCACTACCGTAAATTTTGTGATTACGAAGTTGTCAGTACTGTGTGGTGTTCAACTTGTTTTGTTTTCTATTAATCAAGAAGTGTGGACATTCTCTGATAGATGTCTCTACAAAAAAAACTATGATCATGCACCCTGGTGCGAAGTTAAGGAACGTTTTGAAGAAATTTTGTATTCATAAGTTTTCTCTTTACTAAATTTCGTTCCTTCATTTGTGGGTTGGCAATATTAATCTTTTCTTTCCGCCAGTTTTGTATTGAGCCAATCCAGAATTTCTGTAATTAATTTTTGACCAATCATGTATTTCTTCTTCGACTTTGAGTGTATTTTCAAGACGGACCGATAAAGAAAGAGGGTGTGGCTTGATTATTCATGAAAGGTCTCGAATCTTCCACGAGGGTATAAAAACTGCTGATTTTCTTGTCTCTCGGCCACTTCATCAACATTTAACTTAGTGTATGGGCATGTAGCAGGAGGCGGGAAGCGCCCCTTTCATCAGGCAGCAGCTCTTCAATAAGGTAATCGCCATTTAACATCTTTATTTCTTGCTAGCTCAGCAGTTTAACCCGGGGGGAAGGTCCGAAACCTTTTACAAATGTAACCTATCTTTTCAAAATGTAAATTCTGCAGGCTTATGTAAAACTTAAATCTGTAACTTTAATTCGGGGATTGAGAGTGCTTTACCCTCTCGAGCTCCCCTTCATTTTGCCTTGAGGTGACTACGTTTTGGTAACTTTTTCTTCCTTTATGTAATAAATTTTCTTATACTAGTCACCTCCATAGTTTGGGAATAGCCCCTGGTTCATCCGCCTAGTGTCTCTTAGGTTTTAAAAAGCTTTCATGTAGGAGTGCAAGTACACGCCTCCATTCTACTTGGTGTTGCGGGCCATTTACTTGACCGTTTCTTGTCGGCTAAGGCCCAGTAGGTTGGGTACAAGATACCCCTGTTTCATTGTAAGTTGTGCCTTGATGGCAATCATGTGTAAAAGTCTGGTATTGCCTTTAATAGGCTTGAAAAATTGAGAGCGGGTCAGCTCTTTCTAGTATTTGGATATGTGCCTCTAGGAGGCCTGACATTGCTAGGTGGGAGCAAGTGGTTTTCTGCCCTTTGGTAAATATGTGATTGTGAGCTGAGAGCTCAGAAATTGTAAAAAGTAGAGCTTGAAGCCCAGATCGTTAATTTGTCTCTAAATCTTGGCTTTCCTGGTCTTGTACCTGATTATTTGTTGACTTCTTGTTATTTGTTGAATGTTCAAATTCTATGTGAAAATTGTTAATTTTGCTATTTTCGAAAATATAACCTTTAATGCAATTTTAATTCGTATCTCGGCCTTGTAATTAGACCCATTCTAGCCCGCACCTTCTTTCACCTCTGCATTCCACGGGTATCTCCGTAACAATTATTATTATTATTATTATTATTATTATTATTATTATTATTATTATTATTATTATTATTATTATTATTATTATTATTATTATAAAACCGTGATAAATTGAATATCAATGGAAGAAAATAATGCTTCGACCTACAGGGGTTTCGAACTATCAAGGTTTCAATTTAACGAGGTTAAGATAGTTCGTGTTATGGGTTACTGTATTCACGTCCTAGTTCATGAACCATGGACAACGGCTCAGTACCCTAGTAAGTGGTCCTGAGAGTCGGGATACCAGTTACTATGGAATGAAATTGGCCATCTAGGACACATTATGAGCCATGACCCTCCTTGTGCTCAGGTGGCTACGATTATACAATCCATTGACATTCTTATTTGGACTATGTGTAAATAGGATAGCATCCTGCTTCACAGAATTCTTACCGAGCACGTTCAGAACGTTTTAAGCAAGCCTCGGATAGTGGAATCCCATTTCAATTTCCATTTCCATTTCCATCCCATCTAACAGGCGAGCGATTCCTTGAAAACAACGAACGAAATGGAATTCGATGGGGAGCTATTAATATCAGTGGGGCTTGTTATGGGAATATCGTGGCTCGCAGAGGGATAAGAAGCGTGAGGGTTGAATGGGTGGATAAGGAATTAACTAGAGCAGGACTTAACACAACAAATTTTGTAATTACATTTCTTTCCTTTTTTCTCCTAGTTTAAATTTTGAAAAATAGAAAATCTGAATGAATAACAGGAATATTAATGAGCTCGTCAGCTCCAACAATATAAGGGACTTAGAAGTCCGAACATCAGGTACAAAACTTGAGATAATTATCAGTTTGTTTATTTACATAGGAAAGGGCCTTATTGCTCTTGACAGGAACAATGTTTGACAAGAGCATGTTTTGCTCCGATAATTTACACAACATAGGAGTCTGTAGTCCAAATATACCATAGTCCCGCCTCGCAGAGGCATTAGTTTCTTATGGCGCACTCCAATTCCGCCTTATAAGCTATCGGTGTTCGCCTCGGTATCGTAACGGTTAGTGTTATTAGCTGACGTCCTCGGGGACCCGGGTTTGATTCCTGGTGCTGCCAGAAAAATTTAGTAATGGTAGAAGGGCAGATATGTGGTTGAAATGGTACATGCAGCTCACCTCCACTGGGGGTGTGCCCAAAAGAGCTGCGCCACCTCGATATGAGGACACGATTTTGCATTTTTACCTATCGCTTGGCCTCAGTTAACGTATTTGTTCACAGTTGTGGGCTTATCTATTGCTCAACAGTTATATAATTCACTGTTCCCAAAGGAAACTAACACCAGAAACAGTTACCGAATAAACAGGGCATGATTGCCCATACTAAATGGCGTTAAAGACAAAAGAAAAAGCTAGGTTGTAACCGGCCATAAACAAAATGCAGGATGCGAAACATCTGCATTCCTTCAATCCTCAGTGGGCTCATGGCCAAAAAAATGGAGGCTAGTCCTATACTACACCGGGGTGACTAAATAAGAAACGTTAATGCCAAATAAGTTTTCTGAAATTTAGAGGTTTGAAAACTGTAGTTAGCGCATGCCAAGTTGAATGGGAACCAACAGAGGGTAATCACTCTTTGTTCCCTTACATTACATATTTCCCTGCGGGGAATAGAACGGAGTCGTCAGGCTTGCCGAAAAATTCTATATTTAAAACACAAATTTAGAATTTTTTTTATATAAAGGAGGTTGAAACCTTCCCCTCATACTATCCGCAGGAGCTATCACATATCTGTGAAAATTCTGCCATTAACTTGAGTCGCTGGGCCTCCCTCACGCAGGCCGCGCCCCTGCCTTTCTTAGGACACGCCGCACTCAATCACTGGAGCAATCAGGACCATACGGACCTAAAGCCCCCTGCTTTTATAGTACTTTTAGAGGAAGCTTTCAGAACTCATTACGGATAGGCTGGATTCCTGTACACACCCCTGGTTTAAGTTGGCTAAAGAATATATATAAAAAAATCTGATAGGTTGATTACAACCGAGCAGGAACCAGCTAAAGCGTTGACAACTTCGATACACTAAAATAAAATCCTAAGAACTGGGACAACAAACATCAAAATTACAAATTCCTTTATGAAGTAATTAGAGTTTATCCCGTTAGAGGGAGCAAGTAAACCAATGGTAGAGACATCTAACAGTTGAAGATCAAAGTATCTTGTAGTGCATCAATTCAAGTTTGTTTACATAGATGGCCTTAGAGAAGGCACGCTGTTTAACTGGCCCGGGAAGGTGTATTCCCGGTACAGGGCTTATGGAAGAAAGAAAGTAGAGCTTCCTGAGTCAGGAAATAATAATAATAATAATAATAATAATAATAATAATAATAATAATAATAATAATAATAATAATAATAATAATAATAATAATAATAATAATAATAATAGTAATAGTAATAATAATAATAATAATAATAATAATAATAATAATAATAATAATAATAATAATAATAATAATGTTATTGGCTTTACGTCCCACTAACTACTTTTAAGGTTTTCGGAGACGCCAAGGTACCGGAATTTAGACCCGCAGGAGTTATTTTACGTGCTAGTAACTGTACCGAACTGAGGCTGACGTATTTCAGTACCTTCAAATACCACCGTACTGAGTCAGGATAGAACCTGCCAAGTTGGGGTCAGAAGGCCAGCGCTTCAACCACTCTGAGCCACTCAGCTCGGCGGAGTCAGGAAATAGGATGCGCCTAGACGTGTTAGGAGTTCATGATATTCGAGTAAGGGGAGATAACGAGTAAAAGATAGGAGATTATAAAGCATACTTAACATTGTTAAAAAGGGAAGTGCAGAGTGTGAGGTAGGTCTGTTTATCAGGAACACTATTGCACGCAACATATTTTCTATTAACCACGTAAATGAGGCAATGATGTGGGTAGGTTTAACTGTTGGAGGAATTAGGAAAATAATTATTTCAGTGTATTCACCATGTGAGGGTGCATTTTAGGATGAAGCACTGAGTAACATCGTTGTGATAGTCGACAGTAAGGATAGGCTACTGCTAATGGGTGATTTCAATGCGAGAGTAGGAAATAGAACTTAAGGATACGTAAAGGTGATGGGCAAATGTGGGTATGATATGGAAGCTTTTAGGAATGAGAAGCGTTTACTCGACTTCGGTGATACAGACCACAGTCTAATCTCTAGTGAACTACGTATATCTAGGCCTAGGATAGAAAAAGTCAAATCTGTATGCAGACGAATAAGGGTAGAACACCTCCAGGACGAGAAAATTAGACAGATGTGCATGGATGTCTTCGCTGTACTAGCAAAACTTCATATCCCATAATGCCATTCCTGTTCATTATTCTCCTTAAGACTGGTCACGCCTCCCAGCCACGTGTGGATATACAGTCATTCAGAACAAATTCTGTTATGTTCATTTCCGTATCCCAATGTGTAAAGGAAGATGAACCTTACTGTACCGTACTCTAGGAATGTATGTTTGCATGACGTGTTTACGCACTCCTACGGTATAATGCATTTAAGGTTCTCTTTCGTTTACACATTTCTCCACCTGATTTGATATATGAAGTGAAAACGTGAACATTTCTTGTTCCTCTTGTTGTTTCGCATTGCCCCATGGAGGGGGCGTGAGTAACGCCTGTCTGTCATTCGAAAAATCGCGATAAAACCTATCTGTGTCACTGTGACGAAAAAAATTATTAAAAAAATCGTTTAGACATGCGTCATGCGTATGTACTGTACGAACTATCAACGATTTATAGACGTCTGCATGGCTTTTTTGCCTGTGAATTATAGAGGTTCTGATTCCCAGAATTTGAATTCGAAAGGTTAAACTTTTGTTTGACATTCTCCAAATTTTCGATCCGTCCATTGATTTTTCTTCGAATTATCGAGGCCTTTGTCCCAGAGGGGAAGGGAACCGACTAATACGTTTTACAGATTTAATGAAGTTCTATTTATTGAAGTCTATTACTCATATTTCATTCGCCGTGTTAGTTCACCGATCAGGAGATGTGCAGATGTTGTCGCAGCTTATTGCGCTCAAGTCCTGCGATGGAGATGACTAAATGCCTTACTGTTGCCAGATCCATGTCCAACAGATTTTGAACTTCTACTGCGAGGTCAGTGTACTTTTAAATCTTCTGGACATAGGCGTGGTGGGCATTGTGATCTGAAGGGACTGTCACATCCAGCAGATCACTCTGCTTAATTTGTTTTGTTAGTGATATTATGGCCCTATCTGTCTGCAGAGATCGGTTCACGTACCACTACCATGGCCTGTACTCATAATATGGGATTTTCTCATCCATAAATCCCGACTTGATTTCCATCTCTTGGTGCACAATTTTCACTACCTCATCATGCCGATAAGCATATTCTTTACTTGCCATGGCCTTACATGGACTCACAATAAGCTCCTTCGTCTCAGCTGTTTCTCCACATCTCCTGCATCTGTCGTTCACTTCTTCCGTTTTCCCACTTTTTTTTTTTTTCAATTTGCTTTACGTCGCACCGATGCGCACAGGTTTTACGGCGACGATGGAATAGGAAGAGCTAGGAGTGTGAAGGAATCGACCGTGACCTTAAGTAAGGTACAGCCCCGGCATTTGCCTTGTGTGAAAATCGGGTACCACAGAAAACCATCTCCAGGGCTGCCGACTGTGGGGTTCGAATCCACTACCTTCCAAATGCAAGCTGATAGCTACGTGACCTAAACCACGCAGTCACTTGTTCGGTACTTCTTCCTTTAAGATATTATTATTATTATTATTATTATTATTATTATTATTATTATTATTATTATTATTATTATTATTATTATTATCTGTTAAAATTACTTCAAATACAGGAACTTCCGCAAAGAGTAGCATGGATCTCAAAATGTGAAATAGATATAATATTTGGTTATCGTTCGAATTTGCGTTATATGAATCGTACTAACATGCCTAGTGAGTCATTCCTCGAACTTCTCCGAGGAAAAATGCTTGTGACTGTCGTCTTGTAGCGCGTCTGAAAGATCTGTCAGTATGAGGGAAAGGGTGAGAAAAGAAACTCTTTAGAAGAGAAAATACACGGTCTCTGCTATGTCCTGAGGGCGAGGCGCGCCAACATCAAACACACATACATGATCCAGAGCAAACAAGACTTCCAATCGATATTCGGAGAATCGCTGCCGCTCGCCACTTGCTGTTCCCCTGGGAGAAGCTGGCCACCAACTGAATTGAAAGTAGGACTTTGTGGAGAAAGGAATTGTGTCATTCCAACATCAAGATTTCATTTTTTTCATTTTGATACGCGCCTGAGTCATCTAAATTCTGAAATTAGAATTCCAACAGGAGTAATAAATTATGAATATAAATATTTTTACATGTGGTACAGTATACAGAAGAATATCAAGTTTCCGCGAATATATTGAAGCAGAACCCTGCACAAAATGTTAGAACCTGAGCAAATATAAGAGATTCTGTCGAAATTACTAAGAGTTCACTTTGAACAGAGGCAAAATAGGCTATAGAGTTTGAGGAACTACAATGTAAGTAAAAAAAAAAAAAGCACGCACGCATAACTGGAAGCCCATCTTAATTCTGTACCAGACACAAGAACTAAAATATTTCTCTAAAGAAATAGGGAGAATTTAATGGATAAGGATTCCAGTGGTGTATGAATAGAGGTGGTGGATTCCCTGGATTCGATTACCAGCCAGTCTAGAAATTTTAATTCTAGAGCTGTAGGGCTTGAACGGAGACCAACTGAGAAACTGTATGTGAGAGGGAACGGGCGTATCCACGAAAGTCAATCAATTGGGTTTGGAATGCCCTAACGCTGACCACGTGTATCTCCAATATCTGCAGGCCATCTGGCCGGAGGGCAGTCCCCTGGATAGGCCCGTGTCGTCTCAGAGTATCCGAGTCTCAAAACATCCAAGTCTCAAAATATCCGAATTCCAGAAACCAGTTTAGCGGGCCGGTTTGCGACCTGGATGACGAGTCTCAAAAGACCCGAATTTCCAATGGTGGTATTGTTTTAAAACACCCTGTATCTATACGATATTATAATATAAAAGGTTCATTGTTTGCATCAGCCGGACCGCGTGCCCTGATCTAGAAATTGTACCTCACTCTTGAGGTGGATCTACCGTAAAGCTTACGCAATCACATACAACAGGGGTCAGTAAACATACGAAAGCCATGGACCCGAGAAAAGTTAGGCCTAGTCCAATTTTTTGAATGTAGCTATTACTTTGTCATATACAGTATTGCACCCATAAGGCGATTTTGAAAAGGGCACAGTACATATATTACATTCTTGATTATTTATAAATTTTACTACGAATATATTTACAATCTCTTCGTCAGAATTTTGCCACAAGTTTCAGTCCATTTTAATGACGTAAGATATTTTTCTCGAAACTTTTTCGAAGTCTCCAGTTTCGTCATATTTAGCTGTAAACCTTTTGGTTCTTTCTTCTAAAATGCATTAGTTCTTTTTTCTCTTCGAACCTTCGAGATTCATATTCATCCTCGCTATTTGAAAACCAAACGTTTCAGCTTCTGTTTTCAGTCAAGATGCCGACTCTCTTTATCAGAACGTTGAACATAGAATTCATTCTTCAACGGCATTGTTCGTTCGGTGTCGTTTTCCATGACAATACCACAATTCAAGTGGATTGTTCAGCCACTCGTCGACGAAGTTGTCGAAAGATCTTCCAAATAAAATGTATGAAAGTAAAAAAAAAAATCATCATCACCGTAGCAAAATCGGGACACCCAGCTGGTAGACTTAAAAACTGTTTGTTTTTAAAGCCCCTGTCCCATATGCACCTTCCTACACTTTCAGGATATTTTGAAACTCATTAGGGTACTGTATTTGTCTCGGCTACATATTTCTTGCAGATATTTTGATACTGTTTCTGTCAATTTCAGATTCGGATATTTCGTGACTCGGATATTTTTAGACTGAACCGGATATGCCAAGACTTTTACGAGCTCTGGAGTAACAAGTCCTGTCTTTAAGAACTACAGTACCGGTACGCCTTCAGTTATGATTCCTGTGGATCATAATTACTGATGGAGAAGTATCTATAGGCCAGTTGAGCAGGGCATTCGTTTAGGTGCTCACATTTTCTGTTTAAGTTTCCCGCTGCATATCGTTGCTTTTTAGGTTGCTAAAATGTCGGGTAGTTATGAGAGTGTAATACATATTGGCACGCTTAAAAACCCCATTTCAACACAAATTTCCAACATTATGGCACCTCATAAGTTAAGGTTCCTTGTTTGACTTCAAATGGAATCCATCTCCGAGAATTTTCTGACGCCGTATAATTCCTGCTAAAATCTTCCTTTATTTTTTCTCTGTTTCCGAAATTCATTCTGATTAACATTTTTTCTGCATATAGGTACTCTGGTTTAACTATACTGTAGTGTCTATACGACTAGTTATACTAAAGACTAGATCTCTTCACTCGTGTATCCTAGTTTGTAAGACAGCATTAGAATCCACTTCTGAAGTCCTGACGAATTCATTCCGTTCGTTGACAGCACCGCTTCTAGCCACATCTGTAAAGCTCCGCTTCTCTGATTGAACGTGTATTCAGACAAGCCCACATACGGTGCTTGTCTCCTGAGGCAAATCACTGTGACTGCTGGAGCCGAGCCGTGAGCTAAATCACTAGCACTGTGGTCCTCCCGCGGGAGATATTTTGCTGTGCTTGCAAACTTGTTCGAGACCGTTCTTTCTTACCTTGGTTACATTCTTAAGTGAGACTGAAGCTAGTACTAACACATCACTGAGGCTAAGAGATAATCGTGGTCTGTTTAGCAATCAACAAGAGATAATGTTTTGTCTCATAGAGAGTGAGTTTGACATAACGCAACTAAATATGGATTATATTTTTACAAAAATAAATAAATAAATAAATAAATAAATAAATAAACCCCTGACACAGTACCTCATTTTGCCTGTCAAGGCAATTGCTACCCAGTCAGATGTTCTGGAGTTATTGCGCGCAGTATCTTTCTCAAAGTTAATGGACAAAAATTGAACTGTTTGTCAGTCAAAATTAAAATCCTTGAACAGGACGGGAATCACAACAGAGACTTCCGGGTAAGAGACAGACACGCTATCCCTACACCATTGGGCTAGTATATTCTTCACCACCGCAGAGCTAGAGTTTAAGCATGCATTCCATAAATAATAATAATAATAATAATAATAATAATAATAATAATAATAATAATAATAATAATAATAATAATAATAATAATAATAATAATATCATAATTATTTATTATCGTTCCGGCCATCTATGGACCACGTTTTACAGTCTTTACGTTATTTTTCACCAGTCCTGACTTCACATTCTGCCAGTACTTCTTCATCCTTGCACTGACTTCTTTCTTTTGTTCTTCTGTGTAGGTTCTCTTCTTCTTCTTCTTCACAAGTTCTTCCCCAGTCTCCTGGAAACCCTTGAACTCCTTCACTTTTTGTCTAAATTTGTTTCTGTCCAGTACGTCCTATTTTTCTACTCCTATCCTGGCCAGGTCGGTCCTTACTTCCCGAAACCATTTTGGTTCCGTCTTCCTTAGGCTGAAGAAGCTAAAAATCCTTTTTGTCAGTCGGTTGGTGTCTATTCTCTGTAGATGTCCATAAAATAAGCCTTCGCTTTTTCATCAATACGACGACTTCCTCTGTCTTCTGGTATAGTTCTTTGTTGGGTCTAAGTCTCCTCTCCCCACCTTTCATCTTCGGGCCCAAGATCTTCCGGAGCATTTTCCTCTCTTTCTTTCTGATGTTCTCTAGATCTCCCTTTCCAATCATGTCCAATGTTTCTGCTGCGTATAAGCATTCAGGTCTGATGACTGTGTCCAGATGTCTTAATTTGGCTCCATATGACAAAGCTTTCTTGTTGTAGGTGTCTCTAGTGAGCTGATACGCTGTTTCCATTTTTCTCGCTCGTTCTATCAGAGCTAGCTTCTCTGATCCATTCTCTTGAACTATTTCTCCAAGATACTTGAAGCTCTTTACTCTTTTGACTTTCCCCTCTTTCAACTTTAACATTTGGGGAGCCTCTTTGATGTTGGTCATAAATTCAGTCTTAATGTATGATATTTGCAGTCCAGCTGTGCGTGTAAACCATTTTCGGTGTACCGGTTCTAACTAGGAACAAATTATATTTTATAATGTAAGAACTATACAGTAAATAATGAGTAATTTGGGAAATGTAGTATAAAAGTATCACGAACTTCGACCAATCAACAGCAGTCTGTCGCCCCAGTTGTATCGTTTTCTTGTTATCACTTGGATTTTATCGCACGTACGTGCACTTGTTTTACATATATATTTACAATTTGCTTTTAGTCGCACCGATACAGATAGGTCTTATGGCGACGTTGGGATAGGAGTGGGAAGGAAGCGGCCATGGCCTTAATCAAGGTACAGCCCCAGCATTTTCGTGGCGTGAAAATGGGAAACCATCTTCAGGGCTGCCGACAGTAGGGTTCTAATCCACTATCTCTCGGATGCGAGCTCACCGCTACGCGCCCCTAACCGCACGGCCAACTCGCCCGGTTTTGTATAAATGAATCAGAATAGCGTACTGAAATACTGAAACATATTAAATAATGCATTTTACTACAAACCGTACAATCAACAGATGATGATTGTGTTAATCTGATGAAGCCATCAGCCGAAATATTGAGCTCCTGTCCGAACAATTTAAATGCAAAAATAAAGCAGTATATTTCGGTGCTGAATGCCCTTGCCTTCGTTCCCTTTTTATATTATGAATGTCCATTATTTATTTAATGTTGTAGTTATTCGCTAAATTTGAAGATGAAACGCATCTCATTTTCCAAACATATTTTTCTTGAAATTTAATCTTAACTGCTGAGGAAACTATTAACATTTTGTAGAGTAAAATTTATTGAGTTATTTCTCTATAGTGTGTATCGTAACTGTAGGTTTATTGACACATTTTTAGAATAACAAGAAGTCAGGATAAGTATTAATGGACTTACATTCAACTATGTGTTGCGAACAGGTGTAGCATAATCAGGTATTCGAAGAACCTAATAAAGCAGTCCAAAGAGAAATACACGCCAATAAAAATAATCCACAAAGCTATATATATATATATATATATCTTATAAATAAAGTTGTAGGGGGTCCGCTGTCTGTAATTTCGTTTGTTTTGCCAATTTTTCAGATATTTATCCGTTTTAGGTCATCTCAAGACCGAATCGGTGGTTTTTACTTTTCGTGTCTGTTTGTTTGTCTGTTCCACCAACACGGCAAAACGGCTGGATAGATTTCAACCAAACTTCATATTTGGAGTATACTCACCCCGAGGAAGGTTTCTATATGCATTTCATTTTAAAACCTTTTCCTCCATTTTCTCTTATACCGGTACTATTGATTTCCTGTAAACTCCGTGGACCGTATGTGAAACGTCTCTTCATTATAAACAACTTTCGTTATGTTCATAATTTACTTTACTATTCAAATGACGGAGAAATTTACTATTTTTTGCGAGTATCATGGTCTGCGTGTGTGACCGACAGAACAACAACGAACCTACAGGTTACCATGGCAACGTCTCTGACTGCTTGCCAGCAGGGAAGTAACGTATTGCCATTTTACTCATCATACCTTTAAATTCATGGTTGTTCCTTGGGTAGAAGGCAAGAGAGGGCATCAATCGGCCATTCTGCGGGATATTGGCGGAATATCGTTGGAGTTTATAACCGTCCTCGAATAGCTTAAGTAATAACACCATTAGTCATCTTATCTGTTGACCTAAGAATGCCTGCGCCTAAATTTCTCCTCTGTTACCTCTTTCTTATATCCATAACTCACACCAGCATAATTTATTGAGGGGCATTTGATTTTCCAATACATTCACTTCGTATTTACATATTTGTCGTCATCCGGCTGTCCTTAGTTTTAATCCATTTTCTATTAATTTCAACTTTCTTTACTGAATTATTTTCTTCCTTAATTACAACATATGTATGCGAGTGCTAATCCCGAAAGCTTGACACTCTTTCCTTTGGGGAAATATTCTAAGCTATGCAAATTTATAACTTTCGGCCCCGGAAAATATCGAAATATGGATGCAATTTTAACGACGATGCACACCTTCGTTTCGGGATAATTGGTGGCTAATCTGTAAGTCTTATCACAAATCAGAAAGCACAATCGCCTTTAATTTGTGGAGAGATCTACAACTTTGGTTCTATGACTTTTTATTGTATTTCTATTCTTTATACGTTAAATAGAGCTGTATGTCTCGATTTCAAGTTAATTTTGTACTTTCACACGTATATGTTAACATTAATTTGGCACACTTATAGGAAAGATAGAATCATGACATTCGGTACGCACATTAGCATGACCAGTGGCAATGTGATAACCAAATTTTATGATTCTATCTGTCACATGAGTATCACAAATATAAAGTAGTATGCGAAAAATGTACAAAATTTCACACCATTCAATGATTCTAACTCAACCTAACCCATAAATATAGAAGATACGAGAAGATGTCATGGGACCAACCATGTAGAACACTGAAAGAGGCGTCTGATGGTGAGGTCCGTTTGCAGATATGTCGCAGAGTTTCAAGGCAGTAACTCTCGAAATAACGGTCTGCACTTTTGGCGACATTTCTGTACAGTTATCCGTTTCAGGTGTAATAATGACCATCTGCATATTTTCAGCTTTGGTGTCTGTTTTTCTGTTTGTCTGTTTGTCTGTTTGTCTGTTTGTCTATAACTTGGAAACTACTGGATATATTTCAACCAAAATTCATATTTAGAATCCACTTGCCCTTAGGTAGGTTTCAGGGCAAATATTGTTTCTAAATCCATGAAATGACTAGGGGGTTTATACGAACCCGAAACCGTGATTTTGCACTCCCACAAAATATACACAAACAAACTTAATAGATATCTACCTGCCTTAATGGAAAATAATTTTTAAACCTTTTTTATCATGTGCATCATTTCGGTAAGAGGATTTATAAGGGAGATATCATTAACCGGACTTAACTTAAGAACAGGCGCGTGTTGAGCGTATTCCTTACAACTTGAAAACTATTGAAGATATTTGAACCAAACTTTATATTTAGCATCCACCTTTCCAAAGGTAGATTTTAAAGGTCAATAACATTTCCTGTTCCTGGAATGGACTGGCGGTTTATAGGGAACCGAAATGGTGAATTTACTCTTCCACTATATGTACAGTACATGACCAACCTGACTGGAAATCGACCAGATTTGTTGGAAATCCATTTCTAAAACTTTTTTTCATGTGTATTTTCTCGACAGAAATATTAATAAGTGAGATATCATGAATGATCGGTTTTGCAGGGTAAGTCCAGCAGATATAGACCAAAAGGTGTTGTACGTGGAGTAGATTCCTTATCTATCTATAAAAGTAAAATTCTAACGACTGTGTGCCTGTACATTGACTATTTTGGCGAAATGTTCGCACAGCTACGCGTTTAAGGCGTAATAATAACAACCATCTGCATAATTGTTTGGTTTAGTTTCCTGAAAGTCCTAATTTTAACCCACCTCCCCCAAAATCCACATTGCGGCACAATCTGCCAGACGAACAAGAAAACAGAAATTTGGCAAAATTATACGTTTTAGCCTGTAACGGACAGAACATTTCCAAGAGCTTTAAATTTTTCACCTTTTTCCCCAAAGAATATCGAAATATGGAGGCAATTTTAATGATGGAGCAGATCTTCGCGAAGTCCTATCACATAAGGGAATGCACATTCTCCGTTCAATTTGGAGTGATCTACAACCTTGGTCTTATGACTTTTTGTTGTATGTGTGTCCCTTTTACGTTTGATTTTTGTCTATTTCTCGATGTTAAGTAAATTTGGACTTTTCACATGCATAATTCGTACTTTCAATCACTTATAAGAATAGAATATGTGAGCCAAATGCTGTTGTATGTAGCTGTCACATAATTATCTGAAAAGTAATGCAAAGTGAGATAATCTTACAAAAATTTTACCCTATTCAACGTTTCTAACTCAATCTGACCCGTGAATAGATCAGATATCATACGACCAGCCATTTAGGCCGCTAAATCTGACGTCTTATGGTACAATCCTTTGTCGATATGACGTACCGTTTTGCAGCAGTCAATGTGTAAATGAAGGTCTGCAATATTTTAAGCATGCATATACTTTCGTATGTCGATCTCTATATATTCACTGATGTCGTCTTGTAGCTATCGAGAAAGGGTGTGTCTGCTATTGTAATCAGTACTCTCCACACCGACTTTGACTGGCAGTAGGAATGGGGTCCCTCTCCAATACCTGTCTACCTGGCATTAGTAAGGAAGGCCTACCATTGTAGTGAATAATTCACTTCTCGATTTGACTTGCAGAAGTCAAGGGAGCATGCATTTTTGTTTAAAAGTCCCCTACCCGATTGTGTTTGGCTGTGGGCAAGGGTACCCGCCCTTATAAACAAAGGTATCCATCTAAAATCTGACTGGTATTAGGCATAGTGGCCTGCTATTTTGATGGAAACTCGCCAACTTGGTGTGACTGGTAGTAAGCTGGCTGGCTGCAGGAAAATGGGCCTGTCATTATAATTATAACTGCACAACTCAATTTCGACTGGTAGTAGGGGAAGTTTCCAAACATTCTAATGAAAACTGTAATCTGTCTGGAAGGAGGAAAGGGGGCCTGCCATTGTAACGAAAACTCCCAAATCGATTGTGACCGCGCAGTAGGCGATGGGGCCTGCAATTATAATGAAAACTTTCCAACTCGATTGTGAATGGCAGTAGGTAAGTTAGCCTGCCGTTATCATCACAAATCCGTAACAAGCACTTTACATTGGAAACACCGTATTGGGAACCTCCCTATGCTGTTTCTCGGATAACGCTAAGAGACATGCCATTTTAAAACAATCTTATTTACTGTATGTACAGTATTTACTTCGATATTCGAATACAATATAGAATACCGTAACGAAGCACGGGTACATTTGCTAGTATATATATATATATATATATAAGATCAGAGCAATGGAAAGGAGGATGTGGTGGAGCTGACACACTAATTGACTGAGACCCGTAGGGGATACCGAGGATGGGTACAAGGAAACCAGAAAGCCTGTGGGATATGAAAAGTACAATTACGTATTCTAGAAAATATAATGACGCTTACAAGTTAATAATAATAATAATAATAATAATAATAATAATAATAATAATAATAATAATAATAATGGCGCAAAAGTATGTGTAATGTAGGTGTTGAGAATGGGGTCAGACTAGGTTGTAAGAGCAAGAACCTAACAGTTGGTTGCTTAGCCTTCGCTGAAGATCTGGCGATTTTTTCTGATTCACTACACAGCCAAAAATAAAATAAAACCTTCAGATGCAAGCGGCTAAGGCAGGTCTCCAGGTTTCATTTGAGAAAACACAATAACAAACATCAAGACAGATCCCAGAAATCTACAGATCAGTCAGGGCAAAATATAAAGAAAATTGATTAGGTACAGTCCCAGCATTTGTCTGGGGTAAAAATGGGGAAACCATGGGAAAACTTCAAAGCTGTCGACGGTGGGATTTGATCCCACCAATTCCCGAATGCAAGCTCACAGCTACGCCACCCTAACCTCACGGTCCTCTGGTGCGGTCAAGTTGTTACAGCGCGTACAAAATCA
Organism: Anabrus simplex; assembly: GCF_040414725.1. Lineage (NCBI taxonomy): Eukaryota > Metazoa > Arthropoda > Insecta > Orthoptera > Tettigoniidae > Anabrus > Anabrus simplex. The sequence goes on along the minus strand of NC_090265.1, from coordinate 374,867,448 downwards.
AGTACGAGACTGCTACGCAAATGTTGTCTTTAAGGTTTTCAATGAAATGAAATGGCGTATGGCTTCTAGTGCCGGGAGTGTCCGAGGACAAGTTCGGCTCGCCAGGTGCAGGTCTTTCGAACTGACCTTCGAAGGCGACCTGCGCGTCGTGATGAGGATGAAATGATGATGAAGACGACACATACACCCAGCCCCCGTGCCAGCGAAATTAACCAATTATGGTTTCCTGCCGGGAATCGAACCCGGGTCCGTGTGACCAAAGGCCAGCAAGCTAACCATTTAGCCATGGAGCCGGACAGAAGGTTTTCAACAGATCAAGAAAAGAAAATAACGTGCCCATAGTTCGTTAGGTGCTTGCCTCCTGTGCACAGACAACTGGCATTTAAAAGGATTTGCAACGTATATAGGCTACGGTATTCAGGTCGTTTGGCTGTGAACCTACATTTAAGAGAGATTGTGTTCCACCACTACCATCGACAGCCTTGAATATGGTTTCCATGGTTTCCTTTCATCAAACCAGGTGAATGTCTGGGCCGTACTTGCCGTTGTGCTTGTTCGATCGTCATGCATAGTATGTGTTTGTGCGATGTCAAACCACACTCAAAGAGAAAAATAATTATAATAGCTTACAGAGTGAAAAACTGCGGTGATATGCGAACCTCCTCTGGATCTGAATAGGAACAGTTTTTGAACTAACTGTAGCTATTCATCTAATATATTTACACTGGTGTTGACTTATATTTTAAAAGGGTTCATTCTACCGTCACACTAATTGGCATGATGGGAAAAAGGAACTTGGAAGTTAATGTCCTAACCAGTAAAATGCGGGGCCAGTCACACTCCAGTCTGAACACAGCATTGGATTCTGTACCATCATATCGGGATCACTCAGATGAACTCTTTCTTTGCAAGCTGAGAACGGAAAGGAAACATTTATTTACTACTCTCAATGAAAACACCCTCCTTAGAATTGGCAAACAAATAGAATTAGTTAAAGTGTAGGACGAGTAGCAAATAAAGCTCTTGGCAGCCCAAGAAGTGTCGAATATAGGTAATTACAGAATATTGAAATGATTTCCAGCCATAAGAAAGAACAAGCCGAGTAATAAGCGAATATCCCCAACCACCTTGAGAATAGCCTTACTTGTTCACAACTCAATAGAGGGTGCTTTCTCGAATTCAGGTCTCCAACCCCGATACTCTCAGTGCGGAAGTGGTCTTCAATGACTGTGTCCCAGTAAACGAGGACAACAAAAGTAATTTAACTAAAGTTAAGAAATTTTGATCCCTGATTCAAAGAGAGCTGATGGAAGTGCATGATCAGAAACTGAAAAATATGGCTTATTTTAATGCACGAATTAGAAATGAAAGGAAAGAAAGAAAAAAGAAAGAAAGAAAGAAATGGGCATGGAAGGACTAAGAAGAATGGGGAAAATCTACTCGGAGTCTGCGATTCATTCAAAATAAAGTTAATATTCACTCGGTTATAGACAAACTAAGAGGATTACGACGTGACACCCCCCCGCCCCATATCCCAACTTGGGAGAGTTTCAGATTGGTCACATGTCAGTCTCCAGTTTTGGAGAGATAATGAAGGTCCAGAATTCAGAAAGAAGTCAAAGTGGCCTACGACAACTATCTGACGAAAGTTAAGATAGGGTTCATTCCCAAGACAAAGAAGAAATCCCCACCCAAGATCAAAAGATTTAGGATCGAAGAATTTAAAGCACTGTAAATGAATTGATTGTGGAAACTGAACACCGTCTCTATCGTCAATGTTCAACACAAAGAAATAACAAGGAAAAAAACAGTGAAAAAACTATTTAGTATTCGGTCAATACTAGTTTCATATGTATTCACTTACACCTAAATATATATTTTTTATTACTGGCACACTGGAACAAGTATCAGCTTACCTCACAAAAAGTAAACATGGCGCTACAGCCCTGATGGGCCTTGGCCCGAAAGCCTCGAGATTATGACGTGACGCGTGGCTGGCGCGACAATCCTCTCGACCATTGTTCTTGCCTTTCTAGACTGAGGTTGTCATCTCACCGTCAAATAGCTTCTCAAGTGTAACTATGTAGGATGAGCGGACCTCAAAACAGCCCCCAGATCCAAGTAAAAATCCATGGGAAGGCTAAAAATAGAACCCCGATGCAGGCTAGCTACACCTTGACCTTGGCCAGCCACCTTATTTCACTAAGCTTTCAAATTTACGGGATTACCTCGTAAGTAGACACTCACTATTCATTGTGTGTGAAGGCCAACCTCCTTCATTATTTATGATTTTCCTTTAGGTTATATCTCATCCACGCATTATCATAACCATCCAGAATTTGTTTTTAGATCATAGAGTAGGTGTATATCTAATATTGTTATTTATGCTACAAATTGCTTCCACCGAGCTCGATACATACAGTCGCTTAAGTGCGGCCAGTATTCGGGAGATAGTGGGTTTGAACCCCACTGTCGGCAGCCCCAAAGATGGTCGTCCGTGGTTTCCCTTTTTCACACCAGGCAAATGCTGGGGCTGTACCTTAATTAAGGCCACGGCCGCTTCCTTCCCTCTCCTAGCCCTTTCTTGTCCCATCGTCGCAAAATGACCTATCTGTGTCGTTGCGACGTAAAGCAACTTGATAAAAAGAAATAACTTGCTTCCTTTCAATGTCGTAAAGAACTCGCTCGTTCCTTTCCTAAAATAACTCGCGATATTACCACAACAGTCATTTAAAATGTATATAAATTTATGCAGATTTACTGTATATTATGACAAAATCTTAAAATCGCCTAAGAAGTAGCGAACAAGTTCGGGAAGAAGAATGCAGCCGTTCTGCATCTCTCAAGGTAGTCAGTAGTCAAGAGAACATTAAATACTCTACTTTCGTAAATTATTAATGTCCATGTATTACCTCCGTCTAGTCCAGGTCCTTGGCTGAATGGTCAGCATAGTGCTCTTCGATTCAGAGGGCCCCGAGTTCGATGAATATTAAATACTCTACTTTAGTAAATTATTAATGTCCATGTATTACCTCCGTCTAGTCAAGGTCCTTGGCTGAATGGTCAGCATAGTGCTCTTCGATTCAGAGGGCCCCGAGTTCGATTCCCGTCCGAGTAGGAGATTTTAAACTTAAATGGTTAATTCGACTGGCCCGGGGACTGAGTGTATACTGTTCCCAACATCCCTGTGACGCACAAACCACACAACACTATTCTCTACTACAATAATACGCAGCATCCTATACACGGCAGATGCTGCCCACCATCTTCGGTGAGTCTGCCTTACAAGTGCTGAACCAGGCAAGGAATACCCACACGAAATTATTATTATTATTATTATTATTATTATTATTATTATTATTATTATTATTATTATTATTATTATTATTATTATTATTATTATTATTACCACCTCCGTGTAAACGTCATCCCAGTCACCGCTCAGTCTTTCCTTTGTTTTCGGAATAAACCTAATTTTAACTATCGTCAGGTAGTGGTCGTAAGCCACGTTGGCTTCTTTCCGTCCCTTCATGTTTAATATATACTGACCTAAATCAAAGACTTTCATCTCGACTGGGCCAAATAACCTCAGGAGTACATTCATAAAACACCGCACCACGAAGTTTGCTGATTGAATAAATCTTAGAAACTATATAAGCTTTGTGAATCTCCCGTACCGTACACCCCCGTCGCAAGTATAGAATATACCAGTGCGGTGGAAGCAAATAAAGTATTCGTAGACATGTATTCTTGATTCGGAGAAATGAGATGCATAGCATCAAAGGAAACACATATGGAATAATAAGGACTGCAGAAGATAAATTTGTTTAAAATTCCGGTCAGCATTCAAAAGGTGATTTTGTGTGGTAGGACGAAGAAATGGAGATGCATTTTTTTCAATGGATGCCACGTTGTAATATTAATTCGTGAGGAATCCTATGGTTCAATGTTTCCATTCAGTGGAGTTCATATATAGCACATTATATTACTGAAACCAGCTTGCAAATAAATGCGACATCGTGCGAGTACAGATATACGTATATTCGTGTACGAATGTGATGAGTATCAAATCAAAATCAATCACCACTTATGTGCATTTAGGGCAGTCGCTCAGGTGGCAGATTTCCTATCTGTTGTTTTCCTAGCCTTTTCTTATGTAATTGCAAAGAATTTGGAAATTTTCAGTCCCTAATTCCTCTTCCTATAAACGGATATTTGCTCCAGTTTGTCCTCTTGAATTCCAACTTTATCTTACTTTCCTACTTTTGAAAACACCACTCAAACTCATTTGTCTACTAATGTTATTCCACGTCATCTCTCCACTGACAGCTCCGAACATACCACTTAAATGAGCAGCTTGTCTCCTTTCTCTCAAGTCTTCCCAGCCCAAACTTGGCAACATTTTCGTAACGTACTCTTTTGTCGGAAATCACCAAGAACAAATCGAGCTGCTTTTCTTTGGATTTTTCCCCGTTCTCGTATCAAGTAATCCCGGCGAGAGTCTCATACACTAGAACCATACTATTGTTGAGGGTCTTTCCAGAGACTTATATGCCCTCTCATTTACACCCTTACTACCTGAATGTTAACGTGTGGCACTGTGCCAATCGCCCTTTGGAATTGTCAGCTAATGGTACAATAAGTAGGCCCTAGTACGTATACGTTTTATACAAGAACTCTATGTAATATACCATGCTTCTCCAAAACAATGCAAAGTAAGTTAAAGAGTGTGCAAGAATATTAGATCTGCAGCTCCTGAAAATAGGAAGGCATCCTGAATACAGGATGGCTAGCGCAAGGTCCGTTGAGTTCAAGCAATGGCAAGATCACTCAGCTCCATTTTACAATTCCCAACAAGCACAGAAGGATGTTACAAGAAGCAAAACAAAGCGGTGTCTTTATGAGAGCATGTTGAAAAAATTACATTTGTCGTTTTATTTTGGATTTGGGGCTAATGTATATTGCTCTTCAAAAGTTATCTCCCTTTTGAACTGCAGAAAAGAAATATAAATTTGTACATATCAGGGAAGAAGACAAAGAGTACAATGAGAATGTTTGAAGAAAGGAATGGTCATTGTAGCGTCTGTCTCCACTTCGAAAAGAACATGATGTTCAAAGAAATTGACCTTCACAACAAAACAAACAAGAAGCACAGCAGTTCAGTGAAACCAGGCACCTTTCATCAGGGCCTAAAGTAAAGAAGGCTCTTGGAGGGGATAGGCCTAGATGCTGATTTGATGATTGTGTTAAAGTTTTAAACTCTCATTACCAGCCAGAAATGATTAAAAAACAAATCATATTTGGAGAAGCAAACACTAGAAAGCTGGCGCAAAAGTTTCGAGTAAATGAAAGAATGGCTATTCTTAGTTTTCGTGGATACCTTGAAGAAGATAAACTGCTGGATAGGCTGCTTCCTCTCTCAAGCACATTGAGCACCATTGTTATATTTTCTAGTGAATGCGCAAGAGGATTTTCGCAGATGAGCATGACAATTACACCATCCAGACCATTAAAAATATAGTTGGACCTGCTGTCACCAGTTTCAGGCTGGACGTATATGTTGATCTGTGGCAGTTGAAAGGACGACATTCCGCTTTGGACACGAACAAAAACAGTATATATGGAGATAGAAAGTGTGGGAGCTTCTATGGGATTCCGTTTATGAAGTAGTTCAGGTGAATACCGCCTCTTCCTTCTTAGAATAAAAAGCATTGATTATCGGTATTGCCAATTGTAAATGATCGGCACAACAAATTGTTTTTGAATATTTAATTAGATAATAGTAATTTACTTAAAAGATCGAAAGTGTTTTCTTATGAGCTGAGATGTTTCGTAACAGATACGTTAAACACTTTCACCCTTGTAACTTACGATATTCTATGACACGACAGGTTTGAGATGTGGTTTACCACAAATTAATCCAATTCGGTGACTTCTTTCAAATTTATCCTCAGCCAACGTATACAACAGTAAAATATTCGTAATTATGGAATCCATACATCTAGTATTACAAACTAAGGAACATTAAAATATTAAAAATATTAAATTAAGAAATGACTTGATATACCTCCTGCAGTGTGAAGGTTTGATGACAACACAAAGTGCTGACAAAAATAAATCGGGCAGCAGAAAAATTTAGTGGTTCACACTGTACAACTTAGAAATCACAGAGTACTCAACAGGCAGTTTGTTCAAGTATACGTGTTTCTTGGTAATCTTTAAGATATTTTAATATTTCGATTATTCCTAAGGAATTTAACATGGAGGCCTTGGTTGCAATATTATGTATATATTAACATGCATAAGAAAGAGCATTACCGAGCTCGATAGCTGCAGTCACTTAAGCGCGGCTAGTATCCAGTAATCGGGAGATAGTGGGTTCGAACCCCACTGTCGGCAGCACTGAAAATGGTTTTCCGCGGTTTCCCATTTTCACACCAGGAAAATGCTGGAGCTGTACCTTAATTAAGGCCACGGCCGCTTCCTTCCCATTCCTAGGCCTTTTCCATCCCATCGTCGCCATAAGACCTATCTGTGTCGGTGCGACGTAAAGCAAATAGCAAAAAAAGAAAGAGCATTATCATATGAAATTTCATCTCCTTACGTCAAACGGTTTTGGAAGAATGTATAATTTATCGCCGGAATGGTTTTAAGTTGAAGAACAACCGTAATATATAATTGCAATTTCGTACATCAAACTGTTTCGGAGCAATGCGTATTTTATTTTTCGGAGCTAGCAACCATTTAAGCCCCTTAGGGGTGGAATTTATTAAAATTATTCTCAAATGACGTCTAGGATATGTAAGAACAATTACCATGTAAAATAAATCCCAGAATTAGCGTAGGCCTCTACCGGACTCACACGATCGTGAATGCCATATGGGCGTGGCCAGTAGGCCTACATGATCAGCTGAGAAAGGCAGCCGCGAGTGTCAAAAGATCGGGAGCCGCTGGACAAGGATACTTCAACACCTTCGTATACCGTCGTACTGAACCTACCAAATGGAGCTCAGAATCCTAGCGCTCTACTCTCAGAACCAGTGAGCCCGGCAGTTGGAAAGGAAACACAGTCCTGGAGAACAGTCACATGCCCAATGCTTTCGCCTGACATTGCTGCAAAAAGGATGGCGATGTGTGGGTGACGCGGCTCGCGTTGTAGTGATTCAGAGTAATGTCTCTAGAGTTGGAAAAAGTTGAGGAAGAGAGAAGCGGTTGCTGATCGACAACGGATGAAAATAAACTCTCACAGGAGGTAGATATTTGTAGCTATCAGCAAGTCGTAGGTCCATTGCTACCGCCACCTCGTTCCACCAAAATCTTCGGAGGGCCACCGGATCAGATTAGACAGTGCCAAATTGGCTGTATGACGGAGAACTGATATTAATGATCCCTGTGCCAAAAGCTCCTCTTAAAACACACCAGAGGGCAGCTCATGTGAGGTGGGCAACAACTCATAGCCCATGGTATCAGGAACATTGGAAGCTTACTCACTTCTCTGAGGAGGCCACCATATACTTACACCCATACAAAAGGAGCATTGGAGTCCGGTGAGAGATGAAACCGCCCATTCCTCTCGGAGCTCCATCAGCAAGATGGTCGATGTACGCCTCTAATTTCTGTCCAGGGTGACAATGACTGATCTGGTATACGGAGACCTCATCCTCCAAACTGTAGGCACTGTATTTGCTGCCGCTGTGGCGAGAGTTTAACTCTAGATAATAATAATGCTTGTGTCCAACGCATGGCATACAGCAGCTACCCCAGCCGGTCACTGCCCTTAACAGAATGTGATTATGCGTACACGTTCACATATCGACATTGCACGTCGTATCATTACAGACGCTTACGCTGCTTAGAACACACCTCCAATGCTTCCACACTAGTGCTACAACTTCAACTGATATACTGTCTCCTATTTGAGCTCCCCTGTGGGTGGGGGTGGTGGAATAATATTTCACGGTATCCCTTGCCTGTCGCAAGAGGCGATCCCAGCGGCTGTTAACTAGGAAGGGTGGGTTGGCAAGCATGAGGCCCTTAGCTGAGTCCTGAGATTTCTTCAACTTATCCCAGGTTCCTTACTTCAATCCTATCCGATATCCCTTGGTCAACGCTTGTTGTTTTCTGTCCCTGACGGTATTAGGTTCGTGAGGCCTAGGGATTTTCATTTTCAAGCCCTTCGTGTAGCCTGTCTTTATTTTGCCGATACCTTCATTCTTCTAAGTGTCGGACCCCTTCGTGTAGCCTGTCTTTATTTTGCCGATACCTTCATTCTTCTAAGTGTCGGACCCCTTCCATTTTCTTTCTGATTATTAATAGGGAATGGTTGCCTAGTTGAACTTCCCCTTAAAACAACAACAACCACCACTACTGCCTCCTCCCATTTGAGCGCGACGTTCTGCTTTTGGGCTGGGATTCGTGCAGTTGTACGTTTACAAACATCCTAAGAGCCGTCTTTCCGGTCTGCATACTGTAGGACAGGCCATGATAGCAACCCAGTTAAATGGCACACAGGGGTGATTCAAAACTTGTGAATTAAGACGCATACAAATACCCAGTCGCCGAGCCAGAGGAAATGACAAAAAACAGTTAAAATCAACATCCTAACTGGGAATCGATCCCAGGACCCTCTGAACCTTAGGCCAGTACCCTAATTATTATTTCTTTGAGCCGGATAATAATAATAATAATAATAATAATAATAATAATAATAATAATAATAATAATAATAATTGAAAGTATTCAAGCTATTTTGGCTCTTTCAATTGTGAAATATCCTGCGTTTTGCCCCAGTATGGCAGCGGGCTCACCAGTTGGAATGCCACATCCCTCCAAAACGCAAGCTTGTACATCACCGCCACACCACTGCAAGCCTCCTTCGGTGCTCACTACAGCGTCAGTGCACTTGTTACAAATACCTGCCTTCGGCTTTCATATTAACATTTTTGGAATAGAAATGTCATTGGTTTTACGTCCCACTAACACCTTTTACGGTTTACGGAGACGCCGAGGTGCCGGAATTTCGTCCTAGATGAGGTCTTACCCTCTCAGTATGTCTACCAACACGAACATGGCTTGTTTAAGCACCGTCAGATACCACCAGACTGAGCTAGGTTCGAAACTGCCCAACTTAGGCTCAAAAGACCAGCGCTCTCGTGTCTACGACACTCAGCCCGACAGTTGCACGATAAGGAGTTGCACTTCCCTATTAGAGGTTTCACCTCAGCATCACTAGTTTAAGTGGATGAGTGGTCAGCGTCTTAACCTTCTCTCCCCAGAGCCTCACGTTCGACTTGTGGTCGGGCCAATGGATTTTAACCGTAAATGATTGATTCCCTTCGCTGGGGGTTTCCTTAAATGTGTTGTCCCCAACACTCCAGCAACTCATACACTACACACAACACTATCCTCCACCACACTAACATGCAGTTTCCTTTTACCTGCTGATGCCGCCCACCTTCATCGGAGGGTCTTCCGTACAAGGGCTGCATCACGTTAGAAATTGCCACAATTCTTCTTCTTCTTGAAGTTGACGGATACAGCTATCATTTGTTTTTCACCATTTTATACTCAACTTCAAGACAATGTTCATCGGACGATCACCTGGTCGTTCACCTTTCTCCAAAAAGTTTCCACCCACCCCTATGCTTGGAACTCGTACGGTGTCATCCTTGTCTCCATGACCTTTCCGTTTGAACTCACGTGAGTCCACGTCGAGTTTACAAGACGATCATTTAGCATAATCTCTTGGTTCTGATGGCACTTGTGTTAGAGTTCGCCGCCTTTGTGCTCTCCTCATCCTCCTCACATGTTATTTGATACGGGCACTCAGCTTCTTACAGGTTCATTATTGCCTTCCAGCTAGGAATTACCATTCCAGAACCAGTTTGATCTTCTTGTGAGTCTGGGGGACCTAACACAATTACTCAGATTAAACATATTTTTTATTCAACTTAACCGTTGGGTTGGTGAGTTTTGTGACTTAATATAAGACTATATACTACTCGCAATGTTTCACAATGTCTTAAGGTCTCCCATGTTTTTGGACGTGTGTGGCAAACAACATGGCCTAGCTGCCTCTTGGGCAATGTACTACATTTCGTATTCCAGTTTCCTTAAACAACTCTTGTTTTGTCACAGACCCAATGGTTCTGGAGTATCCAAAACCAAAAATGTCATTAAATTTAATTTCTGATTTTAATGGTGCACTGTAATATCCTCATTTTCAAGGTTCTGGGAGTTTGCGATTGATAACCTTGACATATTATCACTTTGTCTCCGCTGTGGGTGACGGTATTCAGGTTGTGACTAGAAGCATTAACATTCAAGGGCTGTCAATTTAAGAAAGTGGGTTGTAACCACGGGTTCCCTACCTGAGTCCAGCATTGCTTCTACTTACTTACGCTAGCCTCCTCACCTGTATATTTCCTATCTGACCTTCCTTGTCAAATTTCTGTTCTTTTTCGACCCCGATAGTATTAGATTTCCGAAGCCTAGGGACTCTTTCATTCTCACGCCCATCAAGTTCTTTCCGTTCTTCCACTAATACCGTAAGAAGGCTCGGACCACTTCCATCTCATTCCTCTGATTAATATAAAGAGAGGATGGTTGCAGAGTTGTACCTCTTCTTAAAACAACGACTGCCACCACCAATGTCTTATCCCGTAAAAGAATCTTCGGTTTATTGAAGAACCCCTCATTTATTTAGATTTGTAAACAGAACTGCAGATCAGTAAAGCAAGCAAGTAATCAATGTTATATATTGGTGTAATTGATTATATTGTGATCATAGTCATGGTAATCCGAACTACAAGGACGTAAATCTGTATTTAAATCTTCGATTCGTATGAGAAGCCAATGGCGATATCATTCGGGTATCATTCGTCAGAATTATTGAATTGAATTAAATTATTGATATTTATCGGAATGCTGAAAAGCACCTAATAAACACATACTGAGACAAAGCTTTTTTTATAAATATGGAATATGGAATCTATGGCTTTGCTTCTCAGTTCTTTAAATTCCTTCCCGCAATAATGTTAAGGCTAAACGAAGAAGAAAGGGGAGGGAAGGTCAGTGGTAGATGGCTCAACAACTTGATATAGCCGACGGCATTCACTCTTTGCTATCGACTTTGAAGAATTAGTTCGGAATGTCAGTGGGAACAGTAGGAACATCTCCAAAACCTAAGCCATATCCTACAAATTAGTTCTGACAAGAAGTATTCAGATCAGCGAATTCAAATAACTTGGACAGCTTGTGAATATGAAGGGAAATGCAAAATCGGAAGTCTTCGGCACATCAACTTAAGCTGACAAGCTTTTGGGAGACACTCAGCAATCTTCAGATCAAACATACCTATTAGTCTAAAGAAAAAACAGTTTTGGATTAGTGCATTCTCTCCATGGCCGTGAAACCTGTACACTGAACGAATTTACAAAAGTGAAACTAAGAACAACACAAACACCCATGGAGAGGTTAATGCACGGTTTTACACGGAAAGATAGGAATAGGGCAGAATACCTCAGGTCAATCACACAGTTTAATGACGTCCTGAGGATACTTCAAATGGCGGTAGCCTGACCATGCTGCTCGCATGAAAGATAGGCGTGGAGTCCTAGCGACCAAGTGAGAGAAAGACCGGACCGATGGGATAAAGGCATTCCGAATATAAACGAATAAGTACTTGTGCTCAAGACTGAGGCCACATCTCGGTAGAACGGGTTGATGGTGAATTTCCTTTCTCTTTACGCCGTTGAAGCAATAAAGATAAATTAATTACCGTTGCCATACTAATATATTCATTTTAACGAATAAACATATATTGAAAATTACAACGTATGGACTGCTTATCACATTAGTCCGCGGTACGTAATACCATAATATAGTTAACTGAATTCACTCCTTGTTTACACGACTTAATTTCTGCGAGTGGAAAAATGGAAGGGTGTTAAGTACTACACATCTCCGTTCATGACAAGATCACCACAATCATCACGATAAAAATAGCACTACAGAGTTTGTCTCCGTAAGTGAAGAACATCTTGTTTGTTTGACTACTTTTTGCTTCAGTATTTGGCAAAATTATCCGTATGTTTCGAAATTGATTGAGATATTCATCCCTACTTCCCTATTTTATACCGGTCAAACATCCCTACGAGTAAAAAAACGTTGCTCAGGTTGACAACACTGTCGCTCATAGGCGGTTGATGTGTGAAATTAAGATGACTTGGCACACTGATCTTAAAAATATTTTATGACTCGATGAGGAAAGCAGTGGGAAACTACCTCACCCTTCATTCCTTAGAACACCTTCCCTGTTAACACCGGCTATAACAACTGATGATGAATTTGTTGAGGATCCGACTAGCCTTCGGGCTGAAGACTCAATACACACATACTAGGTATAACCAAATATTAAGCAAGTAAACTTGTAGCTGTGCATGACTGTTGATATCACTGTCATAGCCACGGGACAAAACTGTTATTTTCGTTTACGTGTCTCAATCTCTACCTTAACTTTGACGACGAGAAAGTGGCTAAGGTATGAGCGATGTATAGAATTTATGGTAATTTGGATTTAAGTTTGTTGAGAAATGTAAGTTTGTTTAATGTTATGTTTTACTTGGTTTTAATTTTGGCTTTTTTAGTAAAGATTCCAATATTTCTTGTTCATTTATGATTACCGAAAGCGCACGTGGAAGCGCCAGTATCTGGGTCTATAATTTTGGCAGGTGTATTGTTGAAATTAGGGGGATATGGACTATTACGTGTTTATACAATAATGGTTTCTTTGGGATTAAAGTACAATTACGTTTGAGTTGCCACTAGTTTAGTAGGGGGCGTGTTAGTTAGTTTAGTATGCTTATATCAGACGGATCTAAAGGCTTTAATTGCTTATTCTTCGGTTTCTCATATAGGGATTGTCCTGGGAGGTTTAATGCAGTCAGTCTCTGTTATGACATGAAAATCCACAGTGCGTTTCCAGTCATTCGAACGAGTCATGGACGTAGTGAAAGAAGTCCCCATCTAGCGGCGAGGATGGGAATTGTGCCGACTGCCAAAGCCTGTCGCACTCCTCTGAGGCAATGATTAATGACTGATAGATGAAAAACAATGATACTGTATAGTGTTGCTGGAATGAAAGAAAACCGGAGAAAAACCTGTCCCACCTTCGCTTTAGCGGCCAATGCGCTGCAGCCTGAGCGTCGGAGTCTCTCCCTGTTATGAATGGTGTGAAAATGCCTGTCGTGTGTACCTTCCCTTGAGTCTGGCAAACTTGTATGTAATAGTACCTTCTGACTCAGTGAGGAAATCAGAAGGAAATTACTTCACTCCTACAGTAATTTCCCTACTATACCTCTTCAGCGACGTCTAGGCTATCTATGGTATAGAACTAACTTCAACTCAACTACTTATCGAATGTTGACAGTCCCATCAAGACTGTGTTAGGCTTACTTAACATACTGTAGTCTAGAAATAAACCAAGACTCACATTTTTTTCTTCGGCCTACCTTAAGCGACAGAGAGAGAGAGAGAGATATACTCAGGACGCGGTTATCTGTTGCATGTTAATGCCGCATCTTCGCGAAGCGTTTTCTAAAAGAAGACTCAAAGATTTATTACTCGCATGTTTTAAGACTTGAGTGATAAATTGCGCGTTTAAAATATTCCCTTGCTTCCTCTGCCATTTAGATAAATGACGCAATGGAGGTGAAGCATGTTTGCATGTAAAGGTGTGATTGGGTTTTAGTTAACATTGCTAATGACATGAATATGCACACAGTGAATATTACGTCGTAGATGTGAAATATTACTATTGACCTGTCTTAATATCTGATTTGTTTCTACTAAGAATGGTTCATAAATGGGCACGCCAGGTGATAGAAGAAAGGGCTATGAATCACTTCCTTGATATTTTCTTCTACCCTTCCTGAAATATTGCGTATCTGTAACCGACGTGTCAGCATACTTTCCATAAGAGAACATTGAAAATCATAGTGACACAATTTGACTTCAGGTCGTAATATATTTTGATGGTTATATTGTCCGGCTGAATGATCAGTGAACTGGCTTTCGATTCAGTGGGCCCCGGGGTCGATTCCAGGCTGATATAGGTATTTTAACTGACTCGGGGATTGAGTGTTTACCTTCGTCTTAACACACAATCCCTCATATACACAAAACAAATCCCAATACCAACCACCACCGAAGCATGCATTAGGGTTAGAGTCAAAACGGGCATCCGGCCACAAAACTGAGCCAAATTCATATCAAACAGTGATCTCAATCTAGTGAGGAAAAGTAGTTAGTCGTGCGGAAAAGCCAGTAACATTATCATTAATCGAGTGGGGGAAAACGAGCAGAATGAAGATTTTTGATGGGAAATGGAGAATGCTTTACTTACGTTAGGGAAATGCTTCATTTGTTCAGTATTACGAGCTGCATAGCACGTATTCAACACCTAACCTTTAAGTAACAAAGTTGCAGGTAACAAAAATAGGCATCAACATAAATTAAAACTTAATGCACTACGCTACCCCTAGCCCCTGCGAAGTATGAGTAAATCTAATTGTTTTCCTAAAACTGTAAGTGCTAACCTAAACTGAGACATAAAAATCAGTGCAATTCCCTCCCGCCTTCCTAGTCGAGGACTAGAAAGCCAGGTTGCGAGTTCGATTTTCAGTCTCTGTGACTTTTCATGAAAATCAATGTATAATTTTCCTTACACACTCTCGGATCAAATACCAGGTTAGTATTTCAGACCATTTGCACTTAATGGGATTTACAGCAACTTTATTGTTTTGTTTGTCCAACACTTTTCCCGTTTCTGATATGAATCTGTCGTGGCGGATTTTTATGACCGGATACCCATCCTGACGTTAACCTCAACAGAGGAGTTAATGAGATGAATGACGTGATATATGAAAGTAGGAAGGGAGAGGGTGAAACCCGGCACCGGCACATAACCTATTCCTGTCGAATAGCACGAAGGGGTCTGCTCAAGGCTTAACATCCTTATCCGACGGACGAATCACCATCAACAGCGTCATATGCCCTCATTCCACATGAACACTGCGGGGAGGTTTGGAATGTAATCCAGAATTTTGGCGCGCAATCTCGTGATTAGAAATTGTATACCACCACCTCCCCTACCCTGCCGGCCAACATTCTGATAGTGAAATATTTTTCGAGGAATGCGATTCGGACCGGCTAGGAAAGATCACAATCTTAGGTTGAAGTTGGAATTCAAGAGGACAAATTGGGCAAATATTCGTTTATAGAAAAAGGAGCAAGGGATTGGAATAATTTAGCAAGGGAGCTGTTCAATAAATTTCCAAATTATTTGCAATTACGAGAAAAGACTAATCAAACAACAGATAGGGAATCTGCTACCTGGACGACTGCCTTAAATGCAGATTAGTGGTGATTGAAACTTGAGCACATATAATGCATTCAAGCACAGTCAATCTTATTTTCACCTGGCTACTTTTATTAATGCAGCGAGGACGGAGATAGTTCGGAAGATTCCATTTAATTTCGTATTTTCAGGAATCTCTTTAGAAAATCGGAAGATCTTCCGAAATTTTTATCTACATGGGAGGTGAATTATATTTTGATAATTAAAATGTTTTTATAAAATATGCGGGGAACATACAGTACCATGAACTCACATTTTTGCATTCATCACAGTTTAAGTCTCATCCTCACAGACACCCAGGTCGCATATAATAATAATAATAACAATAATAATAATAATAATAATAATAATAATAATAATAATAATAATAATAACGTACATACGCATACTGTATATCTCCATTAGAGATTTATGCCTTTCACACTCAGTCTGCTAACCTCTGCTTATCCAGTCTTATATTTTCAACATTCTCTGCGCCTTGTTTAAACTGCAACTCTTCCCATTCATTAAACACTAGCGGTACTATCATGATCTCGCTCTCCTCCTGCTTCTCTTCTCCTCTCTTAACGATTCTATTATTCTCCTAAATAAGCTATGCTCCTCCCTCCGTCTTGCATGACCCTAGCACTGAAGCTGATTTATACGCTCAGCTTCATTCATCGAGTTCATTCCAACATACCTTATCTCCTTAACCAGAGTAATCTCCTACATTTGTTTCCACTTATTAGTACCAGAAATCATTCTCACTATTTTCATGTCCCTTACTATTTTCAAATAAGATATTCTGAATCCATCTAGCTTTCAGTCCCTTTCATCAAAGTCAGTCTGAAAATAGACCGATGTAATTATAATTCATCCGAGAAATCTTTAACTAATTATCGTTGATTTCAGCTGCGAGTTCACTGCATTAGCCTTGTTACCTTTTGATTAGATTTCACTTAATAATTACAAAAAGAAGGCGTAAGCCTAAGAAGGAGAGCCAGGTGGCTTGCGTAACCGCAGGACACGAGTTTGCATTTATTTTGCGTAGTTGGCTGTATCGATGTAAATAATAATAATAATAACAACAACAATAATAATAACAATAATAATAATAATAATAATAGTAAAAGTGAAGTTTCAACCTAACAAGTCAAAAATGAGAACATTGAAAACGCAAAAAATTGACCCAGAATTTTGCAAATAAAATTCCGATATTTTCCTTGCAAATTTAACACCAAATATCCCCTTAGACTGGAATAATCTAAAAAATATAGTATGCAAGGCATTCCAGAAAATTGGCACACCGCCCAGAAAACGGAAACACAGATAGTGGAATGACACACGTGACAAAGCAATAGAACTAAGAATTAGAACATGGCAAATATGGAACACTCATAAATCTGAAGACAAATGGCGAGAATTCCTTAACATACAAAAGGGAAACATCCAAAATTATTAGAGCAGAAAAACGAAAACAAGACCAAACCCGTCTGACTGAAATAGATCAAGACTTCCAGGAAAACAACTCTAAAAACTAGAAGAATTTTAAAGAAATCCAAAACTACTGAGCGCAGTCTTTGCTTCAAACGTCTAGACGGATCATTAGAAACAAATGACAAAGAAATCTGCAGACTTCTTGCAGACTACTTTAAAAGTCAATTAAATTTCGAAAGTCCACCTTTGAGAAACCTACCCCAAATCCAGACTCAGAACCTCCCACTCTAGAAGAAATCAAGCAAATAATTCAAGAATTAAAAGATAATACAGCAAAAGGAGAAGATGGGATAATTGCTGAAATGTTGAAAACAGGTGGTGAGAAAATGTCTTACGCAATTCAAGAAATCATACAAAACATTTGGAATGCTGAGAAAATTCCAGAAGACTGGAAATGTGCACTAATTCACCCAATCCACAAGAAAGGGGATAAATCAGATATAAACAATTACAGAGGGATTTTCTTACTATCAGTCGTCTACAAAATGTTCTCTAAAGTCCTATTGAATAGATTAGAAAAACAAACCGACCACCTCATTGGAGAATATCAGGCAAGGTTTTGAAAAGGAAGATCACGCCCAGAACAAATCTTGAACCTAAAACATATTTTACAAATTCGTACAACAAAAGTAATAATAATTATCTTTGTTGACTTCAAAGAAGCTTATGATTCAATAGACTGACAGACGCTATTCAGTATACTTGAGGAATTTCAAGTCGACAGAAAAACAAGGGAAGTGATCAAGCAAACTCTAACAAGCACAACAGCGAAAGCGAAATGTTTGGTTCGAGAAAGGAAGAATGAAACTAAAGGGATCAATATTGGTAGACTTCTCAAAAACAAAATTATCCTCGACTGCCTCGCCTTTGCAGATGACTTGGCAATCGTCTCCAACAAAAAACTAGAAGCACTCCAGTTCGTAGAAAAACTTCATGAAATAGCGGCAAGAACAGATCTGCAGATTTCATATGAAAATACAAGGTGTATGGAAGGTACAAAATCAAGACTTAACAACCATCCTCTAATCACTAGATATGGGAAATAAATTCAAATCTCTAGGCGAAATTATACAACCAAACGGGATTAATCAGCAAGCAAACAAAGAAAGATTTACAAAATTACAAAAAGCATACAAAATTGTTTGGAGCAGATACAACAACAAAATATCTATCTCATAACGCAAAATTACGACACTACAACACACCTGTGAAACCAGAAGCCCTTTATGCATCAGAAACTCTGATAATTGATGGTAGATAACAAATAAAAACATCGAAAAAATAGAGGAAAATTCTCAGGAAGATCATAGAATCTAAAAGCGAAAGTGGAATTTGGATGAAAAGAAAATCACAGGAAATCTATCAAGTAAAAGAAAAATCACAGACACCATTAGAAAAAGAAGAATGAAATTCTGTGGTTACCTGATCAGGATGGATAACAATAGACAAACAAAGAAAATACTAAATCTTGCAGTATCTCTAAAAAAAAATCACAACTGGCTTACAGAAATAAACAAAGGACTTCAGGAAATTGGAATAAACGAAGAAATCATGCAAGAGAGAAAATCGCATAAACAAACACAAATTTTCTGTTAAAGCAAACAGACAAGCTACAGGATGGAGGGAAGAACGCAAAAAGAAGCACAGCGAAAGGATGAAGAGATTTTGGGAAGACAAGGAGAAACGTTGTGCTAAATAAGTTCACACGCGCTCCTTAGTTGGGCATAACAAATCAAAATAATAATAATAATAATAATAATAATAATAATAATAATAATAATAATAATAATAATATTTGAGTATCAGTCCATCGACTGGTTTGATGCAGCTATCCATGCCACCCTATCTTGTGTTAACCTTTCCATTTCTACGTAACTGCTCCATCCTACATCTGCACTAATCTGCTTTTCATATTCACACCTTGCTCTATCCCTGCCGTTCTTACCACTTCCCTCATAAACCAACTGAGCAAATCCTCCTTATTCGTGATTCAATATATCCATCTCACTTTCAGCATTCTTCTGTAACACCACATTTCAAAGGCTTCTATTCTTTTTCTTTATTTCTGAGCTAGTTATCGTCCATGTTTCACTTCCATACAATGCCACTCTCCAGATGAATGTCTTCAAAAACTTCTAATTCCTATATCACTGTTCGATTTGAGGAAATTTATTTTCTTAAGAAAGGCCTTCATTGCCTGTGCTAGTCTGCAGTTTATGTCCTCCTTACTTCTGCCATCGTTACTTATTTTACTACCCAAGTAACAATATGCATCTACTTCCTTTAAGACTTCATTTCCTAATCCAATATATCCTGCATAACCTGACTTCGTTCGACTGCATTCCATACTTTTGTTTTGACCTTCTTCATTTTCATCTTGTACTCCTTACCCAAGACTTTGTTCATATCATTCAGCAATTTCTCCAGATTTTCTGCAGTCTCAGATAACAATATCATCAGCAAATCTCAGGGTTTGATTTCCTCTCCTTGGATTGTAATTCGCTTCCCAAAAGTTCCTTTACTGCCTGTCCTATATATACATTGAAAAGGAGGGGGATAAACTACAACCTTGCCTCACTCCGTACTGGATTGCTGCTTCTCTTTCAAAAACCTCGATTCTTATCACTGCAGACTGATTTGTATACAGATCGTTCTCGATATCTGATCCTGATCACCTTCAGAATATCAAACAGCTTGGTCCAATCAACATTATCAAATTCCTTTTTAAGATCTACGAACGCAGTGTATGTGGGCTGGTCTTTTTTAATTCGATCATCTAAGATCAAACGTAAAGTCAGGATTGCTTCTCGTGTTCCTACATTTCTTCTGAAGCCAAATTGGTCTTCTCCCAACTCACTTTCAACTTGTCTGTCTATTCTGGCGCAAAAATACGTATCGAAATTTTGCAGGCCTGAGTTAATAAACTAATGGTGCGGTAGTTTTACGCTTGTCAGCACCGAATTTCTTGAGAATAGGTATAACAAATATTCTGCCAAAAATCGGATGGCACTTCTCTTTTCTCATGCGTCTTACACACTAAATGGAACAACCTCGGCATGCTGGTTTCTCACTGGACAGTCAGTAAGTCAGAGGAAATGTCATCAATTCCAGGTGCCTTGTTCCTACTTAGGTCTCTCAAAGCTCTGTCAAATTCTGACCTCAATATTAGGCCTCCCACTTCATCAGGATCAACACCCACTTGTTGTTCGAGAACCATATCACCTATGTCTTTAACTTGATAACACTGTTGGATATGTTCCTGCCATCTTTCTGCCTTCTTTTCCTAGCAGTGGTTTTCCATCCGAGCTCCTAATAATCATGCACCTAGTTTTCTTTTCTGCAAAGGTTTCCTTGATTTTCCTGCACGCAGCTTCTACCTTACCTAGGACCATACAATCTTCAACACCCTGCACTTCTCCTTCAGCCATACTTCCTTAGCTCTCCCGCACTTTCTATCCTCATCGCCTGTATTCCTTTCTGCCCTCTTCATTTTCGCGTCCTTGTACCTTCGTCGTTCATCAATCAGGTCTAGTATATCCTGAGTTATCCATTGATTTTTAATTGATGTTTCCTTTCTTGCTAACATTTCTTCAGCACCCTAGAGACCTCATTCTTTACGACTGTCCACCCTTCCCCTATTGTGTTTCCTTTAGCTTTTTCATTTAGTCCTTATGCAATATGTTTCTTGAAATAGTCCCTCACACTCTTTATCTAGATCCCATCGCCTTGAATTCCTTCCTTTCTTCAATTTCTCCAACTTCAGATGGCATTTCATGAGTTGTGGTCAGAGTTCACGCCTGCTCCTGGGGAAGTTTTGCAATCCAACACCTCGTTTCTGAATCTTTGCCCAATCATAATGAAGTTTATTTGATACCTTACAGTGTCTCCAGGTCTCGTCCACGCCTACAGCCGTCGTTTGTGGTGTTTGAACCAAGTATTAGCAAGGATTAACTTATGATCAGTGCAGAATTCAACCAGCTGACTTTCTCTTTCATTTCTTTGTTCCAATCCGAATTCTCCTACTGTATTACATTCTTTTCCTTGTCCTACCAATGTATTCCAGCCTCCCATCACAATTAGATTCACATAATCTTTTACATATCGTATTAAATTTTCTATCTCCTCATATATTCTTTCGATTTCTTCTTCAACTGCTGAACTAGTAGGTATATAGACCTGCACTACTGTGGTGGGCATTGGTTTCTTGTCTATCTTGACGACAATAATTCTTTCACTATGCTGCTCATAGAAGCTTACCCGCTGCCCTATTTTCTTATTCATTATTAAACCAACTCCTGAATTTCCCCCGTTTGATTTTGTGTTGATAATTCTGTAGTGGTCTGACCAAAATTCTGTTCTTCCTGCCAACGTACTTCACTTATACAAACTACTTGTACATCTAACTTTGGTCTATCCATATCCCTTTTCAGATTATCTAACCTATGACAACTATTCAAACTTCTAACATTCCACGCTCCGACTAGCAGAATGTCAGTGTCCATCTTCCTGATGATTGCCCCCTCTCGCGTAGTCCTCACCCGGAGATCCGAATAGGGGACTATTTTACCTCCGGAATATTTTACCCGAGAGGAATCCATCATAAGTATATCATTCATACAGAGAGAGCAGCATGTCCTCGGGAGTTAGTTACGTTTGTAGTTTACCGTTGCTTTCAGCCGTGTAGCAGTATCAACACAGCTAAACCATGTTAAGTATTATTGCAAGGCCATATCAGTCAATAATCCAGACTGCCACCCTTGCAACTTCCGAAATGTTGCCACCCCCCCCCCCCCCAATCCTTCGATGAACCATTCGTTAGTCTGGTCTCTCGACAGATACCCGTCCGATATGATTGCACCTGCGGCTCGGCTATCTGCTTCATTGGGACACGCAAGCTTCCCCATCGCGGCAGATGCGTCCTTTATTTTTGTCCCGCAGGAGGCCATGCCAGTAGCCACTGATATGAGGCTGGTATATTTGATCAGCTTTAAATGTCAGCGGACTGAGACGAGAACGAACGCGATAACTGGGGCTCTACTGTCTGAGCCATTCAGCCCGGTGATTGCCTCATGAATGCTGGATTGGTTACTTGGAATGAACTAATATCTTGGTGATCATAAGACCCGTGTTTACAATACTTAGGCCTACATCTTTACCTGTGTTGCTGTAGCGACGATAGTAACTTTATGATTTCAGTCTTAAATAAGAATAGGTGTCCAAGACTTTAATCAATCGGAGCGAGTTGACTATGCTGTACTAGTGACATAGCTGTACATTTGCATTCGACGGACGGCGGCTTCAAACTCTACAATCTGCAGTACCGAATATTGATTTCCGTGGTTTCCGATTTACACACGCCAGGCAAAAAAAATAGGATTGTGCCTTAATTAAGATTACGGCTATAAATAATAATGTCATGTGTCAGTTACAGCCGGATGCACTCCTCGCACGGTAGGCCCTCCGATTTTGGTTGACAGTCTTTCACTATTGGGAAGCACATGCTGTTTTGGTGTAGGATAGCCTTATGTGTGGTGGGTATTATAACTTTTCAATGGTCTCTAGGTCGAGTATGAAGGGGCCATTGAAAGTTATAATAAGAATAGATCAACAGAAACTGTACAGAAGTACACGTCCAGCAAGAATACGTCCAATCTATACGTCCAACTAGGTCCGTAAACCGAGATAACTCGCTCATTTAAGAGGAAAGTTAATGAAAATAAAATGAGGAGAAATTCATAAGCTCAGAACCCCGTGGTGTTTGAATAATTGAGTTAAGAAAGCATGAATAGGGATACGAATACAGACCAGCAAATAAAAGATAAAATCAACAGCTGAGTAGAAGTCAAATCTTGTATGTAACATTCAGGTCCAGGAAAGTCACACGGCGGTGGCCATGGAACGGTTTTGAATAGTGCAAGTTTAATTATCAAGAAGGCGTATGTGGAGTAATGGATTGTATGCATTAAGAAGATTAATGAATGGCAGAATGTGTTCCTTTGCGTATTTCTTGAAATGAAGAGAGTGACCGTGTTAGATAAAATGTTTCTCAAATGTCAAAAAGGTGGAAGGGAGATTATAGTATGGTAATTTTGATAGGAATCATGACATGAGAACTGATGTATTATTGTAATATTATAAAAATAAGATTTTGTTTTTATGACAATGAATGAAAAAAAAACATCGAAGAAGATTGACTAAAAGAACAGCTGTGGTACTCGTTGAGAGAAGGAATTGACGAAATTATAAGGAATAGAAAGATATTGTAAGGTTTTAAGAGCACGATAACATATTGTGTAACAGTAATATGCGAAAATAAGGCGAGTGTCGTAAACAAAATTGAGATACTTAAACATTTTATTGCACTGTATTAATATTACTTGTACAAGTTTTAGACTGGAAGGACGATGGACCTGGTTTATCATCATAATGAATCCAAACAAGACAGAGATATGGGCCTAAATCAAGACTAGAGTCTTGATGGGTCCGAATTCATGCGTAATTACCTGAAATGATATGGAAATGAATGTCCATGGCTAGAGCAACCAAGAAGATGGGATGAAACACCAGAGTCGTCAACGATAAGCACCCAGGCATTGTCCTTACTTTATTCTATCTGTAGAGAGCTTATAGTAGTATTACAGTAGATTTTGATCATGCTAACAAGGTGACTTAAATGGTGTACAACTTGAGTAACATATTGTGATTGTCATTATGTATCTGTCAGAGAATGGTAACCCGATCACTAGTAAGAGTAGCAATTCGGATTGCCGTGAATGTTCAGGTGATGAAGGCATACAATTATGTAAATGTTTTATGAAATTTCCTGATATTGTCCGAATGTGAAGTGCGATTATGGTGTCAATTATGACATGATTTCATACGCGAGAAGTTATGAGTTTTTTCGGAGACATGTGCGTGTGTATTTAGAATGATAGTGTAGGCATGGTGCACATTTTGTGGTAAGGTATGGTAAATGTTAGGGCCGTCGAGAATATTACGGTGAGATTGATACTACGGCAATGTAGTAAGTCTTCGAGAATGTCAATGTCAATGAATTTAAATGAGTTGTTCATCATGCAATGTTTTAAGGATTTTCGGATAGGCAAGCGATATGATGTGCCGACAGTATTTTAAAAGGTATCCCGGCAGTGGCGTATGCTGGTATCAAGACGTGGGCTACCACTAGACTTAGGCTACCCCTTTTCGATAGTTGGTTTAGGGAATATCAAGCCTTAAGCATTTTGAGCTGCAGCCAACAGCCAACGGAGTTGCCCGCTGTGTTGTCAAGGCTCCTTCACAAGCTACTGCCCTGGCCTCTGCCACCGTCAATACTCAACAGCTGATTAATCGAGTTGGTAGCCTAAGGTTTAGCGAACTGAAGTCCAGCTTTGAGGCAAAATGGATAGAATGCTTGTCTTTGGTCCGACGCCCCCGGTTCAATTTTCAGAATCAACCCTCTCATAGTGTTAATTCCCCTGACTTGGGAACTGGGTGCTTATGACGTCTTCGCCATTCATTTTATCCTTATTACGTCACCACCATGCCTATGTAGATGCCATGCACCATTATTATTATTATTATTATTATTATTATTATTAACAACATCATTATCATAATCGTTGAATTTTACAGCGGTCGTACCCATCGTTCAATGGTTAATTATCTTCCTCGAAAGATCAGTGGTGGTGTCCGACCCATGATCACGGGTTCGATTCCAACCAACAAAAGAGAACACTAAACCTGAAAGATTGCCTTTCATTTTAGCAGATCTACCAATAAAAAGAAAACTATATTACTCCTATAACAGCAGCCCTGCAGTGTCTTCCTACAAGGATGTAGAAGTAAACGGGTGTGAAATACCAGCACTCCGTTATCTATATATTTAAGGTGAGGAAGTATATACGATGACTAACGCATGGTGATAGCAGTGGCGATCTGACGGACCGAAGCCGAGCACAGCTATCCTCCGCCGGTCCCCGCGCCTGTAGGCAGACAGCAGCAAGCCGCGTGAGGCGAGTCGGTGGGAAGGGACGCGAGTCTGGGCTGCAATATCAGTCTCCGAAGCCTTGTTCTCAAAAATACGTGCGACGTGTTTTCTCATTGCTTTCAAGTTTTGCAAATGGAACAATGTGTCAGATGCTTACAATATAATGTGCTTTAGATTTCCATCGCTCGCATTTGAGGTTTGGGCTTCACTGATAGCCTTGGTAGCCCTCAGTATACGCCACTGTATCCCGGAGATTTTAAATGTCGAGCGTGTGAGGAAATCATCGAAATATGAATTTATGGCACGACAAGAAGGTAAGATGAGTGTATTAATGGATGAATTATTGAGAGGATCGATAAAATGACGCGAATAAATAATGAGATGTATTGTTTAGGAGGTTAATATCACCTGTTGCAGTACGTTAGCATTCAGAGTAGTTGCTTGTAGTAGTTGATTTCTTAGGCAGTAGTATTATTTACAGGAAACCTCTGGAGGAGAGCAGACGCTGTGAGGACATCTCAGTATTGCCGTTTACGTTGATTATGTCAGTAGTTAGACGTTGTTTATTCTAGGTACGGCGAAGCTGAAGGTTCCAGATGTGTGCTGTTATTACCATGATTGATTTATTTATTGAATTTGTCTGGTCATTTTGGCTGATTAGCAGATGATTACATTATCATGCATGTTAGAAAGACTGGATCGTTGGGATATTTAAGTTGTATGTTAGATAGTTAGACGATCAAAAACAGGTAGAATATGGGAGGACAAACTTTGGGCCAATACGTGACATAGATGAATGAACAAAGTGAATGTTTACAGAATTAATTTTTATCATTGGCAGATTTTCAAAGAACTGTTAGATAATTCATTATTTCGTGGTCAATATTTCAGAAATGTTGTGATGAATTTATTTGCGGAATTTTTTGAAATTAACGTCAGATAAATGTTCATGATATGTTAATGGAAACCAACAAAGGTTAATCAATATGATATTTCTTATTCTCAATCATGTTGTCTAGTTGAATTCTTCTTCTTCTTATTATTTTCTTTCACGTAAATGGTTAATTGAAGTGGGATATCCTTCCAAAATTATATTGCAATCTTCTCATTCCATAAAATTAAGATTTAATAGCCTTATGTAGTTACGTAGGACGTAGAATTTACTCTGTGTATATGAGCCTGACGTTGAATAAAAGGATATAACCGGTACTAGCCGAATGACCATGCCCGTGAGTGGAATCTCCTGCAATCCGTTGACACTAGCCGAGTTTTAATCGAAAACAAAACATATTACTTCGAAACACCCAGATCCACGAACGGTTATAGTATATTCTCAGGAATACTGGGAACATCATAAAAACCCAGTCCCGGAGTCAAGAGAGTTAACTATTTAAATTAAAACCAAAAGACCGAGCCTGGAATCGAACTAGGTGTGAAGGTGTCTACACTGACCACTTGGCCTTGAAGCCGGGCTGAGGTCATGGCACTATCTTCTCAGCCTTATCATTTTGCATCCTAGCGTCGTCGAGTGATGTGTGTTTTAGACTGCTATAAAGAAACGAAGGCTTAAGACTGGGTAGTGGGCGAGTTGGCCTTGCGGTCAGGGGCACGCGGCTGTGAACGTGCATCCGGGAGATAGTGGATTCGAATCCCACTGTCGGCAGCCCTGAAGATGGTTTTCCGTGGTTTCCCATTTTCCAACCAGGCAAATGCTGAGGCTGTACCTTAATTAGGGCCACGGCCGCTTCCTTCCAACTCGTAGGCCTTTCCTATCCCATCGTCGCCATAAGACTTATCTGTGTCGCTGCAACGTAAAGCAACTAGCAAAAAGAAAAAAGCCAGGTAGTATTAGAATGTTCAAATTTGTATTGAATATCCCGAAGATTTCTACATTCCGGATGGTCGTCGTGTCTCGGATTAGAATCACCCAACGTAGGTTAATTGGTTTACTCGTGGTATGGAATGTTTGCACATGCAGGTTGTTTATTTTTGATGTTACTTCTCTCGACTGGAGGTCAGACTGTGCTGGTAAACTCTCCCTCTTGTTGTTTTTCATCAGTGTGAAGTTGAGGGTGGACTGGTCCTATCATATATCACCTGCTCTCAATGTTGTTCTAACGTGGGCGAAGTCGTCTACGCCCATGCCTCTCAACCTAGTACGAGACACAATATCTCACTTCGTTATTGCCCAACATGAAAGCAGAGAGAGAGACAAGTCCAAAGAGCAAAATAAGAACATCGTCATCTCGGTAGATTCGCCGACTACGCCATGATTCAGTTCTTTCCTTTGAAGCTTCAAGTAAGAATGCATTGCTTTTAGAATGCCTTCAGGAAATGAAAAAGAGAAATACACTTTTGCTCGGGACACGCTGTAATAAGAAGCAATAGTGTATTTTCATGAAGTGACAGATGACAGTTATTGAAAGATGTGCAGTGCAGGAATTATTTTGGGTCCTGGAAACTTCAAGAAAATGCATTCATGCATTTTTATTAGACTCCTACGCCTTTCAGCTTTCGGTGGTCAAGCCTATGTGAATGAACTAAGTGCCTCCACGATCCTATATTTCTAACTAGGTGTGCTGTCTCGTCCAAGTCCAACCCTTTAAATATTTATCATTAAAAACTGAGTCTAACACTATCGTCGTTTTAAACGTTTTCTGCTTATCTTATTATCCATGGCCGAGTCCATTATTCTCCGAGTTAACCCATCCTCCACTATTCGCCTCACAACACCCCATAACCGACACCGATTTATGCGTACAGTTCCTTGGTCTTCAGCTTCTCATTCCGAGTACCCTTCTGCCATTGTTCCCACCTGTGTTCACCATCAGTCTTTCTCGCTACTTTCAATTACGTTACTTCTAACTTAAAAACAAACTATTCTTAGTCCTCTCACCTTTCACTCCCGTACAGCAAAGCCGTTCTGAAGACAGACCGATGTAAAATAACTTCGTCGGATAACTACTTTCACACAGAATACTGTTGATCGCTACTGCGAATTCACTTGAAGTTCATCTGATTACACTATTATTATTATTATTATTATTATTATTATTATTATTATTTACGACTCGTTGGCTGAATGGTCAGCGTACTTCGGTTCAGAGGGTCCCGGGTTCGATTCCCGGCCGGGTCGGGAATTTTGACCTTACTTACTTACTTCCTCTTCATGGATTAGGATAATAGCCTGTTCCGACCTCAGATTTCATTCCATCTCATCATAGGACGACCAATATCTCTTCTTCCCGTAGGATGGTATTCCAGGGCAAGTTTTGGAATTTTGTTGTTATCCATCCTCAGAACGTGGTTTTTTCCAATTTATCCTGTTTTGGAATATTCTTTCATTCACTGAGAGTATATTTAATGGTTGTCTGATCTCTTCATTCCGTATTTTACCTTTTAGGGAGTATCCTTTCACTGATCTTAGGAATCTCATTTCAGATGATTCTATTTTATTCCTACAGCTTGTTTTACCCACCTATGTCTCACTTCCATATACCGAAGTTGGTACAGCCATAATCTTATAGAATTTAAGTTGAGTACCGTATCTTCTCTTACTTTTCCTTTCCGTGTTCGGCGAATTGTCCCACGCATATGTTGAAATCGATGAAGTTTCTTCTTCACCTCGTCATCATTATTAAAAGATATTTCACAATCAAGGTACTTAACATTTGAGGCTTGTTCTACTAGTTGATTGTCAATTACTATCTTCGCTCTGGGAGGATACTTCCCTTTCCATGCCATAACTTTGCTTTCCGTTCTGGATAGCCGAAGATTATAACTTTTACAAGTGGTGTTTAACTGATGTATTGATTTCTGGAGTTTATCTCCATCATCCTGCAGGATAAATTGATCTGCAAAAGAGCATAGTATTTATGTATGTGTCTGTGTTCATTTTTATTCCAGAGTGCAAAATTCGTTTCCGATTTCTGATTATTTCATTTATATATATATATAAATACATTGAATAGTGTTAGAGAGAAGCTGGATATCAGACGTGCACCTGAGATTAATTAATATTTCTTCCGTTAGTTTGTATCCAAGATCTAACACAATTCTCGTCCATTTGTACAGACTTTGGATAACTTGAATAAGATGTTTAGGGTATCAATTTTTTACCATTATATTCCATAACTCTTCTCTATCTACCGTATCAAAAGCCTGTACATAGTCGACAAAAGCGACATAAGTATTCAAGTTAAATTCTCTTCTCTTCTCCAGTATCCGTTTGAGGCTAAATATATTATCTGGACAGGATCTGCCTTGTCTAAATCCCGGCCTTGTCGGGGATTTTACCCTTAATTGGTTAATTCCAATGGCCCGGAGGCTGGGTGTTTGTGCTCTCCCCAACATCACTGCAACTCACACACCACACATAACACTATCCTCCACCACACTAGCACGCAGCTACCTACACATGGCAGATACCGCCCACCCTCATCGGAGAGTATGCCTTACAGGGGCTGCACTCGGCTATAAATAGCCACACGAAATTATTATTTATTATTATTATTATTATTATTATTATTATTATTATTATTATTATTATTAGATGGCATTTTCCCTCATATGATACTAATATTGAACGATTGGTGGTTTGGTGTAAATGTAAGATTATCTACGAAAGGAGTATTAATGCCACTGGGATTAGATGACGTTAAATTCATTCAAATCAGCTAGTGCATTAATGAGAATGTTGCCTACAGGAAATGTTATCGAGGCATTTAGTATTTAAACGGACGTTCCAAATTAACATTAAAATTATTTTAAGATAAAATCGAATGACGAAAGCGAATTCACACAGGGCGGAAATAAATTAGACTTTAAAGATCGGCGTTGTGGACAGCCAATGATAGAATGAATGTGATCAATGGTGGATTTATATTATCTCAAGGCCTAAGATGATGCCAAGATGTAATAAAGCTACTTTGGTCCTGTATCTACCGTGATCAGCGTCATTTGGTTGGGAGATGAGTTATCGTAAGCATCTGGAGAGTCAAGCAAGAGTGAAAACAATTTGGTGCATTATTAACGAGTAGGCCTACATTGTTAAAATCTCAACTGAAGGGAGAACAGCTCCCAAAACATTAAGTGAACGCGTATTTAAAAACTGGGTTATTTCAAGACGGATTACATATTAGCATTTACTATATGCTGGCATCATATTTACTTCTACAATGGGAGTACAATTTAATACTTGAAGAGAACGTGGTGTTCATATTCTGAGTGGTGTGAAATGAGTAATTTTTGTCCGTGATTTTCAGTGTACAAGAAGAGGATTTAACACATCTGTTGGAAACACTATCTCCAAGGTCTTGACGATGGAGTAGAGTACAATGGAGCAAGGCGTCGAGATGAAGGAGCGTGATTGAATACTCGACCCCGGGAGAGGAATGGTAGATTTCATGTTATTTTGTAGCTAGTTTTTCTTTTCAAGATGTCGTATTTAGAGTAGTAGTTTTTGTGTGGATATTTTCGTTATGCTAGATTCTTCTAGAATGAGTTAAATTTTCAAAGCGATGATAATCATCGACCTTAGTTCGTGAATACCATTTAAATTTATTTCTTTGGTAAGTCATATCTTCTAAAGTATTATTTCGGGATAATCGTTAATTGCTTACTTAAATCTTAATTGTTTACCTTTATAGTATGGAGATTCATTTAATCACTGGATATGTTGGAAGACATATTTGAAGATCTTCATAAAGAACCCCAAGGCACAGTCATCTCTGTTTTAATGGTTACGTGTGAACGTAATTTTCTTGTAACTTGCATTAATTGACGCGGAGGTATATACGAATGGAATGATGAATTATGAAGGTTAAGATGTGGCTTATATCTTCATGAAGTCATACAATAATCGCACATGGCCTCCGGAGAGGCCTGGTGCAGGTCCTTTTCTCGTAGAGGGCCTATTAGGTGATCTGCATGTCTGTGAAGATGAGGTCCCTGCCTAGGATGATTTCTAATGCTGAATACGCCATATACACCCGGCGCCCGAGCCATTGGAATTAACCAATTACGGTTAAAATCCCCGACCCGGCCGGGAATTGAACCCGGGACCCTCTAAACTGAAGGTCAGTAAGCTTACCATTCAGCCAATGAGTCGGACAAAGTCATACAGAAATATGGTTTTGATAAAGTAGAGTCTTTTAATTTACAGTAGTAATGGGATGCGCAGCTCTATAAATGAGAATTTTATAGGCCGTTGTATTTAATGAGAAAATATAGACGGTATGTATAATAAAGAAATAGAATCTTCTATATGAGCCATATTAATTGAGAAAGTGCAGGAAACGACGGCTTGTTCTGTCATAGTCTGTTTTATTAGTGCGTTATAGGCATTTCTGCCCCAATGATGCTGCCTGATCCAGAGATTTCAAGGTCGACGGCACAGCATTGTGTGTATATTAGTGCGTGGTAGGATCGGCAATTTCAGCATACTGTGAAAGAGCGATCCTGAGGGGCCCAGATCATTGAAAAGTGGCTGTTGAACAGAATATACGATTTTTGGGAATGCACTTTTGTCCATTCTAGGAGGATGTTTCTTCATGCCACTTTGTTTATGTAATGTTCTGCAAACATAATTCAGAGGAATGCATTAATATCTTCTTTTCGATTGAGATGGTGATTTTCTTATTTATGTTGCTTATTTGAGGGATGATTTCATGATATTTATTGGAGTTATGAGATCCAATATGTTTCTCTTCGTGATTGTTGGTCCATGACCATGACGACGATTCTGTCGGAAATCTCTTTCACATTCATTGAATTTCTCTATTTTTCTACTGTTTGTAATACATTTTATTATTTTAATCCTCAAGGAAAAAGCTAGCTAATTCCGGGACTTACGCGCGAAGCTATGCAGGAAAAGGTGAAATGATAATCTTATAAAACCAATGTAAACATAATTTCGTCCATATAAATATACTTGACTGTATGATTTAACTGTAATTTTAATGTAAAAATATTTCTTTAGGAAAGGCAGAAAGGTGTGAACTAACCTATTTCAATTTCAATTTCATAACTGCAGATTTAATGTTGTGAGAATCAGTCTCTCTTATTGTTTTGAAATATTGATTGTTCCATTGTTATCCGAGATTGTGCGATTGTGCTGATACGACATTATTGCAGAGATAACCTCAAAACAATTGAAAGTAATGCTTATGACGATTGTATCTCCTCCTGCCTATTTCTTTATTGTAAATAAAGCCATCAATATTTCGGTCCATCTAATGATTAGTATCATTCAAAAATAAATGATCCTTTCTCCTCCCCTCATATATCTTAAATTATATAATAAACCATTGCACAAGACGACTGTCTGTCTCCGGCATTAGATTACATAATTTAAGTCGTCGTTGGACCCGCCTATCCCTGAAGATAAGAGCTGACTGACTAGCTAGAGGTACCGAGGGAATACTGAATACTGATATTCTATTTATGACATGCGTAATTTTTAATGATCTTGCCTATTATGTTGATACTGCGGGTAACATACTCCACTCCAGTACATACTGTATGTACCGTCCTTGTGCGGGCAGGCACTTGGTAAACTACTGTACATGTACATGAGATTATTATTATAATATCGCCACGTCGTACCTTGCCAGCCTCTTACACGGTTCTTGATACCACCCACATGGTACATAATCATCGCTCATTTGTAGGATCATCTCCACAAATTACATATTTTGTTACCCATTAGTAGGGGATATTTATTACAATACGTAAACACGTGCAGAACGAATGTGTTCTGTGATGTGAGTTCGTTTTGTTTTAAAAGCACGTCACACTACACGCCATGCCTGTTCTCATTATAGTGTCCTGGAGTAACATACTTTAATATGACTGTAATTTTATCAGAATATATAATTTTCTGTTTAAAGCCAATCAAATTGTATGGATTATCAATAAATCAAAACTTGTATGACTATTATGACATATCTTCTCCTGCCTATTTCTTTATTGTAAATAAACCAAGCCATCAATATTTCGGTCCATCTAATGATTAGTGTTGTAGTTCCAACAAACCACAATTGTACCAAGACAACCTTACCTAGTGTTAAGCAGTAGGCTAATGAAAACAAAACTAAAATTCTAAGAATTTCTCATAAAAATATTTAGTAGTGGTGTGAAATATCCATTTGCAAATTAAAAGTAACAGAAGGTAGGTACGATAAAAACAAGTTGTATACTTACGTATTGCAACTGTGACTTAATTATACAGGCTTAATATGTTTACACTAGCGATATTTGAAAACCGCATTAGAAGCAGAATACAGTATAAGCATAAATAACAACGTCGATTGCTACACCCAGTGTCGAAATGTGTAATGTTATTTCCAGACTACAAGGTTAAATTGCTATTTCATTATTATGTGATATAATTCATTCATAACAACCAATAAGACATTTAATTTAAATGGGTGTTATATCATACTATACTGTATACAAAAGAAATAGTAAATATTGCACGTTCGAATTTGCCGCACTTATATACGGGCGACTTACTCTAGTGAGTGCGCCCTGCACACTCTTGTGACGTCATCGCGAAACCGATTCTTCGCATGCGACATCGAATGCGGCCTTGAAGGAACCGTTTCTCGCGATTCCAGATGCAATTCGCGCACTTCACTATTATTATTATTATTATTATTATTATTATTATTATTATTATTATTTATTGAGCCATGAGTTAAGGCCCCCCCGTCTATTTTTAACTTCCGCCAATCTACTACTCTGATGTTATCTATGCTCTACTGACTGAACTAATATACTGCAGATGTTTTACCTCCTCGGACCAGCTGTCCCTAGTATCAATGTTTTATCGCCTCATAGTTGTCAGAAACTCTTAATTACCATCGAGAATTCTTTTAGTTGGATACTTAATCTGCCTTCAATTGTTTATTAATCATTTTGTAGTTATCATCCTTATATAATTAAATTGACCCGCCAATGATATCAGGTGATATCAAAATCCTGTCCGCCAATCAAATCTGTTATTTAATTCTTTCTGAAATTCCCTGCCAGTTCTCTATATAAGGAGAATTTTTTTTTTGGAGACTTGTGTCTTGCGGCAGCGAATTATTGAGTGCGCTATGTAAAGGAGAGATCTCCTCGGACGTGATACTTGGGGGGGGGGGGGGGGACTGGCAAAGCGGCATGAAGAGGCGGCTTTGACAAGGTATGGCAGAAATTTAAACATGTGAATTCTCTGCGTGTGAAGATAGGGAAGATTCCACCATATAACCGCTAAGTCATCCAGCTTTCTAAAATTTTAATGTAGGAATTTCTCGTTTTCAACTTAAGTATAAAGTAGGTTTCTGTAGCCAATCTCCGGACTTCGATTTCTGCCCTCATGGGAACTTGTTAAAATATAAGGACGTATGAGTGATTTCCCTAGTTCCGTTCTACATTTATTACTCTCTTTACAGCCTTTAATTATTTTTTCTTCTTCACTTAGCCACTATGTAGCGTGGCTTAGCTTGTGTGTCATCGGGCCTTACGCCGACTTAGGTGTTTATTATTGTACTTTTCATCCTCTCTCCTCAGTTTGTTCTCAACCTCCCGAGTGTAATCCTTGTTTTTTCTCTCTCTCTTTCCGTGGCCGTCTAGTGTGGGCCTTCTGCCCTTGTTTACTCTTGGATCTTCTGATCCTTTTTCGAGTGTGCCTCCGTATATGGCTAGGTAATGGAGGTATGAACCCCTTTTAAAAAGTGTATTTTATTATTATTATTATTATTATTATTATTATTATTATTATTATTATTATTATTATTATTATTATTATTATTAGAAAGGGGCACCCGAATGGGCATTAGGATTTTCATTATTCACTTATCGTGATGATTCTCTTGTTGCAAGTCGTGATGTGATACCTGTCACATTGTTTGGCACATACAACGCATATACAATTATCATCTGGATTATGAAAAGACTTCACAGTGCATATCTTGTGGTGAAAACCATGAATGGAGAGACGTGGTATGATATGTCTTTGATCTTGATTTTCTTTGGTCCAGTTTCTCACCAACATGGCATCTGAGGAATAAAAGTCAGAGTCGAATTCCTTTTCCTTTTCTTCCCTTCTGCGTAGAAGTTCATTATAAGCTCCAGTAGATGGCAGATGAAATCGCATTCTGAGGTCCTGAATGTAAAAAGTTTCTTTGGCCAATTCATATACTAGACGTGATGGAGCCGATTTTCCAACTCGTCAAGTACATTTAAGAAAACGTGCTTTTACTTTCTCTATCCTTTCGAGATCTCTGAGTCTGAGATGGTCCCAAATTAATTCCAATCCTAAGACAAGACAGGCGATATTACTGTGTGGAATAACATTATTGCCGTGGATAAAGATAGTGCTGCGAGATATTTTATCTTGTAGATGGCCTTATCGCTGCCGCAGTTCTTTCTTCTGTGTGGTAACTAAAGGACAGTGCTGTGGTTTGAAGAGTTATTCCGAAGTAAATTTGCTGACTATTGTTAGATCGTTGTTACATAGAGTAAGAGAGTATTTTGTTAAAGGTCTCCCTCCTTTTCTGAAGGTCATTTGGACCGTCTTCGTGAGGTGATTTTCGCTAACCCACATTTCTAACTCTAATAAGGTGGCTTTTAAGCTGACTTTGTTTGATGACCCTAGTACCATGTCATCTGCGTAGAGGATAACTGTCGTGTCGGGTGAAGATTTTACTATATTCGTAATGTCGGCAGTGGTGATGTTGAACAGTAAAGGGCTCATCGGGTCACCCTGCAGTACTCCATTCGTTTGTCTGATCGGGTCCGAAGTGTCGACTCCAATCTCTATAGTAGTTCACCATCAAGATCTTATTTAGCAAACTTAATAAGGAGATGAGCTTCGCTGATCATGTTTTTGATCTTCGTAAGGAGAATTTCTCAATTTACTGAGATTTTGCTACAGCGGCAAAATATGACCCTTTTATAGTCCTTCGAAAAAATATCGTTTCAAGGTCTCAAGAAATACCTATCGATAAATGGGAAGAACACTTCAAAGGTGTCCTGAATCTGGAATATAAGACCCAGGCCTTCCCTGCAATCAACACGACTCCAGACGGAAATATAATAAAGGTTACACTTGATGAAGTCAGAACAACTGTAAATCAGTCGAAAGTCAAGAGAGCACCCGGTCCAGATGGTATTCATACAGAACATCTCAAAGAAACTCAGGAAATGTTATTGCCTTTCTGGACGAACTTATTCAATGCCTGCCTAAGATCTAGAACTATAATTGAGGAATGGAGATCATCAGTGAAAATCCTATACAAGGGCAAAGGACAGGCAAATCCTAATTCTTATAGAGGCATTGCAATGGAAAAACAACTTCCTCAAAATATTTATGAAGATCCTTACAAAGAAATTGCAAGATTCTTTAGCAATTCCGGAATGTCAATTTTTTTTTTTTTTTTTTTTTGGCTGGTTGCTTTACGTCGCACCGACACAGATAGGTCTTATGGCGACGATGGGACAGGAAGTGGCTAGGAGTGGGAAGGAAGCGGCCGTGGCCTTAATTAAGGTACAGCCCCAGCATTTGCCTGGTGTGAAAATGGGAAACCACGGAAAACCATTTTCAGGGCTGCCGATAGTGGGGTTCGAACCTACTATCTCCCGAATACTGGATACTGGCCGCACTTAAGCGATTGCGGCTATCGATCTCGGTCAATTTGGATTTATGCCCGGAAGAAGCACACTTCACGCTGTAAAATACCTGTTACAGGATATAGAAGAAGCATTAAGATTACCCAAAGGAAAGTACTATGCAGTTTTCGTGGATTTGACGAAATAAAGTGCATTTTGTTATTTAGAGAGTTAATGTAATCTACTGACCCATAAATGGGCGCCTGGTAAAACTATTGTAAATTGAGCTCCAGAGTTCGAGACCCGTGTTGTGTAAATTGTCCTAGAAACCACGGCTTCTTTCTCTGAAATTTTACTTCCCGAATATGTAAAGGTTAGCCTCCCAGTTTCTCAAAGTATAAAATTTGCAGACCTGGTCAGAAGATTTTGACTGCTTCTCTTGAAATGTGAATTCCCCTTACCAAGATTTGTAAAGTACTCTGAACTTGCGATCTCCGGATATTGTTAAGTTTTCCGAGCTTATAAACTTCCCGATTGTAACTTCACTAGCTCTCCAGCTCTTCAGATCATTTTTTCTGTTTTTCTTGTTTAAAAAATCTAATATATGGAAAGAAAAAATTATAGTCTTGATTTTTGTTAGTAATACTTTGGTGTTTGCTTTGTCTAGCCATTCACTCCACATGATTCTTTACCTCTCTGGTCCACTAAAACATCGCAAAAATAATAATAATAATAATAATAATAATGATTATTATTATTATTATTATTATTATTATTATTATTATTATTATTATTATTATTATTATTATTATTATTATTATTATCTTCATGTCTACTTAGGATGATGTTCAAACTCATTATCTCTGGAGTTAAAAACAGTTGACGGCCCATACCAAGTGTGAAGCTTCTCTGATTGCAATGCGTAGGTCTATGGAGGTGTGTGAATTTGAATCTAAGGAAAGAACGATGTTTTTAGGAATTGGAGTTTCAACAATAAACCATTTCTCACACTGAAGTTTTAACACCCATACAATAGTAAAAAATCGAACCAAGTTCAATCGACATGAAAGCTACACTACTTCATCATCGTACTAAATATTCTACATATTTTTTATAACTTTCTGTATAATTCAACACAGTTATATTAAGTTACAACCTGGACCGATGGCCTAGATGTTAGGCCCCTGTAAAAACAATCATCAAACTAACAAACAATTACGTTACAACTTACTACACGGCTATTCCTATACCAACAAGTAATCGACATAAATAAGTTAACAGATCAAGTTGGTAGCTGTACATTTAATTCTCATTTCTGAATAAGATTTTTTATATTACTGAAGTGTTGCATACATACATTGTGATTCCTCATTACACAGTACGTGTGTGTCACGCAGGTAAAGTTATGCCACACAAAACCATTACGTCCAGCATAAACGAAGCCTACAGGGCCTTATCGCGTGGAAGTCAAACGTAAGATGATTAATGGCAAGATTCGGACAGGCAATACAACACGATGCTACCAGTCGTGTGGGGAAGCACATTGCAGATGTTAGAAGCACGCGATAAACATCTTTATTTCTACTTGGGCGAGACGGTTATGCTCGTAAATTCTATATTTTAATGGTGAGATTTGCGGAACTACAAGGCACGGAACTTTCTTCTGAAAAATGTGTTTCGTAATTGTTCCTGGCACTTAGCCAAAATGAATCCATTACTTTTGTCATGGGAAGATATTCTCCTTGTTACCTCCCACATTCCTAATACAATATATGTTGGACAATTAAGATTTAGCTGAGTTTTATGACCAACATGCAGAAGTTCAGCTAACCGTGAGACGAGAGGGATATCTCCTTTTACTTTGACTGGTATAATAATTCATTCTCTGTAATTAAGGGATTCAATTGAAAATCCACGGCCTGTTTCCAGTCATTCGATCGGGTCAGAAATGGATTGAATGAAGCCTCCATCTAGCGGCGAGGATAGGAATTGTGCCGGCTGCCAATGCCTGTCGCACTCTTCTGGGGCAATGATTAAAGAATGACAGATGGAATTAAATGATACTGGAGAGTGCATCTGGAATGAAATATGGCAGGGAAAACAGGAGAAAAACTTGCCCCGCCTCCGCTGTGTCCAGCACAAATCTCACATGGAGTGACCGGGATTTGAATAACGGAACCCAGCCGTGAGAGGAGGGTGGCGCGCTGCCACCTGAGCCACGGAGGCTCTCTTTAATAGAAATGTGTCATCGCTAGGGCTCGGAAGTTGAATACCTATAAATTGCCTATAATGGACCTGAAATAAGACCTAAAACTATCCGAGCTTAAAACCGTCAAAAATGACGTTATAATGTGATCCAAATTCTTTGATAATTTTCGTTTTAATTACATATTTCTTTCTCTTCTTTATCTGTTTACCCTTCAGGGTTGGTTTATCCTTCGGACTCAGCGAGGGATCCCATCTCTACCGCCTCAAGGGCAGTGTCCTGGAGCTTCAGACTCTGGGTCGGGGATACAACTGGAGGAATTACCAGTACCTCGCCCAGGCGGCCACACCTGCTATGCTGAACAGGGGACTTGTGGAGTGATGGTGAGATTGGAAGGGACGGGCAAGGAAGAGGGAAGGAAGTGGCCGTGGCCTTATGTTACGTACCATCCCGGCATTTGAATGGAGGAGAAGTGGGAAACCACGGAAAACCACTTTGACGATGGTTGAGGTGGGAATCGAATCCCCTTCTACTCAGTTGACCTCCAGAGCTGAGTGGACTCCGTTCCAGCCCTCGCACCACTCTTCAAATTTTGTGGCAGAGCCGGGAATCGAAACCGGGCCTCCGGGGTTGGCAGCTGATCACGCTAACCACTACACCACAGTGGCGGACTAATTACATATTTAATGAAGAAATATTTAGACATGTTTAGACATGCAAAATTTTGGCGGTATGCAACATAATTATAGTGCAAAAATATATCGGTGAAATACTTTTTTCTTTCAGAGAGTATATGTTTTTGATTAATGCAATTAAGAAAGGAATTCTGTATTTGTTACAAAAGTACTTGCAGAATATAGAATGATCTTTTTTCACCTAGAACGAAATCATCGAACCCGCAATTGACAATCGTAGAGAAATACAGTAAACTGCAACAAGTATAACTGAAATCGTTAGGGTTACAGAAACTGGAATTCGGAAACCTTACCTCAGTTCGCTTCGCAGTATATCACAATAGACACCTCTAGGTTCTTAGCTGTAAAGGATAATCGGTTTTCAGACAGCACGTTGCGAAACATCGAGAAAGTTCCCTCCACATCAACAGATGTTAAGGGTTCATACTTGAATCAAGTAAGCTCTTCCTCACATCAAAATGTTCTCCTTTCAATCATTTATCTTGCACATAATTTGATACTCCTGGACTTTTTCAAGCACTAGTTTTATTTTTCATTTCAGTTTCTCTCTTTTCAGATATGGTACTAGAGAAAAGATATTTAAGAGATTATGGATGAACAAATGATAATTCGAATTGAGAATGGGCAATAAGAATGTAATCGAAAGAAGGCGAAGTTCCTAAAAAAAAATCAATTTTAAGATATTAAAAATTGCAAAAAAATTAATTTTAAGGCATTAAAAATGGCAAAAAATATCAATTTTAAGGCATTAAAATTGCTGAGGAATTAATTTTAAGACATTAAAATAATTTAAAATATCAATTTTAAGGCATTAAAAATTTCTATGAAATCAATTTTAAGACATTAAAAACAGTTTAAAAAATAAATTTTTAGGCATTAAAATTGCTAACAAAATCAATTTTAAGGCATTAAAAATTGCTAAGAACAATTGTAAGATATTAAAAAAGTTAAAAAATCAATTTTAAGACATTAAAAATTGCTAGTCCGCCTCTTTGGTGTAGTGGTTAGTGTGATTAGCTGCCACACCCGGAGGCCACGAAATTTGAAAAGTGGTGTGAGGGCTGGAACGAGGCTCACTCAGCCTCGGGAGGTCAAATGAATAGAGGTGGGTGCTATTCCCACCTTAGTCATCCAGGAAGTGGTTTCCCGTGGTTTCCCACTTCTCCTCCTGGCAAATGCCGAGATAGTACCTAACTTAAGGCCACGGCCGCTTCCTTCCCTCTTCCTTGTCTATCAATTGCAATCTTCCCATCCCCTCCCCACACAAGGCCCCTGTTCAGCATAGCAGGTGAGGCCGCCCGAGCGAGGTAATGGTCATTTTCCCCAGTTGTATCCCCGACCCAATGTCTCACGCTCCACGATACTGCCCTTTAGACGGTAGAGGTGGGGTCCCTCCCTGAGTCCAAGGGAAAACCAACCCTGGAGTGTAAACAGATTAAGTAAGTAAGTAAGTACTGTAAGTAAGTAAGTAACTAAGTAAGTAAGTGAGTTAGTAAAAATTGCTAAACAAATCAATTTTAAGACATTAAAAATTGCTAAGAAGAACCAATAGCTAATATACACCGAAAAAGGCAACAAAGGACAAATGAAACCCAGCTTTCTCTGGCCTACAATGACCCGGAATGGACATATAAGTTAATATGTTGTGGCTCGTCTTCGGACACTCGAGAAAAATACTTTTCCTCAACTTCCGAGCCCTATTCGTCACTAAGCAATGCGAGAAAAGTGAAGGAGATGAAGAAGAAACAGAACATCTTTTGAACTGAAATGCTGGGCATAGTATCCTTCACATCTGGTACAAACTGCAAAATACAGTAGTAGCCATGTTTTAACATTGCGCGATGAAGGCTCGTCTAGCGTCACCAAGGAAAAAAAAAAAAAGTCTACAATGCAAAAATGCAGAAGTTTGAATTATTATTAGTAGATCAGTGGTAGTGTGTCCAACTCGTTGGCTGAATGGTCAGCGTACTGGCCTTCGGTTCAGAGGGTCCCGGGTTCGATTCCCGGCCGGGTCGGGGATTTTAATCGCTTCTGATTAATTCTACTAGCTCGGGGACTGGGTGTATATGTCCGTCCCAACACTCTCCTCATCATATTCAGACAACATACTACACTACCAACCACCACAGAAACACGCCATAGTGCTTACATCCCTCCATAGAGGGTTGGCGTCAGGAAGGGCATCCGGCCGTAAAACAGGGTCAAATCCATATGTGCGACGCAGTTCGCACCCGCGACCCCACATGTGTGGGAAAAAGCGGCAGGAAAAGAAGAAAGAAGAAAGATCAGTGGTAGTGTGTCCGACTCGCCGTCACAAGAACGCGGATCAGCTGAATGTAATCTATCTTTGAAGGGCGATCAAAGTTCGTCATAATCCATGATATGGTTTTATGCTGAAGACTTGTGATCGCTTTCGCTGCTAGATATCAGCACGATCGGGACGTCGAATTTGGTACCTGAGGTCATATGATTCTTCTTATTATTATTCTGCTTCCTACTGGCCTTTTCAATAATGTTTGGGGGCTGATGCTTAATGAATATTTATCCCAGTTTTATGGCTAAATTTTCTTCCTGATGCCAAACCTGTATGGAAGGATGTATTCAGAATTGAATCATTCTGATGTGGTTGGTAGTGTGGTGTATTTCGTATAATGAGACGTGTATGAAACTGATTATCACCCAGTCCACGAGACGGAGGAATTAACTATATGCCGTTAAAATCGCTGATCCGGTCGGGAATCGAATCAGGGATCCTTTTAACAGAAAGCCAGTACGCTGATCATTCAATCAAGGAGTCATATTATTATTATTATTATTATTATTATTATTATTATTATTATTATTATTATTGTTATCATGGTCGGTATAAATGAGATCATTTCGGCCGTGTGTCTGTACATTGATCGTTTTGGAGGTAATTTCTTACAGTCATCCGCTGCAGGTGTAATAATGATCATGTAGATACGTTTTAGCTTTCGTGTCTGTCTGCCTGTTTACTGTTAGAGTTCTTAGAACTGAAAAACTGTGGGATATATTTAAACCGCAGCTGCTTTGACGAGAAATCAGTTACGACGTAGTCGGTTATCACGCCTCTCGTTTCTATTACAACCAGTTATTGCACTGACGTTATGAGTTAGTAGAAAAAATAGCTCATAGGACAATAATTTCTGAAATCATTCAATTAAATGTTATTCTTGTGAATGTAACGTGAAAAATGTTGTACGTACGTTTTTCTCGGTTGTTGTATATATATATATATATATATATATATATATATATATATATATATTTTTTTGCTAGTTGCTTTACGTCGCACCGACACAGATAGGTCTTATGGCGACGATGGGACGGGAAAGGGCTAGGAGTGGGAAGGAAGCGGCCGTGGCCTTAATTAAGGTGCAGCCCCAGCATTTGCCTGGTGTGAAAATGGGAAACCACGGAAAACCATTTTCAGGGCTGCTGACAGTGGGGTTCGAACGTTGTATATATTAATGTATAATAGCTTCTTACGTAAATATGGAGACTGTCACGTTATAATTATGCCAGAATTAATAGATAATATTGTAATATATATCTGTATTATTTTAATTAAGTTATAGATTGCAAGTATTTATTTGTTAAATATATATACAGGGTTATTCACCTAAGATGTTACACGGAAATAACTTCTAAACCATTAAAGATATCGTCATTCTGTTTTCATATTCGTAAATGGTACGCATGAGCTTTTAAAATAACGTGCTACGTATTCTCATGGGGTGATTAATAACCGAAATATTGATACTAACTCCATATTTTTTAATATAACGGAAGAAATTCATAAACTAAAGAATCAACTGCGTTCAAGTTCTAATATGTAAGTATTTTCAAAATCGGACAGTTAGTGTTTGAGTTGTCAATAAGAACAGAATGCGCTCTTTCGCATGCCGCATCAGACAGCGTAAAGTCGAGCAAGGACATATTCACGCGCAAGTAGGTTCTTGAATGTGATTCCAGCCATAGGATGGATACCAGGAATGCAAGTATATCGTAAACATGCGATAGGTTTGCGAAGTGTGTATGACAGGCGAACTAATGACAGGTCAGGGAGGTGTGATGTTTTTAAAACAAATAAAAGAATTACTTTGACTTCAAAGGGACATAACGAAAGCTATAATTGTCACTGGCTTGAGTGTAAAGTACATACTACTGTATGAACTGAGAAATAAATATAATACAGGACACCGGAAGAGCTCCTTCTAGAAAAGAAAATGAATAAAGTCCGAATAATCTCCCTTTCCCGTAATGTGTCCGGTAGTCATATCATAACGTTACACACCCACGGTATGTCACGGTACATCACATTATGTTTACGATAGTTTACAGTACATGCTTGGTATCCGTTCTGTGGCTGGAATCAATGCCAGGAAACAGTTTGCGTGCCAATACGTCCTTGGCCGACCGTACGCTGTCTGATGCGGCACGCAAAAGCCCAAATGAGTTCTTACTGATATCTCAAAAAGTAACTGTCCGATTTTGAAATACTTATATATATTAGAACTTGTACGCAATTGAACTGTCAAGCCAGCTGTATGCATTCCTGCCTTTCCATTTAAGAATATGGAATTAGTATCAATATCTCAGTTATTAATCACCCCATGAGAATAAGTAACTTATCACGT
Organism: Anabrus simplex; assembly: GCF_040414725.1. Lineage (NCBI taxonomy): Eukaryota > Metazoa > Arthropoda > Insecta > Orthoptera > Tettigoniidae > Anabrus > Anabrus simplex. The sequence goes on along the minus strand of NC_090265.1, from coordinate 374,823,410 downwards.
TATTTTACAATACAATTTACGAATATGAAAACAGAATGACGATACCTTTAATGGTTTAGAAGTTATTCCCGTGTAACATCGTAGGTGAATAATCCTGTATGTATATACAGTCATGGGAAAAAGTATACGTACACCTTAAACGCTAAGCAATATTGTCGTTTGTAATTGACACATTGTCCATAGGCCGCTAGAAATTTCACCACTTTCCTATATTTCGGTATTTCACGAAACATGACTATGAATACGTACCGGAAATAACAATAGTACTTTGGAAATGTTTGTTTTAACAAGCACATCATCCAATAATTTAGAAATATAGATGCATAAAATGTATTCGTACAGGTGGAAAATCTTCAGAACAAAAACCTTGATGACTTCACTTGCAACGCAGGTAAGCAGTAAAGGTCACGTCTTTTACCTAGTCAGTTGTGCTTCAATCGTTGTAAACAACAAGTGCTACAGTCTATAAGTAAGATGGGCCTCAAAATGAAAGAAACAACAGAAGAAGGGAGAATGATTATAATTCGGGCTCATAATTCTTGTAAATCTCTCTCAGAAATATCTAAATTTGTGAAGAGACCAAGATCTACAATTCAGGGAATTACTGACAGGTATGGTGAGAGAAAATCTTTCAAAAATACACGTAGATGTGGACGTCCATGCAAACTAAACGATCGAAATAAAAGACTAATCCTCAGGAAACTTAAGAAAAATGCTAGAATCAGTGCTGCAAAACTGAGATCTGAACTAGGAAATGATTTAAAACTTAATATCTGTGCTTCCACAATTCAAAAAGTTTTATATACGAATGACTATCATTGTAGAAATGCCAGGCGAAAACCTTTAATTGCCCCAGCAAACAGGAAGAAAAGACTACAATATGCTACGGACTACAAACATGCTTCTCTAGAATTATGGTATCCATTTATATTTACGGATGAAAGAAAAATTCACTTCTTTTCAAGAACAAAAAAAAAAGGGGGCGGAGGAAAAAGAACACAGAACTCGATGAAAAAAAATTTCTTTCTTCAGTGAAGCATGGTGGAGGTTGTTTAATGGTTTGGGGGTGCATGAGCTCAGCTGAAGTAGGTTCCTTAGAATTCATGGATGGAAAGGTGGACCATAAATATTGTATTGAAGTTTTGAAGAAACGTGTAGTATCTAGTGCCGAAAAAATGGGACTTCTGGGTGATTATGTAGTCATGCAGGATAATGATCCAAACCATACGGCCCTGGATACACGACTGTAGATTTTATAAAAGACACCGACATATATGGAACAACCCCCACCAATCCCCGAATATGAATCCGATTGAAGATGTGCGGGATTATTGTAAAGAGAGACTGGTCAAAGAAATATTTCATCAAAGCCAGCTTTGAAAATGTCTCTCTTGGAAGAATGGGGTAAGATTTACCCCACCTTCACCCCAAAGCTAGTTCATTCAATGCCTAGGCGGCTTGAGGCCATTGTAAAATCAAAAGTATTGCCAACAAATACTAAATATGCACTAAAATCAGCGGGGAATGAAAATAAAACCGGACTGTACGAATATTTTTTATGGGTATGAAATCAAGGCATTTTCATTTATTTATGTATTAATGGCAGGGACGTCCATCAATTGTATGTTTTATGGTGTATATGTCTTTACATAGTGTACAGAAAGCTAACCTATTTATGTTATACAACGTACGTGGCAATAAGTGTGCTAAATAAAGTATTTTTTGTTTCAGTATTAAGTGTACGAATACTTTTTCCTATGACTATATATATATATAAGCGGTATGAATAAGACAGCCTTTTCTTTGACATTTCAACTTAGCCTACGCGCGCGTGTGTGTGTATGTGTGTTGATTTATCAGAGACCTATACGCCCTCTCTACAACCCCTGAATATCCTCATAACCATATAAAGAGACCTGTAACCTTTATTTACAACCTCATTTATGTGATTACCCCAATGGAGATCTTTCCTTATAATAACTCCTAAGTACTTAGTGAGATACATTCCCCCTATAAACGCAGTGATTGAAACTGGGAGGACTTTTTATCCCATTGACCAACATGCCATTGTCTTCAGTCCATCTTATGACATTGTCGAGGTCGTTTTGCACTCACTCAGAGACTTGTACTTACGACTGTATAAGTTCTTTACTCATATAACTTATATACCCCAGAAAACATGAAGGTCCAATAATACTTATGCGACATCCCCTGTTAATTGTTACCCTAACTCTCAGAGTTCTGTTTTCTAGAAATTTGTCCAGCCATTAAAGCACTCGTTTGTCTAATCCAATAGCCTTCTTTTTCGTCATCAGTCTCCCAAAAGCCTTGGTAGTCAATAGAGATACAGTCCATCCGACATCTTGCATCTAGGATATCTGCTAGATCTTGCTGAATCCCACAACTTGAGCCTCACTGGGATAATCTTTCCGAAAGCAAAACTGTCTTTCGTCAAATCAGTTAGTAATTTCGCAAACATGTCTAAGATAATGAGATACAATGCTTTCCTAAAATTTACATGCAACACATGTCAAGCTGACTGGGCTGTGATTATCCGTTTTATGTCTATCATCATTTCACTTATACACTAGGGTTACTATATCAACTCTCCATTCATCTGTTATAGCTCCTTCTTGCAAACAGTAATTAAATAAATATATATCCTTAGAAATATTATCAATCCCAGCTGCTTTTCTAGCTTTCAACTTTAGTACGTGATGTACGTTGTCCACTTTTAGTAGTTTTCGCAACAGAATTAGCGTACATCGGGCTAAAATTGAAGATTCTTACAATAAGTCACACTGTGCCATGACCTCAAAGAAGGAAAATATCTGGAACCGTCCGACCTGAATATTTTGGCACATTGGTGCAGGATAGATGCTCATGTTATAGATAAACAGATAACAATTCTTCAACAATCAAAGGTGATGATTTAATTAATAAATATGCATCGAAAGTCATCTCTTATTGCACTATTTCTCTGAAATTTGCAAAACGCAGGGAAAATTCACTTCATATCCCCTGTGGGTGGGGGATGCAGATGAAGAATACACCCACGGTATCCCCTGCCTGTCGCAAGAAGCAACCAAAAGGGGCCCCAGGATCTCTCAACTTGGGAGCGTGGGTTGGTGACCATGGGATCGTTAGCTGAGACCTGGCATTGCTTCCACTTGCTCGTACCAGGCTCTTCACTTTCACCTATTCAGTCCGACCTCCCTTGGTCAACTCGTTCTTTTCCGACCCCAATGGTATTAGAGCATTCGCTGCCTAGGGAGTCTTTCATTTTCACGCCATTCATGGCCCCTGCCTTTCTTCGTCCGTTACTTCATTTTTCGAAGGGACGGTTCCCTTCTTTCACTCTCTCTTTCTCTACCCCTTGTGGGTGGGGGACGCAGACGAAGGATACACCCACGGTATCCCCTGCTTGTCGTAAGAGGCGACTAAATGGGGCGACAAAGGGATGACTGAATTAGAACCATGAAACTACTTGTGATTAGTATCATCACGTGGGGAAAACAATGGGTAGCCTTTACTTGCGAGTAGTACCATTATGTGAGGAACACAATAGGTTTGTGATTAGTAGCAGCAGACACTGTGAATTTCCAGTACCTGCTATTAGTACCACTATATGGAGAACATCACGAGCCTACATTGCCTGTGATTTGTACCATTATGTGAGAAACACCACGGGTCTGGGCGTTGCCTGTGATTAGTACAACTATATGAGCGACACCGTTGGTTTGCGTTGCCTGCGATTTGTACCCACTAAGCGAGGAACACCACGGGATAGTACGAGTCCCTGTGATTAGTGAGGTGCAGCATGGGTTTTCGTTGCCTACGAATGGCACCATTATGTTTGAAACAGCTCGATAGCTGCAATCGCTTCAGTGCGGCCAGTATCCAATATTCGGGAGATAGTAGGTTCGAACCCCACTATCGGCAGCCCTGAAGATGGTTTTCCGAGGTTTCCCATTTTCACACCAGGCGAATGCTGGGGCTGTACCTTCATTAAGGCCACGGCCGCTTCCTTCCCACTCCTAGCCCTTTCCTGTCCCATAGTCGCCATAAGACCTATCTGTGTCGGTGCGACGTAAAGCAACTAGCAAAAAAAAAAAGTACCGCAACTTTAGTAATGCCATGGTTCCACTTTACAAGCGGTAAGTACTATTACGAGGGACCGTTGACCTGGATTTTGAACCCCTTTGGACCACAAGCATAATCGATTCGGAATTGTGCTTTGGAAGCAGTCACTTGATCAGTGGGAAGGTGAGGCATTGCGGGTCAGATCCACTGATTGTTTTAAATTCATATTCATCCATTCATTCTTCATCATCACGTTTTGAATTCTGGTCAGTGGATGAATTTTGTACTTTTAAATTGTCATTGCATTTCGTTTCATTTCATACCATTAGGGGCCTATCACCTAGATGTTAGGCCCCTTTAAACACCATGCATCATCATCATCAATTCACTTCAATAATGTACATCTGAAAACTGAATGTCATCATCATCATCTGTTTACCCTCCAGGTTCGGTTTTTCCCTCGGAGTTAGCGAGGGATCCCACCTCTACTGCCTCAGGGGCAGTGTCCTGGAGCTTCAGACTCTTGGTCGGGGGATACAACTGGGGAGTATGACCAGTACCTCGCCCAGGCGGCCTCACCTGCTATGCTGAACAGGGGCCTTGTGGAGGGATGGGAAGATTGGAAGGGATAGGCAAGGAAGAGGGAAGGAAGCGGCCGTGGCCTTAAGTTAGGTACCATCCCGGCATTCGCCTGGAGGAGAAGTGGGAAACCACGGAAAACCACTTCGAGGATGGCTGAGGTGGGAATCGAACCCACCTCTACTCAGTTGACCTTCCGAGGCTGAGTGGACCCCGTTCCAGCCCTCGTACCACTTTTCAAATTTCGTGGCAGAGCCAGGAATCGAACCCGGACCTCCGGGGGTGGCAGCTAATCACGCTAACCACTACACCACAGAGGCGGACGAAAACTGAATGTACGAGTATAAAATATTCCATTAAAAATATTTCAAATTGGAATTGGTCAAATACAATGATGAAACATATTTTTTGTGTCATTACTTACCATGTTGAGTTGATGTTGCAGGGGTTTCGGTCCACTGAGCATTCTCTGAAATTAAAAGGAAAAGAAGATTTACTTTGAGGTTACTTTGTAAGTACACCGTTTCATGAGTCTATATTTTCAAGTTCCAAAGCATAATGTTCTATCGATCAAAATGTAGTAGCTACATGCTCATGTTTGTTAGTACTCTCCAATAGCCATTTTATTCCTTTATTTTATTCGTGCATTCTTCGTGTAGCAAAAATTAGATGTTGGATATGATATCATACGGTCATGGTTAATGAACATAGTCTATTTATTATTAGTAGTACGAAAACACCATGAATTACCACGATTGCCCCAAAAAATCTGCCTTCATAAATACCTGGTTTGCAAGGCGTCGAAGATTTATACTAACGCGGCTTGTCGGTGCAACATAAATAATCGTACTGCATACGTATATTGCCTCATTTTGGGCATTTTAGAACTACTTTTGTTAGCGCCATGATTCTAAAACAAACAAAACTGATGCACATACAGTTCAAGAAATAATAATTGAATAGATTTATACTTAACAGATATTGTACTAGGAGTTGAATTATGCTGAGAAATGATATACGAGATACAGAAATTTTCTCAGGGAAGTGGATTGTGTATCATTTTTTACGTCGCACCGACACAGATAAGTCCTATGGCGACGATGGTATAGGAAAGGCCTAGGAATAAGAAGAAAGTGGCCGTGGCCTTAATTAAGGTACAGCCCCAGCATATGCCTGGTGTGAAAATGGGAAACAATGGAAAGCCATCTTCAGGGCTGCCGACAGTGGGGTTCGAACCCACTATCTCCCGGACGCAAGCTCACAACTGTGCCCCCTAACCACACAGCCAACTCGTCCTGTAGTGTGTATCGTAGAGATAAGATAGGAATGGAAGGAGGGGAGGTGGGGGGGTATTCTTTCGGTTGAAGGAAGAATTTGTAATATACGGAAAAGTTAAAGATGACAAACATGAAATTCTAGGTTTAAGACTCATTTCTAAAGATATTAGGCAACTTGATGTCTTTGGAGTGTACAGACCGGGAAAGGGTAGCGCTGACACGGATTCAGAATTATTTGATAAGATAATCAGCTATGTGGGAAACGACATGGAAAGGAATGTGATTGTAGCGGGAGATCTGAATTTACCAAATATTAATTGGGAAGAAAATGCGAACGACAGGAAGCATGAGCAACAAATGGCAAATACTGTAATATGGGAAGGACAGCTGATTCAGAAAGCGATGGAACCAACTTATTTTTGGTATTTGCTTTACGTCGCACCGACACAGAAAGATCTTATGGTGACGATGGGACATGGAAGGCCTAGGAATGGGAAGGAAGCGGCCGTGGCCTTAGTGAAGGTACAGCCCCAGCATTTGCCTGGTGTGAAAATGGTAAACCACGGAAAACCATCTTCAGGCTGCCGACAGTCGAGCTCGAACCCACTATCTCCTGGATGCGAGCTCACAGCTGAGCGCTCCTAACCGCACGGCCAACTCGCCTGATGGAACCAACTAGAGGGAAGAATATTCTGTACGTGGTGATGGTAAAACCAGACGAGATCTATAGAGAAACCGAAGTAATAGATGGTGTTAGTGATCACGAAGCTGTCTTTGTCTTAGTTAAAAATAAATGTGAAAAAAGGAAGGTCTTAAACGTAGGGCTGTTAGGCAGTACCATATGGCTGATAAAATAGCCATGAGGGAGTTTAAAAAAGTAACTATGATCGGTGGAAAACGGTAAATAAAAATAAAAAAATAAAATAAAAATGTAAACAGGCTCTGGGATAGGTTTAAAGCAATTATTGAGGAATGTGAAAATAGGTACCTTTAAAGGAGGTAAGGAACGGTAAGGAGACTAAGAAGGAGGTGCAGATTAGAAAGAAATAAAGTTTAAAATGGCTGTGGAAGTAAGGAGAAATTGAAGGAAATTACTAGGAAATAGAATATAGCAAAGAAGTCAGCTAAGGATAACATGAAGGCAAGCATAATTGGCAGTCATACAAATTTTTATGCAAAATGGAAAGGTATGCACAGGTACTTTAAGGCAGGAACAGGTTCCAAGAAGGACATTCCAGGAATCATTAATGAACAAGGGGAGTGTGTATGCGAGGATCTTCAAAAGGCAGAAGTGTTCAGTCACCAGTATGTAAAGATTGTTAGTTACAAGGTTAATGTCCAGATAGAGGAGGTGGCTAATACTTCAGAAGTATTAAAATTTACCTTTGATAACAATGACATTTACAGTAAGATACAGAAGTTGAAAACTAGAAAAGCGGCTGGAATAGATAAGATTTCGGAGGATATACTAAAAGAAATGGGTTGGGATATAGTACCATATCTGACGTGCATTTTGATTATTGTTTGCATGAAGGAGTTATACCAAATGAATGGAGAGTTGCTATATCAGCCCCTGTGTATAAAGGAAAGGATGATAGGCATAAAGCTGAAAATTGGCAGTTCAGGTTTAGGAAAGGTTATTCGAGTGAAGCTCAACTTGTAGGATTCCAGCAAGATAATAGCAGATATCTTGGATTCGAGGTCAAATGGGTTGTATCGCAATTGACCTGTCCAAGGAATTTGATAGGGTAGATCATGGGAGACTACTGACAAAAATTAGTGCAGTAGGACTAGACAAAAGAATGGCATATGGATGGCTATATTTCTAGAAAAAGGATTTCAGATAATTATAATAAGCGACGCTTTATCTGACCCTGTAATAATTAAGAGGGGAATTCGTCAAGGCAGTATTATTGGGCCTTCATATTTTCTTATATAAATGATATGAGTACAAAAGTGGTATAAGAGATAAGGCTTCTTGCGGATGATATATTTTGTATAGAGTAATAAATAAGTTACAAGATTGTGAGCAACGGCAAAATGACCTCGATAATGCTATAAGATGGACAGTACGCAATGGTATGATAAACGGTGTTAAAAGTCAGGTTGTGAATTTCACAAATATGAAAAGTATTTAATAATTGCGTTGATGGGGTGAAATGTCCTTATGGGAATTGGTTATGAGGGTGTTTAGGGTTTGTAGTAAGGATGTAAAGGAGAGGGCATATGTCTCTGGTAAGACCCCAACTAGAGTATGGTTCCATTTTATGGGACCCTCGCCAGGATTACTTGATTCGAGAACTAGAAAAAGTCCAAAGAAATGCAGCTTGATTTGTTCTGCGTGATTTCATAAAAAAAGAGTAGCGTTACAAAAATGTTGCGAAGTTTAGGCTGGAAAGACTTGGGTGAAAGGAGACGAGCTGCTCGACTAAGCGGTCTGTTTCAAGCTGTCAGTGGAGACGGAGTGGAACAACATTAGTAGACGAATACGTTTGAGTGGTGTCTTTAAAAGTAGGAAAGATCACAATATGAAGACAAAGTTAGAATTCGAGTGGACAAATTGGGCAATATTCGTTTATAGGAAGGGGAGTTAGGGATTGGAATAACTTATCAAGGGAGATGCTCAATAAATTTCCAATTTATATAAAATCATTTTAAAAAAGGCTAGGAAAATGAAATGGCGTATGGTTTTTAGTGCCAGGAGTGTCCGAGGACATGTTCGGCTCGCCAGGTGCAGGTCTATTGATTTGACTCCCGTAGACGACCTGCGCGTCGTGATGAGGATGAAATGATGATGAAGACGACCCACACACCCAGCCCTCGAACCGGCTAAATTAACCAATGATGGTTAAAATTCCCGACCCTACCAAACCCGGGACCCCTCTGACCTTACATGGTTCATTGCTGTCCAGCTATGTAACGTATATAAACTAGAGTTCCACCTGGTTAGCTTAATGGCATTCTTAGCAGTATTGCTTCGCTTTCGTGATCGGTTTCGCTGTCTCTCGTATTACACAGGATCTAAGTTGGTTTCATTCTCACTCCAGAAGCAAGAATTTTCTTTTCCGCAAATTGAACCCGGGACCTCAGGGTAAGAGGCAAGCATGCTTTACTCTGCGGGGAAAATCCAATACTTCGGTGTTTGAGATCTTTATCAGTTACAACAGACGTTGTTTAGTTATTATTATTATTATTATTATTATTATTATTATTATTATTATTATTATTATTATTATTATTATTATTATTATTAGCTGTTGTGTACCTGTCATTGGCGGGGTAGTATAATAACAGCAGAAATGTCCGGCACTCTTCCACTTTTCCGTGGTTTCCTATTTTCACACTAGGAAAAAATTGGGACTTATTTTAACTAAGGTCACGGTCACTTCCTTCCTAATCCTAGTATCCCATCGTCATCAAAACGTGTTTATGTCAGTGCGACGTACGACAGATAGCAGAAAAGAATAATACAAGTGTACAGACAAAACAATTATAATTGTATTTATACAAATAGCTTTGCATTCCTCACAGCGAGGAGAAGGTAAGAGTGCGTAACACAACTGCTACTGTTAGCAAGAAACCAATGAAGTGAACTTAACTGGTCAAGCGGAATGGTAAGTCTGTTGCGACGTGCGAAGTGGATCTGAGCATGGTAAAGGTGGCCCGCGAGAAAAATATCTGAACAATTTGTCCGCGCTTCCCTCTTGCTGAAGGATGGTATTCTCGACGTTAGAAACATAATTTCTCAGCTCTTACTCGATTCCTGGCCGGTTCGGGGGTTTTAACTTTTGTTAGTTGTATTCTCTGGCTGGGGGCTGGGAGTTGGTGACTTCCTCAGCATTAGAATCCACCTTATGTAGACACTGGTGGCATATACGGTCTCTCCGGAGGCCATACAGCATGAAATATTGTACGTTGACTCCTCAGCCCGTAGGCTGGTTAGGTACTCGACAACCCCATCGTCTGGTGTCATGTATGGCTTAGGCATCGCTCATACAATGGAAATGTGGAATGAAGTAGTTAACCGTTGCGTTCTTTACCAAGCCAGAAGTTTCTATTACATATCATTCTGCCAAGCCCACTGGAATGTGCACACACCAACGGACTATGGGCAACTTTTTTTACACCATTCATTACGGAGATTGGCTGCCTAAGCAACGGCATTACTAGCATCGCTCATACCTGTCACTTTCATATTGCCATAGCCAAGGATGTGGCAAACAGATCGTAACAATTGTAACACAGTGTTTCTAGCCCATATCTGAAAACACAGTGTAGTCTTGTTAGTACGATATTTTGCTCAACTCATTCCATTAGCACGGCATCCATTAGCATATTCAGTGTGCTGAAAATATTGCACGTTCATGTATAGACCAGCTTTCGAAAAGCCTCTTATGTAACTTAGGGCGATGACACACACAGCGGTACCGGGTGAGTTGGCCGTGCGGTTAGGGCTGCTCAGCTGTGAGCTTGCATCCGGGAGATACTGGATTCAAACCCCACTGTCGGCAGCCCTGAATATGGTTTCCCATTTTCACATCAGGCAAATGCTGGAGCTGTACCTTAATTAAGGCCACGACCACTTTCTTCCCACTCCTAGCCCTTTTCTATCCCACCGTCGACATAAGACCTATCTGTGTCGGTGCTACGTAAAGCAAATTGTAAAAAAAAAAAAACCAAAAAAAAAACACAGCGGTTTACGCCGATTCGGCAGCAGATTCTGCGGCAAAATTTTCCAAAACACCCGTGGCTGTGAATGAGCTGCAGTGTGATTGCTAACGCCACGGAATATGGACCCTGACAGAGATGTATTTATTGGAGGAAGGATTCATAATTATTTTATCACTGATTTATTTATCTCGGAGGAGAATAAATACTGAAAGGAAGAATCGACAAATTTGGGTCCATCCTATTGTGAGTGATCGAGCAACGGAAGGTCAATTTTATACTTTATTCTAACAAGCAACGAGAGGTGAAAAAAATTTCTTTAATTCCACTCGGATGTTAATTGCTTGTTTGGACGATTTACTTAATTTTCTAAAAAAAAAAAAAAAGAAATTACAAAGAATACTCGTATGAGAACAAGTATAACCCCGGGGGAGAAACTGATTATAATTCTGAGGTAAATACCAAACATACGCTGGCATTTTAAAACTGAATTTAGTTTTATTTATTTTTAATCAACAATGAAATTATAAATTATATGAAAACATTACGCACGCCAACTCAAAAACCGCCGGGTATGATCAGTGGTATTGAACTCGATGGACGGTGGAACCGCCTGGGGTAATAAACCAGCTAGGTGCGCATGGTAATACAATGTGCAGAGTTGGCACAATCACCGCGAGATGAGTATCGCTACTCTGTATGGTTTCTCTGATTTAAATGTTTTAAGTAGGGAGCGCCGAATCTGCTGCCGACTTGGTGGAAACCGCTGTGTGCGCAATCGCCCTTAGTCAGTGAAAATTTCCGAAACTTTTTTTTCGTATAGCTCAAGCAACACTTTATCAAATTAGCAAGAAGTGCAAGAATGAGCGCTTTCTCTTGAGTGCAGGCAACTTGTGAAAGTAATGAAACGATTTTAGTGCATGAAACATGCAATGCCCTCAAAAATAGGTTAATAGTCGTTTGTACTGTTGTATATTATTCATAAGGTAATCAACGCAACATCGCAAAGACTGGCAAAACATGTATTGGCTTATAATCTGCTCTTCTGTTAGTCAGCTTTACACCAGCTGTCAGCTACCACGAGCAGATACTTCACATCATTTGGTAATGACAGATGACGTGTGATTGACAGAGAACTCACGGCAACTAATAGCTCCAGACAGAAGGGTTGTCAGAGTTTGAGGCAAAATACGAAGTGCTGGGCTTTTGTGTAACATGACATCTCTTCCGAAGATCTGAGTAATCTCTGTACAGTACAAAGCGTGTAGGATGGTATTTCTGTCGGTTACAACGACAGCTTGATGAACAGATGGAATTATTAATTACTATCTTAAAGAACAGGCTCTTACTGCCCGTAAAAAATATTTTTGAAACCCATTTCTCTGGATATATTATTCAAGCGTTATTTGATATGTTCGAACGAGTACGTTAGGTTGTAGAAGCAAGGGGTGTACACGTCACGCACGTACTGATTTAGTACGTACAGTGGTATGGTACGTACACAGTGAAATGTTAATCACTTATTGGGTCATACAAATATATTGTGTGAAATTCAGACCACTGTGACAACTGCCTGATGATGTTCTGTTATTTATGAACGACATTGCTTGAGTGGCTTCTCCCCTAGGCAGTGGCGGCTCGAATCTCAGCCAATGCCAGAGGGATTTTTGAAATAAATGATCACATTCCTATTATTCGTATTCTGCATAAAACTCGAGGGCCCAATATCAGCTGCCCAGTAAAACTACAAACTTGCTTGCTTATATTATATTATATTATATTATATTATATTATATTATATTATATTATATTATATTATATTATATTATATTATATTATATTATATTATATTATATTATATTATATTATATTATATTATATTTGTAAAGGTCGGTCTGAGTGGCTCAGACGGTTAAGGCACTGGCTTTCTGAGCCTAATTTGGCAAGTCCGATCCCGGCTCAGTTCGGTGATAATTGAAGGTGATTAAATACTGTATGCCAGTTCCGTCTCGGTAGATTTATAGGCAAAAAAAAAAGAATTCCGCGGGACACAATTCTGGCACCTCGGCATTTGCGAAAACCGTAGAAGTAGTTGGGACGTAAAACAAATAACAAAAAATATGTAGGCCTATATTAGTAAAGCTAGGGGCTGCCTGGCCGAGGCGGTAAAGGCGTGTTCGGTTCGCCCGGAAGGACGTGGATTCGAATCCCCGTCAGGAAGTCGTGATTTTTAAGAAACGAGATTTCCACTTCCGGCGGTGCATATGGCCCCGAAGTTCAGTCAGCCTTCATCATAAATGAGTACCAGGTTAATTCCTGGGGGGCAAAGGCGGCCGGGCGTAGAGCTAACCACTCTACCCAATCACGTGCCGAGGTTACGAATGGTGGAAGCCTTTACCTTCCAACCCTCCAAGGGCCTTCATGGCCTGTACGGAGATAGCATTATGTTAGTAAAGCTCGTCTAGTAGTGTACTGTAATTATTGATTATCCAGTTCTGTCTCTGGTAAGATAAAAGAGTTTACAGCGCACTATCGCATCCGATGTGGGATAGTTTGTGTTACTTTCATTTTCTGTCAGAGTCTCACCCTTGGCTTTGACAATAGGAAAGTGGCCAAGATAAGAGCGATACTATGAGTAGTAACACTATTTTTTGTGCAGTTACTGTGATGAATGATATGAAATGGTCAGTTCGTCTGGTAAACAAATATATATTTGCTCCTTCCGCCTCGGGGAGGAAAACAACGGGAAAGTACCTCGCTCCTCATTTCATGAGTACGCCTCCTCAGAGAAGTTTAGGCTGTTTATAGCAGTTCATGGTTAGTCTGTTGGGGGTGCAATCTGTCTTCGGATGAGGACACAACAAACGAACGAAGAAACAAACAAACGAACCGATTATAACTTCTTTGGAAGTGTTTCAGAAATGCCTTCGAACTTTCTTCATTATAGAAAGGGTTATCAAATGTTGTAGATCACTAAACTTTTCTCTACTTTATGTAGAGACAATTAGTGAACTGCCATGTACGAGGCTTGTAAACTAGTTTTACTAATATACAATTGCCAGTAACCAGTGCTAACTTGATGTGCTTTGTCACCTAACAAACTAAAGTTGTTTCAGTCCTAACACGTTCGATTGTGTTTGAACAGTTTGTTATCAGCTGTGAAAGTCCCGAACTCACAAACTTGCCCATTAACAAAATACGCATCGAATTTCTGAGCTGAGTATATTCCAGACACCGTTACAATACCCGTATACCAGATCAGGCATTTACTATGACGGATAACTGTTCATTAATCAGAGCAAGTCATTGCGTCCTAATTACGAAATTTTCAACTCTCATTTCAAGCAAATGTCGGAGGTGATAATACCCGGACCTCATCGGAATCAGGCTTTGGTACCATTTACTTTACCAGACATCAAGCGAATTTGTCGGGAGGTTAGGGCTGCACAGCTGTGAGCTTGCACTCGGAAGGTAGTGGGTTCGAACCCTACTGTCGGCACCTTGAAGATTGTTTTCCGTATTTCCTATTTTCAGGCCAGGCAAAAGCCTGTAATAAACTGGAACTGATTTATGAAAAACGTCATACTATTGTGATGGATACGGTGCCCCAGCATTCTCCAGAATTAGGGCAAAAATAACCGAGACACACCCACATTCAGAATGGCCGCTTTCTTTCCATTCCTATCCCATCATTGCCGGTGCTTCGTAAAGGTAAAAGTGAACACACAAAAAAAAACATATATATATATATATATATATATATATATATATATATATATACCAGCCGTCTTTGCAGTCCAGCCTCCCTAGATCAATTCTTATTCTGTTCAGACCACACCGGCATTTTCTGAGTCTAAGGATTACTTCATTCGTCTGATTTTCGCGGTAGTTCCTCATACTATTCCCTCACCTTTCGTGGGTGCTCTTCCTTCTGTTAATGTGAAAAGGGGATGAAATTCACGTCTTGTTACATTTTAGCTTTATTTTTTCGCCCGAGACACTTTACTCAGTTACAGTCCGAAGATATTCGTTACACGTAGACAGGATTAGGTAGAATTACCAGCACATTAAAGAATACGTAAAGGAAAAAAAATTCTGCACCTCGGCATCTCCGAAAACCGTAAACGAAATTGGTGGGACGTGAAAGCAATGACATAACAAATATTGACTCTACCGAGCGCTAGCAAGGAGTCGTGGAGTATTGCTACGCCACTGATCATTTCGAAGACTTATTAAGCATGACCGTCCAATGTTATTCTTGTGTCTACATTTACACATTCATTCTAATACACTGGGATTTATTTTACCGAGCTCGATAGCTGTAGTCGCCTAAGTGCAGCCATATCCAGTATTCGGGAGATAGTGGGTTCCAACCCCACTGTCAGAAGCCCTGAATATGGTTTGCCGTGGTTTCCCTTTTTCACACCAGGCAAATACTGGTGCTGTACCTTAATCAAGGCCACAGCCGCTTCCTTCCCACGCCTAGCCCTTTCCTGTCCCGAGTTATACCGTCGTCTTATCAAACATTCAGAAATGTTTCTTGCAATTTTGTTTAGTTTTAACTTAGTTTTATTTGGTGACTACTGTTCTAGTAGTTCTATTCGCAACTATAAAGTTCCTTCAGCTTCTTGCCAGATTTGATGTAAAGTAACTTACAACTCTTTCCCCACTCTCTTTGGGATTGATTTATGAAAAGCTCACAGCACTGTGAATGAGATAGTGCCTCAGCATTCTCTAGAATTTGGGCGAAAGTAACGAAGAGACATCCGCATTTAGGATGGCCACCGAAGAGCACAGTGGCTGTTATAGCTCCACTTCGTTGGGATAATCGAAACAGACGACTCCATTTTGGAGTGTACACAGCAGTATGTCCCGACTAAACGAAACCTGCTAGTCATGATTATTCTTGACCAATGCTAGAGAGACGAACAGTGGCACGCAAGTCAGCTGTCATACAGTCTTTTTAATAACAGGATACCGCTGAGAGGAAAGTGGTGAAAGCGCTTCCTCAAATAACCTGCCACGTGGCAGACAGTCAGCCTGGCGGCTGAGAAATTTTATGAGTCGATAATCCTATACATTAAACAAACATATTGCGTGCGACAATGACATACATAACCTTCTAGGAAATCTTCACGTTAGTGTTCCAAGAACGGAAGGTGTGTTACTTCAGGTTATATTAAATTTTATTTGTATGACGTAACACGAGTTATACATTCAGAAATCTTTTTGCAATTTTGTTTAGTTTTAACTTCCACAGTTTTATTTGGTGACTACTGTTCTAGTGGTTCTATTCGCAGCTATAAAGTTCCTTCAGCTTCTTGCCAGATTTGATCTGGCACTACTTCTGTCACTGTTACTATACCTTAACTAATTTCTCTAGATCTTCCATAGACACTGATAAAATATCATCAGCAAATTCAGCGTTGTGATTTTCTCACCTTCAACTTCGATTACCGTTCTTAATTTCTCTTTGGTTCCTTTACTGCCTGTTACATACAAACATTAACATCTGTAACACATTCTTTTCTGAATAGTTGCTTCTCTTTCATATCGCCTGATTCCAACCTCTGTGGTTTGAGAAATAAATATACACAGTAAAACCTGTCCAAAAGTGGACTTTGATTAAACTGGAAACTTGCCTTAAACGTACTTGTTCTGTGGTCCCGTGAATCTTCATGCAGCCTAAATAAAGGAACCTGTCCTATGCAGAAATCTATATACAATAAAATAACATGTCCTGATTGACTGACTGACTGACTCATCACCGTCGAGGAGCCAAAACTACTGGACATGAAGAAATAAAATTAAGGAAATAAATTTATATTACAACGTAGATGCTCATTCAGGAAGGATTTCTGGACATTCCGTCTCTAAGGGGGTTAAAAAGGGAAGTGAATTTTTAATTTTAGTATATCCATATCTCAAAACTGAACAGTTTAAAAACGTGAAAAGTGGTAGGCCTATGTGGAATCTCCTTTCAAAACAAAAAAACACGTATTTTTTGTTTTCAGAAAATTCACCCAAGGGGAGTAAAAATAAGTGAAAAGTGGGTTGAATCCCCTTTTTGAGGATGCATATATCTAAAAAAAAAGTGAAGACATCACAGGCGCGAAAATTGGTACATGAAATATCCTTAAAAATAAAGAAAAACGTAGTTAATGGGGTGGGGGGTTAACAGAAGTGAAGAAGGGGCGAGTTATCTCATAAAAAAATGTTACAGAAGAAAAAATCGAATTTGTAATCTCCTTTGAAAATAAAGAAACAAGCAGTTTTAGTTTCCGGAAAATCCACTTAAAAGGCTTAAAGGAAGTGTAGGGTGATTTTTTGAAATAATACATCTCAAAAACTTACGTTACAGACGAAAAAAATTTTCCTTTAAAAGTAAAGAAAAGTGTACACTTGGTTTTCGGAAAATTCCCTTAACGGGTGGGTTTAAAAGGACTGAAATTTTGGTTGAATACTTTAATTAGGATACTTATATCTCGATTACTTAATATGTTACAGACGCGAATACTGGTATTTCGATCTCCCTTAAAAATAAAGAAACACGTACTTTTTGGTTTCGGAAAGTGCAGTAAGGGGAGAGGGTGGCAAGAAGTGAAGGAAGAGTTGAATTCTTTTTATGACGATACTTATATCTCAAAAACTGAAGATATTACAGGCGTTAAAAGTGATATTTAGAATCTCCTTTAAAAATAAAGGAACATGCATTTCTTTATTTTCGGAAAACTCACTCAACGGGAGTGAAAATAAGTGAAGGAGTTGAATTCTTTTTATGAGGTTGCTTATATCTCAAAAACTGAAAATATCACAGACGTGGAAATACAGTAGGTATTTGGAACCTCCTTCAAGAATAAGGAAACAAAAAAAATGACTTGAGAGAGGACTGCTTCTCACATGTAGAGTTCCATGTCACATGTTTCAAAGTAAGCTTTGCCTGGTCATCTTAGCCCCAAAAGGCAATACCTCAAATGGGGTTTACAAAGAGGTTCTGGGGTAAATGAAACGCACTTTTTCGGTGACTATTATATTTTAGGGATTTTCAGGCAATATTTTCGTGCAGTACAGAGGAACGATTAATCATATCATAAAATCTTCACGAGTGAAGCCGCGGGTAACGGCTAGTGGATTAATAATTTCAGTTCCGTCAGGAAATAATCTATATACATTACTAGCCGTTCCCGCGGCTTCGTTCGCGTGGATTTCGTAATTTGATACAAGTAATCGTCCCTCGGTACTGTACTAAGACATTATCTGGAAATCTCTAAAGTATAAAAACTCACCGAAAAATTGAGTTTCATTTAGAAACTCTTTGTAAACAATGTTTGTGGTATTGCCTTTTTGGGGTTAAGATGACCATGCGACATAGAACTGTACAGATGAGAAACAGTTTCCTCTCAAGTCGAAAAGAAACAACACATGTTTCTTTATATTTAAAGAAGATTCCAAATACCTATTTCCACGTTCGTAACATCTTCAGTTTTTGAGATATTAGTATCCCCATAAAAAGAATTCAACCCCTCTATCAGTCCTTGCCTCACCCATACCTAAGTGGATTTTCCGAAAAAAAAACACGTTTCTACATTTTTAAAGGAGATTCCAAATACCAATTTTCACGTCTATAACAACTTCAGTTTTTGTGATATAAGCGTCCTCATAAACTTCTTGTTCACTTATTATAACCCCCATTAAGTGCCGTTTTCATAAACAAAAGAATACGTGTTCCTGTATTTTTAAACTCTGGTCACCGTTTAGACAAACTAAAGCACAATGGTCGCTGAGATGAATTGTTGCACTCTGGATGCCTTTTAAGTCAATGTTAAGCTCCAATCGGAATAGGGGTTAGAAGGGGTGACACAATGATGTTCAAAATAACCCAGATTGAGGATGGATGTGGGTTTGTTCTAGTTTCACTCTCTACCAAACTTGGTACACGTATGAATTACTATCTGAAAAAAAAAATACTGTGGGAGTACGAGACTCCTAGGATACCTCGGGACGGTGGTGGTAAAAACGGCGTGAAATATAAAATAAATATAAAAATTCCAATATGAATGTATAATCCATTGTTTTGGGGGTGGCTGAGATGAATAGTTCCCTTTGGATGCCGTTAAAGCCAACGTTCAGCTCCAGGCAGAACGGGAGTTTTGGAGGACTGAAAAGAGAATGCCCAAGATGTACTGTATGTGTGTATGTTCCAATATACCAAGCTTGGTACACATACGACTTAATATCTGAAAGAAAAAAAAATAGGTGTAAGACACCTCTATCATTTATAGAGGCGGGGTTGAGGAAAGAGTGACCTGTAAAAATAATCGTAAATGACCAATCTTAGTGTCTAATTCATAATTTTCTCAGTTGCTGAGATGTATAGTGGCATTCTGGATACAGTTTAAGTCCAAGTTCAGTCCCCATTGGCATGCGGATTGAGAAGAGATGAAAAAGAATGTGTGTGTGTGTGTGTGTGTGTGTGTGTGTGTGTGTGTGTGTGTGTGTGTGTGTGTGTGTGTGTGTGTGTGTGTGTGTGTGTGTGTGTGTGTCAGCATAGCTCTAGTCCAAGCTTGGTACACATACGACTTACTCTCTGGAAAAAAAATACTCTTGGGGTAAGACACCCGGAGCAGTCCTAGGGGAAGAGGGTGGCATGAAAAAATAATCGAAAACGACCTATATGTGCTGAATTCTCAGTTTTTGGGTCGCGAATCTGATTAGTGACAGTCTCAATGACAGCTGGAATCGTGCACATCACATCTACAGCGCAACGCGTACATTTATAGAATTATAACTTACTTGGATTATTTATTTGAAAGAGTCAGCTACTTCCCAGACAATCTCGGGTGCCACAAGGACAAAGTTTTACGCAAAGCTAAATTATCTCAAACTAAAACTTAAAATTAAACGCATAAGAATAGGTCTAACTCTAATTCTACAAACGAGTTCGTAAAATATCAACCACCGAGCTCGATAGCTGCAGTCGCTTAAGTGCGGCCAGTATCCAGTATTCGGGAGATAGTAGGTTCGAACCCCACTGTCGGCAGCCCTGAAAATGGTTTTCCGTGGTTTCCCATTTTCACACCAGGCAAATGCTGGGGCTGTACCTTAATTAAGGCCACGGCCGCTTCCTTCCCACTCCTAGCCCTTCCCTGTCCCATCGTCGCCATAAGACCTATCTGTGTCGGTGCGACGTAAAGCAACTAGCAAAAAAAAAAAAAAAAAAAAAAAAAAGGAAAATATCAACCAACTTCATAATAAAAAAATCTACAAATATTCACATCAAACAGGTGATACAAATCCTAAAACTAAACATTCAGAAAAGTACCCGTGCAACTAGTCCTGAGTCGAAAATATTAACAACACTAGTAACAAAACTATAATTTCTTTCTTAATCTGTTTACCCTCCAGGGTTGGCTTTTCCCTCAGACTCAGCGAGGGGTCCCATCTTTACCGCCTCAAGGGCAGTGTCATGGAGCATGAGACATTGGGTCGGGGTATACAACTCGGGAAGATGACCAGTACCCCGCCCAGGCTGCCTCACCTACTATGCTGAACAGGGGCCTTGCGGGGGGATGGGAACATAGGAAGGGATAGACAAGGAAGCGGCCGTGGCTTTAAGTTAGGTACCATCCCGGCATTTGCCTGGAGGAGAAGTGGGAAACCACGGAAAACCACTTCCAGGATGACTGAGGTGGGAATCGAACCCACCTCTACTCATTAGACATCCCGAAGCTGAGTGGACCCCGTTCCAGCCCTCGTACCACTTTTCAAATTTCGTGGCAGAGCCGGAAATCGAACCCGGGCCTCCAGAGGTGGGAGCTAATCACACTAACCACTACACTACAGAGGCGGACCAACAAAACTATAATACTAAATGAAAATGTTACTCAAATGGCTGCTTATGGTGATGTTGAGTAAGATTTTCAAAAAAATTCATTCTATTATATAATCAGAAGGGGGTTTTTCAGGAGACTGTCAAGGGCTTTGTTATTAATAAACTGCATTGGGTTATATTACACAGTTTTACGTTTAACGAGCATATGGAGCCGAGTGGCTCACACGATAGAGAGCTAGGTTTTTAAATCCAAGATCACGGGTTCGATCGCGCCTTAGTCCAGAAGTATTTTAATACGCAAGTCTCCTGTCGGTAGATGCACTGGCCTGTACAAAATCACCTCCATGACAAAATTCCGCAACTTTGATGTCTCCTAAAACAGTAAGAAAAATATGTATTGGGGCATATAACGAATTACTATTTAAGTATTTTGGATAAATCTTCTCCTCCTATACTGCCAATTCATTCATTAAAATGCGCCTCTGTATTCTTTTGTGGAAGATGAACAGGTTATCTTCAGGTTAGGAAACGAACTGTACACAATAACATTGCTACTCAAGAAGAGAACAAAAAAACCTTTTTCTTCTTAGACTACCTTTTTTATGGATGTATACTTAACAATTAAGTGATAATTCAGCTGAAGACTGCTTGTCATAAAGCTTTTCACGTATGGCATTATGACTGACACTAGAACGAATTCTGGAATCAATTAATGCATGGAGTAGGTCTGAGGGTAATGACTCGTAAAAGCAAGAAGCGAGTCTGCGTACTGATGACCCCAGGAATTAACAACGTCACTCTTGAGGGGGCGGATTTCGTTCGTGCCGCATGGCTTTCAATTGTCTGGCGCTTGCTAATGACGCGATGAGATTTGTCTCGGCCAGCAGGGGACCAAGAAATTCTTTATGGAGTCACGTCCGATGCTGACAGTGGTCGCTGGTCACTCATTCATTCTGTCTGACCACCGCTGAAACCAACTGCTTACTCAATCGTTGTCTCCTTTAATACTTATTTCTATTTTTTCTTCTAATTTACAGGTTAATGTCTCACAAAATAACTGTCTTCCAGTGAAAATATGGATTATTTCGTATCACTTGCTTGCTTATGTGTTGAAGAGAATACGCGTATAATACTACGTTTCGGAACTACTCGAAACACAATTAATGGGATGGCAAAGTCTGGGACAAGTTTCTGTGGACACCTTATGGCAGAGGCAAGACCCCGAGCCATATTAGATTGGTTTCTTGCTGGTGATTATTGTTTTTAAAAAAGTACAAATAGGCAACAATCTTCTCTTTTACATAAATATTAGAGGAAAAATGGACGAAATCCGACACTTTGAATAATGAAGGTATCTGCAAAAGAAAGCGAAGGGCCTCGATGAACGTAAAAAGAAAGACACCCTTGTTCTCGCGAAGATAATAACATTGCGGGAAGAGAACAAGAATTGACAAAGTAAGGGGCCTTGCGAAGGGGATAGGAAGACTGGAAGGGATAGACAAGGAAGAGGGAATGAAGCGGCCGTGTCCTGAACCCGGCTTTTGCCTGGATGAGAAGTGGGAAACCACGGAAAACACTTGCAGGATGGCTGAGGTGGGAAAGTTAAAACCGAGGAGGCTGTCATAAATATGTGAAAACAACACCAGATTCAGCTAGAGGTCCCGAGGGCTCCCAAGATGAGCGCTCCTAGAGGTGCCCTTTCAGACGCCCCCTACGATAGGCAGTGGATACCGTAGAAGTATTCTACTGCCCCACCCACAGGGGGAATTATGGATTCTCTTTCGATTCCACATACTAATTTTCGCTGATCATTTTATGTATACATCATATTTGTCGATGACGTTTGTGATAATACCTAGCTCTACCGGCACGTGCAACAATTGTGTATAAATACGGGTGACGGAATGCTAATTACAAATAATTCGACATTAGCGGAACAGTTTTTCAGTGGTTATCCTCCTACTTTCAAGATACGAGGTTCAATTTCAGATATGATCAGTGGTTTGTTAGAATGTTTAACGGTAATTATTCCCTGTCGTTGGCTAACGGCAAGTGTAAGAATACTTGCGTGGCAACTACCCGATAACAGGTAGTAGCAGGCTTCTAGTTTCACGTGACAGTTCATTTGGTGATCATGGTCACAGAACCTCCAGCTTTACGTAGAATCCGAATCACAGGGACGTTACTTTTCATTTCAAAATCCCACATGCATCGTAAGTTAAATAAAATAAAATAAATAAATAAATAAATAAATAAATAAATAAATAAATAAATAAATAAATAAATAAATAAATCAGCAGGAGACAGTGTTGTGAGTAGTATGGAATGTGTAAATATGTGTGAATTTTGTATTTTTTAAATGATTATAAGAGCCTCCGTGGCTCAGGCGGTAGCGCACCGGCCTCTCATCGCCGGGTTCCGTGGTTCAAATCGCTGTCAATCCATGTGAGGTTTGTGCTGGACAAATGACTGGAAACAGGCTGTGGATTTTCATTTCCAAGGCTGATTGTCAAGTTTTAATTTCCCTCTAAAAATTTAGTACAAATCAAAATAGACAGTATAACATGTCCTTGAGTACTGCTACCCCTTACACTATGTATGCATATTAGACGAAGACATGGCATCCCCTAAGACATATTCCTCCATGCATTAATGCCGAGACAGAACAGAATTTGGACAATGTGTTTGGACAAAAACTAGATGGCTATGATGTCTTGTAACTAATGTTCGTCTGAAACGTGGCATTACAACCGTGTTCACATCAACAAGTAACAATGCAATGCGACACTTTCACTCTGATTTAAAGAATCTATTGGAGCGAGTGAGTTCCCTTAGAGCTGCAGTCTACCACAAAAATGCAGGAGAAAGAGCTGGTTGAGTTTAGATTAAATCATTTTTAACTCACATTCAAAAATCATTTGAGGTATGGTAGATAAAGAGAAGCGCCTTGTTCAGTTTTGTGGCTGCGAGTCTTTCTAAGCCCTTTCCATCTAAATGTAAATTATTTAATGAGTTTGCATCACTGTCCTGTAGGGTCTTAGCGTTTAGTAGCAATTTCTTTGTGACTGGAAAAAGACAATACGCTGTTTAGCAATATGAAAGATGGATCATTGGTTGCAAATAGGTAGTTTTATTAAAATAAGGCAATCTGAAAACGAAGATAGTGACGCTAAGAAGTGTAATCCATCAGATTGCGTAAAACCAGTTGTATACGGAGTGCCAACCACTAATTTTAGGGACAGTGGTGATCTGAAAAATCGGGTTGTCATGACCTAACTTTGCAGTATACACTGCAAACAAAAGTTTGAGACTGCAGCCGTGAATACGTACATCAAACTTTCATTCGTTTCCAGCAGAATCTTGTATGACAAAGTTGAGTCTTTAATAGACCACACACTCCCACGGAAGGTTTCTAATATCAGAGCGCTAGATTTTATCGTGCCTTATATTACTCATTCATGTCTTTGTAGTAGTATTGCACCAAAATCGGAATCGTTACCATATTTTTTAACAGATGTCCCGTAAAAATTTCACGCCACAAATTCTCTACTGCACGTAGGTCTTCACTATATAAATTTGTGAGATGTTGTTCACAGTTATAACGGTTTTCCCTTGTTCATGCTTTCCTGTGGTTGTATCGGTTAGCTCGCCGAGAATAGCAGTTAGAGGGTTTCGCATGGTGAAATTATCACTTTCAGAATGTCCTATGCATACTTAGATATATTCGTGAACGAGTAATGTGGACGCCAGTCCACAATCCATTTGGATGATGATGTGTCCTCAAAGATATTGATGGTTAGCCACAGTAAGACTAATATAACAATAATACAATATTAATAATAGTAATAATAATAGTAATAATAATAACAATTAATGGCGTATGCCCCCCACAGAGGCTTGGTGCAGATCTTTTGACGTCCTATAGTTGACTTGTACGTCTGTGAGGATGGAGACCTATCTAAATTCTGATGTTGATGATGATATAAACGTAGCCTCCAAGTCAGAGGAATCATTCCCCGACCCACAGGAAATCAAACCCAGGATCCCTTGAATAAAAGGCATGCATAATATCTGTGTCGATGCGACCTTAAACCCATTGTAAAAAAAAGACAAGCATATTAACCACTTAACCATGGAGCCAGACAGATGAGACACTAGAGGAAAGATGTCCCCAACAAGAAGTCTGCGGGGCCTTAAAAAGTTCGATCCTTTCGTTATCAAATTGTAAACACAAATTTGGAGCAGTATAAATTTATTTATTTCCAACTGCATTGTTAACGTCTCGTCTTTTCATTTTCCATTTTAATTTTACTGGTATGAATCTTTGTTTAGTATAGCCCAGGGCCTCTCAAACGCCCAAAATCTCACGCGTGCAGAGCGAGGCGCAAGAGCTCCGTGCACTGTGCATCGGTGCCGCTCGGTGCCTCTCGGTATGGCTCGGATCAACGCTTCGTCTCTGGGCTACTCGGCTATGCTCGGCTATACTCGGCTCAACTCAGCCCGGATTTGGAGCGCTACGGCGCAAGTGGGGGAGAGGGAGACAGGCGGAGCGAGCGAGAGAGGCGTGAGGAAAGAGAGAGTTAGCGCTATTGCTCCAAATCGAGGAGTGGGGGGTCTGCACTCTGATCAACCAAGCCAAGTCGTCTTTTGCACCGTGCACAGTGCATGCACCACGCGCATGCACCCTGAGAGGCCCTGGTATAGCCTATACTGTAATCTGTACTTTTGGTTAAAATCTTGCGTTAGATCCAAATATCGAATGTGCCGAAGACGCTTCAATACTACAGCCCTGTATCGGTAGATTTAGTGGCACCTTGTTCCCGAAATAATAATAATAATAATAATAATAATAATAATAATAATAATAATAATAATAATAATAATAATAATAATAATAATAATAATAATTCACGAACCTCGACGCTGTCGTAGCAGGGGGAGAGGGGTTACTCCGACGTTGCGCGTCCCAGATGGCGGATAGGGATGGTCCTAACCGGCTCTAGCGGACCAAACACATGTTACAGGCAGCTGACACGTAGAAACCGTAGAACAGCCAGAACCCATCTTGGGCCGACCTCTAAGGCTCGTTACCTTAGTTGTAACATCGAGATTGACGATTGCTGGTCTCCCCATTACCTTCAACGTTTTAGCATGGTGGAAATGTCAGCTGACAAAGAAACTACGCCAGACCGCAATGACAGCACTAATTTCCTCGGTCATCGGATTCTGTGGGCGCTCTCGGTGGGAATGTATCGGAGCTTCCTAAATCTCTTCGTCCCAAACGCAGCCATTTTTTTTGCTAGTGTCTTTACGTCGCACCGACACAGACAGGTCTTGTGGCGACGATGGGATAGGAAAGGGCTACGAGTGGGAAGGAAGCAGCCGTGGCCTTAATGAAGGTAGAGCCCCAGCATTTGCCTGGTGTGAAAATGGGAAACCACGGAAAACCATCTTCAGGGCCCGACAGTGGGATTCGAACTCACTATCTCCCGGATGCAAGCTCACAGCTGCGCGCCTCTAACTGCACGGCCAACTAACCCAGTGTCATTTTCTTGACACCATCAATATCAATATGCTTCTCAAAACTGGAAAATTAAATCAATTAACGGACATGTTGGACAGAATAAATATCCAAATTTTAGCTCTTCAGGAAACCTGTGAAAATCACTTCGAGTCAGGAAAGTACAGAATATACAAAGGTAAACCAGCAATTCCAGTCCTTCATACACTATTGCAATTTGGCATCGGGTTTTCAGTAAGAAAGAGTATCATAAATTCAGGTATGAGTACCACATCTCCCTCTGAAAAAATTCAGTGCTAGCAATCAAATAGGATACAAAGCCTATCCATTAATCAATGCACATGCATCTACAGATAATTACAACCAGAAAGACCCAGAAAAGGTAGAATAATACAGGGAACTGCTAAAAGGAACGGCAGCCTACATTCCTAACATCACGTCAAAATGATGGGAGATTTCAATGCAGAAATAGGCAAAGATGGGAAGTACAAACCCACCGTAGGACTCCACGCTGCCCAGAAAGGAACCAATAAAAATGGAGAAGTGTTAATCAACTTCGTCGGCCCCGCGGTGTAGGGGTAGCGTGACTGCCTCTTACTCGGATGCCCCGGGTTCGATTCCCGGTCAGGCCAGGGATTATTACCTGACCTGAGGGCTGGTTCGAGGTCCACTCAGCCTACGTGATTAGAATTGAGGAGCTATCTGATGGTGAGATAGCGGCCACGGTCTAGAAAGCCAAGAATAACGGCCGAGAGAATCCGTCGTGCTGACCACACAACACCTAACAATCTGCAGGCCTGCGGGCTGAGCAGCGGTCACATGGTATGCCAAGACCTTTCAAGGACTGTAATGGCATTGGGTGGGGAGAGGGTTTAATCAACTTCTGTGAAACTTTTTTTTTTTGTTGCTATTTTGCTTTACGCCGCACCGACACAGATATGTCTTATGGCGACGATGGGATAGGAGAGGCCTGGGAATTGAAGGAAGCGGCCGTGGCCTTAATTAAGGTACAGCCCCGGCATTTGCCTGGTGTGAAAATGGGAAACCACGGAAAGCCATCTTCAGGGCTGCCGACAGTGGGGCTCGAACCCACTATCTCCCGATTACTGGATACTGGCCGCACTTAAGCGACTGCAGCTATCGAGCTCGGTGTGTGAAACCTTTGATCTGAAACTTATGTGAATTCATTTTCTACCGCGTCCGCAGAAGAAAGCCACGTGGAGGTCCCCGAACATCCATTTAAGAGAATTTAAGGTAGAACATGTAACTACAACTATTACAAAGGGAAATGAAAAGGAGATCTTGAATATAAAAGTCAAGAAGGGTATCATCGATTCTGTTCACCACCTAGAAACCCACAAATCGACCCAGATATTCTGAATCAAAACTCATGTTCTCTCTTGGCCAATATCTCCCAGCAAAATTCTAGTAGTTGACCAGAATTTACAGACAAACTTGTAAAAGCAGTCAAGTGAACTAACATGCCACCGAGGAAACGTAAGCACAAGTGGTGGAATGGTACCTTTGATAAGGTTTTAGAACTCCGCATGAAAGCATGGCAAGACTGGAATTCGCAGAAAACCACGGGGAAGTGGCGTGTCTTCATTAAAATCCAGAATGAGACATCAACATTATAAGACTTCCGAAAATGTCACCATGGTCAGATCATATTGGCAGAAATCGAGCAAGAATTCAAGAAAAAATACTAGGAACATTTACAGAACCTTTAAAGAAGAACTGATGAGTTATTTATAGGGCATCCACTCTCTGTTTTAAACGACTGAATGGGTCTTTAGAAAATATACTGATAAAAAACTGTAAATTTTTGGATCATTACAAAGACCTTCTAAATTGCGAATCTGCTACTAACCAAGTCACGTTTGAAACGTCAGAACCAAATCCGTATTCAGAACCTCCAACAATGGAAGGTGAACAAATAACACACGTATTATTAAACAACAAAGGTCAAGGGCAAGATGGTATAATTGCCAAAATGTGGAAACTAGGGGCAGAAATCTCGCTCAGGAAATCTGTAAAATTCTTAGAGATATCTGGATGTCTGAAACAATTCCTAAGACAGGATGTGTGAAATAATTCTCCATTACATAAAAAAGGGGGTAAACTGACATAAATAACCAAAGAGGTATTTCTTTACTAGCAGTCACCTACACAATTCTTTCAAAACCCCTACTCAAGAGACTTGAAGTGCAAACAGATCATTTGATTGGAGAATATTAGGCAGGATTCGTGGAAAGCAGGTCGTGCGCAGAAATGATTCCTAACCTCAAGACCATCCTATAAATTCTCAAAGCAGGCAGACGGTGATCACTTTTTTGGGCTTAAAAATGGTACGGTATATAACTCTATAGACAGACAGACAGACAGACAGACAGACAGACAGACAGACAGACAGACAGACAGACAGACAGACAGACAGACAGACAGACAGACAGACAGACAGACAGACAGACACTTTTCCGTGTACTGGAAGAATTCAAAGTAGACAGGAAAACAAGCGAATAAATCATGAAAACATGGACTGGTACCATTTCCAAAGGTTACATTCTTTGGGGAATTATCTGAACCATTTGATTTTAAACAGGAATCCGACAAGGAAATGGAAAGCACTCCACCCCCACCCCCGTACTGTTTAATTTTGTTTTAGAAAATGTGATTAGGACTTGGGGAAAAGGGAGTTAAAGAAATAACTCTTGGCAGACTATGTGAAAACAAAATTAATTTACAGTGTTTGGCCTTCCCTGATGAGTGATGAAATAGCAGTGTTGTCCCATAACGGATACAAAGTGATTGCATCCATCTGAAAACTCAATGAAATTTCATCCAGAACAGCACTCTTGATCTCATACCAGAAAACCCACTACATGGAAAGATGTATTCGGTACCTAGATGGACAATCAATGAAAACCCAATATGAAAAAATATTCCAAGCGTCTACATTCAAATACCTGGGAGAAATCATCCAACATTCAGGACTGAATCTTGAGGCAAACAAAGAAAATATCTCTAAACTACAAAGAATATACAGAATTATTTGGAACAAAATAAAAAAGCCCATGTACCGAAATGCAAAATTAAGGCATAACAATACGGCAATCAAGCCTGAAGCACTATAAGCATCTTAAACACTGATCATTGGGAGCAGATCATTGATCAAAAATGTAGAAAAGCAAGAAAGAAAAATCTCAAGGACAATTTTTGGACCAGTCTCTACAGGGAAAATCTCGATGATAAGGAAATCGTATGACCTGTACCAACACTCGGACAAAATATGACACATTTATGGAAGGACGTTTTTAAATTTTACGGACATATTCTCAGAAAGAGTAATCAGAGATCGAGTGAATGAAAGAAGAAAAAACAAACAAACAATAAACTGGCTGCTCGAAGTTGGAAACGATCTTCAGGAAATAGGCATCACAGATGACATTGTATTAGACAGCTCTAAGTTTAGAAAATTAGTCGACAGTCACCGATTTACACACCATACAAGCATTACCACCAACGAAAACCTGGTCAGAAGATCGTAAGAAAAATCACAGCGAAAAGATGGAGAGATTTTGGGAGAAGATGCTTGCTGTTTAAAGGGGCTTATCATCTAAGGCCATCGGCCATTTTGGGAGAAGAAAGAGGCAATGAAATCACATAAATAAGTTCAAACGCTCTCCTTAGTCGGTCATAAGGACGAAATAATAATAATAATAATAATAATAATAATAATAATAATAATAATAATAATAATAATAATAATAATGGACTCTCTCCGATGCTTTTCAACTGCGTGATCGAAAAGATCATTAGGAACTGGCGAGAAAAAATATTAGAAGCTGATTATA
This sequence comes from Anabrus simplex, assembly GCF_040414725.1. Lineage (NCBI taxonomy): Eukaryota > Metazoa > Arthropoda > Insecta > Orthoptera > Tettigoniidae > Anabrus > Anabrus simplex. Next base: position 374,793,596 of record NC_090265.1, on the reverse strand, counting down.
GTCCTCTGAGAATGAGAACAAAATCTAAGGGGATCATCATAATCGACTGTCTAGCGTTTGCTGATGACATCGCCATTCAGTCAAACGATGTAGAAACTGCTAGGATGCAAATCGACCTTCTAAAAAAATCGCTGAACAGACTGTCTTGCAGATATATTTTGCAAAGCTGAAGTAATGACTAACATCAAAGATGCTCCAGCAAAACTCAAGACAAAATACGGGAAGATCAAACGAGTAGAAAAATTTAAGTATATGGGTGAGATCATAATGAAAAATGGACTAGACAAAGAAGAACTTAAGGAACGAGTACACAAACTTGAAATAGCCAATCCAACGTCGCGCTCAATCTACAACAAAAATGCCTGTCCCAAAATACTAAACTACATCATTATAAAATTGTTCTGAAGCCAGTAGTTATGTATGCAGCCGAAACCCTATCCCTAAATGCTAACAAAGGACTGCTCGAAAAACTGGAGGAAAAAGAGCGCAAAATCATCAGAGGTATCATGGGATCCAATTACAAGAATGGCACCCATTATAAAAAAGTCCAACAAAGAAATGTACAGTAAAGTAGAGAAAATTACAGAAGCAATCCGTAAGAGACGGGCACGATAGTACGGTTATTTCAAGCAAATGGATGGAAACAGGCTGACTAAACAGATCTTTCACTTATATGACTCTTACCGAGCTCGATAGCTGCAGTCGCGTAGGTGCGGCCAGTATCCAGTAATCGGGAGATAGTGGGTTCGAGCTCCACTGTCGGCAGCCCTGAAGATTGTTTTCCGTGGTTTCCCATTTTCACACCAGGAAAATGCCGGGGATGTACTTTAATTAAGGCCACGGCCGCTTCCTTCCAATTCCTAGGCCTTTCCTATCCCATAGTCGCCGTAAGACATATCTGTGTCGGTGCGACGTAAAGCAAATAGCTTTTTTGACTCCAAATCCAAAACCACAATGCCCTGCTTTATGAACACCAAAGAAGACGTCCAAATGCTGCATATAAAACTCGAAGATGCCTTCAATAGAGATCTCTTCTGCAAAAAGATACTGACGAATGGGCTAAACCGAGACAAGCAACCGAAAAGAAGACAAGGTACCACTTGGACAGAGGAACGTAAGCTGGCCCACTCACAGAGAATTAGGAAATTCTGGGCTCAAAGGAAAGGGAAGCAAACTGCCAAATGTGACAAGATTTAACGTGGTCCTAGTTAGCCCCAACGAAATATATATATACCTGTATATATAATAATTACGGTATGAAATTCAGAATACCTCTTATCCAAATACAAAGATCAATAAACCATCAATATGAATCTCTTAGTGAGACGCTTAGAAGACCGAGACAGGTGTAGTTTAAATTTGATAATGAATTAAATATATAATCACTTGAACGTATTATTAAGAATTACACTTATGTATACGAGTTATGATTTGTAACATCACAAATTCTTGCAGTTTTAAAATAGAGGATTTCATGTTTTGATCCTTTATGACATTGTTATTTCCATTTCATGACAGGAAGGCAAACTGCTTGTTTTATTCTCACATTATTACTTTTGCCGCACAAAAGTACGTTTTCCTCTTTGCATGACATCATTCCTAGGTTATTAACTAACCAAAATGACGAGCCCCATGGCATTACAAGCCTGAACGGCTTTGGCCTACCAAGCAACTGCTGCTCAGCCCGAAGGCCTACAGTTTACGAGGTGTCGTGTGGCCAGCACGACGAGTCCTCTCGGCCGTTATTCTTGGCTTTCTAGACCGGATTCCTAGGTTACATGTCTTAATAATTAACATTTCTGAATAATAACAAACAATTTAAAACTATTGACAAATTATCATTTTCTTAATGGAACTGAAAATTCTCTAGAAGGAAAAGAATAACAAGAACATTTATTAGTTAGAATGGTGTGTCTTCTCTAACATTTTGAAGCTTCTGGAAGACGTTGTTGGAGGGTGTGACGGTTTATTGACTCCTAAAAGTTTAAATAGTTGACAATAAGTTAAGAAGACGTACTCTTGTGCAGATGACCGCACGAAAAGCAATTTAGTTTCCATAGCAGTGTGTTATATTTCCTTTTCTCCTCCGAGCGCTTGTTGATCTTCCATAGCTTCCGTGCTCGTGAGAATGGAGTTTATATACGATGGTAAAGAAAACTTGTCAAGTTATCTCGTCTCAACAGCTGACACCAGCTAGCAGCTCCTTCTTTGCCTGCGGATACACAGTAACTTTTCTTATGAAACACGCTTTTTAGTGGATATTATCGAGTTTATACAGAGTAAGATCGATCATAACATGAAAGAGGGGTGGAATTTATTCACTGCATAGAGATTGTGAAAGTTTAAGAACAAACGTTAAGCGATTTGAGGTAAAATTTCTGTCGAGTAATGTTTGTTAACCACAAATATTTATTGGTAGATTTAACTAGTAGTTCAACACGTCGTTTAGTGGTTTTATGCGATGAATACTGTACTGTACGTACATTTAGGAATTGTGTGGTTACACATTTCATCTTGAGATTAATTTTCGACAACCCCTTCCTCTCTGAGTTTTTAGCACGTTAAATAACTTTTCATGTGAAAAATTCCGACATCATAAAGTTTTTAAAAATGTAATAATAATAATAATAATAATAATAATAATAATAATAATAATAATAATAATACCACCAGGCGAGTTGGCCTTGCGGTTAGGGAAACGCAGCTGTGAGTTTGCATCCGGGAGATAGTGGGTTCGAACCCCACTGTCGGCAGCCCTGAAGATGGCTTTTCGTGGTTTCTCATTTTCACACCGAGCAAATGCTGGAGCTTTAGGCCTACGGTACCTTTAATTAAGGCCACGGCTGCTTTCTTCCAACTCCTAGGCCTTTCCTGTCCCGCCGTCGCCATAAGACCTATCTGCGACGAAAAGCAGATTTGAAAAAAAGGTGTCCATAGATTCTCATTGCGAGTTATCAATTGGCGAACTTATACTGACGTAGTATTTTTCAGATATCATTAAGAGCTACAAATGTTGCCCTCACAATTTTGTATGTGTTGCAGTTTAGATAGCATTTAGAAAAGGGTTTAGAAAAGGGGGCTAGAATTGGGGAGGAAGCGATGGTTGCTTTGATTAAGGCACGGCCCCAGCATTTGCCAGGTGTGAAAATGGGAAACAACGGAAAACCATCTTCAGGGCTGCCGACAGTGGGATTCGAACCCACTATCTTCCGAATGCAAGCTGATAGCTACGCGACTGAAATTGCGCGGACACTTGCTCGTTTCTATGGTTACCGTTTTAAGGGATCATTAAACAGCAAAGTGTAGGAATAATTATCGAAAATACGTTCAAGATCTTATGCAAATGAATCACATAGCAAGTGAGAGAATTTCTTATTCTTATTCTTCTTCCTTTTCTTCTTCTTCGTGGTATTTTCCTAATTACCTGGTGTCGGTGTTCCTGACACAAACTCTATATGGAGAGAGGTGTTCACTATTGCATGTTTCTGTGATGATTTGTAGTGCTATGTGCTATGTGAAGATGTTTAATAAAACAAACACCCAGCCAGCGAGCTGGAGGAATTAACATGACGAAGTTCAAATACTCGACTCGGCTTCGAATCGAACCCAGGGTCCCCTGAATAGAAGCCATTACTCTAACCAAACAGCCAAGGAGCCGGACTAAGCGAGAGGACTTAACGATCCATAATACACGATACAATGTGTATTTGCGATCAGCAGTGCCCATCAAGAAGTATTTAAGAAAATGACATCCTACACGCACTCCGCCACCTCAGCACATACAACAAAGCTTCACATCATATTTGTATGGAGCCAGGTACAGACCACTACTTATTGAAATTCATAATTCATATCCTCCTGATGGCAGTTTCAGGCAGGGAATAAGTCTTTAAGGTTGGCAGCTTCTCAAAACTTGTCGAACACATTTAGAAAAATATAATTCCAATTTTTTTATCAGTTATATTTATTTATTTATTTATTTATTTATTTATTTATTTATTTATTTATTTATTTATTTATTTATTTATTTATTTATTTATTTATTTATTTATTTATTTATTTATTTATTGCCCACTACAGGATTTCTAATCCCAATTACAGTGGCAACTGTTTACATGTGTTTTTTTCTTCCACTTGGTCTAATAACCTAATATCTGAACTATTCTAATATTATATTTACGTCGAGAAAGAAATATTACATACCTAATCCTTACAAGAAACAAGTAGATAAAAAACAACATTTCGTATCTAAACTAGCCTAATAACCTAATATCTGAACTATTCTTATATTATATTTACAATTAGAAAGGAACAGTAATCCACATTTAATCTAATTTAATCTTTACAAGAAAGAGTAAAATAAAAATTAACAAAATTACATCGTAATTTAATATCGAAACTGTTATTTTCTTCTAGTCCAAACACTTATAATTACATTTATGGGATAGGGCTTAATGATGAACGTGGTTCAAATCAGCATTACAAATTAGAGAGTTTTCACGGAGATGGTGAATTGTTGTAAAAACAGGTATAGAGGTACACAGAAGTCTAAAGAATAATTTTTCTGAAATGCACTCTTGTAGACATTGCATAGCCTGTAGAGTGGGGAATTTTTTTAAGCGGTTGTTCTAACTCTTTTATTATGAAAAATTACATTTGTCCTTGCATTTGTCGGGGCACGTGGAAGCTCAAGGGGCATAAATAGTCAGGGTTGTCAATAATAGAATATACAGTTTTGTACAGAAACTTCATGTCATCCTTTTGTCTCATCAGTTCCAAGCTTTCTATTTCAAAATTTAGAAGAAGTTCGTTGTATGCTATGTGTGGATAACTACCAGTTTTTTTTTAAATGTAAGTATTTTAAATATCTCTTTGGGATTTTTTCGATCTGTGCAATATATATTTTGTTTGCTGTATTCCATACAACGCTTGCGTATTCTACTTTGGGCCTGGCGTGAGAGCTGTAGAGGTGTATCCTACAGGTTTTTAGGAGTTTAAAGGGTTTGATATTCCTCATCACAAATCCTAATGTCCAGAACAAACAACTCGCTTGCGAATCCGTATGTAAAAGCTAGTGATACTGTCTACACCCAGGTATGAAGGCCTCAATTCTATTGTAAAGAAATCCTCCAATAACGTGACATAATCCACGTTCCACGTGACGGAGCCAGACTCTTTGACACACAAGTGTCTCTGTACGCAACAAACAGGACACTGGTAGAACTGCTCGAAAACAAATATGTCAGAAGGAAATAAATACCATCGAAGTTAATTCGTGTCCGTAGTTCAGAGGACGGAGAATAGTACGTCCCACTTAGTAAATTTGTAATGGCGAACTGATTCAAACTATACTGTTAACTCAATTTATTGGATCAGAATCAAAACTCTCCCTTTAGGAGATATATTTCATTATATCGTTGGAAAGGGTGACCGGCCGATGTATTCACATACTCTGTTACAATTATAAAACGTTTTATACCAAGTATTTAATACATCACAGGGGACTGCTCTGAATGTAAATTCATTAGACATCGACTTGAAAGTACTTCATTGAATTTCTAGCTCTGGGGACATTTTAATGAATTTATCACCAACGCTGAGTTAACTTTCAGCTTAGGTAAGTGTAGCACACGATGTTTAATTATGACTAAAAGAAAGAGTCAAGTGAACTGAATAGCCTACATTTAACTGATGTAGTTGGAATCAAATACAAATTGCTTTATGTCGCACCGACACAGATAGGTCTTACGGCGACGATAGGATAGTGTTAGGAGTGGGAAGGCAGCAATCGTGGTCTTAATTAGGGTACAGCTCCGGCATTTGCCTGGTGAGTAAATGGGAAACCACGGAAAACCATCGTATGGGATGTCGACAGCAGGGTTCGAACCCACTATCTCCCGAATGCAAGCTGATAACTACGTGACCAAACTAACAGCCATTTGCTCCGGTTGAAATCAAATTTCCGAAGCGATAATCAAGATGTTAGGCCCTGTTATATTAATCTACTTCTTCTGTCACTTGTCGCACATCCCGTGTAATCTGTGTCGTACATGTGCTTTACGGCCGGATGCTGTCCACGACGCCAACCATATTCACTGTTGTGTGTTCCTGTTGTCGTTGATAGTGTATTGTAATGGTGTGTTGTTTGTAGATCAAGAAGAGTGTACTGGAACAACACTAACATCCAGTTCTTGATTATAATAATAATTTCGTGTGGCTATTTCTAGCCGAGTGCAGCCCTTATAAGGCAGACCCTCCGATGAGGGTTGGCGGCATCTGCCATGTGTAGGTTACTGCGTGTTATTGTGGTGGAGGACAGTGTTATGTGTGGTGTGTGAGTTGCAGGGATGTTGGGGACAGCACAAACACCCAGCCCCCGGATCACTGGAATTAACCAATGAAGGTTAAAATCCCCGACCCGGCCGGGAATCTAACCAGGGACCCTCGGAACCGAAGGCCAGTACGCTGACCATTCAGCCAATGAGTCGGACAGTTCTTGATTAAGAGGAAATAACCATACTTGGATACATTCCCCGACTCAGCCTCCTTGAAGCTGACATTTAGACAAAAATCCGGACTTGCATAATGATAGCAATGGGAAGAAAAAATTAATCAGTATGAATCCGAGCAGCCAACACTTTTCAGCCTGTTAAACAGATGTTCATATCTCTAGTATAATTACGGTCAAATGTAAAAGATGGTTAATAGGCTCCATTTAAAATGGCGACGATCGTTCGTGGTCGATAGTGTCTACTAGAGTTCAACTCTGTTACTCATTATTTGTCTAATGTTGTCATAGAATACTGTACTATACGAGTAATTTTTGAACTTTTCTCGCTATGACATATAGTGTTTTGAGGAGAGAATTTCTTCTTCTTAAACTGTTTATCCTCCAGGTTCGGTTTTCCCTCGGACTCAACCGCCTCAAGGGCAGTGTCCTGGAGCTTCAGACTTAGGGTCTTGGGATACAACTGGGGAGAATGACCAGTACCTCGCCCAGGCGGCCTCACCTGCTATGCTGAACAGGGGCCTTGTGAAGGGATGGGAAGATTGGATGGGGCAAGCAAGGAAGGAGGAAGGAAGCCGCCGTGGCCTTAAGTTAGGTACCATCCCGGCATTTGCCTGGAGGAGAAGTGGGAAACCACGGAAAACCACTTCCAGGATGGCTGAGGTGGGAATCGAACCCACCTCTACTCAGTTGACCTCCAGAGGCTGAGTGGACCCCGTTCCAGCCCTCGTACCACTTTTCAAATTTCGTGGCAGAGCCGGGAATCGAACCCGGACCTCCTGGGGTGGCAGCTAATCACGCTAACCACTACACCACAGAGGCGGACGAGGAGAGAACTACGGCTGATAAAAAATGAAAATTATATTGGATGTAATATTTTGAATTTACACTGCGTTTAAAATTCATAAACAGTACCAAGAATTACTTCTCTTTGCTAGTGGTTTAAAGTCGCCCTACCTTACAATGGAACATGTTTGAATTAAACCTATTGCAGTGATACTTGTTAGGATGGTTATTACGACATCATAACAGTTCTGTTTGTCCCTTGGTTGAGTCAACAGCGCAGTGCTTGCTCTCCGTACCGTGTAGTGTGTGCCAGGCTTGTATACATACCAAGGTTATAGGCGCAAATTAGGACTAAATATAATTATACAACCTCACATGTAAACATTCAATAATATGTATAACTTTTCCACAATATATCAGTTTACGTGTTTTAACGTTACGTAATTAAAGCCTACAAAACTATCGTCCAAATGCTGGGAAGGCGCGTAATGTAAGATCAAGGTCTGGCTTTTCAGATGATGATAATGATGGTGATGATAGAAGGAAGAAGAAGAAGGGTGAGAAGAACTCACGCTTCCTTTTGCTGTACTTAATGATCGAGGAAACAAAATGTTCGATTACTTTTACCTGTCTCGAGAAATGGTCTTCAGACCTGGAAACTGATACTCTACCACTTATAAAAGGGGGTATTTTCTTCATTCCAATCCCTGGGATATGCCGGTTCGAAGCGATGAGTGGGTGCGGTCGCCTGTAGCAGCCAAGATTGAGTGTGGTCTAACTGCATGACAGAGGTAAAATCCTCCGCAGTGTCCCAGAGGCTCGACCGAACCTGGTTAGTGGATTCGAGCTCATCTTAGTCTTCTGGTGGTATTTTTTTTTTTTTTTTTTTGCTATTTGCTTTACGTCGCACCGACACATATGTCTTACGGCGACGATAGGAGAGGAAAGGCCTAGGAAGTGGAAGGAAGCGGCCGTGGCCTTAATTAAGGTACAGCCCCAGCATTTGCCTGGTGTGAAAATGGGAAACCACTGAAAACCATCTTCAGGGCTGCCGACAGTGGGGCTCGAACCCACTATCTCCCGATTACTGAATACTGGCCGCCGCAATTAAGCGACTGCAGCTATCGAACTCGGTGGTGGTATTTTTAAGGTGATAATATTTTCCAGCCTCCTGTTGCCAGATTTACCCGAACGTAAACAAAAAAAGAATACTCCTGCAGTAGAACATTCCGTCACTTCAGCGTTTCCGAATAACATGAAAATAGTTACTCCAACTTAACTAATATGTAACTCAATAGTCCAGTCATGTCGGACCTTTAGTTCAAGGGGACCCGGTTTTGATTGCCGACTGGGGCAGGGATTTAACCTTAATTGGTCAATTCCGATGGCTCCACTCTGTTCAATCAATCAATCAATCAATCAATCAATCAATCAATCAATCAATCAATCAATCAATCAATCAATCAATCAATCAATCAATCAATCAATCAATCAATCAATCAATCAATCAATCAATCAATCAATCAATCAATCAATCAATCAATCAATCAATCAATCAATCAATCAATCAATCAATCAATCAATCAATCAATCAATCAATCAATCAATCAATCAATCAGTTGCATTAATATTAGGGGGACAACTATTTAGAATCCCTGCCATTTATGCAATATCCTTCGCATAAAGATAGATCAGCATAGTTTAGACTTGTTTCTCCAACATTACTAAGCTGTAACTCAACAACACTCTCTCTCACTGACTGCACTGTCTAGCTTCACATTGGTCAGATCAAACAATTTCGATTTGTTGCGGACAGGCCAACTATTATCCTAATAAAAACAGAGTGAGGCCAAGCAGGTATCGAACCAACACTGACAAATGAAATGTTGTGCCGTTGGAATGAGAATGAGGTGTACGAAGGTAGCAAGTCAATGTCGCGAAGAGTGAAAAGCTCTAACAAAAAAGGAATGCATATGTTCAGAGCAATAATAATAATAATAATAATAATAATAATAATAATAATAATAATAATAATAATAATAATAATAATAATAATAATAATAATAATAATGTGGGCTGAGTGGCTCAGACGGTTGAGGTGCTGGTCTTCTGATCCCAACTTGGCAGGTTCCATCCTGGCTCAGTCCGGTTGTATTTGAAGGCGCCTAAATACGTCAGCCTCGTGTCGGTAGATTTACTGGCACTTAAAATATCTCCTGCAGGACAAAATTTCGGCACTTCGTCGTCTCCGAAAACCGAAAAAGTAGTTAGTGGGACGTATCGTGTGGCTATTTATAACCTGGTAGAGCCAGAAACCTAGAAAAACTGGATTCCATCTTTTCATACAACGCATTTTCCTATGGGATTGCGCCACGTATTCACGTTTTGACGTTAGTGGTGACCATCATGGTTAGGCTTTAATCTTTTCGCAGTCATGCTCGAAAGTATCCTCACCGAATACCATCAACTCCGATCATACACGCACTCTGTACCCGTTATGCAGCCCAGGCATTAAACGCTTGACATGCTGGCGGTGGGTGTGGGGGGATTCGATTTTAAACACTGCGGGATAGGCATTTACGCTATAGCCTAGACAGAGGAGTTCCAGCTCAGGCATTAGTCTGCGCGGGTACTGCGTTTTCAGACCCATCCCCAAGCAGTACGCACATTACATTACGCTAGAGGACCGATGACCACGTGGCCATCTTTAGTCGCCTTCCATGACCGGCAGGAATCACTTGTGGATGTATCCGCACCCACAGGGAGTCCAATTCAAAATTTTAATGCCAATATCTCCGCTTTGTCCAACAGAAATTTCACATCGAGTCCCCGAGATTTGAGTTCAGAATATAGCAGTGAAAAGAGTGACATTTAATCGTCGGAAGCGTGCTCTTAGAAGCCATAACTCTCACCGTTGCCTAGTATCTGTTAATATGACAAACTGGACATTTTAGTCGATAAACATGAAATAATTTTTCAAATTAACTGGGTGGGTGGCCAATTTTAGAACATAAAAAGTTTAGCATGCAAAATTTATATTTCTTTATAAATATACTGTACATTCTCCACTTAATTGGGTGGGTGGTCTGCTTTAGACAGTATAATAGCGAACGTGAGAATTTTACTCTGTTTTGGAATTGTAGTACCAGGTTAATTCCTGAATTATTTGGTTATGATGTCAAATTTAGAAAATGTAATTCCTAATATGCGCTTTTCTTTTTTGAACTTTCTTTAAAATTGTCAGCCAAATAAATTCTCCATTTGAGTGAGTAAGAGGTCAGTTTTTGAAAATGTAAACTCTAAAGTGTGTTTCTTGTGTTTAAAGAATTGTCCATCCAATAACTTCTTAAATAAACTAGGTAGGTATTTATAGTAAATTAAATCCTAAGGCGTACATTGCATTAAAATAAATCTACCACACACCCAATTAGTTTGAGAATGTATCGTGCTGTTATGTTCATTTTAATTTTTGAAGGAATTCATATCATGAATTGAATGCAAGATAAGTTTTGTACCCTTTGTGTATAATTTGCCTAGATTCGCCTCTGAAACGAGTTGCGTTTTAAATCATCTTTAGTCGTTATAATTTTTGATGTGTAAAGGGTCAGTCTATCCCCCAGGGCATTTAAGTTATTCAAAGGGCATAATGGGGTTATGATCTCTGCATTCTCTTCTGTTGAATGCCATTGGCACGTGACATTCTTTAGCTTCAAGCGAGATACTGCTACTCTATCATTACATCTGGGTGGAGCTGACCGACCATCACTTTCTCCGGAACAAGTTTCTGCCCACTCTTTGGAACATCCTCGCTGCCTTATGTGCCGGAGTCATAGATCACCTGAGATTATATGAAACATTAATATTGATGTGGTCGTAAAATAGTATTTATTACAGTTCCCACAATTTCAATGAAATAACTACCTTTCTCCACAGACATACGATTAGTATCGCATACTAAGAAGAGATCAGAAAGGCAACGCTGTGAAATTCGTCCCTGACAAGATCGATATTCGTTAACTATACCAATGTAGTATACATTTCTCGCAGCTGTAAAATTCTGGAACGGTGCCTTATTACAGTAATCATGCTTTTATTCCCAAACAGCCTTAATAATACATACTCGAACTGATTGAGCACACGTCCATTTCAAAAAATTAGTAACAAAGAATATGAAGACAAATTCATCAGCTATTTTACAAATTATTAATGCAGCAATATCATTATGTCTGTAATATATGTACATAATGCCTTTCTGTGTGTGCATTTCAAATCTTCGGCTAATACTATATTTTTGATTCGAGCCAGGTTTTGTAAAGATCAACTACACATTGTCTGTCTATCTGTCTGCCTGCCTGTCTGTATGTCTGTTAAGCGAGTATCATGTAAATTATAGGGCCTACTGGATATCGGTGTAAAACCATTTCTAATATTTTCAAAATGAAAAGTAAAAAATATATTCATTATTTCACTCTTTCACGGAAATACTGGAATAGTACTTTAGTTCCTGTGCTGGGACAGCTACTTTTACATGAGATAACTATTTTCCAGTTCAGGCACCTCCAGTTCCCTATCGGCTTCTGCTTCCTAATAATATTAATAGTTACAAGATCAAATCGTCTCTATCGCTAGTCTGAAACTTCGGTAAGGTTGTTTCTATCAAGTCCATGTTTAATCTTTTTTTTTGCTAGTTGCTGTACGTCGCACCGACACAGATAGGTCTTATGGCGACGATGGGACAGGGAAGGGCTGGGAGTGGGAAGGAAGCGGCCGTGGCCTTAATTAAGGTACAGCCCCAGCATTTGCCTGGTGTGAAAATTGGAAACCACGGAAAACCATCTTCAGGGCTGCCGATAGTGGGATTCAAACCTACTATCTCCCGGATGCAAGCTCACAGCCGCGCGCCTCTACGCGCACGGCCAACTCGCCCGGTCCATGTTTACGTAGTTTGCTCTAAAGTTAGAGCGGACTATACTTCTCCATGCAGCCCGTCCACAGAAAGACACGCAATATTGTTTTCCAAGAAATTACTCTGCTGACGGGATTATGAAGTTACTTCCCTCTTAAGTTGTGCATCAATTAATCCGGTAAAGACGGGTTAGTCATCTACTGTAAATATAAAATACAAACAGGTGGAAAATGAGGTGATCCCCTCTCTCCGAAAATAAAATCTTGTCTCCTAGAATATAGTCATAATACACTGACTGACAGAGCAAATGCAACACCAAGGAGGAGTGGTTCGAAAGGGATGAAAGTTGGGGAAAAAACAGAGTCGGCACGGAAGAATAATTGATGTTTATTTCAAACCGATATGCAGATTACACAATGCGCACGACATCGACTCAGTAGGATGTAGGACCACCGCGAGCGGCGATGCACGCAGAAACACGTCGAGGTACAGAGTCAATAAGAGTGCGGATGGTGTCCTGAGGGATGGTTCTCCATTCTCTGTCAACCATTCGCCACAGTTGGTCGTCCGTACGAGGCTGGGGCAGAGTTTGCAAACGGCGTCCAATGAGATCCCACACGTGTTCGATTGGTGAGAGATCCGGAGAGTACGCTGGCCACAGAAGCATCTGTACACCTCGTAGAGCCTGTTGGGAGATGCGAGCAGTGTGTGGGCGGGCATTATCCTGCTGAAACAGAGCATTGGGCAGCCCCTGAAGGTACGGGAGTGCCACCGGCCGCAGCACATGCTGCACGTAGCGGTGGGCATTTAACGTGCCTTGAATACGCACTAGAGGTGACGTGGAATCATACGCAATAGCGCCCCAAACCATGATGCCGCGTTGTCTAGCGGTAGGGCGCTCCACAGTTACTGCCGGATTTGACCTTTCTCCACGCCGACGCCACACTCGTCTGCGGTGACTATCACTGACAGAACAGAAGCGTGACTCATCGGAGAACACGACGTTCCGCCATTCCCTCATCCAAGTCGCTCTAGCCCGGCACCATGCCAGGCGTGTACGTCTATGCTGTGGAGTCAATGGTAGTCTTCTGAGCGGAGGCCGGGAGTGCAGGCCTCCTTCAACCAATCGACGGGAAATTGTTCTGGTCGATATTGGAACAGCCAGGGTGTCTCGCACATGCTGAAGAATGGCGGTTGACGTGGCGTGCGGGGCTGCCACCGCTTGGCGGCGGATGCGCCGATCCTCGCGTGCTGACGTCACTCGGGCTGCGCCTGGACCCCTCGCACGTGCCACATGTCCCTACGCCAACCATCTTCGCCACAGGCGCTGCACCGTGGACACATCCCTATGGGTATCGGCTGCGATTTGACGAAGCGACCAACCTGCCCTTCTCAGCCCGATCACCATACCCGTCGTAAAGTCGTCTGTCTGCTGGAAATGCCTCCGTTGACGGCGGCCTGGCATTCTTAGCTATACACGTGTCCTGTGGCACACGACAACACGTTCTACAATGACTGTCGGCTGAGAAATCACGGTACGAAGTGGGCCATTCGCCAACGCCGTGTCCCATTTATCGTTCGCTACGTGCGCAGCAAAGCGGCGCATTTCACATCATGAGCATACCTCAGTGACGTCAGTCTGCCCTGCAATTGGCATAAAGTTCTGACCACTCCTTCTTGGTGTTGCATTTGCTCTGTCAGTCAGTGTATTAATAATAATAGTAATAATAATAAATCGACCAAGACTTCAAAAGAAATGCAAACAGAAGGTACTATAGAACGTACAAAAGGAAACGTATGGGATATAAACCTCCGTCGCTATGCTTTCAGCGAAAGGGCGGTACGTTGGCGACCTCAGACGAAGAAAACTGTACCATCCTCGCCGACTACTTTAAGAACTTACTAAATTGCGATCAACCCAAAAAGCCCATCAAGACCGAAGAACCCATACTCAGACGCCCAGAATTGAGACCACCCGACAAAGAATAAATCTAGCGTCACATTCTCCAACTCAAAAACAACAAAGCGCATTGAGAAGAATCTGTCATTGCGGAACTTTGGAAATATGCCCCTGCAGAAGCAGTTGAAATCTTTCAGAAACAAATAGAACAAATTTAGAAAGAATAAATCCTACTGGAAGGCCGGAAAACGGCGTTAATCCATACGTTACACAAAAAGAGCAGCATGAAAAACGTTAACAACTACAGAGGAATATCTCTGCCACCGGTAACTTACAAAATTCTCTCAATTACTATTAAATAGGCGAATACCGAGGGGGCTTCGAGAATGGTCGTTCAACTGCTGAACAGACTAACAACCTCAAAACGATCATCAGGCATTGTAATCTCAGGTCCAAACAGTGCTTTGTGGACTTGAAGAAGGCCTACGATTCGATATACCGCGAGGTTCTGCTAAACATCCTCAACGAATTCGGGGTTGACCTAAAACTGCTGGCATTAATTAAAGCTACCCTGACTGATACAAAATCTAAGTAAAGTTCCTAGGATGCCTATCAGTTTCCTTCGAGGTCAAAATAGGAGTCAGACAAAGTGAGGGGCTCTCCACGATGCACTTCCACTGTGTGCTCGAAAAGATCATTAGAACCTGGCGAACAAAATCATTAGAAGCTGATTATAATCCTCTGAGAATGGGAACAAAATCTAAGGGAATCATACTCGACTGTCAAGCGTTTGCTGATGACGTCGCCATTCAGTCAAACGATGTAAAAAATGCTAGGATGCAAATCGGTCTTTTGAATAAATCGCTGTGCAAAATGGCTTGCAGATATCTTTTGAAAAAACCGAAGTAATGACTAACATTAAAGTTGTCTCAGCAAAACTCCAGACTAAATACGGGAAGATCAACCGAGTAGAAAAATATAAGTATATGAATGAGATCATAATGAAAAATGGACTGGACAATGATGCACTTAAGGAACGAATGCACAAACTTGAAATAGCCTATCCAACGTCACGCTCAATCTACAACAAAGAAGACCTGTCCCAAAATACTAAACTACATCATTATGAAACTGTTCTGAAGCCAGTAGTTATGTATGCAGCCGAAACCCTATCCCTAAATTCTAATAAAGGACTGCTCGAAAAACTGGAGGAAAAGAGCGCAAAATCATCAGAAGTATCATGGGATCCAATTACAAGAATGGCACCCATTATAAAAAAAATCCAACAAAGAAGTGTACAGCAAAATAGAGAAATTTACCGAAGCAATCCGTAGGACACGGGCACGATATTTCGGTCATCTCAAATGAATGGATGGAAGCAGGCTGACTAAACAGGTCTTTCACTTTTTTGACTCCAAACCCAAAACCACAATGCCCTGGTTTATAAACACCAAAGAAACCCCCCCAAATGCTGCATATAAAACCCGAATACGCCTTCAATAGAGATATCTTCCGCAAGAAGATGCTGACGAATGGGCTAAACCGAGACAAGCAACCAAAAAGAAGACAAGGTACCACATGGACAGAGGAACGCAAGCTGGTCCACTCACAGAGAAGGAGGGAATTCAAAAGAAAGCGAAGCAAACTGCCAAATGTAACATGCCTTAACGTGGTCGCAGATTTCCCCAAAGAATAATAATAACAATAATAATAACAATAATAATAATAATAATAATAATAATTTGTTTTATGTCCCAAGCTAATTTTACGGTGGTAGGGGACACCAAAGTGCCGACATTGTGTCCCGCCGGAGTTCTTTTACGTTCCGTAAAGCTACCGTCACGAGGTTGACGTATTTGAGCATCTTCAAATACCACCGGCCTGAGCCGGGATCGAACCTGCCAACTTTAGTTCACAAGGCCAGAGCTCTACAGTCAAAGCTACACAACCCGGCATTCCGTCATAGAACATACAGTATATCTGAAACCTTAACTGGAATAAAATCTCAGGCTAAATGTCAACGGAAGGTGATTAAGAAACATACGCTTCGTACACGACACCGTACCTTTTGCCAAAACAGGTAGAAAGCAGGAAACAACGCTTCATAAGTGGTGCCAGCTAAGTAAACATATGATTCTGTTAACGAAAAATTATAGACACGTGGAAATGTAACACACAACATTGTAGCTATGGTAATGATAAGAATATTTGACAGTCTACATCAACATAAGTTAGACTATGTCCGTATCATAGACCTACGAAGAGATAAATACGTGTACGGTATAGGTTTAAATTGCAATGAATTTTGAAATTTGAGATTTAGTGATATTCAAAATCTTAAAATAAAAACAGAAACTCTTGAACCATGGGTATTCCAAGTTTCATTTTAGAGATTCAAGACATGGAATATGGATAAAAGGCAAAATAAGAACTTTGGAGTTTTTCACTGTGAAATAGAGAAGGAAAATGCTGGCCGTCCCGCAGATAGAGCTACAATATGGAGGGGTTTGGATTACAGGTGCTGCTGGAGATTAGTGATGTGGGAAGGACACGTCGCAGGACAAGACCACAGGAGGTACTGTAAGATACATGCGGTGACAAGGCAGGCCCAAATACTCGAGCAAGAAAGAAAGAGGACGCTTTTCAAAGAAGGCTTGAAAGGAAAAACAGAGTATAATAAATTATGTTATAACAGTGTAATTAAGTGAATTATATTATCGCTTAACAGAATAATTCTCACTTACGCCGGCTCAACATATGGGTGGTTACTGAGGCTACCTTCGTGCAACAAGAATGTTATACACTATTCGTACTGCTGCAGACACTGCAGTGAATTGTGTAATGTTATTGGGTTTACGTCCCGTGGTTTGAGTCACGAAGCTATCAGCTTGCATTCGGGAAACAGTGGGTTTGAATCCCACTGGAACCAGCTCAGCCCAGAAGATGGCTTTCAGTGGTTTACCATTTTCACACCAAGCAAATGCTAGGGCTGTATCTTAATTAAGGCCGCGGTTGCTTCCTTCCCACGCCTAGCCATTTCCCTATCCCATCGTGCCATAAGACCTATCTGTGTCGGTGCGGCGTAAAGCAAATTCTGATAATAAGGAGATTTGGGCCGCATAAACATCCAGTCTCCGAGCTAAGGGAATTGACCATTTAAAATTAAACCGAAGGCCAATTCGCTGATCATACAGCCAAGGAGGTGGAGACCGGTAGTGGGAAAGAATATGCTTTTAACTGTCGGTATAACAGTCCCCACCAGGCTGAGTGGCTCTTCGGTGGCTTTCTGATCCGGAGTTCCGGTGGTTTTGAAGGTATTCAAGTAGCCTATGCCAGAATAGCGTCTGTAGGTTCACCGGCACATAAAGAAACTCCTGTAGAACAAACTTCCGGGCATATGAGCGACTCCGAAAATAGTAAAAATAATTACTTTGACGTTATTTCAATAAAATTATTACTTTGAAGTATCTAGGCTATTATCCAGATATTTAAAACCTGTTTGAAGGAATCAACAGCAATAGAATCAAGTTTCTGTTGGCTTTTAATTAGAAATAACGAATTGTAAACATATAAAGCTTGCATTGGCTTGTAAAGGTGCCTACGAGGACAAGCGTATTTCTAAGTTATATCTACGAGGTATATCATACATTCTTCTCAATGTTGGTTATAAATGTGGAGCCGCATTTACAAGGAGCTAGAAAATTAGTCAGTAAATTACCCTCCTTGTCCTTAGCGAGCCTTATGTATTGTGTGTTGCCTTATTTATCGCCACTGCAGTTACTTTACTGCATGTCCAGTTTAATACCGCGCTTATAAAACCTTTAAGCCACTGAAAATTTATAGTTTCTTGTTAGCATAGTTCTCCCTAGTAATAGATATTGGAACGCACCATTGTAGGTATTAGGTTTCTATCTACGTCGTCTGTCGGTCCCATCATTATGTAATCTGTTCTTCAATTCGCACAAAGAAGATGCCGGTGATACATTTTGCCGATAAAATATATCCCAGTTACATAAAGAGAGTTATGGTTAACGCTGTTTCATGCAATTCAGTTGACCATAATTTGTAAGGGTAGAAACTAACATTGTATTTTATAGACAGTATTTGAATAAAGTGAAGCAAGTAACTAACAAAGAAAATATAGTTTTTAGGAGTGCCTTAGTTTGGGATCTAAAGTGTTTCCTGAACAGGAACTACTGATTAATTTTAATCGTTATTGTTATTATTATTATTATTATTATTATTATTATTATTATTATTATTATTATTATTAATATTAATATTATTATTATTGTAGGTGTGACCTTGCAAAATTATAAACCTATATATATTACTAGTTCTACGTCTACCGGGCGAGTTGGCCGTGCAGTTAGGAGCGCGCAGCTGTGAGCTCGCATCCGGGAGATAGTGGGTTCGAACCCCACTGTCGGCAGCCCTGAAGAGGGTTTCCCGTGGTTTCCCATTTTCACACCAGGCAAATGCTGGGGCTGTACCTTAATTTTTCTTTTTTTTGCTAGTTGTACCTTAATTAAGGACACGGCCTCTTCCTTCCAATTCCTAGGCCTTTCCTGTCCCATCGTCGCCATAAGACCTATCTGTGTCGGTGCGACGTAAAGCAACAAGCAAGAAAAAGATAATAATTCTACATCTTATCTGAGACTTACGTACAGAACGATGCCGCCTTGTCAAAGTGCGCCCACTAAGTCATACGACAGTGAAATTGTTACCGGTTGCAATTTAAAAAAATAATATTTAGCTGCTAGCGTGCTGTACAGATGGCCGAAGTTCGAATCCGGGTGTACACTCAGGTTAAATTTTCACCTGAAGAATCACATGGTTTAAGGAGGTTATCCGACCTCAAACCCCGACGATGTGATCCGATATGATCCGGAGTGGCTTCAGAGTTCCCAAAAATACCTGCTGCAAAGGAAATTAGATTAGTATTGAACCCATATTTCTACGATGAGAAAAATATTTTTTTTAATTTTCTCAATATTTATTTCAAATAACAAGCTACTTTTATTTTTGAGAGCAGTCATGTTGCACTTCCAGAGCCTCGCTGTCGCGTGGGAACGATCTCACGCACGGCAAGCTCGTGAAATACCGTGACACCTCGGTGGACTTCGAGTGCACAACAATTCTTCAAATTCACGGAATTCTGCGTAACGAGAGATTTTGGCAACACAGTAAATACAGAAATAAATAATCTAAATTATTCTTAAACCCTACGTGAAGACAGATCCCCCAGGGTAAAATATAAATGCAGTTAAGCCTAGGTACAAATCAGCGTCAGATCAGTGGACTAGCTCCACGTGGCAAGGTCAACATCTAAATAAATCGCAAGTCTGCCCGGAATTCTGGAACAAGTTTCATGAAAATCGGTCTGTTGGACGCGAAATTAGCAGATTACGTAATCAAGCTTAGTGGTGAGAGTAGCGTTACTTCCTAAGACTATAAAAGAAACCCCCGTCTGCATATTTCTCAGTGTCGGTCTGGGTTCTGAAGCAGCGGAAGCTTACGCCCGTCGTCAGCAGAAATTGTATAAGATTGATCTACAAATAATTAGTACATGTTCGTCGCTGTGGTCCACATCTTCTGTTAGAAAGGGAAGGTGATAGAAATTTTTCTGAACTTTTGCCGACAAACTGTCAAAGCATAGGCGTCTGTTAAAGTACATAGCAGATTTTTATTGTATCACCTCGTGTGTGTTGGAAAGTGTTAAGGGAGTTGGGAAGCTAGTCAGAGTAGTTCTGATTTCCTTATCTGTTGAACACCTGTTGTATTAGGGTGACAGAAACCAGACTCTATGGAGAAGGGAGACAGTCGCAGTTGACTGCAGAACGAAGGAGGTTTGCTGTACAAATTATAACGAAGAAAGTGCGTGATTTGTGTTGTCATTTAATAACGTGTGAAAAGGCAGTATTTGTAAGATAGATAGGTTTGAGAAGATGATGTTCCCTGTACCAATGTGCGGCTAAGCACGAGGTCAGCTGGCAAATGTAGCCAGAATACTGGAGATGACGTCAATTGCAGGTCTGTCTATATTTTGTATTATGTTGTAGTTAGACTTTTTTTTGTTTGTCCCAACCAATTTGTTTTTAAGACGTGTGTCGGGTTGATATTTGTAATTATCAGGCGAGAAGTGTTATAATTTTGGTCAGCGTGTGAAAATGTTAGTTTTGTAAATTTCACGTCAAGAAACTGTAAAATGCGACGTTTAAATCTGGTGTTAATGTTCTATGAGATATTGTCCAAAGTGAGGAAAATTAGGAAAGCGATAATGTTAAAGTAGTCGTGGCGAATGTCTTAAGTTCAAATATAGTTTGAATTCAGAAATTTTGTCGAAATTAATAATAATAATAATAATAATAATAATAATAATAATAATAATAATAATGTCTACCGCGGGATAAAATTTTCCTATGTTAAAAGTGCATTTAACAAGTATGTTTTACAAGGATCGCAGGTTTTTAGAAAATTCCAGTGAAATTTGATAGAGTTATGTTTTATTCATGGGAAGTAATATTTTGTGACATCGTGTATGTCGATGATACGGAAAATCGCGGTGTGTTCTTGTATTCTCGAGGTCCGAAAGTTGTAGTAACAGTAAAATAAAGAGGTGTATTTTATAATGGTTATTGTTTTCACAAAAGGATTGAAATATGAAAAGGGTCTTGGAAATATAAGAAAAATGGATTGAGAGCGAAGAATTTATATATGTGGAGATGAGAGTGACAGGAATACTGAAGGTGAAAGGGAGCTTGGATTTTAAGTAATACCGCTGGGATAAGGCGAGGAGAATGAGTTTTGAGACAAGCTATGTTTGCCGAGGAAGGATTTGTGTGACAGGCTGTAGTGTTTTCCGCTAACAATCCGAAAATTGAGACGACTACTGAGTGAGGCACCGTAGATTTCTAGTAAGATCCCAAGTGAAAACGATTCTAGTAAATATTAAAAGCCTTGGTAGTAAAAGTCAAGTGACTAGTTACGTAAAGTCAGTATGAATATTAAGATAATGTGACCTCAAGGATAAAAGAGCATTTAGAATACACGGTTGGTGTTGTATTGAATTTCGTTTCACTGGATAGTCATAGATATAAATCTTTGAAATTGACGGTAGGCGATTTGAGGGTTTCCAATGCGGTAGTGATGATTATTATTTTTTAATACATCCACTAAATGGTAGACGTGTGTTGGGAATTATTATATTCTTCCCTAAAACTTAATTGCGCATGCTGAGATCGTGTTTGAGTTGGGGAATTGTTCGTCACGTATATGTATTTTCGAGCTCACGTTTTGTAACGAGATAGAGACTTACTGCATTTTCAGACTTGCGTTTGTTTAATAGTAAGAGACGTTGTTCCGTTATGTGTTATTGGTCTGACCAGGTTTACAACTGAAATGTCAGAGTTTGTTTGAAATTGCTGGTTCGCCTGATATGCCAGGGGAAGCGTAGTACGACTTTTCCGCCCGACAATAGATTTAGGACGTCACATGTTATCCTTGGAGTATACTGATGATGAGACGTCCTAGTTCACGCTCGACGATAGAATTAGGAAGGTATCGTGTACATAGAGATTAGTGTTAGGATGTACAGATTTTAAGTGAGCCCGACGATAGGTCTGGGATGTCAGCTGTACATACTCAAATCTCAGATTAGATGTTTTTTGTTTTTGCGAAGTGACCTGGGCGAAGGTAGCATCTACAGTAAAATACGAAATATGAAGAGTGTTAGATCGGTAATAATGAGGCCAACTCGTGCGCAGCTCCAACAGCTGGAAGGTGCTCCCTAAGATATGGGACCGTTATCGGCGAATGAGGGTTGCCCAACATTGGATTCCTTCTAAATGGTGATGGAACAGTTTACTGTAATTCTCCATGCGTGTTGAGTTCAAATGACTTTGATATGTTGTTTTATTTTACGGACTTAATTGTTTCGTCGTTCTGACGTCCGTTTCATTTTGATAGTGTGCATATTGACACTCAATGTATTAGTGTGAGACTTGAGTTGCGAATGTGGTTTCGATTCGTCAGCCAGTAATATTAATTTTATTTTCAATCTTTGTCGTTTTTTCACATTTTATACGTAGTTGAATTCGATTAAGTGCTAACTTTATAGGTAGTGTGTTGGGACAAACAATAAGTAGATGGATCTGTAATGGCAGTCATTGTTTTAAAAGGAAAGAATTCCTTAAGTTTGTTGTATTTTTCAATGTAGACTGGTAATTTTATTAAGCGTAACATAACCATTTCT
This sequence comes from Anabrus simplex, assembly GCF_040414725.1. Classification (NCBI taxonomy): domain Eukaryota; kingdom Metazoa; phylum Arthropoda; class Insecta; order Orthoptera; family Tettigoniidae; genus Anabrus; species Anabrus simplex. The sequence goes on along the minus strand of NC_090265.1, from coordinate 374,771,242 downwards.
AACCTGAAAATCGGTTCGATAATAATACTTTTCAAGTGATTTACCACTTTTTAATTAACTTCAGTGTTTGGCATTTCTTCTAAATGCGTGATGAATAAGTGTTTCCTGCATTTCGCAGTTTTGTTCCTTCAGAACGACGTAACGTAAGATCCTCGCGGATCTTGTTGTTGTTGGTTCCTTCGGAACAGTTGTTTGGGTGATGCACATTCAGCATCAGGATTATTTTATCACTTAAGGGTGTCATGATATGACAAATACATGGTGGAATTTTATTTCAATTGTGAATGATGCTGTTAACTCGTAGTGAACACCATGCTTTCCCATAATATTTCGCAACCTATCCAAAGCAACTGATAGTCAATTTGGTTCGATTAAGGGTCCATTCGGCGGGTGTTCCGTTTCCGCAAGGGTATTCGACTGGTGGATAACCTTAATTGAGAGGAAATCAGGCGTTCTACTTGTTGAAAGTCAGATTTTCCACGGATCGTGTGGATTAATTCTCAGTTCTCGTTTGGAGTAATAGGTGCCCGGTTTTCAGGTCTTTCCTTTTTCAGTTTCTCAGTTTCGCTGGCCACTAATTTATTACTTTCTTCGAAGCAACTCTTCGATATTGTGAGGAATAAATCATCGCTATGCAATGTGACTGCGTTTGAAACATTCAATAATAAAATGATTTATATTTTTTTTTTCAAGGATTTATATTAAAATAACAATGTTGTCGTGCCATTTCGAATTTAATAAAAGTTAGTAAGCACATATTTGCTCCTCATTTCAAGTAGTTAGGCTCTCTTCTGAACCCCATCGTTTGGTTAAGATCGTGACCGAATTTCTTCCCGCAACGACCCATGATTTAAGAGTTCTATATTGCTCTACTGTAGCAGCTGTGGCCGACCAACGATGGAATGGTAAGTTGAATGGTTCAGTATTGTTATTACGTACATAAAGATACCGCCTTGTCAAAGTGCGTCCACTAAGTCATACGACAGTGAAATTGTTACCGGTTGCAATTTTTAAAAATAAACATTTAAAAATCGCGTTTTACGAGAGATAACCTATACATACAGTGGATTTTTCAGAGCAATAATGGCCAATCAAATGCCCGTAGGAACCGAACCAACAACCTTACTATTTCCTTTCCGATGCTCTCCCGTTGAAGTAACGGTGGCCTCAATTGTTTTTTGTTCACTTTACAAATAAAACTTATTTATATGATCCTCCTTTTCATTACAAAACAACCATCTATATTAGATGGTCAAAGTGTGCCCACTAAAGTCATACGACAGTGAGATTGTATCTATATTAGATGGTTGTTTTGTATTGAAAAGGAGGATTATATAACTACGTTTTATTTGTAAAGTGATAACCGTCAATACGGAATGAGATTTCTAACATGCAATCATTTTTTGTTCTGTTCCTAATATCTCTTCAAATAACAAAACACGAAGCAGCAGCCCTGATGGACCTTGGCGTACCAAGGGACCGCTGCTCAGCGCGAAAACCTACACATTGCGACTTGACGCACAGTCATTGCGACGAAACCTCTCGGCCATTATTCTTGGTTTTCCAGACCGGGTAGACATATTTTCAGCATGTACTCTGTATATACGCGATACGATCGAGACCTGAAAGTATGGCAAATAAAGAGCTCATTTATACACAGTGGCTCTAAAATAGGCACTGTTTCTCTTCATATACATTTTCATCGTTGGTGTAGACATTCCTGACTATGATTTTAAGAATACTGTTTCGGCTCTAGGAAGACAAGTATACAATTCAAATGTATGGTCTGTTTCTGAAATAAATGTTGCGTTGCTGCAAAACTGTTTGATGAAATGTGACTACATAAATATTTGAAATATAAAAGAATATTGTTATTTCAGTATTTAATTATTATTTGCATCCACTAATCTAGAGAAATTTTTGTTGTTCACTGTTTAAAAATTAAAATGTGCGTAGTAAAATGCTGAAACAACTTATGTATGTAATTTTATGTGTACGCTCTACCTTTCTCTCCGTCCTCAAATTTTCCTGTTAGTAATTATAAATACCACTCATTGCTCTCCATTAGTTCTAAATGTTCTACAAGCTAATTTACGAGCAAGAAGGAATATACTAGTAGTCTGGAGGATTTATAATTTTAAAATGACCGGGCGAGTTGGCCGTGCACGTAGAGGAGCGCGGCTGTGAGCTTGCTTCCAGGAGACAATAGGTTCGAATCCCACTATCGGCAGCCCTGAAAATGGTTTTCCGTAGTTTCCCATTTTCACACCAGGCAAATGCTGGGGCTGTACCTTAATTAAGGCCACGGCCGCTTCCTTCCAACTCCTAGGCCTTTCCTATCCCATCGTCGCCATAAGACCTATCTGTGTCGGTGCGACGTAAAGCCCCTAGCAAAAAAAGTAATAAAATGAAACAATTTACTGTTTAATTGAGATCTTTTCTTCAAAGATATCCACTGCCGGAAAATAAAATCCTAACACCAAGAAGGAGTTGAGTTAGATAAAACAAATTCGGGAGGCGTGTTTTTCACACACGAAACATGACGCCTAATCAGATTTGCACGCTAGTCGACGAAGAGTGCTGCTAGTAGCGCCATTATGACCTTGCAAAGAAAGGTTGCTTTAAATATCGTCGCTGCCGGGACAAAATCTCCTATGTGAAATATTTTAACTTAGAACTTTGGCCGGTAAGGTTCTGTCATCTAAGGTGCAATATTGTGTGAATATGGTCAGGGCATTCTCGCTCTTCATAATGTATGTACTGCGGGTCAGTATATCTCCAACAAATATTATCACATAGGAGGTTTTGCCCCGGCAACGACGATATGCACTGTACACTTCAAGAGCGTTAGTCATCGTCCGATGTTGACATTGGGAGGTAGTTGTGAGTCGAACATGCCTTTAAGGAGACGAAGAAAGCAGTATCAGCAGCTTACTGAGTTTGAACGAGGTCGTGTAATGGGGCCGCGAGAAGGTGGATGTTCTTTCCACGATTTTGCAGATAGACAATCTAGCGATGTATCAACAGTGGATGGGTGTTGGCAACAATGGTCACGGGAAAGCACTGTCTTGAGAAGAGCGGGATCCGGCCATACACGGGACGGTGAGGGAAGACCGGCGTATTTGTCGCATAGCTGTGGTGGATCGTATTGCCTCTGTAGTACCCATTAGAGCTTCAGCTGGTACCAGCGTGCCATAGCAAACTGTAACAAACCGATTACTTGAAGTTCAGGTCCGAGCCAGACGTCCTGTAGTGTTCATGTCACTAACACCGAATCGTTGCCATCTGCGACATCAGTGGTGTCAAGCTACTGTAGAGTTCAGTGGAGGGTGGAGTGGAGATCTGTTGCGTTCTCAGATGAGATCTGTTTCTGCCATGGTGTCAGTGATGGTCTAGGTTGGTAAGGAGGTGAGCGCATCGAACGAAGTTGCCTGTGATGTCGACACACTGGATCTAAACCGGGAGCTATGGTCTGAGGAGAGATTTCCTTTGACAGCAGGAGCACTTTCGCAGTTATCATAAGAAATTTGACAGCGGATTTGTACGTCAGACTGGTAACTTAACCGGTTGTACTGCCATACATTCCAAATATCCAAGGGAATGTTTTCCAACAGAATAACACTCGTCTTCAGGCCACTCCTGTCGATCTGTTGCCTTGGCGTGTGAGATCACCAGACCTTTCGCCAATGAGCCCATATAGGACGACACATCCAGCAACATCCAATATCAGCATTAAGGGTTCCTGAGTTGACTGATCAAGTACAACAGACGTGGAACTCTATCCCACAAAATGACGTACGGCAACTGTACGACAAAATGCATACACGTTTCCAGCTTGCATTCAAAATCGTGGCGGTTGAAGAATCTGCTTTACGTTGCACAGACACAGAGAGGTCTTATGGCGACGATGGGATAGGAAAGGGCTAGGGGTGGAAAGGAAGCGACCGTGGCCTTAATTAAGGTACAGACCCAGCATTTTGTCTGGTGTGAAAATGGGAAACCACGGAAAACCATCTCCAGGGCTGCTTACAGTGAGATTCGAACCCACTATCTCCCAGATTCAAGCTTACAGCTGCGCACCCCTAACCCCACGGCCAGCTCGCCCGGTGTTCGTGACGATTACAGCGGTTATTAATGTACCATAATGTAACATGTCTTCTCGCGCATATTTGAACCTGTGACCTGGAAATTTTAATCAAATAAATATGTTACCCAGACAATTGCTTAGCTTATATTACGTTCATCTAAAGTAATGCCTTCTTGGTGTTGGGATTTCATTTTCGGGCAGTTTGTTGTTAGTAGAATATTGCTCTCTGTGCATGAGATTGCCTTTTCCTATACTTCCCATCTCAAGCCAAACCCGAGCAAGACAGTCAAGGTTAGGAGAGCAAGAAGAGAACCGGGAATCATGTGATGTGGTAACAGATTCAACACTGACGGCTGTCGAAGCACATACGTACCACATTCTGATCTTTAAGAGGCACTTCGTCGATATCGGGGATAATCCAGTGGCCAAAACATCATCAGAAAAATAACAATAGGACCTAGAAATATAGAGAAAGGTCCTGACATTGTGTGTAATAACTGCGGAATACGTCGCCCTTGTATGAAACGCCTCTGTACACAAAGAACAGGTCGATCCAGCAGTAAACGCTAGCGCAATGCCACCGCTCTCATCAAGGAATGAATCCCAATGTTGTTACCAGAAGGATGAAGACTAACCGATTTCCTTTCCAGATACATATCGTCGTTACGCCTCGAATACCGTCATGATTGTGTCAATCTTGAGGGGAGAAATACTGGCCCGCAGCACACGTATCTCTTGGAACAAAAATTCGTTGATACAGTTCATGCAATACTGAACCTTACTTCGTAAATGGCAGAACCTTTCTGGTCATAGTTCTACGCTGAAATAATATAACATAGAGGTTTTTCTAAGAACGACGGTGATATCTTCTTCAACAACGAACGTAAAGATATATACAAAGTTCCACTAGTTAATTCTTCCTAAAATGAGCAGCGACAAGGAAAACTCTCCTGCTTATATCACACTACCCATTGGGTATTAAAGCTTATCTGAATGGGACAGGGAGAAGTATAAAATTCTGGTTCCTTTAGTTTCAGAGAAAAGTGAGATCACGTGCAGCGTTCTGTGTAATCAAGCGTGGAATCAGAAATGATACGATCAGAACGGATGTCTCAGTATTCAGATGGTAATATCATAATTACATGCTAATTTCTCTTTCGCAACTTACGAACTTATCTTTGCAATGCCATCGTTAGAAACTTGTTGGACAAGTTTCAGGATACAGTCAGCACGTCAGGATACTCCCCTCTGCCGCACGATTTTTTAAAGGCGTAAAGTGTCTCAAATCCATGCTTAACTAGTGAATGCCTTAGTCAGGTCTTTTCCTTTATTTGAGGACTTATTAAACTATTGCTCCTCGATAGGTGGTGAAGGAGATGGATGATTTAAGAGGAAATGTAGTTGAATTATCAGCACTTCCTTTTATTGAACTTTTAAGAAAGTCACAGCTCAGACCCCTTGAAAACACAGGATATAAACTAAAGAATTAGAGAGATCTTAGAAGATAAAACAGAGGACTAGTTTGACCTCGCAAATCTAAGGCACTCAAGATCAGAAGAGAACAATGAGAACGTACTGTAAATAATCCTGCGTGTGTGTGTGTGTCACAGAGACAGGATAGATAATTTTGAACGTGAAAAATCACACAAGTACAGAGATAACTCGGGGAAAATGTGCAAAAGAATAGCCAACGAAAGACACCGTAGATCGAATACAATGCACAGTCATAATCGCGATTCAAGTTAAATCATAGAATATATCTTAAAATGTTCGGATATGAAGGTGGTGTACATGGAATCCAATGACCAGTTTAACAATAACGGATTATGAAAGTTAAATTTCGATACAGTGTACATATTACCTCCTTATTTATGGGTTTGGAACAATTTCGTCATCATAGGTTTTGCGGATCATACAACCATATTGCAAACACTTGCTCAAGAATTAATTTCCCAGAAAAACACTTGTTTATAAAAAGAGGTGTATTTTGCCACCTACTGAGCAGAAGCAAGGAAGGGAGTTCGGGCACAAATCGACGTTAAGGTTTTATATTTACTTCACCTCTGAAGCGGGAGATGAGGCACAGTGGAATTCGTATTTTACAATCCGAGAAGGTTCATTTTTCTAATATTAATTTCGTGGAAAGTGAACTGGGATGTATCTGAAAGGTAGAAGACACATCGAGTGGAAAAGTTAAACAGCAAAATAACTGCGGCTGAACTTTCTTACGCATAAAATACATGAGAAATTATTCCATATTTATCATTTTTATATCCCTCTTGTTATGGGTGACATCATGTTCACTACGGTCATTAATAAATTCTTCCAGTTAATTTGTAATGACTTCCGCTTTGTCCAGCACAAATCTCACATGGAGTGACCGGAATTTAATCCACGGAACCTGGCAGTAAGAGGCCGGAGCGCTGCCGCCTGAGCCATGGAATCTTCCACTAATTTTTAATAATAATAATAATAATAATAATAATAATAATAATAATAATAATAATAATAATAATAATAATAATAATAATAATACTGTAATGTGTTTGCTATTGGTTTGAGAAACACTCGGATGCTAGACAATCTATGACCATATTTATTTCACATTGTTGTGTCGAACGTGCAATTATTTGCCCTAATTCTCACAAAATTTCGGTAACATTTTCAGAATTGACGTATGCAGCTCGATACAGCTGACCTTGAAAGTCAAGTCAGAAGGTGGAAGAGGGCGGAGAAAATTATGCTGTGCGCGGAGCCTCTGACAGTGGTTCGACATCTATGACACAGCAACCTTTACACAAAAAGCGCAAAATAGGGGTGAATACTCAACGATGGTCGCCAACTTCCTACGAGAAGAAGTCACAAAGAAATAAAAATTAGAAGAAGGCGAAGAAGATCTAAATTAACGTTCAAGTCAAGAATATTTCTAACATATGAAAGAAGAAAGCCACCGCTACTGAAGACGAGAAAGTCTTCTTAGACTAAATTTGTACCACACACTTTCAGTTTGCGTTTTCTGAAATAGTCGTTGAACCCTGATGCTTGTCTAAGCTCATAATTATAGTGTTCAGTATTTTAATTTTCCAATCATGATGGGTACCGTACCTCTAAAGGTCAAGAAGGAAATTGTTAGTTTTGAATTGTAAAGCGCACTAATGCGTACAGCATTGGAGAAGCAGAGATGATCGAAGGTACTGTAAGTCTCGGAACGTTATGCCCTGGTGAAACCTGCAATTTCTCAAGCCTATTATTACGTTTATTTACTGTGCAAGAAGACACATATGCTAGCCTTACAGCCGTGAGAATGTGTTGTTCATAGTGATATAATCACAACAAGGTGTATAATACAGTACCGCTTTCAATTTATGTGCTCGCCGCGGGTCATGTTGCTGCCGCACACTTAGAAATAATATTATAATTATTATTATTATTTATCCAAAGGTAGCGTGCTGCAGTTCAGAGCTCGAGACCTGAAATAATTAAAGTACATACTCATTTACAATGTCTTCATCCAGAACGTCCCCTATATAGAAGTACACTCCCCGGAGACTTCCAGATTGTAATTCGTTGCTATACCGGGCGAGTTGGCCGTGCGGTTATGAGTGCGCAGCTGTGAGCTCGCATCCGGAAGACAAAGGGGTTCGAATCAAACTGTCGTCAGTCCTGAAGATGGTTTTCCGTGGTTTCCCCATTTTCACATCAGGCAAATCCTGGGGCTGTACCTTAATTAAAGCCACGGCCGCTTCCTTCCCATTCCTAGGCCTTCCCTGTCCCATCGTCGCCATAAGAAATATCTGTGTCGGTGCGACGTAAAGCAACTAGCAAAAAAAAAAAAAAAAAAAAAAAAAAAGATGTCGTTGCTATAGCAACCACTGGACAGAAGTTGATTTGGATATTGCTTCCACTTGTGCCTGGCTTACATCCTTTCTTACATCCTACATCCTTCATATCGGGCCTGCTTTGACGATCTCTCGTTCTCTTTCGACCTAATTAGTATATGGTTTGCAAGGCCTATGGACTAATTATCAAGATTATTATTATTATTATTATTATTTTATTATTATTATTATTACATGACGGGCTGGGTAGCACAGACGGTTGAAGCACTGGCCTTCTGACCCCAACTGGGCAGGTTCGATCCTACCTCAGTTCGCTGGTATTTGAAGGTCACGTAAAAGATCTCCTGCGAGATTAAATTCCGGCACTTCGGCATCTCCGAAAATCGTAAAACTAGTTAGTGGGACGTAAAGCAATTGACATTATTATTATTATTATTATTATTATTATTATTATTATTATTATTATTATTATTATTATTATTATTATTATTACTGATTTCTTGTCTGCTAGAGTTCAGGCTATGAAGCCTCCCTGTCCCATGCGGATAAGATCTCATACCCTGTAGATACTGTGATATTATTATTATTATTATTATTATTATTATTATTATTATTATTATTATTATTATTATTATTATTATTATTATTATTATTATTATTATTATTATTATTATTATTATTATTATTATTATTATTATTATTATTATTATTATTATTATTATTATTACATGCCGGGATGAGTAGCACAGACGGTTGAAGCACTGGCCTTCTGACCCCAACTGAGCAGGTTCGATCCTACCTCAGTTCGCTGGTATTTGAAGGTCACGTAAAAGATCTCCTGCGAGATTAAATTCCGGCACCTTGGCATCTCCGAAAACCGTAAAACTAGTTAGTGGGACGTAAAGCAATTGACATTATTATTATTATTATTATTATTATTATTATTATTATTACTGCTTTCTTGTCTGCTAGAGTTCAGGCTATGAAGCCTCCCTGTCCCATACGGATAAGATCTCATACCCTGTAGATACTGTGATATAAGCAGAAGTTTTCCTTATTGCTGCTCATTTTAAGGAGACTGAACTAATAGAACTATATATATAATCTTTACTGTGTGTTCTTGTAGAAGATATCGTCATTGTGTCTAGAAAAACCGCTATGTGATAATATCTAGGTTAGAACTCTGGCCAGCAAGACTCTGTTAACTAAGATTCAGTAGCCTATCGCATGGAGTATATCAAATAATATTCGTTCCTATACCTCTAATATATAAAGTTGTATTCTGACACTTCTTAGAGGGAGGTCCGTTTACGGCCTGCCGGGGCGGTACAAAGGGAGTGGGGGGGGGATTTATGGTTGCCATGGAAACAAGGGTGGGGCGACTGAGGTTGCCATGGAGATAAGTCTTCTGGCCGGCTCGTCTTGCTTGGAGTTGCCAAACCTCTCACTTCTGAGTTAGATCTTGTCGCAAGGAGTTCAGTGTGAGTGGCATTCTATTTCTGTTTCTATTTTGTGTCCGTTAGTAAGTATCTAACGGTATTTTAAATACTAATTTCGTACATTCATTGCATTTCGAGTACGAAGAATACTTCTCGAGGGAGAGGGAGGCCCAGGACTCGTCCACCTCGTGAAAAAATACCGCCGGCCGTGGTGTGACAATTCATCACCAAGGAAGAGATATTTTTACGTCCTATATTTATGCCAATAAGGTGTAAGTTATAGAGACAAAGTGTAGGACAAAGGGCATGTTGAAGGATTTGTCAGGCTATAGGTACCACCCCTGTTAAAGAATAATAATGTTATTGATTTTATGTCCTGTAGCACTTTCAAATACCACTGGACTGAGCCAGAATCTAACTTGCTTAGTTGTGATCAGAAGGCCAGCTCTCTACTGTCTGAGCTTATCAGCCCGGTCCTTGTTAAAGATAACGGAACATGAGACCAAGTCAGTCACACTCTAGCCAGGTAGTCTACAAAACAGATCACAGCGGTCAGAATGAACGAGGCAACAAGTGAGCCGGAAGCAAGGAGTAGAGAAAGGAATGCTGGATCGTGGCAAAATTATGAAATTGCACGTGCAATGCTCCTCCCTCCAACCCTACGTGTCAGAATAAAACTTCAGTTATTAGAGGTATAGTGATACATGTACTGCGGGCCAGTATTTCTACCCTCAACATTGTCTCATAACAGCATTTCGAGGCTCAACGACGATGTATCTAAAAACGAACTTGCCGACCTCAGGGACTGAACTGGTCAGTTTTCGTCCTTTCTTCTTGCTTCTTGCTAGGGGGCTTTACGTCGCACCGATACAGATAGGTCTTATGGCGACAATGGGATAGGAAAGGCCTAGGAGTTGGAAGGAAGCGGCCGTAGCCTTAATTAAGGCCTAGTGTGAAAATGGGAAACCACGGAAAACCATCTTCAGGGCTGCCGATAGTGGGATTCGAACCTACTATCTCCCGGATGCAAGCTCACAGCCACGCGCCTCTACGCGCACGGCCAACTCGCCCGGTAGTTTTCGTCCTTTTGTTCACAAGATTGGAATTCAACAATTATAAAAATGTGAAATATTGTAAACATAATATATACCGGGCGAGTTAGCCGTGTGGTTAGGGGCGCGCAGCTGTGAGCTTGCATCCGAGAGAGGGTGGATTCGAACCGCACTGTTGGCAGCCCTGAAGATGGTTTTGAATGTTTCCCATTTCCACACCAGGCAAATGCTGGGGCTCTACAATAATTAAAGCCACGGTCGCTTCCATCCCATTCCTAGGCTTTTCCTATCCCATAGTCACCATAAGACCTATCTGTGTCGGTGCGACGTAAAGCAAAATTGTATAGAATTATACATAAAACATCTTATATCTAAATATTATTAAACTTAATTTAAAAATCTTTATAACTTTAATTCATTATTGATAATCTAGGTAAGTTTACCACTCGTTGCTACTGTAATTAAACACGTGGAGCCTAGTTTCGTCCTTTAAGTGTAATTCGAGAAACTTTATTTTATATTGACGCAGATTGCTCCTGCCTCAGTTTGAGTAACATACGGTAGCAGAATAAATGAGATTTTGTACTCATGTGTATTCCTGTGAGGAAAGGCAACGGACAAGAGGGATCGTTTCAGTGGTCTTAAGGGAACTCTACCTGAAAGAGACGGCTATTTGATGTCTATTCTGAAATTGGGATGTTTTCCACCTCAGATTAATATTAATGAGGGTGGTGATAATTATGTTAATAGAAAGGAGTAACAATCCTCTCTTAACACTAATCAGATGAAAATTGGCGAAAGAGAGTAAAGGACCATGAAGAGCGCGGAAGTGAAAGAATATCTAGGCCTTGAAAACCTCGATATTTTGCAGGTCGTAGAATGAGGAGCCTGACACTAGTAACTGGAAGCAATGCCAGGAACATGCTCCCAAACTGAGGGCATCAAGGGGTATACCATTAGTCTCTTGGTACGATAAGCAGGGGATACCGGGGTTGTTCTCTACTGCCACCACTCACATCAGATGATAATGTTAAGGAGGAAGATGTATTCCATTGCCTTATCTCCTTGAATAGTCACCACAACCGTCAAATAATGAACAGCAAATGAAATGCTGGCGTGATTGCTGACTGGCTTCACACAAAGGTGGCCATGGTTTGAGTTCCAACCAACAAACGAAAAATTATCGTCCCTCTGGTTCACTTTTCATGTAAAACAAGACATCCTGCGGCTGTGCATAAAATTACAAACATTTTTTCTCACTGAATGCATACTCCAATTAATAATCGAAACCAATCCTGCACGTTTCGGAGAAAGGCTAATTCAAATATAAAATTTAGAGAAAGTTCAGAATGAAGCGTGTTTCTAACAACTGTACGAAATGTCCTTACACACGGAGTCATTCCAAAACATTTCGTCACGATTCCTGTGTGTGTAGTTTTTTTTTGCCAAATTCGAGTTCAGAAGCGTTTGATAACGTATGGGGCTTCTTAAAAGCACTCTGACTCGAAATATATTGACCGCATTGAATTATATGGAGGTAGCTGTTAGATTTCGAAACTGGGACACACAATCGTCAGAAATAGTTTTCACAGTGGTCAGCTACGGTGAAGAGATGTCAATTTCCCTCAGGAAAGGGCTCACCTAGGAATATTGAAGTAAATGAAACACTTAATCAAGAGTTTAGAAGCAAAACTTGTCAAATTCCGAAATTCTTTTCTGATAACAAAAATATACATCCAGCTTCGGTACGATACACTTAGGTATGCTTGCACTATAGAATCTTCAGTAGTCATATATTGGTTTCATTTTTAAACTTGGTAACAATCTGATTCATGTGTTTCAATTCGACTTCTTCTTCTTTACGCACATCCTTCCGAGGTCGGAAGTGCGAACTGTTGCACATATGAACTTGGCCCTGATTTAAGGTCAGATACCCTCCCTGAAGCAAACGCTGTCTAGAGCGATTTATTCGCTATTGTGTATTTATGTGGTGGTCTGTAGTGTGTTATTTTTGTGTGTATGGAAAGGAGTGTATTGTGATAAAATAAATACCTAGCCCTCCAGCCAAAGGAAATAACAAGGTGCAACTAAAACTAACCCTGCTGGAAATCGAACCCAGGATCCTTTGAATCAAAGACTGCGGTGCTAATCACTCAACCTAAAGGACACACTATTTACAATCGGCGTGAACTAACTTTGATATTTTTTTCCTAATGTCATTTCTGGATGGATACAGTACGTTTGCATCCATATCTTGGCACAGGTCAGAGTAAAGTTTTTTTTTTTTTGCTATTTGCTTTACGTCGCACCGACACAGATATGTCTTATGGCAACGATGGGATAGGAAAAGCCTAGGAAATGGAAGGAAGCGGGCGTGGCGTTAATTAAGGTACAGTCCCGGCATTTGCCTGGTGTGAAAATGGGAAACCACGGAAAACCATCTTCAGGGCTGCCGACAGTGGGGCTCGAAACCACTACACCCGGTTACTGGATACTGGCCGCACTTAAACAGAGTAAAGTGTAGCGTCCACTGAAGTCCCAGTCTCATTCATGGCTGTGACAATATGGAAGCTGCTGGGGTATGATTAGTGCTGAGTAATGACATTCAGAGCACAACCAGTGTGTCTGAGTGTTATGAAAGGTGTTGCTCATAGGGTTAGTCGTGCTGCAATAGCACTGACTGCCCCAGTGAGAAAAGCAATGGCAAACTACCTCACTCCTCATTTTGCCTAGTACGCCTCATTTTAGTGCTGCCATTGGTTTTTGCGCTTTACCTACAACTGCATAGCCTTTGGTGGTGCTATTGGAGGATCCAAACAGCCCCTGGGATGATGACCTAACCGACTTGTAATTTTTAAAATGGGATATTTATTTGTAATCGACTTGAGATTGGGCTGTACAAGAAACAGCGATGGGACTAGTAGCTTCTCACTGAAGTCGCAGCGGTTTGAATCTCGGCCAATGCACGTGAGACTTTTAAAATGAAAACTCTTGCTAGTGTGGTTCGTATTCCATGTGAAACTGGAGGTCCAGAGGCTAAGATCACATTATTTACTGTCACGTAAAATTACAAACTTATTTCCTTCCCTTCCTCTCTCAAACAGCCATGGCACAGAGAACATTTCACTGGAAAGTATAAAACATAGAGAGGCTAACTGCGAGATTCGAACCTCCCAGTCACCCCAGCACAAAGGTATTCAGGCCATACACCTACAGCTTTCAAACCAATTCGTTCACAGATGTACAATACCTTTTGTGAGATATTCATCTCTTGTTTTATTGCTGTGTAAAGGAGACTAGAAATATTTCATGAATGAAATATTATCTGCGGTTGAATCCCCGCTGTGACTGTAAAGTATTCTCGAAGCTACTGCTATCGCAGACACTCGTTCAAACGGAAGACGAGTTGGCATATCAAAACCAGTTCCAGTCGCAAACTTTCCAAACATTAAGTAGTGTATACACTTCTGGCAATAAATTTCCTGTTTCCTGGTAAGCTTCTTCATCGTAAACGATAGCTTTCACTGCTAATGCAAGATGATTGCATAACGATAATGCAATGGAATATGTTATGGTCACTCTGTGTTCTCTATGAAGCACAAACAAACTGGCGAATTTGCAATTTTATGCTTGCAATTTCATGCGACTTTTTTTTCGTGATCATGAACTTCTGCCACGTGAAATTCACAGAGTAATATCGTGACGCCTTATTTTGAAAATCGCACATAAAAGATATAGTCAAAGTGCCGTCTAAAAAGGAAACAGGACAACTCGCAATTTTCACCCGGTTTTTATTGTGACGATGAGACAGAAAAGAGGTAGAACTGGAGAGGAAGTGAACCTGGCCTTAATTAAGGTATAGACCCAGCATTTGCCTGGTGTGAAAATGTGTAACAATGGAATATTATATTCAGGGGTGGCAACATAGAGATTCGAACCCAATATCTCCCAAATGCAAGCTCCACAGCCACGTGACCGAAATTGCAAAACCATTCGCTTGGTCATCCAGATTCAAATGGAGCGATTTTCACAGCGACATTTTAAACAAGGTCTGCTACCCAGATACCTCTAAAGAAGCCCCACGACGTCTTAAATTACAGTTATGCTTCGAAATCCTCTTCTCTCGTTGCTTAGTTGTCAAGTAACTTCAAAATTCGTCCAAAACGGGTTGTTGAATTTTTGCACGAATGCAGTACTCCCTGAATTCACACCGTCACGTCGTTCGAAAGTAAAGAGTTGAACTGAGACGAAGAGGAACGATCGTGGAGACTCCTTTCTGATGAAGTATGTTTGTAAAACCACCGTGCCTTACTTTTCCTCGATTGACTTTGGATGAAAATAGCAAGTTAGTTTTTCCTGTCCTCGCTTAAACTGCCCTGCTTTCTTTTATCGTGGTCTATAATTATTGTACGGCATTAATACTACACCGATTAGCTGCTATCCCGGAGGCTCGGGTTCATTTCCCGGGCTCTGCCACAAAATTTAAAAAGTGGAACGAAGGCTGGAACCGGGTCCACTCAGCCTCGGGAGGTCAACTGAGTAGAGAGGGGGAGATTAGATTCCTGCCTCAGCCACCCTCAGAGTGGTTTTCCTTGTTCTCGCACTTCTCCTCCAGGCTAATGCCAGGATGGGACCTAAGTTAAGGCCACGGCCGCTTCCTTCCCTTGTCTATCCTTTCCAATCTTCCCATCCCCCTCACAACGCCCCTGTTTAGCATAGCAGGTGAAGCCGCCTGGCCGAGGTACTGGTCCTCCTTCCCAGCTGTATTCCCGACCCAAAGTCTCACGCCTCAGGACACTGCCCTTGAGGCGGTAAAGGTGGGATCCCTCGCTCTGTCCGAGGGAAAAGGACGATAAACGGAATAAATAAAAAAATGGCGTATGGCTTTTAGTGCCGGGAGTGTCCGAGGACATGTTCGGCTCGCCAGATGCAGGCCTTTTATTTGACTCCCGTAGGCGACCTGCGCGTCGTGATGAGGATGAAATGATCATGAAGACGATACATACACCCAGCCCCCGTGCCAGCGAAATTAACCAATTAAGGTTAAAATTCCCGACCCTGCCGGGAATCGAACCCGGGACCCCTGTGGCCAAAGGCCAGCACGCTAACCATTTAGCCATGGAGCCGGACGGAATAAGAAAAAAAGAATTATTACTACACCTCGTATACAGAATGTATCTAAATTATACCGAAAAAAAAGGGATGCTCTTCTTGTTACATAAATAACGATGGCGCAATCAGACTGGTGGAGAAAATTAGGCTACTTTGTTACTTCAAATTGACGAACTCGCCGTATTTGCTGTGCCAGACAGCAAGCCGCTGCCTGCTACTGTGCTTCAGAGAGTGGACTGAAGGGTTGAGGAAGTGAAGTGTATTGAAAGGTGGAGACAGAGATAATGGTCCACGTGAATGCGCAAGTTTCTTCGTTCAACTCGCGGAGAGTTGTCCTTGTCTCCTATTGACATTATCCACGGCCTGTTTATTAAGCAGCTGTAATTGCACCCACAGTACAGTACAAGGTCAGTCAAGGAATGCACCCGATCATTCCTCCTCTCGTCTGTTGGTCGTTGTAACCTTCTTCTGTATTATTTAACATGCGCGAAGGTGCCTTGCTCCAAACACACGATCGTGCATTGCTTTACTTCTAACATTTTAATAGAAATGAAATACTGAACTAAACAAACAATACACCCAATGGTTTGATTACAGTGTATGTTCAATATTCCTCCTCCTACTTCGACCTTCACGAAACAAGGAAATTCAAAGGGAGTTAAATCGTCCCAGCGCGGAGCCTTTAACTGTCCAACGATGGCCTACCGATCTCGCTGGATAGTCATCATTTATGTGCTGCGTGACACCGCGAGTGAAATGCGGTCGAGCAACCACATTCGCTGCTGAATACCCAGAAGAACATCTTCCAATAATCTAGGAAGTGTTTCTACGAAGGAACGGTAGCATTCCTTATTGAAGAAGGATATGCGGCCCAAGTAAATAATCACCAGCAATCCTTCTTCTACCGCGTTTCCCACATCTTGTGGGGGTCGCGAGGGCGAACTGTGTCGCAAAAAAAAAGTAAAAGGTTATTTGGCCCTGTTTTATGGCCGGATGCCCTTCCTGACGCCAACCCTATATGGAGGAATGTAATCACTATTGCGTGTTTCTGTGGTGGTTGGTAGTGTGGCATGTTGTCTGAATATGAAGAGG
This sequence comes from Anabrus simplex, assembly GCF_040414725.1. Classification (NCBI taxonomy): domain Eukaryota; kingdom Metazoa; phylum Arthropoda; class Insecta; order Orthoptera; family Tettigoniidae; genus Anabrus; species Anabrus simplex. Next base: position 374,754,621 of record NC_090265.1, on the reverse strand, counting down.
AAAGTGTTGGCACAAATACAAACACCCAGTCTCCGGGTCAGAATAATTAATCAGAAGCGATTTAAATCCCCGACTCGGTCGGGAATCGACCATTCAGCCAATGAGTCGGACAAATAATCACCAGCAATGCCGGCCCAAGTAGTCTATTCACAGTAAACCGATGCAAAAATGTGCGCACTACCGTCACGTGAGGATTTCCTTCCGTCCTCCTCCACGCAGTCACCTGCCAATGGACACGAAGACTGAATGGTGAGGCTGGCTGCGAGTAGGGTACGTGCGGCTTCCTTCCCATTGCCATTTGCTGCGCTTTACGCTAGGTGCATATCAGCCGTTTTTTCCTAGGTCTACGGAAGCGGAGCCATTCTCACCAATTTCTGCCGCCAACATGGTAGCGAATGTGTGCAGAACAAAAGTCACACTTGCTACAGGGGCTGGGAAGCGAAAGCGCGAAACGAACGATAAACTTGCATTTGCACCCAGCATTACCCCTGTCTCCGTCTGTCATACACCCTGCTTCCTCTCCCTTCAATCCCTTCTCTGAAGCACAGCAGCGGGCAGCGTCTTTCTGTGTGGCACAGTAAATATGACGAGTTCGTCAATTTGAATCGCGCGCCGGGAAGTAACGAAGCAACCTTATTTTCTCGAAAAGAAAAAAAAAATCTCCACCAATCCGTTTACGCCATCCTTCTTTACAAATAACGAATAATATCCCTGATTCTTTTGTCTGTAAAATTAACATATAGCCAGTATTTAGCGGGATTCTAACTAAGGCTACGTTAGTGAACAGCTAATGATTAAATACCCACTACTCTAGATGTTGAAATTCCGTACAACTATTCTAAGAGAAATTCTCTCCAACTGCTTTAAAGTGCTGAAATTTGCTCTGAAATGAGGCTCTTTGGCATGTTCATAAATCTACTGGCATTGAAGCACTAGTAAGAATACCAACCGGCTATGCTGGGATTCGATATTACAATACTGTGCGTAGATCTTATTACGCTACACGTTAACTTAAAAGCTGGTCTAATTTTCCACGTGAGCCAGACCTCTCGCACAGCACAGTGGGATAAATCTCAGTGGCATTTCTAATGCTCTGAATTTCCAGCTCACATTGTCAGGAGTGATTGGAAATAATAGATAGTCCATGAGAAGCAGTTTTTTTTATCCTGAGCATACAAGTACCCAGCTACTAAATTTTTATTATTTCTACTTATTTGCACTATCGTTGCATTGTATCAATGGACAAATATCCGAAATCGTGGCTAATTTATCAACGTTCTACCACAGGATTCTGGGTTTGATTCCCGGTTGAATCATTGTCATTTAACCGTGTGCTGTTAATTCCTGTGGATGGGAATTTGTTTTGACCCTAACATTCTTGCAACAGACACGCACACCGCACTAACACGCAGTTTATTTCCGATACCTGACCCCGCCCAACCTCAGTTATGAGTCTGCCTTAAAAGGATTGACTCAGATTGTAGTAGTCACATGGAATTCTCATTCGTAATGGAAACTTATTCAATTTTGTTAAATGAAAATGAAATTGTCGTCCATACTTTATTTTATAAGTCAGCAAACAAAATTCTACCTGCTACGAGAAAAAATAATACATTTGAAGCGTACAATTTATTTGACTACTTCAACCATTGTTTTAATCCAAATCCGCTAAACACACGAGGTTGAAATTTCAAATGATGGATTGCTCCTCTAATTATTAGGTTTCAAATAATAAGTGTTCTTTAAACAATACACACCTAGGGGGGAGTCCTGATGACAAAATTATTCATTTCTCTGAATCCGTTAGATTGAGACGTTAAAACTCACATGATGATAGTTCCTCAACGTCTTAGATCTTAAATAAGAAGTAGTCTTTAAACAATACATCCTTAGAGTTTTTGTCCGGGTGGAGTGGGGATGGTTGAGTTCTGATGACAAACATGTTCATTTCTCTTAAGCCACTTGATTTATGAAGTTAAATGTTCACATGTTCCTTACTCCTATACGCCTTGATTTTAAAACAGAAGTTATCTTAAAATAATACACTACAAGGGATTTCGAGGAGGAGGATTTCCTTATGACAAATATATTCATTTATCTGAATCATTATAACTAGATTAAAATTTCAAATTGTATTATTTAATTTAATTTCGCACAATGTGCATAATTAGAGGACATATTCTTAAGTATTTTCACAGAATTTTGTCAGAGATATTTCTCTGCGCTTACATGTCATTACGTGATATCTGCCACATGGGTTATCACAAAGTTTGCACACGCATAGTTCATCCGGTTGGTGGTAGATGTCTCTCGTGCAGATACTGTGGTGAAGACCATGAACAGCAAAATGCGTCATGAAGTGTCTCAATGCGTAATTGGCCTTTATCCATTCTCTGTTGACCATGGCATCTGTAGCGTAAAATTCAGGAAATATTTCTTCTCTTTTTCCCTTCAGTTCACGGAGTAGACTCTGGTATGCTTTTGTTGATGGCAGGCATAGGTCGTATCTCAAATCCTCAATGTAGAAGGATTCTCTGGCGAGAACATATGCCGGACGTGAGGGTGTATACTTTGAAATACACAAGGCCATTTTCAGGAATCTTGCTTTTAATTTTTCGATTTCCTTCAGATTCTTCTTTCTTAATTGGTTCCAAATTAAAGTCGAACCATATGTCACTATTGGAGTGATTTTTAACTTCGGTATACTGTTCATAGTTGATAAAGCTGCGATAACTCTCTACCGAACATGGATACTGTATACATTCCGTGAGTCTGCAATGTGATTCCCAAATATTTGTAATGTGTTACGATCGATAGTTTGTCTCTTGAAAGTCATTGACACAGTTTTATTTTCATTTAATTGAAGTTCGTTCTCAGTTGCCTATACTGTTTGTTGAAAGCCTCCTGGAGATTCGCTAACTCAGTGCATACAAGCACCATGTCGTCCGCGTATGCGTACAATTTGACCTTTTCTTTTCTAATGCTCTGAGTTATGTCCGCAGTTACTATGTCAAATAGGAGCGGACTAAGGGGATCACCTTGCGAAACTCCGTTTGTTTGTTCTATCGGATCTGATATATCAACATTGTCATCTATTTGTATATAATTTTTGTTCAGAATGTTCCTTAAAATCCTCGTGATGTAATTTTTCCCAATGAGCTTTTCCAGTTTATCGATTGCTATATTTTTATTCACGAGGTCGAAGGCCTTAGTGTAGTCTATAAAGACAGCGTGTAGTTTACCTCTGTGGAATCTTAATGCATCTTCTATATCCCCTTGTAAACATTTTACCGCTTGGAGTAGCTGCCTCTGTGGATCAGCGGTAGAGTGTCGGCCTCCGAATCCCAAGATAGCGGGTTCAAACCCGGCAGAGGTAGTCGGATTTTTGAAGGGCGGAAAAAAGTCCATTCGACACTCCATGTCGTACGATGTCGGCATGTTAAAGATCTCTGGTGACACATTTGGTGTTTACCCGACAAAATTCATTAAATCTCAGCCATAGACGCCCAAGAGAGTTTCGGTTTACTCGGTCTGCCATCTAGTGGGGGCCTAGAGTAAAACGGAACGTCGAAATTGACGAGCAGACAGCCAGATGGCGTCAAATTGAAATGTCTGCACACGGTAGCTGAGGCCATACGATTATTATTATTATTATTATTATTATTATTACCGCTTGGAGTGTGAGGTTGAGCACGCAATTAAAATCGTGCAAATACGAAATAAAACAGTGATACAATTCGTAAGTAAATGCTATCTATTTAAGTGAAGTTCCGTTAATAATATTTGTGTCAGGAAGTGTAATCTTTGATAATCCTAGTGTAGAATAGACAATATCTATTTCAAAAGAGCACTAGGCAAGATCTTTTACAGGATCTGCCATCTTGGAGCCCGCTTTGCGAAGAACACAGAAAATACAGATATACCAACGAGGCATGCCGAAAGAAAGCAACCAGCACACTGCGACACCTATCGAGGAAGTTGATAAGCATGCAATATCTTCAATGTGCAACAAACGAGTTGAAGAAAATGATGCACCTGCGATGGGTTATGCCAACGATGGCACCACCTCATGTGCGGAGCTACAACAAGATCAATTTCAAATTATATCCTAGGTGATAAATAACAGAAGGTTTTAAAATGGAGATTAACGTCCGAAGACAAATTTATTCCATTCCTCCGAAACCTTTTAACGCACGAAAATAAAATTCCAAATGACGATATACTGTGCGTTAAGCCGAGGAAAAAATCAAGACAGAATGAGGACGATTTCCAGATGTATAGCACTTGTCCAAAGTTGTGTGAAAATGCTCTTACTTATCAGCTACATACTGTAGTCCCTTTGACAGCTTGCGACTTTATATTCAGGAAACCCATTGACGATACCTCCCGTATTATTTGCTCTATCAAAACAATGTTATTTCGTTCTTTCTGTAAACCCACACTGAAGAGACCCTGAAATAATAATAATAATAATAATAATAATAATAATAATAATAATAATAATAATAATCTGCCGGGATGAGTGCCTCAGACGGTTGAGGCGTTGGCCCTTTAACCCCAACTTGGCAGGTTTGATCCTGGCTCGGTCCGGTGGTATTTGAAGGTGCTGAAGTACGTCAGCCTCGTGTCGATAGATCTACTGGCATGTAAAAGAATCCCTGCGGGACTAAATTTCGGCACCTCGGCGCCTCAGAAAACCGCAAAAGTAGTTAGTGGGACGTTAAGCAAATAACATTTTATTATTAATAATAATAATAACTTAATAATTGTGCCAATTCTCTGTAAAATCCTGGTGCAGGTCTATACTACAGGCGACTTGCGAGTCTGTGAGGATGGAACCCTACATCAAATGAATTGTAATGATGAGGACGGCGCGCAAATACCCAGTCCCTGAGCCAGAGAGTTAAGCAAAAAAGTTAAAATCCCTATCTGGCCGGGAATGTAACCCGGGGCCCCTCCAAACAAAGGCCAGGATGCTGACTATGTATCCATGGAGCCGGACATGAAGTGACATGCACAGTATGTCCCACGGACCGAGCTCAATAGCTGCAGTCGCTTAAGTGCGGCCAGTATCCAGTATTGGGGGGATAGTGGGTGTGAACACCACTATCGGCAGCCCTGAAGATAGATTCCGTGGTTTCCAATTTTCAAGGCAGCAAATACTGGGGACGTGCCCTACCTGTAATTAAGTCCACTGTCACTTCCTTCCCACTCCTAGCCCTTTCCTGTCCCATCGTCACCTTAAAACCTTTCTGTGTCTGTGCGACGTAAGACAACTTGTAAAACAAAACAAGTCCCACGGAACTTCGACTATAAATTCAAATATTCGTAAATTATCTCCATTATTTACCATGATTTCACACCATCATTCTAGTCAAATGGTGGAGTGGTGCCGTTTCCAAAACTAACGCTTTTTAGCAATAACGGCCCAGTTCAAATATCAGAGAGTAACGCATGTAATCAACGTAATATCACATATTATGCACATATAAACCATACAGGAGGATGTAGATCGCTATATCTCAACCGTAAAATTGATAAAAGTAAATCTGTTAATTTCACACATTAAATTGCAACTGAGGTATGGATATTTTGATGAACTCTTGCCCAACACGGTGCTGACAGCTGTCAACACCAGAATCGTCAACATACCGCAGTCTGGCTCCAACTTCTCTGTTCAATGTGTATGCACTAAAATTCGCAGTTAATTATGCATCATGCATGCTATTTTATAGAAGTATTAGTCTCCGTGGCTTGTTACTCTTGGATGTGTTGACGTTCACATTTAACACTGAGGCTATATCATTCGTACTGGCAACAGAGCAGTAAGACACCACACCCAGGTATATTACCCACTAAACCTTTGTTCTTTACCGTTGAAATATACGAAAGAACATAAATGGATTCGCTTTCATTTTCTGAACAGAAACGGAAATGTCCAAATAGGGGCGAAAACAATGTTATAACAGTCCTCCGGGGTGGATTTTTATCACAGTTGGAGAGCTTCAGTATGGTGTATGACCTCCACGAGCATTTATCACAGCTTGGCACCTACGTGGCATGCTCCGTATAAGATAAGTCGACGGAGGTCACGTTGCGGTATCAGGTCCCATTCTTCAATGAGAGCCTGTTCGGGATCATGGAGAATCTGAGGTGGAACAGGACGGCCACGAACACTTCTCTCAAGCCTACCCCACACATGCTCGATGGGATTAAAGTCGAGACTCAAAGCTGGCCATCCCATCCCTTGAATGTCCTGTTCTCGCAAGACAGCTCTGGTGATGCGAGCTACATAAGCCCTGGCATTGTCGTGCATGAGTACGAATTCAGGGCCAACACCGTATGCAGTAACCAAAACATGCTGTAGCAGTATCTGCTCGATGTACCCGGCAGCGGTAAGATTACCGCTGACGACGACAAGATCCGTACGGCCATCATTACTGATGCCGACCCGCGCCACCACAGAACCTTGTCCGAACCTGTCGCCTTCCTGGACAACATTTGGCATATAGGCCTACTGCTCACCACGGCGTCTCTATACACGTTGACGTCCATCACGCTGTGTCAGGGCAAATCTGGACTCGTCTGTGAACAACACAGGTCTCCATTGGCGAAGTTGCCAGTTGACGTGGGTATGGGCAAACAGAAGGCGAGCTGCGCGATGTAGCTGCGTTAAACGGGGCACTTGAACAGGACGTTTGGGTCTCTTTACTGTCTGGTCAGATTTCGTGACTCCAGTGACCCTCCTGTAGTCTTGTTGCAGTTCTCTGGCAGTTGCTGAACGACGCCGCAACGCGCAGAGGATCAGATATCGGTCACCCTGGAGTTGTCATGCGTCCACGGCCTTGTCCAACCCTCCTTCTGAAATAGCCTGTCTCATTGTAGCGATTCCGCAAGCGGTGAATAACTGATGGAGAGACATTGAGATCCATAGCAACACGACGAAAAGTCCATCCTTCCTGGATCAAAGTGACGGCCCTTGCGACTTGGACCTCGTTAAGGTCATGGGATGTGAAGGTTGACGTACAACGTGCTCAAATGACCGCAGTCGTCTGTGTACCTCACAACGACACACGGACACACCGCTATTCACTTTGTTTTGAAGGGTCACCTGACACTTTAGTGCATGGCTACGTCTACAGATGGAGTGTAACTTTGAATTGACATACCCTGAGTAGCTACGCTCTGAAGGTATGCTGTACGACCATTGGAACCCTATCTACCAAATAAACGTTCACTTAGCAGACGTTACAAAACATGTTCCCCTATTTTTGAACTGTTTATATATAATAGGAGTTTTGTATATACATTGCTCAGAATTTAAAAACAAAGGTATTTCTGTATCGGTCGTGTCCACAGCAACAAAAAAAAATTCCTTAATGTCTGTCTATCTGTCTTTACACGCATCACGAGAAGACGGCTGAAGAGAACTGAATGAAAATCGCTATATAAAGTCAAATAATAAGTCGCTACTATCTAGGCCATACATAATTTTATTCACGCTGAGTGAAATGGTAGTTTAGGGGAATGCCTAAATTTCAATTATCGAATATTTATGTTATTAGTGGTCCTATCGATAAGTAAAGTTATATAAAATTTAATTTCCGATCATTTATGTCTTATACGTTTTTACCATACCGGTTATGATAACGAAGATATTCATGAATTTCGATTTCTGTTGCTAAGTCCATATCACCGCCGAGCCACGAGAAAATGAGCAAACAGAATTTAATGAAAATCGGTATGTAAAGTCGGCGAGTATTCAGCCCGGTTGAAATGGTAATTTAGGGGAAGGCGCATAATATTTAATTTGTCATTACCTATGTTATTGGTCTTATCGAAAAGTCGTACATAAACGTTATAGAGAGGCTTAATAAGAGGGTCACACAAGACAAGAAATTATACAGAAAAACTAAAGTTGATGAATTTGGGACTTACCTTAAATCACAATTCAGTTGTTGGATAAGTGAAGGGAGTAATGTGGATACACTTTGGGCTAAATTTAAAGGAATCATTGGGGAAGGAGAGCAGAGATTTGTACCTGTTAAGAAGGGTAAAATGACCTCAGACCCTGTTTATTATACAAGGAAAATAAGAAAATTAAAAAGAAAATGTAGAATAGTAAACAGGAAAATCAAAGAGGGTAGGGAGAATAGAGAAACTAGAAAACAGCTAATGAGGGAACTGAATAGAGTGAAAAAGGAAGCAAAAGAGAATTATATGAATGGCATTCTTCAAGAGGGTAATAACCACAAAGGGAAATGGGAAAAGCTGTATTCATATATTCGGAATCAAAAAGGAAAAGGAATCCAAATTCCTACAATGGTGGGAGAAGGGGGTGAACACTATTTAACAGATACTGAGAAAGCAAACCTCTTCAGTAGGGAATTCAGAGATTCAGTAGAAGATTGTCACGACTTGGAAACCATAACAGAAGATAGAGAGGGAGAGACACATAGGGAAACAAGAAGCTTCTCATTCACAAATGAAGATATTTTCAGAGAAATCCAACTGCTTCAGCAAGGAAAAGCAGCAGGAAGTGATCAAATTACTGGGGAGGTATTAAAGACGATGGGGTGGTACATAGTGCCTTATTTAAAATTTCTCTTTGACTATGTCATAAATAATAGTGTAATACCAAAGGAATGGAAGGAATCTATAATAATACCAATTTATAAAGGAAAGGGTGATAAAAGGAAACCAGAGAACTACAGACCAATCAGCCTGACCAGTATAGTTTGTAAAATACTGGAGAGTTTAATAGCAAAGTACATCAGAGTGATATGTGATGATAAAAATTGGTTCATGAGGAGCCAGTATGGATTTAGAAAGAAATTTTCTTGTGAGGCACAACTGGTGGGATTTCAGCAGGACATATCAGATCAGTTGGATTCAGGAGGCCAGTTAGATTGCATAGCCATAGATCTTTCCAAAGCCTTTGATAGAGTGGAACATGGAATATTATTAAAGAAATTGGAGGGAATAGGACTGGACGTAAGGGTTATACGTTGGATAAGAACATTTCTAAATTCAAGGGTTCAGAAAGTCAAAGTAGGAAATTATATATCACAGGAAGAAAAAGTTTGGAAGGGAATTGCACAGGGTAGTATAATCTGTCCGTTACTTTTCTTAATATACGCAAATGATTTAGGGAACAATATAACATCGAAAATAAGATTGTATGCAGATGACTTAATTGTTTATAGGGAAATAAATAACATTGAGGATTGCTCAGAATTACAAAGGGACATTGAGAGTATCCAAGAATGGGTTGAAGAAAATAATATGAAGGTTAATGGAGGCAAATCAACTGTTACAACATTTACAAACAGGAGCTTTAAAACTGAATTTGAATATACTATGGATGAGGTAGTTAGCCCTAAAGATGGCAAGTGCAAATACTTAGGTGTGAGATTTGAAAGTAATTTGCACTGGAAGGGTCATGTCGATGACATTGTTGGGAAAGCATACAGATCGTTACATGTCATAATGTGGCTACTTAAAGGATGCAACAAAGAATTAATAGAAAAAAGTTACTTAAGTATGGTTCGTCCATTATTGGAATATGCAAACAGTGTTTGGGATCCTCACCAAGAATACCTAATAAAAGAACTAGATGGTGTGCAGAGGAAAGCAGCAAGGTTTGTAACAGGGGATTTCAGGAGAAAGAGTAGTGTATCAGAAATGTTAAGGGAACTTGGTTGGGAACCTTTAAGTAAGAGAAGGGAGAAAACTAGACTTATAGGATTATATAGAGCCTATATAGGAGAAGAAGCATGGAGAGATATCCGTGAGAGGCTTCAGTTGGAAAATAATTATATTGGTAGAACTGACCACAAGTACAAAATTAGAAGGAATTTTAGCAGAAGCGATTGGGGTAAATTTTTATTCATTGGGAAGGGCGCGAAGGAGTGGAACAGTTTACCAGGGGTAGTGTTTGATCCTTTTCCAAAATCTGTACAGATATTCAAGAAGAGAATAAACAACAACAGAGAAAATAAATGAAATGTTAGAGGGCATTCGACCAGTGCAGGATATTGTAAATAAAAAATGTGTGTGATTAAATTAATTCCATCCCCTGGTCTATGGAGTTTGGACAGCCCAAGTAGGGGACTGCCTGGAGGGGTGAAGTACAGTGGAGACTTCGAGGGCCCTGGGACCGCTACGGTAGCTGTGAAGGCCCTTCAGGAACTCTGAAAAGTGGTAGCAAAAGTGGCTCTGGTTAAGACGCAGCAGGTCGTTATGCTACTTATGTTCCAAAATGGGTAAAATATAAATATGTAAATAAATTCAATGTTAATTTTAATCTCATACCAGTTGTATATTATTATTGGAAGTAATTTCACATACTGTGTATGAGTTGACTATGTTTGTAAGATATTATAAGTAGAATTTTGTAAACAATATAAATTTATTAAGGATGATGTATGTGTTTAAAAGAACAAATTATTAGCGTAAATTGTATAATATTGTATTCTAGGAAAATTTTCTTTGTCTCTTGTTAATTTAAAATTTAGTGCTTGACAATACTGTAATGTATTTTAGTGTACCATTTGCCACCGAGGTAGACACCTCATTTGCAAATAAAGAGATTTTGATTTGATTTGATTTGATTTGATTTGATTTGATACAATTTCCTATAATTTATGTCTTATTCAGTTTTACCGTACCGACTATGACGAGATTGGTGGTGAATGGTGATTATTATTGTTTTAAAAGGAATTCATTAATTTAGATGAATTTAGACTTTTGTTTGTTGTTTAGTCCATATTTACGCCGAGCATTGCTGACATAGAAATAGTGTTTCAGTCATGTTAATTGTCGATAGATTTTGTCATGATTGTCTTAAAGTGTAAAAACGCATGGTCATCGATCCATATTGACAAGGAAGATTGTGAAGATGCTTATAAAAATCGTAAAGAAATGATCGCTTCAATAATAAGACAAGAGGGAGTCACGAAAAGAAGGAGCACTCACTTTACATTAGATGCCCTAATATCACCGAGTCGGAAGAAAACTAGACGTCAAGGCTTACAATATAGAAAGCTCATAAAATTGATCAAAAATAACATTTCATTAACCATTGTTTGCTGTGATGTTCCTTGTCTCTTATGCTGGCACTCATCTTCGATAGATGGGACTACTGCTGCGTACAGAGTATAACAGCCTGCCTGAATATTGGCGGGAAGTAGCTGGGGAGTTAGATAACTCTCTTCTTCAGCATGCCATTCCTCTGGTTCATAAATTTTCTGATATTACTGGCACTTAACACACTGGTTCATCATAGTATTCCAGCTATTCGATCCCTACTCTGAGACACTGATTGGAATGAGCAGTGTGCCTAATTATAGGAATAATGGCAAAGGAGTGTACATGGCTATATGTGGCCTGGTCATTCCAGCTCGGTAACTTTGGACTGTTAGATCGGCAGCGTAGTACTATTCCTTAAAAGTGCTTTTAATCGCGACATTTCTACTGATGTCATTGTAATGACCGATGTTAACTTCAAATGGAAAAACCACAAAGGCAGTCTTTCTGACGATGTAAAAAAGGCAGGTGGAGTGTGAGTGTCTACCATTATAATGAAAACTGCCCAACTTGATTCTGACTGGCAACAGGCAAGTGGGCCTACCATCATAATGAAATATCTTCAACTTGATTGTGACATAGTACGCAAGAGGGCCTGCCTGCCATTACACTGAAAATTCCCTAACCCAGTCTTCATATGAGAAAAGACGTATGGTGACCTCTCCGTCACGTTTCTGGGGTAACGTTAAGAGCTATGCAATTTAATACAATCTTGCTCACAACGTGTACACTACCTAGCCTAGAATTCTGTATACAGTGTAGAATTCTTTAGCGAAGTACGGGTACATCAGCTAGTTTTTTAAATAAGATCGGGAAGGAAAATGAAACATTTAGAGCTTCGATTACACCCAGTCATATAATATCATATACATGACAATGTATAGCGAAATTAGCAGATGTCTTATCTCGGATTTTAGTAGTTCAGCAATAAACCGTTCGTGTGAAAATGATTATTTCTTAATAATTATCTTCGTATTTTCGTCGTCGTCGTCGTCGTCGTCGTTTGAGAAGAAATACAAGCTCGCGCTTTTTCATAGCTTCCATTGGTTTCATGTAAATCACGGTGTATCATCTTTGACTTTATTATATTTATGACTTAAAGACAACCTGAGACATGATTTGTATCCATTTGCACTTGCTTTCTGAATGTAGTGCGTGAAGCTGGCTGTTGCTCAAAACGACACAGTTTTCAGTCAGACTTCAGATGCACTTACTTGACCTACTCGTAGCTTTTTACCAGGTCATTGCAAAACTCAAAAATTGAATAAAATGTAAACTTTAAAATATCCATTTTTAGATCATTAAATATACAGTAAACAAGGTATGTGTGCAATGATTTCTAAAACTCCCGAGTTGAAATAACAACGAAAATGCAATTAAAAAACGAACTGTTGTGTTGAAAGTGGGATGGAATAGGCCATATTACAAGTATCATCAGAATTCGTTTATTTCTGCCCGCGTAAAGCGTATGCTATCATACGCACGAGGCAAAGTAGGGAGAAACTGTCTATTTATTACAAAGAGAGGATGGGAATTTTTTCGAGTGTGCTTAATTGGTATGACGTTAAACTACCGACGGGATAATACTAATTTAAAGCCCCATTCAGATTCAGCTGCTCAGTTTTCACTGGATAAATAACGTAAGTGCTGTCTTTGATCTATAATACACGGACAATGGATCAGTCTGTATTGTTCAGAGGTAAACTCGATCGCCTTTCGGGTCATTAACAATAGATTTATATTAATAGAAAACGATACCTCCTGAAGCTTTTAATGTCCCAGCATAACTGAAAACCGATTGTTGTTATAATTATTTAAGAAATAATGTACATGTCTTGAAGCTTTAAGTTATACTTCGATACAAAGTACCTCGTTAATCAACTGTATACCAATAAGGAAACTTATATACAAAAAATAGGGGTATCTATTTTGTGCAACATTCATTTAAAGCGGGTTAATAGAAACATACCACATATATTAAGATATTAGCTACTTTCATGTGCCATGTTGGTCAATGGGTCTGTAAAGTATTAAGAAAACGGACTTTCACTTACCTTCAGCCATTCATACCTTAGATACCATCCAGAAATATTACTATTTCATCATGCTATGATATTTGAACAAGTGTGTTTCATTTCCGCTCAACCGTGGACATGGATAGGTTATTTGTAACACTAATATGGACGCGAGGTCTCTGTGATCGCTTAATGTTAACATTATAGTGGAAACTGTTTCGGAAACAACAGTGATGGAGGAGTTGTTGAACCTATTCAACATCTCACCCACTAACAGAAATGTTTCTCCACGCTGGTCATGTTTAAGATTGCCTAAAACATTTGCCACATAACTATCCTACATGTCGGTGGTTTCATCTCTGGAAACTCATTCTTTGTTGCTGCTGACTCTATTTATTTTGTTCTTCGTAAGTTATTGTCATAACAGGAAATATAATCCTTTGGTAATGTAGATTCAAAGGGAACAGGGTGAGTTGTGAATTTTCTAAGGACTTCTGGAAACTAGGTACCCCTACTTCATATAAAGGAATGTTTGATGAGACCATAATTTCACAAAGAACCTTAGAAAACTGAGATGTGATGTGTGATTTCTCAAACAGCACTCTCTTCACATAGGATTGGCGTCAGGAAAGGCATCCAAACGTAAAACTAATTTTAATTCACATTTGTACCTACGCCATATGATTGGGAAAAGGCAAGAAAGAAAAATGATCAGTAAGCTGTGAATGATAGAATCTCCGGATTAGAACAATCTAGTTTTGAATATTCTATAAGTTGGCCGTGCGGTTAAGAGCGCACAGCTGTGAGCTTGCATCCGGGGGATAGGGGGTTCGAATCCCATTGTCGGCAGCCCTGAGATGGTTTTCCGTGATTTCCCATTTTCACACCAGGCAAATGCTGGGGCTGTACCTTAATTAAGGCCTCGCTTCCTTCCAAACTCCTATCCCTTTCCTATCCCATCGTCGCCATAAGACCTATCTCTGTCGGTACGACGTAAAGCCACTAGGAAATTAATGAATATGCTATAATTAAAAATATACTTCTGGTGGAACATCTTGTAATTTAATACACGTGCTTCAGCCTGAATAGCAAATTCTGTGTCCCATTTTCTTCATTACAGATCGTTTGCCAGCCTCCTTGTCCATAACTCAAGCGTGTAATGAATAGTGGCTCATTCCTTTCTCGGCAATAGGAAACGGCTGTTGACAAAGACCTGCTAATTGTGTAGTTACACTCGTAAAGCTTCAGAATCGCTTGTGATTGTAACTGCTGACGTATGGTTTCCTCAATGTGTGACAGCCTTATAAGGGTATTGACACATTTATGAATGTTGTGTGCGTGTAATGAACTGTTGTCTGGTATCAAACAGTTAGTCTTAGGTAGCAGTTCTCAAAATAATTCAGTTCCAGATGTTCCTTTTTCATTCACTATACGTCATATCTTCTCGAGAACGGCTTCGTGGCTGACCGAGCAGCGTCTTGACTTTAAGACCACCTGTTTCAATTTCACGTCGTGTTATAGGATTTTTAATCGCGAACGGTTAATTCATTCGGCTCAGAAACTGAGTTCTTTTGTTGTCAAAAACATTCCTGTAACTCATATACTATATACACAGCAGTTTCCTAGACACATAGCAGACGCTCCCATCCTCGTTGGAAGGTCTGCATTACAAGAGTTGCACCTGGCTAGTAAGTCAGAAAAAACTCGCTCTCTCTCGCGTTTCCACTATCTTTGCCATGCTGATTCTTCCCTGTCCGCCTCTTTGGTGTAGTGGTTAGTGTGATTAGCTGCCACCCCGGGAGGCTCGGGTTCGATTCCCGGCTCTGCCACGAAATTTGAAAAGTGGTACGAGGGCTGGAACGGGGTCCACTCAGCCTCGGTTCGATCCCCACCTCAGCCATTCTTGAAGTGGTTTTCCGTGGTTTCCCACTTCTCCTCCAGGAAAATGCCGGGATGGTACCTAACTTAAGGCCACGGCTGCTTCCTTCCCTCTTCCTTGTCTATCCCTTCCAATCTTCCCATCCCCCGCAAGGCTCCTGTTCAGCATAGCAGGTGAGGCAACCTGGGCGAGGTACTGGTCATTCTCCCCAGTTGTATCCCCCGACCCAAAGTCTGAAGCTCCAGGACACTGCCCTTGAGGCGGTAGAGGTGGGATCCCTCGCTGAGTTCGAGGAAAAACCGACCCTGGAGGGAAAACCGATAAAGAAGATTCTTCCCTTCTAAGGTGTTATCTGACGTCATCAGCATAAGGCTAATTTACACAGGAAACGTTTGAGAGGAGTCAAGTTACAAGTTAGCCTCCCGTGTATACGGGAGAGGGTATT
The DNA here is from genome assembly GCF_040414725.1 of Anabrus simplex. Taxonomy (NCBI): domain Eukaryota; kingdom Metazoa; phylum Arthropoda; class Insecta; order Orthoptera; family Tettigoniidae; genus Anabrus; species Anabrus simplex. Next base: position 374,739,194 of record NC_090265.1, on the reverse strand, counting down.
CAAGTTGATAACTTTTATTCAAGCGGAAATTAAATTGACAATCAGTCTACTTTTTTCATTTTGTAGTACGTCGCACCGACACAGATAGGTCTCATGGCGACGATGGGATAGGAAATGGCTAAGAGTGGGAAGGAAATGACTGTGGCTTTAATTAAGGTACAGCCCCGCATTTACCTCGTGAGAAAATGGAAAACCTGGGAAAACCATTTTCAGGGCTGCCGACAATGAGATTCGAACCCACTATGTCGCGGATGCAAGACAAGCTCACAGCTGCGTCATTCTAACTGCACGGCCAATTGCTCGGTCGTCTACTTTTGTGTCCACTTCCCTGTCACGTGACTAAGTAGACTTTGCTACTAATCAACTGTAAAGTTCAAGTTATTCGTCACCTTCCATGACTTCACCACAAGTTTTTAAGGCAAATCCGTTTCAAAAATAAGCAAGTGAAATGTAACCGACATTATTAAATTCATAGAAGCGAATGAATTTTAGTGGAATGTACGGCACAGTGACAACGTGAATGAAAGCAAGCGGGAATTTAACGTTTGAGAGGCTTGTTCTCGGACTGAAAGACCTAGGTTTCGTTGAAGTAGGCTTTGGAAGTTATGCTGTATAATTATTGCAAGGATTGAAAGGTTCACTAACCACATAACTTTATTCTGGGAGATATTGCCATTCTGATTACTAAATCCTTCCGAATTCCAGTAGGTCGATAAGCTTCTCGGAAGACATCCTCAGATAGTTCCTGTAGGACTCCTGCAGCCAATTCCTTGAACAGGGTGATAGATACTTAGCCCCTCTGTCACCTACAAACCCATTCGCTATCCAAGTTTTCATTTTCCTTGTCGTTCATTCGATACATTTGTGTACTTCTTGGAGCAACACTACAATAATTAATTATAAACAGGCTTGGATTACTACCTCAGACATTCGAATGTCAAACGTAGCCTACCAGCCTATATTCGTTCGTTCGTAATATGTTTACCCTCCAGGGTCGGTTTTTCCCTCGGACTCAGCGAGGGATTCCACCTCTACCGCCTCAAGGGCAGTGTCCTGGAGCTTCAGACTTTGGGTCGGGGGATACAACTGGGGAGAATGACCAGTACCTCGCCCAGGTTGCCTCACCTGCTATGCTGAACAGGAGCCTTGCGGGGGATGGGAAGATTGGAAGGGATAGACAAGGAAGAGGGAAGGAAGCAGCCGTGGCCTTAAGTTAGGTACCATCCCGGCATTTTCCTGGAGGAGAAGTGGGAAACCACGGAAAACCACTTCAAGAATGGCTGAGGTGGGGATCGAACCCACCTCTAGTCAGTTGACCTCCCAAGGCTGAGTGGACCCCATTCCAGCCCTCGTACCACTTTTCAAATTTCGTAGCAGAGCCGGGAACCGAACCCTGGCCTCCGGGGTTGGCAGCTAATCACACTAACCACTACGCCACAGAGGTGGGCACGAATTTTTAAAATATTATTATTATTATTATTATTATTATTATTATTATTATTATTATTATTATTATTATTATTATTGTCAATAATATTTTTCTTCTTCTTCTACTTAATATGTTTACACTCCAGGGTCGGTTTTTCCCTCGGACTCAGCGAGGGATCCCACCTCTACTGCCTCAAGGGTAGTGTCTTGGAGCTTCAGACTCTTGGTCGGGTGATACAACTGGGGAGAATGACCAGTACCTCGCCCAGGCGGCCTCACCTGTTATGCTGAGCAGGGGCCTTGCGGGGGGATGGGAGTTTGGAAGGGATAGACAAGGAAGAGGGAAGGAAGCGGCCGTGACCTTAAGTTAGGTACCATCCCGGCATTTGCCTGGAGGAGAAGTGGAAAACCACGGAAAACCACTTCCAGGATGGCTGAGGAGGGAATCGAACCCACCTCTACTCAGTTGACCTCCCGAGGCTGAATAGACCCCGTTCCAGCCCTCGTACCACTTTTCAAATTTTGTGGCAGAGCCGGGAATCGAACCCGATCCTCTGGGGGTGGCAGCTAATCAAATCACTACCTCGTACACCACAGGGGCGGAAGAATATAATTTTTTGTTTTACCAGTCAGAGATTTCCGTCGTCAGAATCAACTTCCGAGGAAGGAAACAACACCACGCTTAGTTACAGTAAGCGCATTACACGTCTACGTTCATACATGTAACATTTTTATGAAGAATTGGCTTCCAAAATCATACGTCTGATAACAATTTTAAAAAGTATGCCTCTTAATGGGATCACTTGAGCTGTTCATAAGCTGCGTATAATTTGGTAGACCGACGCACGAGTTTTTTAATATTAGTCTTAGGCCTGGGAGGGACGGGGAGATGTAGATTATTTACAGCTCACTTCTATTCGGAGTGATGTTGCGGAATCTGTTTGATTGGTAAATGATGGAAAAAATCTCTAATTCTCTTTTTTTTTTACCCTCCCATTCGACGGAAAAGTTTGCATTATCTGGAACCTGATGGTAACACCTGTCTCTTCTTTTGTGTTGCCTTGCTGGTGTGCCTCAATGTGTGAATGTTGTGTGTTTGTTTCATCTACCACCAATGCAATGTTTACAACGTACAGTCGGTCAAAACGGAATGAGTGCATGGTATTGTATACGTTCCTGACAGGTACACTGTTCTCAGGCAACTGAACCTATAAACGTAGTATTTATTCTTGCTACCCACAGAGTCTGTATCTACAAGGGAGGTGAATTCCATTTAGATGAAAAATGAAAACCTACAACCTGTTTTCCAGCCATCCATTTAGATAATAATTAAAAATACAGGGTGATTCAGGTAAGTTGTCCACCTCAAATATATTCTGATCCGTTAAAGATATAGACATTTTGTTTTCAAATTATTATATTGTATTAAGGGGCTCATAAATATACTGCCCTATTCCTCTCCATCACATGTGTAATAACCGAGAAAGCGGTAGTAACTTTGTTTTTTAGATGGGACTATAAAAATTTCATCCAGTAGAACAATGAAGAATCGAGCGAAAAATTCAGTGATATGCTTACTGTATTTAGGGGCTGCCTGGCCGAGGCGGTAAAGGCGTGCTCGGTTCACCCGGAAGGACGTGGGTTCGAATCCCCGTCAGGAAGTCGTAAAATTTAAGAAACGAGATTTCCACTTCCGGAGGTGCATATGGCCCTGAGGTTCACTCAGCCTACACCAAAAATGAGTACCAGGTTAATTCCTGGGGGCAAAGGCGGCCAGGCGTAGAGCTAACCACTCTACCCCATCACGTTCCGAGGTTAACAATGGTGGAAGCCTTTACCTTCCACTCCTCCAAGGGCCTTCATGGCCTGTACGAAGGTGACTTTGCTTTGCTTTGCTTTGCTTACTGTATTTTCCAAATCCGACGAGTACTTTTGGAGATATTAAAGGTTTCTAATGTATAGGCATTAGACAGAAAGAGATGCGCCACTCGTCTTGATGTCTTGTGCGAAGTTCTCGTGCTCGACTCACGCCTTGTTGACAAACACACATACCTTGCCATTATTTCGAGGGTGCAGGGGGGGGCAATATGATGCAGGCCTACAGCATTTCGGATTTCCAAATCTTTTGTTTCATTGCCACTGAATCAGAAAAAGACCAGGTAGCACAGTGACATCGTATTATTTAAATGCCTTATTGTCCTTCTCATGAGTACATAGTACATGAAATGAAATCAGCAACTTCTAAATCCAATGAATTTCATAGTCATTGGAAAGAACGGTTGCAAATTCACGGACAACATTATTGTTGGGCTCTTTGGTCCTCCTTAAAAGTCAGCATGTAAGATTGATGTACGTTAGCAACAGGCAGTGTTCGAGTTGGGAATAAATTACTGCTGGTATGCTAATATACACCACTGTTCAGACAAAAAATTCCGGTATTTTTAATTTTAGGAGCTCTGTTTCATTCTGCCTCGTTTGAACCATTTGCATCACGCAGGGAAATGTGCAGTCGCTCAAAACGTCGTTCAGTGTATGGTATTATGTAAGTCTCTTCCAGGCACATCTACATTTCCCTCCACTTCAGCAGTAGTCTACTCAGAATGTAGTCGTACAATGGTGGCATGTGTGGAATGCCGTCTCTCATATCCGTAAGCATTCTCACCAATCCACCTCGTCCTATATCCCAGCCGAAATATCTGAAATCATCTTACTGCACAGGATAAATAATATGTGCTCTTTCAGTATTGGCGAACCTGGGAAAATTGAATTAATTTAAAAATTAAGATGAAACAAAACTCGCCTATTTAGTTTATTGTGAACGTTTCTTCTGTGCTTGTTCTTACGAGTGTGTCTGACCATTAAACATTTTGACAATGCACAATACTATCACAATACTATATGTATGGAATACGTTAGATATTTGTATTTATAAACAAAGCGGGAGTCACGCAGGAGGACAACACACTGTACATCACAGCGAGTGGCACATCACTTTCTGTCTGATGCCTACACATACGAAACCCTTTAAGATTTCCAAAGGTACTTGGATGATTTGCAAAACAAACACATCACTAAATTTGTCGCTCGATTCTTCATTGTTCTTGTTGGTGAAATTAGTACAGTCCCACTTAAAAATACAAAGTTGCTACCTATTTCTCGGTATAACGTATGTGATCGAGAAAAATAGGACAGTATTTTATGAGCCTCTTAATACAATATAAGAATGTAAAAACTGAATTTCTATATCTTAAACGTATCTGAAGATTTTCGAGGTGGACCACTTCGATGAATTACCCTGTATATGATAAAATATTAAAAGCGAGGAATATACAATACCACGCGCTCATTTCTTTTTGAACGACTGTACATTCAACACTTTAAAACATGTCTTCATATACAACCCTAATACCTCCATATATGTCTGATATGTCAACTATTGTTGACAGTGACGAAGGTTGGGTCGAATTTAATTGCATTTCCACTTTGCAAATGCACACCTAAATTATTTCGAGTTTCTCAGTATCAGTAACACTCAGCAATAATTCCTTTTTATGACACAAGACTGGGCAAAACTGTGTGTTTTCTGTTTACTGATTTCAGTTTTGCTTCAAGCAGTACGAAGTAAATAGTAAAGAAAAAACATACCGGGCGAGTTGGCCGTGCGGTTAGGAGCACGCAGCTGTGAGCTTGCATCCGGGAGATAGTGGGTTCGAATCCCACTGTCGGCAGCCCTGAAGATGGTTTCCCGTGGTTTTCCATTTTCACACCAGGCAAATGCTGGGGCCACGGCCGCTTCCTTCTCATTCCTAGGCCTTTCCTATCCAATCGTCGCCATAAGACATATCTGTATCGGTGCGACGTAAAGCAAAATAGCAAAAAAGGAAAACATATCGTTGAATTCGGAAGATGTATACGGCAGTAGTAAGACCGTTATAAAATGAGAACATTACCGGGGAAAAGGATTGCTGTCAATTCTCAGATTGTGTGGCAGTCCTAGAAGATTCATACCATCTGCTCGGGTGAGAGAGGGCAGTGTGGATGCTAACATCAACATCACTACGACTGGTTCAGAAGACATCATGTTGTGTGGTCAGGCGTACGGTGTACGACACTGTTACCATAGCATGCAATGTGCTCGTCACCAGTTGTTTACCTTTCTGCATTTACCTTACTCATTTATGTCGATGGTTTTTATTGTAATTTACGCTTAACCACAACACCCAGTCAGGGTAACGCTCTTGATCCGATTTCGTGGCCAGTTCATAAGACACTGTATGACCATTCTCCTTATATACCTTTCGAACTACCCTACAAAGCTGATCGTGATGTTGGCCTCGCGCCGGAACGTGGGTGAATTTGCGGTATTCGCAATCTATTATTATTAACGCTCTACACTTTCGGCTAATAGTCTTCAATTTTGCACCAGTGATTCTATAATGCGTATTTTCAACATTTTTCTTCATTCGAGAACCACGCTTCCTTGCTTATGTGGCACTGGAAACATGGCGGACGTTCGTACAATTAGCTTCTGACAGGCAGCGTTTCCGCCTCTCTGTTATTCTAGCTCGTTGCATGCCCTACAGGAAGATACAGTATGTTTCATTTCATTCCCAATTCCAGTTTCTTACAGAGGAGTTACCCGCCATTTTGCCTGCCCCTAACAGGTTCATTGTTGTGGTTTGGTAGATACCGCAGCCTTTTAAATTGTGCTATATCTGTGAGTTTTCTTCTTGCTGTAGTTTTTTTAGATGTTATGCTTTGCGTTACTTATTGCTGTAAATTTTGTTACCTTCTGAGAGTACCTGTGCAGTAACCTATGCCCATTGATTGGGAATAGTATATGTCTACTGTATCCCCTGCCTGCCATAAGAGGCAACTAAAAGGTGTAACCCTAGGCTTGAAGCTTGACACAGCGGGTCCCCTAGCCAGGTCTGACATTGCTTCCATGGCCTTCTATCAGCTTCACCACATGCATCTTTCTATCGGTCCTCTCAATCCTTGTAGTCTTCCGATTCGGGCAGTATTTGGGTTGGAATACCTAGCCAAACTTTTAATTTTCATAACTTTCTGAACACAGGATGTAGATGCCCATTTCTTATTCTGAATCGACCCCAACGTTGTTAAGTTTGCGAGACCTAGGGAGTGTACTTGACCCGGTTTTACGACCGAATGCCCTACATGACACCAACCCTGTGTAGAAGGACGTATTGAATAATTACGTGTTTCTGCAGTGGTTGGCAGTGTGATGCGCTGTGCTGTGTTGAAAAATATCATATATGCTTCTATTTATTATTTACAACACTGTGGCGTAATTTTATTCAAGCGCTCAATATAGTCGCGGAGAATGAAGGAAGGAACTGTGGATGACCGTGCCATAGGCTGGGAGAACCCCGTAGCGCTCCGATATAAACTAATTCCTCTTGTTGGACCTGAGCCGCAAGCCGTGTTTTCTATCATGAAGACCGCATAGCCGCTTCCCCACGCGAACAGCAAACTTTGGTGGGGGTGAGATTTGAACGAGTGGATGCACCAAGCATTTGTCACAGGTTGACAAACTTCTCTTTTCCAGGGCTGGAATCACCTGAATTCCAATCAATTAATCCGCCACTAAGCTGATCTGACACTACACGTAGTTAGGATGATAATTATAGGATAACAGGAGCTGATAAAACCATTTATTTGTGCCATGCATATATATAAGCGTATTAACTTGAGCAGCGGTTACCATCTGGCGAGCTCTCACAAAGGAAGAGGGTTTGTTTGACGGTACTTCCCCTTTGAGCCCCAGAACTTGTAAAAATGGAGCCATTTGCATTGGCCATTATCGCGTAGACATGTTAATTCAATTTATTCCAAACAAAGTTATAGTCTTGTTGTATTACTGCAATGGCGTCTTGCCACTTCACTCAGTATAAGTTAAATAGTACAATGTGTGTACGAGAGATAGCGGACATCTCGGTGTTGATCGCCGAAGGTCAAACTTCCTGCCACGTGGGAATCTTTAATCTCCTTGACTGTATTGGTTGTTGTTATTTTTGGGGACAGCAAGAAAAATAGCTTCCCTGCACATTGGAGCAGCGTTTCTGATTTATTAGAAAGTTTTTAAACGTTTTAAGTGTATCTGCAAATACCTTACATTTTTCTGTTTGAGTCCTTGATAGCTCCAGGTATTTATTGACTCCTTGAAAGCTCCTGTATTAGTAAGTTATCTTATATCTAAATTTGGGTTTTATTTATTTTCGATATGCAATGATTACTCCGTTGTATTAATGGACTGTGTGCATGTGAGCTTGGTACTCGACTGATATGCTGTTTTGGTTACGGGAAGTTCCAGCATATACAGTATTATTGTGTCTGCTTTGTCGCTTGCCATGGACCATCAGATTGTGATTGCCTTTCGTGTCATCGGGAGAACACTCTTGCCTTGTACGAATCGCGGTCGTGATGGGAATACTTTGGTGCGTTGGATTACACGGTCTTGTTGCCGTATTCCTTGCGCACGCTCCTGTGTCCGTCTGAGTGACCCTTCGATAACCTTGGGGTCGCAATATTTGTGATGTTATATTAATGTTGGATTTGTGTGTCTTGTCTTATTTTTTAATATCAGTGCCGAAATGTATGGCGGTGTGGGTGCGTAAATGGGTGTGCCATATCGATAACCCAATTCGACTATTCTTTTCCATTTTATCTTTTTATGCCGATTCTAGGCTTGTAGTTTTGCACCCGTGTTGGCTCCACACTATATTATTTCTTTATATTGCCAACTCGTTTATTTATTTGGTCCCAACGTTTTTCGCACTGTTTGACCTCAGTCATATGTTTTGTTTCTTCATTGATGAGTGAGCTCATTTACCTTTCTTTTAACTTCCTGGAGCTCTCGGAACATATATTACCTTTTGCCTATTCCTTGATGCCGGGAAGCGGATAACGAAGGTGATGGATTGTTGAAATAAAATAAGATGCGGGTGCATGGAATGACATGTTTTCGAGGAATAACATATCCCCAGGAAAGTGTGGCCTTCGTGGCTCTGTTTTACAACTGCTAGAAATTGTCTTTGAACATTTAAGTGAAAAAAAAAAAAAACAGGTTTTACCCCTCAGTGCGATTGCGTTGAATAATTTAAAAACACGATGTGGATACAAGTTTGAATATTTGTTTGTGAATGGCCAGGATACTATTCAAACGCCGGCGATTGTAATACGTATGTATGTGCTCCTATCACAATGCTTATTTTAATTCACCTTCTTTTAATTTTATTCACCTTAGTTGAATAAACATTGTTGTTTTGCTCATCTAGCATTTCATTCAAGTAGCATTTGGACTCTTAAGAGCACTAAGATAAGAGCCCGATTTCCAGCTCGTGGCTTTAGTTTGTCGGCCTTTCTCAGTCATGGTCCATGGTTTGGTATCCGCATATTATATTCCACCGATATTATTGTTTTATTCTTTATCGGGGAATTTCTTGCGGGCGGAGTCCGGTTCAAAATACAAAATATGGTTAGACAAGGTAAGCGTTCTCCTATTACATTTTGAACGGCGAGAGTGCTGTGTCATGACCCGAGCAGATGAGACAGTAACTATGTGAAGTTTATGTTAGACTTGAAATAAAATCGTTGTGATCTAGCTCACAAGCGCTAGTGACGGTCTGTATACATAAAGAAAATAAAGCGCGTACGCGAAGTGTAAGATTCACGTATGCGATTCGCTAATAAATAACCGCTGACAAAGACAGATAGCAACCGCACCCTGTTCCCTTAATTTAGTGCCACGTAGTTCGGACTAATATCTAAGCGGCGACTATAGTTAATTGTTAGCCAATGCTAAGGTTGCGATCGTGCATTCGAGGACACTAAGCGGAAAGTAGATTGTGCTAATTTAATTCAACAGTGCCAGATACAGCCCAACATCAAGAAGACAGTAGCCATGAACTACCCAGGAGTCGACAAGAGGACCTCCATGCTTGTGGTCTGTGTCGTAACCATGGGATAAGCCTGCATGACATAGTGGCATATGATTCGCCGCTGATGGAGAGGTTGCCGTCAAGTTAAATCCTTTTGTTCTTTAAGCATATACAGTGATAGATAGATTGACTAGGAAAGCCCAATCTAAATGTGTGAATTAACTCTTAAATGTAAGCCAAAGTGGCACTTTTATTGCTCATTTCAGTAAATTTAAATAAGTTTAGGGCTGCACGTATGTAAGTCCCCGAGCTGTGTATTGTAAATATTTAGATAGGAATGAATGGAATGGATAGGTTAGATGTAGGTGTGTGCTATTGTTATTTGTGTTTTATTCCGGTTTATGTTAAGATAGAGTTGTATGGGTAGATTCTTCTTGAAGAACCTAATGGACTGTACGCTACCAGTATCGAACCGGAAGAGCGGATTGTACTAGAGCCAGTGTTGCATGATGCATGAATTTCAGTTGTGAAAAGGCGCAACGTGAGACTTTTCAACGTCGAGAGTAGAGTAGAGTCTTCAGAGTGTGGTGGTAGCAAATTCATGTATATGTACCGATCATCGAACCGATGTTTATTTATATGTGAGGATAGAGAGTTTCCTACGGATATTTACTGGGGCTGAGATGCTAACAGAGAGGCTATGAAAGCTGTGATGATATTTTTGGAGCTGCGATGATGATGAGATAATGAAATGGCCTGTTAAATGTGAAATTATGTAAGGCTGTCAGCCGTGCTTTTGTGTGCTTATTAGTAGGCTGAGAATGTTGTCAAGGCCGGATGTGCCATTCATCCTTGCCTCAGGTAGCTGGCGACCCTCGAATTAGCTGTACGCTGGTCGGAGAGGCGTAGTGAAGTTTTACAAATAGTTCCGTTACGTGTGTGGATCGCCTAGCCACAACGACCTATTTGGTTATTTATTTCTGTCGCCTAACAGCTGATTTCCCTGCCGTGTTACACGATAATTCTATGCTGTATCTACATGGGACATGCGGCGTCCAGTGCCTGGATATGTTGGGTCACTATCAACTTTAGTGTATATATTTTGTGCGTTTGATTTTCCAGGTTTTTTATTTTCATATTGTGATTTTGTATTTTGTGTCCAGTGTGTTACTTCTTTGTTGTAATGTTGTCATTTTTTCGATAATAGGGATTCGACGGAAATGTTCTGCCTCTAGCCTCTTCGCGAAAATTGTGGCTCAAATCACCCGAACTATAAAAATGAAGGCTAGACGCGGACAGCCCGTTACAGTTGGGTTTCGTGGTGGAGCTATAGTCGAAATTGGGCTCCATGGTGGATCTAGAGTCAGAGTTGGGCTCCGTGGTGAAGTCATTGTGAGACTCAGTGTGTTGGGGGCTGGGCTGAGGAAGACAGAGGTGTTGGTTGTCGCTAGTGTTCCCCCGAGGTCTGAACTAGGAGATGTTGTTGTGGTGTCGGAGATGCCAGTGAGTAGATGGGCTGGAGACGACGGAACGGAAGACTTTACTGTGTGTTCATGTATTTTTGTGGACTGAGGTTCGGCGTGAGAGAGCGAGGGAAGCTGCTAACGTGTGTGTGAAGGTAAATTGACCTGTGTTAATGTTCGCTGTTGTGAGTATCGTCCTGCTGTTGAAAGTACTGTTGATCTGTTGACTTGTGCCACTACATGTGACAGTGTGAATTACTGCACCGTCTGTGGAGTCGAACCAACGAACAGCCATCGCTTGTCTAGTGGTCCGTAGCCCTGTGTTGAGATCCAGCGGTCTACACACAGCTTCTGCATGAGGTGACTGGACTTGAGGAAGTGAAAGTAAGAATTAACCGTCTGCAAGTATAGCAACGGGCTGGACCGCCTGCTGTGCAGTAAGGAAGAGGGACTTGTAAATATACAGTAAACAGTAAGTGTGGCATTCATAGTTGATTAGAATTGTGTGTGTGTGTGTATTAGGTCATGCTGAAATAAATTATAGTAATGAAACAGGGGAGTTTTATTCGTATTATTGTTATTTGATCAGTTTCGTACAGCTCATGTCTTGTACCTTCTCTTCTATTTTAATCCCTTAACACGTCCTTTTACTTCGATGATTCAAGAATCACCTTATTTATTTAATTATGTATTTATCATACCGTTATTTATGCATCATCTTTAACTTTTACGTTTTCTCAAAGACCAAAAAGGCCGTATTGCAGAACACAGCAACTCCTCCAGATCCTGTGTACGGTAGATTTAGACAAAATTCGCGTTTCTTTACCTATATTTTTCATGTCGTTATGAAAACACATCTTTAGATTCCTCCGTCCGTGGAATTGGCCGCGCATTGCACACACAAACACTTCCGGATATCACGAACTGGCCGAATATGGCACCTCGTGTCTGGGAATGAAAATTGCTTCCTATATCTTGGACATAAAATGGCCCTTTGACTTCTAGTACCTATCTTATGTACGTTGCCTAGCGACAGTGAATCTGTGCATTTAATCTTGGTGACAGTATGCTGGATTGTCATATCCCAACACACGTTTTCCGAAGGTTTTTCGTTCATAACTCACCAACGAAAGTAAAAGTGAAAAATCCGGCTTACGGGTGCATTCGGAACCCCTTCCATCTACCTATGATAAACATTTCAGATCTCTGTGTGCTGTAGATTTTTCTGGGCAGCGCGCGCCGACAGACAGACAGACAGACAGACAGACAGACAGACAGACAGACAGACAGACAGACAGACAGACAGACACTTCCTTTTATTATTATAGATAATTTTGACGCATCGCTACCTAAATCATGCATGATCGAGGCGATCGTGACCAACACAATCGACACAAAAGTACTTGAAAAAATAATTAAAATGAACCAGCCAAATTATGCAGAGAAGTTCAGAAGATCAATTCTCGAGAGGAAATTTGAACCAATCATAGAACTGTTCGCAAGCAACCAATCAGAGGTGCTTTTGAAATAAACGTGTGTGGAAATTAGCTAGAAGAATTGTAAAGTGTCATTTTCCGTACGCTTTTGTGTGGAAAGGTCAAGTTCGTCACAGTATGGAATAAAATGATATATAATATTGGCAGGTAGTATTTCAATATTTAATATTCTATTTCGAGGTTCTTGTCCATCTCCAAACGGTCTCCAGTTTGCATAGTTACTGCATCTGCTATATGTATGTCTTCCACATACCAACAATTCGACCCTTGTTGACACGCGAAATCGCTGGATCCATACAGCCATGGAATAACTTGTCTATCACTGAACGAGAGTCCGGCTCCATGTCTAAATGGTTATCATGCTGGTCTTTGGTCACAGGGATCCCAGGTTCGATTCCCGGCAGGGTCGGGAATTTTAACATTAATTGGTTAATTTCGCTGGCACGGGGGCTGGGTGTTTGTGTTGTGTTCATCGTTATTTCATCCTCATCACGACACGCAGGTCGCCTACGGAGTCAAATCAAAAGACCTGCACCTGGCGAGCCGAACTTGTTCTCGGACACTCCCGGCACTAAAAGCCATACGCCATTTCACTTTAATAAACAAGAAAGAGAACACCCTGGCCGAGATGATAGCTCAGGAGATAAGGCGCTGGCCTCCTGAGCCCAATTTGGCGGTTTTGATTCCGGCTCAGTCCGGTGATATTTGAAGGTACTCATATACGTCATTCTCGTGTCGGTAGATTTACTGGCACATAAAATAACTCCTGTAGGACAAAATTCTGGCACTTCGGTGTCTCATAAATCGTAAAAGTAGCTGGTGAGAGGTAAAAATCAATGAAATTATTAGAACACCTTGTTCCTAGAGATCCCTGTTTGATTACAAAGATTTACTATTCGCTGGACGTTGTCTGTACCCTGTGATTGTTAACAATTCCTGCCAGACGACAGGTGCTTAAGCAGATGGCCTGTGGATACTGGGGTGTCATGTGGTCACCTCAGGCGTATTGTCTGGCTTTCACGGCCGGAAATTTTGTTCTCTTGTCGGAAAGAAATAGGGCCTAAATTTCTCTGACTCACACAATCAAAAACTGAGATTTACTCTACAATAATCAGACATGAATTTATTCAGAATATATTCTCCGGTGTATAATAATGTCCTGAAGTTTAAAATAAACTTTCTGCCATTTTCGTTATAACAGTAGAACTACAAAGATTTTCATCATTTGAAAAGGAATGAACAAAAATGAATATTATTTTCTTACAATCAATTGTGTCCCTGAGCATATTAAGACATTCAGATGTGGAAATTTATGCGAAATATATTAATTCCATGCAGTTACATACTTATGCCATAATTAGTTTGCAGGGAAGATGCCGCAAGTTTTAGTATTATAGAAGTATGTGAGAATAATAATAATAATAATAAGAAGAAGAAGAAGAAGAAGGAGGAGAAGAAGAATTCATTTGTCTTTATTTTATTGAATAATTGCGATCAACGTCTTCCTAAGCTTCTGTGTGTGGTCAATGTGATAATATTATTGTTAGTTGTCCATCTTCTTCTGCTTTACAAATTCCAAACATCTTCTTCTTAATCTGTTTACACTCCAGGGTCGGTTTTTCCCTCGGACTCAGCGAGGGAACCCACCTCTACCGCCTCAAGGGCAGTGTCCTGGAGCTTCATACTTTGGGTCAGGGGATACAACTGGGGAGAGTGACCAGTACCTCTCCCGGGCGGCCTCACCCGCTATGCTCAAGAGGGGCCTTGTGGAGGGATGGAAAGTTTGGATGGTACAGACAAGGAAGAGGGAAGGAAGCGGCCGTGGCCTTAAGTTAGGTACCACCCTGGCATTTGCCTGGAGGAGAAGTGGGAAACCACGGAAAACCACTTCTAGGATGGCTGAGGTGGGAATCTAACCCACCTCTACTCAGTTGACCTCCCGAGATTGAGTGGACCCCGTTCCAGCCCTCGTACCACTTTTCAAATTTCGTGGCAGAGCCGGGAATCGAACCCGGAACTCTGGGGGTGGCGGCTAATCACACTAACCACTACACCACAGAGGCGGACCAAATTCCAAACTAACGAATAAAATAGACAATGGAGCATCCGTTTCATATTAGATTAAATAACGTGTAAGTTGAAGTATCAACTCGAATACTCTTGTTCATCGAAGAATAAGCGGAGTGAATTATTTGGGTTACACAACGTGTTCTGAGGCAGCTGATGAATGACAAATTGCTAACGGATGAAACCATGATGCAGAACATAGTATTTTGAACTCACCTTTCATCCTTAATCAATGGGTGTACCGTGCTAGCGACTGAGAATTTCCTCTTCTATTAGATCAGTTTTTGGACGAGCACTACGTGTTTTAATTTCAAGGCTCCAGAGCCATTACGATGCTTCATAAATTAAATTAAATTAAAACTAGTTTTAAAAGGCGTTTGTTAGATCATCAATGCTTTGAATTCATCCATTACAACTGCAAAAGTCCATCTTTAACTGTAATAGAACCTCAGTTGGTGAACTATATCGCTATAATGGAAGCAGCAAATTCTGTTCTGAACAGTGAGATTCAATAGCAGGTCTCCTGTTACTTCAGCAACACTGTTTGCACATAGTCTGCTTATTCTTCATTTGTACGCTCACGCGCCCGGTATCATAAAAAATAAAAATAAAAAATAACACTCGTGTCCTCATCCTGAGATGGTGCAGCTCTTTTCAGGCACACCCCCATTGGAGGTGATCTGCATGTACCATTTCAACCACATACCAGCCCTCCTGCCATTCTTAAATTTCGGGCAGTACCGCGAATCAAACCCGGGCCCCCGAGGACGGCAGCTAATAACACTAACCGTTATGCTACGGAGGCGGACGCCCGGTATCATTAATGTATAATAATAATAATAATAATAATAATAATAATAATAATAATAATATTGGCTTATCCGACCCGTTGGCTGAATGATCAACGCACTGGCCTTCGGTTCAGAGGATCCCGAGTCCGATTCCCGGCCGGGCCGGGGATTTTAATCGCTTCTGATTAATTCTTCAGGCTTAGAAAATGGGTGTTTGTGGTCGTCCCAATACTCTCCTCTTCACATTCACACAGCACACTACAAACCACCACAGAAACACGCAATAGTGATTACATCACTCCACATACGGTTGGCGTCAGGAAGGGCATTCGGCCAATACACATGTGCGACACAATTCGCACACGCGACCGCGCAGGTGTGGGAAAAGCGGTAGGAAAAGAAGAAGAAGAAGAAGAAGAAGAAGAAGAATGTTATTGGCTTACGCCCTACTAACTACTTTCATTATGGTTTACGGAGATGTCGAGGTGTCGGAAATGCTGTCCCGCGCGTGTTCTAATGAATGCCGGTAAATCTATCGATACAAGACTGGCGGTTTTGAGTTATTTGAAATACCATGAGATTGAGCCAGGACCGGACCCCTCACCTTCGGCTCAGTAAACCGGCGTTCCACCAACTGGGCCACTCAGACCATTTTTCAATTTCTCTTGTTCTGACTGTGTGAAATTACATTATTATTATTATTATTATTATTATTATTATTATTATTATTATTATTATTATTACCTCCTCCAGAGAGTGACCGATCCCACCGATACAATAAAACATATATTTCTTCATACCAGATGGAGCAGCTGTGCTTATTTATTTTTAAACTTATGCAACCTGCTAGAAATTAAATGTCTCTTAGTCGTATCTTACGCAAAATCCTACATCAATTTTATGTATCTGTAGCTTGTTATAGCCTTCTCCCTGCAATGTGAATTCCATACAAGAGGCAATAAGTGAGGCACATTTCATAAACACTGCACTCTTTTGGTATGTAGAGCGGAATCCAATACCCTAATCAAGCTTACGAAATGTTGCTGTACTCTACAAACCATATCACCGCTCTAGCTGCCACTAGAGGAATGCATAGTTGATTGGTCCAAAAGGCCATTTTTATGTTGATAGGGAAGGGCAGTCGCGGTATCGTCATTATCTTATAATCTAAGACACGTAAATGCTGTACGGCAGATGAGATAGATTACGCCATGTAATTACTACCATTAGATCCTTCAATAAACCGGGCCATAAGGCCATAAGGCTGTAACCTGTCAATAATTTTTTGAAGCGAGAACTTTCACTCTTCTTATGAATACAGAGTAATGCTTATATGTTTGAAGTAACTGCGTGGACTTAACCGTATATATACCAGGTATCTCGGAGCAGTGGGTGTTCAAGCCATCTTTCACTCGCACCTTCTTATTTTCATTTCGTACTCGGATGGGCATCCTTTACGAAGACTTGGCTTTTCTGTAGTCTCAGGTGTCCTAATAACGAAGTTATAACACATAATGTAAACACAACAAATATCGCCACGTAAACACCGACTACGGAAAAACGCATTATGAATATCACTCTCATTACTATATTAGACTCAGTCAACCACGTAATACTCAACGCGTAGGGAATGGTTGCAACTATGTGAGCATAAGAGAGACATGATTTTTCACTATGCATTCGAGTGATGAGTTCATGGATATAAAATTACTCCACGGAGAAGGAAGACTAATGCATGGGAAGCATGACGCTTTTACCAAGACTGATTTCCTACGACCAACTGCGGATACATTTCCAAGAGCTGAAGGACGTCTCAATGGAACGATGGGAATTGGAAGGGGAACTACCTGTTCGGGGCACTCCTGTGACTTGCTTACAAGCCATTCGCATAATTTGAACAAGCAAACATAGAAGGGTACGTCGAATGTAATATGTCATCAAAATTACCATGGATCTATGTTTTATGACTCTCACGGATTGAAATGAATGCATAAAAAGATTATGCTAGCACCGGGTTTGAACCTCCGAACAAATAATTCAGGGCCGGTCATTAACCACCGCTGCCACGGGGAAGTCTTGCGTGATTGTTCGTATACCGACACATTTCAGTGCAAACCTAGTTTTTGATCAGCACGGGGAGTTCCTTTTATATGCAAAACACAGTTCTATGCCTTCATTCATCCATAAATAACCTCCTTATTGTGGTTTATCAGCGACGAATACAAGCCATGTACCCACACGATAGCTTAGTTTCAGATGACAGGGGAGATGTTTCCACGTTAGGTTACAAACAGCGGGTTGTATAAGCCCGAATAAATAGGGCAGCTGATCCATCCGGTGTATAGTTTTTAAAAATTCATTAGTCCCAATACATTTAAGTTGTAATATCTTAGGAAATTGTGAAATACAGTTCTCACTCTGTTTTTATGAAAACAGAGATAGAACAGGACATAAGATTAATATCTCGAACCTTACTTTATATATTATTTTTAAGTAGACTAAATGCGTCTTGGATAAGAAGTCGTGCATTCTTCATAAAGTTCTTTTGTATTGTTATCGCATAAAGTCCGGTAGTTAAGAGCAAAGTTTTCGTGTTAATTGCTGCTCACTGGCTGGATCACAGAAAGCATGCGAGAACGATAAATGTACAACACGTTTGTAGTTTCATAAAATAACTTTAGAACTTTGTTTTATGGTTGGCAGACTGGTTGCAGTCTTATTTACTAGGTCACGTTTAAGTTAAAGAAATGTTACACAGTATGAATAGTGTGCAAGCCAGAGTCGTCCATAAAAGCATATGGGAAACAATCCTTAAAAGTAATTTGTTCATTTTCTAATTTAGATTGAACTTACTAGTTCATTTATTTAGTTACTTATGTACATAGTCGGTCGTACCCAGGTACCAGCTGAATTGTCCGACTCGTTCGCTGAATGGTCAGCGTACTGGCCTTCGGTTCAGAGGGTCCCGGGTTCGATTCCCGGCCGGGTCGGGGATTTTAACCTTAATTGGTTAATTCCAATGGCTCGGGGACTGGGTGTGTGCTCGGGGCTGGGTGTGTGTGGCGTATTCAACATTATAAATCATCCTAGGTAGGGCCCTCATCTTCACAGACATGCAGGTCGCCTAATAGGCCGTCTACTAGAAAAAGACCTGCACCAGACCTCTCCGGAGGCCATACGCCATTATTACAAGCTGAATGCATCAATACTTCTGACTAGCGTCTCTTACTTGCAATATTCTTTCGAAAAAAATATAGAATGAGTTACAAAAGTGGCTGGCAGGGGCTGTTGTTATGACGTTGAGGTGGGAAGTGTGTGTGTGTGTGTAACAGAGCGAGCGGTGGAATCGCATTACTGCAAACACGAACGGGCGCAATTGCGGTCGGTGCAGCAATACAAGGGAAATCGTTCCATTCCAGTCTGGGCCTTAATATCCCTAACAAACGTTCTGGACTGGGCATTTTTAAGGATCTTTAAAATATTATATCTCTGTACCTGTAGGAGATATTGACATGATTCTTTTTTCTTTGTGCTTGTTTGAGCATCTAATTTTCAAAAGCGCTCTTTGTATCATGTCAACTATCACTTGAGATTTTAAAATTGTTTATATATTATACCATGTTTTGCGAATGGAGGAAAGGTCTGACGGATAACGAAGCAAGTACATTTTTCTGAAATACAGTAATATTTACCCTATTTCGCTAATATAAAATGTACATTGCAATTACAAAACAACAACGATAATAAGTACGATATAAAAATAATAATTTTTCAATAATAATAATAGTAGGGCCTAATAATTACAATAACGAAAATGGGTGCTCTTACGAAATTTTATTTTAATTGATAAATATTGTTAAAAGTTAGTCAAATGTAAAAATATTGTTCCACTTACCACAAAAAACTACTCAGAAAGATAAAATACAGTCTTCTAAACAGACAACTTTACGAATATGTAGACAATCTTACGTATTCACGCAAATATGAAATACGCGGGAACATGAGCTAGGCCGTAAAACGAACTCCAATCATAATGAAATGCAAAAAGTTGTTTCGAATTCATATGTCAATAATATGTTTATTTGCGCATAAACTTATAATATATCATAAAATATCGAAAATATCACTTTCGTCAAGCACATGTTTGCCGCGAGAAGAGCTTACTGAGTGATAACATCTACTGATGCATGCTGTTCAAATATATCGTAAATTCTCTGACTTGAGACATATAATACTACCATCTGCTTAAATACTCTCGTAACTAATACATTAGGAAACACGATGTAACCACCAGAATGCGTGCATAGCTCGTTGTCGATTTTTAGCGAATTGTCAAACCTTACTACGGGCTATGCCCACAGCGCGTCCTGAACGTAATTTCGGCCGCTGCAAGCTCGCAGTTAGACCGGAAAGAGTTAAGTTGAGCAATGACATTATTCCGAAGTACGTGTATTAACCATGAAAGAGATACGTGAGCGTATTAATTAAAGAATATCAACCCACAAAACTCTATATCTGCGTGGGAAAACTTATTGCCAAGGGGGAATGGAAAAGTGTTTTGTGTCAAGTTGCTTCAGCATAATACCAATATAGTTGGTCCGTTATTGGACATTATACATTTTCCAGTTAAATTAAATAAATAAAAGTAAACCCCCGTTTAACTGTATTTTATAAGAAAGTATTTTTGTCGTCTCTGTTGTCCTCCATTCTCCAGTACCAGTCCTAGGATCTCTTTGAGAATTATTCTGACTTCCAGTTTTTCAAGGAGCACTTTTGGGTTTGTAAGAACAATATTTGTAAAGATATACTCGATTTATCTCTATTGTATTATTCGGACAATTTTTAAATTCCATCCATATAGTAATGAGCAGGTTTGATACGAATTGTTGCGGGAAGAATTACGAAGAAGATTCACTGAATATGATAAATCTTATTCTTGTTCCGAATAGGCCTACTTGGAACCACACTTGTTCAACTGTCGATCTTTGGTCTTTGCCCAGTATTGTCGCATCTTCTCCTGGTGCAGTGTAGCTCCTTTCATTCCTCCGACCCAGGCGATACCTTTCTTCTTCGGAGGTTTTTCATGAAAACCAAGTAGGCCTACTTTCTTCAGGATCTGTGACACAGCATGTCTGTTTTGTAAATCTGCCAGCGTCAGTTCATTTCTCAGTCTCCCTCAGTTATGTGATACGGACTTTGTTTCGTCAGAAGCTAACAGCCGGTTGGTCAGTGTGTCGGGAGACGATCTTACCACATGACCATACAAAGCTACCTTCGTTTTTCCGGTACAGTCAAAGAGTAGTGGGAGTAGAGCTCTGAACTGTGACGTCTCTGGTGTCTCCCATCCTCCAATACTGGTCCTAGGATCACTGTGAGAATTGTTCTGACTTCCAGTTTTTCAACCAAGCCTTCTATACACTGACTGACAGTGACAATGCAACACCAAGGAGGAGTGGTTCGAAAGGGATGAAAGTTGGGGGAAAAACAGAGTCGGCACGGAAGAATAATTGATGTTTATTTCAAACCGATATGCAGGTTACACAATGCGCACGGCATCGACTCAGTAGGATGTAAGACCACCGCGAGCGGCGATGCACGCAGAAACACGTCGAGGTACAGAGTCAATAAGAGTGCGGATGGTGTCCTGAGGGATGGTTCTCCATTCTCTGTCAACCATTTGCCACAGTTGGTCGTCCGTACGAGGCTGGGGCAGAGTTTGCAAATGGCGTCCAATGAGATCCCACACGTGTTCGATTGGTGAGAGATCCGGAGAGTACGCTGGCCACGGAAGCATCTGTACACCTCGTAGAGCCTGTTGGGAGATGCGAGCAGTGTGTGGGCGCGCATTATCCTGCTGAAACAGAGCATTGGGCAGCCCCTGAAGGTACGGGAGTGCCACTGGCCGCAGCACATGCTGCACGTAGCGGTGGGCATTTAACGTGCCTTGAATACGCACTAGAGGTGACGTGGAATCATACGCAATAGCGCCCCAAACCATGACGCCGCGTTGTCTTGCGGTAGGGCGCTCTACAGTTACTGCCGGATTTGACCTTTCTCCACGCCGACGCCACACTCGTCTGCGGTGACTATCACTGACAGAACAGAAGCGTGCCTCATCGGAGAACACGACGTTCCGCCATTCCCTCATCCAAGTCGCTCTAGCCCGGCACCTTGCCAGGCGTGCACGTCTATGCTGTGGAGTCAATGGTAGTCTTCTGAGCGGTCGCCGGGAGTGCAGGCCTCCTTCAACCAATCGACGGGAAATTGTTCTGGTCGATATTGGAACAGCCAGGGTGTCTTGCACATGCTGAAGAATGGCGGTTGACGTGGCGTGCGGGGCTGCCACCGCTTGGCGGCGGATGCGCCGATCCTCGCGTGCTGACGTCACTCGGGCTGCGCCTGGACCCCTCGCACGTGCCACATGTCCCTGCGCCAACCATCTTCGCCACAGGCGCTGCACCGTGGACACATCCCTATGGGTATCGGCTGCGATTTGACGAAGCGACCAACCTGCCCTTCTCAGCCCGATCACCATACCCCCCGTAAAGTCGTCTGTCTGCTGGAAATGCCTCCGTTGACGGCGGCCTGGCATTCTTAGCTATACACGTGTCCTGTGGCACACGACAACACGTTCTACAATGACTGCCGGCTGAGAAATCACGGTACGAAGTGGGCCATTCGCCAACGCCGTGTCCCATTTATCGTTCGCTACGTGCGCAGCACAGCGGCGCATTTCACATCATGAGCATACCTCAGTGACGTCAGTCTACCCTGCAATTGGCATAAAGTTCTGACCACTCCTTCTTGGTGTTGCATTTGCTCTGTCAGTCAGTGTATTTAGAGGCAGACAATCTATGGCATGCAAGGGTTCCGGGAATATTACTCTTCTGCAGTGTTTCAGTTCCACTATTCAACTTTATTTGACTACTATACTTATGTTTAATTGAGAAGAATACTTTTTTCTACCGAGGTCGATAGCTGCAGTCGCTTAAGTACGGCCAGTATCCAGTATTCGGGAGATAGTAGGTTCGAACCCCACTATCGGCAGCCCTGAAGATGGTTTTCCGTAGTTTCCCATTTTCACACCAGGCGAATGCTGGGGCTGTACCTTGATTAAGGCCACAGCCGCTTCCTTCCCATTCCTAGGCCTTTCCTATCCCATCGTCGCCATAACACCTATCTGTGTCGGTGCGACGTAAAACAACTTGTAAAAAAGAAATTGTTGACACCTGTAGCTCCCGGTTCCCTGCGGATCATATTCCGATGACGCCGTTGTTTTTTTCTTCGGTAGATTTGAACTTCAGGTAGAGAAATTAAGCTCAGTAAGTGATATAAAACAAAGCAATCTTCGTACAGACCTTGAAGGTCCTTGGAGGAGTAGAATATAAAGGCTTCCACTATCCGTAACTTCAGCACTAACAATGGAATATTGAGGGTAGATGGGTCACGGAATTCTTTTCATGTTTCTAGTTCGTGAAAATGATCCCTCTATTATGAATGTCCCAAAGTCATTAGGCCAGATATCCAGGCATTCTCGAGGAAATCGGCATTGTGTAGTTCTGAGTGTCTTATAGGAACTGAACGTTAAGGTAGTGCTAAACGAGCGCGTAGCTCAGCGAGTATCGCCCGAGTCTATTAATTGAGCGAACGTTGGTTCAAGATCGGCTGCGTGGCCTTCCTATGTTTCAGTCTGCATTCATTGTAGGCAAGGTTACACTACCTGATCAAAAGTATCCGGACACCTGTACACCAATAATTATTATTAATTTTATTTTTTTGCTAGCTGCTTTACGTCGCACCGACACAGATAGGTTTTATGGCGACGATGGGACAGGGAAGGGCTAGGAGTGGTAAGGAAACGGCCGTGGCCTTAATTAAGGTACAGCCCCAGCATTTGCCTGGTGTGAAAATGGGAAACCATGGAAAACCATTTTCAGTGCTGCCGACAGTGGGGTTCGAACCTACTATCTCCCGAATACTGGATACTGGCCGCACTTAAGCGACTGCAGCTATCGAGCTCGGTGTGTACACCAATAAACAATCGTTGAAGGATGGAACACACTCCATGTTGTCCGGTGTCGAAATGTAAAACCTCTTTAGTTACACATTCGATGTTTACACAAAGAAATTAATTATAACTCAACAGTAAGACGCTCAATGGAGTTCCAAGTGGAAAGTCAAAACTGACATTCAAACATCTTAAAAGTCGTCAAAATGAAATGCTTTTGCACAGTTGCTGAGGTCATAGGATTATTAATATTATTATTGTTCCGAGGTATCTGTGGAACAGCAGGGGTGAAAGAAGGTGCTGGGATGAACAGGTCTCAACCTACGAAATTAAAGTTAATTTAAAATTTCACCAAGGTTATATTTTCTTTTTGAGATCAAGAAATAACAAGTACAACAGGAACTTAGTTATATAGCAACAAAATAAGAATGTACAATTACAGTTCTTCAGAGGTGCCATCTAGAAGAGAATGTTCACACTTCTTACTACAGAGCAAACAAATACACATCGAAACTGACATAGTTCAGAACACTTCAAAATTTACCGTAGGGACATCTTCTGAGAAACTTTAGAATTAACATGGTTGTTAAAGTTCAGGGTTCCTCCAGTAGAGGAGTTTCAACTGGCGCAATGTTTGAATTAGCGGCGCGGAGGTGTACCGCCCGGTACAATTATTATTGTTATTATTATTATTATTATTATTATTATTATTATTATTATTATTATTATTATTATTATTATTATTATTATTATTACGAGGGTGAGTCAAAAAATAAGTCGCAAAACTGAATTGAGGCAAAAATAATCAAAGTAACTTTCTGACATTTATTTCACTTTTCAACACATATTCACCATGTACATTTAGGCACTTATCCATCTCTTTACAAGTCCTTGAAAGCCAGCAGCAAAGAAGTCCTTTGGTTGCTGTCGCAGCTAACGTGTAACCTCATAGACTACGGCATCATCTGTTTCAAAATGACGCCCTCCCCCCCCCCCAATGATCTTTTGCGGCCCAAACAGATGAAAATCACTGGCGGCTAAGTCAGGACTGTACGGTGGATGTTCCAAGAGTTCCCCGCAGGACGACCAGGACGCTCCCCATCTCTGATGCTTTTCCTTCCATGGATAAACTTCTGGATCCAATTGAACACAGCTTTCCGTGAGAAACAATTTTCATCTAAGACGGGAAGCATTTCGCGATGCACTTCTTCTGTGGACAGTCCTTTGGCCCCAAAAAATCGCACAACTGCACGCTGTTCTTCTCGTGTACAGTCATGCAACACATGTGCCATCGTGCACTAACAGCCTCTGACTGAGTGCCTGTGAGATGTCGTACAACAAGCATACATATGCTACCATCTGCTGGCAAAACTTGCCCGCGTAATTTCAAATGGTATAAGGCACACTCATGTTTGCGACTTATTTATTGACTCACCCTCGTATTACATAAACCAGCTGCTCTTAGTGTTGAAATCTTTTAAGTTATTCTCCATCCAAGGAATTCTGAAAACTGATAGAAGTGTACGCAAGTCGTTGCAATATCTGGTAAATGTGATGGGTGAAAGAAGATATTCTTGCAAATTGTATACAATTTCCGTAGGAGGCCAAAGACAAGTTTCGCGTCACTTTTGTGAAATGAAGCGTTCCTCCTTCTTACTAATTCTCTTTTTTTATTTTTATTTTTCTTACAATTTGCTTTAGGTCACACCAACACAGATAGGTCTTATGGTTACGGTGGGATAGGAAAGATCTAGGGGTGGGAAACGTCCGTGGCTTTGAATAATGTATAGTCTCAGCATTTGTCTGGTGTGAAAGTGAGAAACCACGGAAAACCATCTTCAGTCCTCGCGACAGTGGTGGTGAAACCTACTATCTCCTGAATCCAAGTCACTAGTTCTGGTCCCCTCAGAATTTTATTATTAGGTTCGTTACGACCCCTGAGGATCACGAGTGACTTGTTCGGTACGTCTTCTTTCTTCCCAATACCTCTTCATTCTCTCACTCCTCCTCTTTCTCACGGCTTCCGTGATCTGAATCTGGATCCTGGTGTCTGTCCATCTGTGACCTTCCACGAGCTTTTTGTATTTGGACCTATCCTGTACTGTCATCAGTGGATATTTTTCCTTTATGCCAATAGTCTCCCAATCTTCTCTGACTTCCTTCATCCACTTATTTCCAGTTAAGCAGGTTGCATTCCATATCTTCTTCGTCAGCCTACTGTCATCCATCCTCATGAGATATCCAACAAATCCTAACCTTCTCTTTCTTATCACACTCGAGATTGGTTCTATACTCGCGTATAGTTCCTGCCTTGATCTGTGTACCCAAATTTCACCTTGCTTTTTGGTGCCCCATATATGTCTCAAGATTTTTCTTTCCTCCTTCTCCAATTGTATGCAAGCTCTCTTGCCTAATGTCAGCGTTTCAGTTGCATATAATGCAGCATTCCTGATGGTTATCATGTAGTGTCCCAGTTTGGCGTTCCTCGAGAGGTTCTTCTTTCCATATGTAGTCATGGCTACATATCGTAGTTTCAGCAGCAGTTGAGCTCTGTCTGTGGTACTTTTGTTGCTTTGTACTTTACCCGTGATGTTCTCACCTAGGTACCGGAAGCTGTCGACTCTCTCTACCACTTGGCCTTTTACATTCAGTACCTTCGTCTTGTTGTAGGCTATTTTCAGACCAACCTTTGCTGCAGTTTCTGCTAGATTTGCTAGTGCCAACTTTGCTTCTTCTTCCTTCTCATGTAACAACACCATATCATCTGCGAAGGCAAGGCAATCCACTATGACATTGTTTTTGATCTTATATCCAATATGTACACCTTCAATTCCCATGGTTCTATTCAACTGTCTCCACTGCTTCACCACTTCATCCAAAACTAGGTTAAATAATATTGGCGACAGCCCATCCCCTTGTCGGACTCCTGTCTTAATTTCAAAGCTGTCTGACAACATACTCCGGTATCTTACTCTAGCAGTTGTATCCTTCAATATTTCCCCCACCAATCCATGTGTCGTAGAATCCAATCCTCTGTCGCGTAGGATGTTCAGTTGTGTGTTCCTGTCTATTGAATCGTAGGCTTTTGCGAAGTCTACAAATGTAACTATTGTGTCTTTTCCTTTCCTGTGTCTGTGTTCTATGATTCTCTTTAGTCCAAAGCTCTGTTCTACGCAGTTTCTCCCTTTCCGGAAACCACCCTGGTATTCTCCTATGGTCGATTCAAGCTGTGCTTCCACTCTGTTCAGCAATAATCTCGAGAGTATCTTGTACCCAATATTTAGCAGTGAGATACCTCTGTAGTTATCCAGTATTCTTTTGTCTCCTGTCTTATGTACTGGTATAATTATGGCTTCTTTCCAGTCGCTAGGTATCTTCTTATTTATCCAGATGTCCATTATTATTCTGTACATGCTTTCTTCCATTGCAGGACCACCCCATTTGATCTCCTCGGCGCATATACCATCATTACCTGCCGCTTTGTTGTTCTTGAGATTCTTGATTGCCTTCACAACTTCTGTTTTGGTGGGTGCTCGTCCTTGGTTGATGTCTCTGCTATACTGTAGAGTAATGCTCCCTGTGGGTGCTTCTGTGTTCAGTAGATCTTTGAAATATCTTGCCATTTCTTCGCATACATCTTTTTCTCCTATTTTCAACTCGCCATCTTGTCCTTTCACAAAAGGTTCTCTCGCCTCATAACCCTTTATCCTGCTCTTCATCTCCTTAAAGAAGGATCGTGATTTGTTTTTTCTTAAACGCATGATCAGCTTCTTCCAGCCTCTCATTCCACCTTTTCCTTCTGGCATTCCTGATCGTCTTGGCAGCCATCTTTCTCGCTGTCTCCAAAGTTGACAGGTCCTCTTCCTTCTTGGTAGTCTGCCACCTTACCCACATCTTCCTCCTGTACTCTACCGCCTCTTCACATTCTTCTGTCCACCACTCATGCTTCCTTCCCTTGTTGTTAGTGGCCAGTCGTTTGGATTCTTCTCTAACTTTATCCATTAAGTTTTCCCATTTACTCTCCACTGTCAGGTTCTTCATGTACTGATCTTGGTTTTTGTTCAGCAGTTCTCTGTCGATTTGGTGTGAGTTTGTGTTCGTGTTTCTCCTAGTTCTGTTTGGTATCCATCTACATTTGATTTCAGTAAGATAGTGGTCAGACTCCATCCTGCTGTTTTTCCTGACTTTGGTGTTCATTGTTGTAACCAAGGTTGAAGTTTACAGAACACAACTTTATTTGCTTCACTTTATAATATTTACACAAATAACTGAAATTTATTTTGAAGCAAAAGGAATATTGAATCTTGAGAAAAGTTTGTCTTTATACAATATGTACAGGTTTGCAGTCTTTATATACACTTCTATCTTGAAAAGATAGTCTTTGTGAATTGACACGTTGATAGTCGAGAACTATCTGGCACACTAACATAAATGTTCATGAGAGTCCTTGTTTGTTGAAGTGCCTGAATTCCTAAAAAGCAAGTTCAATTGATTGAAGAAATTCCACCTAGCGAAACTAAGGGAGCTTGCATAAGTTAGGGAATGAAAATGGCTTGTAAAAGAATTACGGAAAATAGGCAGTGGAAACAGGTAAGGGAGCGGTGACCAGAGGTGAAACCTCGTACTGCCAGAAATTCAGTCCACCTGGTCGAAGCACATTTTCAAGAGGAGTAGCCTCCGTGCTCGACGTAGGGTGTATTCTGGAGCTGGACACCGGGGCAAGTGGGCAAGTGAGCAGGCCGGGAGCTCCTATTTATAGTACACTCGATGGTCAGGCACGCGCACTGAGGGCTGCGCGTCGAAGCTAGCAGAATGATACACAGGCGCGCGTGCAGCTGGCTGGCGGAACGAGAAGGGGGCGCCGGACATACAACACCCTCCCCTCCTAAATACGCCGGTACGGCGTGAAACGGCGGCGGCGCTGGCGGCGACTGCGATGCTGGGGCGGAGCTGCTGATATCTCTGTTGTATTGTCCGGAGCTGGAACTGGGCGGAGTGGCGCTGTCTCGTCCTGAAAGGAACCCATTGTTATTAAATGATCTAAAGCGCGTTCAGCAATAGATTTATCTAGTTTAGCAATAGCATCAATGGCTGGACAGGGGCGGTAGCGCAGACGTATCTGATCTTGATGGCGGCAGATACGTTTCTCCGTAGTCTGTATCTCGTAGAGACGATGACCCAAAGATCTGCAGATGACTCCAGGTATCCAGAGTGGGTTGGATTTGAATGTCCTGGTGTAGACCTTGTCGTTGAGGGAGAACTTCGTTGGTGAGGTCTTATGCTGGGCCTGAAGAGGCTGTAACAGAGAAAGTAAAGTTCTGTGAGGTCGTCCATGGAGCTTCTGTGCAGGAGTGATATTATCAGCGCCGGGTAGAGTTCTGTAGTTGTTTAAGAGTTGGAGCAAGGCTTGGTCTTTAGTTAAGCCTGAAGAGACAGCTTTCTTCATACTTCTTTTAAATGTTTGTACGAAGCGTTCAGCTTCACCATTAGATTGAGGGTGAAAAGGTGGTGCTAGGATATGACGAATGCCATTATGTGTACAAAAGTTCTGAAAAGCAGTAGCTGTAAATTGAGGTCCGTTGTCCGAAATGAGTACTTGCGGTAAACCTTCTGTAGTAAAGATTTTCTGGAGAGCACGAATGGTAGCTTCGGTTGTAGTAGTCGAATGCATATCCACTACATATGGAAAGTTTGACAGTGAATCGATGACTATTAACCACATGGAATTGAGGAAAGGACCTGCGAAATCGATGTGAACTCGTTCCCATGGAGTAGTAGCAGGAGGCCATGAAGCAAGATCAGAAGACGGGGCGTTCTGATTCGTTTGACATTGCTCACAATGACGTATTAGCTTTTCGATGGCGGCATCAATACCTGGCCAGTAGCAGTGTTGACGGGCGAGTTGCTTTGTTCTGGAGATACCCCAATGGCTTTGGTGTAATATTTCGAGAACTTGTTTTTGTAGGCTAAGTGGGATAACCACTCGGAAGATGGTGCCTGCTTCTAGTAGTACAACTCCGGCACGAGTCGTGAGACGATGCTGCATACGATGATAAGGTGCCAGGGGGGCAGGAAGTGTGCTCTGAAGAGGCCAACCGTTGCGGATGTAAGTACGTACAGTAGCAAGTGTACTGTCCTTATCCGTAGCTTTAGCTATGCAGGTAGCATCAATAGGAAAACTGGATACAGTATCTTCAAGTTCTATGTCCAACTGAAGACATTCAGAGTCTTGAGAATCGAAGGCAGTATCAGGACCAACGGGTAAGCGGGAGAGGGCATCAGCATTACAATGCTGGGATGTGGCTCGATATACAATCTGATAGGAATAATCAGAAAGGAACATGGACCATCTTTGAAGTTTTCTGAGGGAATTCTCTGGGATCTTATTACCAGGATGGAATAAGTGTACGAGAGGCTTATGATCGGTAATGATCAGGAAATGGTTGCCATAAAGATATTCATTGAAACGGCGAATACCAAAGATGATGGCTAAAGCTTCTTTCTCTATCTGTGATTATCGACGTTGATGGTCATTAAGTGTTTTCGAAGCGAAGGCGATGGGGCGTTCTTGTCCATGACGATCTTTCTGGGAGAGAACGGCACCGACACCATAGTCTGAAGCGTCAGTAGCTAGCGTGATGATCTTGTCGGGCTGAAAATGAGTGAGTTGTATAGCTTGAATTAAGGCGTTGTTGATTGTTTTCCAGGCCTGTTGGCATTGCGGAGTCCACTGAAACTTAACACCTTTTTTACGTAGAGCGTTTAATGGAGCTGCTACTGTAGCGAAGCGTGGAATGAACTTATTATAATAGTTCGCTTTGCCTATGAAGGACTGAAGCTGCTTGAGGTTCTGAGGTGCTGGCATGTTTACTATCGCGGAGACATTCTGTATACTAGGACGAATTCCATTCTTATCAAGTATATGTCCGAGGTAGTGAACTTGAGGCTGAAAGAAGGTACATTTAGCGAGATTCGCTCGTAGGCCATTGTCTTTCAATTTCTGGAGAAGAAGGCGGAGATTGGTTAGATGTTCCTGATGATCTTTTCCAGTAACAATAATATCATCCAGGTAGTTAGCACAACCGGGAATGGAGGCGGTGAGTTGAGCCAAATAGCGCTGAAAAATAGCCGCTGAGGATGAAATACCGAATGGGAGCCGCTGGAGCTGGAGCAGTCCGAGAGGAGTGTTGAGTGTGAGAAATTTCTTAGATTCTTCGTCTAAAAGTAGCTGGAGATATGCTTCTTTAAGATCAACTCGAGAGAAGAATTGTCCACCAGAGAGACGACGGAATAAGTCTTCTGGACGTGGAATAGGAAAGATATCGGTTTCGAGTTGTGCGTTGACTGTAGATCGAAAATCGCCACAAAGTCGAACATTACCATCAGGTTTCTTGATTACCACGAGTGGAGTAGCCCATTGACTAGAAGTAACTGGTACTACAATGCCAGTTTGTATCCATCCTTCTAATTCTTTCGTGACCTGGTCTTGAAGTGCTAGGGGTACTGGACGTGCTTTGAGGAAGCGAGGCTTAGCTCCGGATTTCAGCTGTATGTGAGCTGTATAGTCTTTTGCTGTTCCGAGCTGAGAGTCGAAGACTTCAGGAAACTGCGCTAAGAGAGCGGTAACGTCAGAAGTAGGATGCAATGTAGATACGACGTTAATGTTGTCATGTATCTGGAAACCAAATAAGTTAAATAGATCCATGCCCATAATGTTTGATGCAGTGTAGTTGTTAACTACGAGAAGAGGAATGGCCTTCTGAATTCCTTTATAACTAGCCTGAAGCTTAATTTGACCTTTGATGTCAATTTTCTTCTTGTTAAATGTCACGAGCTGGATGTCAGCTGGAGAGCATGAAGGTGAACCTAAGTCGTGGTAGGTAGTCAGGTTAATAATAGAGACAGGTGATCCAGTGTCTAATTGAAAATCGACAGATCGATCAGAGAATGATAGAGGAATGATGATTTTGTGAGAATCCTTTGTGGGAAGAATAAGATTGATCTGATCAACTTCCATGTCTTGGCGGGGCTGTAGATGCTTCCGGCGCGCTGCAGTAGTCTTAGCAGGGCGGAGCGAACTTTGACAGACAGTCTGAATGTGTCCAAGTTTATTACATCGTTCACAAGTAGCTTTGAAAAAACGACAGTCACGACGTTCATGATGCTTGAAACAACCTCGGCAGGAAGGCAGGAGTTTCGAGGTGCTTTTAGAATGGGGCTTCCGTGTAGCATTACGAGAGGGAACCTGGCGAGAATGCTTGGTGGAGAGCGCCTTATCCGTACGGTTCACTGTAGCAGAGGACTTGCGGGCCTGAGGTGAGACTTGTGCAACTTCGTGTGGAGAAGCTATGGCTGCGGCAGTCTTGGTAGTAAGCTCATAAACCGTAGCAATACGCTGGACGTCTTCTAAAGAAGGGTTACTCTGCTTGACAGCGTCAAAACGTATTTTGTCTTCAGGAGTATGTAAAATTATCATGTCCCGAATGAGAGAATCAGTGTAGGATGAACCACAACCGTCCTTGGAGCAGATGAACTGGCAGGGTTTAGCTAGACCACGCAATTCAGTTATCCATTCAGTATGTGTCTGATGGGGTTGCTTTCTGCTCTGAAAAAATTTATAGCGAGCAGCCACTATGTGAGGAGCTTTGGCATAGTGTTCCGTGAGACGGGCCAAGAGCTGCGTGAAGGGTACCTCAGATAAGTGTTCTTCTGGACTTAATTTACGTAGTAATTCACACGTAGCATTGCCAACCGAACTAAGAAATAGTGCGCGGCGGCGTTGATCATCTGTGACAGAATGGCAGATGAAATGCTGTTGCAAGCGGGCTAAATAAACTGACCATTCTTCCTTAGCCGGATCAAAAGCAGAGAACGGAGGAATAGCTGATGGCTGTGTAGAGACAGAAATAGCTTGAAGAGCCTGAATTAATGCTGCCTGTTGTTGTTGCATAAACTGTTGTTGTTGCTGCTGTAAGGCTTGGAAGACCGTAGCAAGTTGTTCCGCAGTAGCCATTGCGTGATGCGTGCAAGAAAGAGTAAGGGAAGCTGTGTGTCAGAAGGGGTTGGAGTGTCGTTGTTGTTTAGCACGTCGCCGTAGAGTTGACAACTGGGCCCGTTGAATTGTAGTGTTGGTTTCGTGTGTACCTCGTCACTATAGAGTTGGCAACTGGGGCCGAAGAATTGTAGTGTGTTGCTTTTTTACCTCGTCGCCATAGAGTTGTGTTGTAACCAAGGTTGAAGTTTACAGAACACAACTTTATTTGCTTCACTTTATAATATTTACACAAATAACTGAAATTTATTTTGAAGCAAAAGGAATATTGAATCTTGAGAAAAGTTTGTCTTTATACAATATGTACAGGTTTGCAGTCTTTATATACACTTCTATCTTGAAAAGATAGTCTTTGTGAATTGACACGTTGATAGTCGAGAACTATCTGGCACACTAACATAAATGTTCATGAGAGTCCTTGTTTGTTGAAGTGCCTGAATTCCTAAAAAGCAAGTTCAATTGATTGAAGAAATTCCACCTAGCGAAACTAAGGGAGCTTGCATAAGTTAGGGAATGAAAATGGCTTGTAAAAGAATTACGGAACATAGGCAGTGGAAACAGGTAAGGGAGCGGTGACCAGAGGTGAAACCTCGTACTGCCAGAAATTCAGTCCACCTGGTCGAAGCACATTTTCAAGAGGAGTAGCCTCCGTGCTCGACGTAGGGTGTATTCTGGAGCTGGACACCGGGGCAAGTGGGCAAGTGAGCAGGCCGGGAGCTCCTATTTATAGTACACTCGATGGTCAGGCACGCGCACTGAGGGCTGCGCGTCGAAGCTAGCAGAATGATACACAGGCGCGCGTGCAGCTGGCTGGCGGAACGAGAAGGGGGCGCCGGACATACAACATTCATGATCTCTGCATGGTTCTTGTCTCGGATCGCTACGTGGTCTATCTGCCTTTCACCAATTCTATTGCCCGGACTTACCCAGGTTGTCTTTTTACTCGCCTTGGCTTTGTAGTGTGTGGTCATGATTCTCATCTTGTGTCTTTTGCACAAGTTTGCAAGCCTTTCTCCATTCTTATTTGTTCTCTTGTGTGCAGGGTAGTCCCCTACAGGGCCTTTGAATCTCCTTTCAGTGCCTAGCTATGCATTGAAATCCCCCAGCAAGATCGTGACACCTCTCTTGCTTGCTTCCGTTACTACCTTATCCAGTGTGTTCCAGAAGTTCTCTGTCCCTGCCTTGTCTGTTTTGTTCTTATCATTTGTGGGGGCATGTGCATTGACAAGTGTATAAGTTTTATTGCCAATTTTCATCATCAAGTATGACAGTCTCTCATTCACACCCTTCCAGTCAATGACACTACTCAAGAAGCTTCGGTCTACTATAAACGCCGTACCAAACATAAACGGCTGTTGCTTCATCTTGATACTCGGTTTTCCCTTCAAAATTACATATCCTTCTGATTCCACCGTATCTTCATCTCTGAATCTCGTTTCCTGTAGAGCCAGTATGCCGATTCCATGTTCTCTCATTGCATCTAGGACTTGTTTCAGTTTCCCCACTCTGATCATGGTCTGTATGTTGATGGTTCCCAATTTAAAAGTTCTCTTGGGTATGATCTTTTGTGACCGGCGTATTGAGGATGTTGAGGTATTGGGGAGCTCCGACTCTCCCTCCGCACACGATACAGGTTCCCCAGAATCCGACAACCTGCTTGCGTCGACTGAGGTCGACGGGAGATTAACCCCCTGGGGTAAAGTAGTGATTATCATGTGCTCCATGGTTACTTCACAAGCCGAAGTATTAAGCTGGGCTACCGCAATATCGGTAGCGTTGTTACAACTGAGGTAATGAGCCCCAGAGGGCATTTTATACCTTCTGCGAGGATAATGTTCACCCTAGTTGGTCAGGGCTGGGAGTAGGCATTTCCTCCATACCCCCCCCCCGAATAGCTATGGTTTTCCCGCCAGCATTTATTTGTATAATTTCTCCAGATAGCTGCAGGTCATACATCTGATTTGGTCACGTGGTTACGTTGGTTCATGGAGCGTAGAAATTGCAACTTCTGTTCATTGTCATAACTCAGTACGATAATGGAGTTTGTAATAAATGCACCCCAGCTGACAGAGACACGCCGTTTAATTTCTCCATTTCTTGCAATTTCTAACAGTAAGACTTCGTATGTACACAAGTTAACAAACTCAGAACTTCCTTACATAAGTCGTCAAGACGAACGTTTGCCACAGAAGTCCTTAATGGACACTATCGATGAGGACAATTAAAATCCACAATCTGTTTCAAGTTTCAACCGGGTCAGAAATGGAATGAATGAAGCCCCCTTCTAGACGCGAGGATAGGAACTGTGCCGGCTGCCGAAGCCTGTCGCACTCCTCTTTGGCAATGATTAATGACTGATAGATGAAATTGTATTTGGTGATTTTTGCTGGAATGAAATATGACAGGAAATACCGGAGTACCGGGAGAAAATCTTGTCCCGCCTCCACTTTGTCCAGCACAAATCTCGCATGAAGTGAACGGGATCTGAACCACTGAACCCAGCTGTGAGAAGCTGACGCACTGCCGCCTGAGCCACGGTGGCTTTACCGTATCGAAGAGGAACTAAACTTTATTGACGATTTATCTCATAACTGCAATGAGCAATCCGGTTAAGAATATAAGGAATTTCAAGCAAGCATCTGTCTATCGCCACAATTTCATTACGTTCATTTCATCGCCATCTACGTGCACTTGATTTGGCATAAATTCATCAGAATTGCGCACTGAAACGTCTTTAATAATACACTTGACCACGGACTATTCATTAAAAAGGACGTAACTGTGTTGTTCTGATAAAGCAGACTGCCGAACATGTTGGGAGACTGTGACCCAAAGAGTTCTAATGCGAAATTACAGTACAACAGTATATTTCAGTGCTTGCATTTCTTTCTCTGTATTGGTTGTGAATACCTGCGTACTTGATTTGTTTTATATATTTAAGCAGTTATATAATCAAGGTTAATATCACTCATCCCTGGTTAAAAAAGGCAACTTTTTTCTGTACCGGGCGAGTTGGCCGTGCGGTTAGAAGCGTGCAGTTGTGAGCTCGTATTCGGGAGATAGTGGGTTCGAACTCCACTGTCGGTAGCCCTGAAAATGGTTTTCCGTGGTTTCCCATTTTCACACCAGGCAAATGCTGGGGCTGTACCTTAATTAAGGCCACGGCCGCTTCCTTCCCATTCCTAGGCCTTTCCTGTCCCATCGTCGCCATAAGACCTATCTGAGTCGGTGCGACGTAAAGCAACTAGCAAAAAACGTCATGTTTTTTTTAAATTTTTGCAATAACATACTAAGGTCAATGCTCTCTATCCTTTAACACTTACAAGATAAGTCATTTCGTAATAATATTGAAGAAATAGACAAATTTCACTTCCATATTATTCAAGTATACTAAACAGTCCCCGGTAAGAACCAGATAAGTTGAGTTATCTTGTAATTTTCTGAATATTGTCAAAAATGAGGCTTCAACCAGGTAAGACAGTTTGTCTTACGTTTAATAAATTTTCTGTGGTTATTGTTGACGTGAGCATTATTATCTTCTAGATGTATTAATGGCAGTGAATGTACACAGCTGCTTCTGTTCAAGAGAACTGTTAAGTCTTACTAGCTAACAGTAGGCTACACAAATGTGACTTACACGCTTTAATTTTGAATCGTCCACATAAAAATTTAATGCCTGCTCAATATAGGACGTCAGTTTCATTGGCCTATCAAAGCAGATACTTCATTTATTTTTTAAATTAAACAAAATCCAACCAAAATCCTTATTTTAAAAGTTGTTTCATACAGCGCAGAATGGTTTGACAGCACTTGGTGAATCGGTCATTCTGAAAACTACAGATTTTTGACTCATCTTCTTATTCCCTGGGATGAGTGATATAAGGAATGTTCTTCATCTTGTCAATAATTTCACGCGGGCGTAGCGCGATGGAATTTATCTGAATAAGATGAATCCACGAGTTGTGTTTGGTAACACAGTTTACTCAATGAAGTGTTGGTAATATTATTTAATTTAATTTTACGCATACCAATGTGATTACGTCACTCTGCTAACATTTTTGCAATTACAGCCATATTTCATTAATTCACTGTCTTGTAAGTACTACACATTAGGTTACAAATCGAAAAGATCATTGCGAATCACCTACGATAATTTCCAAACACTTACCTATCACCTGCGATAATCTCATTTCGATAAAATTTCAGCGAAGTCTTCCGTGATTAGTGATTAATCAGACGTAAATATAGTAATTTTAATTATCGTTTACTGAAATCTAACGTGGCACGTAGACCTACAAATTTCCGGCGACTCTTGAATGCAAAACGACATACTGTGTTAACTTGCTTCCTCCTCAACATAGGAGGATGTTCGAGCACAATACCTTGAAATCAGAGCTACTGTATGCAGGAGGACGGGGCAATCCCATAACCTGCTCTAAGAACAGAACACAGAGTCCTGTTACATTACATGCGTTTTGATTGTAATAGCACAATTAGCATTCATTACAGAACCCAAGAGAGCAGCTTCTTAATAAAACTGCCCTTAAAGAACTCTCTCTGCAAGTAGCCTACAGGTGTCAATAAAATCCCGTGTCATGCCAATCATGTGTGTCAATTATTACCTCTCTACCTCCAATATTCCATGAAGTATTGCCTCGTCAAATGTTAACGGACTTGTGGGTCATTCTGTATATACTGGAATAAGCATCTACACTTAGCATTCCTTGAATCTAACAGGATGAGGAAAAGTATTTTCTAATAGCACACAGTCATTTGTTTAAAGTAATGGAGTTCTATTATTGTATATTTTAAAGAAAATTAATAATAATAATAATAATAATAATAATAATTTTTCCGCGATTTCTGTGGTTCATAGAGGAATACGAAGCGCCTGGTTTGAATAGCCGTACAGGGGATTACTTAAAGCAACTTTTAGTATAACAAACTTGGAAAGTTTAATTCTTTCTTTTCTTAAAATTGAGTGATAGAACATTTAAAAGAATAACAAAGAACAATTGGAAAGGCTAACAACGAGCTCGTCAGCTCTAAAAATGCCTTGGACTTAGAAGTCCTAAATCAGGTACAAAACATATTGGAAGAAAGACCCAGTCGTTAAGTTGCATATCACATTGCTCCTGACAGGTACAATATAGTGAGGTACACTGCATAGGAGTCTAAGCTCCGAAATACAAGAGTCTAGTCTCGAACAGGCAACCAGTTGCTTTTGACACACTTAAATTACATTAGGCAACCCATAGGATGACCCCAGTTCAAAGTGTTCATACACAGTTGCCCCATGGTGGGCTTAACAATTGCAACGCTCCACAATAAGTCCAATTA
This sequence comes from Anabrus simplex, assembly GCF_040414725.1. Lineage (NCBI taxonomy): Eukaryota > Metazoa > Arthropoda > Insecta > Orthoptera > Tettigoniidae > Anabrus > Anabrus simplex. The sequence goes on along the minus strand of NC_090265.1, from coordinate 374,701,648 downwards.
CAGTCTCGAAAGGGAACCACAATTAAAACACAGTTATCCTAAATAATAATGATGGGCATAATTACCCATACTACCGGGCCTTAAATATATAAAAAAAAAAAAGATTGTCCATAACAGGCCATCAACAAAAGGCAAGGAAGCGAAACACCAGCACTCCTCATAGCAATTTCTGGAAGAACAAGAACTTATGTGCGCTTAAGGCCCAGTGACCCAGAGGCTAATCCCGTACTACAAAGGATGACTAAAGGAGGAACATTTAAAGCCGAGAAAAGATTTTCAAAATTTAGAGGTTAAAAACATTAGTCACCCAATTCAAAAGTTGAAGGAGAGACGACTGAGGGTCACCACTCACGTTCCCTTACATTACATATTTCCCAGTAGAGGAAAGAGCTACAGTCGAAGACTCCGCATGAACGACCAAAATAACGAATTACATTCAGAAACGGCTGAAAGATTCCCCTCGAACTACCCGCAGGCACGATCACATGTTTAGGTAAATTCTGCCATTACCTTATATCACTGGATCTTCTTCAAGCAGGCCGCACTCCTGCCTCCCTAGCGCTCAGTGGCATCCGTCAAGTAGCACTCTCAAACATTGAAGCAATTCAGACCAGACGGCCCTACAGTGCTCTGCTTATATAGTTCGGTAACGGAAAGTTCCAGATTAAATTTAACTACATTATGCTGATAAGCTGAATTTCCATTCAAACCCCCGGGTTTGATTGGCTAGAGAACATATTTACAAGCCTATGATGGGTACATTACAATAGAGGAGGAACCAGCTGAAGTGTTCACAACTTCGGTACATTAAGAAATCCTCAAAAAAGGGTTTAACAACTCCCAAAATAAACATTTCTCTGTTAATTAGTTTGTGTCTAGTTATAAGGGTGCGCTAACAAATCTATGGTAGAGCCATCTAACCGTAGATGAAGAAAGTTTTGGACGGTTTTAAAGTTCAAGTCTGTTGGCATAGATGGCGTTAGAGAAGGTGCGCAATTTAAATAGCCGGGGAAGGTGTACCCCTGGTGCAATAAGGAGGAGTGGTTCGAAAGGGATGAAAGTTGGGGAAAAAACAGAGACGGCACGGATGAATAATTGATGTTTATTTCAAACCGATATGCAGGTTACACAATGCGCACGACATCGACTCAGTAGGATGTAGGACCACCGCGAGCGGCGATGCACGCAGAAACACGTCGAGGTACAGAGTCAATAAGAGTGCGGATGGTGTCCTGAGGGATGGTTCTCCATTCTCTGTCAACCATTTGCCACAGTTGGTCGTCCGTACGAGGCTGGGGCAGAGTTTGCAAACGGCGTCCAATGAGATCCCACACGTGTTCGATTGGTGAGAGATCCGGAGAGTACGCTGGCCACGGAAGTATCTGTACACCTCGTAGAGCCTGTTGGGAGATGCGAGCAGTGAGTGGGCGGGCATTATCCTGCTGAAACAGAGCATTGGGCAGCCCCTGAAGGTACGGGAGTGCCACCGGCCGCAGCACATGCTGCACGTAGCGGTGGGCATTTAACGTGCCTTGAATACGCACTAGAGGTGACGTGGAATCATACGCAATAGCGCCCCAAACCATGATGCCGCGTTGTCTAGCGGTAGGGCGCTCCACAGTTACTGCCCGATTTGACCTTTCTCCATGCCGACGCCACACTCGTCTGCGGTGACTATCACTGACAGAACAGAAGCGTGACTCATCGGAGAACACGACGTTCCGCCATTCCCTCATCCAAGTCGCTCTAGCCCGGCACCATGCCAGGCGTGCACGTCTATGCTGTGGAGTCAATGGTAGTCTTCTGAGCGGTCGCCGGGAGTGCAGGCCTCCTTCAACCAATCGACGGGAAATTGTTCTGGTCGATATTGGAACAGCCAGGGTGTCTTGCACATGCTGAAGAATGGCGGTTGACGTGGCGTGCGGGGCTGCGACCGCTTGGCGGCGGATGCGCCGATCCTCGCGTGCTGGTGCTGACGTCACTCGGGCTGCGCCTGGACCCCTCGCACGTGCCACATGTCCCTGCGCCAACCATCTTCGCCACAGGCGCTGCACCGTGGACACATCCCTATGGGTATCGACTGCGATTTGACGAAGCGACCAACCTGCCCTTCTCAGCCCGATCACCATACCCCTCGTAAAGTCTTCTGTCTGGAAATGCCTCCGTTGACGGCGGCCTGGCATTCTTAGCTATACACGTGTCCTGTGGCACACGACAACACGTTCTACAATGACTGTCGGCTGAGAAATCACGGCACGAAGTGGGCCATTCGCCAACGCCGTGTCCCATTTATCGTTCGCAACGTGCGCAGCACAGCGGCGCATTTCACATCATGAGCATACCTCAGTGACGTCAGTCTACCCTGCAATTGGCATAAAGTTCTGACCACTCCTTCTTGGTGTTGCATTTGTTCTGTCAGTCAGTGTAATAATAATAATAATAATAATAATAATAATAATTTCTACAGCAGCATTGGTGAGTAGACAATATCCATATTTTATCTCGTTTTTTGGTAGAGCGTAAACATTTTAATTTCCATCCTCTCAAATCCTTACTGCAGGGGCATGGTATCCGAGTGGTATTACCACAGGCTTCGCATTAAGGCGACCGTTTTTCGGATACCGGCCAATCCATATGGGATTTTTGAATTAAAAGTTACGTTCCTGTCGTTCAAATAAAACATAAAATTAGAGATCCCGTTGTTATAACGACTGTATTCACGTTAGCCCAATTGGTAGGTGAATAAAATGAAATGGTGTATAGCCTACCTCCTTATAATTGTGGCAATTAACTCTAATTCTCTATAACGATCTCGTAAATCTGTTTACGATGACAACGACAATATGATTTAAGTGAGCCGAAGTGATGACCCGGTCAGCTCCATGACATTACGAGTCGATTGATGCCGCGAATGCTCGACTCTGTTATGGTGTGAGGAACCGAAGGGAGGTTTACAACAATTCAGGAACAATCTGTTCTGAAATGTAGGCGGGATCAGTCGAGGATTCGCCATGCTGACCATGGGACAACATGCTATTACGGATACTCCGTTGTTTGCTATTTTCACACAAGAAAAATGTTCGGGCTGTACCGTACTGAATGCCACGGTTGCTTCTTTCTCACTCCTAGCTCTTTGCTATCCCATCGTTGCCATAAGACCTATCTGTGTCGGTGCGACGCAAAGCAAGTTATAAAAATGAAATGAGTGGGTGTGCTCCTTGTTGCTTCGTTGGAGTAATCAATCCCTTGAGCAGTTTCTAGTTTCTGTCTGTTAACATGCGTTGTTCTGTTGAAAGAATCTCAGCCCAGGAAATTCGTCTGCGACGTTATGAAATATAGCACTCCCTGAATCCCTGTTATATTGTCAGGCTTACTCACTGACTTGTGATAATTTTGACCAAAATCAAGCATGAAATTCTCTGCTATCTACGATAGGTACTATTTGACTTACATTCATTTTTTTATTCCTTGCGACCCCACCAATGCCTCTCTATTTTGACTTAGTTAAGTACAACTTAGGAGTAAGTAAAGCTGATATTGATGTGACGTTAAAAACAGTAACCAGAAACGTCAATTTATCAGCTTCCTCGACGACGAAGGAACAATCCAGCAGGTTACTTTCTTGAGTGACGTAAACAATCTTACCACTATTATTTATGGACCAGGAAGATTGGTCCAAGAACTGTATGATGTAGTACGACTCGTTCGAGCTAACTAAAATCTCTTTATCCAAGACTTGAAGGGGGAAATAATGAATTTTCTCAAACTTCATTCGTTCATTCGGTATATTAAGAAATCCTCAAAAAAAGGGTTTACCAACTCCCAAAATGAACATTTCTCTGTTAATTAGTTTGTGTCTAGTTATGAGGGTGCGCTAACAAATCGATGGTAGAGCCATCTAACCGTAGATGAAGAAAGTTTTGGAGGTTTGAAAGTTCAAGTCTGTTGGCATAGATGGCCGTAGAGAAGGTGCGCAGTTTAAATAGCCGGGGAAGGTGTACCCCTTATAGCGAAGATTTCGAATTTTTTGGAGTTTAGAGCATGAACCTCTATTTTTTCTGTCATCTGTGGTTCCACATTTCAATTGCTTTGGTGCACCATTCTCCTATCGAGGATCAGTGAAAAAGGGTTTCATCACACAACCTGAAATATGTCCTCCAAATTGTGGAACTGCATGAATCGGTCATCAAGCTCTCCTTTCATTTGATACAAAAAGAATGACAAATTTCCGCAAGAAATCTGAGTTGACAATACTGAGGTTGACGTATGTGTGTACAAGTATGATTTCCAAAATGAGATTTGTGAAAAACATTTTCAGATCCAGAATATCGAATGAATAATTGAGATCCTGCTTATTCATTGCTAGAATTTCGTACACTCCAGACAATGAATAGATTTTAGAAAATAAGACATGCCATTTCGCTTACTGATAAGGCTGTGTGGGTGAATTGTACATTTGAACCGTACATATCGTCTTTGGAATTAAAATATCATTGATCTAAAATTTTGATTATATGTGAACGTAATGAAGGGGCTGCCTGGCCGAGGCGGTAAAGGCGCGCTTGGTTCACCGGGCAGTACGTGGGTTCGATTCCCCGTCCAGAAGTCGAAGAGTTTCAAAAACGAACCTTTAACTTCTGAAGGTGCACAAGGTCCTGAAGTTCACTCAGTCTGCACTATAAATGAGTACCAGGTTAATTCTTTGGGGCAAGGGTGGCTGGGCGTAGAGCTAACCACTCTACCTCATCAGGTGCCGAGGTTACGGATAATGGAAGCCTTTGACTTCCACCCGTCCAAGGGCCTTCACGGCCTGTACGGAGATGACTTTGCTTTGTGAATGTATTGAATGTAAACACTTCACGGGTTGAAATGTTAAAAATGCATGTAAATACACTGCGAACTGATTTCCAACATGAAATTTGTGAAAACATTTTCAGATCCAGAATAACTAAGGAATACTTTAGAACCTGTTTAAAAATGTTCAAACTTGGTACACTCCAGACTTTGAAAGGATTTCCGAAAACAGGACATGCCATTTCTCTCATTGATATGACTGGGTGCGTGAATTTAACTTTAAAACGTGTGTTTTGTATTTGAATTTAAAATATCATACCTGTCTTACCCAACTAAATATTTGGACCACAGAGCCACCTTTATTGCAATATCGACATCAATCCGGATCCCAGGGAAAAGTAATTGCAGACCCTTGTCCTCTGGTCGATCAGACTCAACATCAGGAGCAGTCTGTATTCAATTAGCGCCTTAGCGACGTTGCTATGACAACGACCGAGGAAAAGTATCACTCCTTCTTCTACTCACCAAATATATGCAAAGCTTGACTTAAGTTATACGCACTTCCACTCACTTTCTTGAATTTTACAGGCACTTAATAGCCATACACGACAGTCCCACGCTAAAACAATATTTTGTGTCGAGTAAGTGATTGACGGTTTGTTTATTGGATATATCAGTGTAAAATTAGACAAAATGCCTGTTTCTTACGGTCGACATGTTTGTTTGTTTGTTAGTGAGCAAGTGGCCGTGCGGTTAGGGGTGCGCATCTGTGAGCTTGCGTTCGGGAGATAGTCGGTTCAAACCCAACTCTCGGCAGCTCCGAAGATGGTTTTCCGTGGTTTCCGCTTTTCACACCAGCCAGATGCTGGGGCTGTACCTTAATTAAGGCCAAGGCTGCTTCCTTCCCACTCTTTGCCCTTTCCTTTCACATCGTCGCCCTGAGACCTATCTGTATCGGTGCGACGGAAAGCACATTGTAAAGAAAAATGTTTGTTTGTTTGTTTGTTTGTTTGTTTGTAACGAACTCTGGAGATTGACGCTTGAATATTTAGTTCATAAATATGTCCGGATATTTTACTGAATGCTGAGCTTCGTGGCGTTCGGTTCACAGCGTCTAGCGTTCGATTCCAGGCTCTAATGGAGGTTATAACGCGTTTCTGTGCTTGTGGGTTAAGTGCTCAGTTTGACTCAATAGTGTACACATCTCTTCATATATACCGCACACTACCAACCACTACAGAAAAACGCAGTAATGAATACATCCCTTCACATACAGTAGAAAGGGCATCCCGCCATAAAAGGGGACTAAATCTACACGTGGCCTAGCGTAGAGCTAACCACTCTACCCCAATTTGTGCCTAGGTTATGGATAGTGGAAGCCTTTACCTTCCATCCCTCCATGGGTCTTCATGGCCTGTACAGAGATGACTTTGGTTTGCTCTGCTTTGTAAATGTATTTGATGTAAACACTGGCTGGAATGTTAAAAATGCATTTAAGTACACTGCCGAACGATTTCCAACATGAAATTTGTGAAAAACCTTTTCATATCCAGAATTATTAAGGCATACTTGAGAGCCTGCTTAACCTTGTTAGAACTTCGTACACTGCAAACTTTGAAAGGATTGCCAAAAAAAAGACATGCCATTTCTCTCACTGAATGTAGTACAAATGATTGAAGAGTTGCCAACTGAGCTGAGTGACTTAGATCTAGGTGATACAAGAGCTCAAGTTGAAGCGGTGGTAGGCCTGATGTACGCCAGCCTCGTGTCAGTAGATTTACCGACACGAAAATGAACTCCTGCGGGGCAAACATTCCAGCACCTCGGAGTCCCCGAAAACCGTGTGAGTAGATAGTGAGACGTAAAGCAAATATCCTTCTTCTTTTTCTTATTCTTCTACCTGGTCACATTCCCAATTTGCTTGGTCGGCACTTGATATGTATTTGTCCCAGTTTTACGCCCGTGTGCCCTTCCTGACACGGCCCCAACCTGGAGGGATTTATCCACTCTTGCGTGCTTCTGTGGTAATTAGTAGTAGTAGTGTGTATTGTGTGCATATTAAAATGTGTATAAGGATGAACACAAACATTCACCTCGAATCATAGGAATTAACTATACGCAGTTAAATTCATCGGCCCAGTCGGGGATCGAATCTGGACCGAAGACCAGTACACTGACCATTCAGTTGTGAAGCAGGAAAGTGAAACAAAAATCGTTGCTATATTTATTATTTTACAAGTAGACGGCGTTAGATCATATTGGGGGCCGATGACCTTAGATCTTAGTACCCTTTAAACAACAAGCATCATCATCATCATAGATCATGTTGATTATATAACAATTAATTTTTTAAATAAATGCTATTTGTTCGGGGCGTCGACCTTTAGAGATCTTTTGCCCCTGAATTAAATATTAATCAGTAATGTATTATAGCGATTGATACATTCTTATAATGTAAACAAGACGTAGAGTTGCATAAATGTTGATATCGTGATCCTAGTCTGGGTATCTTCAGTTTCATTAGGAATCCATGGCATCGAACGGACAGTTTCCATTTCAAAATTTCCATACGCCTATGCATTTTAATTGGCATTGAAGCACGCTGCTTTTGTGAGAGGCCAGGGAGGACCTATAATTTGTATTTAAATCATTGGAAGTTATTCAATTATAACATAAATATATAGGCTATCTTATATTGATGGATTATCTTAATTTATTTAACTTTTATTATCTCGACTTACTTCTAAATATAAAGCGTATTTTGGTCATGATCGTACTGTCATATTATGTTGCATTATTCATGAATCTTGATTATAAGGGGTCGATGAATAACATCGTAGCAATTAAAGAGAAAATTTAATTATTTTTCTCAGCGCTAGACTTAATTAAAACAGTAATCTGCCTGTCCTATCTAGCTTACCAAGTTATTTTCTTAATAAGAATGTTCCCAAGATCTGTCACGCATCTCCTCAACAAAACAACGTTAATATCCTTCAGATCTTTTGCGATCACGAGCTCTTATTCAATAAGCATTGCAAGTACGAAATGCATTTGCTCGTTACATTATGAGATCGCATATCTTAATCATAATTTCAATCTCACAGATATAATTTCATAACTCGTCCGTTGCTAATTTTCTTTCCTCGTTTCCTGGCATTTCTCCCAATTATCTGGGCTTGGCGCTAACATGGATTAAATCCATTTATAAGCCCGGATGCTTTTTATGATGCACCGAGTGAGCTGGTCGTGTGGTTACGGTCGTGCAGCTGTCAGCTTGCATTCGGGAGATGGTGGGTTCGAATCCAAATGTCGGCAACCCCAAAGATGATTTTAGCTGGGTTCCCATTTTCGCAACAGGCAAACCTTTGAGCCATGGAGCTAGGTAGCAGTGACATAGGCAATTCACAAATACTGTATTGTGATCAGCTTCCTTGAATATAGTGATATGCAAATGCATATTTTAAGGGTTATTGACGTTATTGCATATTCCAAAAGTAAAAATATAAGTTTGAAATTAATGACAATTTCAATACTTTTCAACAAAAACACGTTTCGCCTGTGGTTTTTACATCCATATCGGTCTATCAAAATGTGAATTTCATGAATGCACATTTTTCTTTACTTTCAAATGCTTAGAATCTAGTGGCGCTCTCCTCCATGACTCGAAACTAGCTCAAACGTATTTTATTTTCCATTGAATTCCGCTTCAGGTGAAACTGCAGGGAAAGTTAAGTGCAAGTTAGAAAAAAAGTTAAATCCGAATGCAGGACTAAAGAAGATCCAGCCAGTTAACCAGTACACCCGAGGTACTAGGGCCTTTGCCTCCTAAGACGACTGTTGCCCACTCGCATGACTTTCAGATATTGTATGTCACGTGGTCTGCGTGACGACGCCCTTAGACGTATTTTTGGCTTTCGTGACCTGGTCTGCTACCTCTCACATCAGGCAGCTCGTCAATTGGTCTTACAAGGCTGAGTCAACGATGTTACAGCCCTTTTGGACTCAAATTCGTGGACGAACCGACAATCGAATCCATAATCTCCGGCTAAGAGACTGGCACGCTACCGCCATACCATAAAACGAGTTACTTACCTGCCAGAAAAATTTTCTAGTAAAGGAAATTTATAAAATGTAGGCAAGTGTTAATGTCAGTAAATCATACTTCCATTTCCATCTTAAGGTAAGTTGAGGATTTTAAACGATTATTACTAAAACCAAGCTATTCATAACTAAAAACACTTATGCAAGTTTACTTCGATAGCCGTTGACTAGTTACTGGCATGGAAATTTTATTATGAAAATAAATAGTACCTTCGAAGAGAAACATGCAAAGTTGTCCCGCTCTCAGTGATGCAATTCCTCTGGCATGTTCCAAGAAGCATGCCATAAAATTACGATAAATTTCTTTCAACTTCACGCTTTCTCCGTAGCTTGAAGTCATATGAGAGGTCTAGAGTGCTACATATTAAGCATTAATAAAACAATTATAGACTCTCTTAATCTTTAGAGACCGGTTGCGTAGCTCAGTTGATTGAAGCACGCTCTCATTTACAAGGCTGTGGTACCGAAAACCAGCCCTCTCGGTTGGTAACTAAGCCTCTTGCATGGAAGAGTCTTGTGTAAGTTTTCTCGTACGTTAAGGAATCACATTTCAGGGTTAAATTCCACCGTCGCTCCGGTGACTTTTCAACTTCTTTGGCAATAGAAGTGACGTTAAACACACATACACAGTATTCCCAAAAATGTGGGAAGTAATAGGGGGGATTGGATATGATACAGCCTGAAAAAACACAAAATCCACAGTTCTAGTCCTTCAGGAAAACAACTCAGTGTCGAAAACATCCTAGGGATATAAGCTACAAATTTTAAGTAAATAAAATGTAATAAAGTACAAGAAATATTCCTTAATTATTCCTATTAATTCTAATCCTTTTCTTAATCATCGTTATCCGGCCGATTAGATTAGCAGTTCGCCTTTTATACCACTTCGAGCGCTAATGTGAGTCAATGCAGAGTTTCACTTAAGCCCTTATAACTACATTCGGTGCACAAATTTTTCAAAATTAAATTTAAAAATCCTGAAGGTATTCAACCAAGGAACACATTACAGAAAGATTTACGTAAATATATTAATTTAGCTAGGATTTTAATCAAAACAAAAACGAGTAAAGACAGAGGCGATTTTAGTCTGTTTTTCCGGAAATGCATTTAGGCCGCAAGTGATTTTCGAAATGTGTTTCTTTTTTTAGTTTGATAGAGCTATTTAAGACTCGCAATTTGAAACCTTTTCGGGCCCTTTATCCCGTCAACTTTCGGCACAATTGTGGAAATTACTTAATTTGACGTTTTTCGTAGTATGGGGACTCCACTTTGTTTTCAACATTAAACTGTCCCTATGATCATATCCCCTACCGTTCGATCGTTTACGAATTACAAGATTTTCCAACTTTACATGGGAACTATTGGTATTACCCTTGTCTGCCACATCCCGTGCCGAGTAGCTGTCGCCATGCTGGTGTACCAACAGGGAAACGGCATTTTAAAGTCCATAAAATATCCATCATGCCTCTTAATGCACGCTTGAACACGCCACCCCTCTGATTGTAGGACACGTTCTATCACGTATTCGATGGCAACCTTTCAGTCAAGGTGAAAATTTGATAACCTGTATCGATGAGTAGTTTGCACTTTCGTGTAATTAATTGTAATTAATTGGGAGTAGGATTGAAAAGGAAGCAACATTTACCTATACATCAAATACTATCCTGGCATTCATCTCGCGTTGAAAAGGGAAAGCACAGCAGAGCACTTCTGGGATAGTAGAGAATGGTATTTTTACCCACTGTAATGCAAAAGTATGCTCTGTCTGACTCCTTGGCTCTATGGTCAGCATAGAGGCTTTCAATCAGTCAATACTGATCTGCATTTAGGGCAGTCGCCCAGGTGAAAGATCCCTTATCTGTTGTTTTCCTAGCCTTTTCTTAAATGATTTCAAAGAAATTGGAAATTTATCGAACATCTCCCTTGGTAAGTTATTCCAATTCCTGACTCCCCTTCCTATAAATGAATGCTTGCCCCAGTTTGTTCTCTTAAATTCCAACCTTATCTTCATATTGTGATCTTTCCTACTTTTAAAGACTCCACGCAAACTTATTCGTCTACTAATGTCATTCCACGCCATCTCTCCGCTGACAGCTTGGAACATACCACTTATAGTCGAGCAGCTCGTCTTCTTTCTCCCAATTCTACCCAGCCCAAACTTTGCAACATTTTTGTAACGCTACTCCTTTGTCGGAAATCACCCAGAACAAATCGAGCTGTTTTTCTTTGGATATTTTTACAGTTCTTGAATCAGATAATCCTGGTGAGGGTCAGATACACTGGAACCATACGCTAGCTGGGATCTTACCAGATATTTATATGCCTTCTCCTTTACATCCTTACTACAACCCTTAAACACCCTCATAACCATGTGCAGAGATCTGCACCCTTCATTTACAATCCCATTTATGTGGTTACCCCAATAATCTTTCCTTATATTAACACCTAGAAACTTACAATGATCCCCAAAGGGAACTTTCACCCCATCAACGCAGTAATTAAAACTGACCGGGCGAGTTGGCCGTGCGGTTAGGAGCGCGCGGCTCACGGCTGTGAGCTTGCATCCGGGAGATCGTAGGTTCGAATCCCACTATCGGCAGCCCTGAAGATGGTTTTCCGTGGTTTCCCATTTTCACACAAGGCAAATGCTGGGGCTGTACCTTAATTAAGGCCACGGCAGCTTCCTTCCAACACCTAGGCCTTTCCTATCCCATCGTCGCCATAAGACCTATCTGTGACGGTGCGACGTAAAGCAACTAGCAAAAAAAAAAATTAAAACTGACAGGACTTTTCCTATTTGTGAAACTCACAACCTAACTTTTAACCACGTTTATCAACATACTATTGCCTGCCGCCCATCTCACAACTTTATCGAGGTCGCGTTGCAGTTGCTCACAATCTTGTAATTTATTATTTACTAGCAAGATACCCGGGCTTCGCTACGGTATTATAATGAAATTTACACTATAATCGAATGCTTAACGTTTTGTATATAATCCGCCGAAATTCGCGATCTAACTCGTTTTCTGAGGGAATCCACCAAAATTCGTGATCTGACTCGTTTTCTGAGAGATTACGGCAAAGTTCCTCCCATATCTTTCTTTCCAGCAATCGATTTCGTACTTCTCGGGCTAGGTCCAGGTATTCCACCGGGCAAGTTGGGTCCCTAAATCTTAGTCATCTTTTCCTATGAGCATTTTAATATGGATCAAATCCTTGAGGAGATCCGGCGTGGTGTCGTCTTGGGTGCCTTGGCGGTAGTGAACCCGCGGCCGGACTGCAATCGTAGTCATTACCAGGCCAGGGCCCGTTTCCAGCCCGGTCCGCACATTTTGATGACGGTCCAGAACATTATTATTATTAAGATTATTATTATTATTATTATTATTATTATTATTATTATTATTGATGGTCTGGAACCCACAGCAAGATGCAAGACCGTTACTTGTCGGTAAATTACATCCTCTGCCGTTGACATTGCTGACAATGTGACCAGCACCATCGCCGCACGTAGGCAAGGGCGCAAGATTTCTGGCGACACAAATGATATACTTCCGTGAATTATTGACCTTATTATAGAGGTGAACAATTGCACGGTCAGTATCATTCATATCGTTTATTTCAAATGTGTTTAAATTTTTATTTACATACCAGGAGAATCTACTGTAATCTAACTTTATGTACTCCAAAGGAAAAGATGGTTCTTGAAAACGAACCCAGGAAAGATCAAAAATGATTAGTTTATGATCAGAATTACATTATGAACAGTAAAATCAATTGGTCTCAACTCCTTTCTGACCCTACTGCCGTTAAGTTGATTTATGTATGATTCCTTATATATAAAGGAGATCCAAATATCAATGTTCACATCTATTACCTTCATTTCTGAGATATAAGTATCGCCATAGAGAGAATTCACTTTTTTCACTTCCTTTCACACTCCCCCCTAGGGGAATTTCCCGTTAAAAATACAAGTAGTTAATAGTAGAGGATCTTTTAATACCAATTATCACGACTCTAACATCTTCAGTTTTGAGATATGTGTCCACATAAAGGAATTCAACTCCTTTTTACCCCCGCCTCCCAAAATGATTTCGGCCAAAAACGCTTTTTTCATTCTTTTTAAAGGAGACCCAAATATCAATTTTTACGTCTGTAACAACTTTACTTTTTATTAGATGTAAGTATCCTCACACAATTAATTCGATTATTTTTTCAATTTTTCAACCCCCCCCCCCCTTCATTGGATATTCCAAGAATACGTGTTTGTTTAATTTTAAAGGAGATTCCAAATACCAATTTTCACGTCTGCAAAATCTTTCGTTTTGGGGATAATAGTATCCTCATAGAAATAATTCAACTAATTTTTCAATTTCTCTACCCTTTAGGTGGACTTCCGAAAAAAAAAAAAAAACACGTATTCCTTCATTAAAGGAAATTTCAAATACCAAATTTCACGTCTGTAATATCTTCAGCTTTTGCGATATCAGTATCCTAATTAAAAGAATTCAACCCCATTTTTAGTCACTTTTACTCCTTCACCCAAGTGGTTTTTCAGAAAACAAAAAGTACATGTTTCTTTATTTTCAATAGAGATAAAAAATACTATTCTTTTTTACTTCGGTAACATGTTAAGTTTTTGAGATATACTGTAGAAATGCTCATTTTAAAATTTCACCCCCCTTTTTTTTTGCTATTTGCTTTACGCCGCACCGACACAGATATGTCTTATGGCGACGATGGGAGAGGAAAGGCCTAGGAATTGGAAGGAAGCGGCTGTGGCCTTAATTAAGGTACAGCCCCGACATTTGCCTGGTGTGAAAATGGGAAACCACGGAAAACCATCTTCAGGGCTGCCGACAGTGGGGCTTGAACCCACGATCTCCCGGATGCAAGCTTACCAGATACTGGCCGCACTTAAGCGACTGCAGCTATCGAGCACCATCACCCTCTTTTTAGTTCCCCTTAAGTGGAGTTTCCAAAAACAAATCACATATGTTTCTTTACATTTACAGAAGATTCCAAATACCAATTTTTACGTCTGTAATATTTTACGTTTCTGAGATATACTGTAGATATAGTCTTTCTAAAAATTCACCCCAATTTGTCACTCCTGTTTTCAATTTCACCACATTTTCACACTTTTTCACCCTTCCTTTTGGGATTTTCCGAAAACAAAAATACGTGTTTCTTTATTTTAAAGGAGATTCTAAATACCAAATTTTACATCTGTAAACTTTAAAAGTTTTGAGATTTAGGTACACTCATTTGAAAAATTCACCCCCTTTTCACCCCCATTAATTGGATTTTCCAAAAACAAAAATGCGTGTTTCTTTATTTTTAAAGGAGATTTCTTATAGGAGATTCTAAATACCAATTTTTACATCTGTTAACTTTTAAAGTTTTGAAATATACATACACTCTTCTTAAAATTTCACCTCTTTTTCACCCCCTTAGCGACGGAATATCCAAAAATACTCACTTAGCGAGCTCCTACATGTTAATATGAACGTATCCCCTAAATTTCATTCCTTTATGTCCAGTATTCTTGGCTCGGCGATGATGAATCAGTCAGTCAGGACAAGTTTTTTTTTATATATCAATGATTACTCTATACAGAATAGCATCATCCGCAAAAAGCCTTACCTCTGATTCCACTCCTTTACTCATATCATTTATATATATAAGTAAACATAAAAGTCCAATAATACTGCCTTGAGGAATTCCTCTCTTAATTATTACAGGGTTAGATAAAGCTTCGCCTACTCTAATTCTCTGAGATCTATTTTCTAGAAATATAGCAACCCATTCAGTCACTCTTTTGTCTAGTCCAGTTGCACTCATTTTAGCTAGTAGTCTCTTATGATCCACCCTATCAAATTCTTTAGACTGTTGGTCAATCGAGATACAGTCCATTTGACCTCCTGAATCCAAGATATATGCTATATCTTGCTGGAATCCTACAAGTTGACCTTCAGTGGAATAACCTTCCCTAAAACCGAACTGCCTTCTATCGAACCAGTTATTAATTTCGCAAACATGTCTAATATAATCAGAAAAAATGCCTTCCCAAAGCTTACATGCAACGCATGTCAAACTTACTGACCTGTAATTTTCAGCTTTGTGTCCATCACCCTTTCCTTTATGCACAGGGCCTACCATAGCAACTCTCCATTCATTTGGTATAGCTCCTTCGACCAAACAATAATCAAATAAGTACTTCAGATATGGTATTATATCCCAGCCCATTGTCTTTAGTACATCCCCAGAAATCTTATCAATTCCAGCCGCTTTTCTAGTTTTCAACTTTTCTATCTTCTTGTAAATTTCATTGTTATCATATGTAAAAATTAATACTTCTTTTGCATTAGTCTCCTCCTCTATCTGGACATTATACTTGTAACCAACAATCTTTACATACTGCTGACTGCATACTTCTGCCTTTTGATGATCCTCACATACACACTCCCCTTGTTCATTAATTGTTCCTGGAATGTCCTTCTTGGAACCTGTTTCTGCCTTTAAATACCTATACATACCCTCCCAATTTCACTAAAATTTGTATGACTGCCAATTAAGCTTGCCATCATGTTATACTTAGCTGACTTCTTTGCTAGATTCAATTTCCTAGTACGTTTCATCAGTTTCTCCTTACTTCCACAGCCATTTATAACTTCTTTCCGGTCTGCACCTCCTTCTTAGTCTGTTTTCGGTTCAGAGGGTCACAGGTTCAATTCCCGGCCAGGTCTGCGATTTTAATCGAGTGTGATTAATTCTTCTGGCACGGGGACTGGTTGTTTGTGTTTATCCCAACGCTCTCCTCTTCATATTCAGACAAAACACCACACTGTCAATGACCATAGATACACGCGTTAGTGATTGCATATCTCAACATACGGTTGGCGTCAGGAAGGGCATCCGGCCGTAAAACAGGGCTAAATCCACATGTGCGGCACAGTTCGCATCACCGACTCCACAGGTGTGAGGGAAAGCAATAGAAGAAGTAGTAGAAGAAAAAGGAGTGGAATTGCAAAAGTATTCTCTGATCTCAATGGTAAAACTGTTTCGTAGCTTCCTTTTCGTTCTCAGGGTAAGGGACTCGATCTTCACTTAAGACGGTTTGAGAGTGTTAAAATGAACAGTTCGTTGCCTTGGTTTTCTTAATGTTAAAGAACTGCCGTGGACCAAATTGCTAACGCCCTCGCTACTAGTTGTAAGCTATTTCCTGTTTCTAGCACTCAGCTATAAACTACTACAGAACGATATACGTTGTACTATGTATCACCGAGCAAGTTGGTCGTGGGGTTAGGGGAGCGCATCTGTGAGATTGCATTCGCGAGAGAGTGGATTCGAATCCCAGGCAAATGCTGCGGCTGTACCTTATTTAAGTCCAACGCCGCTTCCTTCCCAATCCTCACCCTTTCCTATTTCATCGTCATGAGACTTATTTGTGTCGGTGCGACGTAAAGTAACTTGTGAAGAAAAAAGAAGTACAGTACTACATATCCGCAAGAAAGCGAGATGATGTTATCCAATAATAGGAAATGTTTAAAACGTACGGGGAATTTGAACTTTGGAGACGTTTTTGGCCTGGGTGACGTTATTTAAGTGCCGGGTGATGAGTGGTCATGTTTGGAATATTAAGTGGCTATAAGACCACGTGAGTACATGGTGATATTTCAAGCTAGGCAGTAGCTGCCTATAACCCGTGGGGAGCTTGTATCTTTTATAGCCCCAGTGAATACGTCACTCCAATGACAGATATGATACATGCATGTATATTACACGTAATCACTTGTGCTTTCACATCCTCGCTGTCATTTCTGAACTACCTGCCATAAAATACTGGAGAACATTATTGGCACTGGTCTTCTATTCTGCTAGCTTTTGCTTTTGGCTATATTCCTCGCAGTATAGCGGGAATTAAGTAGAAAAATGAAATCATACTCTCGGCCCTCCTAGAAGAAAGTTATTGGAATTTTCCATTTCAGCTTCAAACATAGACCATTGCTACTTCCTTCCATTATTCTACTCTGGATTGATTATAAAAACGTATACATATAGGAGGGTAGTAGCCGAGTAACATCGTCACTGATTTCTCGCTAAGGTAGACATGGTTCGCATCCCGGTCAGTTTGTTGGGTTTTATATGAAAAGTCACCTGTATATGGTTCGAATTCCATGTAAAACTTAACAAAAATCACCTTGGTAGTCTTACGTTACTCTTGTTATTAAGATTGAAGTCACGGTGTCTCCAGTTCTGCATGAAATCCGTGCCTCTTCATTTCAGTAATAAATAAAGTTGAAAGCATCGTGGGTATGATCACCGGTGGTGGTGGTGATCAACTATAATTACGTAACATTGTATTGGACATATTGACATAATAATAATAATAATAATAATAATAATAATAATAATAATAATAATAATAATAATAATGTCGTATATCCTCAGCTATCGATTTATTTCCCCACATTTAGGTTGTCTGCTTGTCAATTTAATAATTCTTGTTTACTCCGTCAATTTATAGAGAATCCGTTACGTAACTTAATGCTGAGCTTTAATTATTTTTACCACCTAATCTCCGAATATGACATCAGAGATTGTTTTACGTGCTGACTTCGTACACAACATTGGATGCCGAGGAGACTTTAATATTATTATTATTATTATTATTATTATTATTATTATTATTATTATTATTATTATCTTCAAAGATCCTTTTTTGGATTTGAAGCCGCAATCTCGGTATCTTGATGTCGACAGTACGAGTCATAATGGGCATTAGAGTAAGGAAAAATTAGAGCACTTTACAGGGGTCAGTGTGGGATGAGTAGGGTTCAGCTGCACTGACGATAGCCTATTTAACTATCGAAATATCAACCACATGTCTTGAAACGACGTATCATTTCTATACTAATGTGAAACGTTATTTAACGCATCAAGGTGGGCTGCGATTGTACTCTGATGAGGATTAGACTTTCGAATTCTTCACAGACTATACAATATCCCTTGAATACATGACAATGATTCAGCAATTTAGCTACCAAGTTGATTATTGTCGCGCGTTATGACAACATTCCAGAGACTACCAACAGAAGAAACCAATTTGATGTTTCATCAGCTTTGCTATCGGCAGCTTATACACGACGGCAATATTCAACTTAATCGTTTCCTACATAAAATTCCAGATTCCTTTTTCTTGAGTGTTCAAGGTACCTCTTTGGATTATTATCAGGAGTTCCTTGGGCACCTTGCTGTATGGCACAAAATTCTTTGTTTATCTGATCTTATCAACTACTAAAATCTTAAGCTCTAATGCACCATCTCGAAAGCATTAGCACTAATCAATCCCTTCGTTAACTTGAAACGATTCTTAACATGAATAATTCTACATAGTAACAAGACGGTCCAGGTTCTAGTCCCGACCAATGCATGTGGAATTTTTGAAATGAAAAGTCGTTGCACTGCAGTGTCTGGTTCCACGCAAAACTGTAAGTCCTCTTGCATGTGCACACTCGCATGGATTAGAGAAAAACGTAACTTTATTTTCCTTCTTTTACCATATTATTTTTCACACACGCTGGTGGGTTTGAGGGTTTTAACTGCGTCCCACATGTGAACTTGGCCCCGTTTTATGGCCGGATGCACTTCCTCACAGCAACTCTTTACGGAGAGATGTATTCACTATTGTCTGTTTCTGTGGTGGCTGTTTGATTGCTACGCATTGAGTGTGTATCAAGAGGTGTACAGTAATTGAAACACAAGCACCCAGTCCATGAATCAGAATAATAAACAGACTCAGCTAAAATTCCCTACCCGGTCAGGAATCGAAGTGAACAGAGAGCCGCGATGACGACCATTCAGACAACGACATGGAGAGAAAATTGTAACTTTCACTGATTTAAATTAATGACTTGTGGACACATAACTGTAAAAACCAGTTTCCGACTCATTCCAGACATACCAGCAAGACATTAAATACCGGACAAGCAATAGAGCTTATCATTAAGGATTAACGTTTCAATGTTAATACTGTAACTGAAAATCGATAATTCACAAAGCTTAAATATATACATATACTGCCTATAATACCCGTCGTCAGGTCCAAATTCATTAATATATCTGTTATCATAACTGGTACGATGAAATATATATGACCAGGCTCGATAGCTGCAGTCGCTTAAGTGTGGCCAGTATCCAGTATTCGGGAGATAGTAGGTTCGAACCCCACTGTCGGCAGCCCTGAAAATGGTTTTCCGTGGTTTCCCATTTTCACTCCAGGCAAATGTTGGGGCTGTACCTTAATTAAGCCCACGGCCGCTTCCTTCCCACTCCTAGCCCTTTCCTGTCCCATTGTCGCCGTAAGACCTATCTGTGTCGGTGCGACGTAAAACAACTAGCAAAAAAAGAAAAAGAAATATATATGACATAAATGATCAGTGTAAATCATATAGCATGCGCAAAGTTATCTAACTCCCCAGCTACTTTCCGCCAATATTCAGACAGGCTGTTTTACTCGGGACGCAGCAGTAATCCCATCTATCGGAGATGAGTGGCAGCAGAAGGGACAGATTAACCATTGTTGATCAGTTTTATTCTTCAAGTGATCGTTTCTTTACGATTTTTATAATCATCTTCACAATTTTCCTTGCCGATATGGATAGATGTCCACGTGGTTTTTACAACTTAAGAGCATCATGATAAAAACCGTGCCAGTTAATACCATTGGACAATATTTCAATGTTAGTAATGCTCGGCGTTGATATGGACTAAGCAACAAACGTTTAAATTCAGAACTTCTGTTATCACAGTCGGAACGGTAAAATTGTATAAAACATAAATGATTGGACATTTTATTCAGTATAGATTTAATATGTAATAATTTTCGATAGGATCAATAACATATTTAAACATGAAATTTTAGGCACCTTCCCATAAACTGCCATTTTATTCATCGTAAATATATTTATGGCCTAGAATGTAGTACCTTATTTCCTGCTACCGATTTTAATAAAATTCTGTTCACCCATTTTCCCGCGGTTCGGTGTTGATATGTACTTAGCAACAAAAATCGAAATTCATGAATATCTCTGCTATCATAACCGATACGATGAAATATACAAGACATGAATGATGAGAAATGTATATAACTTTCGTTATGTAGTATTTATCGATAGGACCACTAATAACATATGTACTTGAGAATTAATTTTAGGCCTTCCTCCTAAACTACTCAGCGTGAATAGAATTAGCCTAGATTGTAGTGCCTCATTTTTCCCGACTTTAGATACAGATTTTCATCAAATTCTCTTCAGCCATTTTCTTGTGATGCGCGTAAAGACAGACAGACGGACGGACAGACGGATAGACGGACGGACAGATAGACAGACAGACAATTAAAAAGTGCATTTCCTTGTTATTGTGGACACGAGCGATACAGAAATACCATTCTTTTTAA